>NC_073625.1:47413739-48663739 GCF_029407905.1 Bubalus kerabau
CGTTGGCATCCTGGTGTTCCTGCCAGGATTTTACCCCTGCTACCGGGGATACTCCTACAATGACGTTCCAGACTTTGATGACTAGCAATCACCCCAGCCCTGAAGAAAAGAGTCACAGATGGAACTGAGCCCAGCTTTAAGACATTGAGCAGAAACTATGACTAAGGGCTAAGGAGTTCTCCAGTTTGCAGACGTTTAACGAAACAGTGGCCAGATTTTATGGGTCCATCCTAAAAGATGTTAACTAAGCTCACATGTAACTGTCATTAGGGCATTCTCTATTTTTCATTTCCTGGCCCTGGAAAAATCTCCTGACAAGTTTTTCCATATGAATATGTCAGATTTCTTATTACTAAGTAATTTATTTTGAAAATATCTAAGTGTCTTATCTCCATACTCTAACTTTGCATTCTAGTGGAAGACCTTGGCACAATCAAATATCAGGTGGTGCATCTATAATATTTCCTACTTGCTTTCTTTTCAACAACAACCAGGAATTTTTTAAACCTCAGAGCAAATTTTCAAAATGTAAACACTTTTCTCTGTTCACCCATCCTTGGCCAGCTCTGATGTGGCTCGCTGATAGGTTGGCCAGCATATAATTTGGATCATTTTGTCCTGTGTAGATCAAGAAGTTCTGTATATCATACCTTTACAGACTAGACTTTTAGCTGTTTCCTAAGGGAAAAATGTAGATGAATGGTTATTATTTAGAGTTTATAACCCTGTTTTAGCACCTTGTATTATGATGTCATTCTGCTGAAGATTTTAAGAATTGACCTGAATCTCTGGAGGACCGGACTGCCTTAGCTTGATCTGCCTTCTAGCTTGCAAAAAGTGACTTGTATTCAAAAGAAGTTAAAATGTCAAAATCTAAAAAAAAAAAAAAGCAGAGATTACTTTACTGACAAAGGTCTCTGTAGTCAAAGCTATGGTTTTTCCAGTAGTCATGAATGGATGTGAGAATTGGACCATAAAGAAAGCTGAGCACTGAAGAATTGATGCTTTTGAACTGTGGTGTTGGAGAAGATTCTTGAGAGTCCCTTGGTCTGCAAGGAGATCCAACCAGTCCATCCTAAAGGAAATCAGTCCTGAATATTCATTGGAAGGAATGATGCTGAAGCTGAAGCTACAATACTTTGGCCATCTGATGTGAAGAACTGACTCAGTAGGGAAAAGACCCTACTGCTGAGAAAGACTGAAGGCAGGAGGAGGGGACAACAGAGGTTGAGATGGTTAGATGGCATCACTGACTCAATGGACCTGAGTTTGAGCAAGCTCCCGGAGTTTGTGATGGACAAGGAGGCCTGGCATCCTGCAGCCCACAGAATCACAAAGACTTGGACACAACTGAGTGACTGAACTGATGTCTTTTTCTCCTTTCAGTTTTATTCAGGTATAATTGATGTATTATGTAAGTTTCAGGTGTACAGTGTAATAATTAGACTGACATACATCATAAAATCATCATAGGCTTCCCTGATAGCTCAGTTGGTAAAGAATCCGCCTGCAATGCAGGAGACCCTGGTTCAATTCCTGTGTTGGGAAAATCCCCTGGAGAAGGGATAGGCTACTCACTCCAGTGTTCTTGGGCTTCCCTTGTGGCTCAGCTGGTAAAGAATCCACCTACAGTGCAGGAGACCTGGGTTTGATCCCTGGGTTGGGAAGATCCCCTGGAGAAGGGAAAGGCTACCCACTCCAGTATTCTGCCTGGAGAATTCCATGGACTGCATAGTCCACGGGGTCGCAAAGAATGGGACATGAATGAGCAAATTTCACTCACATCATGAAATGATTACCACAGTAAGTTTAGGGAACATCCATCATGTTATATAAATTCAAAATAAAAGAAAAAAATTTTTCCTTGTGATGAGAATTCTTAGGATTTACTCTAAACTTTCATATATAACATATTAAAATATTGGTGTTTATTATATTTATCACATTGTACATTGCATTCATAGTACTTACTTATCTTAGAATTGTAATTTTGTACCTTTTGACTGTCTTCATCCATTTTGCCTTCCCCCCCACCTCTGGTAATCACAAATCTGATCTCTTTTTCTGAATTTGTTCTTGAAGCATAATTGGCCTGTGACTGTTTTAGTTCCTGATCCAGAAAATAGTGATTTAATCTCTCTATATTTCAAAATGATGACCATGATAAGTTTAGTTGCAATCTATCACCATACAAAACTGTTATGTATTATTGACTCTATTCCCCACACTGTGTTTTTCATACCCATGACTCGCTTATTTTGTAACTGGAAGTTTGTGCCTCTTAATCTTCTGTCCACAATTCCCTCATCTCCGTATCCTCCTCCCCTCTGGAAAACACTTGTCTGTCCTCTGTATCTATGACTCTGGTTCTGTTTATTATGTTTGTTCATTTGTTTTGTTTCCTAGATTCTGCATATAGTCAAATCATACAGTTTTTTCTTTCTCTGACTTATTTTACTTAGCATAATACCCTCCAAGTCTGTCTATTTTGTCACAAAAATAGAAAGATTTCATCCCTTTTATGGCACAAAAATATTCCTGTGTGTGTGTATGTGATCACATCTTCTTTATCCACTCATCAGTTAATGTGCACGTAGGTTGCCTCCATATCTTGGCAGTTGTAAACAGTGCTACAGTGAACATAGAAGTGCATATATCTTTCAAATTAGTGTTTTCATTTTCTTTGGATAAATATCCAGTGGAATTGCTGGATTGTTCAGTTCAGTCGCTCAGTCATGTCCGACTCTTTGTGACCCCATGGACTGCAGCACACCAGGCCTCCCTGTCCATCACCAACTCCCAGAGCTTACTCAAATTCGTGTCCATTGAGTCGGTGATGCCATCCAACCATCTCATCCTCTGTCGTCCCCTTCTCCTCCTGCCTTCAATCTTTCCCAGCATCAGGGTCTTTTCCAGTGAGTCAGCTCTTCGCATCAGGTGGCCAAGTATCCAGTGGAATTGCTGGATTGTATGGTAATTTTTTGAAGAACCTCCATACTGTTTTCCACAGCAGCTGCACCAAATTAATTCCCATCAACAGTTCACAAAGGTTTCCTTTTCTCCACATCCTCACCAACACTTATTAGTAAATTTACACAATTGTGTGCATTGTATTCAATACAAATGATATGAACAGGGATATTTCTGCCTTTACATTTTTTGTGTGTGTGTATGCCCATTCTTTGTCTTTTGATATAATTAAGTGATTTAGATTAGTTAATAACTGGAAGCCGGCTGCAAACATGCCTAGCATGTAGCAAGTGCCAATTGTTTGCCAAAAATAAAAAATAAAAACAAAGCCCTTTTGTATCTCTGAATAGGAATATAATTAGCTATTGTTTGTGTTGAGTCTTTTTTTTCTATGTGCAATATATAGATAGGACAAATATATTTAGTCTTGGTTTATTATCTGGTTTTAGATCATGCTTTTTTGTTGTTAATGTTTTTTCATTTTTTAAAAATTTGTCCTATTTTCTTCTTTAATTCTTCTCTGTGAGCTCTAATGCAGGGTGGGGCTTGATTTCCCCGCCCTGTATTCAGGTTGGGGAAACAGTCTTGATTCAGTAATTACGATGTGCAGTCTCATGTCATAATCAAAATTCTGAGCTCGCTCTCAGGTTGGGGCTCCCCCAGCTCCAGCTCAGGCTGCAGGGGCAGGAGAACTGCGGTGGGAAAGTGGGGCGGCCTTCTTCCTCCCATCACTGCTCTTCCGCTTCTCTTCTCGGCTTGTGACGGTGGCGTCTGACCTCCGCAGGCCTGAAGCTGGGGAAGGAGAGTGGGAGCAAAGGAGAGCAGTCTTAAGTGTCAGTTTTCCGGTGAGGGATTCGGAGCATGACAGATCATTTTTTTTGCTGCAGCGTGTGAACTCTTCCCTGGAGAAGAAAATGGAAACCCACTCCAGTATTCTTGCCTGGAGAATCCCATGGACAGAGGAGCCTGGTGGGCTCCTGGGGTCATAAAGAGTTGGACACGACTAAAGTGACTTAGCACATGTGAACTCTTAGTTGGGGCATGTAGATTCTATCACAGTTTCCCTGACCAGGGATCAAACCCAGGCCCCCTTGCATTCAGAGCCCAAGGTCTTAGCCATTGGAGCACCAGGAAATCCCTTGTGTTCATTTTTTTTTTTTTTAAGTCTTTGAAGATTTGCTCATGGTCTTCTATAACTATGCCAGGACTGTGTTCAACAGCGGCGCCATGTGGCAGCTGCAGGCAACAGCAGCAGAGGATGTTTCCGGGTCCTCTGGGCTTGGCGGAGGAAGTCAGGCTGCCCTCTCCCTACTCTGGACAAAGTTCTTGGGACTCCTAGTCAACTTGGGAGGCCTTAAGAGGGAAAGAAATATGGGAGTTGCTGTGAACCAAGCAGTTGAGGACTGAAGGAATTAACTGGGAAAAGATGAGATTGGACTGTATTTGCCCCTTGGAGTTCCTCATGGCATCACAATTTATCATCCTTTGTTTACAACCGAGGTTCAGGGCAATGAAGTAACTTGCCCAGAGTCCCTCAGTTAGTAAGTGACAAAGCCCCAGCTAGAACCTGAGTCCTCCAATTCCGAAGGCTCTGAGCTCGTCTCTGCATCTCCCTGGACACAGTAGTGACCTCCATGCTAGAAGACACCAGTGAAGGTGAAAGGAAATGCAGGAGTGACCTATACATTCAAGATTTTTTAGAAACACGCAAAACATCTTTTTAAAGTTCTCTGGGAGGCTGTACCCCTCTGCAAAGGCAGACACGTCTGGAATCTGTGTTCTTGGCCGTTGAACTCAGGCATCAGTTTTAATGTCCTCTGGCGGTGCTGGATGTCAGAACTGGTTGGTTCCTTCCACCCTCAGAAAATACTCCTCAGAAAGAAGGTCAAGTGTGGATATGGGTGTTTATTTAATGACACTTTTAAATTCTCCTTCTGGTCCCCTGAAATGCAAAAGCATTGCTTAGTTTTCTTTTTATTTTGGAGAGTCAAATACATGTCACTGCCACCTTGGCTCCCAATTTAGCCATCCTCTGATCTGACGGGCTCTGTGAGTGACAAAAATAAAAAGTCGTGGCCCCCTGGGAGAGTCCAGATTCTAATGTCAAAAGAGCTAGAGGGTACCGGGGTCCTTCTCCCCAGATCTGTAGCTCAGACAAACATTTACTGGGTGAGTGGTTTCACTTGATTGCCTTGAGGTTGGTATTCAGCTAGACTGAACCAGAAGGCCAGAGGAGACAGACCCAAGAGGGAAGGAAATTCTTGGCCCACGTTGGGGTACGTTTTGCTGTTATGTAAGCATTTGGGAATGACAAACACCTCCCAGACCCTGTGACCGTGATCTTGACCACTCCCCCTGCCCCCAGGCACAGGGCAATTTTTCCTTAGATGGTATCATGTGCCCATAGCCATAATGGAATATAGAACCCTTTTTAAAAAACAGCATTTGCATTTTTCTAGGTAAACCTTCAAAACTTTCAACTTTATTTTCCCATTGCCTATAAGGGCTTTCCATGTTAAACAGCAAGGTGAGGTTTGCAATGAAGTATAACAAACATGGACATGAATTTGAGCAAACTCCAGGAGATGATGACAGACAGGGAAGCCTGGCGTGCTGCAGTCCATGGGGTTGCAAAGAGGTGGACACGACTGAGTGACTGAACAGCAACATAACATACATACTGAAAAGTGAACCCAGTTCTAGGAAGTGTCCCAAATCGAATAAACCCCTGAAACCAGGACATGGCCAGCACTTTAGAGCTCCCTTTCTGCCCCCTCTAGTCACCTTTACTGAAGGATATACATTACCTTGACTTTTAACATCATAGTTTAATTTCAGCTATCTGTGGGAGGGCTTCAAGGTCATGGTTATATCTCAGCAGAGACCATTTACAATTCAACCTATACGGCAAGCAGTCAGGAGAATTCTTGGGACTCTGGGTCCAGCTTGAAGGTGAGATTCAGGGTGTGGAAGGAGACTCCTTTGGTGCCAGACTACCCACCTCTGGCACTCAGGAGCTGTGTAACATCAGGCAGGTCTCTTCTCTAAGCCTCTTTAAATGAGGATGGTACTCCTGCCTCTCATGGGTTCTAAGAGGGGGACTCAGGAGGAAAGTGCCATGTTGTTCAGTTGCTCAGTCCTGTCCAGTTCTTTGCAACCCCATGGACTGCAGCACGCCAGGCCTCCCTGTCCTTCACTATCTCCCAGCGTTTGTTCAAACTCATGTCCATCGAGTCGGTGATGCCATCCAACCATCTCATCCTCTGTTGTCCCCTTCTCCTCTTGCCTTCAATCTTTCCCAGAATCAGGGTCTTTTCCAATGAGTTGCCTGGCACAGAGTTCTTTCCTAATGTGAGTGCCCCTTAATGGCATGGATGAGACCAAAGCCCCCCTTTCCTTGCACCTCCCCTATTTTTCCAGAGCTCATTTCTCCCCACATCCCATGCCAACATCCTGCCAAAACTTCTGACTTCCCAGCTGATGCACGCTCCCAAGCCTCCACCTCTTGGGCTCCAGGGGCCTGGATGTGTCCTCCCTGTCCTGGCGCAGCCCGTGCTGGCAGCCTTCCTGTTCAGACACCTCCAGGAGGAGTAGCTCTTCCCTACGCCCTGGGCTTCCTCTCTGTCTCCCTGGGATCAGAGGTTATTTATCCTGCTGATTCTCCACCTTGCAGGTGAGAAATCTACAGGGTGGGTGGGGACTTACCTGGGGTTACACAAGGGCACATTGGGGACCAGAGCGCTGACTTACATCCCTTGTCACTGCCATTAGCCCTTGATCATGAAGGATCTCCAGCCCTTTCTCACCTCTCATGGTCGGTGTTAAAAACCCCTAACTCTGGGGCAAAGTTGGAGGTGCCAGGGTCCAGGCATCCCACAGCCAGGACAGCAAGAGCAGAACTTTGACCAAGATTTACATGAACTGAAGTGAAAGTCGCTCAGTCGTGTCCGACTCTTTGCGACCCCATGGACTGTATAGTCCATGGGATTCTCCAGGCCAGAATGACTGGAGTGGGTAGCCGTTCCCTTCTCCAGGCGATCTTCCCAACCCAGGGATTGAACCCAGGGTCTCCCACATCGCAGGTGGATTCCTTACCAGCTGAGCCACCACGGAAGCCCAAGAATACTGGACTGGGTAACCCATCCATTCTCCAGCGGATCTTCCTGGCCCAGGAATTGAACTGGAGTCTCCCTCATTGCAGGCGGATTCTTTTACCAACTGAGCTATGAGGGAAGCCTCAGATTTACATGAATGGGTGTGTTTAACACAGTTGGAAAGTGTGTGTGTGTGCTTAGTCATTCAGTTGTGTCTGACTCTTTGTGACCCCATGGACTGCAGCCTGCCAGGCTCCTCTGTTCATGGAATTCTCCAGGCAAGAAACACTGAAGTAGGTTGCCAGGGGCTCTTCCTGGCCCAGGGATCAAACCCGAGTCTCCTTCATTGGCAGGATTCTTTACCACTTGTGCCCCCTGAACTTCTTTATATTCATAAGGAATATATAGTAAGAATTCTCCTTCCCAACCTGCCCTCCCTCTAGCCAGTTCTCAGCTCCACAAGTTCCTCCTGCTCTTACTTTCTCAGGCATCCTTAAAGGGGCTCTTCAATGCCCATATGAACAACAACAAAAAAATCTGCATGATTTTTCCTCCTACTTTTTACATAGATGGTAACATACTCCCTTCTTGGCTGTTTTCATTCAGCAAAACATCTTGGAGTGCTTCAGCTTCCCAGGGACTCAGTGGTTAAAAAAAAAAAAAAAAATCTGCCTGCAAATGCAGGAGATGCAGGAGATGCAGGTTTGATTCCTGGGCCAGGAAGATCCCCTGGAGGAGGAAATGGCAACCCACTCCAGTATTCTTGCCTGGAGAATCCCCTGGACAGAGGAGCCTGGCAGGCTACAGTCCATGGGCATCTCAAAGAGTCAGATATGACTTAGTGACTCAACAACAACAACACAAATAACTTCCTCATTCTGTCTCACAGATGCATAGTATTCCATTGTTTACCTATATTATAGTATTAAAATGCAATTCATATCCCACAAAATTCACCCACTTAAACTCCAGGGTTCAGTGGATTTTAGTATGTTTACAGATTTTCACAAATATCACTACAATCAACTATAAAACACTTTTATCACCCCCAAATAAGCTATCCCTTAATTATCATGCCCCAGTCCCATACATCGGAGAAGGCGATGGCACCCCACTCCAGTACTCTTGCCTGGAAAATCCCATGGACGGCGGAGCCTGGTGGGCTGCAGTCCACGGGGTTGCGAAGAGTCGGACACGACTGAGCGACTTCACTTTCACTTTTCACTTTCATGCATTGGAGAAGGAAATGGCAACCCACTCCAGTGTTCTTGCCTGGAGAACCCCAGGGACGGGGGAGCCTGGTGGGCTGCTGTCTATGGGGTCGCACAGAGCCAGACACGACTGAAGCGACTTAGCAGCAGCAGCAGCAGTCCCCTACATCAACCCAAGGCAACCACTAATCTACTTTCTTCCTTTGTAGATTTGCCTGTTCTTGACATTTCAGATGCACAGAGTTGTGTGGCCTGTCCTTTGTAGCTGTTTTCCTTCACTTGACGTGGTGCTTTCACGGTTCGTTGCTGTTGCAGCATGTGTCAGTACTTCGTTCCTTTTTATTGCCAAATAATATTTCATGGCACAGATAGATCACATTTTATTTTTCTGTTCACCAATGGGACATTTGGACAGTTTCCACTTTTTAGCTATTTTGAGTCATGTTGCTTTGTGCATCCATATGCAAGTTTTTTTTGTCTGGATGTACATTTATGTTTATCCTGAATATACACCTAGGAGTGAAATTGCTGGGTTCTATGGCTTATTTCTGGAGAAGGAAATGGCAACCCACTCCAGCATTCTTGCCTGGAGGACCCATGGATGGAAAAGCCTGGTGGGCTACAGTCCACAGGGTCGTAAAGAGTCGGACACGACTGAGCGACTTCATTTCATGGCTTATTTCTAAACTGACTTATCTAGTCCCCTATTGATGAAAATATGATCAAATTACATCTTAAAAGCCAGCGAGCCTCACGAATTAGGCAGGTCAGGGCCACGTTAGTGAGGATTCAGGAACAGTGGCAGTATCAGAGAACCTGCCCAAGTCTTCTAACCTTTCCTCCTGGTGTTCCTATTTCTCCTAGACACTTCTCCTCTTTTGCAGTTAAGTTAATTTTAATTTCAAAGTGGTCCATGACTCAGGGGTGTGGGAAAGAGCAGCCCCATTCCTCATGGCCTGGCTCATGAGTCCATCACCCACTGATCCTGAGGGAACCCCGGGCTCTCAGCTGTGTCCTCCTGCACAGACTCCTTCCTGTCTGGGTTTCTGCATCCAGGACAGTCCAAGAGGAAGCTGGTGACTTCCTCTGGCCCTTGACAATGGGTCTCTGCCACACCTGGCCATGAGCATACCGGCTACAGGTGCGGAACAGGGAATTTCAGGAAACATCCAGGCTCTAAGCCAGCCTCGGAGAGCTTCCTGCCCCCGCAGCCCCAGATGGGACCTGCAGGAGCCGCCGTGTCCTTGGTACTAGCGTGTGTCTAAACAGATCTTCTCAACAGGCCAACAGCAGGAGGTGCTTTTTATTCTGTGCCGATAGAAGACAGATCAACTTTTGATTCTCTGGTTCATTGAATGAGACAAAATGAGTCCAGTTTCTCTCTGCTAAACTTCTATTAGGTGCTGCCCTAAGAGTCTTCGGATATCAAGTTACTCTCTGCTCTTGAAACCTCAGTGTTGACTTCAGAAAGACTGTGATCATTTGCAAAAAGAAGTTGCCCTCTTTCCATGGCAGATGTTTAAACTTGCCTCCCTAAGGGTCAAGAAAAACACCACCTCATGGAACGTGAGTATTCTGCTCCGACACAAGGATGAGCAGTTCTAGAATTTCTAACATGTTTCACATTATTGATTAGGTGTTCAAAACAATGCAGACAGAAAGCCTGGTCTCTTCTACAGGATATAGATGGTACCATCTAATTCATTCTTCTCTATTTTTTAAAAGGTAAAGAACAATGTACTGCCTTAATTAAAATAGTGACAATCTTTCATGTGACAAAGGGACTGGTTTTCAAATAATTTTATGCTCTGTTGTTCTTGGCTTTGTTTTATATATATTTGAACATAGCACATCATTCTGCAACAATTCACAGAAAGGTCTATGAGTTTATCCATGTATTCCAAGTTTAAGCAAGTTCTCTTACTCTAATTAAAGTTTATGATGTTCTTGTTGAGTTGATTTGTTTTTAATAATGATGGGAACATTTTTCTCTTCCTTATTTAAGTTCTCAAACCATGTTATCAACAGCGGTAGGAAAATTCCTGATCACTGTACTGTTTGTTATGAGTGACCAATTTTATATAGTGAAGTCTGTTAATTGGGACTTTGTCACATGTGGTTTGCACAGTTATTTTTAAATGTTCTCCCTAATCTCAAAGTAATAAGATCATTCATTCATTCAACAGTTAATTATAATAATAATAAAAAAAGAATACTGGTCTCCCTGAGCTTTGCATTAGCAAAATGAATTAACAAGCAGATATGAAATAGAAAACACTTAATGCAGCACCTTTGGGGTCCTCAGCAGGTGATGGGATTTATCCTATGACATGTCTGGACACATCTATATGCACATAGAGCAAGAAACGAGAATGTGAACCTATAAAGCTCAGCTGGAAAATGTCTCACAGGATTAGCTACTACTTCTCTGACTTTTTATCATTGCATTTTCACCAGCTTTCCTAGTAGAGAAAACAGTTTTGAGGTAAACAGCAATTAAGATCTTAATCTTCTGGCCTTAGAAGGGCACACAGTGTCCTCACCCAGGGGCACTTCACCAAGGAGACCAGAAAAGTGCCCACTTGCACGCTTCCATTTTTTAATTAATTTCTTTTTGAAAATAAATACACATGGTACAAAATGTACGAAAGGGCTTCGATGAAATGTACACCTCCTTCCCCCAGTTCTCCTCCCCATCGGCAACCCTAGATACCAATTCCTTCTGTATTCTCCCACAAGTATTTTAAATATGCTCAAGTTTCAAGCAAATAGCACAGACCACTTTATATATAGGATTTTTTTTCATTTGTTACGATTTAGCACAAGAAAGCTCTTTGTTACTTTTTTTGGGCTGCATTGTATCCCACTGCATGGAATTTCCAAAATGGATTAAACCATCTCCCAGTTGACTCTATTCAGGCTGTTCTTAAATCTTAGTCATCACAAGAGTGCTACAAGGACTAATTGTAAATATACATTGTTTTGGACTTGTTCTGGCATATTTTTAGGATAAATTTCTACAGGTAGAATCACCGGGTCAAAGGGAAACGTGTTACTAATGTCAATGCTAAGTCGGTTCAGTTGTATCCGACTCTGTGTGACCCCATAGACGGCAGCCCACCAGGCTCCCCTGCCCTGGGATTCTGCAGGCAAGAACACTGGAGTGGGTTGCCATTTCCTTCCCCAGTGCATAAAAGTGAAAAGTGAAAGTGAAGTCACTCAGTCGTGTCTGACTCTTAGCAACCCCATGGACTGCAGCCCACCAGGGTCCTCCATCCACGGGATTTTCCAGGCAAGAGCACTGGAGTGGGGTGCCATTGCCTTCTCCAACTAATGTCAATAGATCTTGTCAATGTGCCCTCCATATTGGTTGTGTAAATTTACACCCTCACCAGTCATTAAGCAAAAGCCTGATAGCCCCGCGGACATATCTAGACTGTCTTCTGAGACATCATGAATTTGCAAACCTGATAAATAACAAAACATTACCTTGCTGTAGTTTTAATTTGCATTTCTCTTATTATGAGTTACTGAGAAGCTTTTCTTATGTTCAAGGTCCATTTCCTTTCCTGAACTAATTGTCCATATCCTTTGCATCGTTTTGTACTGAGGTTTTGTACTTTTTCTTATAGAACTGAAGCTTATGAAGAAGTTCACTGGCGTGGGTATCTATTTTTTCTAGTTTGTCATTTGTCTTTTGTATGCCATCACTTAAATTTTTTTGTGTGATTGGAGTTAACATTTTCTTTCTCCTTTTTTTCCACCTCTGAATTTTTGTGTTATGCTTAGAAAGGGATGTCCCACTCTGAGATGATTAGCTTAGTGCTCAGTCGTGTCCAACTCTTGCGACCCCATGAGCTGTCATGAGCTGTCATGTGAACAGGCTCCTCTGTCCATGGGATTCTCCACGCAAGAGTACTGGAGTGGGTTGCCATCACCTTCTCCAGGGGGACTTCCCTACCTAGGAATTGAACCCAGGTCTCCCACACTGTGGGCATATGCTTTACCAACTGAGCTACATAGGAAGCCCTCAAGAGATGATAAGGGGGAAAAAATCTACCATGTTATTTTATAGTATTTAAATTGTTTTTAATATTAAAACCTTTAAACTATTTTTAATATTAAATTTTTAAAATATTAAAATCTTTAATTTATCTGGACTGTTTTGGGTGAGAGAGATGAGGTGAGAGATGTAGATTCATTATTATCTTGTTTTAATGCTACTTATTGAAAACTCCATCTTTTCTCTCCTGATCACAAATGCCCCTTTATCTACCAAATTCCAATTCCTACTCTACTGATGTTTTACTCTGTTTGGTCTGCCAGTCTATGTATCTTGTCGCACTGTTTTAGTCATTGTAGTTTTACAGGGAAGACTTTTCAGGGAAAAGTTGCACCTGGTTTGGAAGAGCCCCTCATGCCATTTGCAAAGCCCAGTAAGCCCCAGCTGGACTGTGGACAAATAAAGCACTCATTCATTCAAAAAAAACAGTAAACTTATTTTTCTGGCTAGCTAGTTTTAGATTTCTTGCTAGACTAATTTCCACTCATTTCAACTCTTCCTTTCAGAGGTCTCCTAATTAGTCTTGACAGTTGCTTTTTCAGTATGCATAGCTTGTTTATTTCACAAAGAAATCCTATTGATATTTTTATTGCAATCATGTTAATTTGTATAGATTATCTTAGGGAAAATGGATATCGTTATGATGTTGTGTCTCCTCTTCAAGAACTTGATGTTCTGAACTCTAAACAATGATACAGATCAGCCTATTTGCAGGGCAGGAATAGAGAGGCAGACATAGAGAACAGACATGCAGACACAGTGGACAAAGGAGAGAGTGGAGAGAACTGGGAGATTCGGATTGACATACATACACACTGCTGCTGCTGCTGCTGCTAAGTCGCTTCAGTCATGTTCGACTCTATGTGACCCCATAGACGGAAGCCCACCAGGCTTCTCTGTCCCTGGGATTCTCCAGGCAAGAACACTGGAGTGGATTGCCATTTCCTTCTCCAATGCAGAAAAGTGAAAAGTGAAAGTGAAGTTGCTCAGTTGTGCCCGACTCATAGCAACCCCATGGACTGCAGCCTACCAGGCTCCTCCGTCCATGGGATTTTCCAGGCAAGAGTACTGGAGTGGGTTGCCATTGCCTTCTCCATACATATACACTACTATGTGTAAAATAGTAAATATAGTAAAATAGTGCTGCGGTCCATGGGGTCGCAGAGTCAGACACGACTGAGCAACTGAACTGAACTAAACTGAGTGAGAAGACGCTGTATAGCACAGGGAGCTCAGTTCTGTCTCTGTGATGACCTAGAGAGATGGATGGCAGGGGTGGGAGGGAGGTTCAAGAGGAAGGGGATGTAGGTATGCATACAGCTGATTTGCTTCATTGTACAGCAGAAATGAACACAGCGTTGTAATGCAATGATGCTCCAATTTAAAAAAAAATTTTTTTTAATATGTTGACATGTATGTTGTGAGGCTTCTACCTATTGAGCAGAAAAAGCCTCTTTCAGCAGTCCCATTTCCCCACTGACATGAACACACTGCTACTGGCTTGGCCAGGCAGCCTTCAGCCCAGAATGTGGGTCTCACACGGACATCTCTGTTTCTCAGGGGATTGGGCCAACCAGACCCAAGCCGGCGCCATCCTGGGGCACCTGCTGGGGGACCACATGGAGGGAAGAAACAGCAGCAACTCCACCAGGGCCCTGAAGCTTTCAGATGGGACCAGCGCCACTTGGTATATCCTCACCATCTTTGGCGTCTATGGGCTGATTTTCCTCTTCCGATTGGCCAGCAACATCCTCAGAAAGAATGAAAAGTCCTTGGAAGACATTTATTACTCCAATCTGACATTTGAACTTGAAAAGAAAGGGCTCCAGAGCAAGGCAGCCAGATGCTCTTCACTGACCATTAGCAACAGAGCTGTCCTGCGGCCCAACCAGGCCAGCCCGGAGACAAAGGGTGGGAACAGCAGCCCCCACGCTGAAATCCAAGAGATCCCTTGAAAGTCGAGGCAAGGAAGCCTCCACAGTTGAGGTTCAAACTTCTTGCTTGAGGGAGCAGCTTTGGGCTTACCTGGAACCTTGCAAGGCGAGGCGAGCCCTTGAGCGGGGCCGTAGGTGCACAGGGGTGGGCCCAAAAGCCAGCATCCTGTTTCCTTCTCAGGCTTCCTGATGCTCTGAGATGAGCAGGAGTAGTGGCTTTCAGCCTTACTCACCGTTCACTGGAAAACTTTGTGCTCCAGGCAAGGACATGGGACACCCACTGTTCTCAAAGGAATCTGGTAGGCTCCTGGGGCATGTGTGAAGGTAGCCTCTTGTCATGGAAAGAAGGCTGAATTTGGAGTCAAATGCCTTGGATGAAATTCAACTTCTAGAGGGTCACATGAACCTGATTGGCTGGTGGCTCACGTGGAACATGTGAGGGTTGGGATATATGGTCTCCAAGGGCCATTCATTCTAAGACTCTGTCTAAAATATTGAACCAAAATAGTCAATATCAACATCCTAATTTTCAGAAGTTCTTCATTTTCATTGAGAGTGCAGGGTCCATTTAACAAAATGTATTAGTTTTGGAGTCAGAAGAATCAGACTCTACTCTGAGTTAGACTCTTGACCACTTTGATGTCCTTGCACACACCGCTCACCTCTCCCAACCTTAGTTTCCTTACAGATAATGAGGATAACGATGCCAGTTTTCTGCCAACCTTGCAAAGCAGATGAGAGCTCATGAAATCATGTATATGAATGTATTTTGAAAAGTAAAATAAATATGCAAATATAAACCTCATTGTGGTGGTGGTGATGATGGTGGCTGATGTTAAATTATGGTGATGGTAGTATTGGTGGTGTTAATGGTTGTGGGGTTGGTGGTGGCTGATGGTCAGTGTTGATGGTGGTCTTGGTTGTTTATGTTGATGATGGTGGTCGTGGGGGTGGTTGATGGTGTTGGTGTTGGTAGTTGGTGGTGTTAATGGTGTTGGTGGTGGTTGATAGTCAGTGTTGATGGTGGTGGTGGTGGTGGTGGTGGTTGATGGTGTTGTTGGTAGGGGTTGGTGCTGTTGTTGATGGTGGTGGTGGTCGTGGTGATGCTACTGTGGTCCAGGAAATGACTAGCCTACTGGTAATAGCTGTAAGTAATGGCTGCATTACTTGATTCTAGAGGAGAACCCATCTGCATCAAAGTTGATGATGTGTGCTCTGAATCAAGTCCATGAGATTCAAGTTGTACACGTAGACAAAATAGTCACTTTTAATTTGCATTACTGTAGATATCATAGGATTCATTCAAATGTTTCACAAACATCTGTTACTTATATTCTTGTCTCTGCTTCAAAAAGAAATAAGATCTTGCCTACATGACTGATTCATTTAGAGAGATTGTGATTAGCTGAATTTCTACAAGTGGCTTTCAGTAGGCAAAGAGAAAAAGTATGTTTCGTACCAACTTCTGTGAAGTTTATCTGGCTGGGCTTTTGGAGGGGTCCCCTGAACAACAAATAAAAATATTTTCCCCTGTCTATGCGCAGTGGTCTATAATCAACTGCATGATTTCATAAAGGTTAAATTAAATGCCATGCTTTTTTTTTAAAGAATGAGATAGACTTCCAACTATTTTTCTTTTTTTTCATATTTTCCACATGATCATCTTACAGGCTTTCCAGCAAAAGTGTTTGTTGGTTTGTTTATATAGTTAGGGCTGGGCATCATCCACGTTTGAGACTCTTATGGGGCAGGATAAAACAGTAGACACAAAGACAGACAAAAATGTAATCCACAGTGAATAGAAATGTGTGTGTGTGCAGTCCTTTCCATCATGTCTGACTCTGTGTGACCCCATGGACTGTAGCCTGCCAGGCTCCTCTGTCCATGGGATTCTCCAAATCAAGAATACTGGAGTGGGTTGCCCTGTCCTTCTCCAGGGGATCTTCCCAACCCAGGGGTCAGATCCATGGCATCTCCTGTGTCTTCTACATCACAGGTAGATTCTTTACCACTGAGCTACCCAGGAAGCTCGAATAGGAATGCAGAATGCACTAAAATGGGAGCACAAGGTCAGAACTGAAGTGAATTTGAAGATAAAATACATACTCTGTCTTGTTAGTTGCTTCCTTCTAATGGATCTTCCTCTTCCTCAATCCAACACCTCCTTAATTTGCATTTGGGAATGCATATGGCTCTAATCTAATTTAAATATCAATAACCTCAGATATGCAGATGACACCACCCTTATTGCAGAAAGTGAAGAGGAACTCAAAAGCCTCTTGATGAAAGTGAAAGTGGAGAGTGAAAAAGTTGGCTTAAAGCTCAACATTCAGAAAACGAAGATCATGGCATCCGGTCCCATCACTTCATGGGACATAGATAGGGAAACAGTGGAAACAGTGTCAGACTTTATTTTTCTGGGCTCCAAAATCACTACAGATGGTGACTGCAGCCATGAAATTAAAAGACGCTTACTCCTTGGAAGGAAAGTTATGACCAACCTAGATAGCATATTCAAAAGCAGAGACATTACTTTGCCAACAAAGGTTCATCTAGTCAAGGCTATGATTTTTCCTGTGGTCATGTATGGATGTGAGAGTTGGACTGTGAAGAAGGCTGAGCACCGAAGAATTGATGCTTTTGAACTGTGGTGTTGGAGAAGACTCTTGAGAGTCCCTTGGACTGCAAGGAGATCCAACCAGTCCATTCTGAAGGAGATCAGCCCTGGGATTTCTTTGGAAGGAATGATGCTAAAGCTGAAACTCCAGTACTTTGGCCACCTCATGCGAAGAGTTGACTCATTGGAAAAGACTCTGATGCTGGGAGGGATTGGGGACAGGAGGAGAAGGGGACGACAGAGGATGAGATGGCTGGATGGCATCACTGACTCGATGGACGTGAGTCTGAGTGAACTCCGGGAGTTGGTGATGGACAGGGAGGCCTGGCGTGCTGTAATTCATGGGGTCACAAAGAGTTGGACATGACTGAGCAACTGATCTGATCTGATCTGATGGCTCTAAGAAAGATGAAACTACTCCCAGCTCAGGACCTGATCCAATTAGTGCATCTTATCTCCAGCTTCACAAATGTGGACCAAGCTGGGCCCATGACCAAAGTAAGCCCACCCCGTTAGAATGATGGGAAGGACATCCATGGGGAATTATGGGATACAGAAGCCCTCTCTTGTGCTGGATGGTGTTAAATCCAGAGCTGAGTTTGAAATTGCTGGAGCCATTCTGTCACCATGGGCAAAGCCAATGTGAGGGCAAAAGCCAACATAAAGTAGAGACATGAGAAAATTACAGAGCCTAGACTTCTAATCAGACTGTGCCCAAAGCCTTCATTTCCCCCGGACTGTTTTAGTTAATGAGCCAATAAATTTCCTTTATTAAGTCCTTTAGAGATAAGCTTCCTGTCCCCTTCAACCAAAAATATCCTTAATGATACCACTGGAGAAATAATCTCCTGAGGGAAGTGGACCTTGGAGTGGAATTAGATAAAAGCAATGTGATGTGGTAAAGTGGGATCACGTCTTTCACCAAGATTTTTTATATTTATATGATTTTGTGTTTACGGGGAAAACACACTATGCTTATGTCAGCTCACTAGTTACTTGCAAGTTCTTATAATTTGACCTTTCAAAGGGCATTCAGTGAGATTTCATTCCATTTAATCCCCATCCCTGACTCTTGTCATGGAAGCTCCTAAGAGGGCCTGTCATGTTAGACGTGAGGTCAGGACTGGCTCTAAGGGTATTTCCTAAGAACCAAAACCTCTGTCTTCCCGTTGACACCCAGACACAGGTACATGGGATCCAAGCACATCTTCCCTGGCCACTTAACTCCTGCCTGATCCAACTTCATCACTCTCTGGGGAGCTGGTCTGAGTGTTTGCCAGGGAGACGTGTTCTTGGATGGGAATTGTGTACGCTCCATTTTAAGCTAGTCTGGTGGGAAAGAACCTCAGGTATTAAGGATATTTTGTGCCCAGTCCCTTAAATCTAAACTGTTCAGGCTTATAGCAATTAATCACTTTCTGTGCAAAACCTATGTAGTTGAACCAGTAGGGAAGGGACCAGCACCATAGCCTGTGTTCAAGTCAGCGAGTGGGGAAGAGATATGCATGTTTCATCAACCCTGGTGGAGATGAAAGAACAGCAAACTGAGTCCCAACATTCTAGACACTTTTGCTTTCATTGTCCTATGGTAAATTTCCCCCAAGATCAGCAAATCAGGTCAGATGAATGTCTTCCTCTGAAATGGAAATTATTTAAAACTGATGTAGAATGAATCTGGTTCACTGTCTCCAGGAATGGCTTCCTCTTGGATTTGTGGCTTATGGTCCTAGTGAAGTGAAAGACTCCTGTCTGACTCTTTGTGACCCCATGGACTGTAGCCCTCTAGGCTCCTCTGTCCATGAAATTCTCCAGCCAAGAATACTGGGGTGAGTAGCCATGCCCTTCTCCAGGGGATCTTCCAAACCCAGAGACTGAACCCGGGCCTCCAGCATTGCACACAGATTCTTTATAGTCTGAGCCAGGGAAGCCCTGATTTGTACCAAATCAAAAATCGAGGTTACCAGAGCTTTCCTGGTTGATTGGAACACACTGATTCATTTTTTCCCCCACTGTGTCTTGTGGGATGTGGGATCTAGTTCCCCAATCAGGGGTTGAACCTGTGCCCCCTGCATTGGAAGTGCAGAATCTTAACCACTGGACCACCAGGGAAGTCCAGAACATATCTATTCTAAATAAAAGTCTAATCAGCTCTGCTGCATTATGACTTACCTGGTGTGACATAATTATCACAAGATTTAAGTATTAAAAAAAAAATAATGTAGAGGGGAAACATTTGTTAACATGACTCTTCATATAATGGCAGGTGGCTCTGATTCTCAGAAACGATTCTGATTGTCTAGACCTCAACCAGAGCGGAAATGTCAACTCACCCTTCAATTAAAGTTAGAGTTCTTCTCTTGGCGAAATTGAAACCAATTTTATCTCACTCACGAAAAAGAAGGTTATGGAGGGGTGGGGAGCGGATCTGTGAGAAGTCAACTGAGTGAGCTCACAGAATCCAGAGGGCAGCAGCTTTCCAAGGCCTAGGGAAGAAGAGAGGTCAGTCCACCCAAGGCCCTCACTCAGTGGCCCCAGCTGAAGGGCCTTCTCTCCAAGGCCCTCCCAGAAGATGGCGAGCTCCCATACCGTCTCTTTGTGCCTCTGCTTATGTTTCAAATGTTAGAGGAGAGCATTGCATGGGATCAGGTATACCAGGTGTCTGCCCCTTAGACCAAGGAGGACCCAGGGAGTGCAGAGCTCTGATTGGCTGAGGTTGGGTCACGTGCTCACTCACAGGCCCTGCAGGGGCACTACGTCTATGAAGAAAATGCCAATAAACAGAGCCATTGCTCAAATATCACCCTCTGAAACTTTCTTGACCCCAAAGGCAGACTTGTTTGCTCCTCCAGGGCTTCCATAGCACTTGGTAAACACTTGGATGGGTCAAAGAGAAAATTTTATGCAACAGAATTTCTCCAAGGAGGGAACTGCGTTTGTTTACCAAGTATTTGGTATAGGAAGTGAGACCTCAGAGCCTCCTGAGTATGGGTGGGACTATTCTACAGGAGACAAGGAGTGGAATTTGCTTCTCAAGAGTGATGGGAGGAGGAAAAGACAGCGGAGAGATTTAGGGATCTCGCTGGATGGCAGGACACGCTGAGAAAATGTCTTCAGCAACTGGCCCACCATCACACCCACCAGTCCTGATCTACAATGATAGGAAACTCATGAGACAAATGCTTGAAGTGAGTGGTCTGGGAGACCATGAAGGGACTTGGTGATGGGTTGAGTCTGGGGCAAGCGGAGTTGAGGCAGCAGGTGGACATGGATGCTGGGGACAGAAGCACTTTAATTCCAGTTTAGCTTTAGCTGAAACATCAAGAAGTAGCAAATGGACTTGTGGACACACAGGGGTAAGGGGAGGGTGGCACAAATTGAGAGAGTAGCATTGCCATATATTATATATATGCTACCATGCGTGAAGTAGATCGTCAGCCTGAAGCAGCTCTATAGCACACGGAGCCCAGCTCGGTGCTCTGTGATGAAGTAGAGGGGTGGGATAGGGGATGGGGGAGGGAGGTTTATGAGGGAGAGGATATGTGCATGTATATATAGCTGATTCACATTGTTGTACAGCAGAAATCAACACAACATCATAAAGCAGTTATCCTCCAATTAAAAATAATTAGATTTTTTTTAATAGAAAAAGAAGAAACAAAAGTCATGGGGAAGCTGGTGTCAAATTTAACCAAATCCTTGTAGAGTGGGTGCAGGGAAGCAAGAGGGTGGAGTGAGTGCCTTCAGGGGGAACCCGAAAACTCAGTCCATTTTTAGAACACGTATCATGTAAGACTGCAAATATTGGTCCCCAGTCTGTGTCCCTTAGTGGCCCATGAAAACATGACTTTAAGGACAAGAACAACATCTTATGAATTTTGACCTCACCCACTCCTTCCAGAACACACAAGAAATATTTGCTGAATGAGTGAATGATTCATACATTAGTGTGTCAGCTTAGTTATTTACAATGAGTGCTATTCCCTTTGGGACGGTAGGTACAATTTTTTCCAGGTACTTTCTTCTGGTGGAAATGTCCAGTCCTCAAAATATAATGAACATGGAATTTCTACAAGGAGGCTGGTTTTCCTTTAAGGCCTGCTTTCAATAAGCAAAAGGAATTGGGTTATTATTGTTTATAATTTCTATGTTGACAAAGTACACTTATCTTTCCAACCTCATTTTAGTCCTTAGAACAAAAATGGGAGGTGGGTTATCCTCCTGGTCTTGGCCCTGATGGCACCCTTTCCACCCATACTCCAAACTCATACGTCCAAACTCTTCAAACCAGCTCAGACATCCTCTCCTTCAGAAAGCCTTTTCCCTTTGCCCAGTATCATACTGATCTGCTAAAAAAAAAAAAGAAAAAAATAGCAATACTTATTTAAAAATAGCAGCTAAAATGAAAGGACCTGGTGTATACCAGGCATTCGTGTTCTACATGTATTATTTCATTTGCCTTGTTACCCATCCTCTGCATCCCAGGTCCTATACCACCTCTATGTTAACACCCACAAATGAAGCTGGAGATAAACCACACAGTCATTTGATCAGAGGCAGTTTCTATAAAGAATGATTAAATGATGATAAGGAAGAAACTATAAAAATGCAGAGAGAATACTAAAGTATATCTTAGAGGTGAGGGAGAGTGCCCAGGGAAGAGCCAACTTGGAAGGGGGGGGGTCACTTCCCCAAGGCTGGGGTGCAGATCTTGTTATAGAAGATGTAGCTGCAGCCACTGGGTGGTGGACAGGCTCACAAGGTTGACTGGTCCACAGTCTCTAAGTAGCAGTTAACAGTTTCTCTGGCCCGGGAGAGTCAAGGCTGAAGGATGGGTGGGTATGGAGAATCAGAGTGTAGGGAGCCCACTCATGGGCAGGTTTGCACACAGTCTGGTGTGCACTGCCCCCACGATGGGAAGACTACAGAAAACAACTGTCTGGGACAGAGGCCAGCAGAGGCTAGTAGATGGCTGGTAGGGGAGTGGGTCATTGGTACTGTGCATGGACTGAAAATTCATGCCACCTCCCACCAAATTCCTGTGTTGAAGTCCTAACCCCCAATGTGGTGATATTAGAATGCAGGGCTCTGGGGATAAGGGCTTTTGGATGTAGGGCTTTGGGTGATAAGCCTTCCCAGGTGACACAGTGGTGAAGGACCCACCTGTCAATGCAGGAGATACTGGTTTAATCCCTGGGTTGGGAAGATCCCCTGAGGAAGGTAGTGGCAACCCAGTCTAATGTTCTTGCCTGGATAATGCCAAGGACAAAGGATCCTGGAAGGCTACAGTCCTTGGGATAGCAAAGATTTGGACACGACTGAGCATGAACACACACAAGGTTTAGACGAGGTCATGAGGGTGGAACCCGCTACCATGGGATTGTGTCCTCATAGGAAGAAAGACACAGGCTATGCACTCTTTGTAAGAGAAGCATGTAGAAAGTGTCAGTGATTTGGGACAATGTGCTGCAACAGAACTGAAGAGTGGTTAAATGAACCTCAGGTCAGAGCAGAAAAGGGAATTTATGTCATTCACCATCTGCATTAGCAGTATAATTCGACACACTGGCAAATTTAATGAAATGAAACCAACCAGCCGGCTGATGTTGATGAGCCTCCAATAAAAGTCACAAATGTCAAATTAAACCACATAATTTCCATGACATGGATTTTCCGCTCTCATGTGCGCACAAATCCTGAAGTTCTTCAGAGAGTATTGTAATTATTATTTTCCAGGGAGATGCTGAGCTATCTGCCCCCAAGTCGTGTTCCTCCTGGGTTGTTTGAAACCCTGACTGCCTTGTGCCTTCTGCGCTCAGCTAACCCAGAGCCCAGACAAACACTTGCATGCATGCGTGTCTTCATTAGCAGGAAGTGTAGAGCGGAGCCCCTCTAGGCCAGGCAGGGTCCTTTATCACACACCCCCTGCCGTGCAAACCCACTTAGCATGAGTTGTATTAGAAATTTTAATTAGCAGAAAACAAGTAAGTGTGTGTCTGTGCGTGGTGGTCGGGGGGTGGTCCCAGCTAGATTCCAGGCTGTGTCCCTTGCTGGGTTGGATGTGTCTGAGCAAGTGTTGGTGAGGATCTTTGCGCAAAGGACAGAGAACAGATCTCCTCCTGGGGAAAGAGAGATGCAGGGAAGTAAGTGTAGGACTCTCTTGGGTCCTGAGGGCCCAGAAGCCCTAGCAAGAACCCTGAGATATACTGGGGGCTACTAACATCACACCTGGAGAATAAAATGGCAACCCACTCCAATATTCTTGGCTGGAGAATTCCATGGATAGAGGAGACTGGCAGGCTACAGTCCATGGGGTCGCAAGAGTTGGACATGACTTAGCGACTAAACCACCACCACCCCCACCACCACTAACATCACAAGCACTCCCTGAACCACACGGTGGCTGGGGGCTTCCGTCTGGAGCGGGAGTTGACACAGCCTCTTCCGAAAGAGCCTGCACTTCACGGGAGACAGGTGAACACTTCAACTGAACTCAGGGCACTCAGTGGAGGGGGTTTGGAAAGATGGAAAGTGGGAGGCGACCATGTGTCCATTAAAGGTGCCATAGGAAGAGAAGAAAATGAACATTTAATGATCTCTACCAAACACTGGGCACTTTGATGTACACTAGCCCAGGTGGTCCTTTCACAAACATCAGGAGGTGGGTGCTATCAGAGAGCTGAGGTGCAAAACGGGGAAGAAACCTCGTATATTGTCAAACAGCAGGCAAGAGACTCAAAGCTAAGTTCATGCAATGTTTTCCCAAATAATTTGTCCAAAACATGCCTTAATTTTCATCCAAGGTGAGGAATGGGAAGACTACTGCTTCAGGCTAGGATCATTTCTCTCTCAGGTCCTGTGCACATAGTGGGTTGGCTGGGGCTCTGCTCTGCATCCTGCTGGCCTCGCTCTGAGATGTGGGTTTCTGAAGCAGTCACTGTCTCTCTTGATGACTAAATGCTCCAGCCCAGGAGAGACACACATCACATGAGCCCACCACTCACAAGCTAAAGAAGCCTTTGGTCCTCCCAACCGCAAGAGGGGGGGCAAGTGCCCTCCGAGAGTTGGTGATGGACAGGGAAGGCTGGCATGCTGCAGTCCATGGGGTCGCAAAGAGTCGGACATGACTGAGCAACTGAACTGAACTGAACTGATGATTAATCTTAAGCCCATACAGCTGGTCCATGGTAAAATGGTCAGAGGGCATGAAAAGATTAAAGGCAGGAGGAGAAGGGGATGACAGAGGATGAGATGGTTGGATAACATCACCAACTCAATGGACATGAGTTTGAGTAAACTCTGGGAGATGGTGATGGACAGGGAGGCCTGGCGTGCTGCAGTTCACAGGGTCGCAAAGAGTTGAACACAACTTAGCAACTGAACAACAACAATTCCCAGTGCTGAGTGCTCAGAAACATTACCATCATCCCCAGTGGCCAACAGACCAGGGGCTTCGTGACCTCATATGAGAGATGTGTCTCACTGGGGGTGACCCCCCAACAGTGGGTTGGGGGCGGCCCCCCAACAGCAGGCTGGAGGAGGGTGAAAAGTGAGACACGTGCATGTGTGTGCATGCGCGCGCGCGCACACACACACACACGCAGAGTGGCAGATCAGCTGCTGGGCAATGAAGTTAGGTTTCTTCCTAACAGCGTTTCCTTCCTGCCATTTGTAGGGGGTGCTGGACTCATTGCCCTGGAGGAGAATTAAGATGCCAGGCCATAAACCTGAGGGCAGGCCCTGTTCCTGTGAAGCCCAGGCTGAGCTACTTTCCTGCAGAGGGAGGCAGAGGACAGGGCCGACTAGAGGAGAGTGTGCGGCAGAGGCATTCCCATGCCCAGGCCCAGAAAGACCCTCTTTCATTGCGGGAACAGAGGGTCCTCGGCCAATTCACTCTTGGACCCCTCAAGGTGGCTGGGGCCTCCTGGGCCAGTGGCCTTGAGCACACACCTCTGTGGGCTGGATCCTGGCCTTGAGGTTGCTAGCCCCAGCAGGACTCCCAGCAGGACTCCAGTGCCTGGGAGCTGGGGCCACAGGGTCAGATGTGGGCACACCCATAGTTCTGCACAGTTAGCATAGGAGAGTTGGTGGCCTCAGCGTCTCTCCAACACTCTGGCCTTGGAGGTGGAGTAAGGAGCTCCAAACAATGCTAGAGTCCAGTGTGATTGATTTAAAGCAATAAGCCTAATGTTTCCTGCACAACCAACTTTGTGGAATAAGACTCAAGATAGCACATGTAAGCACACATCTATTTATATATATATGTGGCGACTGTTTTAGTTTAGGGAATCTTTCTGGAGTGGGGGTGTTGTGGTTGGTAAAACCAGTTACCAAAGGTTCCCCCTTTTTTTGATGACAAGCATGATTTGTGCCAGGTCTGAACCACACTAATACTTACAACCTGAATTCAGATTTCTGCTACTATCCATCTTTAAACTGACAAGCTGATCTCCCAATTATACAAAATTAGTTTCAGTGAGTTAAATGTGACAGCCAAAAATAAAAGTACAGAAGTATTTTCTAGAAAAGCACATAGTGGTAACTCTTAGGGCCCAGGGAGCAGGCTGAGATTGGGTAGCCCTGTGAGGATCCTGAGAAACCAAGGTTCTATCTCCAGTTCTGGGAGATACTGACAGGGTGTGGCCTAGTAAGTCATCATGGAGACATACACATACTGCCCCCTGGTGGTCCTTCTGCCACCCTGCAAAAATCTTCAAAGGGTCACCAAGTCTAGCAAAGCCTTCTTCTTTCTCCCAAGCCCTTAGTATCCCCCAGTGGAACTTGAAGTAGAGAAGAGGACATCCACAAGGCTCCCATCAGGAGAAGGAGCGAAGGGAAAAGTTCTGTGAGTTTCTCTAGCCATCCATGATGCAATACTTTGCTTCAGTCCAAGATTGGACTGCAAGGAGATCCAACCAGTCCATCCTAAAGGAAATCCGTCCTGAATATTCATTGGAAGGACTGAGGCTGAACCTGAAACTCCAATACTTTGGCCACCTGATGCGAAGAACTGACTCATTTGAAAAGACCCTGATGCTGGGAAAGATGGAAGGCAGGAGGAGAAGGGGACGACAGAGGATGAGATGGTTGGATGGCATCACCGACTCGATGGACATGAGTTTGAGTAAACTCCAGGAGTTGGTGATGGCCAGGGAGGCCTGGCGTGCTGCAGTCCATGGGGTCGCAAAGAGTCGGACACGATTGAGCGACTGAACTGAACTGGACTGAAGCCCCACATTGCTGCCTGGCAGGCTACTTCTTGGTCCTGCCTGGATGCAGGCTTGGCCCCTCCCTGGGCCAGTAAGGGTGGATCCTGGTGGTCTTTGTTGGCTTCCTTGTTGTCAGGCTGAACAAGATGTCCCAAGCTCATCTTGTACATTTCCTTCCCCAGACCTAGAATCAAAGGGTCCCTGATTCTTTCAGTAGGAAATACAAAGTGAAAGTCACTCAGGCGTGTCCGACTCTTTGCGACCCCATAGACTGTACAGTCCATGGGATTCTGCAGACCAGAACACTGGAGTGGGTAGCCGTTCCCTTCTCCAGAGATCTTCCCAACCCAGGGATAGAACCCAGGTCTCCCGCATTGCAGGCGGATTCTTTACCAGCTGAGCCACCAGGGAAGGCCAGGAAATACTATAAATAGACCGTAATCTGGAGGGTAGGTGTATACTTTGCTACTGGATTTGTTTCTTTTGTTTACTGACATGATAAGCAATTAGGTTCATTAGCTTCATTTTTCTAGCATATTGTAGAGATCACTGTTTTAGTTTTCTTTTTTTTTTAATGTAAAATGTTTACATTTTCTAGTCAAAGCTATAAAACAAGGTACATTTAGAAAAGACTTCTTACTTTTTTCCTCCCTCCTGTTATGTCCCTTCCCCTATAGGTAAGCATTTTTATTTAGTGTTAGGTTTATTCTTCTGTTGTTTATATTTGAAGATGCAAGCAAATATGCATATTGTTTATCATTTACACACATGTATTTACACAAAGGTCACATTATCCAGTCTCTTCTATATTTCTGAGCATGTTTCTCATATCCATACATAACTGAAGATAGGATGAGAGAGAAGAAAATAATTATTGTCTTAGAATTGACTTCATTGTATTAAACAATGTTTTCACATCGCTCCAGGCCACAGGGCCCTGTTGGGTAGAGGAGAGAAAGCGGTGGTTGAACAGCGGGGAGCCTCTAGGATTAGCATGACCGCTTCACCCAAGCAAACAGACTTCTCTTCTCCATATTAAGCAACCATATCAATTTTGATCTGAAAATGGTTCCTGTTACTAAAAGAAAAATTCTAAGAGAAAATGGCCACAATTGTCAACCCAAATCTGCTGATTCTATCCTCTGAGAAAGGTGCTTGGAGAGCACAGGATTCAATCCTATTGTCTGGTGTTGCCTAAACTTGAGTCCCAAGAAAACCTTCTTGGGAAGAAAATCCCCATCCATTCAACAGTCAAGTAAAGGACCTGCTAAATCATTTTGTCCATATCTTCATTTGACGGAATCCATTATGCACATTTATGAAACATCTTTAGCTCTAAGGAAATAAGAAAATACAAAGGAAATGCAAGAGGCTGCTGGAGTTTGAAGTGAACTGTCATTTTGTCTCGAGTGTGCAAAATTCAAGTCTTTGCAGGCAGGGTATTGAATTAGCTCAAGAACTGCAGCCCCAGTGAAAGACAGGCACACAGGCTGACTTTCTTTTGCAATTCACCATACCCTCTTTCTGCCACCTGGAAAAAACACTCTTGATTGTTAAAGTGGGCAGGCAGTGGGCACAAAGTCCATATGTTCAGTTCAGTTCAGTCGCTCAGTCGTGTCCGACTCTTTGCGACCTCATGGACTGCAGCACACGAGGCCTCCCTGTCCATCACCAACTCCCAGAGCCTGCTCAAACTCATGTCCATTGAATCAGTGGTGCCATCCAACCATCTCATCCTCTGTCGTCCCCTTCTCCTCCCGCCTTCAATCTTTCCCAGCATCAGGGTCTTTTCCAATGAGTCAGTTCTTCTCCTCAGTTCTTCCAATGAATATTCAGGACTGATTTCCTTTAGGATTGACTGATTTGATCTCCTTGTAGTCCAAGAACTTTAAAGAGTCTTCTCCAATGCCACAATTCAAAAGCATAAATTCTTCAGTGCTCAGCCATCTTCATGATCCAACTTTCATACCCATATATGACTACTGGAAAAACCATAGATTTGACTATACAGATCTTTGTCAGCAAAGTGATGTCTTTACTTTTTAATATGCTGTCTAGGTTTGTCATAGCTTTCCTTCCAAGGAGCAAGTGTCTTTTAATTTCATGGCTGCAGTCACTGTCCACAGTGATTTTAGAGCCCAAGAAAATAAAATCTGTCACTGCTTCCATTTTTTTCCCTATTTGCCATGAAATGATGGGATCAGATGCCATGACCTTCATTTTTTGAATGTTGAGTTTTAAGCCAGCTTTTTCACTCTCCTCTTTCACCCTTATCAAGAAGCTCTTTAGTTCCTCTTCACTTTCTGCCATTAGAGTGGTAGCATCTGCATATCTGAGGTGGTTCATATTTCTCCCGGCAATCTTGATTCCAGCTTGTGGTTCATCCAGCCCAGCATTCTACATGATGTACTCTGCATAGAAATTAAATAAGCTGGATGACAATATACAGCCTTTTTGTACTCCTTTCCCAATTTTGAGCCAGTCAGTTGTTCCATGCAAGGTTCTAACTGTTGATTATTGACCCACATATAGGTTTCTCAGGAGACAGGAATGGTGGTCTGGTATTCCCATCTCTTGAAGAACTTTCCAGTTTGTTGTGATCCACACAGTCAAAGGCTTTAGTGTAGTCAATGAAGCAGAAGTAGATGTTTTTCTGAAATTCCCTTGCTTTCTCTATGATCCAACAAATGTTGGCAATTTAATCTCTGGTTCCTCTGCCTTTTCTAAACCCAATGTGTATATCTGGATGCTTTCAGTTCACGTACTGCTGAAGTCCAGCTTGAAGGATTTTGAGCATAACCTTATAAGCATGAGAAATGAGTGCAATTGTATGGTAGTTTGTACAATTAATCACTTGTTGGAGTTATTGATACTATTCCAATCCATATACATGAAGTCAGTAGATTTTTAGTTTGACTTTAAATAATTGGTTGGACATGAATGCACAGGATGGAGTGACCGGTGAAGCCCACACTCAGGATCCCATTTGATTGCATCTATCCAGCCCTTCTCTGGACCATAATGGAGAATGAATCTGTAAGAAGAACACCATCCCTGGGCAGCTGGAAGATGTTTCAAAGAGCGTGAACTGAAATCTGTGTCCTCCACATACAGGAGAGTGTAGGATCCTATGTAATCTTATTAGATGAGTGCCTAACACATTTGGAAGAGGGGGTTGGGTTTCAAGCTTAGGTCATATTAGAAGCAGAAATGAAGAAAGGCTGTTAGCAGCAGACATACCTCAGAGCAAAAGAGACAGTCTGTGAGCAGCAGACCAGGCTTGAGACCTCGTCTGTACGATCACCGAGCCCACATTGTGACACCATTTATTGTTAACCTGCTCAGGATGAATCTAGTGGTTCAGAAAAGGTGAAAGTTTGCTTAACGAGGCAGAGACATCCATAATGTATTTCGGCAGCTAAATATTTCAAACAAAAAGTCTAGGGTGCTTATTAAAAAGTCACCTCTCGCCAGTCTATCTCTGAAATTCTCATCTCAAGGAAGCATACCTGCCTGAGGACATCTTCCCAGCTACCTGCAGGGGCCCGGGATCTGCTGAGATCCTGCAGGTCTCCTCCACCCCGGAGGGAAGTCAGGGGTGATAGAGCATCTGCAGGGAAAAGAGGATTGAGGCTGGGTTCTTGCACACAAGAGGCTGTTTAAAATGCAGGTTCCTGGGTTGGGCTCCATATCCAATACATCAGAACCCTTGTTGGGGAGACTGGTAATCCATGTACAAATTTGAATCCCCCCTCAGGGGATTCTGAGGAGATGGTCCTTGATCTTCCTTTGGGGCTTTAAATATGGGGAGTGGGAGGTGAAGCAGAAGCCAGGCTGGGAAAGAGCATCTGGAGAGGTAGAATGAGGAGTGGGTGAGAGAAGGGAGCCGCGAATCCTCGTTCAGCCCTTCACTTGAATACCCGCTTGACATCAATGACCGCCAACGGTTGTCATCTTCCCCATCTCACAAATAAGGAAGCAAAGGCACAGAAAGGCTGACCTCTCTGTCAAAGGCAGAGAGGATATGGACCTCTAGATCAGCTCTGAGGCTGCACTTATCACCCCTGAGCAAGGACCGTGAAGGCAGTTCTTGGTCTTCGAAGTTGTGGGTCATCAGGTCTTCAAGAGGACACGCTGAGAACAGAGGCCAGGCTGTTAAGAGCGGGGAGGGCATGAGGAAACAGAAATCGCCCATTTGGGGGACTTCCCTGGTGGTCCAGCAGTTAAGAACCCACCTTCCAAGGCAGGGGACATGGGTCCCATCTCCAAGCAGGGAGCCTAGATCCCACATGTGGGACATCTAAGCCCGGGGCGGAAGACAAGATCCTGACACAGACAAAAATAAAATGAACAATTAAAAAAAAGAAAGAAACAGTGCCATTTGCATTCTTATTTCAAGTGTGTGTGTGTGTGTGCATGTGAAGGTGTGTGTGTATATGTGAAGGGGTGTGTGTGTGTGTAAGGGGTGTGTGTGTATGTGAAGGGCTGTGTATGTGTGTGTATGTGAAGGTGTGTGTGTGTGTATGTGAAGGTGTACGTGTGTGTGTGGTCTGCAAAGTCAGGAAACCAATTATGCCTGAGCAATAGGTTCGTTGTTGTTCAGTGGCTAAGTCGTGTCCAACTCTTTAGTGACTCCATGGGTTGTAGCCAGCCAGGCTCCTCTGTCCACTGAGCAATGTTAGTTACAAATAACTAGTTAGTTTTCAAATATTGGCCCAATATTTTCCTTGGCCCTGCTAGCTCAGTTGGTTAAGAATCTGCTTGCAGTGCAGGAGACCTGGGTTCAATCCCTGGGCTGGGAAGATCCCCTGGAGAAAGGAAAGGCTACCCCACTCCAGTATTCTGGCCTGGAGAATCCCAAAGAGTCGGACACGACTGAGTGACTTTCTCTTTCACTTTTCACTTTTCTTGGCCCAATCCTTGCCAGATGTGTTGAACACTAATATATTGATTTTTTTTGGTACTGTACTTTTTTTTTTTTTCAGATTCGCAATTAGCCCCACTGAATTAAGTTTGCAGGGACTTCACCTGAAAACACAGCAAGCTGGTTATTTGAAAATTGTAAAGAAGTTCTCCCAGCTTTGCTGCCTGCTGCACACCTCACGGGAGGGGACAGAGCCAATGGGAGCCAGAGGGGAAGGCAGGGGACAGGGAAAGGATTTTCCAGAAGGAGTAAGCTTGCATTGGGTCACAGGGTGAGGGAGACGCAAAAGGAATGGGGGGGAGGGAAGCTGGCTGGGTGGGGGTGGGTGGCATCCAGGTGCCTGGGCACTAACGGCCTTGCTAAATGTGGGCCAAGGGGGTGCCCAGGGGAGCTGTGCTGGTGGCCTCAGTTTCCACTTTGCTTGAGGCAACATCTTGGGCTCCAAGCATAGTAAGGGTGCCCCCGGCCCCAGCGGGCAGAGGCTGGGGGCCTGAGGTCTGCAGTCCCCTCTCCCTGCAGGCCAGGGGGACCCTGAGTCCTCAACTACAGCTCCCTGCAGAGATTGCAGGGCACGGCTGGTCTCCAAGTCTGCTGCGGGAGGGCAGCCTTTGTCCCCACGAGCCCTGCCAGGTGACACCTTTGTAACTGCCGCCGTTGGGCCTGGAAAACCACACAAGGGTGTTTAACCAGGAGCTGGACTCCTCACTGGGCAAAGTTATGCTTCCCCATCCTAACCTGGAAACCGTAGCCCACCGCCCTGCTCCGCACCCTGCGGTGGGCTATGGTTGGTTCCTTTCCTTCTAGAAGAGCCCAGACTCCTTCTCACGCAATGCACTGTTTCTTGTTTCCACCCTGTCCTTTCCACACTTGCATTCTTCCTTTCATTCCACTCACACTGCTCCCCACTCTTTATATGCCCCCTTACACACACACACACACACACACACACACACACACACACATACACAGCTTCATGCTCACAGAACCCACGACTAAGGAAGCTAGTAGCCTGGGCACACTTGACTTTCTGCCTGGGCGGGCGGTCCCTTCCCTCTCTCCGTGATAAGCCATACCTCTTCCTCTGCGCTTGGCTCCAGCTTCATTTCTTCCTGCCACTCTGCCCACACCCGCCCTGGACTCTGACCCCTCACTTCCCCCACCTCCAGCGTCTCACTGACCAAGAGGTGCTCCTTACCACCAGCCTGACTGCCCCCAGGACCTGAGCTTGCTCTCTTTGGACTCTTGTCCAGGGCACAGACTATAGGCACATAGAAGTTGCTCTCATTTTTGCTGAGTGGACGAGTGGTCACATCCAAAGGAAGGAAAGCAGGGATGCTGCCTCACCACCCAAAGTAAAGACTACCTTTCCCAGCTTCCTTTGAGCCTAAGTCTGGTTGGTGAGACTTCCTGGAAAGTCCTTTAAAAGAAAAAGGATAGGTCCTTCTTTCCACTTTTTCTCCTTCTCTTCTGCTGGAAATGCTAATGCAATGACTTGGTCAGCAGCCATTTTCGACTAGGAGTTCAAGGACGAAACCAAGTCTAGGACAGTGGAAGAAAAAGATAGGACGCTGAACTCTTTATGGCGATGGATCCATCCTATTAACCGTGAACTGCCACCTTAGAACCTTAGGACTTCTTGTGTTGGTTGCAGGGTTAGGGGGTTATCTCCTACTTTGTTTAAACCTCTGTGGTTAGGGCTCCACTACTTGTAGCCTGGCCTGATCCTGCCTGACCCATACAGCCAGCTAGAGAGGGATGTGAGGGCTTCCCAACAGGAAGACGTGGATTCTAGCTTTGACCCTCCCGTCCCTACAGGGGTGTGTGCATGCCCCTAGGTGAGTCAGTTACCACCTGGCCTCATCTTCATTTGTAAAATGAGCTTCAAGATCACTGCCCTGCCTATATACAGGGTGGTTGTCTAAACTGAATGAGGTCAAGTATGTAAAAATATTCTGTAAAACAGTCACAGATGGAAGGAGTTTGTACTGCCTGGGGTGGGGGAGCAGCTTGGTCCGTTGATTGGCCAGGTGTGGGCTCCATCAACCCAACTGAGCCTGGACCTTCCTTGAGTGGTCAAAGCCAGAGCCAGGAGGCATCTGGCTCCGTGTTCCTATTTACTTCTGGGCTCATCCCAGGGCAGGGCCATTTTCCAACATCCCACCTCCTAGAGTCGGGGGCGTGTGGGGGAAAGCAGTCTGGCCTGTGGAAAGGGAGTGGCAACGTGGTTGTTGGTGATGGTGAGGACCAAAGAGGACAAGAGGGTCCATCAGCCAAGCTCTTGGAAGGAATCAGTGCCACCAACATCACAGAGTCTCCTCCAGGGGACGTGTCCACACGCCCAGGGCTGCTGTGTCTTGACACCCACCGTTTATTTCATACAAGTGCTGCCCCCCCCAAAAGATTCCAGGCTATCCTCACCATCCCTTCTGGTCCACCCCACCAGGAGAAACTTTATTATCCTTATTTCCCTAACCTATCACAGATGGTCTGAAAAGAAATGCCAGTGAACATCATTTCCTTTGATCAAAGTATCTTAAGATGGCTGTGTCTACCCTTATTACAACCAAATGATAAAAAGCAGCAAGAGTTTTCCTAAAAGAGTGAAAAGGAAATGAGGTCAGCGACAGTAGGGCTAACCGTGGCTGTGTTTCTGGAACCCCAGCCTGTACTGTAATAACGGGAATTCTTGAGGTAGTGGCATGGCTTGTGCTAAGCATTTAAAGCCCTTAACTCTAGTTTGCAAATGAGTTAACTGAGCCTCAGGGAAGTAAAGTAACTTGTCCAAAGTCTCCTAGCTAACAAGCTGGAAACTTGAGCTTCTACCGAGGTCCATCTGATTCCTGAAGCCCAGTGCGCTTCCCATTCTCTTCTGCTGGGAGTTCCCATGCTGGGCATAAAGCAGCATTTCTTAATGACGTGTCTGATGTTACATACCCCAATGGCACAGTGACAGTGGCCCTTTGATCTCCAGTTACACCAATGTTCTCTTTCCCCTTCTTGTTTTCCTAATGATTGAACAAATCCTTGAAGGAATACAATCCTAATCTCACTTTATTCGATAATTTTGGCTTTCAAAGAAAAATAACTCCTGTTGGTCTATCTCGTTCATTTGATAACCTAAAACCTTCTTTTTTTTTTTTTCCTCACTGCAAAATCATGTGTCTTGAAAAGGCATCTCCTCTGGCTTGATTGTGTGCTGAAATACATTTTATTGTGGTGTCCAGTTAGAGGCAGTTCTTTTGTTGGCTGATGCCTGTCTGATGTCAGAGAGCCTTATGCCTTGTGAATTGTGCGGTGAGAAAGAAAAGGTGGGCTTCATTAACCAAGCCAAGCATGCAGCTGGACACGTAGGCTTTAGAATCTGACTGATCCAAGTGTCTGCTCAAGGTCTCAGTTTCCCCATCTGTAAAATGGAGGGACTGTTATGAGAATGAATGAATGCTCATTGGTGGAGGGGCTGTGTGAATAGTGACTCTTAACCGGGAACTCTGGATTTGAAACTCAGCTCCTCCACACTGGAGCGAGTTATGTATATTTCTGTGCTTCAGTTTACCCTTCTGAGAAATGGAGACAATGGCAATTCCTACATCACCAGCTGTTGTGAGGATGAAATGAGGTAAGTTTGTGTAGCTCTTAGTGCTTTTCAATACAGAACTCTGGACAGGTGTGAGAGAAATGTGAGGTGGGGGCATTCAACATCCCCACGCTCAGGCCCCTGACACTGAAGTCACCAAGCAGGTCTGAGTCCTATTACTTGTCCTCAAGAAAAAAAAAAAAAAGAGGGAAACAAAGATTTGACACGAAGAGGAGAAAGTCATGTGACCACCGAAGCTGAGTTTGGAGTGATGTGGCCACAAGTCAAGGAATGCTGGCAGCCATCAGCAGCTGAAAGAGGCAAGAAATGTATTTCCCCCTAGAGCCTGTGGAGGGATGGTGGCCTTGCTGACAACTCGATGTTGACTCAGTGGAACTGATTTCAGACATCAGGCCTCCAGAACGGGGAGAGAATAAGTTTTTGTTTGTTTAATCTAACAAGTGTGTAGTCATTTGTTCCAGCTGTCACAAGAAACTCATACAGCGCAGTAGGCTGTAAAGTTGGAGGTGCAGCTGAGACTGTCTGGCTCCAAGTGACTGGCAGTGCTGGGTGAAATTCATCCCCAGATAAAATGCATGAAAACAAAATGCTGTGGGAGTCCACCACTTAGTTGCTGAAAATCACTGAACATCTCTTTTCTGACAGAATGTTTCTGCATAATCCAAAGACTTTTAGGAAGTAGGTAGGGCAGGGCAACAAGCAAATATTCAGGTTTGGGGCTGCTGTTGATGGTAGTTGTAAGGATTAGTGGTGGCATTTTTCACTTTTATATTGGCTAGCAGAAACCTAGTCTCACCATCTGATGTATAGGCAAGTCAGATGTTGTTTTCAACATACCCTAGCATAATCACTTCAATTGTAAAATTAATGCTTGAACATACATAAACAAGAGTGAGTTTTGTGATATGTTTAATAGGAGGCAGGTGTTTTTCTATAAAAGTGAAAAATGCCACTACTAATCCTTACAACTACCATCAACAGCAGCTCCAAACTTGAATAGGATGCTGTTGTATCAACCACAGGTGGCTCAGCAACCAGGGTCCAAAGAGGCAAATGCATGATGCTGCCGGGGTCCAGCCCCGGTGGATCCAGGGGTTTCAAAGGGGAGACAGCATAGGCGAGGATCAGGAAACAATTGCTTAATTAAACGTTAATTAAGGATATAAAGAGTGGTTAAATAAGGATAGCTCAGTGAGGAAATTCAGTGGAGAAAAGCAGCTGAAATAAGGATAGTTCAGTGAGGAAATTCAGTGGAGAAAAGAGGCTGAATAATTCAGCCAGAAGGTAAGAGAAAGAATGACATGGGGAGACCAAGTTTCGGTGAACAAGGCCCGCACTTTATTTTCCAAAGTAGTTTTTATACCTTAAGTTATGCATTGAGGATAATGGTGGAAGGGGTAGAATCATGCAGTAAGCTAGGCTTTCTTCCTGCAAACTTATCATATGCAAAAGTTTAGGTGATTTGTATCATCTTCTGGCCCGGAGGCCTGTTAACATTTTAAGAAATTTATTTTTCTCCAAAGGTGATTATTCTAAAGTCAGGCGCCACCCTCCAAAAGCATTAGATAAAGTTGCATTCCTATAGGGCAAAGGTATGGTGGGCTATAACAAGAAAAAGAATTAACTCAAGGGTCCAAGGTTACAAACATTAAAGCTACTACTTACACCAATTATATTAATCAATACACTGCCAGGGACACAGCAGGTAAGGGATATGGCGACTTAGCAGCAAACATTGGCCCAACAAGTGAAAAACCCTTCACCAATACAATTTCTAATCAATCTTTTAACTGCTCAAAGGAATCTGTATTTAGACAGTTTAGAACATCTCATCCCTCTCACAGTTGGGAGGCTCTGAGCAATCACATGTGGCCGGAAAAACATATTCAGGCAGGCTAGAGGACTTCCAAAGGAGTTTGTAGGTTGAAACACTATCACACCCAGGAACTTTATTAACTGGAGCTGTAAGCTAACTCTTTTTTCAGAGAGAGGTAGTGGGGGACAGCCCCCCCCGTAAAGTCAGAGGTGTAGGTGAGAGCACAAAGCAGAAAGTAGGCAGACTCTGGTTTTGGAGGTAGATGCTCGAGAATTTCCAGGGGGACTCCTGAGGCTCGATCCCGCCTTTGCGTATGCCAAGCCTCCTTCCTCATGACCTTTGCCATGGGCGGAGCTCCTGCTCCCGGCATGATGCTCTAATGACCTCCTGTTGAGATTCTGCAGATGGTGAGTGCAGCCATGAAATTAAAAGACGCTTACTCCTTGGAAGGAAAGTTATGACCAACCTAGACAGCATATTAAAAAGCAGAGACATTACTTTGCCAACAAAGGTCCGTCTAGTCAAGGCTATGGTTTTTCTAGTAGTCATGTATGGATGTGAGAGTTGGACTATAAAGAAAGCTGAGTGCCAAAGAATTGATGTTTTTGAACTATGGTGTTGGAAAAGACTCTTGAGAGACCCTTGGACTGCAAGGAGATCCAACCAGTCCATCCTAGAGGAAATCAGTGCTGATTATTCATTGGAAGGACTGATCTGAAGCTGAAACTCCAATCCTTTGGCCACCTGATGCAAAGAACTGATTCATTGGAAAAGACCCTGATGCTGGGAAAGATTGAAGGCAGGAGGAGAAGGGGATGACAGAGGATGAAATAGTTGGATGGCATCACCAACTCAATGGACATGAGTTTGAGTAAATTCATGCAGTCCATGGGGTGGCAAAGAGTTGGACATGACTGAGTGACTGAACTGAACTGAACTGTTTGGACTCTTGCAGTTGGAATAGGAGATGAATTGGATAAGTAGGTGCTGTAGACACTCTTGTTTATGTCACCTGGTTGCCCACCAAGTCCTACTTGAACCAACTACTGTCATAGCTTCCCAGGTTCCTCATGGGGATCACCAAGTTGCCTTGGAGGATCTGCATGGGATTTCACTTCCTTGGGTGTCTCTTGCTCACCCCTCTGCCTCCTCGCTTTCAAGCAATGGGAGGAAAAAGCCAGTTCAGCCACCATCTAGACCACAACTGTCGATGGTAAACTGCCTCCCCGTGGTTACTCTGGTGGACTGAAACCGGTAGGCACACTAGTTAATTTCAACTTTTTGTGACCACACACTCGGTTCTCTTTTTCTCCCAGACCTAAATTTTGACCATACAACCTTCAGCTCTGTTCACCTCAACTGACCACCAGGCTCCTTTGGACTGGGTTAACCTGAATCCTCCCAAAGGATTCAGCCCTCAAAGTGGCCTTGACAAGAATGAGAGTCAAGATTACTAATTCACCAATAAGATTTAATGAAACCCCTCAACCCATAAGCACTTTACCAAAGCTCTTAGGAACCTCAGTTCTCACAGGATCCCTGTGAGGTCATTATTAGAGTGTCTTTGGCCACAGTGGTCCAGAATCAAGGCCAACAGAATCGGTAAAGATCATGCCCACAGCACCGTCCTACCACTGGTTGGAGGGATCACCACCCTTAAGAAAGTTTACCAAGATAGTAATTTTCCCATCTTCGTACTTTGTTAGTTATTGTCCTCCATTTGCTGAGGTTTATCCTTTCAATTCCTTTGCTGATTAAATCACTGAAGAGTATATACTGGTAAGAATAGACACCATCTACAGACTGAAAACAAAACTCCTTCCTGTTATTGATGATGAACCATTTCAGAGAAGACCAGGCTGAGTCTAAAGGGTTCAGGTAATTGTAAGGAGAAGGCAGAGTGAGTAGTTTATGGCCGTAGGACTTGGCTACCTCAGGACAACATGTGACGCTTGTTAAGTTAACCACCGAAGGGACATGGGCCTGGGCCTCAGTCTCTTCGCCCTCCTTCGGCCTCGTCTCATCCTGCTGCCTTCTCTCTTTGACCACAATGGCGCACTTGCCATAGGCCTTCTTCACCACATCACAGAACTCGAAGAAGAGGTTGTCTTCCTGTCTGACGCATAACTCATCCCTTAGGAACATTCGATATTTCCACGGCGCCCATCCTTCACTACCACCAGCATGCACAACACACCAGGTTGGAGTCGGCATGTAATAACCATCACTAAAATCTTCCCCAGTTACAAGACTCTCAGGGATATCAGTTTCCCCAAAATATACTGTTGTAAACCCATCGTATTGCAGTGTTCTCAGTGTTTGCAAATACTGGAGACATTGCTTCTTTTGGATGCTATTGAATAGATTTCTGGTAATGATGTTTCTCAAAAGAGGTTTTGCAAAGTGAGGCATGGGAGGTCTTCAAGAGTTTTTCAAAACTTGCCTGTCTCCCTCTGGCCAGAGTAGGGTGATGACCTCATAAAGGGCTTTCTTACAGCTGAGCTGGTCCCATGGATACACTTTGGATTTTAAAGCATCATGGAACACACTGAGAACAATTCCTGTCTGGCTTCTATGATACGGGAATGGGAACTGCTGGCTATCCATGATGGTGCATCACATCTGCAGTAGGTCTGGAGAGAGACTCACAGGTGTGTTAGTTTGCTAAGGTTGCATAACAAAATAGCTGAAATTAATTTTTTTGCAGTTCTGAAGGCTGGAAGTTCAAGATCAAGGTATCAACAGGTCTGGTTTCACCTGAGACCTTTCTACTTGGCTTGCACATGATCACCTTCTTGTGTTCTTATTTGGACTTTCCACCTGTCTCTGTCCTAATCTCCTCTCTGTATAAGGTCACCAGTTCTTTGGGATTAGGGTCCATCCCTTGAACCTCATTTTACCTTAATCAGCTCTTTAAAGACCCTATCTCCAAATACCGTCACATTCTGAAGTGCTGGGAGTCAGGGCTTCAACATGAGATTTGGGGGAGACACAGTTCAGTCCCTGACAGCAACCTGTTAACAGTGATGAGCCAAGCTCCTGACTCATTGCCACGTGGGTCATGAGGGTCATATTTATATTTACTCGTTCATCCATTCTGAGCACCAGTGGCACGTCATGACACATCTAGTGAGGCCTGAACATGCATATGGTTTCTGTCCATGTAAATAGCAGAGACATTACTTTGCCCACAGAGCTCCCTATAGTCAAAGCTATGGTTTTTCCAGTAGTCACACATGGATGTGAGAGTTGAGCCAAAAAGAAAGCTGAGCGCCGAAGCATTGATGCTTTTGAACTGTGGTGTTGGAGAAGACTCTTGAGAGTCTCTTGGATTGCAAGGAGATCAAACCAGTCAATCCTAAAGGAAATCAACCCTGAATATTCATTGGAAGAACTGACGCTGAAGCTGAAACTCTAATACTCTGGCCCCCTGATGCAAAGAGCCAACTCATTGGAAAAGACCCTGATGTTGTGAAATATTGAGGACAGGAGGAGGAGGAGATAGAGGATGAGATGGTTAGATGGCATCACTGACTCAATGGACATGAATCTGAGCAATCTCCAGGAAATAGTGAAGGACAGGGAGGCTTGGAGGGCTGCAATCTGTGGGGTTGCTGAGTCAGACACGACTTAGCAACATTACAGTGATTAATTATCTTCTCCGAGTGGGCTGCCATCTATGGGGTCGCACAGAGTCAGACACGACTGAAGTGACTTAGCAGCAGCAGTGGCAGAAGAGAGTATCAGAAAGAAGGAGTTAAACCCCCAACGGTTTACAGAAAACCCATGGGCATGGTCAGTGGTTTATTCCCATGCTTAGATCATCTGCTACCCAGTTTTCCAAGAAGATGGCAAGATGTTCCACAATTTCCAAAACTGAGGTTTAAACCCCAAAGTCTAGGCAATCACCTGTGTTTAAAATAAACCTGAACTAGGTAGGCATAGATTCTCCATGAAATGTCAGGGGAAAGTCCCCCTCTGATTATTTTGGGATTTGTAGCTTATAGAGTCAAAATCTCCGATATTTAAAACTTTGTGTGTGTGTTGTGTGTTCAGTCGCTCAGTCTTGTCTGACTCTTTGCAACCCCACGGACTGTTGCCCGCCGGGCTCCGCTGTCCATGGCAAGAATACTGGAGTGGGTTGCCATTTCCTTCTCCCGACCCAGGGATCGAACTCGTGTCTCCTGCATACATAGGTGAATTCTTAATCAGTGAGCCACATGGGAAGCCATTTAAAACTTTGATTCTGTATAAATTCTGTTTTCTAAGTTGTGACAAGGAGCATCCAGCACTCATAGCAAAATGTAAGAAAAATGTAATTCCTTTTATCCCTTATGCTTAAAAATCCAAGTTCTACCAATCTGGGCCAGGGTGGCGTGGGGGTCGGGGTGGAGATCTACTAATATTGCAAATTGCAAATTGCCCATGTGGCTGCAAGCAATGAGACCAAATATTCCACCATATCTATGGCTTTGGTTACTGTTTCCTCATTCCCCATCCTCTCCAGTATCTTGAGAGAAGTGAAGAAACAGGAACTTTTTAGTAGAGACCTCAATCTGTTAGATGCAGAGAAAAATACTTATGGGCCCTGCTATCTCAAATCTGAAAGTCTTCTTGGCATCCTGTCCTTCATCTCATGCCAGCAAATCCCAACAAGCAAACTGGTGGGAAAAGGACAAAGCACACCTGGGCCCCTCTTTCTTCTTCGCAAAGGGATTCGGCAGCCTGACTTCTTCCTAGACTTGGTACCCACCCTTGCAGGCGGGTCTCACCCCAGCTCCTCCCTGCAAGAACCTCATAGGCTCAGCAGAGGTGCCAACGCCGCTGGAGGGGTGAACAGCCTCCCTCTACCCCAAGGATGCAAACATGAGAAAGGGCCACAGTGCTTGCAGGAGGAGCTAAAGAGACAAGGAGTGGATGCGCCAGGGAGCAGATAAGAAAGATGGAGGGCTGGATGATGGGGACTGTCTACAGCCCAGTCCTCTCCAGAGGGGCACCTCTGATCTGGCGCCCACGGCAAGGAAATGCTGGAAACACAAAACTTCCTCCTCCTCTGACTACACAGAAGACAGCGAGGGGGAGGGAGAGAGACAGGCACACATGTACTCTGGCTTATTCTACAAAGGTTATTTTATTTTAGCAAACAAAATACTGGTTCTTCTAAAAGCATATAAAAATTCACATCATTTTCAGTTAGGCTAGAGGCTGTGAGTTTGTCTTCTGACATATCGTTCAATAATTAAGACTTTCTTCTCAGCTGGAGTCCACTCGAGCTGACAGTTACACCACAAAATCTAGAAGGAAGACCAAAGGGATGGCGATGACTGCCTGGCAGAATAACTGTGAGCGTTTTACTTGCTCAGCATCTATGTTTATGCTCAGCTATTTAAACTGAAACAGAAACCGCAGAGGCTTCTCTATCGATGCATGTATTTTTAGCATCACGATTTCCTTTCATCTAAAAATCCCTTCAGTGTAAAACAAGGCTCCGGGCTAAGCGTTGATAAGCCCCCAACCTGGGAGGGTAACCAGAGCTCCCTGGTCAGTTCTGGGCTGGGTGGGCAAGCCAGGCATCTCTCCTTCACATTGGGCTGCCATGGACATTTGGGGAAGGGAAGAAGTATCTGTGATCTCACATCTAATCTCTGCTTCCTCTCCACAGTTAACACACAAAATGATGACTCTGTCTGGATTAGAAGTCCAGGCAGCACTTCAATGGAAACTGCCTTCCCTCACCTTTTTTAATTTCCAAGTACTCCCATTTCCCTGCTCTAGTGCGTGCTAGGTTGCTTCAGTGGTGCCTGGCTCTTTGTGACCCCATGGACTGTAGCCCGCCAGGCTCCTCTGTTCAGGGGGATTCTCTAGGCAAGAACACTGGAGTGAGTTGCCATGCTCTCCTCCAGGGGATCTTCCTGACCCAGGGATCGAACCCATGATTCTGATGTCTCCTGCGCTGGCAGGTGGGTTCTTTATCACTTGCACCACCTGGGAAGCACCCCACCCGCTCCCCACCCCCACTCTAGTGCTTGCTCCTAAATTTCAGTCAATAAAAATGCTTTTTTTTCCAGAAGGCAAGGTTTAATAACAGTAACTTCCTTTGCCTGTAACGCGTACAGCTCGCCAAGGCCCAGGGAGCAGTGGGTGATGAGAGGACCATCCCCTATCCTGAGGGAGGACCAGGAGCCCAGTGTTTCCCACGGCTCCATCCTGAGGATGGACACAGTGCAGCCAGGGGTGAGGCCCTGCGGTTGGATGTCTGACCTGGGTTCAATTCTGCTTGTCTGTCCTTGACTGTGTACAGGGTGGACCATGTTCTCAGTCTGAATGGACCACACAGGGCTGCCAGGAGTGGTCAGTAACGTGGCTGTCTGTGAAATGCTTAGGAAAATGCTAGCACAGATCATGTAAGACATATTGCAATTATTATTAATGAAAAAATCTATGAGTCCTGTAAAGGAAATCATCTCTACAGAAGCCTATCTCAGGGTTAACAGGGCTTTTGGAGGTCACCAAACCCAGCTGCTGAGAAGACAGTGGAAAAATCACCTGAGAGGTTTTCAAAGAACAGGTGCCCAGATCCAGCCACAGATGTAACGGAGTCGCTCTGAGGCTGGACCCTGGGAATCTGCATTGTAACAAAGAACCCAGGCAACCTGATCATTAAGCAACTTTGGAAACCACTGATCTAGGATTCCCTGCTACCATATGTGAGTCCTCTCATTTTTTAGAGAAAAGCACAGACCTCAACCCGAAAAGTGATGAAACTGGGTGAGCACAGGACAATGAAGGAACCTGCTGACTGTCATTAGTCCAGCCTGTAAGCTGGGGGGTGAATAACTTCCTCCTGGTGCCTTAAAAACAAACACGTTCTGGGCAGCCCCTGTGCTATGGGACAGCTCCCAGATGGCTCAGCGGTAAAGAATCCGCCTGCCAACGCAGGAGACCTTGGGTTTCATCCTTGGGTCGGGAAGATCCCCTGGAATAGGAAATAGCAACCCCCTCCAGGATTCTTGCCTAGAGAATCCCAGAGACAGAGAAGCCTGGTGGGGGTCACAAAGAGTTGGACACGACTGAGTGCGCACGCGCACACACACACAGAAGAGCTCTGAGACAGGCACCAGGCTATAGCAATGAGGAAGATTTTGTGCCGGTGGAGTGGTCATAAGGAAGGCGTCCTGGGCCAGGGGACTAACAAGCAAAGGCCAAGAGAATCTACCATGGTCAAGGTGGTCTGCAGGAGCGTGGGGAGAGGCAGCAGCGGGGGACACGTGACCTGGGTGAAGACGAGTGGAGAAGGACTTAACATGCCAAATCTAGGAGTCGGACTTCATTTTGAGGTCAGCAGGGTTTCTTAATCTTAGGTACAGGTAGAGGTCTTACGTGACCTGCAATCCCACGTCCTCCTCATCCCTGTCTGCAATGTTAGGTCCAATTTAGGTGTTTCTAGTATGTTAGCTTCTCCAGGGAGAAGGTCCACAACTTTCCTGAAAGTTTCAAGAGTCCTGTGACCCAAATTCTGTCAAACACCCCTGCTCCTGTGAAGGGAGAACCGTTGCAGGCTCGGAGCAGAGGCGAGGACTTGTCCATCCCCTGTGGCCCCCCAGCAGACGGGGCTCAAAGGTCAGGACCTGCACTTGGACCTGACACAGAGCTGCCCGACCTCCCGGGGCAGGTGGGGCCCTGCGCCCTCCCAGAGCCTCAGGCCGGAGGGAGGCAGAGTTCTCATCACATCCAGGGGCAGGCCCGCCCTAACCCGCTGTGTAGTTCAGTCTGCAAAGCCCATACCTTTCACTCCTCTTTAGCTCTCCTTCTTCTCCGCCTGCTTCCTCTTCTCAGCTTCTATCTTTTGCTGCTTTGCTTCCAATCGTTTCCTCTGGTAGACTTTGACTCCGGCAAACGCCAGGCAGAGGATTAGTGTTTTCGCTGCCAAGATATACAGCAGCAGGGGGAAGTGTTCAAGCACCTTAAAGAAGAAAGAAAACTTGTGGAGACGTTCGATCATGGATAAGGAATTTTCTTTCACGTCCCTTCACTCAGCACACATCTCCTGCGCACCTTGTTAAGCATTGGGCACTAGGCTGGTTGGGGGGCCTCCCGGGCACAGGAGAGATGAGGGCCCGGTTCCAGGTTGTGGGCAGCCTGGTTTCAGGTGCCCTTCACCACCCGCTGGCTGCCGGCTTCACAGATGCCATGGCTGTGCGCTCTCACAACCTGACCGTGCACTTTGCCCCTCACCCCGAGCCTGAGGCAGCGGCACGGCCTGCAGTGAGCAGCTGGAGCCAGGGGACTGGGCACAGCCCCGCTCGGGCCACTCACTGACCTGTGCCCAGCACATGCGGCCCACATCGGTCACTTGACTTTCCCCAGCTTCTGCCTCTTCTCTTGCAAAGGAGGCTGGACCGAATCTTCCTTCTGAATCCCCACCCGTATGGGATACCATGATTGGCTCTTGGTTCCAGCTATGCGTTAGCACTGGTATTTGAAGGTAAAATAAATATACAAGTAAAATACAGTAAAACTTTACTGTAAAATAAAGTAAAACTTAAAATGTTATAGCTTAGCTACTTAATTCACTGTTCCTGTAATTCTTTTGTTGGAGGGAAGTTTTAACCCACTGGCTAAAATGAGATCTGGGGAATAACTAGGGGATTGGAATTACTCTCTTTGTGCACGAGCAGGTTTTATTATGAAATTCTATATATCACAAGTATCTCAAGGCAAATAGTATACTAGTTTGGGAAACACGATTAGTAGAACCTGAATAATAAGTATGAGCTTTTTGTGTGTGATTAAAAATTCCTTCCCAGATGAAGTAAAAAGCTATGCCTTCGTTGAGAGATCATTATTCCGGAGGACCGAGTAGGATTTAGTCCAGTGAACTCCTTAGGTGAAATGCCAAGCATCACTTATCTATATGCAGCACTGGGACAAGGAGACTCCTCCCTGGAGACTGCATTTGTCCCTCCCTCTGACGGTTTAACTAAAGCTGATCTGAAATGGGTAAATGAAAACTTCAGCTGAGAACAGTCCGCTCCCAGACATGGAGGGCTGTGAAAGGATCTGAACAAGGACTTGGTCTACACCTCGTTCTACAAAGGAGGCGAGTAAAGCTCAGGGCGGTGGCGAGCCCCCCGTGTCACACAGCTAATTCAGGAGGCGCGAGAGTTGGAACCGAACACTCTGACTCCTACATCAGCCGTCTTCCCACTGACTCTTGATTTCAATGAAGTGGAATTAACCGACATCAACAAATTATGTCCCAAGAACACTCTGAGTAACTAGATAATAGTTTTCAACCACAGAATTGGGTTAAACAGTAAAGAATAAGCACAACCTATACACTTCATGGGAAATAGATGGGGAAACAGTGGAAACAGTGTCAGACTTTATTTTTTGGGGCTCTAAAATCACTGCAGATGGTGACTGAAGCCATGAAAGTAAAGGACGCTTACTCCTTGGAAGGAAAGTTATGACCAACCTAGATAGCATATTCAAAAGCAGAGACATTACTTTGCCAACAAAGGTCCGTCTAGTCAAGGCTATGGGTTTTCCAGTGGTCATGTATGGATGTGAGAGTTGGTCTGTGAAGAAAGCTGAGCGCCGAAGAATTGATGCTTTTGAACTGTGGTGTTGGAGAAGACTCTTGAGAGTCCCTTGGACTGCAAGGAGATCCAACCAGTCCATCCTAAAGGGAATCAGTTCTGAATATTCATTGGAAGGAATGATGCTAAAGCTGAAACTCCAGTACTTTGGCCACCTCATGCGAAGAGTTGACTCATTGGAAAAGACCCTGATGCTGGGAGGGATTGGGGGCAGGAGGAGAAGGGGACGACAGAGGATGAGATGGCTGGATGGCATCACTGACTCGATGGACGTGAGTCTGAGTGAACTCCGGGAGTTGGTGATGGACAGGGAGGCCTGGTGTGCTACGATTCATGGGGTCACAAAGAGTCAGACACAACTGAGCGACTGAACTGAACTGATACACTTCAGAAAGCTCACTCTGGCAAACAAGTATAATAGACTAAAAAGGTTACAAAAGCAAAAACCTTTTACCCTGATGAATACAAGCTCTTTAGAACACTGACTTGGTGTCCAGGCCCTTCCTGCCTCAGACCTATGGCTAATCTCCCTGACTTCCCCCAACAGCCCTCCAACTCATCTAATTCATCTACTTTCTGGAAAGGTCACATCTTAGAGGGGAGGCTTGGCTCTACATTCATAAGCCAGCTAAGAAAGAAAAGATGCTAACTTTTACCTCCTTGGAGACAAAAATCACCAGTGTGGAGATATAAACTTCATTTTACGTTCACTGGCACTTTTCCAGGCTGAGTCCTAGTTAGCCCTAGACGCTGGCAAGTCACTCTCTCCCAATTCTCTCCATCCCTATGAATGAGCCCCCGGAGTCCTGTCATAATCAGACCCCTATCACAGCCCACAGTTCATGCCTGAGTGCTGAGTCGCTTCAGTCGTGTCCAACTCTCTGTGACCCCATGGACTGTAGCCCGCCAGGCTCCTCTGGTCATGGGATTCTCCAGGCAAGAATCCTGGAGTGGGCTGCCATGCCCTCCTCCGGGAGAATCTTCCAGACCCAGTGATTGAACCTGCATCTCTTGGGTCTCCTGCACAGGCAGGCAGGTTCTTGACCACTAGCGCTACCCGGGAAAGCCCAGCCCACTGTTCTCCAAGATCTACACCCAAAACTAAGCTCTACCAGTGACAGGATGTACATGGAAATCAGAAGCTAGAAACCCACCGAAATGGAAGCATGTCAACAAACAAACCCAGGGAAGTGGTTTCGGTATTTACTTTCTTTTTAAAGGCTCTGGGGAGGAGGCGGCAAGAGGCGGAAGTTTGGGACTGAGAGTGGGCAGTGCAGTGGGAGTCAAGGACACTACACGGGCTAAAGTGAAAACTTTCAGGGCCACTGTTCCTGCAACTCTCAGGCAGGTGTGCCAGATCTTTCAGTTCAGTTCAGTTCAGTTGTTCAGCCGTGTCCAACTTTGCGACCCCATGAACCGCAGCATGCCAGGCCTCCCTGTCCATCACCAACTCCCGGAGTTCACCCAAACTCCTGTCCATCGAGTTGGTGATGCCATCCAACCATCTTATCCTCTGTCGTCCCCTTCTCCCCTTGCCCTCAATCTTTCCCAGCATCAGGGTCTTTTCCAATGAGTCAACTCTTCACATCAGGTGGCCAAAGTATTGGAGTTTCAGCTTCAGCATCAGTCCTTCCAATGAATATTCAGGACTGATTCCCTTTAGGATGGACTGGTTGGATCTGCTTGCAGTCCAAGGGACTCTCAAGAGTCTTCTCCAACACCACAGTTCAAAAGCATCAATTCTTCGGCGCTCAGCTTTCTTTATAGTCCAACTCTCACATCCATACACGACCACTGGAAAAACCATAGCCTTGACTAGATGGACCTTTGTTGACAAAGTAATGTCTCTGCTTTTGAATATGCTATCTAGGTTGGTCATAACTTTCCTTCCAAGGAGTAAGCATCTTTTTAATTTCATGGCTGCAAGTACCATCTGCAGTGATTTTGGAGCCCAGAAAAATAAAGTCAGCCACTGTTTCCCCATCTATTTGCCATAAAGTGTTGGGACCAGATGCCATGATCTTAGTTTTTAGTTGTATGAAATCTCTTCCTTTGATTTCCTTTCTAACAAAACCCTCAGATTAACTCCCAAACCTTCAGGGAAGTGAATCAAGAAAACACAGTTGGGTGGTCTAGCTCTATATCAGTTTTTTAAATAAACGCCGATACTCGTGTAATGAGAATGACTGCCTTTTAAAATTTATTCTTGGCCACGCCCTGCGGCATATGGGATCTTAGTTCCCTGACCAGCGATCAAACCCCTGCCCCTGTGTTGGGGGCTCAGAGTCTTAACCACCGGACCGCCAGGGAAGTCCCTCGAAACCCCCGGTTGCTGAGGTACTAAGGCACTGGTGCTTGCTGTCACTGACTGCTGCTCATGGCCACAGGCTGATGGAGGTAGGTAGGGAAGCACAGGATGTCTTGGGGGTCCCACAGTCCTTTATCTCCTGCAGGGGGCAGGGGGTGTCACTGCAGTTTGGGCAGAAGGCCATTCCTTTCAGACACTGCCTGGCAGGGCTCCCTGGTAGCCCTGGAGCTGTGTGTCTGCCCAAATGTCGCAAAGGTACAGGCGGTTTTTGTACAGTTTTCTGTACAAAACTGTGTTCCTGACACAGGAAAGGATTCCTTCTGTGACAGGTCGGGTTGGCCTGGGCGGTCAAGTGGGTTGCTGTCACTCCACAACTAAAAAGAAAGCTTTCTCTGTGCAATGGCTCACCGGAATACATCAGCGCCACCCAGGAACTCGTTCACCCACAGGCCAACGCGCTCAAACTCCAGTAGGTGGGACCACAACTCATAATTTAAATTGTTGAGGTGGTTTTGAGACGTGCTCTGGCCTCGGAGCACCAAGCACACACGCTGGCCCTTGCTGATGCGGCCTCTGGTACCAGCTGCCACCCCATCACCAACTACTCGCTTCAGCCTCTGCCCATGCTACAAACCCTTCACTACGTCTCAGTGCACGCTGAGCCCGGCCCCCATCGCCCCACATGCTTTAATCCCCCTGTCTTTCCTTCCTGGCCTTCCTATGGGCAGCTCTGGAACACCCCACACATGCGACATGCGCGTTCCTACATCTCTAAGCCCTTAGAGAGTCTTCACTGCACCTCCTGAACCTTGGCCAGGCTCCTCCTGGAGAAGAGCCCCCAGAACCCCACTGTGCGGCCCCCAGGCCCCATGGGGCTGGGGAAGGAGGGGGTCCGAAGCTGAGTGCTGAAGAATTGATGCTTTTGAACTGCGGTGTTAGAGAAGGCTCTTGAGAGTCCCTTGGACTGCAAGCAGATCCAACCAGTCCATCCTAAAGGAAATCAGTTCTGAATATTCATTGGAAGGACTGATGCTAAAGCTGAAACTCCAATATTTTGGCCACCTGATGTGAAGAAGTGACTCATTGGAAAAGACCCTGATGCTGGGAAAGATTGAAGGCGGGAAAAGGGGATGACAGAGGGTGAGAGGTTGGATGGCATCACCAACTCAATGGACATGAGTTTGAGTAACTCCGGAAGTTGGTGATGGACAGGGAGGCCTGGCGTGCTGCAGTTCATGGGGTCACAAAGAGTTGGACACGACTGAGCAACTGAACTGAACTGTAGTCTCCTGACTCCCTGATCCTACTTCCAGATCTTTCCATTTCCTGTGATGAAAGCCAGTGGCTGTTCTGAATCAGAAAATGCTTATGATAACTGAAAAAATACATATAATGAGATCCTAAGTTTGGAGATATACACATTACATATATATATATGAAAAACATGGGGAGAAAATGCACCAAAATTGTTAATATTAATAGCAGCCATCTCTGGATAGTGAAAAGACATATGATTTTGACTTGATCTGATCCTTTTCAAAGCATCTATTTTCATGACTACCCTAGTAGCCACCCTGCACCTACCCCACGCCACTTCCTTAAAGGACATAATGTGACACCCCCCTGCCCCTATAAGACCCGCTGACTGTGGCTCACAGCCTTATGCAGGCTTGCAGCTCACAGGACACTCTTTGGTTGCCCTTGAACTTCTGCTTCCACCAGCTGTATTGAAGGTTTTACAGGAGTCAGCTGTGTTTATGCCAGTCAGTATATTTAAGTAGCACTTGATGTCATAATGGATAATCTATTTAAACATGGCACTCATGAAATATGACCACAGAAAAGAAAGGCTATTTCCATGAAAACTAAGGTGTCTGCTTTGAAAGACTCAATTTGAATTAGAAAAAAAAATGTTGTTGGCAACACAAATGGGAAAGATTAAGGAAGAAGAGTGTAAAAATCAGGAAGGATTTTGTATGTCGATTGCTTCTTAAGATCTTTTTCATCCATTTTGAAGAAACCAAAATGTGAGATTATAGGTGAAACTTCAAAGGGGTGGTTTTTGCGAGCAGGGTGAGGCACGTCTGAGGGCAGTCAATGTCCTCCCAAAGAAAAGGCCTTCCTCCAAAAGTCTGGTGAAAAAAATGTACATTTATGTGTTCACTTAAAGTATCATGATTCCTGCATTTTCTTCTTTTGTTTTTTTCTTAGTCCACTTATCTCTACAGAACTATTCTGAATTTTTACAATCAGGAGAAAGAAAACCCGCAAGCCATAAATGTTTGATGATATTCTTACCTTCCAGTTCATGCTGGACCAACTGGGGCTCCACTCCTGGTCGTGTGGGCCACGCAGACAAGGAGGAGAGGGAACCTGGTTGGGGCAGGTCCCACTGTTCTGATGGGGAAGAGAAGAAACAGGTCAATTTGAGTTTTCTAGACAGACCACCTTAGGAAGACTTTTCTCTGATGGGGAGAGGGCCCTTGAGCCAAGACAACAAGCTCTGCAGAGAGAAGGGTTAGGCCTCCCCAACGAGCGAGACAGCCTCGGCTCTTGCTGAGCAGAACGATCTCCTTGGCTGCTCTTGACCGGGGAAGGGAGCACAGCCAAGCAGAGGTATTGGCCCCACTCCTAAGGGAAAGCGTGCTCCCACTCCATTCATCTGTGGACAAAGGTGCCCAAGCCCTAATCTGACCCTCTTCCCACCTCCTGCCCTGACCTGAACAAGAGCTGGTCCGTGGATGGGGGTATCATTTTATGTCTCGGGTCCTGTGAGTATTAATAAAAGGAATACTGTTTTGCTTTAGTATTCATTTAATTTATTGGTTTATTTATAAATTTGGCTGCATCAGGTTTTAGATGCTGCATATGGGATCTTTTATTGTGGCTCTCAGGCTCAGCAGTAGAGGTATGTGGGCTTAGCTGCCACATAGCGCGTGCAATCTTAGTTCCCTGACAGGGACTGAACCCTGCACTGGAAGATGAATTCTTAACTGCTGGAACACCAGGGAAGCCTCAAGGTAATATTGGTTTTCAAAAATATCTGGTGGGAAGGGACTCAAGGATGGGGGGGAATGGTATTAAGAAAGTCATTCCAATCTTAAAATTCCCTCTAAAACGTCAGGGAGACGGAGGGGAAGGTGAAGCAGAAGAGACAAGGCAGGGACCCGGCCAGGACACAAGATTTGCTCTGGGGCCTCCCATGTCACTATTTTAGACCAGGACACATACCCCACGAGTCAGAAGACCTGAGCTCTGGATGAAGGGCCTACACACTCTGGTAAGTGACTCCCCTCTGGGGGCCTCCATCCCATCTGTAAATGAAGACAGGAGTGCCAACTACATGGGCTCTGGGGGCCTCTACTTCTACAATTTGGAGACTTTCAGCGTTAAGAATCACAGCTTCACTTTACTGCACCCGGCCATGCTAAAGTACACTGCGTGCCAATAACTCAGCTAGTCTTCACACCTGTCCCAAGAGGTGTAGTTTACTGTCTATATTCTGGAGTATCTGTGTGTGCGCATGCGCATGTGCACAAAGTCGTGTCCAGCTCTTTGCAGCCCCATGGACTCCTCTGTCCACGGGATTCTCCAGGCAAGAACACGAGTGGGTCGCCATGTCCTCCTCCAGGACCTTCCTGACCCAGGGACTGAAGCTGCACCACTTAGGTCTCCTGAACTGGCAGGCGGGTTCCTCACACTAGTGCCACTTCAGGTGACAGTGACACGTCCACAGTCACAGTAAGGCTGGGGTTGTAACTCCTCCAGTCCGGCCCCAGGGTCTGACCCTAATGCAGACAGAGAGCTCTGCATTAAAAAGTCATGGGGATGCCTTTCTTTACATGGACTTACAATTAGGATTAAGAAAAATTCACAGGCCTTTAGAATGGGGAAAATGAGATAAACTTCAGACATGTTTTTTTGAAAACTTTCACTTACAAAAGCATCTAAACTTCACATCCAAGGTCATAGTATCTTGAACACAAGTGAGCAGCTGGCACAAGATAGCCAAGCTTTCCCCAGGACTTTTTCAAAGTCAGATAAGCTCATGACAGGAATTTACACCATAAATCTGTTTAAATGAGATGACCATGATTGAAGGCACTCATGGGCTAAGTTGCTCAGTCATGTCCGACTCTTTGCGACCCTACGGACTGTAGCCCATCAGTCTCCTCTGTCCATGGGATTCTCCAGGCAAGAACACTAGAGTGGGTTGTCATGCCCTACTCCAGATTTTCCCAACCCAAGGTTCAAACCCAGGTCTCCCACGTTGCAGGTGGATTCTTTACCGTCTAAGCCACCAGGGAAGCCCAAAGGTGCTCATTACCTTCGTGTATAAAAGATTTCTTTGTCTATAAGGAACAGTAGATTCTGACCCGCCCTGGAGAAATATGTTCCCAACAGGTTACAACCTGTTGCTGGAATTTTCACTTTGAATAATCTCTGATAATCTCAGGAATGATCCATGTTGTAAATTAAAATGTCTATGCTGGAAAAGATTGAAGACAGGAAGAGAAGGGGATGTCAGAGGATGAGATGGTTGGATGGCATCACCGACTCGATGGACATGAATTTGAGTAAACTCTGGGAGTTGGTGATGGACAGGGAGGCCTGGCGTGCTGCAGTCCATGGGGTTGCAAGGAGTCGGATGTGACTGAGTGAACTGAAGGTTGTATCAATTTTATTTTTCTCACCTCTATTTTTATTGAGTTGTCTACATATATAAGTAGACAGGTTTGGCTGTTTCCCACACATTTTCTGAGACCAAATGACTCACTTAGTGAAGTCGGTTAGATATTAATTCCCAAGGTCAAGGACCACAAAAAGGTCCAAAAAAAACTTATAGGAGGAAGTAAAAAGAATGCCAGGTGGTCTGGCCCTCTGGCAATCGTGCTAAACTGACTAGTAGTATGACCTTGGATGAGTCACTGGGCCTCTCTAAACCTCAGCTCCCTCTGTAAATTCTCCTTCAAAGACTAGATTATAAAAACATTAAGCACCAGGCTCAGCACATGAAAAGCATTAAACAAATACCAACCATAACTGTTATGATAAATGTCTTTCCAGTAACGGACATGGTAAGCTGATGAACATAAGCAAGTGGAGGTCAGGGCAAATGAGACAGCAGGGATGGGATAAAGAACCACCACCAGAGGACCAGAAGAACTGGAGATCTGTACTCTATGCTTGGGGGCGCCGATGACAAGGAATCTGACCTGGGGGCAATCCATTAGCCTCTCCAAGCCAAAGTGTTACCATTTTAAAAATTCAAAGAACAACGCTGCAACTCTGAAATTCCTAAGTCACATTCTCTCTGATATCAGAGCATCTAACTGTAAAAACATTACTGGCAGCTGCCTCATCGTCATATCTAGAGTGACAAAATTCCATCTCTTCAGGAAAGAAAAACGTTTAAAAGTCCATATGCAAAGCAGTGGAAGGAGTGTGTTGAGGGTGGGGGAGAGGGCAAATTAATCAAACTCATTCCCATCCACTGCCTCCAAATGGTAACTCTTCCCCAGTCAGTTCAGTTCAGTCGCTCAGTCGTGTCCGACTCTTTGCGACCCCATGAATCGCAGCACGCCAGGCCTCCCTGTCTATCACCAACTCCCGGAGTTCACTCAAACTCACATCCATGGAGCCGGTGATGCTATCCAGCCATCTCATCCTCGGTCATCCCCTTCTCCTCCTGCCCCCAATCCCTCCCAGCATCACAGTCTTTTCCAATAAGTCAACTCTTCGCATGAGGTGGCCAAAGTACTGGAGTTTCAGCTTTAGCATCATTCCCTCCAAAGAAATCCCAGGACTGATCTCCTCTAGAATGGACTGGTTGGATCTCCTTGCACTCCAAGGGACTCTCAAGAGTCTTCTCCAACACCACAGTTCAAAAGCATCAATTCTTCAGTGCTCAGCTTTCTTCACAGTCCAACCCTCATATCCATTCATGACTACTGGAAAAACCATAGCCTTGACTAGATGGACCTTTGTTGACAAAGTAATCTCTCTGTTTCTGAATATGCTATCTAGGTTGGTCATAACTTTCCTTCCAAGGAGTAAGCATCTTTAAATTTCATGGCTGCAGTGATTTGGGAGCCCAAGAAAATAAAGTCTGACACTGTCTCCACTGTTTCCCTATCTATTTCCCATGAAGTGATGGGACCAGATGCCATGATCTTCGTTTTCTGAATGTTCAGCTTTAAGCCAACTTTTTCACTCTTCTCTTTCACTTTCATCAAGAGACTTTTTAGTTCCTCTTCACTTTCTGCCATAAGGGTGGTGTCATCTGCATATCTGAGGTTATTGATATTTCTCCCGGCAATCTTGATTCCAGCTTGTGCTTCTTCCAGCCCAGCGTTTCTCATGATGTACTCTGTATATAAGTTAAATAAGCAGGGTGACAATATACAGCCTTGACATACTCCTTTTCCTATTTGGAACCAGTCTGTTGTTCCATGTCCAGTTCTAAGTGTTGCTTCCTGACCTGCATATAGGTTTCTCAAGAGGCAGGTCAGGTGGTCTGGTATTCCCATCTCTTTCAGAAGTTTCCACAGTTTATTGTGATCCACACAGTCAAAGGCTTTAGCATAGTCAATAAAGCAGAAATAGATGTTTTTCTGGAACTCTCTTGCTTTTTCCATGTTCCAATAGAAGTTGGCAATTTGATCTCTGGTTCCTCTGCCTTTTCTAAAACCAGCTTGAACATCTGGAAGTTCACGGTTCACGTATTGCTGAAGCCTGGCTTGGAGAATTTTGAGCGTTACTTTAGTAGCGTGTGAGATGACTGCAATTGTGCAGTAGTTTGAGCATTCTTTGGCATTGCCTTTCTTTGGGATTGGAATGAAAACTGACCTTTTACAGTCCTGTGGCCACTGCTGAGTTTTCCAAATTTGCTAGCAGATTGAGTTCAGCACTTTCACAGCATCATATTTCAGGATTTGAAATAGCTCAACTGGAATTCCATCACCTCCACTAGCTAAATTACAGGTTGCAACTCAGCCATTTTTGAGTTGCAATGGCACCCCACTCCAGTACTCTTGCCTGGAAAATCCCATGGAAAGAGGAGCCTGGTGGGCTGCAGTCCATGGGGTCGCTAAGAGTCGGACACGACTGAGCGACTTCACTTTCACTTTTCACTTTCATGCATTGGAGGAGGAAATGGCAACCCACTCCAGTGTTCTTGCCTGGAGAATCCCAGGGACGGGGGAGCCTGGCGGGCTGCTGTGGGGTCGCACAGAGTCGGTTGGACATGACTGAAGCGACTTAGCAGCAGCAGCAGCAGCGGACTTCAGCAAGTGAGAACAACTGAGAAAGCTAAAAATATCAGCAGGCTAGTGCTCTGCTGCCATATGTACACCTGATGCAATCTTAGAACCAGGAGGCAGCTGGTGTCTGAGGGCTGAACTACAAAAGCCAACCAGATGGGGACAGTTTTGAGAGACATAAAATCTACGAAGTGCAAGAAGTTTTAAACTTCCTCTGGAACTATCCAGTCTTAGCTTTAAATTCAAAGATAACAATGGCTTAGAAAAAGATGGCTCTGTTTCCTTTCCTGCAAAAATATCCTGATTTTTCCTTTGCTAGATTTCTCCTAAAGAAAACAGAAAAGCTACTGGCTTATCTTGATTAGGCTAATTATAGCAATATGAACAAGGTATAGTCCACAGTTTTATTCTTGCTCCACCTAACAGACCCAAGGGTCGGTCAGTCTCTTGGTGTCTCACTCCAGCCATTCATTAGGCTGTGTCCTTAGTCTGAACTTCCCTAAATTGCTCTCATTCCCAGCCTCTTTCCACCCCAACCCTTCAACCCATCATTTGAAGTAGCGATGGGTGCGTGGAGGAGGTGGGGTGGTGGGGAGTTCCAGATGAAGCGGGTTTTATCAGTTGGGCTGACTTCTGAACCCCACGCCGGGGTCGGCTGGGGTTCCCAGGACAAGGGGCTGGGCCTCTGCCCCTCCGTGACTTGGAGGGCCAGGTAAAGGTCCTCTCCAGCCTCCACACTGGGGTTGGGGGCAAAACCTGCCCCGCTCAGAACCCAGGATGAGGGCCAAGGGCGACGACCGCTTACCCCACCTACACAACAGGGCGTCTGGGACATTCGCTCGCCCCCAAACCTCTCTCTCTTGGAACCACATCTGGGTCCCCCTCTTCGGCCTGCGTGCCAGTCTCCACACGCCGCCCCCCTCCCACCCCCCGCCACTGGATCCGTGCATTTTGGGGTGCCTGGACAAGCCAGCCAGGCCGGACGCTCCGCGGGGGTGGGCCGTGGTGGCTGGCACCCCCGCGGTCCCGCTGGAGAGCGTCAAGGAGAGAAAGCGCGAACGCGATGCCTGGGCGTCCCCCAAAGAGCAGCCGGATTTTGTGTCCGGATCCCGCGGACACCGACGCCGCCCACTTACAGCTCAAGGCCGCGGAGGATCCAGCTCCGGGGCCGAACGCAAACCACCACTCCCACAATGCCGCGGGGAAACTACACGTCCCGAAATGCACCGCTCCGCGCACCGGCGCAATAAGCCTGCGCAGGGAGCCTGCGCCACCATAGTGGGTACGGCTCCACGCCATGGTGGGTAGGCGGGGCCGCACACAAACCACGACTCCCACCATGCCGCGGGGAAACTACACGTCCCGAAATGCACCGCTCCGCGCGCCGGCGCACCTGCGCCGCTATGGCGGGTAGGCGGCTCCTCTGGGGCACTGGGCCCGGGCCGCGGAGACGGTTTCCAACTTATTGAATCCGCGCTATGGCCCCGGGCGGCCTTCGTGCGGCCGCAACATGAGTCACCGGACAGACTTGGCTGGGCCAGGGGCGAACTTCCGGGGCGTGGGCCAGGCGTTTTCGTCCACGCCGGGGGCGGGCGGGGGCACGTTCTTGTTCTTCATTGACCGGAGCTGGAGGAGGAGGACGGCGGCGGGAGAGCGGGGCGTCGCGGGGCCCCTCCCCCTCAGCTGTCTCTCATCCCTGGGTGGTCCTCGCTGTGTGCCGCCGAGGGCAAGAGGGTCCCCAGTTCAGTCGCTCAGTCGTGTCCGACTCTTTGTGACCCCATGGACTGCAGCATGCCAGGCTTCCCTGTCCATCACCAACTCCCGGAGTACACTCAAACGCATGTCCATTGAGTCGGTGATGGCATCCAACCAGCTCATCCTCTGTCGTTCCCTTCTCCTCCTGCCCTCAGTCTTTCCCAGCATCAGGGTCTTCTCCAATGAGTCAGCTGTTTGCATCAGGTGGCCAAAGTATTGGAGTTTCATTCAGCTTCAGCATCAGTCCTTCCAATGAATGTTCAGCACTGATTTCCTCTAGGATGGACTGGTTGGATCTCCTTGCAGTCCAAGTGACTCTCAAGATGTCTTCTCCAACACCAATTCAAAAGCATCAATTCTTTGGTGCTCAGTTTTCTTTGTAGTCCAACTCTCACATCCATACATGACTACTGGAAAAACCATAGCCTTGACTTTGTTGGCCAAGTAAATATGCTGTCTAGGTTTGTCATAGCTTTTCTTCCAAGGAGCAAACATCTTTTAATTTCATGGCTGCAGTCACCATCTGCAGTGATTTTGGAGCTCCCCCCCCCCCCCCATAAAGTCTGTTACTGTTTCCAGTGCTTCCCCATCTATTTGCCATAAAGTAATGGGACTGGATGCCATGATCTTAGTTTTCTGAAAGTGAAAGTGAAGTCTCTCAGTCGTGTCCAACTCTTTGCAACCCCATGGACTGTAGCCTGCCAGGATCCTCTGTCCATTGGATTTTCCAGAAAAGAATACTGGAGTGGGTTGCCATTTCCTTCTCCAGGAGATCTTTCCAACCCAGGGATTGAACCCAGGTCTCCCTCATTGTAGGCAGACACTTTACCATCTGAGCCACCAGGGAATGTCGAGCTTTAAGCCAACTTTTTCACTCTCCTCTTTCACTTTTATAAGAGGCTCTTTAGTTCTTCACTTTCTGCCTTAAGTGTGGTGTCATCTGCATATCTGAGGTTATTGATATTTCTCCTGGCAATCTTGATTCCAGCTTTTGCTTCATCCAGTCCAGCATTTCTCATGATGTACTCTGCATGTATGTTAAATAAGCAGGGTGACAATATACAGCCTTGACATACTTTCATGATTTGGAACCAGTTTGTTGTTGGAACCAGTCTGATGTAGGTCCTCAGAAGTTTCCAAATTTAGCCTTTTATCTTCTCTGCCAAAAATGCATTCCTTTCCCTTTGGGATAGTTGTAGGGTGACAGTTACTAGGTTCCCAGATTCCTTCGTTCAACAAGCTCTTAGTAAACCCGAGTGGAATTTGAGCCCACTCCCAAGCAAGGGTGCAAAGTGGACACCCAAAATTCCAGGTTAACAAGAGGGAAGTTCACCCTTTTTTGGTTGAGGAAACCGAGGCAGGGGGAGATTAAGTGGTTGATTCAAGGAAACGTGTGGATTGGAGTGGCAAAATTGATATCTGAACCCAGGCAGTCTCGTGGAATCCCGTTGGGAGTGCAGAGGAAAGGACAAACTGAGGGACTGGGGAGTAGGGGGTTAATTCTGTCAACAAGTTCTGCCAAGTTTTCCTGGAGAGAGTAACAAAAATAGCTTTGCCCTAAGCACTTTGCAGCTATTGTCTAATAAAAGTCTTACAAGCCTATAAAAGACATGATGTGACCATAACAATTTCACAGATGAAGAAACGGAGACACAAACTGATTAAACTGTCCAGGGTTTTAAAGCCAGCAAGTGCCAGAGCTGAGACCTGAATCTGGGTAATCTGAACCTCGACTATCAGGGCAGCCACTGCCATGGGTTCCTTTTCAAATGGCTTCTGAGCTCTGCTGTAAAAAGTGAGTGGGACTCAGTTTATATGGATCAACCGGAAAGAACTCTAAAAGCAGATGGGTGGGAAAGAAAACCAGCAACTTGTTGGAACTGGCGTTTTTTTTAGTTGCCAGGTTGAATGTGGCAAGGCTGGGTTCGGTGGGAATTGATGCTGGAGTGAAAGTGGAGCAGGTACCAGCAGCTGTAGACCTGAAATGCTCGTAAATATTGGGCTTTTCTCCTATTCCCCCAAAGTAAAGTTGGCTGCTAACCATCTGTGTTGGCCCCAATATACTTTAAGTGATGATAGTAAAATGCACTTAATTAGGGGAACCTAGATATTTTCCCCCTTATTTTTCTGTGTCAAAGATAAAAGCTTGACACCATTGAAATGTAAAGGATGGACTTTATTCAGTAACTATCACAATAGGGAAGAGAACCCAGCATGAACCAAGCTCGGTTTGTACAGAGGTAACTGAGCATTTTAAAAGGAGAAGGAGGGGGACTTCCCTGATTTGATCCCTGGACCAGAAACTAGGATCCCACCTGCCTTGGGGGAACTGAGCCCATGTGCTGCAGTAAGAGGAGTCTGTGTGCCTCAACAAAGACCCAGCTCAGCCAAAATTTAAAAAAAAAAAAATGATAAGAAGGGGTTGGACAGCAGGTACTTGAGCAGAGTCAGTGGAAATTTATAAAAAGTGAAGGGGACTAGGTCAACTGCATCTGAGTCTATCAATAGACGCTTAGCTGGAGGAGAAGCAAAGTTCAGCCTTTATGACTGGAGGCAGTGGTGCAAGTTAAAGCTCTTTGAATGCTAGCATATCAAAGAAACAAGGCAGTTCTGGGTGGTAAATGATTTATACCTCAAAGGAGAATAAAAAGGATTTATAATCGAAAGGTTTCTAAAGTAAATGCTCTAGCAGGGAATCAGGGGCTGATTTGCCTACCACCAGGTTTTGGCCTGAACAAATAGTACGTTCTCCTGGCTCCTTCTTAAGTTTTCCTAGGCAGGCACCTTAAAGCATGCCAGGATCTCCTTGGGGATGTAGGTAGTGTTTGTTCAAGTCTCTCAGTGTGGGGAGGTGGATGGTATCTTTTGTGCCAAGAGTCTGCAGGGTTTTTAGGCCAAGGTTGAGGTCAGTTCAAGAAGAGGGTTCAAAGGAGCCTGACCAGGGTTTGGTCAAGGAGATAAATTTGTTCAGTTAGTAGAAACCTTGGATTCCTGTCTGGATCCAGACCCAAAGCTGAGATTTTGTTGCCCGAGTTGCTGCTCTGGTTGTTGTTCAGTCACTCAGTCATGTCCAGCTCTCTGTGACCCCATGGACTGCAGCATGCCAGTCTTCTCTGTCTTTCACTATTTCCTGGAGTTTGCGCAAACTCATGTCCATTGAATCAGTGATGCTATCCATCTGCTGCTCTGGGCACGTTGATTAAAATGTTCTGGAGACTTCCCTGGCAGTCCAGTGGTTAAGAATATGCCTTCCAAACTACGCTCTTCTTTTGTAAATGTTTAACACAATTTTTCATAATAAAATTAAAAAATAAAAAGAATCTACCTTCCAATGAGGGGACACAGATTTGATACCTGTTTGGGGAACTAAGATCCCACATGCCACAGGGCAACTAAGCTTGCATGCCACAACTAAGACTGAATGCAACCAAAATAAATAAACAAATACATTTTTTAAAAATTGTGTGGCTCAGAATTTCTGGGTTTCTCATCTAAGGAGAGAAACTACTGTTGTCATATATGCTCTTGGAATATGGGTGGCTTTCCTCAACAGTGTATTGAATGCTTCTGTTGGCATAGTCGCATGCTTGTTATTAGGAAACAGACCTAATGTATTTCACTCTAAAGAGACAAATCTTGTAATCCATATAAGACGCTGAAGAAGGACTCCTCTTTTCAATTTTGTCTCAGTGCTCTGAGACTTGAGGCTTTGTTCACAATGCCCTGTCTCGGCTGAGTAGACGGGGAGCTGGGGAAGGAACAGAGTATAAGCAAGGGGACATGAAGTTTCATGAGGCTACACCCCATATATCTTGCTATTGACTTTCCCCTCTCAGCGGCTCTCTGGACCTTAACCCGAGTTAGGCAGGCCCTCTGTCCTGGTTCCTCCCACTTTGTGTTGGTCTCCATTATAACCCTGTCATGTTATAATCAGGATGTTCTGACTCCCTCTCTGTGCCTGCCTCGCTCTCTGGTGAGTGAGTTCCTCCAGCTCAGAGAATCACGTTCATCTGTATACTCCTGGTCTAGGCCATTGACCCAGAAAGTGAAAGTGAAAGTCGCTCAGTCATGTCCGACTCTTTGTGACCCCATGTACTTTCTCCAGGCAAGAATACTGGAGTGGGCAGCCTTTCCCTTCTCCAAGGGATCTTCCCAACCCAGGGATTGAACTCAGTTCTCCCGCATGGCAGGCGGATTCTTTGCCAGCTGAGCCACAAGGGAAGCCATTGACCCAAGTAGACAGAATAAATGGTACTTGATTGAATTAAGGAATGAAGTCACCTAATCTGTGAACTGGAGTTGCCTATCCATAAATGAAATGGTCTGACAAGGATTCTGTGAGCTTCAAGGTGCCCTTTGGCCCTGACATTCTATAATATCATGACCCCCAGCGTCAAAATATTAAGCAGTTACTGTCTAGCTCTTCAATAGACCTCAGCAATTCAGCCACTTTCCATACATTCATGAAAATAAATTTCTTAAAACATAAAGTAAGTAATTGTAAACCAAGAAAATAAATTGAGTGAAAATAATGAGTGGTTTATTAGGCAGCATTTTCACATATTATTATTTTTTTTCTATAATAACAAGAACTTTTAAGTTAGTCTTCTGTAAAATTTAAAATGTTAATTAAAAATATGTTTCTGTTATACCAGGTAGTTCCTAAAGATTCTATTTATCTGGTGTGGACTCTGCCCTTATGAAATGTTGGTTCTGTCTTCCGACTTCCAAATAAGCTCAATGCCAAGGAAGCAATACACATAAAGGAAACCTGTGGTTCTGTTCATTTGTCACTTCAGACTCTATATTCATGAATTAATAAATAAATGCTCCTACTTCAATCTAGTGAGCAAGTGATAGGTTTTTGAACCTCCATTTCTGAATAATACACCTTGGTTACTTATAAATTGAATCAGTCAAACGTACAGAATAATGTTTCACAAGGGAGACTATTCAATGATTTGTTAATTTCTCCCTTCTATCCCCACTGCCACTGCCCAGGCACATTACTTCAAATTTGATTTTATTTTCACTATTGACATTGATTAAAATGACACTGACATTGCATAGAAAGGAAAAGAGGTCTTCGACATAAATTATTGCTCCACAGAGCAAACGTGAAGCATGAGATTGAAATGTCCTCTTAGCTGATCAACTACGGGATCTCGATGAAAATTCTCAACACAGAGTGAGGAACTTAGTGTCTTCGAAGCATGACAACTTGGATTGACTCCATGGAACCAGCATCTCTTCCTATTTGCATATCAGATGTTGACTCCATGCCTCCACCTCTGATCAAGGAGACATTGTGAGCGCTGCTGCACCTGTGTTCTCATGGATGGTGGCCCTTGGTTCTTCTAGGTTCACAATTTGACTTCTGTACTTTCCTTGCCAGTCCTCCACGATGTACTGGTGGTATGGGTCATTGGAGTGCTCTCGTCTCTTGGATTTCACCGTGCTCACCAGGATGGCTACAATGATGAAAGAGAACATTCCGATCATCACCATAAGGTACAAGATGACGTAGTAGAAGTTCTCAGCATCAACCTTGGCTTGCAGGGCCTCTTGCTCAACCGTTGTGTTCCTGCGCCAGTTTTCCATGTAAGTGATAAAAATCTTTTTGAAAACATATTCCAGTGTCTGTGTCAGATTGGATAGAGTTGGCATATTTCCGTCCTGCTGCAATTTAAATAAAATAGGTGAACAAGTTTAAGAAAATGAATTCTTTCCCTATTTGGCTGCCTTAAGGAGTGGAGGGAAGGCCAGACAAGGTTGGGTGGGGGGAGTAATATTATTTCTTCTTTACCTGGCTGGTGATTAAGTGCATATTTTGTTATTCTTTAAATTTTGCATGTTTTATGCAGCAGTTTTTCATGCACAGTATCTTATAATAAAAGTAACATAAGCACATAATAGTTACAGAGCACATAAAACTATATGTATTATGATCCCAATTTGCATATATAAATAAATAATATATGTAGAAGAAAATGAAAAAAGCCTGGAAATAAATAAGCTTAAAGTGTTAACATGGCTGGTATACTCAGATTTTTTCTTCCTTATATTTTTCTTACCTTCAAAATTTTCATCGATTACCTTTCATCCATTACTTTGTTTCTAAATAGACGGGTCACCTCACAATAGCTAGCACAATGCCTTATTCATAATAGATATTCCACAGACATCAGCTGAAGGGAGCAATGACTGATGTATGTTCTGTGTTCTTAGAGAATTATGGGGCAGAAGTTTGCAAGGGCCATGGACAGACGTTGTGATGCACTCCGTTTCCTATGTGCAGGCTGTGATTTATTCCAGGTATCCCTTAGGCATGAGTATGTCCTTCCATATTTGAAAGAAGCACTTTCGGTAAGTGATACAAAGGAATGTGAGAGATCACTCATATTTCGCAACTCCATCCTTGTTCCCACTGCCTGGCCACCAGCATCTCTCACCTGGCGGACACAGTGCAGTACAATACAACCCTCCCTAAAACCGCTTCCCCGGCGTCACATCTGCCTATCTCTGCCCAGTCAATGTGCTCTTTTTAAGAGGGAAATGGGAGCATATCGTTCCCTTGTTTTGAAAACATGCAATACCCTCCTGTTGTTCTCAAAGTAAAATCCTCCTTCCTGGCCTGGCCAAGCCATCCCCTAACCACATCCCCAATTATTCTTCCCTTATGGCAACTGGTCTTACTGGCCTGGCCTGCCTTCCTCCGGGTCAGTAAACATTCTTCTGCATCAGGACATTTGCACATTCTATTCCCTCAGCCTGGAATACTTTTCCCCTTCTCTTCCCTCTGCTACTTCCTCGACCTCTGGGGCCCAGCTTAGCTGCTGCTTCTGAGAAAATATCCCTGGTCCTGCTCTCAGCCATTCTCCCCTCCCCCAGTTCTCTCCAATAGTGTCTTTTTTTGTTGTTGTTTGGTTGTTGTTTTAGTTGCTAAGTCATGTCCAACTCTTTTGCGACTCTATGGAACCTGCCTGGCTCCTCTGTCCTTGGGATTCTCCAGGGAAGAATACTGGAGTGGGTTACCACTTCCTTCTCCAGGGGATCTTCCCAACCCAGGTATCAAACCCGCATCTCCTGCATTAGCAGACAAGTTCTTTACCACTGAGCCACCAGGTAAGCCCAGTGTCTTTTTACTTTTCTTCGAAGCACTCTCTCCAATATGTGGTAATTATGTGCATATGTCACTTTGTATGTGTGTAATTATTGGCTTGTGGTCTCATCTTTCCCATCAGTCACCACGCCTCTGTCTACCCTCATTTAGCAAACATTGGCACAGAGCCTGGCACACACTGAGCACACAATGGATGTTTGATGAATAAATGAATGTGCCAGGTATGTGCCGGCATTGGAAATGCAGCAACAGCGAATATGAAAATTCTACCTGTGGAAGCTCAGTGTTGTGGGAGAGATGGAAACAAAGGAGCATGCGAGGTGCAAAGCATTGTAACAGGTGTGAACAGAGCAGGTCAAAAAGAAATTTAACAAAGATGTAAGATTGCCCTGAAGTACTCGTCATGCACAGTCTGTGGGGTTCCAAAGAGTTGGACACAACTGAGTGACTGAACAACAACTCGCCAAGCACATTTTCCAAGCAATGTGACAGAGGTATGCTTGTCCCCCTTAAAATAGCAGTTCAATGTTTAAGAGTGTAGCTGAACTGACTTTAACCAGACTCAAGACATCATCACCACTGGCTTCTTCAACCTTTAAGAGTCCAGGTCTACTCATCTGGGGGGACCTCACATGTGTCTCATGCATCAACAGACAACCAGCCCTTCCTGTGTTCTCCCGGGCTCACCTCACAAATGTGATGGAGCCCGACTGCTTCACCCACCAGTGTTCTCACCCTCTGGTCCTTCCAACCCTTTCCCACAACTTCAGCCAATAAAGAAAACTGATTTCCCAGTGTATACATCCCCCTGCCACACCCCCTAGAGAGAATTCAGTTTCCTTCGGTTAAGTCAAATAGAAAAATGGTTGGAACATAGAGACAATGGGGGGAAAAACCCCCAGCAAAACAAACAAAAATCCCAGAAGAGCTAAGTTTACAAAATTAAAAGGCTGGTTGGCGGGTGATGTGGGAAGTTTAGTCTGGGAGAAGACCCTAAGCAACTGTGGAGTAGGAGGCAACTGAGAAGGGGAAGAAGGGACCTCTTCTGGGCAGAGAACTGGATCCCCTTCATATTTTGTTGTCTTTTTTTTTTTTTTTTTCTGTCGAGATGAGAACTATTCTAATTGTTTCTGCTCACTGAAGTGCTGTTCTGTGAAGTGGCTCCAGCATGCCCTGGGCCACCTCAGGCCCACCTTGGAGGCCCACGTAGGATCGGGATTCCCCCAGAGAGGTGGTCACATTACAAGCTCCTCTGTGCACTGAGCTCCTTGGCCTACCCACCTTCCATGAGTCTCCTTTGTGGGCTGTGTCTCTGTGCCTGTAATTCCTGTCTCCTCCAGGCGGAGGCAGTAGAGTCCCAGTGTCACATGGAAGGGACGGTAGAGTCAGTCACGCTCACTGCCAACACTGTTCTGTGAATGTTTTCACTGAAGCAGCTCCTAAGTTCTTCATCACCTATGAACACTCCGGGCCAGAGCCTGACTCATAAGAAGAGTTCAGTCATTAGCACCCTGTTCCTTCAGGGCTCCGAGAGAACATAGTGGTCACAGGAAAGGCGTGTTTTGATGTTTAGCAAGGCCATCCAGGATGGGATGCCTCAAGGGAAGCCCCAGTTGTTCACATCGGAATGAGGATGGGGCACTTTGAATCTTGAGTGAGGGTCACTGCAGAGGAAGGAAGAAATACAGCTCCACTAGAGGAGGGAGCTGGGTGTCTCCAGATTCACACTTTTCATTTTATTTTATTTTTCTAAGATCTATTTAGTCTGGGGCTGTGGTGGGTCTTTTGGCTACATGCGGACTTTCTCTAGTTGTGTGGGGGCTACTCTTCGGTGCGATGCTCAGGCTTCTACTGCGGTGGCTTCTCTTGTTGCAGAGCATGGGTTCGAGGTGAATGGGCTTCAGTCATTGCAGCATGTGGGCTCCGTGGTTTCACCTTGTGGGCTCTAGAGTGCTGGCTCAGTAAGTTGTGATTTAGTTGCTCCACAGCATGTGGGATCTTCCCAGACCAGGGATTGAACTGGTGTCCCTTGCATTGCAAGATGGATTCTTAACCACTGGACCACCAGGAAAGCCCAGGATTTGCACATGGTAGAAAGGTGGTTTGCCCTTGTAGTTTCAGGTACCTAGGTCAGTGGTCAGCCCAACACAAGCATTTCCCTAAGCTCCTGGTCATGTTTGCTTGCTTGCTTAGTTTGAATTTCCTGTTCATTGTGTGCTATTCACAGGATGATCAAAACCTCTCTTAAATGTAGACAATTACCTCCTTCTCCAGGAGGCAGTGATCAAGACCATCCCCAAGAAAAGAAATGCAAAAAAGCAAAATGAGGAGGCCTTACAAATAGCTATGAAAAGAAGAGAAGTGAAAGGCAAAGGAGGAAAGTAAAGATATACCCATTTAAATGCAGATATCCAAAGAATAGCAAGGAGAGATAAGAAAGCCTTCCTCAGTGATCAATGCAAAGAAACAGAGGAAAACAATAGAATGGGAAAGACTAGAGATCTCATCAAGACAATTAGAGATATCAAGGGAACATTTCATGCAAAGATGGGCTCAATAAAGGACAGAAATGGTATGGACCTAACAGAAGCAGAAGATATTAAGAGGTGGCAAGAATACACAGAACTAGAAAAAAAAAAGATCTTCACAACCCAGAAAATCATGATGGTGTGATCACTCACTTACAGCCAGACATCCTGAAATTCGAAGTCAAGTGGGCCTTAGGAAGCATCACTACAAACAAAGCTAGTGGAGGTGATGGAATTCCAGTTGAGCTATTTCAAATCCTAAAAGATGATACTGTGAAAGTGCTGCACTCAATATGTCTGCAAATTTGGAAAACTCAGCAATGTCCACAGGACTGGAAAAGTCAGTTTTCATTCCAATCCCAAAGAAAGGCAATGCCAAAGAATGCTCAAACTACCGCACAATTGCACTCATCTCATACACTAGCAAAGTAATGCTCAGAATTCTCCAAGCCAGGCTTTCACAGTACATGAACCAAGAACTTCCAGATGTTCAAGCTGTATTTAGAAAAGGCAGAAGAACCAGAGATCAAATTGCCAATATCTGTTGGAACACAGAAAAAGCAAGAGAGTTCCAGAAAAATGTCTACTTCTGCTTTACTGACTATGCCAAAGCCTTTGACTGTGTGAATCACAACAAACTGTGGAAAATTCTTCAAGAGGTGGGAATACTAGACCACCTGAACTGCCTCCTGAAAAATCTGTATGCAGGTCAAGAAGCAACAGTTAGAACTGGACATGGAACAACAGACTGGTTCCAAATCAGGAAAGGAGTACGTCAAGGCTGTATATTGTCACCCTGCTTATTTAACTTATATACAGAGTACATCATGAGAAATGCTGGACTGGATGAAGCACAGCTGGAATCAAGATTGCTGGGAGAAATATCAATAACCTCAGATACACATATGACACCACCCTTATGGCAGAAAGTGAAGAAGAACTATAGAGCATCTTGATGAAAGTGAAAGAAGAGAGTGAAAAAGTTGGCTTAAAGCTCAACATTCAGAAAACTACGATCATGGCATCCAGTCCCATCACTTCATGGCAAATAGATGTCGAAACAGTGACAGACTTTATTTTTTTGGGCTCCAAAATCACTGCAGATGGTGACTGTAGCCATGAAATTAAGAGATGCTTGTTCCTCAGAAGCAAAGTTATAACCAACCTAGACAGCATATTATAAAGCAGAGAAATTACTTTGCCAACAAAGGTCCATCTAGTCAAGGCTATGGTTTTTCCAGTAGTCATGTATGGATGTAAGAGTTGGACTATAAGGAAAGCTGAGTTCTGAAGAACTGATGCTTTTGAACTGTGGTGTTGGAGAAGACTCTTGAGAGTCCCTTGGACTGCAAAGAGATCCAACCAGTCCATCCTAAAGGAAATCAGTCCTGGGTATTCATTGGAAGGACTGATGTTGAAGCTGAAACTCCAATACTTTAGCCACCTGATGCGAAGGGCTGACTCATTGGAAAAGACCCTGATGCTGGGAAAGTATGAGGGCAGGAGGAGAAGGGATCAACAGAGGATGAGATGGTTGGATGGCATCACTGACTTGATGGAGATGAGTTTGGGTAAACTCTGGGAGTTGGTGATGGACAGGGAAGCCTGGCATGCTGCAGTCCATGGGGTTGCAAAGTGTCAGACATGGCTAAGCAACTGAACTGAATTGAATCTGTTTTACAAATAAGGAAACTGATGTTTAGAGAATAAATCCTTTTATTTCAAAAGACAAGAGAACAGAGCTGCTGGAGGGCAGGGATCATTTTATGCATCTTTGAATCCCGGGACCTGCACAGGGGTTGTTGGGTGACATGAAAGTCAATCATGTCCAAGTCTTTGTGACTCCATGGACTGTAGCCCGCCAGGCTCCACTGCCTGTGGGATTCTCCAGACAAGAATACTGCAGGGGTTACTATGCTCTTCTCCAGGGAATCTTCCCAACCAAGGATTGAACCCAGGTCTCCTGCATTGGAGGCAGATTCTTTATCATGTGAGTCCCTAGGGAAGCCCGGGCTTGGTGGGGAGCAGACTTTTATTACTGGTTTGGTGAATGAATGAATATTCATTCACCTGTGTTCTGCAGATTTCAACATGAAACTACAATAGTGATTCTTAAATTATTTGTGGGAGGGGAGGTGTAGGGAGGGTCCCCAGATTCCTTGAAAAACAAAATTGAAAAATATGACTATTTTTCCCCAGAAAAGTATATGTATGCAGACACGAAGCTCTACATTCACTTTTGGGGGACTCCTGGGCCCCTGAAACCCAACCAAGAATCTCTGCCACAAAGTAGCTTTGAGATTAAGGAGTTCAGAGTTCCCCTGGAGTTGGCTTTGTTTCTGGGTGTGGACAAAGCTGCATTGACCGGCCTCTTAGAGCTAATACTGCTGATTATTTGTTCAGCTCTTTTATATGGACAGAGGCCATTGATAAGCAGAGCAGGAGGTGCTTTTTAAGCACAGAGCTGAAAAGGGCCTCTGGGGATAAAATGCCTCAGTGCTGACCCCTGGCCAGACTGAAAAAGTCAAGGCCAAGGAGGATTCACCATTCAGACACTGTTGCATGAGACATGGCTGGGCAACTCATCCCATACCCACAGGCAAAAACCAAATCATGGTGTGTGAAAGCTGTTTCATTGATGGACATTCTGCTGAAACAAACAGATTAATATTTCTGATACCCAGAATAACTATTTAACTGATAGACGTTGACCACATTTAGTATAAACGGTTTTTCCTCCTCTAAGTTGAATACCATAATAGGCACTCACCTTAGGAAGGAATGGAGAGGCCGTTATTATTTACGTCCTGTTGAACCATTTGAAGTTGCCATTTATAGAGGTTAAAAATTGTCAGATATTAGCAAGGTCATACAGTTTAATACAAATGGGTCTACATTTTCAGGCATTCTTAATAGATGGTTCTTGCTCAGTCAAAAAAAAGGATGGGTCCCTAGAGATTCTTGGAGCTTGTCTGCTGCTTTGGGGAGTAGAGTAGCTATAGCCCGAGACAAGCTTCAATCCCCTGTCCAAGGTCACAGTGCTGAGTCTCGAAACCCAACTCACCCAGGCTGGCACCCAGCCCCTACTTTGTCCTAGAAGAGGTCACAAAGTCCAGAAACTCCCTGTTTCCATCGCCTGCAACCAGTCAGCTCACTGGGCAAAAAGAAATGAGACCAAGATCCAAGCTTGACTCCACACACATCAGTGGGTTGAGCCCTATCTTCAGGACACATAATAACCCCTAAACTGTCACACAATGAAAGAGTCAATGGCTTAGTTGTGTCTGACTCTTTGTGACCCCATAGGCTGTAGCCCACCAGGCTCCTCTGTCCATGGTATTTTCCAGGCAAGAATACTGGAGTGGGTTGCCATTCCCTTCTCCAGGGGATCTTCCTGACCCAGGGATTGAACCCAGGTCTCCTACACCTCAGGCAGATTCTGTACTGTTTGAGTCGCCAGGGGAGCCCCGTCATAAATGTGCATAATTCATGACAAGGACAAAGGGACACTATGAGGAAAGCAACATGCCCTTGATTCTCAAACCCAAAACTCTCTTTCCCACAAAGACTGTGGCTCACCAGTATCATCCGGACCTAAAGGCAGCAGTCTTTCCCTTTTGTAACAGGAATAGAAAAAGACGAGTATCTGCATTTACCATGAAACTTCCATTTAGAAAATTAAATATTCAGGGACTTCCCTGGTGGTCCAGTGGCTAAGATTCCACCCTCTCAGTGCAGAGGGTCCACGTTCGTTTCCTGGTCAGGGAACTAGACCCCACATACGGCAACTAAGACCTGGTGCAATAATTAAATAAAATATTTAAAAAATAAAGAAATACACATTCAAAGTGCCCAGGCAAAGGCAACTACTGAAGAAAAAAGTACAGAAAGCCCTACAAAAAGAAGAAGGAGGAAAGAGAGGGAAAGGAGAAGAAGAAAATAGAGGAGGAAGAGGAGGAAGAGAGAGAGAAGAGAGAGAGAGAGCAAAAGGGTGCAGAAAAGGAAGGAGGGAAAAAAGCAAGGAAGGAAAGCAGAAAGGAAGGAAAGGCCAGGTCTTGTATCGGGAAAATCATTCCTTTTATCATTTTCTGGTGAAAAAAAATAGCTTTGTTACTTAATTCCTCAAACAATAAAGAATTTGTGATGGAAACTTGCCTGTGTGGTGTGTGAGCGGTAGGAAATTCTTCACTGCACCTTTCTGCTGGCTTGGGGGGCTTCCAGGGTGCTGCATAAATCTGGCCTGTGTGCAGCTTCAGCCTGTAGCCAGCCGAGCCCTCGCTGACTGCTGTCTGCAGTCCTAGATGTTTATGAACCCAAATATTTAATCTAATCTTATGTGGAAAGTCAAATACTGAGCAGCAGTTGGGAATTCACCTTGGTGTCTGGAAGGGGTGTGCCTGGGTGGAGTCTGGCCTTGGGCACAAGTTCCCCTCCTCCAGCCCCATGATGCCAGCTCCAGTCGGGGTACCGGGAGCCTCCATTCCCGGGGCAAATCTCAGTGGACAGCACCCTTCCCTGCAGACCTCATGAGGAGGGAATGTGTCCCAGAGAGCTGACATGAATATGGCCATGGGTGGTTGGTGGGGGTTGAGTCTTGAATATTCATCGGAAGGACTGATGCTGAAGCTGAAACTCCACTACTCTGGCCACCTAATGTGAAGACCTGACTCCTTGGAAAAGACCCTGATGCTGGGAAAGATTGAAGGCGGGAGGAGAAGGGGACGACAGAGGATGAGATAGTTGGATGGCATCACCAACTCAATGGACATGAGTTTGAACAAGCTCTAAGAGTTGGTGATGGACAGGGAGGCCTGGCATGCTGCAGTCCATGGGGTCGCAAAGAGTTGGACACAACTGAGTGACTGAACTGAACTGAAGTGAGAAGACGGTCAGTATATTTCAAGGCCAGGGCCGCCTATTCTGACCACCTCCTCATAAGCCAAATTTTGTTAAATACTGTGGGTTTCCCTGGTGGCTCAGCTGGTAAAGAACCTGCCTGCAATGAGGGAAACCTGGGTTCGATCCCTGGGTTGGGAAGATCCCCTGGAAAAGGGAAGGGCTACTTACTCCAGTATTCTGGCCTGCAGAATTCCATAGACTGTATTGTCCACAGGGTTGCAAACAGTCAGACACAACTGAGCGACTCTCACTTCACTTCATTTCACCTCTCTCTGGGAACAGTTTCCAAATGAATTATAACAACACTGTTGTCTGGTAAAATAGAAACTGGTCACAAAAGGTGTTATATGGAGGAAATGGAAGCAAGTCTGCAAAGAATAAGAAAAACTGAACAAACTCTTCTTATTGAATGATCCTTTCTATGATAGTTGGAGACACTGGAACTGAGCAGAGTGGGACTTCATAGAAGCTGACACACTTGAGTACTTACCATGTGCCAAGTTCTTCTCAAATGCTTTTATTGTATCAGCATCATGTGATTGTTTCCACAACCCAGTGTGAAAAGTGCTGTGAACTTGACAACTAGGGAATCCAGGCACAGTAAGGTCAACAGGTCGGGAGGAAATAGAAGTAGGGCCAGGGAAGTCGCCCTAGTGGTCCAGGGGTTAAGAATCCACCTTGTAATGGAGGGGACGTGAGCTCGATTCCTGATGGTGTAAACTGATTCCATTTGCCACAGAGCAACTAAGCCCTCAAGCCACGACTAGAGTCTGTGTTGTTGTTGTTTAGTTGCTAAGTCATGTCCAACTCTTTGGTGACCCCAAGGACTGTAGCCCACCAGGCTCCTCTGTCCATGGGATTTTCCAGGCAAGAATACTGGATTGAGTTACCATTTCCTTCTCCAGGGGATCTTTCCAACTCAGGAATCAAACTCATGTCTCCTGAGTCTCCTGCATCGGCAGGCAGATTCTTTAGCACTGAGTCACCTGGGAAACTCTGTGGGGCACACAAAAAAATGTCTCCCAAGATGCAGGAAGATTCTTTGTCCCACAGCTGAGGCCTGACACAACCAAATGAGTAAATTTTAAAAGCAAGTTTTTGTTTGTTTGTTTGTTTTTAAAGAAGTAGAGTCAGGGTTTGAGTCTGGTTCTTGAATGGCAGCTGCAGAAGTTACACTCCACCAAAGTCACTTGAGAGTCACAGAACTGGTCATTATTCAGTAATGTTCCAGTGTAAAGGAACGTTAACTTTGTTTCATCTTGGATTTTCTCATTAAGTGATGCTCTAAACAATATGTATTGCAGTACTCTGGCTGGCAAGAGGAAGAGGGCTGGGGTTTAAAATGACCTACAAAGTACCGTGGCCACTTGATGTGAAGAGCCGGCTCATTAGAAAAGACCCTGATGCTGGGAAAGATAGAAGGTAGGAGGAGAAGGGGAACACAAAGGATGAGACGCTTGGATGGCATCACTGACTCAATGGACATGAGTTTGAGCAAACTCCAGGAGATGGTGGAGGACAGAAGAACCTGGCATGCTGCAGTCCATGGGGTCACAGAGAGTTGGACACTGAACAACAGCAACAACCAAGTACCATAGCTAATGTGTTAGATGTGATCTGAAGAAATTCAAATTCAGACTGAAATTGAAGAAAGTGGAGAAAACCACTAGACCATTCAGGTATGACCTAAATCAAATCCCTTATGATTATACAGTGGAAGTGAGAAATAAATTTAAGGGCCTAGATCTGATAGACAGAGTGCCTGATGAACTATGGATGGAGGTTAATGACACTGTACAGGAGACAGGGATCAAGACCATCTCCAAGAAAAAGAAGTGCAAAAAAGCAAAATGGCTGTCTGAGGAGGCCTTACAAATAGCTGTGAAAAGAAGGGAAGCAAAAAGCAAAGGGGAAAAGGAAAGATATACCCATTTGAATGAAGAGTTCCAAAGAATAGCAAGGAGAGATAAGAAAGCCTTCCTCAGCGATCAATGTAAAGAAATAGAGGAAAACAATAGAATGGGAAAGACTAGAGATCTTGTTAAGAAAATTAGCGATATTAAGGGAACATTTCATGCAAAGATGGGCTTGATAAAGGACAGAAATGGTAGGGACCTAACAGAAGCAGAAGATATTAAGAAGAGGTGGCAAGAATACACAGAAGAACTGTACAAAAAAGATCTTCATGACCCAGATAATCACAATGGTGTGATCACTCACCTAGAACCATACATCCTGGAATGTGAAGTCAAGTGGGCCTTAGGAAGCATCACTACGACCAAAGCTAGTGGAGGTGATGGAATTCCAGTCGAGCTATTTCAAATCCTAAAAGATGATGCTGTGAAAGTGCTGCACTCAATATGTCAGCAAATTTGGAAAACTCAGCAGTGGCCACAGGACAGGAAAAGGTCAGTTTTCATTACAATCCCCAAGAAAGGTAATTCCAAAGAATGCTCAAACTACCGCACAATTGCACTCATCTCACACGCTATTAAAATAATGCTTAAAATTCTCCAAGCCAGGCTTCAGCAATACATGAACCTTGAACTTCCAGATGTTCAAGCTGGTTTTAGAAAAGTCAGAAGAATCAGAGATCAAATTGCCAACTTCTGTTGGAACATGGAAAAAGCAAGAGAGTTCCAGAAAAACATCCATTTCTGCTTTATTGACTACACCAAAGCCTTTGACTGTGGGATCACAATAAACTGTGGAAAATTCTGAAAGAGATGGGAATACCAGACCACCTGACCTGCCTCTTGAGAAATCTGTATACAGGTCAGGAAGCAAAAGTTAGAACTGGGCATGGAACAACAGACTGGTTGCAAATAGGAAAAGGAGTACGTCAAGGCCATATATTGTCACCCTACTTATTTAACTTATATGCATAGTACATCATGAGAAACGCTGGGCTGGAGGGAGCACAAGCTGGAATCAAGATTGCCGGGAGAAATATCAATAACCTCAGATATGCAGATGACACCACCCTTATGGCAGAAAGTGAAGAAGAACTAAAGAGCCTCTTGATGGAAGTGAAGAGGAGAGTGAAAAAGCTGGCTTAAAGCTCAACATTCAGAAAACTAAGATCATGGCCCATCCGGTCCCATCACTTCATGGCAAATAGATGGGGAAATAGTAGAAACAGTGTCAGACTTTATTTTTCTGGGCTCCAAAATCACTGCAGATGGTGCTCGCAGCCATGAAATTAAAAGACGCTTACTCCTTGGAAGGAAAGTTATGACCAACCTAGATAGCATATTAAAAAGCAGAGACATTACTTTGCCAACAAAGGTCCATCTATCAAGGCTATTTTTATTTCGTAGTCATGTGTGGATGTGAGAGTTGGACCATAAAAAAAGCTGAGTGCAGAAGAATTGATACTTTTGAACTGTGGTGTTGGAGAAGACTCTTGAGAGTCCCTTGGACTGCAAAGAGATCCAACCAGTCCATCCTAAAGGAAATAAGTCCTGGGTGTTCATTGGAAGGACTGATGCTGAAGCTGAAACTCCAATACTTTGGCCACCTGATGTGAAATGCTGACTCATTGGAAAAGACTCTGATGCTGGGAGGGATTGGGGGCAGGAGGAGAAGGGGACAACAGAGGATGAGATGGCTGGATGGCATCACCGACTCAATGGACATGAGTCTGAGTGAACTCCGGGAGTTGGTGATGGACAGGGAGGCCTGGCGTGCTGCAGTCCATGGGGTTCAAAGAGTAGGACACGACTGAGTGACTGAACTGAACTGAGCTGAAGAAATACAAGGATTTCTAAAACTCTGCACCAGCTTCTTATGACACCATTAGTTCTCTAAAGTTGCCTTCTCTGAACAAGACAAGGCAAACTCCACCGGAAAGGATGGATCTGATGGCCTCAGTGGACTGAGAGTGCCTTCATAGAAACAGAAGCAGGACATTTAAATGTCTCCCTGGGAAATTCCACTGAGAGGACTGTGCCCCCTGCTGGTGAAAGAAGGAACAGATGCTGATCTCCCTCTTCAGGCAGCCCTGGTGGTTTAACTTTCAGTTCAGTTCGACTCAGTTCAGCCTCAGTTCAGTTCAGTTCAGTGTTCAACTCTTTGCGACCCCATGGACTGCAGCACACCAGGCCTTCTTGTCCATCACCAACTCTCGGAGCTTACTCAAACTCATGTCCATTGAGTCGGTGATGCCATCCAACCATTTCATCCTTCGTCATCCCCTTCTCCTCCCGCCTTCAATCTTTCCCAGCATCAGGGTCTTTTCCAATGAGTCGGCTCTTCACATCAGGTGGCCAAAGTATTGGAGCTTCGGCTTCAGCATCAGTTTAACCTTATAACTTGAATTTTCCTGGTGCAGAGCTAAGAAGAATGAAAAGAGTGAGTGAGTCTACACTTTGGTAATTGGAGCAAGACTGGAAGGTGATATATCCTGGAGGCTAAGAGCTTGGCTTTGGAGGCTGACAAACCTGGAGAGCAAATTACATAGTGTTCCTGATCTGTGGATTCTTCAGCTGCAAGATGGAAAGGAGTTTCTATCTCATTGGGTTGTCATAAAAATGAGACTAGATAAAGAACATAAAGCACTTAGTACAGACCTGGCACATAAGAAGACAGTAAGTGCCTTACACATGTTAACTTTTGCTATTATTTTTCAGAGAAATAAAAAGACGACGTGGCAGTGAGAAGCACAACTTGGCCAGGCTTATTATGAGAAGGGTAGCTCTTTTTTTGTTTTTAATTGAGGAGTAGCCAATTAACAATGTTGCGATCGTTTCAGGTGGACAGCAAAGGGACTCACCATCCATACGCATGTATCCATTCTCCCCCAGACTCCCCTCCCTCCAGGCTGCCACACAACATGAGCAGACTTCCCTGTGCTGTGCAGTACATCCTTGTTGGTTATCCATTTTAAATACACTCATAGCAGTGTGATATGCTTATCCCAAACTCCCTAACTGTCCCTTCCTCCCATCCGTCCCCCGGGCAACCACAAATTCATTCTCTATGTCTGTGATTCGGTTTCGTAAGTAAGGGACTTCCGCAGTGGCTCAGATGGTAAAGAATCTGCCTGCAGTGCAGGAGACCCAGGTTCGATCCCTGACTTGGGAAGATCCCCTGGAGAAGGAAATGACAACCCACTCCAGTATTCTTGCCTGGAGAATTCCATGGACAGAAGAGCCCGGCAGGCTACAGTCCGTGGGGTCATAAAGAGTCGGACATGACTGAGCGACTCACACTTTCACTTTCTTTGAAGTATCTGTTACAAGCTGGAGAAGAAAGTGGAAGGGGGACAGAGCTGTCTCCTGTTTCCCTTGATGGACATCAGCCTTCTTGACCTCTGCAGAAGGCTCTCGATAGACTTGCTCTGCCTTGTCCCCAACAATAAAATGCTACCTGCCCAGAAAGTAAGGGACATGAAAGTAAATATTCTCTTTCAAAACTGCATTGCAGTCCACATCTTCACATACAGCTTTACTTACCCCTGCATACACAGGGCAAGTTTTTAAAATCTAGAGAGCTGAATCTGCTTTTGGATTTAAAATTCAGTCTGACATCCAGCACTAACAAAACCCAACATTCCTTTGAAAGAGAAGAGCGTAGAAGACTTTGTTTAGAACTGAGTCTGCCTTTCAACTATAGAAACTCAGATAATAAGTTGGTTAAAACAGAATTATGGAATATTTGGAAAACTTGAACATCAAATCTAGTGAATTTCATACATGCAAAATAGCACTGTGTGTGTGTTTAGTTCCTAAGTTGTATCCAACTCTTTGTGACCCCATGGACTGTAGCCTGCCAGGCTCCTCTGTCCATGGGATTTCCCAGGCAAGTATACTGAAAAGAGTTGCCATTTCCTTCTCCAGAGGATCTTCCCAACCCAGGGATTGAACCCACAGCTCTTGTCGTGTCTCCAGCATTGCGGGTGAATTCTTTACCACTGAGCCACCAGAGAAACCCTATAAAATAGCAGTATGCTAGCTTAAATACTTATAAGAACTTAACACTGACCCTTCTTTCAAGTCTATCAGATTTTATTTTTATCCCAAATATCAATAAGGTGAAACAAATTTAATACCTCTAGTAAACACATAGGCTTAAAACCATTTTATCCTGAAATATCTAAATAACTTATGCAAAGAAAAGTACGTTGGCTTGTTTGTTTAGCTTGAACTGCATAGCTGCCTCAGTTTTCCTTCTCAGCATTTAGATATAAGTTGTCCCATAAGACAGTTACTGAACTCAGAATATGGCTGATCTGAATCAAAATGTGCTATAAGTGTATAATACAAACCAGATTTTGAAGACTTCTGACAAATACAGAACATCTGATTAATAATTTTTATATTAATGTGTTATCAAAATGATAACTTTTTGGATATATTAGTTTGCATTAAATGTATTGCTAAAATTTTTAATAATTTTATTTTTTTTTAATTTCATTTTTTGGCTGTGCTGGATCTTTGTTGCTCCTCAGGCTTTTTTTCTGGTTGTGGAAAAAGAGTTGCAGTGGCTTCTCATTGTTGTGGCTTCTCTTGTGGTGGAACACAGGCTCTAGGGCACGTGGTTTAGTTGCTAAAGTGGTGGTTTAGTTGCTAAGTCATGTCCGACTCTCGTAACCCCATGGACTGCAGCCTGCCAGGCTCCTCTGTCCATGGGATTTTCCAGGCAAGAATACTTGAGTGGGTTGCCATTTCCTCCTCCAAGGGATCTTTCCAACCCAGGAACTGAATCTGGATCTCTTGCATTGCAGGCAGGTTCTTTACCAACTGAGCCACCAGGGAAGCCCTCTTTTTTGTGGCAGGTGGGGCTTCGTTGCTCCATGGTATGTGGTATCTTCTCAGACCAGGGATCAAACCCTGATTTGATTGAACTCTGATTTGTCTCCTGCATTGGCAGGCATATTCTTTTCCACTGAGCCACCAGGGAAGCCCCAACTGTATTGATAAAATTTAAACAAATTAAAAAAGAATTGTCTGCCTTTCAAGCTCCCTGCAGTGTTCTTCGGGCACCACTATGGATACAAACTCAGAGGCTACCACCACTTCTTAAGAAGAACATAACTCTGATGACAGATGATGGGGAAGGTAGAGGGTTGCTAATTGTCTTTGGAGAATTGCAGATCAGTCAGTCTCTGCCTCAGTCCTGCAAGGAGAGATACCCTGCACAGTCTGCCTCAGTTGTCTTCCTGTGACGGCCGGTGGCTGTACCTCTGCACCTGCCTTCCTCCACACCCTCCAAATGCAGTTACGTCACGTGCGTGCCAAGTCACTTCAGTAGAGTCCAACTCTCTGCGACCCTATGGACTGTAGCCCACCAGGCTTCTCTGTCCATGGGATTCTCCAGGTAAGAATACTGGAGTGGGTTGCCATTTCCTCCTCCAGGGAATCTTCCCAACCTAGGGATCAAACCCGTGTGTCTTACATCTCCTGCATTGGCAGGTGGGTTCTTTACCACTAGCACTACCTGGGAAGTTAATTACATCACAATTTAGGGTTAAATCCAATCTCAGAGTTTGCGTTTCTATGGTAATAGAAACCTTGTTTCTTGATGAAATCACATTGTGAACTGTAATTACATCTTTGCTGTACACGCTTTCCCCCCTCCCCTTGGAGTTAATCATTATTTCTTTTCTTTTGTTTTTTAGCTACCCTTGAACTTCTTCCTATACCCTTCAGTGGCTCAACATCATTAGTCAGCTGGGAAATGTACTTACGAGCACAGTGAGATGCCACCATTCATATACTGGAATGGCTAAGCTTTAAATAAGACTGACAACACCGATTGTTGGTGAGGCTGAGGAGTGACTGGAACTTTCCTCATTGCTGGTGGGAATGGAAAATGATACAACCACTTGGAAACAGTTTGGTAGTTTCTGAATAATTTAGCAAAAGGGCCCCAGTGGGAACTTCCCTGGTGGTCCAGTGGCCAAGATTCCACACAGTGCAGGGGGCCCAGGTTCAATCCCTGGTCAAGGAACTAGATGCCATATACTGCAATTAAAAAAGATCCCACATGCCACAACTAAGACTGGCACGGCCAAATCAATTAATTTTTAAAAAGGGCCTCAACAATTTCCACTTCTATGTATTTACCCAAGATAAATGAAAAAGTATGTCCACACAAAGACTTACATATGAATGTTTATAGCAATTACATTCATAATATAAACACTGGGAATAACCCACATATCCTTCAACAGACAAACAAGTAAACAAATTGTGGTCTATCTATACAATAGAATATTGCTCAAAAATAAAAAGGAACAAACCAATGATACATGCAACCACATGGATGAATCTCAAAAACATTATCTGAGCAAAACATGTCAGACAAAAAAGGGGTTCTACTGTGTAAGTCCATTTCTAGAAATTCCAGAAAGGGCAAAAGTAATCTATAGTGATAGAAAGCAGATCAGTTGTGTCCTGGGGCCAAGTGAGGAGAGGCATGAATGCAAAGGATGAAGAGAGAACTTTTGCGGGTGACTGAATTGTTCTGTATCTTGATTGTGGTGGTGGTTACCCAAGTGTACACATTTGTCATACAACTGTACACTTGAAATGGGTATGTGTAACGTGATATAAACTATACCACAACTCCGGGAGATGGTGATGGACAGGGAGGCCTGGCGTGCTGCGATTCATGGGGTCACAAAGAGTCGGACACGACTGAGCGACTGAACTGAACTGAACTGAACAATTAAGTTGATATCTTAAAAATACATATTTATAAATTTATGTCTCCAGCCCAGTTCTCTCCTCTGAACTTCAGTCTCAAATGTCCAGATGCTTTCTTGACATTTCTGCTTGTCTGATGACATCTGGCCTTAAAGGTCCAAACAGAATGCTTACTTCTCCACCAGATCTGCTCCTCCACCATCACAGTAAAGGTACACTCACCATCCTCTCAGTTCCTTAAGTGAAAAACCCAAGAATAAGCTTTGATTCCTTTTTTTTCCTCACCTCCCATATCCAATCCATCAGCAGATACGGTAGATTCACTCCCGTCAAGAAAAATCTCTCCAAGTCTTGAGCTTGGATGTGTAAGTGTGACCTCTGGGGAACATTGAACCCACCAGAACTGTGGCAACCCAACTCCACTTCATTGGAAACTGCGTCTGGGCTTTTGTGTTGTGACTGGTGTGGTGGCCAACCGCAAAGAAGAGTTGCAGTCCATCTCAGGCACCAACGGACACCTGTTCTCAGAAACCTGTCCTCTTCTATTGTAATTTTTTTTTCTATTGTTACCCTAAGCTTTGTTCTTCCTATTTCTGCACAGGCAGACCTTTTGATCATGTCTTTTTGCCTGGCAAGCAATAGATCCAGCTTTATTTCTTACTGCTTTTGTGGTTTCATGTTTTAATCTGACACTTCAAAACACTTCCAAACTCAGTCTACTTTGAACCACCCGCCTTGTGGTTTTGTCATGGCTTGCTCTCTGCCTTCAGCCCTCTTCTGCTCTTTGTCCTCTTTCATCCAGGTCTAAGAGCAACCAGCATGACCTTTTAGAAACATAGATCAGAACATGCTATTGCCCTGTGTAAAACCCTCCACTGGTTTCCCATCACCTTTGGAGTAAAGGTCAGACTCCTTAGTGCAGCCTGCAAGCCAGTGCAGGACCCCTGGTCCCCTCTCTGATCTCACCTGCCCCTTGTAACCTGATCGTGCTTCCCTGTTCTAGTTTCTGCCTTAGCGTCTGTATTAGTTTCTCACTGTTGCTGCAAAAAACTGTCACAAACTTAGTGGCTTAAAGCAACACATATTTATTATCTCTAAGTTCTGGAGGTCAGAAGTCCAAAATTGGTCTCACTGGGTTAAAGTCAAGGTGTCAGTAGGGCTGATTCCCTCTGGAGATTCTGTGGGTTTGGACCTGTTTCCTTGTCTTTTCCAGCTTCTAGAGACTGCCTACATTCCTTGGCCCATGGCCTCTTCTTCATGTGACTCCAACCTCTGCTTCATCCTCACATTTCTTACCGCTCACCCTGACCTTCTTGCCTGTCTCTTATAAGGACCTTTGTGATTGCACCTAGCCTGCGCAAATAATCCAGAATAATCTCACCTCAAGGCTTTTCACTTACTCATAGCTGCAACATCCCTTCTGCCATGTAAGTTACCTTTATTCATAGGTTCCAAGGATCAGGAGCTGGGCATCTTCGAGGGGCCATCATTTGGCCTGCCACAACATCTCTGCATCAGCTGTTCTCTCTGCCTGGAACAATATTCCTGCAGATCTTAGTACGGCTTGCTTCTTGCTCACTTCAAATGACATATTCTCAAACAAGTTTTTTCCCCTGCTCACCAGATCTGTAACATGGATGCCCAGCCCAGTCATCAGTCACTCAGAACAATTTTAAATTATCTGAAGTGTGTAGGGCTGCCCCATCCTGTTCCATACACTGTCAGTGCACAACCGGGGTACACCCTTCACTCAGAGTGTTAGAGGAATTTGTGCACAGACCACCTTGCATGATGGCATCTCTGAATTCTGAAGTGACCCTGTTTTATTGATCCCCAAGCCCTGTCTGTAACTAGAACTTGAGTTCCACGACAGCAGGCATCTTGTCTGTAATTTCTCATTTTGAGTCTGGTTGAACAAAAGCTCTCCGTGCTTTCCAGATTCATGGGTGTGCTAAGCCTCTCAGTCATGCCCGACTTGTGACCCCATGGACTGTAGTCCACCAGGCTCCTCTGTCCATGGGAATTCTCCAGGCAAAAATACTGGAGTGGGTTGCCACTTCCTCCTCCAGGGGATCTTCTGGACCCAGGGATCAAAACTGTGTCTCCTGAAGTTCCTGCAAGGTAATAAAGCTGTCCTTTCCCACTTCACCCAAATCTCTGTCTCTGAGATTCCATTCAGCACCCATGTAGCTAGAAACTGAGCTTTCAGCATCATTTCCTCCCCTGTGCTAATCTGGAATGAATGATTGCCTTACTGTGATACCAGGGTTATTTTACAAAGAGGATTTTCAAAGAGGAGGAGAATCAAAACAAAGAAAGAAGAATCCTCAACATGTGGGCCACAGGTGTGCAGGTGACTGAAACTGGATGGAAAGTGGAGAAGGAGAACCATGGGGGCTTTGTCTCCCTTAGAAGTACTGGGAGGCCTTGGACCCTTGTAGGGAAAAGCAGATCAACCCCAAAGGGGAACAGAGAAGAAGATTCTCATGAGCAAACTTTGTCTTGCTTTCCAGTTTTGCCAGGAATCAGACCTGCCTTTTGGTCTCTACTTAGAACCCAGCTTCCCGTGAATGTATCCAGAGAAATGCTTCCCAGATATGTCCATGACAACATCCCTCCTTAGTCCTGACTGCTTCATTTAGGCAGATTGTTGAGTGGGTTTTCTTTGGAACTTTTGTGTCTGATTCAAAGACAGAAGCTTGGGATGGGGAGTGTCTGGGGCTGGAAGAGACCCCCAGATGCCCCAGCAACCCCACCTAGGCCCCATCATTGTGGACACCCAGCCCTTCTGCCCTCCTGATGCACTCAGATTGGATCTCAAGGAGGGACATCCACCAAACTCAAGTACCCACTCCCTTAAGAAGTGATTTGTAAGAATTCCATCTCCTTGAACATTTAGAACAAGTCCTTGCCTTGTCTGGGAGAAAACTGTCTTCAGGACTCTCCTAGATTCCAAAGTGTGGTAGCTTGAAGAATCTGCTTCACTTCACACATGTCAGGATGGTTATTATTATTAATTTTTTTTAAAGACAACAAGTGTTGGAGAGGATGTGGAGAGATTGGAATCCCTGCACACTGTTGGTGGAAATGCAGAATGGCCATGTCCCTATAGACGACAGTACAGAGGCCCCCAAAAAATTAAATCTAGAACTGCCACGTGATCTAGTGACCCCAGCCCTGGGTATGTATCCAGACGAGTCCAAATCAAGATCTTGAAGAGATATCTGCACTCCCAATGTTCATCTCAGCACTGTTCACAAGAGCCAGGACATGGAAACAACCTAAGTGCCCTTCAGTGGATGAATGGATGAAGATCATATGGTAGAACCTATAATGGAATACTATACAGCCTTTACAAAGAAGGAAATTCTGTGATATGTCAAAACACAAAGGAACCTGAGGGCATCATGCTGACGGAAATTTACCAGCCACAGAAAGACAAACACCGCATGCTTCCACTTATGTGAGACACCTGAAATAGTCGAATTCAGAGAATCAAAGAGTGGAATGGTGGTTGCAGGGGCTGGGGGGGGGTTGTAAATGGGAAATTACTAATCACTAGGCATAAACTTTCAGTCAAGTAAGATGAACAAGCTCTAGAGATCTGCTGTACGACATTGCACCTAGAGTCAACAATAATGTACATTTAAAAAATTTTTTAAGGGGTAAATCTCCTGTTAAATGTTCTTACAACAATGAAATTAAATTAAAAGCAGGACAATTTGCTTCAGATTAGCAACCTCAAGGAGACAGAACAGCTTTATGGGTATCCAGAAGAGAGATGGCCCAGAGGGATGACTCCTGCTGTCTGGAGAATTCCTGACCACCTCTTTCTTGCCGGTGGTCTTTCAGACCTAACTAGGCATGGTGTTTATTATAGGTTCTCCTCAGCTCAGGCTAGGGAAAGCAAATCTAAACCAGAGGCTGCGGTGCTCAAAACGACCACACTGTGTCCCCACAGCGCTGTCAGGCATGCCTGGCTCACAGAGCCGCGTGGTCCAGCCGTGGTCAGCACTGGGCATCAGAGATGCACTGTGCTTTAGGTGGTGGGCTTCCCTCACTGCTGGATCTCACAGCCAATAGCCCCGAACAAGGTCTGGGCTTATTTATTTATTCATTTTTATATTAGACAGTGATGGATACAACTGTTCTATACATTTCTTTTTTATCATTTTTATTTTGAAATCACTGTAGAGTCAGAAGACGTTGCGAACATGTTGAGTCCCATGTACCCTTCACTCAGCTTTCCTCAGTAAATGACATCTTATAAAACTATGATGAAATATCGAAACCAGGGAATCTATACCAATACAACGCAGTTAAGTAGACCACAAGCCTTATTCAGATTTCACTGTTTTTACCGACATTCATCTCTGTGTGCTTGTTGCTGTTGTTCAGTCACCAAGTCGTGTCTGACTCTTTGCAATCCCATGGACTGCAGCACGCCAGGCCTCCCTGTCCCTCACCATCTCCTGGAATTCGCCCAAGTTCATGTCCATTGAATCGATATATGTGTATAGTTTGGTGCAATTTTCCTCTAATGTGTAGATTCATGAAACTACCACCACCAAGGTACAGAACTGCCCCACCCCCATCTCACCTCTAAGAAAGCCTCTGTGTGCTCAGTCTAGTCCACTCTTTGCAACCCCTTGGACTGCAGCCTGCCAAGCTCCTCTGTCCATGGGATTTCCCAAGCAAGAACATTGGAGCGTGTTGCCATTTCAACCTCCAGGGGATCTTCCTGACCCAGGAATCGAACCTGTGTTTCCTGTGGTTCCCACATTGGCGGGCAGAATCTTTACTACTAGTGCCATCTGGGAAGATCAAGAAACCCCCTAACAATCCCCTTTGCACTTGCACCCCTCTCTCCCACCCTCTATCTTCTGTTTTCACCCTCTACAAAAGTGTCATTTTGAGAATGTTTTGTAAATAGGATCATACGTAAACAACCTTCTGAGAATGGATTTTTCCCACTTGGCATAATGTCCCTGTGATCCATCCACGTTGCTGTGTATGTCTATGGCTAGTTTCTTTGTGTTTCTGAGTAATATTCCATTCTAGCAATGTTTCACCTTTCACTTGCTAAAGGACATTTGAATTGTTTTCAGTTTTCTGCTATGGCAAACAAGAGTTACTATGAACATTCATGTACAGGTTTGGATGTAAACCTAAGTTTTCATTTCTCCGAGATTAATGTTCAAGAGCTCTATTGCCGGGTCATACTGTTGCTGTTCAGTCCATAAGCCATGGGCCCCCAGGGACTGCAGCATGCCAGGCTTCCCTGTCCTTCACTATCTCCCAGAGTTTGCTCACATTTATGTCCATTGAGTTGGTGATGCTATCTCACCATCTCATTCTCTGCTGCCTCCTTCTCCTTTTAACTTCAGTCTTTCCCAGCATCAGAGTCTTTTCCATGAGTCAGCTCTTCACATCAGGTGGTCAAAGTATTGGAGTTTCAGCTTCATCATCAGTCCTTCCAATGAATATTCAGGACTGGTCTCCCTTAGGATGGACTGGTTGGATCCCCTTGCTCTCCAAGGGACTCTCAAGAGTCTTCTCCAACACCACAGTTCAAAAGCATCAATTCTTCAGCACTCAGCTTTCTTAATGGTCCAACTCTCACATCTGTACTTGACTACTGGAAAATCCGTAGCTTTGACTCTACAGACTTTTGTTGGCAAAGTGATGTCTTTGCTTTTTAATACACTGTCTAGGTTTGTCATAGCTTTCTTTCCAAGCTGGGTCATGGGGCAGATGCTTATTTAGTTTTCTAAGACACTGCTAAATTAGTTTCCAGAGTTGCTATACCAGTTTACATTCCAGCCAGGAAGGAGTGAAAAATTCCAGTTTCTCCATGTCCTCACCAGGATAGCTTTGTGTTTGTTTCCATGGTAATGAACCCTGAGTAGAACGTTAGGACCATATGGGGTCTTAAAGATCTTCCAGTCCAGCACAGAGAGGAATCAAGACACAGAGAAGGGTCCCGACCATCATTTCCACTTTCTCCAATTCTCCCCTTACCACTGTCTTCCCTGTTTGCCCCAGTGACAGTCTCAGGCAGAGCTGTGTCCTCTCTGATGGCTCTGTGAATTTGTCAAAATTTGGGCAGGACCTAAGAGTGGTGTTCAAGCCTCGGGGCAAAGTCTTGCTCAGGAAGTTCAACCTCACACTTAGCTGTCATTGAAGAAACCAGGCTGTGGCTGCTTTTGTGGTTTCCTGCACAGATCTAATGGACCATTGCATCCCTTTCTCTCAAGAAATCACTAACAACACCAAAGTTCAAATACTGTCGAAAATTGTAGCCCACTGCCCAGCTTTCCCAGGTTCACCCTACCCCTGCCCAACAATAATGTCAAAGCCATTGCCACTAGCTCAGCTGCTCCTAGTTTTGAGCACCTGCTGTATGCCAGGCAACGTTTGAGGCACTTCTGTTCTTTACCCCGACCTGCAAGCCCCATCTGAGACTTGACAGATGAGGAAAAGATGACGACCGGAAGTCATAATCTTGGACTCAAAAAGTTTAATTCTTCACATATATTAGCTCATTTGAGGTTCACAATAATCCCATGAAATGGGTTTCATCGATGCCCCAACTATACAGATAAGAAACCCCAGGCACAAGGCATTGAATTCACATGCTCAAGTCGCTTGCATCATAAAGGAAGGATGAGGTCTTCCTGTAGAGCACAGGGAACTATATTCAGTATCCTGTGATGAATCATATGTGTGTGTGTTCAGTCATGTCTGACTGTGACCCCATGGACTGTAGCCCTCCAGGCTCCTCTGTCCATGAGGTTCTCCAGGCAAGAACACTGGAGCGGGTTGCCATTGCCTACCCCAGGGATCTTCCCAGCCCAGATATCACACCCACATCTCTTGTGTCTCCTGCATCGGCAGGTGGGTTCTTTAGCACTGCGCCACCTCGGAAGCCCAGTGATAAATCATAATGAAAAAGAGTATGAAACAGGACTCACATGTATGTAAAACTGAATCACCTTGTTGTACACCAGAAACCAACACAATGTTGTAGATAGACTGCACTTCAATTTTTTAAGAAACTTAAAAAATATATATATAAAAGATAAAAAGGCTTCAGAGATCATTTTCCATCAGACTCAAGTTTTATAAACTCTCAGTTTATAACTGCTCACGGTGCAAAAACGCATGAAATAATGTTTTCGATGACCTTAGGGACCTTTTCTGTCACTTTCTGAGCTTAAATGAACAATATGCCTCCCTCTTATTTAGGTGAGTGCCACTAGGTGGCGCCAAAGCTGAGCTTTTTCATCCCGTGGACCAACGGGACTTGTCTCCCTGCATGGTCACTGATTCTGACATCCTGCTGCTTCCCACTCAGTGACAGCATCTCTAACACATTAAACTCTTTTATTAAATGAGCAGACACCTTTGCTTCCTTAAAAATCAAATCACTAAATATTAACACCCACCCACCTTTCTAAAAGGGTTACACTTTACAGAAAAAACTAAAGAAATAAAATGCCTAGGCAGAAGATAGAACCTTTACACTAAACATTAATTGCTTTAAATTCCTGCTTATTGTAGCTTCAGTTTTTCCTTGTGTAAATGCTCCTGAAACATAGGCAACTGTTCCAGACATATACAACATTTTCAGTGACTCAAAGTCCTGATTTCTCGGCCATTCTCTGCAGAGATGAAACAAAAGGCTACCTGTAGCTTTGTTTTGGAGAAGGCAATGGCAACCCACTCCAGTACTCTTGCCTGGAAAATCCCATGGACAGAGGAGCCTGCTAGGCTGCAGTCCATGGGGTCGTGAAGAGCTGGACACGACTGAGTGACTTCACTTTCCCTTTTCACTTTCATGCATTGGAGAAGGAAATGGCAACCCACTCCAGTGTTCTTGCCTGGAGAATCCCTGGGACGAGGGAGCCTGGTGGGCTGACATCTATGGGGTCACACAGGGTCGGACACGACTGAAGCGACTTAGCAGCAGCAGCAGCAGCAGCTTTGTTTACTGTGGAGCTTGTTTGAGAATATTTTAAGAACTGAAGCCCTCTTGTTTTGCTTGTCAGTGCCCAATTCCCCATAACCTACTAATTTCCCTGTGTCTTTCTACGTGGCTAAATTGTTTTCTGCTTCTTTGTTCTCCTAAACATGAAAGGAGAGACACAACTGCTGTATATATGCTGTATGTCTCAATGACCTCTGATTTTTCCTCGCATTTCCCCCCAGTTTAGGTATTTCATCGACGGGAGCTTTTCTTCTTCCTATTTCTCTTTCCTTCAAAGTTTTGAGCAGGAGGAGCAATTTGTGCTGGTTTGCCTGGGAATTGCTTTCCATCCTGCCCCCTAAGTTCCAGGCTGAAAGGGACAGCTTGTGACTCTAGCTTTAAGTCTGAGTAAAAGTGAACTTGCAATGAAATTAAGATTAGCATTCAATTCCAGCCACTGTAGCAGGCTTCATTCTCAGTCACAGACCTGTTGTTCACTCATCTATTCACTTATTCATTCAGCAGACACGTACATGTTAAGTAAAACTCGACTCCCTTTGCCAGTCCAAATCCATCTACGTGACTCTTCATGTTTCCACCTTTCGCTGATGTTGTCTGATGCCGACGGTGTGTGTTAGACATCTTCTAAGGCTCACAGTGCTGAATGCAGCATCTAATCTGAATAGATGCTTCCTTAATGGTTGTTCAATGAAGGAAAAGGAAGAATGCCCCTCTCCCCCTTGAGGCTACCACTTCTCCGTGGCTCCAAGCCTATCTTCATTCTAGAACCTTCTCAGCCCCTGCTTGAAGCTGAAGAACATTCTTAGGCGGGGGTATCAAAGGAGACGTTGTGATGTCACATTGGGTCTTGGCCCTGATAGAAACAGTGCTGTCCAACAGCTTTTAGAACCTGCCTCAAGCTTCATAATCCCTTGTTATCCTTCCGAGAATAACAACTCCCCAAATTTGTTTTGCGTGAGGTTGATATTTATATTTGTGAGAAGCTAGTATTTACGAGGGACTCATAACTCAGGAGCAGCCTTCATTCCATACCAGACCTCAACATTTCAGAAGAGGAGGTAGTGGTTGCAGAAACGGGAGAGAGGAATTTGCCTGAGAGATTGTCTCCTGTTCCCAAATAAGTTCCGTCTCCCTTTCCCAGCCAGACTCTCTATAAAAGGGAAAACTGGACAACAGGCAGTGGGAAAGGAGCATGTCCTGGCAACTTTCTGTGAGACGCGTACGCCACGCTGTTTACAAATTCCTGCAGCCAGCCCCGGAGTCCAAATGTAGACAACTCTGTTTATGTAACTAAAATAGACGCTTATACCGTGTGATTAGGTGGCCACGGTCTGGAGACATTTGCTGCAGCTGAGACCAGAGGGGAGCACAGGGCACAGTGTCCCCTGGGACCCTGGGCAGGTGTGGGTTTTTTTTTTTGTTTTTTTTTTTTAAGATGAGTTTTTGGGTCTAGAAATCTCCCAGGGTGGTCACGTCTAAAATGCAGGGCAGGAGTCATAAGCTGACATTCTTGGCCTCCCGTCCATCACGGAGGATGGAGCACTCTTCATAGAAGAGAGACCAGCCCAGCACTGCCCCCCTCCACCAGCCGCTCCTCTCTCAGCACCATGTTTGGCATGAAGCCCCCCTCCTGCATCAACAGGAGAAGGCTGGTGCCAACATGTGGTTCCAATCAGCCACCCACTTTCTGGGTCAGTCAGAAGGCTCAAATGTTCTAGGCTAAGGGGCCAGACAGCCCAGTTAAATATACCTTGCGATCCCTGGTCTCAAACTCACCATGGCCATCCTACCTCTGGATCTCCAGCCTCCATGTGCGAATGGCTTTCTCCACGAGACTCATTCAAGTCTCCTTTCCTCCCCCAGACATCCTCCCACCCCTCCCTGCCTGGAACAAGTCATGGCTCCCTCCTTGGGGTGACAAGGGCACCCACCTCCAGGTCCATCCACCCACTCATGGGTGAGCACCTTGGAGTCAGGCCTGGGTCTTGTCATCTTTATGCCAGCCTTGGCCCTGGCACAGTGTCCACCATGGGCAGTCACTTTTGGCCAATGGCTTGTCTTGCTGAATTAGGGGGAGACAATATCCAGTATTCTTGCCCGGAGAATCCCATGGACAGAGGAGCCTAGCAGGCTACAGTCCATGGGGTCGCAAAAGTTGGACACGACTTAGCAATGAAACCACCACCGAAAATATCCAGGGACCACAGGATGGGAGCAGGAACAGCAATGCTATGAACAGAGCTTCAGTTCACCCCATGGCTCCCTGCATCCTGAAGAAGGAGGCCCTGGTTCTCCAGACTCATGAGGCCGAGCGTGGTTGCCCTACTGCCTGCTGCAGCTCACCTCGTTCAGGACTTCCCCCAACTGCCACCCTCGATGCTCTGGTCTCTGTAGACTTCAGTGGTTGGAAGGACCGTGGGTCTTGGGGGGCCTTTGTACACTATTTCCTTTCCTGAGACCTGCTGTCCCACTACCCAGATCCATTCTCTGCTTCATCCAACTCCCCTTTCAGCTCTCTACTTAAAATAACAAGGAAGTTAGGGACCACTTCCTTTCTGAACGTTCTAGATTATGAACTGAACTTTCTAGATGTTGTCTCCTCCTAACAGGTTTGCACCACATCCCGAGTGGCTGCTCTAGCCTCTTCTGTGCACTCACTCCCCTGTTGCAGGACAGAGCTAGGTCTTCCCCCGAGCATCCCCTACCTAGTGCTGGCCACGCGGTCCTTGGTTGTTCCTGTAATTATTTGCTTACTCTCTACTTTCCCACTTCACTCCCAGAGGGCAGGAACTCCTCCTCCCTTTCACGGTCAACCAGATGTCCCACCTAGTCGTCTGGCTTACTAGGAGCAAATGAACACATGAATGGATGAATGGATAAACTCATGAATCACTGAAGGAGACCTGAAGAAACTTAGGACAGAGAGCCCTGAGCAACCAGGACTGAGGTCACCTTCAGGCGAGACCAAACTGGAACTCATCCCGTGGTCCACCACAAAACTCACTCTTCGCTTCTGGGGAACAAAGAGCGACTGTTCTCTCCCCGAGTTAATGGGATCTTACAAGGCAGTGGGGTCAGAGGAGAAAAGGCAACAGAAAACTCCCAGAGTTTTAACCTGAATGTCTTTCTCTCTTTTCCTTTGGGGGAAAAAAAAAATAAACACAAGTGTTCTTCACTGAGTTCTGAAGAAGAAGCGGGTGGCCGTGGTGTGGAGCAGGAGGAAGAGAAGCTCTTGACCGTCAACATCTCTGATCTCAGAGGCCGACTCAAGGAGAAGGAGGCCCCACTGAAGTCACACTTGGATGCCAGACTCCCAGAGCAGGGGAGGGCGCCGTGGCTGCCAGGACCAGCCCAGGCACACACACACACGGGCATTCACGGCCCCTCCCGCCCGCCCTGTGTGCCCCCAGCAGCAAACAGAACTCTCTGTCTCGGTTCCTGAGTCAAGCCTGCACAGAATTAACTGTAATAATTGGCAGGTGGGCCACTGGCTTCTGGGTTTCAATTCAGCAGGGGCTCATGGAAAAAAAAAAAAAAACTGGATGTTCTGCCGTAGCCAGTATTTAGCTTGGGCTCTGAGAAGTTTCAGCTTTCCATGACAAGAAACAAACTGTGTGACTGCAGCTGCCCTGGGCAAACAAGAGATCCAGAACAGCCTTGGAGAAAGAGGCCCTTGCTGGCAACCATCAGTTCACTCCTCGGGGGATAGAGGAGGAAATGGCCCTTGACCTGCTGCCCTTCTCAGGAGCTCAGATAACGGAGAAGAAAGGCATCTTTCTGGAAGCTTTTTTTCCTCAAATGGAAGGGAGAGATCATCACCTCCAAAGATTTTTCCACAGCATGAATGTCCTGTGTGTGTGTGCTGTGTGCTCAGTCGTGTTCAACTCTTTGTGACCCCAGGGACCATAGCCCACCAGGCTCCTCAGCCCATGGGATTTCCCAGGCAAGAATACTGGAGTGGATGCCCTGGTCACTCTTTATAAGAATATCTGTAATAATAGGGGTTGTCATCCCAGCCCACAACTGAGCCACCATTTATCACATATTCATTCATTTGGCTGCACCAAGTCCTAGCAGTGGCATGAGAACTTAATGTGCAGCATGCGGGATCTAGTTCCCTGACCAGCAATTGGACCCAGGCCTCTTGCTTTGGGAGTTCAAAGTCTTAGCCACTGGACCACCAGGGAGGACCCCTGAGCCACCCTTTGACAGCGTCTAATGCCCACGGGCAGAAAAGGCAATGGCACCCCACTCCAGTACTCTTGCCTGGAAAATCCCATGGACGGGGGAGCCTGGTAGGCTGCAGTCCATGGGGTCGCTAAGAGTTGGGCAGGACTGAACGACTTCATTTTCACTTTTCGCTTTCATGCATTGGAGAAGGAAATGGAGACCCACTCCAGTGTTCTTGCCTGGAGAATCCCAGGGACGGGGGAGCCTAGTGGGCTTCGGTCTATGGGGTTGCACAGAGTCGGACACGACTGAAGCGACTTAGCAGCAATGCCCACGGGACAGGAACCAGCCTCCACTACTGTGCTTCTGCTATTCATCTACTGCAGACCTTGCTAATCAACAGTGGTTATCTTTTCCACTGAGCCTCAGACATGGGCTCAGGATCTTTCTCAGCGTTGTACCCCAGGAAGCCACTAGAAATGAACAGGAATTGGCAGGAGAGCTGACAAATATTTGCCACTTCTATTTTGGTAACTCAGAAGAGGCCAGAGTTACAATCTCACCAAAGTTTCTGCGTCGACAGGAATCCAGTGATGTCCTACTTCAGGACTGTGGCCTTTCATGCCAATTACCGACCAAACAGAGAATGCTTATCGCTGCTCTCCAGAGAGTGGGCTCTGGTGATGATCTTCCTCGGAGAAGATGACACAGGGCGGAATTTCACCAGGGACCCGGGCGCAGTGGCCCAGGGCTGGGTCAGCTGATGCCAAGGGCATGTCTCTTCTGTTTACTGAGCTTGTACCTGAAGCTTGTCCTTCAACTGGGGATTAAAAAAAATATTCTTTTTTTTTTTTTTTTTTGGTTTATTTTTTTTCTCTCTCTCTCTTTTTTTAAATTTTATTTTTTGACTTTACAATATTGTATTGGTTTTGCCATATATCAACATGAATCCGCCACTGGTATACACGTGTTCCCCATCTTGAACCCTCCTCTCTCCTCCCTCCCTGTACCATCCCTCTGGGTCGTCCCAGTGCACCAGCCCCAAGCATCCAGTATCGTGCATCGAACCTGGACTGGTGACTCATTTCATATATGATATTGTACATGTTTCAATGTCATTCTCCCAAATCATCCCACCCTCTCCGTCTCCCACAGAGTCCAAAAGACTGTTCTATACATCAGTGTCTCTTTTGCTGTCTCGTATACAGGGTTATTGTTACCATCTTTCTAAATTCCATATATATGCGTTAGTATACTGTATTGGTGTTTTTCTTTCTGGCTTACTTCACTCTGTATAATAAAAAAATATTATTTCAATTTAGCGTTTACGTTTTTAATTACTTATTTATTTTGGCCTGTGCAGGGTGTTCCTCGCTGCATGCGGGCTTTCTCTAACCGCTATGAGTCGGGAGTTACTCTTTAGTTGTGGGGCACAGGCTTCCCACTGTGGTGGCTCCTTTCGTTGCAGAGCACCAGCTATAGGGTGCAGGGCCTTCAGTAGTTGTGGCCCACAGACTTAGTTGCCCTGCAGCACGTGAATCTTCCCCGACCAGGGCTCAAACCCACGCCCCTTGCGTCGGCAGGTGGATTCTCCACCACTGAACCACCAGAGACTTCCTCAACTGCAGATTTTGCGTCCAGTCTGCTGCAGCAGGGACAGAGGGGCTACCACCCTGAAAGGCTCTCATGCTGCCCTGTCCACAATGATTCTGGCTGTGGATTTCTCCCTCACTCTTTCTCAGCAGCCCTGCTTGTCCACTTGTTCATAAGAAACTAGTATGTAGCTCTGGTTTGGGGTCACTCTGGCCATCCGGGCTGGGAAATGCTTTACAAGTTGGCTTCCCTTGGGGTCAGGTCCACAATCTTCCCAGAGGAGAAGGGCCTTAGTTCAGGATCCAGGTAACACCAGCCATTCCTTCCTGGATGACGGTCCTTGGGTTTCCTTCCAATGGCCTTTGGGATGCACCTCCTAGATCCCTTTCCCTCTCTGGGGTTCACTACATGAGAGAGCAAATTGCAATGATGCAATTGCAGTTGCAATGATGCCTTCCCCTTCCCAGACCGAGTCTGAGGAGGACCCTCTTCTGCCCTCACAGGTTGGATGCTATGTCCTGAACGCTTACCTACTACTCTAAGGACAGGGGTTGGGGGAGATCCTGGCAGCTCCTCGCTCTCTCACCTCGCTGCATGGTGAGAGGGCTAACTGCTTGGGGTCTTGGGTGACTACTTCAGCTGTCTAAATCTGCTTTCTCACCTGCAAAATGGGAATAATGACACCACCTCCTAGGATTGCTCTGAGGACAAAATGAGATAATCTCTGTAAAATGCCCAGCAGGCAGTAAGCACCCAATGGATACAGGCTGTTAACAGCAGGGGGTAGATATTTCAGCCATAGCATCACTCCTACGAATTTTTTCTATTTATTTATTTATTTTTAATTTTTTAAAATTTTATTGATTATGATAATGATATTTATTGAAAGTTTTACATTTTCATATTCTGGTCCTGGATGACTTAGGTGTAACATCTTTTCTTTTTTTTTTTTTTTTACTTTACAATATTGTACTGGTTTTGCCATACATCAACATGCATCCTCCACGGGTGTACATGTGTTCCCCATCCTGAACCCCCCTCTCCTCTCCCTCCCCATACCATCCCTCTGGGTCATCCCAGTGCACCAGCCCCAGGCTTCCTGTATCCTGCATCGAACCTGGACTGACAATTCGTTTCTTATATGATATTATACATGTTTTAATGCCATTCTCCCAAATCATCCCACCCTTGCCCTCTCCCACAGAGTCCAAAAGACTGTTCTATACATCTGTGTCTCTTTTGCTATCTCGCGTACAGGGTTGTTGTTACCATCTTTCTAAATTCCATATATATGCGTTAGTATACTGTATTGGTGTTTTTCTTTCTGGCTTACTTCATTCTGTATAATAGGCTCCAGTTTCATCCACCTCATTAGAACTTATTCAAATGTATTCTTTTTAATGGCTGAGTAATAGTCCATTGTGTATATGTACCATAGCTTTCCTTTCCATTCATCTGCTGATGGACATCTAGGTTGCTTCCATGTCCTGGCTATCATAAACAGTGCTGCAATGAACGTTGGGGTACACGTGTCTCTTTCAATTCTGATTTCCTCGGTGTGTATGCCCAGCAGTGGGATTGCTGGGTCATAAGGCAGTTCTATTTCCAGTTTTTTAAGGAATCTCCACACTGTTCTCCATAGTGGCTGTAATAGTTTGCATTCCCACCAACAGTGTAAGAGGGTTCCCTTTTCTCCACACCCTCTCCAGCATTTATTGCTTGTAGACTTTTGGATCACAGCCATTCTGACTAGTGTGAAATGGTATCTCATAGTGGTTTTGATTTGCATTTCTCTGATAATGAGTGAGGTTGAGCATCTTTTCATGTGTTTGTTAGCCATCTGTATGTCTTCTTTGGAGAAATGTCTATTTAGTTCATTGGCCCATTTTTTGATTGGATCATTTATTTTTCTGGAGTTGAGCTGTAGGAGTTGCTTGTATATTTGTGAGATTAGTTGTTTGTCAGTTGCTTCATTTGCTATTATTTTCTCCCATTCTGAAGGCTGTCTTTTCATCTTGCTTACAGTTTCTTTTGTTGTGCAGAAGCTTTTAATTTTAGTTATATCCCATTTGTTTATTTTTGCTTTTATTTCCAATATTCTGGGAGGTGGGTCATAGAGGATCCTGCTGTGATGTATGTCAGAAAGTGTTTTGCCTATGTTCTCCTCTAAGATTTTTATAGTTTCTGGTCTTATGTTTAGATCTTTAATCCATTTAATCCTACGAATTCTTTTAAATTACGGTAAAATATACATAACATAAGGGCTTCCCTGGTGGTTTAGGTGTAAAGCATCTGCCTACCAACGCAGGAGACACTTATTCGATCCCTGGGTTAGGACAATCCCCTGGAGAAGGAAACGGCAACCCACCCTAGTATTCTTGCCCGGGAAATCACATGAACAGAGGAGCCTGGCAGGCTACAGTGCATGGGGTCGCAAAAGAGTTGGATATGACTTAGCAACTGAAACAACAAACCACACATAACATAAAATGCACTATTTTGAAGTGTGTGATTCAGGGGCATAAGTGTCTTCACAGTGTTGTGCGACCACCACCATGTTCCAGTCCCAGAATTTTTCATCATCCTAAATGGGAACCCTGAACCCATGAAGTTGTCCCTTTCTATTCCTCCTCTCTAGAAACCACCAATCTGCATTCTGTGTCTATAGATTTGCCTACTCTGGTTATTTAAATACACGAAATCACACAGTATATAGTCTTTCGTGTGTGGCTTCTACACTTAGCATGATGGTTCCAAGGTTCATTCTTGCTGTAACATGTATTGGTATCTCATTCTCTTTATGGCTAAATAATGTTGGAGAAGGAAATGGCAATCCACTCCAGTATTCTTGCCTCGAGAATCCTGTGGATGGGGGAGCCTGGTGGGCTGCCGTCTATGGGGTCGCACAAAGTCGGACACGACTGACGTGACTTAGCAGCAACAGCAGCAATGTTCTATTGTATTGTTGTTGTTGTTCAGCCACTAAGTCGTGCTCAACTCCATTGTATGGGTACGCTATTTTTGTTATTCTCTTCATTTGTTGATTGGCATTTGGGTTCTTTTGACTTCTGGGGTGTTGTGCTATGAACATTTGTGAACAAGTTTACATTTGAACACCTGTTTTCAATTTGGGAGTTATATATGTAGGAGTTGAATTATTGGGTGGCATGTAATTCTATATTTAACTTATTGGGGAATTACCTATTTTCCAGAGTGCACCATTTTATATTTCAATCAGCAATGTATGAGTGTTCTCATTTTCCCACATCCTCACCAGCACTTTCTATTTCACCCTTTTATAAAAGTCTTGGCCAGCCTAGTGGGTTTGAAGTGATATCTCGTTGTGGTTTTGATTTGCATTTCCCTGATGACTAATGACATTGAGCAACTTTTCATGTGCTCCTTGGTCATTTATACCTCTTTTTTTTTTTTTTTTTTTTTTGAGTCCTTTGTTCATTTCAAGTTCTTTGCTCATTGTTTAACTGGGTTGTTTGTCTTTTTTGTGGTTTGTCTTTTTTGTGACCCTATGAATTTTGGGTCATTTTCTAACCAATGGGGTCAGGAAAAAATCCAAAGATATGAAAATGTGTGTGTGTGTGTTTATGCATATTCAAATTCCTTGTACAGCTTGAATATGCAGGGAATAAAACAAGCTCCTTTATTTTGTCTGTAATTTGTCTTCCTTTTTGGTCTTTACTGTTGGCTAATGGGAATAGATTAATTTTTAATTCACTCTGCTCTATAATTTAGACCCCCAAATTTAAACAGTCCTGTCAGTTATGTTCAGTCTTTCTAGAAAAAAACAAAACATACTCAAATTCTCAGATTTCTCTTCTCTGATCCGAAGATAGTCATGGCCTCTGAGAGTATGGGGTGGTGATGGTTCAGTAACCTCAAGGCAGAGGGGACATCTCAGCATCTTTAGGGTGGTGACTTTTGCTTCTGCTTGGCTCCAGGGCAATGGCCCTTGTCTGCAAGTTGAACTTCATCATGCCGGAAATGGTGGCCAAAAGCCAAGGCCATGTGGTCAGTCTTCAACTCTTGGCTCCATGCAAAGCCACCTGCTTCCTATGACTTGGCCTCCCTATTGAGGTCTGGCTGTAACTTCCCCTGTTCTACTCTAGCCAGACCCCTGGCTCCTCCTTAATCTCACCGCACCACAGGTAAACCAAAGACAGCTCAGGAAAGCTAAAGCCTCAGGGACTTCCTACCAAACCACCCCACACCAGTGTGTTTGTACAGAGAACTGCCCCCAGGGCAGCTGCAGCATCCTTCCATGTCCCCAGAGAAGGAGCACGTGGAGCACGTGGAGGGACAGGATCCTGGTCCCTTGGAAGAGGGAGAATTCAGAATACGGCAACTGAGCCGATCCTTGAGGGTCAGGGGTAGCATTTCCAAGTGGGAACTCTGCGTTCTTATCATACTTTGTTCCTCACAGCACCTGACATCATGTTGGACAAGGCAAAGATGGATGTTCAAGCCATTGATTGTTTTAGCTGATGGTGAGAGATGAACACCCTGGGAGGTTGAAGAACATAGCTCAGTGGCTATTTCTCTTTGAATCAGAGAAACAGTCAAATGGCTACCCCAAACACATCTCTGCCATGGACCATGAATTCCCCCAATTTACTGCTCACAAAATGACAAGTGCAGTGTCTGTATTTATAACCCCTCCTGCCAGTCTTGTGGGTCAGAAGAAGGTATATTCTCCTCCTCTTTGAAGCCAATTCTCCCACCTGTGCTCTTAAATTCCCACCCCTTCACCTTCTTTAAGATCTAGACCCTGATTCCAGGAGCTCAAAGAGAGGTTGATCAGCTCAGAGCAATAGAGAAATGGTTGATCAGTTAACTTATGGCTAGCTCCTACAAGCAGAAACTGCTGAACCTTCCCTTGCCTATGGGCTTTGCCACTGCAAATGCTTTCATCCTGATCCATCTGCCAGTGGACTACAAAATCAGGAGCATTTAAGGGTCTCTGTGATGAGGGCTGGAAAGACCAAGCCACTACCCCCGTTGGAGGAGGACTGATGAAAGAGCTTCAACAAACAAGCAATGAGGATGCTCAGAGGATACAACTAGGGTCTGAGAAATGGACTTCTTGGAACTATTAAAAGAAAATTATTCTTTATTTTATAAACTTCAGAAATAAACAGAAAAGAGGATAATCACTGCTGAGCTGTGATTATAGGCCTAGAAGACCAAGGGAAAGAAATAGCTCATGATACGGAAATACAAAGGGATGGAAACCAGTCGGGACCAGTAAGAGACTTAGAGGACCAAACAAGAGATGACTTTCAGACAGTACCAGTTTCAGAAGTGGGTTGGGAGGAGAGGACAGATGATGAAGGAGAAACAATAGTTAAATAACAGAAGAAATTTTCCATGTTGTGACACAAGATCTAAGCCTGTAGATTGAAAAGCCCAAGTTCCAGATGGGATTATTTTTTTTAAAAGACAAACACCTAGACATAACTTGGTGAAACCTTGGAATTCTAAGGATGAGAAAATTTGTTTATGAAGATGAGAGGAACGAAGGGAGAGACTACTTTTTCTTTCTATATCTTTGCATTGTTTTGCAAATAAAAATGAGTACTCATTATTTTAAAATTGACAAAGAAAAATATTTTAATGCCCTCTCATGATGCTCATTTGTCAATGGACACTCTTAGCCCAGCATCTAATGGCATGCATGGCTCTGGACCCAATTCCCAACTGTCTTAATGTCATTGGTCTTTCCTCTCACACTTGGGCCCTGGCCAGCCTGGACTCCTTCAGCTCAGCAGGCACTCCTTGTGCCTTGATTTTGAGCCCGGAACTGTATTTGACACTGAACTGACATGATGAGTAGGTATGGTTCCTGTTCTCAAGGATCGTAAGTCAGGCAAGAGCTGAATTTGTTCCACTGGGTTGAGCCTCTGGGCCTTTGTTCTTTGCTGATTTTGGGGGGAAACGGTAAGACTGCAGAAGATCGTGTACATTTCTTCCATCTGCCTACCTACTGCTAACTGCTAATTCGCTTTAGTCGTGTCCGACTCTGTGTGACCCCATAGACGGCAGCCCACCAGGCTCCACTGTCCCTGGGTTTCTCCAAGCAAGAACACTGGAGTGGGTTGCCATTTCCTTCTCCAATGCATGAAAGTGAAAAGTGAAAAAAAGGTGACCTGACACTACAGTAAATTCCCTACATACAAACTCTTCAAGTTGTGAAATTTCAAAGATGTGAATATGTGTTCATATGTCCAGTCACGTAACTTATTGGCATATGTTGTCATGTGCACACGTGTCCTACAAGTGGTTGTGCTTTTGTGTACTTTAGAGCACTGTGTGGCGTATAGTAGTACAGAGTCTTTATTTCAAGCCAGATCTGCAAGAGGACAACTTCCTTGAACTCCTGAGCTGCTTACTAATGAAGACCTGATGGAGTTGGAGATCCAGAGAAAGCATGGAGAGAGAGAAAGGAAGAAGTAACTGAAGAACCAAAGAGATTCATGACACTGGAGACGGCAAGGGTGCTTTCTTTATTTGAGGGGGCACCGTTAGATTTTGGGACCCAGGACCCAAATGTAGAATGGTTCATGGATGGTTCAGCAGCCGTTCAGAATGCAATCCAGTGCTGCCATGTCATCTATGATGAGAAAAAACAGCTGCTACCCAGACATCACTGGATCGTGTTCTTTTTTCATGTGTGTCCCCTCCCTCCTGAACACTCCTTGCACCTCCCTCCCTGTCCCATCCCTGCAGGTTGTCACAGAGCACCAGCTTTGGGTTCCCTGCATCATACATCAGACTCCCACTGGCTATCTACTTTACATGTGGGAATGCATGTGTTTCAGTGCTATTCTTGCAAGTCAACCCACTCAAGAGGATAGATAGAATTGAATCGAGCAAGGAACCCGAACCTGTGCCATCAACATCAGGCGCGAGTCAAATTACAGCTTGCCCTCCATCTCCTATTGGTGATGATCCTTCAGCTCTACCATCTCCCGCCTCTTCTCTCTCCTCTAGTCAGTAACCCTTCTTGCCTGTTCACTCCATGCCAGCCCCTGTGTGCCAGCCGTTATACGGTACTACTGTACTTTTCAAGGTACTGTCAGTTCAGTTCAGTTCATTTCCGTCGCTCAGTCGTGTCCGACTCTTTGTGACCCCATGAATCGCAGCACGCCAGGCCTCCCTGTCCATCACCAACTCCCGGAGTTCACCCAGACTCTCGTCCATCAAGTCAGTGATGCCATCCAGCCATCTCATCCTCTGTCGTCCCCTTCTCCTCCTGCCCCCAATCCCTCCCAGCATCAGAGTCTTTTCCTCAACTCTTCGCATGAGGTGGCCAAAGTACTGGAGTTTCAGCTTTAGCATCATTCCTTCCAAAGAACACCCAGGGCTGATCTCCTTCAGAATGGACTGGTTGGATCTCCTTGCAGTCCAAGGGACTCTCAAGAGTCTTCTCCAACACCACAGTTCAAAAGCATCAATTCTTCGGTGCTCAGCCTTCTTCACAGTCCAACTCTCACATCCATACATGACCACAGGAAAAACCATAGCCTTGACTAGACAGACCTTTGTTGGCAAAGTAATGTCTCTGCTTTTGAATATGCTATCTAGGTTGGTCATAACTTTCCTTCCAAGGAGTAAGTGTCTTTTAATTTCATGGCTGCAGTCACCATCTGCAATGATTTTGGAGCCCCCCAAAATAAAGTCTGACACTGTTTCCACTGTTTCCCCATCTATTTGCCATGAAGTGATGGGACCAGCTGTAAGATTAATCATGTTTTCTTTACTACCATCTTTCTAGATTCTATATATATGCATTAATATATGGTATGTGTCTTTCTCTTTCAAGGCAGTAGTGGAGATGCAGACATAGAGAATAGACTTTTGGACACAGTGTGGAGGAGAGAGAGGTGGGATGATTTGAGAGTCGCATGGAAACATATATGTTATCATATGTCATGTAGATGTGTGCGCTGTGTGCTCAGTCACTCAGACTGAGGACACTGATCAGTCGCAGTGTCGGACTCTTTGTGAACTCATAGACTGTATAACTCTCACCTCTGAGAGGATCTGAATTCCACCTTTGGAATGTATGCGTGCATGTGTGCATGCTAAGCCATTCAGTCAAGTCCGACTCTGCGACCCTTTGGACTGTAGCTCATCAGTCTCCTCCGTCCATGGGATTCTCCAGGCAGGAATACTGGAGTGGGGAGCCGTGCCCTCCTCCAGGGGATCCTCCAAACCCAGGGATCGAACCTGCGTCACTTATGTCTCCTGCATTGGCAGCAGGGTTCTTTACCACTGATATCCAATGGGAATTTGCTGTATGACACAGGGAGCCTTGTGGTTCAGCTGGTAAAGAATCCGCCTGCAATGTGGGAGACCTGGGTTCGATCCCTGGGTTGGGAAGATCCCCTAGAGAAGGGAAAGGCTACCCACTCCAGTATTCTGGCCTGGAGAATTCCATGGACTGTATAGTCCACAGGGTCACAAAGAGTCAGACATGACTGAGCAACTTTCACAAGGAACCCAAAGCTGGTGCTCTGTGACAGCCTAGAGGGGTGGGATGGGGAGGGAGGTGGGAGGGATGTTTAAGAGGGAGGAGACATATGTACACCTAATGCTGATTCTTCTTAATGGATGACAGAAACCATCACAATATTGTAATTATCCTCTGATTAAAAAGAAAAAAAAAGTAAAGTAAAAAAAAAGAATTCTTGTGTTTGCTTCATATGTGTTATTTGTGTGAAAATTATTATAAACCTATTACAGTATAGCACTATGTAGTCAAATGTTTTAGTTGGGTACCTAGACTGATGTTGTTGGATTTAAAAACAAATTGGACTTACAGATGTGCTCTCAGAATGGAACTCATTCATATGTAGGGGGCTTACTGTGTAGTCCAGAGGTTTCCATGACAGCCATAGAGGCACTTCTGTGACTCAGCTGAGGTTCTCCTGAGACAAGATGGCTGACTTGCCACCCCGCCCCCACCCCACCTGGTTCCCTTCCCTGATCCTTGCCCCCAACGTCCACATAAGTCCCCCATATCATCCCAGTCACAGTGGATGTGTGGATTCCCTTATTCTTAGGAGCTGAATTTGAACTTGGACTCTCCTTTCAGGGTGGCTTTCCAAAGACAGTGAAATCAGGTCCCCAAAGTGGGTCGTCTTGAAACAGTGTCACCCAGCTGGGGCAAGGGACTGCTGGAGGTACGGTTTCAAAGAAAGAACTAAAAGAGGGAGCTCTCCCAAACAGGAGGATTTTCCCCTTTTTCACTGGTGTCTTTCAGATAAGGGAAGAGCGATGGGGATACAGAAAGCTTTTTGACGTGGCTCAGACAGTAAAGAATCTGCCTGCAGTGTGGCAGGAATCGACCCCTGGGTTGAGAAGATCCCCTGGAGGAGGAAATGGCAACTCACTCCAGTATTCTTGCCTGGAGAATCCCATAGACAGAGGAGCCTGGAGGGCTGCAGTCCGTGGGGTCACAAAGAGTTGGACACGGCTAGGCGTCTAACGGGAGAAGGCAATGGCACCCCACTCCAGTACTGTTGCCTGGAAAATCCCATGGATGGAGGAGCCTGGTAGGCTGCAGTCCATGGGGTCACTAAGAGTCAGACACGACTGAGTGACTTCACTTTCACTTTCCACTTTCATGCACTGGAGAAAGAAATGGCAACCCACTCCAGTGTTCTTGCCTGGAGAATCCCATGGACGGAGAAGCCTGGTAGGCTGCAGTCCATGGGGTTGCACAGAGTCAGACACGATGGAAGCGACTTGGCAGGCAGGCAGCAGGCAGGCGTCTAACACACACACCACAGGAGAAGTGGAGGGGAAGATGGAGAGGCAACCCCTACAGGAGGAACTGTGGACCACCCTGCAGTGCCAGGTTCTGCCAGGGGACAGTCTGTGAGTGGTTCTCAGTGGGGCTGGAGGTCGCCACATTGGGTGAAGCATCATATATAGCTGCAGAGCTAATGCAGTTGCATGTCTGGGTGGAGGTACCTGGCCCTTGATGTCAGGGGGAGGATACCTGGTACTTTCATGTTTGGGGGGGTTCCTGGCCCTTGCATAAAATCTGGGGGGGGGGTTACCTGGCCCTTGTATGTCTGAGGGGGCAGGTGGTACCTGGCACTTGCGTGTCTGGGAGGCACCTGGCTGAGTGAAAGGATACAGTTCCCCAAGCTCTCAGTGATTCTGAGTGACACCAGATGCGCCTTTAGCACAGGATGATCAACACGGACTGCCTGCTTGTTCGCCATCTTCCCTCCCTGTCTTGTCACTCCAAAGCCTTCCTCCCTGACTCCCATTCCACTGTCTTGTCAGAAACTGGACTCTTCCTAATTCCAAAGCTTCCTCTCAATCTCAGAGGCTGAGAACACCTCCTTCCTGCTCCCTGAGACAAGCAGCCGAGTTGGAGTCTAGACCCCGGACACTCAAATGAAGAAATGTCGAGGTTCTCCAGGGCCACACAAGGCCACGTTGCCAACATTGGCCAAGGTCCGAGCCAAAGAATATAAAGAAACAGGCTTTCTATGGAGGGTATCTTCAAGGATTTGCACTCCTGCCCACTTGACAAAAGCCCCAAAATGTTGGCCCCGGGGAGGGAGTGGCAGCTCTCTGTTTAGTCTGGCTCTGTTCTAACAGGCCTGCAAGGATTAGCAAGCTGCAAGAATGGATTTCAAGGCCCCTGAGTGCCCGTATTTATCTTCAGGCTCAGATCCAGGCGCTCAGCAGTGTGTCCATTTCAAAATAATAAAGACAACAATAGCCTGTCTTCAGTAAGACACAGACTTTGGAATCCATGTCAAAGTACAGTAGAACCAAACACCCATGGAGCAGGTGACTTTGCCTCGTGTCTCTGGTGCATGAAGGGTGGAATTCAGCCTGAGAATTCCCAGAATCCATGGGGGGCCTCAAACACTTCCATGAGAAGAGGATGGGAAGACATTGTAATTGGAAGAGATAATTGGGCCAATGGCTGGAGTGTGACTGTTTTGCAAAATTGAGTGTTTCAGCTGGTCCTAGTCATCGGACAATGGAAGGGCCAGCATTTGGATATTCAATCACCTCCTGAAGCTGAGGATTAGTTGAATATATTTGGTTCCGGAAATGTCCCAATGAAGCAAGAGAAAAATGGGACAAAAGGCCTTGGCAGAGGCCGAGCCATCTTCCCAGCTGCAGAAATGAAAGAAGAATCCCAGCGCACCCCCCACCCTACCCCATCCCCAGCCCCAGCCTCCACGCGGCCTCAGGAGAATGTACACAGCAGGGCTTAACAACAGCCTGCTGCTGGCGGGAGACATTCACAAGCCCCCCAGGAAGACTCCTGGCCCCTTCCTACCCGTGATGGCAGACTCTAGTTTCACTAAAACTGAGAAATACTGAAACAACCTTTCTCACTGTTGGCATCAGACATCCAGTCACTTACCAACTGACTTCCCTTCCTCCTAGAGAAAAATGCCAACTTCCCAACCACACACTGACATTCTTGGCAGCAGAAAACCTTTTTATTCCACCTGAACCCATGAGAAACAAAGCCAGTCAAGAAATGTGCCTATTGGGATTGCAAAGCTTTGAATGCCATCGGTCATGTGGAAAACGTGGAGCTAAGCCTGGCATTGTCCTCCGAGGACTTCATGCAAACAACGAGAGCCCACTGAGAGCTCTCAAGCCTACATGGAGGAGAACCGCTAATCACAAAACCGGGTCCTGGCTGCCTCCGATGGCCTTAATGAGGACCAGGTGACCACAGATGAACGCAACCACACTGCGCTTGCATTTTTCAAGTCTGAGATTGCTGCAAAACCTGGAATGAATGAGTCTGCAAACAAGAAAATGTATCTGTCCAGGAGCTGGAAAGAATAAGATATGGAAAGGGGGTGGGTTGGGGGGGGGGCGCGTCATCAATTACTTGTGGTTCTCAGACAGCCAAGAATTATGCTTGGAAGTACAACTTCTGAGCATCTGGAGACGTCTTTGGTCAGTGGCCTAGTATTCTGGATAATATCACAATCATTCAGCCTGTCCAAGCCAGGCCAGATGGAGGCAATATTGTGTAGTGGGCAGACTCGTTTTGGGCTCCTCTCTGCCTTCTTCCTGCTTCTTGCCCACCTTCCTGCTAGTCCACAACCCCATCGCCATCACCATCACCACCACCACCAAGAATGGCTTAGGGTCTCCCCTCCTTCCCCACCCCAATCTGCTCCTAGGAAAGGATCTGATGGAACTGTCCTTATCCTGATCACAGGTCAAGTATCAGTGTATTGACATTACAATGAGAGTAAATGCCATCAGACAAAGGGTTGCGGGGGCTCCCAGGTGGCTCAGTGGCAAAGAATCCTCCTGCCAACTCAGAAGACCTGGGTTCGATCTCTGGGTGGGGAAGATCCCCTGGAGAAGGAAATGGCAACCCACTCCAGTATTCTTGTCTGGGAAATCCCATTGACAGAGGAACCAGGCGGGCTACAGTCCATGGGATCTCAAAGAGCGGGACACAACTGAGTGACTAAACAACAACATCAAAAGGTTACAGCTCTCATTGAGGAAACTGAAGAATGAGCCAGAGCAGGAGAAGGCAAGCGTCACAATGACCTCTCCAACTTCTCTTCCCGGATGCCTTGTGTGTCGGCTTCCTTTGCTGGGTCTCAAGTTCCTCCCCCAGGGTGAAGAGAGGTAGGTACCATGTAGGGGACTCTGATGTGGCTTCCCTCGTGGCCAGCCCTGGGTGGCAGGTCTGCTGGAGGTTCTCGGGAGCCCCTGAGAAGGAGCTGGGTGTGTTTATGAAGATGTAGTGATCCCACGGGTAGCCTGCTTCTTAGAGCCTGAGAGCTGTGGCACCCCCTCCAAGGAGCAACCTGCCGCGGCCTCCAGGAAGGCTGCCACGGTGTCTGCTGGGCCCTCGGGACGGGACATAAGCTGCCGGCTCTCAGCATGCCTGGGGGAGCATTTTGGTGCCATAATGAGGATTTGGTAGGACACTTGCTAGGGCTTCTCCTGTGTCCCTAAGGGAAGCCCCTAGACAGGGACTACCCAGACCCCTCCCACCCCTTTCTTTCCGGTCCTAACTCCTTGAGGTGTTCCTTGGCCCCTCAGCCCTGTTTCCCACCTCCTCAGTTTAACTCCCAGAGGGGTTCCTCTCACACGGCATACATGGTCGCTCAGTCGTGTCAGACTCTTTGCAACCTTTGGACTGTAGCCCACCAGACTCCTCAGTCCATGGGATTCTCTAGGTAAGAATTCTGGAGTCGGTTGCCATTTCCTTCTCCACAGGAGTTGAGACAAATAGCTGAGCTTTGCCGAGGTGGAGGGCGCCCCCTGGAGTTGTGTAGTTAATCCCTCTCCCCTTTCAACTTCCTCCCAAGCAGAGCTGTGTGCGGGGGAGAGAGTGGTGCTGTCCTTCACAGCCAGTTTCCAATGGCTCATCCTCGTCACCCGCTTAGCCCTCAAGGCAAGAGACTTATCCTCCTCACCTGCATCTCTCTCCAAGCCTCACTCAGGAGTAGACAGCAAAGTGAAGCAAAGTGAAGTTGCTCAGTCATGTCTGACTCTTTGTGACCCCATGGACTGTAGCCTACCAGGCTTCTCCATCCATGGGATTTTCCAGGCAAGAATATCGGAGTGGGTTGCCATTTCCTTCTCCAGATCTTCCCAACCCAGAGATCAAACCCAGGTCTCCCACATTGCAGGCAGATGCTTTACCCCCTGAGCCTCCAGGGAAGCCACATTGATCAGTCTCAGTCTTGAAGCCGGGCCTACACATGACCATTCCTGCTTATTCATAAGTGTTGTGATTTTTTTCTTCTTCTTTTTATGATAGGTATTTGGGTGTCTGGGAAATAGTTTTTAAAATAGCTTTCCTAGCTAATGAAGAAGTTTAAAATATCCTTTAGAACAAAAGTCCTCTTAGAAGCCCAGTCCACAGAACACCGGACACAATAGGTGCCCTGTTTACTTGCTGCAAATTGTTTACTTTGCTACAAATTGAATGCAGAGAGGTTTTCTGTGCCTTGGGCGGCTCTGGAGTCGGCTCCATTCCGCACACCCCACCTCAGTTGTGTTCTGTGGGCCTCTCCCCAGCAGCTCTGACTGAGCCCTGAGTTGGGGTGGGGGAGGCCGGGTCTCTCGTTTTAACTCTGTGTTTTCGACCCTGGGGTGAAGGAAAGGAATAACGTTACTCAGCACTTCTGACCTAGAGGAAAGACTTCATTTGGGGATGGAAGGGCGGGTGTGTGGGAAGGAGGGGGAGAGAGAGGCTTTCACCTCCTAGAAAATTCTGGAAGTTTACTGTGGGGTTCATTTACTGTCCCCATCCTCCCCAACCCCCCAGGGAAGAAAGCACACCTTCACAGCTTCTGAGAGGCGTGCTTATGAGGCTCCATGACCAGCTTACCCCAGTTTTCCCTTATGTTACTCTACTAGCTGTTAGCTGTGGGCTGAACTGCATGTACCCCAGATTCACATGTTGAGGCCTGAACCCCCAGCACCTCTGTATGTAACTGTCCTCAGAGGTGGGCCTTCAAAGAAGTGTCAAGTTAAAAGCAGAGACTACTTTGCGGACAAAGGTCTGTCTAGTCGAAGCTATGGTTTTTCCAGTAGTCAGGTATGGATGTGAGAGTTGGACCATAAAGAAACCTGAGCACTGAAGAATTGATGCTTTTGAACTGTGGTGTGGGAGAAGATTCTTGAGAGTCCCTTGGACAGCAGGGAGATCCAACCAGTCCATCCTAAAGGAAATTGACCCTGAATATTCATTGAAAGGACTGATGCTGAAGCTCCAATACTTTGGCCACCTGATGCGAAGAACTGACTCATTGGAAAAGACCCTGATGCTGGGAAAGATGGAGGGCAGGAGAAGGGGATGACAGAGGATGAGAGGGTTGGATGGTATCACCAACTCAATGGACATGAGTTTTAACAAATTCCAAGAGATAGTGAAGGCCCGGGAAGCCTGCTGCAGTCCATGGGGTCACAGAGAGTCGGACACAACTTAGCTACTGAACAACACAACGACCAACTCTATCTGATTGGTGTCCTTATAAGAAGAGATTAGGATACAGACAGAGAGGAAAGACCATTTGAGGGCACCACAGGAAGACGGAAGTCTACAAGCCAAGGAGAGAAGCCTCAGGAGAAAACAAATAGGCTGACATCTTGATCATGAACTTCCAGCCTCCGGAGCTGTGAGAAAATAAATGTCTGATGTCTAAGCCATCCAGACTGTGGTATTCTGTATGCAGCCCTAGCAATTTAATACACTGGAGAAAGAACAGAAATCCAGGAGCCCTCTCCAAGCTTTTGCTGCTCATCTGTAAATTAGGAATATTTGTTTCTGCCTTGCAGAGCTCTTGGGAGGGTTAGGATTACAGATGACAAGGCACCTGGAGCAGGGTCTGACGTAGAGCAGATACTTACTAAATTCTTGTGAATGTTAGGATTGTCATTACTATTAAGAGAGACCAATCAATGTGTATGTTTTGCTTCTGCGTGCATGAGTGCTCAGTCGTGTTCAACTCTGTGCGACCCAATGGATTGTAGCCTGCCAGGCTCCTCTGTCCATGGAATTTTCCAAGCAAGAATACTGTAGTGGGTTGCCATTTCCTTCTCCAGGTGATCTTCCCAACCCAGGGATTGAACCGGCGTCTCCTACATCTCCTGCTTTGGCAGGCGGATTCTTTACCACTATGCCACCTGGGAAGCCCCATGTGTTGCTTATTAAACATGTTAGAATCCCTATTAAATGTAGCTAGGGTCTCTATCCATTGATCTGATGATTTGGCACCAAAGAATTTAGTGTTTTTGGCAACCCTTGGAAATGTCACTTTCTCTGGGCCACCAGGCTGCCTGACTCCAGAGGGTACATTCACTCCTTAAACTGACCTCTTTTCATAACTTTACATCCTTACCTATTTCACAGAAAGTCCATATCACATAGTATCCACTGACAAGACAAAGCTGTGTTGAAATTCTATATAAGTTACATTCGGAAGACTACTCACCTTCATGTCAAATTCTAATAGATTGGCCAGGCATGATTTTGTTCTTGTATAGTCTGTTTTCTTTCCACTAAAAAGATCATTTTTTAAAAAGATCAGTGATTCTGTCTTCTCTCAATTCTGTGCCATGTGACATGCACACTGAGCCTTTTTTGTGGAGTAGGGTTTCCGGGGACACCATGACCACATATAATGATGGGTTCCATCCTTCACCAACAGTCCTGGCCATTGATGTACATTTACTTTGCTAGTCGTTGAAAATACTGGACTTTGACCACTCCTGAATTTAAACCTCCAATCTGATTAATTACAATCTCCCTAAAAGTTCTGCAGCCAGCGCTGGCTCCGATCCTGGCCACAGGTCTCTGCCTTCGTGTCTCTGAATGAAAGGGCCCTCTTGGCTCTTAGTTTCTGAGGGCTCCGCTTCCTCTGCCTGATTACTCCTTTTAGACATAACTTTCTGTAAACATTCATGCCGTGCAAAGTTGGCTCAACTCGGCATCTATTTCAGACTTCTCCTCTCTATTTAAATGAGATGATGTACAATAAGCACTTGGGAAACCGTGACACCAGAGATAAATGTACAGTTTTATGTTTAATTATTTTTTCAACTTTTAATATACTCTCTCATCCCTGGCTGACAACTTTCCCAGGATTTTCAGGTCATGAAAAGTGACTTGTCTTCATTTACACCAACTACTTCTCTGTTTCTCCTTTTTTTTTTTTTTTTTTTGGAGGATAATTGCTTTACAACCTTGTGTTGATTCCTGACATACATCAGCATGAATCAGCCACAGGTATACACATGTCCCCTCCCTCCTGAACCCCCCTCCCACCCCCCACCCACCCCACCCCTCTAGGCTGTCACAGAGCACTGGGTTGAGCTCCCTGTGCCACACAGCAATGTTCTTTTTATTATTATTATTTGTTTCTATTATTTCAAAATTAATTGTTGTTGGAGTATAGTTGCTTTACAATGGTGCCTTAGTTTCTACTGTACAGCAAAGTAAATCAGCTGTACATATACATACACCCCTTCTTCTTTGGATTTCCTTCCCTCTGTAGGTCACCACAGAGCACTGAATAGGGTTCCTTGTGCTATACAGTAGGTCCTCATTAGTTATCTATTTTATGCACATTATCAATAATGTCTATATGTCAATCCCAATCTCCCAATTCATCCCACCCCATCCTTTTCCCATTGGTATCCATATATTTGTTCTCTACATCTATGTCTCTACTTCAACTTTGCAGAAAAGATCATCTAAACCATTTTTTCCTAGACTGGATGGACATATTGTGTTAATCCATGATATTTGTTTTCTTTTTCTGACTTACTTCATGCTATATGACAATCTCCAGGTCCATCCACATATCTACAAATGACCCAGTTTTGTTCTTTTATGGCTGAGTAGTATTCCCACTGCATATGTGTGCCACATCTTCTTTATTCCTCTGTTGACGGGTATTCAGGTTGCGTCCACATCCTGACTACTGTATACAGCATTGCTATGAACATTGGGGTGCATGTGTCTTTTTGATCATGGTTTTCTTTGGGTATACGCCCCATAGCAGGATTGCTGGGTCATATGGTAGTTCTGTTTTTATTTTTTTAAGGACCACTCTCTGTTCTTGATAATGACTTTACTCCATGTTGGTCACCCTTTCCTTCCACCTGGTCTCAGGAAAGCAGCACATCCACCCTCCCCAGGGCCAACAACTTTGACTAAACTCTCACCCATTGCCTGCCCTCACCTTAGAGGACCTTCCTCATACACCTTTGTCAGCTCCTTCCCCACTGTCTCCTTCCTGACATTGCAAAACCATCTTCTCCTAAGCTTATGCTCTTCCCTAGCTGACCATCTCTCATGGCCAAAATTCTTTTTTTTAATTAAATGAAATGAAAATTTAAAAACATTATCGAGATATAATTGACACGTAACATTGTGTAAGGGCACAATATATTGATTTGATACACTTATGATTATGATGACCATGGTAGCATTAGTTCACCTCTGTATCTCATCACATAATTTAGCATTTCTTTTTTGTCATGAGAACAATTAAGATCTAGACTCTCAGCAACTGTGAACTTTATAACACAGTATTGTTGACTCCTATCTCTACGCTCTGCATTAGACCTCTAGGACTTATTTAACTACTGGTTACAAGTTTATACCCTTAAATAACATCTCCCCCATCAATTCCTTGACCCCAACCCCTGGTCACCACCATTCTACTCTCTGTTTTCAGGATTTTGGATTTTTTAGATTTCACATATAAGGGAGCTCATAGAGTATTTGTCTTTCTCTCTCTTACTTACCTCACTCAGCAGAATGCCCTCAGTGTCCATCTATGTTGCCTCAAATGGCAGAATTTCCTTTTTCATGGCCAAATAATATTCCATTGCCATTCTGTACCACATCTTCTTCACCAAGATTCTTCATCACAAGGTCTTCACCCACCACCACATCTCACAACCACTTGCTCACTCTGGAACATCTGAAGTCTGATTATCATCTAACTGCTCCATCAAATGAAAGTCTTACTCTCAAGCCCAAAGATAGAGCCCCAGGGCAGACTCCCACCCTGGGGAGGGAGGCTGAAGAAGGATAGACTACCTGCAGGAGAGCGAGAGACCACGCCTGGCTGAGACCCCTGGCCTTGTGGGGAGATTACAGAATTGCAGCAAAACTCCAGAAAGTCCAGAGGTACCCAGAGGTCAATCATCAGCTTACTAGACATGTCACCTCCTTTTCCTCTGTGATCCACAACTTCCTTTACCCCAAATGTGTCAGCCTGCTCAGCCTGTCTCCATCTCCTCCAAGTCTTGCCCAATTTTCCCCCAGTCTAATCAGGCCCCTCCCCAGCATCTTCCCACATCCATTAGAGACTCCCTCCACCCAATCTGCTCCGCCCTGCCCTACAGGCCCAATGAGCTCCACTGAATACCCACCTCAGGCCAGGTCATCCTGCAGTTATTCTGTCCTCCCAGCAACCCATGGAGTATGTACTGTTGCCATACTTATTCCCATTTCACAGGTGAGGAAACTGAGTCCCAAGGAGGATAAACTTTACTTTCTAGGGCCTCCGTTTTGAAACATAGCAGAGCCAGAACTCAATGGTCAAGAAGCAGGCTCCACTGAGCACGTCTGCCTCACCCTCCTGCTGTCCTGTGTCCATCCAACCGTGTGACCCTGGGGTGCCACTCCACACCCCCAGCCCACTCAGGGCACCCTTGGGCCAGAGGGGCCTGTCCTCTTCCAGGGATTCCCCAAGCCATCTCGAGAAGACCTTGACATTCACAGGCGAGGTCCCTGACACCTCACTCACGTCCTGGATTCTGCCTTGTCCTCAATTCCTCCCCAACCAAAGCTAGCTGTGAGGCGCTCGCTTCCCTTCCTGACTTGTCACCATCGGACAGAGACCCAACTTTGTCCCCAAGAGGAAGAAGGGAGGGGCCCTTATGCTGCAGTGTCCATGTGGACTGCCCAGGTTCAGTCCCGGCCCCTCCACTTTTTCCCCGTGTGGTTTGGGACCAGTCACTAAACCTCTCTGTGCCTTGGACCCTGCATCTGTAAAACGGGAGTGATAGCAGCACCTCCCTCCTGTGAACGCGGTGAGGATGAAGTAACACTGAGTAAGCACCAGCTCTGGTTATTCGTTCTCCTGTGGTCTAAGGAATGATTCCTCCTCTTAGTGGTGGTATTTCACTAGGAGACTCTTGGAAAAAAAGTGAAAAAGTCACTCAGTCATGTCCAACTCGTTGTGACCCCAGGGACTACGCAGTCCATGGAATTCTCCAGGCCAAAATACTGGAGTGGGTAGCCTTTCCCTTCTCTAGGGGATCTTCCCAACCCAGGGATCGAACCCAGGTCTCCTGCATTGCAGGCAGATTCTTTACCAGCTGAGCCACAAGGGAAGCCCAGGAGGCTCTTAGAGGTAGACAACACTTGGAGAGCTAAATAAATGCATCTCTAACAGAAGAATTCCAGGCACCCTGGAAGGCCAAGGGGCCTTCCTCGCACCCTCTACATTGTCTCACCAAGATAGCTGCCCATACGTCCTGATCACACTCATGGCCCAAGTTAAGTGCCACCAAGCTGACCGGCACAAAGTGCTGAGTCGTCTCCCTAACACAGGCATAGGAACCTGGTGGGCTGCAGTCCATGGGGTTGCAAAGAGTTGGACATGACTGAGCGACTAACACACACACACACACACACACACACACACAACACTGGCCTAAGGTCTTCGTGAGTCAGATTGAGGCAGGAGAGGTTCCTGTGCTACTTAAATGAGTTCTGTGAAAGATTGAGTTCTGCAGTGGTGACCGACAGCCAGAAAAGAAACAAAGGAGGGGCAGAGCCCAGGCCCAGGCAGGTTTCTGAGGCCTGTATGAATCCTGGCCCTGAAGCGGGGAGCAGGACGAGAAGGTAGCTATGCAAAGGAAGCACAGTCAGCTCTGGTTTTTTTCCTTTTTTTTCTTTCTTTGTTTTTTTGCTCTGCACAGTTGGAGCTGTTACCGGTCCCAATCGCGACATCTTGTTTATTGATTCCGCAGGCTCTAGGACCAGAGTATGATAAATATCAGTTTTCCACTGGGGCTAAAATCACACTGCCAAAAGAGTGAGGCAATCATCCAGAAAACAAAATTCTTTTTGTCTGAATTGTGCCATTGGAGATGTTCTGACAAACAGGCTCTTCAGGTGATTTTAGAGCTTCGGTGGAGCCAGGCTCTTGCTTGAATTATCTGCATAATTGCCTTCCTTCTCCAGTTTGTCCAGGCAGACGGGACCTCGCAAATCACCAGCTCGCCTTTAGGGAGCACACTGGAAGCCAGGCAATGATAGGAAGGATGCCAATTTAATAAAGGAACAGCTAGGCTCTGCTGAGCTCCTGACTGCAGCCAATAGCCTGCAGTTTATTTAAAGGCTTTCTATGTCCGTGGCTTTCATGGATGCTTTTGTTGCTGGTGGTCCATGGTCATCCTGGAAGGGAAAAGTCCCACCTTAAGGATCATCCTGGTCCCAGAATCAAGCTTGTCATCTTGGATGGTTTACCCCTTACTCAGAGATCCCTCATCCCCTCCCTGCAGGAGGTGTCCAAGGCAGGCCCAATACCTGAGGTCAGCCATCTGGGCCACATTGACCAAACTGGACACCAACTTGGAAAGTCAGCACCCTTCCCCTGAGACCCCTTCCTGCCCCTGCCTTTGGCTAGCCAGGCAAAGTTACTCCTTCAGGCATCAGAGCATCTGAACGCCTATCTGCTTCTACCAAAGCCACAGATACTATTGTTGTTCGGTCACTAAGTCATGTTCGCCTCTTTGGGACCCCATGGACTGCAGCACTCCAGACTTCCCTGTCCTTCACCATCTCCCAGAGTTTGCTCAAGCTCATGTCCATTGAGTCAGTGATGCCATCCAACCATCTCATCCTCTCTCATCCCCTTCAATCTTTCCTAGCATTAGGGTCTTTTCCAATGAGTTGATTTCCTTTAGGATTGACTGGTTTGATCTCCTTGTAGTCCAAGGGACTCTCAAGAGTCTTCTCCAGCACCACAGTTCAAAAGCATCAGTTCTTTGGCATTCAGGCTTCTTTATGGTCCAACTCTCACATTCATAAATGACTACTGGAAAAACCATAGCTTTGACTAAACAGACCTTTTTCAGCAAAGTCATGTCTCTGCTTTTTAATATGCTGTCTAGGTTTGTCATAGTTTTCCTTCCAAGGAGCAAGCATCTTTTAATATCATGGCTGCAGTCATCATCTGCAGTGATTTTGGAACCCAAAAAAATAAAGTCTGTCACTGTTTCCACTTTTTCCCCTTCTATTTGCCATGAAGTGATGGGACTGGATGCCAAGATCTACGTTTTTTGAATGTTGAGTTTTAAACCACTCTCCCCCTTCACCTTCATCATGAGGCTCTTTAGTTCCTCTTCACTTTGTGCCACTAGAGTGGTATCATCTGTTGACATTTCTCCTGGAAATCTTGATTCCAGCTTGTGATTCATCTAGTCCAGCATTTTACATGATGTACTCTGCATATAAGCTAAACAAGCAGGGTGACAATATGCAGCCTTGTCTTACTCCTTTCCCAATTTTGAACCAGTCTGTTGTTCCATATAAAGTTCTAACCCTTGCTTTGAACTCTTGACCTGCATACAGGTTTCTCAGGAAACATGTAAAATAATCTTGACTGCCATCTCTTTAAAAATTTTCCACAGTTTGTTGTGATTCACACAGTCAAAGGCTTTAGTATAGTTGATGAAGCAGAAGTAGATGTTTTTCTGGGACTCTTTTCTTTCTCCATGCTTCAGTGAATGTTGGTAATTTGATCTCTGATTTCTCTGCCTCTTCAAAACCCAGCTTGTACATCTGGAAGTTCTCAGTTCATATACTGCTGAAGACTAGCTTGAAGGATTTTGAGTATAACCTTGCTAGCATGTGAAATGAACCTTGCTAGAAAGTGTATGTTAGTCTGAACATTCTTTGGCATTGCCCTTCTTTGAGATTGGCGTGAAAACTGAACTTTTCCAGTCCTGTGGCCACTGCTGAGTTTTCCATATTTGCTGATACATTGAGTGTAGCACTTTAACAGCATCCTCTTTTATGATTTTAAATAGCTCTGCTGAATTGTGTCACTTCCACTAGCTTTGTTCATAGTAATGCTTTCTAAGGTCCACTTGTCTTCACACTTTAGGATGTCCAGCTCTAAGTGAGTGACCACACCATCATGGTTATCTGGGTCATTAAGAATTTTATTGTATAGTTCTTCTGTGTATTCTTCCACCTCTTCTTAATCTCTTCTGCTAGGTCCTTACTGTTTCTGTCCTTTATCATGCCCATCCTTGCACAAAATATTCCCTTGATATCTCCAGTTTGCTTGAAGAGATCTCTAGTCTTTCCCATCTTATTGTTTTCTTCTATTTCTTTGCATTATTCATTTAAGAAAGTGAAAGTGAAGTCACTCAGTTGTGTCCGACTCTTTGCAACCCCATGGACTATAGCCTATCAGGCTCCTCCCTCCATGGAATTTTCCAAACAAGAGTACTGGAGTGGGTTGCCATTTCCTTCTCCAGAGGATCTTCCTGATCCGGGGATCGAACCCAGATCTCCCTGGTCTCCCGCATAGCAGGCAGACACTTTACCATCTGAGCCACCAGGGAAGCTCTAATTCATTTAAGAAGGCCTTCTTATCTCTCCTTTCTGTTCTCTGGAACTTTGCATTCAATTGGGTAAATGTTTCCCTTTCTCCCTTGCCTTTCACGTCTCTTCATTCTTCCCGCTATTTGTAAAGCCTCCACAGATAAGCTTGGCTTTCTTGCATTTATTTTTCTTTGGGATGGTTTTGGTCACTGCTTCCTGTACATTACAAACTTCCATCCTTCAAGTTCTTCAGGCACTTTGTCTAGCAGATCTAATCTTTGTTTATGTTATTGGTTGGGTAAGTGGCATTTGAAGAATAATAGTATTTAATAGGCTTATGAGATTAATAAACTGTGCATTTGATTAACCACACATAGTATTGTTCTTTATGCTCAAAGCTCTTGAATATTTGCAAAGGCATTCTCCTGTTACCAAGGACCTAGGAACATAAGCTCCAACCTAAGCCCCACCATGTCTGTGAGGCTTTCTTTAATCCCTCTAGGAATTTCTTATCTCCTAATTCTTCAGCTGCTAGGCCTTCTTCTTGAGTTTCTGCTCTGTAACCAAGTTCTTTCCCTCTTGTTATTTTCTTGACTCCCTAAGTAGATTGTAAAATCTTTGGGAGACAAGCATATTTCTTGAAATAATCTTCCTTTCTTTTTCATTCTCTTTCCATGCCTAGTGCTAGACACATATTAGATACTCAATGCATGCTCATTATTTGAGTGGTTTCAGATGCATATGGAATGATTCTGTTACACTACAGATACCCCAATAAACAAAGTCAAAGTTTTGTTAAGGGAGGAGTTAATATAGCAGACCCAGGTAGGGTATGCTTGAGTATTTAGTGATGGGGGTGTTTTATCAGGACTTCCCTAACTTAAAAACACTTTTATCCTACTATATATAAAATAACTAATGAGAACCTACTGCATAGCACAGGGAACTCACTCAATGCTCTCTGGTGACCTAAATGGAAAGAAATCCAAAGAAGAGGAGATATATGTATATGTAGGGCTTCCCTGGTTGCGCTAGTGGTAAAGACCCATCTGCCAATACAGATGTAAGAGAGGGCAGGTTCAATCCCTGGGTTGGAAAGATCCCCTGGAGAAGAAAACCCAACCCACTCCAGCATTCTTGCCTGGAGCATTCCATGGACAGCTGGCAGGCCATAGTCCATAGGGCTGCACAGAGTCGGACACATCTAAAGTGACTTAGCATGCATGCATAGCTGATTCACTTTGCTGTTGCTGTAGAGCAGAAAATAATACATTGTAAAGCGACTATACACCAATAAAAATTAAAATTTTTAAAAAATCTCAATTCAACGATAAGCACTATACCCTTTCCTCATTTAATCATCACCATCATGAGCAAAGTAGTAGTGTGTGCATGTTCAGTCATGTTTGACTCTTTGCAACCCCATCAGGCTCCTCTGTCCATGGAATTTTCCAGGCAAGCATACTGGAGTGGGCTACCGCTTGCTACTCCAGGGGGTCTTCCCGACCCAGGGATTGAACCCACGTTTCCTTCATCTCCTGCATTAGCCGGCAGATTCTTTACCACTGCACTAACTATAGCTTGTCAGCCTCCTCTGTCCAAGGAATTCTTCAGACAAGAATACTGGGGTGGGTAGCCATTCCCTTCTCCAGGGAATCTTCCCAACCCAGGGATCGAACCCAGGTCTCCTATATTGCAGACAGATTTATTATCTGAACCACCATCATGTGCAAAGATTCATTCAAAGCCATGAACTTTTCAGACTCCATGCTTCTCTAGAGGTGTAAGACACAGCTTTTTCTACTGAGGCTGAAAACTTGTTAACAGAATTCATCTATTAAGAAAATGTCTGGTGAGTACCTACTGTGTGCCCAGCATTGTACCAGGTCCTGGGGACACAGCAGTGACAGAGGCAGAGTCTCTGCCCCTTAGACGGCAATGATCTCATAAAACAACAGTACCATGTAGTGAGTGCTCAGCGAGAAGCGAGTGAGCGCTCTAGGACTTGAGAAGAATGCCATTACTGAGCGACGGAGTGGTCAGGTGAAGTTCCTGGCAGGAAGAAGCAGGGTGGCAGGGTGGACCTTAGGGAATCAAAAGGGATGGGTAGTGGGGTGTAGTTTTAGTCTGTTGGAGTAAATGAAATAAGAGAGGTAGAAATTGATTTCTGTCTTGGCCATGACACATGTGAGGTGCAACCATCACATCTGGGGTAGCTGTTGAGAGCCGAGCTATGGAAAGATGATGTGAGCACATATCAGAGCTAAATGGGGACAAACTCAGAAGGAATTTGAGTATCGAGGGTTGACAATAGATGTATGGGTAGCACAACAATGGTGTGACGGATTAAATAATATGATGTGATGTGATTTCTAGCATTTTTAGACATTTCTCCAAAGACATACAGATGGCCAATAGGCACATGAGAAGATGCTTGACATCGCTAATTATTAGGGAAATGTAAATCAACAGTATAATGAGGTACCACCTCATGCCAGTTAGAATGGTCATTAAAAAGTCTACAAATCACAAATACTGGAGAGGGTGTAGAGAAAAGGAAACCCTCCTACACTGTTGGTGGCAATGTAAGTTGGTGCAGCCACTATAGAAAACAGTATGGCAGTTCCTCAAGAAACTAAAAAATAGAATTACCATATGATCTAGCAACCCACTCCTGTGCATATATCCAGACAAAACTATAATCCAAAAAGATACGTGCACCCCTATGTTCATAGCAGCACTCTTCACAATAGCCAAGATATGGAGGCCACCCAAATGTCCATTGACGAATGCATGGATAATGAAGTGGTATATATGTAGAAATGGAATACTTTACTCAGTCATAAAAAAGAATGAAATAATGCTATTTGCAGCAACATGGATGGAACTAGAGATTATCATACTAGGTGAAGTAAGTCAGAAAGAAAAAGACAAATACTGTATAATATCACTTATATGTGAACTATAAAATACAACACAAATGAACCTATCTACAAAATAGAAACAGACTCACAGACACAGAGAATGCACTTACGGTTGTCAAGGGAAGAGGAGTGGGGAAGGTATGGACTGGGAGTTTGGGGTTAGCAGATACAAACTATTACGTATTGAATGTATAAACTACAAAAGCCTACTATAGAGCACAGGGAACTGTATTCAATACCATGCAATAAACTATAGTGGAAAAGAATATTTTTAAAATGTATACATATGTATAACTGAATCACTTTGCTCTACTGCAGAAATTAACACTTTGTAAATCAAATATACCTCAATTTTTTAAAGAAAAAGTAATGCTTTTAGTTCCAGACATTCCTTTTTCTGCTCACCAGCTACTTCTCATATTCTGTAAACTGGGGCACTCCAAAGTTAGGAATTTTTAATTTGATCCAGCCAAGGTGCGAGGTGGGAGTGAAGATGCGTGATGATGGGGGTGGGGCACAGGGTGGGAACAGGAATGACAGCAATGTCCCAGAGGCACAGCGAGCTCATGTGTGAAGCACTGCTCTTCTCTAGGATCCTACCCAAGAGGATTCCTAAGAGGGGAGAGCCTAGGAGGGCACTTCCATTCCAAGCATGAGTACTGGAGAAGCAGAAATGGGGTCCACGTCACCAAGCAGATGGTCCAGTCCTACAGCACAATTTCCCCATACCCACATTAGTTCTGAGAGTAACTAGATGTTTCTCACGTGCCCCAGAGTAGCACAAAGGTGATGGACAGAGAGCCAGCATCTTTTATTTATTTACTTATTTTTAAAGAGACGTTACTTTGCAGCAAAGGTCCATCTAATCAAAGCTATGGTTTTTCCAGTAGCCATGTATGGATGTGAGAGTTGGATTAAAAGAAGGCTGAGCACTGAAGAATTGATGCTTTTGAACCGTGGTGTTGGAGAAGACTCTTGAGAGTCCCTTGCACTGCAAGGAGATCCAACCAGTCCATCCTAGAGGATATCAGTGCTGAATATTCATTGGAAGGACTGATGCTGAAGCTGAAACTCCAGTACTTTGGCCACCTGATGCGAAGAACTGACTCATTTGATAAGACCCTGATTCTGGGAAAGATTGAAGGTGGGAGGAGAAGGGGATGACAGAGGATGAGATGGTTGGATGGCATCACCGACTCAATGGACGTGAGTTTGAGTAAACTCCGGGAGTTGGTGATGGACAGGGAAGCCTGGCATGCTGCAGTCCATGGAGTCACAAAGAGTCGGACACGACTGAGCGACTGAACTGAACTAAACTGAATTGAAGGAAAATTGCTTTACAACACTGCTTTGGTTTCTGCCATACATCAGCATGAATTAGTCACAGGTATACAAATGTCCCCTTCTTCTTGAGCCTCACTTCCACCTCCCACCCTTTCCCACCCCTCTAGATTGTTCCAGAACCCCTGTTTGAGCTTCCTGGGTCATACAGCAAATTCTCGTTGCCTATATATTTTACATACACTAGCCTATGAGGGGAGGAAGGAGAGGGTGAGACGAATGGAGGGGTAGTTCTGACAAGAGCTCAGGGGGCCCAGGAGGACACTGTGGTGACACACACTGCTGAGGACAGAGGCCTGACAGGGGTGACGGAACCCGAGGTGTGCCAGTGTGCTTGGAAAATGATGAGGAATGAACAGATGCCAGCCCCCTCCCCGCAGAAGGAACAAGGGTCCCAGAGCAGGGGGAGCAGGGCAGCGAGCAAGGATGTGAGACCACCCTGAGGCCACTGACGTTTCACTTTCCACCATCTGGCAAAACAGGATCTTAAAGTGGAAGGTAAAATCAATTTGGGTTTTCTTTTAAATTAAAAAGAATGCATGTTTCTGAGTTCAGGATTTGAGATGTCTGCCACATATTTAAGGCTAAAAGAAAGAGTTGTTCAGTTGCTTAGTCACATCCAACTCTTTGTGACCCCATGGACTGTAGCAAGCCAGGTTCCTCTGTCTTCCACTATCTCCAGGAATTTGCCCAAATTCATGTCCACTGAGTCAGTGATGCCATCCAACCATCTAATCCTTTGTTGCCCCTTCTCCTTTTGCCCTCAATCTTTCCCAGTATCAGGGTCTTTTCAAATGGGTCAGTTCTTTGCATCAAGTGGCCAAAGTATTGGAGCTTCAGCTTCAGCATCAGTCCTTCCAATGACTATTCAAGGTTGATTTCCTTTAGGATTGACTGGTTTGATCTCCTTGCTGTCCAAGGGACTCTCAAGAGTCTTCTCCAGCACCACAGTTTGAAAGCATCAATTCTTCAGCGCTCAGCTTTCTTCATAGCCCAACTCTCATATCCATACATGACTACTGGAAAAGCCAGAGACTTTGCAATAGACATAAGAAGGTAGGACAAAAACTGAGAAAAAGAGAGATGGGTATCACAGTAATCAGAGGAGAAAGAAGGTCCACAAAGTGTGGACTATGATGTAGACACTAGAGCCTTAAGAACCAGGGATGAGCCAGATTTGCATGAGCAAGCTATGAGGAATGGGGCAGTGAGCTTTCAAGGGACAGAGGCTGGATGTACAGTGCTTCTCTCAACTTTCCAAGCTGCTTGTGTCTACAGCGTGTCCTGCATCTTGAATTTGAATAGATACCATTGTGTGCACTCTTCTTTGGGGAGGACAGGACTCTTCTTTGGTGGGGGGGGGGGGCTGTCAGGGCTCTTCCTTAGGAACATTGCTACCCTAGTTCATGGACCATTTAGCCCTTCTTTGAACCTGAAACAAGGCTCATTGTTAGCAAGTTTGACCAGACACAGAATATATACTGAAAAGCAAACATGGAGAGGATTTGGCACTGTTTGGGGGTCCAAGAGAACTTCTAGCCATCATGACCCTTCAAGACCAGTATGTGCAGCTGCCTAAATACAATTCTTTAACATGGAAGGGGCACAGGGAGGTCAGGAAAGCCTAGTTAATCATTAGCTCACTGATCCAACATGGTGACCAGAATCAGTCACTGTGTTGCAATGACCAGTGTCAATGAGAGGCCCATCAATTATCTGTATAACTTTGGGCAAATCACTTCGTTTCCTGGGTCCCACTTTCCTCCTCTGTAAAGGAGACATTCTGCATTCTCAGAGATTTCTTCTGTTCCATTTTCTGTGCTTTCTCATTGTCTATTGGCAAATTATTGTTGAATCCAAAGTCCTAGAACTGTTGATTTGCCAAAGCATAAGAAGATATTTTCCATCTGGTATAGATCTGATGAAATGGACACTCCTGTTGGTAAGAACATGATTCGAGAGGATAAGTTGGCAATAAATAGCAGAAGCCTTGAAAATATGGTTTCTTTGACTCAGTGATCCCATTTATAGACATTTACCCAGGAAACAATCAAGGACAAGTGAAAAGATATGTAGACAAGGATGGATGTTCTCTGCCATGTTATGGATAATAAGAGAAAACTGGAAATAACTTAATATCAAATAATAGGAGATGATTACATACATTAGGACACTTCATAAATAGAATACTATGTATAAAAGTATATATAAAATCACACTGTACATGAATATTTAGTAACATGGGAAAATATATACAATATTCAGGACATGGGGTTACAATAAAATCTGAACTTTGAAACATTATTGTTCCATTTATAGGAATACAAAATAAAGCAGAAGGATGTAGCCTAAATATCTATAAGATATTTATATCTAGGTGTGATGAGAGAGGTCATTTTAATTTTCTTCTTTGTGTTTTTGAGTTTTCTGTAGCCAATGTGAATTATGTTTGTAATCAGGTTTTTAAATACATTCTTATGGAGGGTATTTGCATCTAGCCCCTCTTCATATCCTGATGCCTGTTAATCTCTCAAAAATATGGGAGTAAATGCTTCACCAACAAAAGGTCTCTTGTCTCTGCCTGGTTCTGTCTTTCAGAGTGTGGTTTTCATGGATGGTGAGGAAGCTTAGGTGGGTTTTATTGAGACGGTTGTGGTAGTTTTGTGGGGAAAGGTGAGATCTTGGAGATAGAAGGACAGAATGAAGAGGGGTCAATAGCTCAGTTTTTCCCTCTCTCCACCCGTAAGTCCAACAGCCCACATCCAAGTTCAGCAGAAAAACTCTTAGCTAGTCAAAGCAATGGTTTTTCCAGTAGTCATGTATGGATGTGAGAGTTGGACCATAAAGAAGGCTGAACACCAAAGAATTGATGCTTTCAAACTGTGGTGCTAGAGAAGACTCTTGAGAGTCCCTTGGACTGCAAGGAGATCAAACCAGTCAATCCTAAAGAAAATCAGTCCTGAATATTCATTGGAAGGACTGATGCTGGAATGAATGCAAACAGCCGACTCATTGGAAAAGACCCTGAGGCTGGGAAAGGATAGAAGGCAAAATGAGAAGAGGGTGGCAGAGTGCATGGTTGGGTAGGATCACCGATCCAATGGACATGAACTTGGGTGAACTCCAGGAGATGGTAAGGGACAGGGAGGCCTGGTGTGCTGCAGCCCATGGGGTGACAAAGAGCTGGACATGACTTAGTGACTGAACAGCAACAACAACACAAACAGGGACCAGAGAGGGTGTCTGCCCACAAGGATTATGTAACTGGTGATATCTCTGTACACATGTACACATGGCAGCTATGGAAGCAGATCCTCTCTCTGGCGAACTGTGGGCATTCCTGGCTTCAGAAATCATGCAGCACCTCCTCCCTCTGTATTCTATTGGTTGCAAGCAAGTGACTGAGGATAAGATTCTCTCCAGACTCAAGGCGAGAGGAATCAGACCCCATCTCTTGGTGGCAGAGTGGCAAGGCCACGTTGCAGGAGAACGTGCAGGATATGACACGTGTGGCATCCATTTGGGTGCAAGACCTTCTGGAAAGGGACAGTTGAGATGTGGACATATAAGCCTGGCATGATCAGATCTAATTTTTCAGGAGTAACTTGTGAAAGGGCTTCCCAGGTGGCACTAGTGGTAAAGAACCCAGTGCAGGAGGCATAAGAGACATGGGTTCAATCCCGGGGTTGGGAAGATTCCCCTGGAGGAAAGCATGGCAACCCACTCCAGTATTCTTGCCTGGAGAAGCCCATGGACAGAGGAGCCTAACAGGCTATGGTCCATAGCATCGCAAAGAGTTGGACATGACTGAAGTAGTTTAGCACATATGCAGCCTGCAAAAATCTGATTCTTAGCTGAAATATCTTGAAAGAAAAGTGAAAGTGAAGTTGCTCAATCGTGTCCGACTCTTTGTGACCCCATGGACTATAGCCTACCAGACTCTTTGGTCCATGAGATTTTCCACGCACGAGTATGGAGTGGGTTGTCATTTCCTTCTCCAGAGGATCTTCCCAACCCAGGGATCGAACCCGGGTCTCCTGCATTGTAGGCAGATGCTTTACCATCTGAGCTACTAGGGTAAGGTAGCTGAAATATCTTATTTGTTTTTTAATGCTGAAAACTAATTCTGAACACTTCAAAGCCACTGTCCAATGTCCCTTCATGTAGTATCCTCTTAGCTCCTTATGAGAGTGCCTGTCCCTTCTCTGAGTGGTAGCATTTTTATTTACCCTGGTAAGAACAAGTTGTCAACCTTGAGTATGGAATGGTGGGAAAGGGGAGAAGTATCAAAAGAATGTCATTGGAAGAGGGATAATGCTGAGGCTAAGAAGAAGTTGACATTGATAATTCTAGGAAGGAAACCAAAGAAGGGCTAGGATTCTAGAGGCGAGACTGGCACAGCAGGTGAGATCCTCCTCGACTGGAAGAGAGGCCACGTCTTCTTTTCCAAGGGGAAGGAAGGGAAGAGGTAAAAAGAAGGAAGGGAGGCTCATCTCATGTGAAACAACACTTTTCTGAGCGCAGAGGGTGTTTCAGGCATGGTTCAGGTACGTTTAGGCCAGGGGGCATCGGTAAGCCCAGGCATGAGCTTTCATGGTGCTTGTCTTCTCGTGGGTTGTCCTGTCTCCTCCTAGGACCCGTGTCCATGGTACAAATGAGATGGGCAGTGGCAAGGGCATGGGGGGCTCAGAGGAGCCCCAGGGTAGGAGCAGCTGCCCTGGGCAGAGGGCTGGCACTCCCTGGACTTCATCACCAGCCCTGCAGAGATTCCCAAGACCACTTTGCAAACAGACACACACGAGCAGGGATCTTCTGAGGCTTGGGAGCGGGGACATGGGAACACTTAACATCAGCCTATGTTGAAGATTTGGGCAGAGGGAGGCCAACTGGGTGAGGTCTGAGTGGCCTTTAAGTGGTATGGTTCCAGGGGAGGCCAGGGGAGGCCAGTGGAGCCCGGGGTGAGGACAGATGCTCTTGCGACACACAGATATTCTCAGGAGGCCAGAGGGAACAGCCATGACCAAATCCAGAGGCTGTGCCCATCTGCCAGTTCTGCCAAAGGAACATGCTTGCAGCCCTGGCTGGCCAAGTGACAGGTCTACCCAGTCATGACATCACAGGACCTGTACCTCTGAGAAGAAAGTTAGCCCGCAAGTTACTTTCAGAAACAGATACTTTAAGACACAGAATTGATGATGGTAACCAACACTTCACTAAAAAGGAGAAAGAAAATATTCATGTCACCTTTGTATTTACTCCAGTTATTAAGAACCTAAAGGGAAATGGCCAACAAAGGTCTGTATAGTCAAAGCTATGGTTTTTCTAGTAGTCATGTGCGGATGTGAAGAGTTGGACCATAAAGAAGGCTGAACGCTGAAGAACTGATGCTTTCTAATTGAGGTCCTGGAGAAGACTCTTTTGTAAAAGTTATTTAATTGCAGGCTAATTACTTTACAATATTGTAGTGGTTTTGCCATACATTGACATGAATCAGCCACGGGTGTACATGTGTTTCCCAGCCTGAACCCCTTCTCACCTCCCTCCCCATCCCATCCCTCAAGGTCATCCCAGTGCACCAGCCCTGAGCGCCCTGTCTCATGCATCAAACCTGGACTGGCGATCTGTTTCACATATGGTAATATACATGTTTCAGTGCTGTTCTCTCAGATCATCCCACCCTTGCCTTCTTCCACAGAGTCCAAAAGTCTGTTCTTTACATTTATGTCTCTTTTGCTGTCTCACATATAGGGTCATCATTACCATTTTTCTAAATTCCATATATATGCTTTAATATACCATGGGGTCGCTACGAGTCGGACATGACTGAGCAACTTCACTTTCACTTTTCACTTTCACACAGTGGAGAAGGCAATGGCGACCCACTCCAGTGTTCTTGCCTGGAGAATCCCAGGGACGGCAGAGCCTGGTGGGCTGCTGTCTATGGGGTGGCACAGAGTCGGACATGACTGAAGCGACTTAGCAGTAGCAGCAGTATACTGTATTGGTGTTTTTCTTTCTGACTTACTTCACTCTGTATAATAGGCTCCACTTTGATCCACCTCATTAGAACTGATTCAAATGCATTCTTTTTAATAGTTGAGTAATAGTCCATTGTGTATATGTACCACAGCTTTCTTATCCATTCGTCTGCCAGTGGACATCTAGGTTGCTTCCATGTCCTAGCTATTGTAAACAGTGTTGCGATGAACATTGGGGTACACATGTCTCTTTCAGTTCTGGTTTCCTCAGTGTGTATGCCCAGCGGTGGAATTTCTGGGTTATATGGCAGTTCTATTTCCAGCTTTTTAAGGAATTCTGGAGAAGACTCTTGAGAGTCTCTTGGACAGCAAGGAGATTAACCTAGCCCATCCTAAAGGAAATCAATCCTGAGTATTGATTGGAAGGACTGTTGCTGAAGCCGAAGTTCAATACTTTGACCCCTGATGCAAAGAGCTGACTTATTGGAAAAGACCCTGATGCTGGGAAAGATTGAAGGCAAAAGGAGAAGGGGGTGGTAGAGGATGAGATGGTTGGATGGCATCACTGACTCAACGGGCATGAATCTGAGCAAACTTCAGGAGGTAATAAAGGACAGAGGAGCCTGGTGTGCTGCAGTCCATGGAGTTGCAAACAGTCAGACACAACTTAGCAACTAAACAACAAGGAAAGAGAAACTAACAGCAGCAATTTAACTGAGCAGAATGGATGCTTTGACACATTCTGCAGCCTTATAACAAGCAAGGGCTTTATTGCCAGTTCTGGTTTTCTCAGAGATGAGAAGACAGAACCAGAATAGGCAAAGATTCACAGAAAAGAATGTTAGAAAGCATCACTAAATGAATAAAAAAGGACTAAACATGCACTGAAACTCAAAAGCAAGAGAATAATTTCTCTGAGGCTACAGATACTGGATAATCAAATCAGTCGTCTCTTGGATACCTCATATAAGAGTATTCAGAAAGTTGCTTAGTTTCTGTGAAATGAGGCTTACCTTCCCAAATTTCATTTCCAAACTTAAATTTGAACCTGGAATAAAATTTAATTCCTCACTCACCATGCTATGCATCTGTTGGAAAAAAAAAATTGAAACCGATTTTCTATCATACAGCAAAATCAATGCCAATTCATCCTGATGTTTCTAATCAGCATGTTTTATTTTCTTCTCTGTTCCCATAACTTATAATTATTTGTGGTGCTCTCCAAACAAACCTTTCTGTTCTTCTCCTTAGTGCCTCCTTCTGGCTTGCAATTTATATATGTGGAAGTTATCTGAGGCTGGAGATCCCTGATCTATTACCAAGCAATTCTGGGGGGTCTTTAAGACCCCCCTGCCATTTAAAAATATAGAGCTCTGGCTCTTGGGCTCTCATAATTCAGGCACAGTGTTTGAAAGAAAAGGTTAAATTCTTAGTTAGAGGGTAAACACAGAGCCATACAATTTCTTAATTTGGATTTTGAGAAAACAAATCATTGTCTTAGTGCCACTGCTGTTCCCTGCTAAAATAATTTCCACAAATGCCGGAGGACTAAAATATTTGGTTCTTGCTCAGAAATCTCATCCAATAGTCTGACATTGGCACTCTCCCTCCTGGGCCTTCAGCACGAGGCTGCTTCTTACCCAGCCCTGCCATTCCTCCATTCTTGATCCCTTTGGGATTGTTTAAAATATATGGGCATATTTTCAACTTGAAAATATTGCAAGTATTTCCAATAAGTTTTTACAATTACTGAGGTTTGAGCTTTGGAGAGCAGACTTCTTAAGTGGGCACCAGCCCATGGAACTTCTTGAGAAGCCAGCCAGTCTTCATGCACCTAAAATACTGGGGCCAGTGTTGGACTGACACCAAATGTTATGTCTGTGGCGAACTCAGTCCAGAATTTTCCTCATTAGCTTAATCTCTTTCTTAATCTGAATGATGCAAGTTCTAGAGGTAGCGGCCTCAAAACTAAGAAGCCAGGCAACCTCCAGTGCTTAATTTCATCAGTTATGTGGTTGACTCAAAAGATAGCACAAAGACTCCAAAACACTCACAGCAAATTAATCCAGTGCAAGTAAGTGAGTGGGTTGGATTAACCTCTTTACCTCTGGCTGTAGTGGACCCAGGTGATGCAAATTGGTAATATACTTTCCCATTACATTTGTTCCCAGTGCTGAGTGGAGGAATGTAATTTTGTGGTCTATCAAGCCATTCAACAGCACTGCTTTTTGGCTAACAGAAAAATGCATTTCCTGCGGCAGTCATGTCTCTATCCCACTGGACTGGGTTTGCACAACCAAGAGGAAAAGCCCCACCAACTTGGGAGATGCTGCACAGACCTTAGGTTTTCATTCTCTCTTCAGTTTTTCTCCATTGCATCTCCAAAAATGTCGAGGAGTGTTGTGAAATCCTCCAAACAGAACTGATTTTAATTGTCTAGAGTCAAAAATAAACATGAGCAATTAGGAGAGGGCAGGGGAAGAGTGAGGGAATCGTTGTGAAATTACTTTTCCATCCTAGGTGGTCATGACACCCCCGGATTATGGGATGATGTGTCGGAACCACCACCTAAAGATTTATTTATCCCCTGGGGAGATGTCAGGATTAGGAAATGGATTTACCACGGGAAGGAGGGGCCAATGGAACCGGCTGAGAGGAAAGGAAAGCAACATGCTGGGCGTGGCATAGAGATGACTCGGAAAGTAAGATGGTGGCAAGCAGAGCGTGAGGATGGGGTTTGGAGAAGAAATTTCTCCAAAGGTGGAACCATGGGGGTAGAAGACTTTGAAGAGTCTTAGAAAGGTTGCTACATCCCTTCTCTTAGTTCTGGCCACCCGGAGACATTTGAGAAGGAATGAGCTTTGTCAGTCAACCCAAAATAGAGTCACTCTAAACCACTCCTTCCCTGTAAAGGGAAAATAAATCTCCTTTATTTCCTTCTGCAGACGGAAGTGATTTCTAAAGAGAGGCTTTACAAACAAGCATTTTAACACATCGACTATAACTTCAGGGAGTGCCATAAAGCTGCTTTATCAAAGACAAAGACAGCTTCACTTGCTCTGTTTCACCTTCAGAAGGGTTTCCCGGGGTCTGACTGATGGGAGCTGAGAACAGGGCAGGTATTCCACCAGGATATCCCCAGAGGGCATAGCAACCATGGTCCATTTTGATTGGATGAAACCAGTCATTAAATATTTGTGTTATTGCTATTGCGGTTTCACAGTCTCTTTGAGATGGTGAGGCTTGAAACAAAAGTAAATAAAATGAGGGACAGTTATTTTCCAGGAAGAACTTGCATTGGAAGCCTTGTTCCACTACTAACAGTGGGAAGTTAAGTTTCAGATTCTTTCCTCCCCTCTTCCTCTTACCCACAATGACATACAGTGTCTCAGGTAACTTGAACAATGTCAACCAATAAACACTCCAACTGAATGCCACCAGGCTCTCTTGTGCATTGGTCACTTTTCAAAGACTTTCAGAAAGAAACCAAGCAATAAACATCAATCTATTGGGGGACGTGTCTTCAGAGGCCTTTGCCTTTAAGATTAACTTTCTTAAGTCAGCATTTAGATCCCTTTCTTAGCTCACATGGGCACTGAAGTTTGCAAGGCATTGCTACTCTCATCAAATATACAATGTCATTAAAATGGAGATAATAACCTTCCACTTATGTCTGTTGAAGTATCATTCCTAACCAGTCATCCAGTTCCCCTTTACATCTTGCCCTTTCAGTCTGATAAGGACTGGTCATCAATTACATTCTTCTCCCTCCTGAGAGGGGGACCCCTTTGCCTGTAAGACCAGAGAAAAATTCATTCCCCGAGATGGACCAAGATCTCTGCGTTCTCAAGTTAGTTTCTTCCATGTTCTTAAAGAGAATTTTAAAAGTTCAATTTCTCAGCCTATTTGTATTTTACTGCAATGTCTCCATGTGGTGCTTGCATGTTTGTATTTGTGTTAAAAAGCCCTTTAAATGATTAGATGTAAAAACTTATAAATGTGGGATAGCTGTCTTCACATTTTGAAAGACTTTTCTGTTAAAGGAGCACTGGATTTAATCTCTGCTGCTCCAGGGGGAAGAAAAAGAAAAGAAATGAAACCAAAGAACAGAAGCTACAGGAATAGAATGCTTTTCAGAAATAAGAATTTCCCTTAATCATTTAAGCTACTGGGAAATGGAACCACCTGCTTCAGAACACTGCAGCCAGTTTCCGGCACTGGAGGAAGACTCCCCTACCATAGTGTTTCAAGAGACTGGAGGTCATTCACAAGGTACATAAAACAGGGGCTCAGCTCCAGATGTCTATATGGTACTTTCCAGCTGAAAAGCCAGTGGGGACTCCCAACTGTGAGGAATCGCTCCCGTCTCAGGAACACAGCGTACGCAGCATCACACTTTGTTTACTTTACTTCCCTTGTGTGCTCAGTCACTTCAGTGGTGTCCGACTCTTCATCCCCGTGGGATTCTCCAGGCAAGAATACTGGAGTGGTTTGCCATGCCCTCCTCCAGAGGATCTTCCTGATCCAGGGATCCAACATGCGTCTCCTACATTGGTGGGTGAATTCTTCACTGCTGAGCCACCAGGAAAGCCTTACTTCCCTTAACCAGAGCTTTAATAGTTTATTATTTTATTTATTTGTATAACATTTAGGGGTGTTTTTGTTTGGTTTGGTTTCTGCTTTTGGAGATTTCAAAGTTGAACACACTGCCATATTCAAAATGGATAACCAACAAGAATCTATCTTATAGTAAAAGGAGCTCTCCTCAATATTATGTAGCAACCTAATTGGGAAAAGAATTTGGAGAAGAACGGATCCAAGAATATGTATAACTGAATCACTTTGCTGCACACCTGAAACTAATACAACATTGTTAATAACTTATACTACAATAAAAAATAAAAATTATGTAAAATAATGGAATAACTTAAACTTCCATATTCCTGCAATTTAGAGTTAACAAATGTTAACTTTTTGTCATGTCTGCATGCATGCTTAGATGCTCAGTCGTGTCTGACTCTGCGATCCCATGGGCTGGGGTCCGCCAGGCTTCTCTGTCCATGGGACTTTTCAGGCAAGAATACTGGAGTGCGTTGCCATTTCCTCCTCCAGGGGATCTTCCCGACCCAGGATAGAACCCAACCCAAGGATCAAACCTGAGTCTCCTGTGCCTCCTACATTGCAGGCAGATTCTTTACCCACTGAGCGATCAGGGGAGTGCCTTTGTCATATTTACTTCTTGTCAACTTTTAGAGAAAAAAAGAACGAAGAAAGGAAGGAAGGAGGGAAGGCAGAGAACAGGGAGGGGGATTCAAGGATTAGTGTTAGCTAGTGTCCCCTAAACCAGCAACCCCACCCTCCTTCCCACAGTCCCCTAGAGACTAAAATGATCATGTATCATTCCCTTCTGTTAAAAAAATTTTCTAGGTAGATGTTCATCCATTAAAATGCCCCAGTCCCCACCCCCCCAAATCACACACTGTATATGTTTTTTTTTTTGCCATGACCCATGGGATCTCAGTTCCCTGACGAGGGACTGAACCCAGGCCTAGAAGTAAAAGCTCCAAATCCTAACCACTAGACCACCAGGGGAATATCTCCCATTTTTGTTTTTTAAGCATACATCATCTTCATATATCCCATCAATCTGCATCTTGTTTTTAATACTCTACCTTATGTTTTTAATATATTTTAATAATGATATATATATCAGCTTTATTATTTTTAATTGCTTTATGGTATTTCATTGTGGGAAAATATCACATTCTATTTGTTTATTCCTATATTGAGGGGTATTTCCATCATTTCCCTTTTTTCTGCTGTTTCAAACAATGTTATAACATTGTTTACATTTTACAATGTAAAATGTAAAATGGGACCCCAATCTCTGGGATCTAATGCCTAATCATCTGAGGTGGAGCTGATGTAATAATAATAGAAATAAAGTGCACAATAAATGTCATGTTCTTGAATTATCCTGAAACCACCTCACCCTTGTCCATGGAAAAACTGTCTTCCATGAAACCAGCCCCTGTTGGCAAAAAAGTTGGGGATCACTGCATAACAGACACCACTGCGTATAGGGTGCTTATGAACTACTCAGAAGATTGTCTATTGCGCATCCCAGAGCATAATTTCTAGGCCACAGGGCAAGCACATTTTTCTAAGTACACCAAACTTCCCTCCAAAATGTCTTTACCAATTCACATTTTCAGCAACAATTTACCATTTCCCCTATAAAATTGCTAACAGTTGAGACAGACTGATTACTTAATTTTACAAATACAATGGCTAGGAAATGGTTTCTCTTTGTTCTTTTTAGTGGCCTTCTCTGTGTTTTAGCACCTTTTGTTTATTTGTTTTTTATTTGTTGACCATTCACATTTCCTCTTTGGACAATTCATTTGTTTTCCTACTTTTGTTTTCCTTATTATGTTTTTTACTAATTCCTAGTCTATTAAACGTCTCCCAGTACATTTTTAATCTTTTGTCAATACATGTTTATAGGTTCTTCGGTACACAGTTTTAAAATTTGAAGCATTTGAATACATCTTTTTCTTTATTGTTTGGGGATTTATAAATTCTTTTTTTAAAGATTTTCTCTACTCTTAAGATCATGTAGATGTTGTCCTATTTTTAAATAATTTTTCACATGTAGGTTTATAATCTGTCTGGTGTATGTGTGTATGGTTTGAGGTAGGGATCTAATTGCATCTATTTCACTCTTCCCCCTTGTCTCCCCCACTTCCCAACCTCATGAGATTTTTCTGAGATAGTTTTTGCCACTCCAGAGCTGGCCTGTCCCTGTCTTCATGTAATCATCTCTAGAACATATTCTCTTGTGTGGCAGAAGGTGACAAGGTGATACAGTTCCAACTACACTCACAGTGTGGTTGTATCAAAGTATTCAGGTGTATCAAAAGTGGAACAAAGCATGAAATTATAGACAGAAGTCTGGACATGTCACTCAAGTAGTATGCACATGTTATTCTACTTGGCTAGAATAACTGGCATGGACTGGCATGGACCCTGTCCCACATGTACCCAGTATAGAGGTTATGGGATAAACCATGTCCCTCCAGCAAACTCAGGTGCTGAAGCCCTGGTTAGCCATTCCCTTCTCCAGTGGACCATGCTTTGTCACGCTTTGTGAGAAAATACTTTGCTGTTGTTTAAGCCCCTCAGTCTGTGGTACTTTGTTTCGGCAGTTCTAGACAACTAATACAGGAGGATAATCCCCAACAAAGATGAATAGAAGATCCCTGTAAACAGATACAGATAGATTTAAACTTAAAAAAAAAAATTATTTACTTTTTATTGAAGGACAATTGCTTTACAGAATTTTGTGGTTTTTGTCAAACCTCAACGAGACATAGAGATTTAAACTTCTTAACATTGATTTTTCATTTAGCATACTGAAAAGTATGTGAACAATTCATACCATAAGTTCACCCAAACAAAGGAACGCAGCCAAGGAAACTGTATGAAGGTCCAGATGGAGCAGTAATTTATTTGTCAATAAGTCAGTTCTCCTTCAAGCTAGCATGCAGGATCTGACCAATCACAACATCTTGTGTTAATTTCTTAACACAGACTTAGTGGCTGAGGACAAATTTATTATCTTAGAGTTGAGAAATCTTAAAATTGAGGCCAGGCTTCATTCCTTCTGGAGGCTGCAGAAGGGAACACATTTCCTTACCTTTTCCAGCTTCTAGAGTCCACCTAGATTCCTTGGGCTGTAGCCCCTTCCTCTACCCTCAAAGGACATCACTCCAACTTTTGTTTCCATCCTCACATCTCCTTTTCAGACTCTGACTCTCCCATCTCCCTCTGTAAAACTGCAAACTGCTGTTGTAAGTACACTAGACCCACTCAGCTAATCCAGAATAATATCTTTATCTCAAAATCCTTAACTTGATCACAGGTATACAGCCCCTTGTGCCATTAGGAAATGTATGCACAGGTTCCATGGATTAAGATGTGAGCATCTTTTTGAAGCATTATTCTGTCTACCACAGTTGCAAAAGAGTTCAATAAAACAATTTTTAAAAGAAAACAAATCTATTATGTTTAAAAGTAAAGGGTTTTAGAAGAATGGAAGTACTGAAAGCCTTCCTGCTTTTCAACTCAACAGAAGGATTTTTAAACTAACTTTTTCAAACTATCTATTAGTACCAGACATGTTTCTAACATCGTTTTAAGTCTTTGTTACACTCAAATGGTGTTGTTTCACTTGATTTTTTTTGTTAGGTTTGAGCCCTTTGTTGAGCTTTTTTCCACATCCAGTTGGATTCCATCTGCCAATGAGCATATGGGCCTGTTTCCACTTAGAAGATCCTCTTCCATGTGCAGCCTCGAGGCAGAAGTGTCCCAAACTACTGAAAACACCTTCCTACACCCGGTTTCTCCAGGCAGCTTATGCAACTCCGAGTCAGGGTCCAAGTGAAGAAGGCATTGCTGCTGGGCCCAAGGGAGAGAAACAAATGTTCCTCTGACCCCATGTGATTCCGTCCCTTCGGGTCTCCTGCTATTGATCCTCTCAGACAGCTGCAGGCAGCATGTTCTTGCCACCAAGGGCCTCCAATGTCACGTGGGCGGACTTGAGTGTCATCCACTGACAACCCTGAATTACAGCCCTGCCTTGGGCGTTGAAATTGCAAGAGGCGGAAAGTCCCTGCCCCTGCACTGCCCCCTCGCCAGACAGACCGAGATGAACACACGTGTGCATCCGCCGGAAACCTCGCGGGAGTTCCAGGTGTTGGCCGAGCTCACACAGCTGAGAGACGGGAGGAAGGAGAGCTGACTGTTCTGGAAGGCTGCTGCATTCCCAACGGACATGTGTTAGCACAGTTCACTCCCCAGGCGATAGAAAGAGCATGTTCTGCAAGAGCCACTGCTTGTTTTCCAGAATGGCATGCTGCCTGGATGATCTGTGTGTCTCTATATGGTGACTGTGGACTCCCGTGCAGGTGTGTGCCATAGACGTGGATCTGCATAAGTCTGTCAATCCGCCGAAGTCTGTGCACGTGCCCGTGTGTGTGCTGGTGTGTCTCCATGAGCACATCCTGCTTTCTACTAGGAACCAAGGGCTGCCAGAGGTGTGGAACCTTTTAACTGTCCTTCTAGCCTCTCTCACCTCACTGTGATTCTCCCAGAGGTGTGGGTTTTTGCCCAGCACACCAACCTTCCCGGAAAACCGCCCCTGGGACACTTGGGAAGGCAGGAAATGCCAGAGGGCCTAAATCCCTCTGCACAGGGGATGTCCCAGGCCCCTGGCGGAAGCTCTAAGCCCCAAGATGCGGTTGCTCTGGCCAGCACTGCAGGGTCCACACTCACTCTCTCAGCCAGGCAGACACACCCAGGGAGGTGCAGTCACTTTGGCCTAGACCCCATGGGTGATTTCAGGTGGGCAATTTTTGCCAGGCAGTAACAGCTACTCTGAAGAAGCAGCTGGGGTACAAACTCATGGCATTTTGCAGGTTCTTTTTTTCTTTTTTTAGTTCAGTTCATTCCATCAGTCGTGTGCAGCTCTTTGTAACCCCATGGTCTGTAGCACGCCAGGCTTCCCTGTCCATCACCAACTCCTAGAGCTTACCCAAACTCATGTGCATTGAGTTGGTGATGCCATCCAACCATCTCATCCTCTGTCATCCCCTTCTCCTCCTGCATTCAATCTTTCCCAGCATCAGGGTCTTTTCCAATGAGTCAGTTTTCCGCATCAGGTGGCCAAAGTATTGGAGTTTCAGCTTCAGCATCAGTCCTTCCAATGAATATTTAGGACTGATTTCCTTTAGGATGGACTGGTTGGATCTCCTTGCTGTCCAAGGGACTCTCAAGTGAAACTGAAAGTCGCTCAGTCGTGTCCTACTCTTTGCGTCCCCATGGACATAGTCCGTGGAATTCTCCAGACCAGAATATGGGAGTGGGTAGCCTTTCCTTTCTCCAGGAGATCTTCCCAACCCAGGGATCAAACCCAGGTCTCCCGCATTGCAGGCAGATTCTTTACCAGCTGAGCCACAAGGGAAGTCCAAGAATACTGGAGTGGAAGAGCCTTCTCCATCACCACAGTTCAAAAGCATAAACTTTATTTTTTGTACAGCTTTAGGATCAATGAAAAATGGAGCAGAAGGTTAAAAGAGTTGCTTTAAACCCCTGTCCCCACACAGGCATAGCCTCTCCAATGACCAACATCCCCTACCAGATTTCCGCATTTATTACCGTCAATGAGCGGACACTGACATATCATCACTGGAAGTCCATAGTTTACATAAGGTTTGGTTTCGGTGTTGTATTAGTATATTCTATTGGCTTCAATGAATTCATGACACATATCCACCAAAACAGTATTACCGCCCATTATATACAGAATAGTTTCACTGTGCTAAAAGTTCTCTGTGCTTTGCTTGTTTATACTCTGTTCAGTTCAGTTCAGTCACTCAGTTGTGTCCGACTCTTCGAGACCCCATGAATCGCAGCATGCCAGGCCTCCCTGTCCATCACCAACTCCCGAAGTTCACTCAGACTCAAGTCCATCGAGTCAGTGATGCCATCCAGCCATCTCATCCTCTGTCATCCCCTTCTCCTCCTGCCCCCAATCCCTCCCAGCATCAGAGTCTTTTCCAATGAGTCAACTCTTCGCATGAGGTGGCCAAAGTACTGGAGTTTCAGCTTCAGCATCATTCCCTCCAAAGAAATCCCAGGGCTGATCTCCTTCAGAATGGACTGGTTGGATCTCCTTGCAGTCCAAGGGACTCTCAAGAGTCTTCTCCAACACCATAGTTCAAAAGCATCAATTCTTTGGCGCTCAGCCTTCTTCACAGTCCAATTCTCACATCCATACATGACCACAGGAAAAACCATAGCCTTGACTAGACAGACCTTTGTTGGCAAAGTAATGTCTCTTTATACTAACCCCCCCCCCAATCCCTGGTATCCCTTTTTACTGTCTCCACAGTTTTTCCTTTTCCACCATATCATACAGTTGGAATCATATGGTGTTAGTCCTTTCAGATTAGTCTCTTTCATTTAATAATATACATTTAAGATTTCTCTTGTCTTTTCATGGCCTGACAGCTCATTTGTTTTTATTGCTGAGTAATATTCCACTGCCTGGATGTACTGGTTGGTTATCTGTTCACCTACTGAAGGACATCTTGGTTGTTTCCCAGTTTTGGCAACTAGAACTGTTGTAAACATCCTTGTGCAGGGTTTTGCATAGATATGTTTTTTCAACTGCTTTGGGTAAATACTATGGATCTTGACTGCCAGATCATATGGTAAGAGTATTGTAAGAAACTGACAAAGTTTGCAGACTCTTTTTAATAGTGTTTCTGCCTAACTTTATTTTTCACAAACCTATTTATTAGTCTGTAGTAGGCACTTGAAATCCTAATGAGATGACACTCTTGATTCTTCCAGAATTCCCCATTTCAAGAATGTGGAAAATTTCTTCAGGCTCCTGGCATCTTCCTGAACCACAGGTCCACTGGGAGTTGCATTTCCTGCATGTCCATGTGCACCACAATCTAAATTCCTTTTTGACTTTTAAAAAATGTCTAGCTTTTACTTGGTGACTATTTTTTACACCAAGAAAATGACTTTCTGCTTTTCTATAATTTCAAAAGACTTACTTTATAGTGTAAGTCAAGGAGAGGAGATCAACACACTGCCCTGGGATGAGGATACTGTGAGCTTGTGAGCTGAGCACATCCATGAAGCCAAATGATTAGTTTCCAGTATGAGCCTCAATGCGTAGCTGGTTTATATCAATGCCTCAGCAGAATAACACATTTCAACTTGCTGTAGGTCTTCTGAATCACGCAGGGAAACTCAAAACTTCAAAGAATAAATAGGTTCGTGAATCCCATACAGCTCCTTTTAAAAAAGGTCCTAGGAAACAGATTCATGTGAGTAACCAACCTGGTCTAATCTGAGGAATATTTCATTAATCTGTCCTCAAACTGCACAGTAGCGTAATGATACTATAACACTAAGACTGCTGAGAATAATATAAAAATCACTGATCCATTCATTATAAAAATGAATTGAGTCCCAGTTCTGTTGGCTTCTCCACTGAGAGATGAGAAAGTGGAAATTGGAAGTAGCTGCCTATCAGTGTCCCTGACAATATGGTGACAGCTCTCTTACATAGACCTTACGTTGCTGGAAATGATATTAATTAAAATAATGTTTGTGAAGCACAGCTGAACATGCATCAGAACGAGGGATTCCTGGGATATCAGAAGCCTTGAAAGAGCATGAGTCCAGGAAGGAGAATTGAAGTGGGGGCAGCAGTTGCCTGTGGGGTCACAGGTCCGTGTTGGTGGCCTTGTTGATGTTCAGTCACTCAATCATGTCCATGTCCAACTTTTTAGGGACCATGGACTGCAGCATGCCAGACTTCTCTGTCCTTCACTAGCTCCTGGAGCTTGCTCAAATTCATGCCCATTGACTCGGTGAGGCCATCCAACCATCTCATCCTCTGTCACCCCCTTCCCCTCCTGCCTTCAATCTTTCCCAGCATCAAGTTCAGATTATAAGGGGTCATGCAGACACCAGGGACAGGCGGGGTGATGACTGGGACACTCTCATATAAAGCCCAGACCACCAAAGGGCAACCCCTAAAAACTGAACTGCAGAATAAAAGAGGGGCACAGGAGGAAATGTTCTGTCTCCACCTTGGCTCTGAATGGAGCTGGAAAGAATTGTCCTCTAAGAATTTCTAATGTTGTTGTTTAGTCACTGAATTGTGTCTGACTCTTTGCAACTGCATGGACTGTAGCCCGCCAGACTTCTCTGTCCATGGGGTTCTCCAGGCAAAGATACTGGAGTGCGTTGCCATTTCCTCCTCCAGGGGATCTTCCTGACCCAGGGACTGAATCTATATCTCCTGCTTGGCAGGCGGATTCTTTGCCATTGAGCCACCAGGGAAGCCTGAGAATTTCTAACAGTAAGCCAAAATTCATACTATGTGGGAATCTCTAAAGCCAGCAATTTATTTAAAATAATACCAAGTTGAGAGTATGCCGAGGCACCTGACAGAAACAAATGCAATGCCGTATAGGCCTCAAAGAATGATCACAGATAAAGTTCTAAGGAATATGAGCTCAGTGTCAAAGTTCATGAGACTCATGAAAAAAATAAGTCAGCATGAATGAAAATCGAAAGAATTCATAAACTGTAACATCAGGCCTGCAAAGATCACAGATACTGAAAATATCAACACAGAATATGAAATTAGTTTACGTAAGAATCCTTAAAGCAATAAATGAGATAACTGAATATATGAGAAGATATAAGAGACCATCAAAACACATCAGGTGGATTTTCTAAAGAGACAAAAACTACCATTTGAATTGAAAAAAAGATATGAATGCAGCACAGAGAAACTGAGGTAGAGAGTATAAAAGTGGTTAAGAGACATGAAGGATAAACTGAGAAGATCTAATATGTTATCAGATCAGATTTTCATGAACAGACAACAGAAACAATGTGGAAGAAGCAATATTTACAAGGATAATAACCATGAGTTTTACAGTTCTGTTGAAAGTTAATAGATGGGGAAACAATGGAAACAATGACAGACTTTATTTCCTTGGGCTCCAAAATCACTGCAGATGGTGACTGCAGCCATGACATTAAAAGATGCTTGCTCCTTGGAAGAAAAGCTATGACCAAGCTAGACAGAATATTAAAAAGCAGAGACATTACTTTGCCAACAAACGTCCATCTAGTGAAAGCTATGGTTTTTCCAGTAGCTTTGTATGGATGTGAGAGCTGGACCATAAAGAAAGCTGAGCACCAAAGAACTGATGCTTTTGAACTGTGGTGTTGGAGAAGACTCTTGAGAGTCCCTTGGACTGCAAGGAGATCCAACCAGTCCATCCTAAAGGAAATAAGTCCTGAATATTCATTGGAAAAATTGATGTTGAAATTGAAGCTCCAATACCTTGGCCACCTGATGCAAAGAACTGACTCATTGGAAAAGATCTTGATGCCAGGAAAGATTGAAGGTAGGAGGAGAAGGTGATGACAGAGGATGAGATGGGGATGGCATTGCCGACTCAATGGACATGAGTTTGAGCAAGTTCCAGGAGCTGGCAATCGACAGGGAGGCCTGGCATGCTGCGGTCCTTGGAGTTGCAAAGAGTCGGACGTGACTCTTTGAGTGACTGAACTAAACTGAACTGAAAGTTATCAATCCTCAGATTCAGAGAGCCTAAAGAACACCAAGCTAGATTAAATAAAAAGAAATCCTCTCTTAGATAACACTGGTAGTAAAACTGGGCAACAGGATTCAGCAAATTATGGTTGATAGGTCAAATCCTCCAGGCCCTCTAAATAAATCTTTATTGGAACACAGCCATACCATTTGTCTGAACGTTATTTATGGCTGTTTTCATGCTACTATGGGAGAGTTGAGCAGTTGCAACAAAGACCATGTGGATGACAAAGCTAGAAATATTTATTTATTTTACATTTAAATATTTATATAGTATTTATTGTGAAAATAATTGTTCCCCCCCAAAAAAATCATAGTGAGAAGAGCCATATTATTTTGTATTTTTGCACATTGCTTTGTTTAACTTAATAAAAAGAGAACTAGATTCCTAACAACAACAAAAGACTAAAGTTGGGGTCATTTGGCACACTCTTTAGTCTATAAATATTTATCATATGGCCCTTTCCTGAAAATGTGTGTCTGGAAATGTTATGGAGAATTAGCATACCTAGAATTTTATCTCACATCTCTTGACCAAGGATTCTCAAAGCTTGTCCTAGAGAAAGGATCAGCAACATCAGCATCACCTGGAAACTTGTCAAAAGTGCAACTTACTGGGCCTCACAGGCTGTCCAAAAGATAGCAATGTGTGCTAAGTTTGAGAACCACTGCTCTTGACTGACTAGAGCAGCAGTTTAGACTCACCTGGATGGCAACCCACTCCAGTGTTCTCGCCTGGAGAATCCCAGGGACGGGGGAGCCTGGTGGGCTGCCTGGTGGGCTGACTCTATGGGGTCGCATAGAGTTGGACGCGACTGAAGCGACTTAGCAGCAGCAGCAGTAGGGAGTACTTTAGACTCACCTGGGAGCTTGTAAAAAATACTGCCTGGCCTCACCTGTCTCCCATAGATTCCCACTTAATAGAGCCAGAATGGGGCCTGGGTACTGGCATTGTTTTCAAAACTCCCCAGGTGAATCCAATCTTCTTTCAGATGAGAACCCACCATTACAGATTGCTGCCTTCATTGTTTTATTGCTGTTGAAGTAGACTCGGAGAAAATCTGACCAAGTCCCAAAGCTCTGTCTGTAGTGTATGGTATTCCTGACAAGATAGACTGAATAAGTACAGGGCACTGGAGGTGGAGAGGACTGTTTTGCTGTCTTATTTGAACCACCCAAATAAGTCAAAGTTAAAGCTCACCCTCCCCTCCCCCTTCCTTTGATTTCCCTCATCTCTCTCCTGGTAGAGAAACTGAAAAAGTGAAATGAGCAGAAGTCAAGCCATGTGAATGGGTAGAGAGTCCAACTTCATGAACATGCAATTCTGTTGCAAACCGTTTTAGGATAGCGAGGGATTTGGGTGATGCCCAGTGACACCAAGGGAAGAAGGAACTGAGATTTGATGAGTTAGGAGACCTCAGCCCGTACCGTAGAGTCTTCTGCAGTGTAGGGACATGGGATGGGGCAGTGGGAGACAGACCTTTCATACTGAAACTCTCACAGCTGTGGGGACTGGAAGAGGAAGCTGACATCTTCCGCTCTATTCACCCCGATGACATTGATTTCTGCTGAAGGACACACCTCCTGACGGCGATGCCCACCGGAGTCCTGCCCCACCCGCACCCACCCTCAGCCAAGGTAGCCTTCCTTGCAGGCAGGGCCGCATCCTAAGAACTAGACGACATCCCATCACCATCATCTTAGCTCTTAGGTGAAAGGAGCTATTTGGAGCCAGTGCTTCTTTGACAGAGGAGAGTGAGATTCGGAGAGAAAGGAAAAAGGATTGACATTCCCAAACTCGGCGGAATTCCATTTGCATAAAAAGGAATGGTGAGAGTTTATCAAAAATTTCACCTAAAATTTCAAAATAGCATCATGATGAGCCGTCATGAAAACAAGTGGTTTTTATAATAAGAAAGCCCACAAAATGGCCACAGTAATTTGCATCTTCATGGTTTATAGGCAAGAAGTCTTCAACTTGACTTGAGGGAGAAGTAAAATAAACAGCTAAGGTTCTTTTAACCACTCACCAAGATACTTATGCACTTAAAAGACTGATGTTGGAAACCACATTCTCATCGACTCTGTTTCCACCCATCCCCTTGGAGCTATATCTGGTGGACATTATTGTAATGCCACTGTGAATATTTGTTTAAAGCTTACCACACAGTTATGAGGAATAGATTTGGTTCCCCACGGAAACCTTGGATGAGGCAATTGAGAAAAATGATTTTCATGAGTAAGGTTTGGACAGCAGGGGGAATGAGAGGGTTTGGAGAAAATCAGGAACAGAAACCCCCAGGGTTTAGGGAAAGCTGTGACAAAGTTTCCAGTTGGGGTCTCCACTTTGGGAGTTAAACCCAAAGCCAGGAGGCCAGAGAAACTGAGTCCGGAGAGCTGATCTGAAATTGAGTCTTCTGGTCTAAGGCAGAGTTCAGGACAGCTACAGGAAGTGTATAGGTCATGCAAGGTGACCACTCGATGGGGTCAGGGCTGGGAAATGGCCAGTGGGGGGAGCAGGATGAAGAGAGAGAGCTTGATGGTGGGAAAAGAGCCTCCTGTGCAAGGCTCGGTCAGGCAGAAGTTGGAGCTGGTCTCCAAGGATCATTGCTGCCAGGAGAGGCCAGTTTCCAGGTGACTGATCCCTGGGGATCTACACACCTAAATAACTCCATTCTCTCTGGAGTCCATGGTCAGGAACCTGGACTGTTTCTCAAGTACTGGTATATCCTCTGGGCATTTGATGAATATCTGATAGGAAAGAAGACAGGTGCAGACTGGGGGTGGGTCAGACCAAGCCATAGACACCATGGAGGGGTGGCCACAGGGACTCAGAATTCACTTCCAGAACTTCATTCCCTGGGAGGCTGGAATACAAAGTAACCAGGTTCACTGTTCTCATCTTGGATGGATATTAGGGTGGTTCAAAATTAAGCTTTTAAAAAAAAATTGGAAGGCTCTGGCCCCATGCCCAGAGATTCTGACTTAATTGGTCTGGAGAGGGTCTCTGGTACTGTTATTTTTTTCAACATTCTCCCACTGATTCTAAGGCTCAGTCTAGGCTGGGTTAGAGGAGTGTGGGGATGGAAAATGGATGCCCATTTCCACCCTCATCACCCATACTCTCCCTTCTCTTTCTATGGAAATGCCATTTTGTGAATGCCTAGAGTTTGACAGTCTTTGAGTTTTTATTCATCCTGTCTCATCAAAGAATAATAATCATTGGGTTTATTTATTACTTTTCCACTAAATAACTTTAAACTTGGAATTTTTAAAGACATCTTTACTTATTGAACAATAACTAATCACTATGTACAGGTGCCCAGGTGGCTCCTTATTAAAGAGCCCACCTGCCAATGCAGGAGGCGCACGAGACTCAGGTTTGATCCCTGGGTTGGGAAGACACCCTGGAGGAGGAAATGGTAATCCATTCTAGAATTCTTGCTGGGACAATCCCGTGGACAGAGGAGCCTGGTGGGCTACAGTCTGAGGGGTCGCAGAGTCAGACACAACTGAGCACGCGTGCATGCCATCACTATGTACAAAGTCCCGTTCTCCAAGGGAGAGGCACAGAGTGACGGGAGAAGACAGGACTGGGGAGACGTGCTCAGAGCCCAGCCAGGGACGCCTGGGTTCTCACTGCCCACAGCTGTGAGGTCCCCACACACAGACCCCGCCTCACTCACGACCTCACCCCACCTGCGGACGGTGGGAGTCTCAAGCCCCAGGAGTGGGCACCATCTGAAATATTGCTGCTCCAGAGCAGAACTGGAATGACAGAGCCAGGATCACACGCATTTGCCCTGGACCTGGGCTCTTCAACAAGATACACTTTGGAAGACCTCTAGGCTGCAGAGCAGCTGGCCTTTCCCAGGCAACAGCTCTCCCTTGATAAATCTCCTTTTTCCAAGACCACCAAGCCCAGAAGGGAAATATCCATAAGTTTCCTCCTCCCTGGATGCTTCATAACCTTAGCCAAAATATGGTAGCACATCCACCACAACCTTTCCAGCTACCAAATCCATGTCTGCCATTCCAGGGGCCTTAGGGTCACCTGAGTTTTCTCTCTAGATCAGGGATACCCAGCTTGGCTCCTAAGTCATACAGAGTGAAATGAGTCAGAGGAAATACTGTGTGACATCATTTATATGTGGAATGTGTGTATGTGTTAGTCACTCAGTTGTAACTGACTCTGCAACTCCATGTAGTGTAGCCCGCCAGGCTCCTCTGTCCACAAATTCTCCAGGCAAGAATACTGGAGTGGGTTGCCATTCCCTTCTCCAGGGGATCTTCCCAACCCAGAGATTGAATCCAGGCCTCCTGCACTGCAGGCAGATTCTTGACTGTCTGAACCACCAGGGAAACCCCATATGTGGAATGCAAAAGTGCAGAACTTGGGACTTCCCTGGTGGTCCAGTGGTGAAGACTGTGAGATCCCAATGCAGGGGGTCCGGATTTGATCCCTGGTGAAATAACTAGATCCCATATGCCACAACTAAATATCCTACATGCCCGATGAATACTCAATGCAGCCAGATATTTTTTTCAAATTAAAAAGGTGGAACTTGAAAAAACAGAAAGTAGGTCAGTGGTTACTAGGACCTGGGTGGCTGAGGGAAGAGGGAGATGTTGGTCAAAGAACACAAACTTCCAGGTAGAAGATGACTAAGCTCTGGGAATCTAATGTAGTTCTGGGTGATTATAGTTAATAATACTATATTTTTATTTGAAAATTTCTGACAGAGTAGATCTTAGATGTTGTTACCACAAAAGAATCATGTTGGTTATATGACATGATAGAGTTGTTAGTGAGCTATTTAAGTATTACTCCCTCAGTCATGTCTGACTCTTTGTGACCCCCATGGACTGTAGCCCACCAGGATCTTCTGCCCATAGGATTCTCCAGGCAAGGATACTGGAGAAGATTGCCATTTCTTTCTCCAGGGGATCTTACTGAACCAGGAATTGAACCTGAATCTCCTGCATTGCAGGCACACTTTACTTTCTGAGCCATAGGGAAATTTCCCCATCAGGAAAGCTCAGCATAGTGAGCTATGGTGGTAACCATTTTCTAATATATAAACATATCAAATCAACATTGCACAAGTTAAACTTCAGTTCAGTCATGTCCAGCTCTTTGTGATCCCCTGGACTGCAGCACACCAAGCTTCCCTGTCCATCACCAACTCCTGGAGCTTGCTCAAACTAATGTCCATCGAGTCGGTGATGCCATCCAACCATCTCACCCTCTGTCGAACCCTTATCCTCCTGCTCTCAATCTTTCCCAGCATCAGGGTCTTTTCCAGTGAGTCAGCTCTTCACATCAGGTGGCCAAAGTGTTGGAGCTTCAGCTTAACATCCGTCGTTCCAATGAATATTCAGGACTGATTTCCTTTAGGATGGACTGGTTGGATCTCCTTGCAGTCCAAGGGACTCTCAAGAGTCTTTCCCAACACCACACTTCAAAAGCATCAATTCCTCAGCGCTCAACTTTCTTTATGGTCCAACTCTCACATCCATACATGACTACTGGAAAAACAATAGCTTTCACTAGATGGATGTTTGTTGGCAGAGTAATGTCTCTGCTTTTTAATATGCTATCTAGGTTGGTCATAGCTTTTCTTCCAAGGAGCAAGCATCTTTTAATTTCATGACTGCAGTCACCATCTGCAGTGATTTTGGATCCCCCCAAAATAAGGTCTGTCATTGTTTCCATTGTTTCCCCATCTATTTGCCATGAAGTGATGGGACTGGATGCCACGATCTTCGTTTTCTGAATATTGAATTTTAACCCAGCTTTTTCAGTTTCCCCTTTCACTTCCATCAAGAGGCTCTTTAGTTCTTCTTTGCTTTCTGCCATAAAGGTGGTGTCATCTGCATATCTGAGGTTATTGATATTTCTCCCAGCAATCTTGATTCCAGCTTATGCTTCATCCAGCCTGGCATTTCACATGATGTACTCTGCAATTAAGTTAAATAAACAAGGTGACAATATACAGCCTTGGTGTACTGCTTTCCCAATTTGGAACCAGTCTGTTGTTCCATGTAAAGTTTTAACTCTTGCTACTTGACCTGCATACAGATTTCTTGAGAGTCAGGAAAGGTGGTCTAGTATTCCCATCTCTTGAGGAATTTTCCACAGTTTGTTGTGATCCACACAGTCAAAGGCTTTGGTGTAGTCAGTAAAGCAGAAATAGATGTTTTTCTGAAACTCTCTTGCTTTTTCAATGATCCAGCAGATGTTGGCAATTTGATTTCTGGTTCCTCTGCTTTTTCTAAATCCAGCTTGAACATCTGGAAATTCACTGTTCATGTATTGTGGATGCCTTGATTGGAGAATTTTGAGTATTACTTTGCTAGTGTGTGAGATGAGTGCAATTGTGTGGTAGTTTGAGCATTCTTTGGCATTGCCTTTCTTTGGGATTGGAATGAAAACTGACCTTTTCCAGTCCTGTGGCCACTACTGAGTTTTCCAAATTTGCAGGCATACTGAGTGCAGCACTTTCACAGCATCATCTTTGAGGATTTGAAAGAGCTCAACTGTAATTCCATCACCTCCACTAGCTTTGTTGTACTGCTGCTTCCTAAGGCCCACTTGACTTTATATTCCAGGATGTCTGGGTCTAGTGAATGATCACACCATCATGGTTATCTGGGTCATTAAGATCTTTTTTGTATAGTTCTTCTGTGCACTCTTTCCACCCCTTCTTAATATCTTCTGCTTTGGATAGGTCCACACTGTTTCTGTCCTTTATTGTGCCCATCTTTGCATGAACTCTTGGTATCCCTAATTTTGTTGAAGAAATATCTAGTCTTTCCCATTCTATTGTTTTCTTCTGTTTCTTTGCATTGATCGCTGAAGAAGGCTTTCTTATCTCTCCTTGCTATTCTTTGGAACTCTGCATTCAAATGGGTATATCTTTCCTTTTCTCCTTTGCCTTTCACTTCTCTTCTAAGCTATTTGTAAGGCCTCCTCAGACAACCATTTTGTCTTTTTGCATTTCTTTTTCTTGGGGATGGTCTTGATCACTGCCTCCTGTACAATGTCATGAACCTCTGTGCATAGTTCTTCAGGTACTCTGTCTATCAGATCTAGTCCCTTGAATCTATTTGTCACTTCTGCTGTATAATTGTAAGGGATTTGATTTAGGTCATACCTGAGTGGTCTAGTGGGTTTTCCTACTTCAGTTTAAGTCTGAATTTGGCAATAAGGAGTTCATGATCTGAGCCACAGTCATTTCCTTGTCTTGTTTTTCTGACTGTATACAGCTTCTCTATCTTTGGCTGCAAAGAACACAGTCAATTTGATTTTGGTATTGACCATCTGGTGATGTCCATGTGTAGAGTCATCTCTTGTGTTGTTGGAAGAGGCTGTTTGCTATGACCAGTGCATTCTCTGGCAAAACTGTTAGCCTTTACCCTGCTTCATTTTGTACTCCAAGGCCAAACTTGTCTGTTATTCCAGGTATATCTTGACTTCCCTACTTTTATATTCCAGTCCCCTAAGACGAAGCACAAGATGATGGAGTGGAAGGATATGCACTTATCTTTTCCTGTGAGAACTCCAAAATTGCAACTTGCTGCTGAACAACCATCAACAGGAGAATGTTGGATCCTACCAAATAAAGATACCCACGTCTAAGGGCAAAGGAGAAACTCCAAGTAGATGGTAGGAGGGACAAAATCATTTAGAATCAAACCCCATACATTCCAGAGATACTCAAAGGGCTCAAAAAAAAAAAAAAAAACCTTGTGCACACTAAGACGCAGAGACTTCACAGAGCCTGAGCCAGACCTGCCTTTGAGTGTTTGAGAGTCTCCTGCGGAGGTACAGGTAAGCAGTGGCCTGCCGTGGGGACAGGGGCTCTGGTTGCAGCAGACCTGGGTCACATGGCATGTGGCATAAGCCCTTTCAGAGGAGGTCACCATTAGCCCCACCATAGAAACACTGAGAAGATGACCCACAAACTTTAGAATAATTATACCAAAGAAATTCTGGCACTGTTAAGAAAGTTCTAGCACCCACAAGAGATTTCCCAACCTGGGGATCCAGCAAAGGGACTGAGAATCCACATGGAATTTGACTTTGGAGGCCAATGAGATTTGATTACAGAACTTCCACAGGACTGGGGAAACAGACTCTTGGAGGGCACAAGCAAAAAACCTTGTGCACACCAGGACCCAGGAGAAAGGAGCAGTGTTCCAACAAGAGACTGACCCAAACTTGCCTGTGAGTGTCCAGTAGTCTCCAGCAGAGGCGTAGGTTGAGAGAGGCTTGCCATGGGGTCAGGGGCACTGAATACAACAGTGGGGGCATAAGTCTTTTTGAAGGAAGTCACCATTATCTTCATTACCCCTACCACAGTTTGGTCTCAGGCCAAATGACAGGGAGTGAACACAGCCCTGCCCATCAACAGAAAATTGAATTAAAGATTTACTGAGCATGGCCACACCCATCAGAACAAGACCCAGATTCCCCCATTATCAGTCTCTCCCATCAGGAAGCTTCCACAAGCCTCTTATCCTTCTCCATCAGAGGGCAGACAGAATGAAAACCACCATCACAGAAAACTAACCAAACTGATCACATGGACCACAGCCTTGTCTAACTCAATGAAGCTATGAGCCATGCTGTGTAGGGCCACCCAAGACAGATGGGTCATGGTGGAGAGTTCTGACAAAACTTGATCCACTGGAGAAGGGAAGGGCAAACCACTTCAGCATTGCTTTGAGAACCCCATGAACAGTATGAAAAGGCAAAAAGATAGGACACCGAAAGATAAACTCCCCAGGTTGGTAGGTACCTGATATGCTACTGGAGAAGAGTGGAGGAATAATTCCAGAAAGAAGGAAGGGATGGAGCCAAAGTGAAAACAATGCCCAGGTGTGGGTGTGACTGGTGATAGAAGTAAAGTCCTATGCTGTAAAGAGCAATATTGCATAGGAGTCTGGAATGTTAGGTCCATGAATCAAGATGGCAAGAGTGAACATCAACATTTTAGGAGTCAATGAACTAAAATGGACCAGAATGGGTGAATTTAATTCCGATGACCATTATATCTACTACATTGGGCAAGAATCCCTTAGAAGAAATGAAGTAGCCCTCATAGTCAACAAAAGAGTCCAAAATGCAGTACTTGGATGCAGTCTCAAAAACCACAGAATGATCTCTGGTCGTTTCCAAGGCAAACCATTCAATATCGCAGTAATCAGCATCTGAGGTCAGGGGTGGTGACGAGAGGAGTTACCCCGTGTCTGAGGTCAGGGGCAGCAGCTGGGAGGAGATACCCCACGCCCCAAGCCCGAGGCCAAGGGCTGCGGCAGGGAGGAGCAACCCCATGACCGAGGCCAGGGGCAGTGGACGGGAGGACCAACCCCACGTCCAAGGAGCCGTGGCTGCGCGGGTACAGGAGGGCCTAGAGGAGCTATCCCACTTTGAAGGTCAGGAAAGGTGGCAGTGAGGAGATACCCCTCGTCCAAGGTAAGGAGCAATGGCTGCACTTTGCTGGAGCAGCCGTGAAGAGATACCCCACGCCCAAAGTAAGAGAAACCCAAGTAAGACGGTAAGTGTTGCAAGAGGGCATCAGAGGGCAAACACACTGAAACCATACTCACAGAAAACTAGTCAATCTAATCACACTAGGACCACAGCCTTGTCTAACTCAATGAAACTAAGCCATGCCCGTGGGGCAACCCAAGATGGGCAGGTCATGGTGGAGAGATTTGACAGAATGTGGTCCACTGGAAAAGGGAATGGCAAACCACTTCAGTATTCTGGCCTTGAGAACCCCATGAACAGTAGGAAAAGGCAAAATGATAGGATACTGAAAGAGGAACTCCCCAGGTCAGTAGGTGCCCAATATGCTACAGGAGATCAGTGGAGAAATAACTCCAGAAAGAATGAAGGGATGGAGCCAAAGCAAAAAGAATACCCAGCTGTGGATGTGACTGGTGATGGAAGAAAGGTCTGATGCTGTAAAGAATAATATTGCATAGGAACCTGGAATGTCAGGTCCATGAATCAAGGCAAATTGGAAGTGGTCAAACAAGAGATGGCAAGAGTGAACGTTGACATTCTAGGAATCAGCGAACTGAAATGGACTGGAATGGGTGAATTTAACTCAGATGACCATTATATCTACTACTGCGGACAGGAATCCCTCAGAAGAAATGGAGTGGCCATCGTGGTCAACAAAAGAGTCCGAAATGCAGTACTTGGATGCAATCTCAAAAACGACAGAATGATCTCTGTTCGTTTCCAAGGCAAACCATTCAATATCACAGTAATCCAAGTCTATGCCCCAACCAGTAATGCTGAAGAAGCTGAAGTTGAAAGGTTCTATGAAGACCTACAGGACCTTTTAGAACTAACACCCAAAAAAGATTTCCTTTCATTATAGGGGGCTGGAATTCAAAAGTAGGAAGTCAAGAAACACCTGGAGTAACAGGCAAATTTGGCCTTGGAATACAGAATGAAGCAGGGCAAAGACTAATAGAGTTTTGCCAAGAAAATGCACTAGTCATAGCAAACACCCTCTTGCAACAACACAAGAGAAGACTCTACACATGGCCATCACCAGATGGTCAACACTGAAATCAGATTGATGATATTCTTTGCAGCCAAAGATGGAAAAGCTCTATACAGTCAACCAAAACTAGACTAGGAGCTGACTGTGGCTCAGATCATGAACTCCTTACTACCAAATTCAGACTTAAATTAAAGAAAGTAGGGAAAACCACTAGACCATTCAGGTATGACCTAAATCAAATCCCTTATGATTATACAGTGGAAGTGAGAAATAGATTTAAGGGCCTAGATCTGATAGATAGAGTGCCTGATGAACTATGGAATGAGGTTTGTGACATTGTACAGGAGACAGGGATCAAGACCATTCCCATAGAAAAGAAATGCAAAAAAGCAAAATGGCTGTCTGGGGAGGCCTTACAAATAGCTGTGAAAAGAAGAGAAGCGAAAAGCAAAGGAGAAAAGGAGAGATATAAACATCTGAATGCAGAGTTCCAAAGAATAGCAAGAAGAGATAAGAAAGCCTTCCTCAGTGATCAATGCAAAGAAATAGAGGAAAACAACAGAATGGGAAAGACTAGAGATCTCTTCAAGAAAATCAGAGATACCAAAGGAACATTTCATGCAAAGATGAGCTCGATAAAGGACAGAAATTGTATGGACCTAACAGAAGCAGAAGATATTAAGAAGAGATGGCAATAATACACAGAAGAACTGTACAAAAAAGATCTTCATGACCCAGATAATCAGGATGGTGTGATCACTGACCTAGAGCCAGACATCCTGGAATGTGAAGTCAAGTGGGCCTTAGGAAGCATCACTACGAACAAAGCTAGTGGAGGTGATGGAATTCCAGTTGAGCTATTCCAAATCCTGAAAGATGATGCTGTGAAAGTGCTGCATTCAATATGCCAGCAAATTTGGAAAACTCAGCAGTGGCCACAGGACTGGAAAAGGTCAGTTTTCATTCCAATCCCAAAGAAAGGCAATGACAAAGAATGCTCAAACTACCACACAATTGCACTCATCTCACACACTAGTAAAGTAATGCTCAAAATTCTCCAAGCCAGGCTTCAGCAATATGTCAACCGTGAACTTCCTGATGTTCAAGCTGGTTTTAGAAAAGGCAGAGGAACCAGAGATCAAATTGCCAACATCCGCTGGATCATGGAAAAAGCAAGAGAGTTCCAGAAAAGCATCTATTTCTGCTTTATTGACTATGCCAAAGCCTTTGACTGTGTGGATCACAATAAACTGTGGAAAATTCTGAAAGAGATGGGAATACCAGACCACCTGATCTGCCTCTTCAGAAATCTGTATGCAGGTCAAGAAGCAACAGTTAGAACTGGACATGGAACAACAGACTGGTTCCAAATAGGAAAAGGAGTTCGTCAAGGCTGTATATTGTCACCCTGTTTATTTAACTTATATGCAGAGTACATCATGAGAAACGCTGGACTGGAAGAAACACAAGCTGGAATCAAGATTGCCGGGAGAAATATCAATAACCTCAGATATGCAGATGACACCACCCTTATGGCAGAAAGTGAAGAGGAACTCAAAAGCCTCTTGATGAAAGTGAAAGTGGAGAGTGAAAACGTTGGCTTAAAGCTCAACATTCAGAAAACGAAGATCATGGCATCCGGTCCCACCATTTCATGGGAAATAGATGGGGAAACAGTGGAAACAGTGTCAGACTTTATTTTTCTGGGCTCCCAAATCAGTACAGATGGTGACTGCAGCCATGAAATTAAAAGACACTTACTCCTTGGAAGGAAAGTTATGACCAACCTAGATAGCATATTCAAAAGCAGAGACATTACTTTGCCAACAAAGGTTCGTCTAGTCAAGGCTATGGTTTTTCCTGTGGTCATGTATGGATGTGAGAGTTGGACTGTGAAGAAGGCTGAGCACCAAAGAATTGATGCTTTTGAACTATGGTGTTGGTGAAGACTCTTGAGAGTCCCTTGGACTGCAAGGAGATCCAACCAGTCCATTCTGAAGGAGATCAGCCCTGGGATTTCTTTGGCAGGAATGACACTAAAGCTGAAACTCCAGTACTTTGGCCACCTCATGCGAAGAGTTGACTCATTGGAAAAGACTCTGATGCTGGGAGGGATTGGGGGCAGGAGGAGAAGGGGACAACAGAGGATGAGATGGCTGGATGTTGGATGGCATCACTGACTCGATGGACATGAGTCTGAGTGAACTCCGGGAGTTGGTGATGGACAGGGAGGCCTGGCATGCTGCAATTCATGGGGTTGCAAAGAGTTGGACACAACTGAGTGACTGATCTGATCTGAATCCAAGTCTATGCCCCAATCACTAATGCCCAAGAAGCTGAAGTTGAATGGTACTATGATGACCTACAAGACCTTAAACTTATACAATTTTATATGCCAATTATATCTCAATAAAGTTGGAAAATAATTTTAAAATACAGATGTCTATTGAAAATATTAGAAAATGTTCATGAGACTCCTCCTTGTCTACATTCAAGGTCACTGAATCTATTTGTTCTAGTTCTATCCCAGTTGTACAGTCAGCCTTTTATATTTCTGTGTGCATCTTCTGGGTTTTGAGTCAAATGGATATGCATTTCTATATTTTTTAATCAGTGGAATTATGGCATATTAGAGTTGAAGACATGGAGTTAATTTTTTATGCTTTGTATGATTTATTAAGAATTTCCCATTGTCATCAAGAGATCAAGAGATCATAGTGTAGATGGGGAGGTGAATACGTGAATAATTATTTGCATTTTTGTTTTGATCAATCAGGGAAAGTAAACAAGTCACCCAAGGCCACAGAGCTAGTCAGTGAAAGAGTTGCAGTTCAACCAGAGTTAATTTGGTTATTTATACCTTAAGTGAATTTTTCTCTGCTTTGTTCAAAAGTAAGCCAAAATAAATTTTAATTGATTTGTTTTCTTTATATACATCTTTGTTGCAGCATGTGGGAACCTTAGTTGTAACATGTCAACTCTTAGCTGCAGCATGTGGGATATAGTTCCCTGACCAGGAATCAAACCCAGGTCCCCTGAATTAAGAGTGTGGAGCCTTAGCCACCAGACCACCAGGGAAGCCTCATGCTTTCTTTTAGTGTAAGGGCTGTATTTGGTTGATATGACTGTTCTTCCTTTTTACCTTTACAAAAGAAAAATATTTCTTGGGGACATGGAACACAGACTCCTGAATTTACCTCTTATGGACAGTGACTGCAGCCATGAAATTAAAAGATGCTTGCTCCTTGGAAGAAAAGGTATAACAAACCTAGGCGGCATATTAAAAAGCAGAGACATCACTTTGCTGACAAAGGTCCGTATAGTCAAACCTATGGTTTTTCCAGTAGTCAAGTACAGATGTGAGAGTTGGACCATAAAGAAGCCTGAGTACTGAAGAATTGATGCTTTTGAATTGCAGCGCTGGATAAGACTCCTGAGAGTTCCTTGGACAGCAAGGAGATCAAGCCAGTCAATCCTAAAGGAAATCAGCCCTGAATATTTGGAAGTGCTGATGCTGACGCTGAAGCTCCAATACTTTGGCCACCTGATGTGAAGAGCTGACTCATTGGAAAAGACCCTAATGCTGGGAAAGATTGAAGGCAGGAGGAGAAGGGGTGACTGAGGATGAGATGGTTGGATGGCATCACTAACTCAATGGATGTGAATTTGAGCAAACCACGGGAGATAGTGAAGGACTGGGAAGCCTGACATGTTTTGCAGACCATGGTGTTGCAAAGACTCAAACATGACTTAGTGACTAAGCAATAACCCCTGTGGTTGGCAGAATAGTGGCCTCGTCCTAATCCTGGCAACCAATAAAAATGTTGCCTGTTTGGTCAAACTGCAGATGTGGTTGCAGTAAGGATCTTGAGATGAGGAGATCTTCCTGGACAGCCTGGGGAGCTTAATAATATCACGAGTGTCCTTATAGGAGATTGTCAGAATGACAAGGATCAGAATGAGAGGTAGGATGACCTAAGGATAGAAGCAGAGTAGAAGTAAAACACTTTGAAGATGGAGGAAGGGACCATGAGCCAAGCTAAGTAGATGAGCTATAGACACCAGAAAAGGCAATGATACAGATTCTCCCCTGGAGCCTCCAGAAGGAAGACAGATCTGCCAGCACTTTGATTTTAGCCTTCAGAAACTGATTTCAGATTTCTCAGCTCCAGAACTGTGAGGTAATACATTTGTGTTGTTTTAAGCCTCGGAGTTTGTGATAACTTGTTACAGCAGCAACAGGAAGCTAGTACACTCCCCTTGCCTCCCTGTCTACACTAATGCTCCACCCCAGGAAGATGTAACTTTTAGATGTGTAGTCAGTTCACTTTTACCCTTTATTTTTTCACAGTGTCCTAGATCCTAAAAACAACAGTCTTGTTGTTTTGTGCTGTGGCCACATACAGGGGACTTGGATGTTTTTTTTTGAATTCCTGGCTTTGGGTTGAACTTAGTGGATCATGCCAAGTTGTGGGGGGTCCCAACCCTAGTGGATACTTAGAAGAGCTCTCTCCTCTTTATCCCCTGCTCCAAGTCACACCACCCACACTGGCTGGCTGAATTGCATCTGAGTGTTTGTGCAAAGTTCTGGAATGCAAAACCATTCCAGCCCACGAGATGGTCAGACTCCCCAGATCCTCCCATTTCTGTTCCCGTTCCACAGTTTCTTTTTATTCATTCATTCATGTATTCACATAGCACTAATTATCCACCCCCAGGGCCTGATGCTGTGGTAGGTGCTGAGATGAAACCCTGAACAGACACAGCCTCAGTTTCTGTCCAGCAGGGCAATGGACAGTAAGACTGCAGTCAGTGTGTGTGAACAAAGACGTGTGGTCCCGGAGAGGGATGATCGTGCTGCTGACAGCTGGTCGGAGTTGGTCTCAAGCACAGCCTCAGGGAATATAGGACCCTTGACCTAGGCCTTGAGGATCAATAGAGATCAACAAGCAGGCAGGGGATGAATGGGGAAGGAGTTAAAGGGAGAAGTAACTCTAGAGGCTGTAACAAGTTATCATGCCAAGGCTTGGTAGTTTGATGTGGCCATAGCCAAGGGCATGAGGGCAAGTGGAAAAGAAAGATGGAGGAGGCCTCAGCCCCTTGGATACTAACAAGAATGTCAAGGACAGTGTTTGTAGAACTGAAGCCTGTTTTCCCGCACATCTGAATTGCAAAACCATGACCCTGGTTGGATGGTGGAAGAGTCTGAGAGCATCTTGTCACTAAATGCAGGATACTTGTTGGTTGACGTAACTAGTTTAAAGTGTTAAGTGTGGGATTGTTTCAGGGTTGGTACACAGTTAAAGAGGAAAGACAGGGAACCTAACGGTTAGACTGTGGACTTTGTCATTGCACAAACATGGGTTGTAGGACTTCCTTGGTGGTCCAGTGGTTAAGAATTTGCCTTCTAATGCAGGGGGTGCAGGTTTGACCCCTGGTTGGGGAGCTAAGGTGCCACATGCCTGGTGGTCAAAAATCAGAAAACAGAAGCAATATTATAACAAATTTAACAAAGACTTAAAAAAAAAAAAAAATGGGCTCTGACTCTCTGTGTTACTCTGGGGCAGTTAAATAGCCTCTGAGCCTGAATTTCCCCAGTGAGGTTCAACTGTTGGAATGAAAAGATTAAATCAAATAATGCTTGTAGAGTATTCAGCCCTCTACCAAGAAGGGAATCAGTGCTCATAAATAATGGTTGTTTATTATCACGTCCCTTCATGTCAATTTAACAACATGTCCCTCTATTTTCCTACCAGAGGAAGATAAGAGGAAGCTGTTAATGGCTTCAAGAAGAGATTTAATAAGAAGCTGTGAGGAGAATGACAAAAAAGCCAGAAACACAAATCTCTACATTGTGAGAAGATTCAGGTTGAAAGCAGATGGGATTAACTGAACTGTTAGGAGATTTTTAATTAACTAGCACAAAGTTTCAAGATTGTAGAATGGCAGACCTTTCTCTAATTCCCAGCAGGGAAACCAAGAACACAATGGCAAGAATTTGGAGGGAGATGGTGTTAAGTCATTTTGTGAAAGAACCTCAACTGAGGAAAGTGGGAAAAGAAGAGGAGGCAAGACTTTTAGCCAGTGTTTGGACTTGACCTTCATGTTTAGTCATCAAGGGCATCTGTGCTCCAGTTCTTTGAGGGCAGGGCCTTGTCTTGGGTATGTGTGTGTACAGGGTGTCCACCACATGGTACAGAACCAATAAAATGTTGAATGAGTGAAGGAGACGTTACTAGGTATTTCTTCTTAACCCACTTCTCTTCTAGTGCAGGCCTTATTCACATTTTAATTCGGCACAGATAAGCCAGTAGATGGCCTTTTTCTTTTTTTAAAGGACAACTTCTTGTGCCTCATTTGAAAGCCATCAAATTGAGCCATTCAAATTCCTCAAACCACTCAGAAACTTTGTTTTTGCTTATGATCCTGTCAGCAACTTGTGACTAATGCTAGGGTCACAGGCGGTCACATGCTTGACAGAGTTTGCTTTCTTTAAAATTTTAATCGGAGTAGAGTTACTTTGCAACGTTGTGTTAGTTTCTTCTGTATGCTACTGCTGCTAAGTCGCTTCAGTCGTGTCCGACTCTGTGCGACCCCATAGATGGCAGCCCACCAGACTTCTCCGTCCCTGGGATTCTCCTCGCAAGAACACTGGAGTGGGCCGCCATTTCCTTTTCCAATGCATGAAAGTGAAAAGTGAAAGTGAAGTCGCTCAGTCGTGTCCGACTCTTAGCGACCCCATGGACTGCAACCCACCAGGCTCCTCTATCCATGGGATTTTCCAGGCAAGAGTACTGGAGTGGGGTGCCATTGCCTTCTCTGAGTTTCTTCTGTATAGCAAAGTGAATAGTCATACGTACATATATATCCCCTCTGTTTGAGATTTCTCTGTTTGTTTCTTTCCATCTAGGTCACCACAGAGCATTGAGTAAAGTTCCATGAGCTATACAGTAGGTTCTCGTTAGTTATCTATTTTATATATAATTGACAGTTCTATAAACTGAATTAAGCATTGTCACTCGTGTCCTATAGAGTAGGGACTGATGATGAAAGGTACTTCAAATATATCTTTAATGAAAGAGAGGTGATTAATATACTTCATTATTTTTGCAAGTCAGCTTCATACTTTGGAAAACAACAAAAGTTTAGAGATGTGATTTTACTGGCTATGATGGATTTTAAAAAGTGACTGTCCAGTATGAGAGAGCTAAGCAGAAGATCTGAGCATCTGCTTGTACTTACTGGGTCCAGATGCTCATTATTCAATCCTTCATACAAACCATGACCAAGTCTTTCTTGAAATTGCACGAAGTTTCTTTTCTCCTCATTTAACAGAAGTTTCTTGCAATCTAATCAGAAGACATCGACTTTTTAACATTTTTAACGAACAGGCTAAAAACTCACTGAAATACTTCCTCTGAAGTATTTTTGAACAGGTTAAAATTTTTTTTTCATTTTTTAACATGCAGATATGAATTTTTATAGCTAAAACATCCTTTTCGACAAAAGTACTATATAGCCATGAAACATTTCCAAATATCTGTTTTCAAAATGCTTTCTTCATAGCATGGTTTCCTCTTGAGAATCAGTTCAGTAATGTACTTGCTCAAAATTAAGATAATCAACTTTACCTTTACAGATTGTTTATTTTTTACTCCAAAAAAAATCTGCCAGCTAGCAAACCACAGGCCAACACATGCCTCAGAAACTGTGAATTTGCAACACTAATCTTATGGTAAAAGCAAGGAATGCCCTGACTCCAAGTTGGAAAATCCATTAAAGTGTTTTACAAAAGATAACCTGTAAATCTCTGTATGATCCAAAACACATTCACAATACTTCCACTTCTATTACAAAATACTCAAGGAACTCTCTTTAATAACTTAAATTTTTGTGTGTTTGTTTTATTGCTATATTTTGTTTTGGAAGTTAGCCTCATCAATATCGTCTTCTAAAACTTTGTGCCCTCCAGCTATGACTTCTTCCTAATGATAAGTTCCTGTGAAGGGAGTAATAAATAAAAATCACCCTTGGGTGATGGTCCAGTGGTTAAGAATCCACCTGCCAGTGCAGGGGACATGGGTTCCATCCTTGGTCCAGGAAGCTCCTACGTGCCACGGGGCAATTAAGTCCACGAGCCACGACTGCTAAGCACACAGGCTGTAACTACGAAAGCCCAAGCGCCCAGAGCCTATACTCTGCAACAGGAGAAGCCGCTGCAATGAAAGGCCCTCGCCCTGCAAGAGTAGCCCCCTCTTGCTGAAACTAGAGAAAGCCCGCCCTCAGCAGTGAACACCCAACACAACCAGAATACATAAAAAATTTTTAATAAAATATTTTTTAAAAATTCACCCTTGGATACATCCCTTAAGGCTACCCTGGGCTTCCTTTTTTATTTTGGTCAAAGGGACTGCCACATCAAGGGTTACAGTGTACCATGTTCTCATACAACATTATTCCTGTGTCACTTAGCATTAAAAATATCTTCTCCAGTCCATCTTTCTTTTGGAGGTTTACAAAGAAAGTAGTCCTGGATATATTCCATGACCAAGTAGAAGGAACGAATTCCATAGGCTGAGACATGTCAGAAACATCTGTACTTCAATCCAACTCTGTAGTAAACCACCCACGCAGTCTCATTTCTCCTAGATCTTGTTTCTTCACAGCTTCAGTGATATTTCCCAGGCTTCTTCCAGCAGTATTTGCTGACACAGGAATGCATTTCGCGTTTGGTCACCCATTTGCGTTCCCTGCATTATTTTTGAGCTGTTGCCGCCACAATAGGAATAAGTGTTTCCTTCATAGCGTGTATCTTTTCCCCATTTACTATTAAATAAGAAACTTACTATTAAATATAACATTTAAGCTCTTAAGGGGCTTCCAAATACTTATTGACAAATTTATTGTGATTTTTGTAAAGCACTGGATGGAATGGTGGATAGCCCTGAATGTTTAAACGCTAGAAATTTACCTTCATATTCTGGATAATATGTTGTGGCTGTTGTTTAGTCGCTACATCGTGTCTGACATTTTGCAACCCCAATATGTTTTTAAATGTTTGTAAATAGTGTTGGCCTCATACCAGCTTTAGTGATAACCCAAATGGCAATATGCATTTACTTGGATTCCATTGCTAATGGGAGATGATAGAAGTCCATATTTCAAGCAGATTTTTTGATCTTGTCAAGTTTTTTCTGTGTGTATGTGACATGTTGCCAGAAGTAAATAGATTATCATTGTTTTGGCTCATAATGCAACCAAGGAAGCCCTTGGCATCTGGAGAAGCATCAGCCCTGACATTTTTCTGATGGTTCACCACTGTTTTTATTAGTATTATATGTAAGTAATTTCTCTACAGGTTCATTTAAAGCCCACTTATCCACTTTATTGGGTGTTGGTTTTGTTGAAGCAAGATGATAGAAACCACAAACCCACTTAACTAAGTAATTATCATCTAATTTTCATTTTTCATATCACTCTGAACTCAAATGAACGAATGCAGGGTTTACTCTGTCACCAATCGAACTTCACATTAGTGAGAAACAAACTTTCATTGTGTCAAGTGACTAATATTCGGGGATGTCTGTTACAGCAGTCAGTGTTCACTCAATTAATACACTTCTTTTGTGTGAGACATTCTGACAGATGTTGTAAGGGCTGCAAAAATAAAGGGAGGATTTCCCTGGTGGTCCAGTGGTTAAGAATCCACCTGCCAGTGCAGGGGACATGGGTTCAATCCCTGGTTTGGGAACTAAGATCCCACATTCAGTTCAGTTCAGTCACTCAGTCATGTCCGACTCTTTGAGACACCAAGGACTGTAGCACATCAGGCCTCCCTGTCCATCACCAACTCCCGGACTTTATTCAAACTCATGTCCATCGAGTCGGTGATGCCATCCAGCCATCTCATCCTCTGTCGCCCCCTTCTCCTCCTGCCCTCAATCTTTCCCAGCATCAGGGTCTTTTCCAATGAGTCAGCTCTTTGCATCAGGTGGCCAAATTGTTGGAGTTTCAGCTTCAGCATCAGTCCTTCCAATGAATATTCAGGACTGATTTCCTTTAGAATGGACTGGTTGAATCTCCTTGCAGTCCAAGGGACTCTCAAGAGTCTTCTCCAACACCACAGTTCAAAAGCATCAATTCCTCAGCGCTCAGCTTTTTTCATGGTCCAACTCTCACATCCATACATGACTACTGAAAAAACAATAGCTTGACTAGATGGACGTTTGTTGGCAAAGTAATGTCTCTACTTTTTAATATGCTGTCTAGGTTGGTCATAGCTTTTCTTCCAAGGAGCAAGCATCTTTTAATTTCATGGCTACTGTCACCATCTGCAGTGATTTTGGAGCTCCCCAAAACTAAATTCTCTCATTGTTTCCACAACTATTTGCCATGAAGTGATGGGACCAGATGCCATGATCTTAGTTTTCTGAATGTTGATTTTTAAGGCAACTTTTTCACTCTCCTCTCTTTCATCAAAAGGCTCTTTAGTTCTTCTCTTGCTGCAGTAATGGTGGGGTCATCTGCATACACGTTGTGGGGCAATGAAGCCTGTGCACCGCAATTGTTGAGCTCCCTCTCTAGAGCTCATGCTCTTCAACAAGAGAAGTCACTTCGGTGAGAAACCCGCACACGGCAACAGAAGAACAGCCCCTGCTCACTGCAACTAGAGGAAGCCCGTGCACGCAGCAACAAAGACCCAGCACAGCCAAAAATAAAGAAATAACTTAAAAATAAATAAATAAATGGACGCTCTTGACTTCAAGACTATAGCTAAACATGAATGCAGATAATCATATTATGAATCAGCCCAGGGCACAGACATCACAGGAGTGGCCCAAATTAAACACAGTGGAGTTTAAGCAAAGAGAACATTTCTAGTTAGTGTGGTCAGAAAATGTCCCATGGAGCAGATCACATTTGCACCAGATATTGGAGCAGAAAGGAGATTTCCATAAATGGAGCTAAGAAGGGGTCTCCTCAAGGAGGAGAGCTGTAATCTTCCTGATAGCACTGGGACTTTGAATGTCAAGCTAAGGTGTTTGGACTTGATGCTGCAGGTAATGAAGGTTGGAGAAGGTACAGTCCCATTTACGCATTAGGGAGATGACTCTGGAATAGTGAAGAAGGCCTAGAGAAAGCACAGGAAAATCTGTATGTTTTTGAGACCAGTTAAGAAGTAACCACAGTAGTGAGCCAAGAGTCACCACTTCAAAGCTCAGACTGTGGGGTCAGCAGACTTGAGTGTAAATCCTGGCTCCTCCATCTGTCAACTATGTGTGTGCTAAGTCGATAGTCATGTCCAACCCTGTGCAACCCCATGGACTGTAGCCCACCAGGCTCTGCTGTCCTTGGGGATTCTCCAGGCAAGAATACTGGAGTGGCTTGCCATGCCCTCCTCCAGGGGATCTTCCTGACCCAGGAATCTAATCCATGTCTCTTATGTCTCCTGCATTGGCAGGCAAGTTCTTTACTATTAGTGCCACTTGGGAAGCCCTTGTCAACTATGCTGACCTTGATTTACTTGACCAGCTAAGCCGCAGTTTCCCCATTTTGAAAATGGACTAATAATAGAGGGGGCTTCATAGATTTATGTGAAGGATGAGATAATGCATATAAAGCATGCAGCAAAATGCCTGGCAAATAATAAACATGTGAAGAAGTAGCAATAAGTTGGCGAGAAGTCAGGTGAATATGGTGCAGATGAGGCAAAACTTCATAGCCCAATTCATTCAGCTTCTGAAGTCTTGCTGGTGCGATGTGCAGCTGGGCGTTGTCATGGAGAAGAATCGGGCCCCTTCCGTTGTCCAATGCCAGCTGCAGGCCTTGCTGTTTTCAGCGCATCTCATCAGTCTGCTGAGCGTACTTCTCAGATGTAATGGTTTCACCGGTATACAGAAAGCTGCAGTGGATCAGACGGCAGCAGACCACCAAACAGTGACCTTGATCTTTTTGGGTGCAACTTTGGCTTTGGAGCTTCTTCTTGGTCCAGCTACTCAGCTGGTCATTGCCAGTTGTATAAAATCCACTTTTCATTGCATATCACAATCCATTTGAGAAATGGTTTGTTGTTGTTGCATGGAATAAGAGAAGATGACTTCGAAGCAATAATTTTTTTGACTTGTGGTCAGCACATAAGGCACCCCCTTATCTAGCTTTTTCACCTTTCCAATTTGCTTCAAATGCTGAACGACCACAGAATTGTTGACATTGAGTTCTTTGGCAGCTTCTCGTGTAGTTAGTTGTAAGAGGATCAGCTTCAATGATCCTCTCAATTGGTCATTATCAACTTCTGACAGCCGGCCACTGTGCTCCTCATCTTCAAGGCTCTTGCCTTTTTTACAAAACTTCTTGAACCACTGCTGCATTTGTTTTTCTTTTTTTTTTTTTTTCTTCTTATTTGTTCACATTTGTTTCTTTTTTTTTAATTTTTTATTTTATTTTTAAACTTTATATAATTGTATTAGTTTTGCCAAATATCAAAATGAATCCGCCACAGGTATACATGTGTTCCCCATCTTGAACCCTCCTCCCTCCTCCCTCCCCATACCATCCTTCTGGGTTGTCCCAGTGCACCAGCCCCAAGCATCCAGTATCGTGCATCGAACCTGGACTGGCAACTCGTTTCATACATGATATTTTACATGTTTCAATGCCATTCTCCCAAATCTTCCCACCCTCTCCCTCTCCCACAGAGTCCATAAGACTGTTCTATACATCAGTGTCTCTTTTGCTGTCTCGTACACAGGGTTATTGTTACCATCTTTCTAAATTCCATATATATGCATTAGTATACTGTATTGGTGTTTTTCTTTCTGGCTTACTTCACTCTGTATAATAGGCTCCAGTTTCATCCACCTCATTAGAACTGATTCAAATGTATTCTTTTTAATGGCTGAGTAATACTCCATTGGGTATATGTACCACTGCTTTCTTATCCATTCATCTGCTGATGGACATCTAGGTTGCTTCCATGTCCTGGCTATTATAAACAGTGCTGCGATGAACATTGGGGTACACATGTCTCTTTCCCTTCTGGTTTCCTCAGTGTGTATACCCAGCAGTGGGATTGCTGGATCATAAGGCAGTTCTATTTCCAGTTTTTTAAGGAATCTCCACACTGTTCTCCATAGTGGCTGTAGTAGTTTGCATTCCCACCAACAGTGTAAGAGGGTTCCCTTTTCTCCACACCCTCTTCAGCATTTATTACTTGTAGACTTTTGGATCGCACCCATTCTGACTGGTGTGAAATGGTACCTCATAGTGGTTTTGATTTGCATTTCTCTGATAATGAGTGAGGTTGAGCATCTTTTCATGTGTTTGTTAGCCATCTGTATGTCTTCTTTAGAGAAATGTCTATTTAGTTCTTTGGCCCATTTTTTGATTGGGTCATTTATTTTTCTGGAGTTGAGCTGTAGGAGTTGCTTGCATATTCTCGAGATTAGTTGTTTGTCAGTTGCTTCATTTGCTATTATCTTCTCCCATTCTGAAGGCTGTCTTCTCACCTTGCTAATAGTTTCCTTTGATGTGCAGAAGCTTTTAAGGTTAATTAGGTACCATTTGTTTATTTTTGCTTTTATTTCCAATATTCTGGGAGGTGGGTCATAGAGGATTCTGCTGTGATGTATGTCAGAGAGGGTTTTGCCTATGTTCTCCTCTAGGAGTTTTATAGTTTCTGGTCTTATGTTGAGATCTTTAATCCATTTTGAGTTTATTTTTGTGTATGGTGTTAGAAAGTGTTCTAGTTTCATTCTTTTACAAGTGGTTGACCAGATTTCCCAGCACCACTTGTTAAAGAGATTGTCTTTAATCCATTGTATATTCTTGCCTCCTTTGTCAAAGATAAGGTGTCCATATGTGCGTGGATTTATCTCTGGGCTTTCTATTTTGTTCCATTGATCTATATTTCTGTCTTTGTGCCAGTACCATACTGTCTTGATAACTGTGGCTTTGTAGTAGAGCCTGAAGTCAGGTAGGTTGATTCCTCCAGTTCCATTCTTCTTTCTCAAGATCGCTTTGGCTATTTGAGGTTTTTTGTATTTCCATACAAATTGTGAAATTATTTGTGCTAGCTCTGTGAAGAATACTGTTGGTAGCTTGATAGGGATTGCATTGAATCTATAAATTGCTTTGGGTAGTATACTCATTTTCACTATATTGATTCTTCCAATCCATGAACATGGTATATTTCTCCATCTGTTAGTGTCCTCTTTGATTTCTTTCACCAGTGTTTTATAGTTTTCTATATATAGGTCTTTAGTTTCTTTAGGTAGATATATTCCTAAGTATTTTATTCTTTCCGTTGCAATGGTGAATGGAATTGTTTCCTTAATTTCTCTTTCTGTTTTCTCATTATTAGTGCATAGGAATGCAAGGGATTTCTGTGTGTTGATTTTATATCCTGCAACTTTACTATAGTCATTGATTAGTTCTAGTAATTTTCTGGTGGAGTCTTTAGGGTTTTCTATGTAGAGGATCATGTCATCTGCAAACAGTGAGAGCTTTACTTCTTCTTTTCCAATTTGGATTCCTTTTATTTCTTTTTCTGCTCTGATTGCTGTGGCCAAAACTTCCAAAACTATGTTGAATAGTAATGGTGAAAGTGGGCACCCTTGTCTTGTTTCTGATTTTAGAGGAAATGCTTTCAATTTTTTACCATTGAGGATAATGTTTGCTGTGGGTTTGTCATATATAGCTTTTATTATGTTGAGGTATGTTCCTTCTATTCCTGCTTTCTGGAGAGTTTTGATCATAAATGGATGTTGAATTTTGTCAAAGGCTTTCTCTGCATCTATTGAGATAATCATATGGTTTTTATTTTTCAATTTGTTAATGTGGTGTATTACATTGATCGATTTGCGGATATTGAAGAATCCTTGCATCCCTGGGATAAAGCCCACTTGGTCATGGTGTATGATCTTTTTAATGTGTTGTTGGATTCTGATTGCTAGAATTTTGTTAAGGATTTTTGCATCTATGTTCATCAGTGATATTGGCCTGTAGTTTTCTTTTTTTGTGGGATCTTTGTCAGGTTTTGGCATTAGGGTGATGGTGGCCTCATAGAATGAGTTTGGAAATTTACCATCCTCTGCAATTTTCTGGAAGTTTGAGCAGGATAGGTGTTAGCTCTTCTCTAAATTTTTGGTAGAATTCAGCTGTGAAGCCGTCTGGACCTGGGCTTTTGTTTGCTGGAAGATTTTTGATTACAGTTTCAATTTCCGTGCTTGTGATGGGTCTGTTAAGATTTTCTATTTCTTCCTGGTCGAGTTTTGGAAAGTTGTACTTTTCTAAGAATTTGTCCATTTCTTCCATGTTGTCCATTTTATTGGCATATAATTGTTGATAGTACTCTCTTATGATCCTTTGTATTTCTGTGTTGTCTGTTGTGATCTCTCCATTTTCATTTCTAATTTTATTGATTTGATTTTTCTCCCTTTGTTTCTTGATGAGTCTGGCTAATGGTGTGTCAATTTTATTTATCCTTTCAAAAAACCAGCTTTTGGTTTTGTTGATTTTTGCTATGATCTCTTTTGTTTCTTTTGCATTTATTTCTGCTCTAAGTTTTAAGATTTCTTTCCTTCTACTAACCCTGGGGTTCTTCATTTCTTCCTTTTCTAGTTGCTTTAGGTGTAGAGTTAGGTTATTTATTTGACTTTTTTCTTGTTTCTTGAGGTGTGCCTGTATTGCTATGAACTTTCCCCTTAGGACTGCTTTTACTGTGTCCCACAGGTTTTGGTTGTTGTGTTTTCATTTTCATTCATTTCTATGCAAATTTTGATTTCTTTTTTTATTTCTTCTGTGATTTGTTGGTTATTCAGCAGCGTGTTGTTCAGCCTCCATATGTTGGAATTTTTAATAGTTTTTCTCCTGTAATTAAGATGCTGCATTTGTTAGCACTTGTTAGCACTGTATATTTGTTAGCAGTTCCTGGGCCAAATGCATTGTTGCTGTTGTGAGTTATCTCCGCTGCTTTACCCATTTTGAACTCGAATTTAAAAAATCTCTCAAATTTGCTTTTTATCTAACATCATTTCTGTAGTTTAAATAAATACAAAAGAACAGCAAGTAACAGACCATTAACAAAAAACAATAAAGTGAGAAATGTGCATTAAAGTGATATATTACATAACCACATTTATTTAAGAATATATTCCAATATCAAACAGCAAGTTTCAACAATGCAAAACCGCAACTACTTTTGCACCAATCTATAGTAAAAGAGAATGGGAAGGAAAGGGGGAGAACAATTCTAGAAAAGCTATGATATAAGGAAGAGAAAAGTTGAGGTTGCTGGTAGAATGTGGCCTTGGCTTTTTTCTGAAAAGCTGGTGGTGTGTGGGCTGGAGGGGGACAGAGGTGTCAACATAGGAAGCAATTGCCACTCAACACTCACCATCTCCAAATCCTGGTTGCTGAAGAGCTTGGCACATAAGACCCTGGACTCAGTGCTCTGCAGAGAGAATTTGTAAAGGACACTGTTTTATAGGGATTGTTCAGTGACAATCTTCCCTGGCACTGCTCGAAGTTTAGAAGGTTAGCTGGAGACTAACAAGAACCAGGGCTTCCCAGGTGGCTCAGGGGTAAAGAATCTGTCTGGCAATGGCACCCCACTCCAGTACTCTTGCCTGGAAAATCCCATGGAGAGAGGAGCCTGGAAGGCTGCAGTCCATGAAGTCACGAAGAGTCGGGCATGACAGAGCGACTTTACTTTCACTTTTCACTTTCATGCATTGGAGAAAGAAATGGCAACCCACTCCAGTGTTCTTGCCTGGAGAATCCCAGGGATGGGGGAGCCTGGTGGGCTGCCGTCTATGGGTAGCACAGAGTCAGACACGACTGAAGAGACTTAGCAGCAGCAGCAGCAGCCAATAAAGGAGATGCAGGAGACTCCATTTCAATTCCTGGGGTAGGAAGATCCCCTGGAGAAGGAAATGGCAAACCACTCCAGTATTCTTGCTTGAAAAATCCCATGGACAAAGGAACCTGGCATGCTATGGGGACACAGAGTCAGACATGACTGAACGCAATGGGAACACACTCTTGCCATCTTGAGGAACTGGATTTTAAAGTTAAAGGTCCAAATTGACTTCTTTTGCTCCGATGTTGGGCAGAATCAATGTCAAAGGCATGATGCATCAAGATGTGTCAGCTGGGTCCATGCTGTAATTTGTTCTGAACCATCCAAAGGAAGCTTTGGGGGACTGGAAGCTGGTTAGTGTATCTGGTGTTAAAAAGATGGACAGCTGGTATGGACAGCCATAGAGCCAGCCCCTCCTTTCTACACCTGCATACCTTCCTACATCTACATACCATACATCTCAACTTCTCATTTTCCAGGCTACCCAGATGCTGCCTTTAACCTGATTTCATTTTTGGGTAACAGGATTGATAGGGAGATGCCCAGAGGGATTGATACCCCCACAGATGGCCCTGCCTGGAGGCTGGAGCCAAGTTTCAGCTGAAGTTGAATTCAGGCAAGCCAACTTGGAAGTTCATAAGCTTGAAGATCTCCAGCCCAGGGAGGCCACCACCAGAACGTACTGGTCACATTAGAACCTGCCTAATGAAGTGAAGCCTTGTTTATTTTTCCATGGTAAAGGTAATGGCATGTGACATTTCTCTGAATCATTCATTTATATTTTTCCTCCTTTTTTTCAGCCTAAGAAACTAAACAGATGGAGAAAACTTACTTAATTGTTTTCTTATTACTCCTGGCAGTCTTTGGCTCCAGACAACTGCTTAGCCTATTTCCCTGGCTAGAAAGAATGCCTGGAAGTGTTTACTCTGTCTTCAGATTCACAGAGGGTGAGCAGGGACCACATTTTCTCCATTTGTTCCCTGCATCAAAGTCTTCTTCCCAGCTCCAGAACAAAGATGGTTTACTGATGCTCTGAACCCTACTCAGAAGCTTTTTTATTTGATTTGATCCCTCTTGTTGATGTTAGTAGTGCATTTAAGCATGTCTCCAATCCCATCTTCTAGCAGGAATGCAGAGCTCCTTGTGAGAAGGTTGGCTGTGGATGAAAACATCCACAATGTGAACACAGCTCTGCGCATGAGCAGCTGAGGGATGAGCTGATGGGAGGCAGGGGCACGAGTAGGTGATTAATTTCTGTTATGGGTAGAATTGTGCCTGCATCCCTCCATACACATGTAAATGTGAGAGTCCTAACCTCTACACCTCAGAATATGATCTTATTTGGAAATAGGGCCTTGACAGAAATAACCAAGTTAAAATTAGGTCCCTAGCTGTTGTTGTTGTTCAGTCACTAAGTTGTGTCCAACTCTTTGCAACCCCATGGACTTTAACCCACCAGGATGTCCTTCACTATCTCCAAGAGTTTGCTCAAATTCATGTTCGTTGTGTTGGTGATGCCATCTAACCACCTTATCCTCTGCAGTCCCCTTCTCCCTTTGCCTTTAAACTTTCCCAGTATCATTGTCTTTTCCACTGAGTCAGCTCTTGGCATCAGGTGGCCAACATATCAGAGCTTCAGCTTCAGCGTCAGTCCTTCCAATGAATATTCAGGATTGATTTCCTTTAAGACTGATTGGTTTGATCTAGTAGGGTGGACTCCAATTCAGTATGGCGGTGTCCTTACTGTAAGGGGGAAATCTGGATACAGAGACACACAGAGAAGGAAGACAACACAGAGACATAGGGATAACAGAGCCATCTCCAGGCCAAGAAGTGAGGCAAAGAGCAGATCTTCCTTCACAGCCTTCAGAAGACACCAATCCTGCCAACACCTGACCTTCAGCTTCTAGTCTCCAGAACTGTGAGTCGATAAACTTCTAGTTCTGAAGTCACTCACTCTATGGTACTTTGTTATGGTTTCCCCAGGAAATGCATGCAATTGCATTCCAGGAAAGTACAAGAGGTGTGAGATATGTTATAAAAAGAGTGCAGTGGGTATGATGGAGTTGAGAATAATTGCTTGCTTCAGACTCTTGAACAGAGATGCTGAATATGGCCCCAAACAGCAATAATAATACAAAATTTGGGTTTGCTTTGGCAAAGGCAACACCATAATGGGTAATTTTAGTGTCAAAAACAATCAAAGTATTAAATATCTAGCAAAAGAAAAAAGTAAACCTCTAACTATGGAGATTTCCTGTGCTTAAGAGGAATTGACCACAAAGCAATTAAAGTTAAGAAAGAAAGAAAGCCTTCTATTTCATACTTGGAGAAAGCTTTTAAAACTCTTCTTGCTATAGACAAGTAGCCCCACTTATATTTGTATGGTTTTTCACAGCTTTTGTAGAACTTCATATACTTGATTCCATTTAATAGTCCCAAGAGATTAAACAGGGAAGAAAAACTTATGCTTATTTTATAAATGGGAAATTTGTGACTGTTAAGAGTGTTTTGCCCAAGATCAGATAGGCAACAAATTTCTTTCTTGATTAAAATGATTTTGATTGAAAAAATAGCCACCAATTTGAATAATGTAGACATAAAATCATTTGCCAGTAAAGATTCCCCAAGCCAAAGAAGCCAAAAGTAACTGGCCATGGGAAGACCAAAGCTACAGTTCCCCACCCAGGGCCTTTCCCCATAAGGGGTTGTGAGTCTGGTCTATGAGATTGCCATGGAGATGACTCACAGCCAATCTCCAAGATTGCGCCTCTGATCAAATTTCAAATTCTAAGATGAGAGGATCTGATTGGGCTGGTTAGGTGTCTAGCCTTGTGGCTACCAATTGTGATTAGAGTATCCAGGTCCCATAGTATCAGCAAGGTGAATGAGGACCCAATCTTAAAGATTAGGTGGACAGTTTCCAAACAGAGGGAAATTATAATGTAGCCTGCCAAGTCCCCCAGAGAAGGCAATGGCACCCCACTCCAGTACTTTTGCCTGGAAAATCCCATGGACAGAGGAGCCTGGTAGGCTATAGTCCATGGGGTCGCTAAGAGTCAGACACGACTGAATGACTTCACTTTCACTTTTCACTTTCATGCATTGGAGAAGGAAATGTCAACCCACTCCAGTGTTCTTGCTTGGAGAATCCCAGGGACAGAGGAGCCTGTTGGGTTGCTGTCTATGGGGTCTCACAGAATTGGACACAATTGACGCGACTTAGCAGCTCCAGTATCAGCGAGTCCCCGGAAGTTCCACCCCTTAGCTGCCCAACACTAACACATATGGGGAGCTTCCTGTGCATCTAGATGTGCCCCCCGGGGTAACACAGTGCAGAACATAGAGATCCAAGCACCCTCATCCACTCCCCAGTAGAAACAACGAAAGGTCATGTCCAGCTAACAACTAGTAGATGGGCTAGCAGCTCATTAAACTTGATTCCCTTTCTTCCTGAGCTCACAGATTCACTCCCTTTCCCAACCTCCCTTGGGATTAGATGGGTCATGTGACCAAGTTCTGGCCAGTGGAATGTGAGCGGAAGTCACTTTCAGGTCTGGATCTCCTTGCTCTTCCCCCTTCACTGACTCAATGAAGAGACACAGTGACCTTGACAGCTTCAGTAAACTGAATATGGAATAACTACAACATGGAAGGACGTTGGGTCCCAAGTCACTTCTTGTAGAAGAGGCACAGGCATATCAAGAACAGATTTAAAAATTGCAACCAAAAGAACACTGATGAAGAAGATAGTTCCAGAAGAAGGGATTTGATGATCTCTTTGGTACCCACAGGAGGAGCTCTCCAACTATTAACCCATTAATTTAAAGAGTATTTCTTGAGCTCCTAATATGTGCCAGGCATACTCTGCTAGATACTGAAGATTCAATGTCAAACTCAATGTTTGCCCTCTTGATACTTACAGTCTAGAAAGAAGAAGGGTGGTAGTCAGCTCATCTCATTCATGAACATGTAATTACAAACTGAGGTAAAGACTCTGAAGGAAAGATTCTGGTCTGTGAAAGAGCATAGCAAAGGATCAAATCTTAAATGTGAGGATTTGAAGAAATGACATTTGGGCTGAGTCCTGAATACTGAGTAGGTGATAACTCATGGAAGAAAACAATTTTTGGACAAATATTTGCAGAACCTTCTGATGGGGGTACACAGGAAGTACAATAGGAGCCCCTCCAAAAGTATTTTAATTTCTTTGAAAGAAATGAAAAAGGCTTATTACAGTAGGTGACATTTCAGCTAGTGAATAAAAAGAAATTTGAAAAACAATAGAAGAGGAAGGACACCCCAAGCGGAGGGTGTAACGTGTGTCGTAGTCACGAAGGCACCAGAGAGTCGGAGCAGGCAGTTCTCCACAACTATAGCTTTAGCATAAAGATGTTGTGAGGGAAGTGGTCCCTGAGAAAGCTAGAGGGTCAAATGACGAAGACTCCCTCATCTAGGTCATGCTAAAGGGGATAGACTGTACCCTGTGGGCAGTGGGGAGTCAAAGGAAAATAATCACAGGGAAGTGTTCAAATAAAATGTCTCCTTCAGAAAGTTCAGTCTAGATTTTATGAAGAACAGATTGGACCTGGAAGAGAATGGAAGCTGAGAGGAAAATTCAGAGCCATGAAGACCCTCTGTGTAATAGTTATCATCTACTCTAGGCCTCAGCCTGAGTTATCATCGACCATAACCTGAGCCTTTCTGAGAGAAGGAATAGTCTGAAGTGTTCCTCTCTTTCTACCTGCCCCACTGCCGCCATCTTGGTTGGCCCTGGTTGCCATAGCAACAAGTAGTCTCTCTCTCTCTCTCTCTCTCTCTCTCTCTCTCTCTCTCCCTGCAGCCTTCAACTCCTGTAATCTCTTCTCCACAGTGCCAGCTGGTTATGGGCCCTGAGACTCGTGGCTGATCACATCCCCCAGGCTCAGAGAGCTACTAATGGACTAGAGGGTCAAGCTAAAGTCTTCTCTTGTGCATCTCTAGCTTCCTCTCTCTTTACTTACTGCTCAGCTCTTCATGTACATTATCTTTAATTCCTACTCCAAGGTGAACATCACTGTCCTTATTTTACAGCTTCAGGGGTGTCAAGTCATAGGTCACAAGCCAAAGGTCACAGACTAATAAACTCTGGGATCACATTTTGAATCCAGCACTAACTCAAAAGCCCAAACCCTCTCCATTCAGGCACGTTAACACTAAACCAAGTGGCCTGGGTCAGTCAGGCTATATCCCCAAATTATGCACCCCCAAATGTAGTACCCAAAGAACTGAATGAAAGTATTACATAAAACAGAACAATGCCAGTACTATTCTTTTTCCAAACCACTGTAAATAATCCAAGTTTTTAAAATTTATGTATGTGCCCTCTATAAATTTCTTAAACTCTCTGGCCCTTCTACCACCATGAAAATTAGAATTTAGTGTACAGCACTGACTGTACTAATTTTGCAGCTTGTTGTGGTGGTGGTGAGTTTTTTTTTTTTGGTCACAGTAATGCAGGATCATGCAGGATCTTAGTTCCCCAACCAGAGATAGAACCTGGGCCCCTTGCAGTGGAAGCTTGGAGTCTTCACCACTGAGCCACCAGGGAAGTCCCTAATTTTATAGCTATTTTAATTGATTCCATCTCTTAAATAAGTTTGAAATCCACTGACCTAAATTGTATGGTTAGTAGGAGAGAGGGAAATAAGAAATCTTTGTTGGAGTTGATACATGGAAGGCTCTGAAAGCCTGGCCCAGGAGTGTGTGATCCTGTGGACTGTAATCCTCCAGACTCCTCTGTTCATGGACTTTTCCCAGCAAGAATACTAGAGAGGGTTGCCATTCCCTTCTCCAGGGGATCTTCCTGACCTAGGGATCAAACCCAAGTCCCCTTCATTGCAGGCATATTCTTTACCATCTGAGCCACTGGGGATGTTTATATGGTTAGTCAGAAAGAGGGAAATAAGAAATCTTGGTTGGGGTTGATACATAGAAGGTTATGAAAGCCTGGCCCAGTAGCTATACTCCAAAGTCAACATTCAAAAAACTAAGATCATGGCATCTGCTCCCATCACATCATGGCAAATAGATGGGGAAATAATGGAAACAGTGATAGACTGTATTTTCTTGTGTTCCAAAATCACTGCGGATGATGACTGCAGCCATGAAATTAAAACATGCTTGCTCATTGGAAGAAAAGCTATGACAAAACCTAGACAGCATATTAAAAAAGCAGAGATATCACTTTGCTGACAAAGGTCCATCTAGTCAAAGCTATGGTTTTTCTGATAGTCATGTACAGATGTGAGATTTGGACCATAAAGAAGGCTGAGCACTGAAAATTTGATGTTTTTGAACTGCATTGTTGGAGAAGACTCTTGAGATTCCCTTAGACTGCAAGACCAAACCAGTCAATCCTAAAGCATCGACCCGGATTATTCATTGGAAGGACTGATGCTGAAGCTCCAATACTTTGGCCACCTGATGCAAAGAGCTGACTCATTGGAAAAGACCCTGATGCTGGAAAATATTGAAGGCAGGAAGAGAAGGGGACAACAGAAGATAATATCGTTGGATGGCATCACTGACTCAATGGACATAAGTTTGAGAAAACTCCAGGAAATAATGGAAGACAGGGAAGCCTGACGTGCAGCAGTCCATGGGGTCGCAAAGAGTTGGACACAACTGAGTGACTAAACAACAACAACAAGCAGAGGGGAGTATCAGGTGGCTTCCTGTAGAGGAGAGGCCCGATTCCAGCTGCACTGCAGCAAGACTTCTCTGACCACAGGGGCCAAAAAGATAAGAACAGAATTTCTCAAAACATGATCCCATACCAATAGGATCAGAATCAGCCAGGAGCACATTAAAATATGTTCCCAGGCCCCACCCACAATTCGAATCATCAGGGATGGGAATCCAAGAATCTGCATGTTAACAGCCTCTGAGACTTTAGTGGATGCTGACTATGATGATCAGCAGATTAGGAGGGGAGATTTTTTGACCTGGAAACCAGCTGGATGGCTGCAAAGATTCTCCAGAAAGGAGGCAATAACGGAGTGAGCTGGAGCAGAGGAGAGGAACCTCAGGACAGGGAGAGACGGGCGGGAGAGGATGTGGGATGGACAAGTGAAAGGAGGACAGGGAAGGCAGCTCAGGGTTTCTGACCCTGGTGGCCGGGAGGATGGTGGGGTCATTGGCCGAAACCAGGAAGGCAAGGGAAACAGCAGTTTGGAGGCAGATAATTTTGTTTGGGTTGGTCACCTTGAACTTGAGAGGCTGACAGGACATCCTAGCCAGTGTGTAAACAGTCTACCATTAGCAGGTCTGTAAATGGCATTGAGGATCTACGGCTGACTTGCACGTTTGGAAACCCCAGGATACTAATGAGGCTCAGGCCAGGGGACAGGACTTCTGGGAGTCTATTAGCTTTCTCTGCGGCCAGCTGCAGACACAAACCGCGAATGACACCAAGGTGGAGAGGGCCAGGGAGTGGCGGACGCGTGATTGCCTGCAGATCCAACCTGGACCTGGGAAAACCAGCCCTGGTTTCCTGTCCTGCCAGGGCACCTTGTGATAGCACTTTCCAAACTGCACCTGGTTCTGGTCACTCGTGCTCTGGTGGGGGTCACCCACCAGCGGTGACCTCAAAGGCAGCTTTAAAACTCCATGCAGCTGTGTTCTCAACCCAGCCAATTATATCCCATGGGAAAATCAGGCAGGGCCAGAACTTGGATGTCATCTCAAGACCCCTTTTAAGACCAGAAGAAGGCCTTTGAGAATTGCCAGTTTCCGTAGATCCAAGGCACCCAGGCCTTTCATCTGCACATTAACACACACGGGGAGAGGGGCTAGTCTGGAACTAGGATCATCAGGTTTTCGAAAAGAGACATTTTTCTTGCTTAGCTTCCAGTCTGCTGAAGGGGGCATCTGGGGAATATCACAGCTGGAAGAGCATCTAGAGGTTTTAAATTAAAATAAAATGCCTCAATCTTTGAAAACTGTACAATAAACTGTGGGTGTCATGCTAGGGCCTCAAGCTGTTCACTTTCAGGCGAGCTCCAGGCTGAACTCCTTCTGAGGCCACAGGAAAGAAGGAAATATATCAGTGGACTCACAGCGCCCTCATCCCGACCCCCTGCCCCACATTCCCCCCACCTCCACCCTTATTGTTGTTCATTCGCTAAGTGGTTTCTGACTCTTTGCAACCCCATGGGCTGCAGCATGCCAGGCTTCCCTGTCCTTCACTATCCTCCGGAGTTTGCTCAAACTCATGCCCACTGAGTCAATGATGTTATCTAACCATCTCATCCTCTGTCACCCCCTTCTCCTCTTGCCCTCAGTCTTTCCCAGCACCTACCACTCCCCACCCTCAACCTCAGAAATGGAGCCACCACACCCTGATCTCAGCCCCAGGAAACTCTCAGCAGAAGCTTTGGAAAACCCATCCTGGTGATCAGCCCTCCTAGAGCAGCACAGGGTCTGGTGGCCTCCAAACACCATTTCTCCACCATCAGTCAAGTCTGATGCATCTCAAGGATGGTAAGTAGCACAGCCCCTGGCACCTCCCAAGCCCAGACCTACCCTGCTGTCTGATTTTGTCCCCAGGCAGGTTCTCTTGGACCCACAGAAGAGCGATGCTGTAGATATTTGCCACCCACATGCCTACTTAATCACTTCAGTCGTGTCTAACTCTCTGTGACCCCATGGACTGCCCCGCTCGTCAGTCCATGGGGTTCTCCAGGCAAGAATACTGGAATGGGTTGCCATGCCCTCCTCCAGGGGATCTTCCTGACCCAAGGATGGAACCTGCATCTCCTGTGTCTTCTGTATTGAAGGTGGGTTCTTTACCCACTGAGCCACCAGGGAAGCCCACATGAGAGCATCAACTCCCAGGGTGTACATTTCCTTTCTGGAATTCCCTTCCTAGTGCCAAAGCCCTCAAGAGCCCAGGAGGAGTGCAGAGGTTTGGTGACTAGAACTTGTGCTGTTTACAGACCTTCAGGGATGTGATTAATACAATTCAGGACTATCTGTGTTGACACACACTTACGTCACTGTCTGAGTCTGCCACTGTCTGAGTCTGCCACAGCTGCCTGCAAAGGGGGACACTTCCACAGCTGAAATCCATCTTCTCATAGCTCTGGAGTCCAGGAGTCCAAGATCAACCCTGTTGGCAGGGTTGGTTTCCACTGAGGCCTCGCTCTTTGGCTTGAAGATGACTGTCTTCTGGTATCTTCACATGGCCTTTCCTCTGTATGTCTATATTTTAATCTCTTTGTATAAGATGGAATTAAGGCCCACCCACAGGACTTCTTTACCTTCGTTACTTCTTTTTTTTTTTTTTTTTGTAAAAAAGATACTTACTTCAGTTTATTTTTATGCCAGCTGGCCTCTCCAGGTGGTATGCGGGATCTTAGTTCCCAGACCAGGGATCAAACCTCTGCCCCTTGCAATGGAAGTGCATATTCTTAACTCCTGGACCACCAGGGAAACCTCCCTTAACTACTTCTTTAAAGATGCTATCTATAATACAGTCACATTCTGAGGTGTGATGGTTAGGAGTTAAATATATAATTCTTGGAAAGTGAAAGTGAAATTGAAAGTCGCTCAGTCATGTCTGACTCTTTTGAGACCCCATGGACTATAGCCTGCCAGGCTCCTCAGCCCATGGGGTTTTCCAGGCAAGAATACTGGAGTGGGTTGCCATTCCCTTCTCCAGGGGATCTTCCTAACCCAGGGATCAAACCCAGGTCTCCCACATTGTGGATGGATTCTTTACCATGTGAGCCATCAGGGAAGCCCAACAACTCTTGGAGAGGACCCAATTCGGTCCGTGACAGTCACAGAGCACAGCATCCAGCCCTTCAAGCCTGACCCACCCTGTTCCTTGCCTATTAGCCAGACTGTCCACCATCATATTCCTTGCAAGTAGCAGTGAGTTGGAGAGGAAGGAAAGTCCAGCAAAGTCACTGGCTTCTGGCTCACAGTTTGGGTACTAAGGTCATTGGAAGAAGAGTTTGAAACTAATAACTGTGGGTCCCTGTCCTCATCTGCTTAGACATGCATCTCCCTGGGTCCTCAGAGGTCACCAAGTGCCTTTAACTGAATCAGATCAACTGAATCAGGTGCTCTGACTTGTATCCCCTCCCCACCCATCTATCTTAGAGAAGATTCTTTCACCAAAGATCCACATACACTCCAGGCAACAGACTTCACCCTAGTGCCTGTGTTGCTCGGGTTGCTGTTGGGAACCCCAGCACAAGGTCCAGCTGGCCCTGTGATCTCACAGGATGGAGGAGGCCCCCACCTAGAGCCCCCAGATGCAGATGGGGCCAAGTCACTGGCCAGAGTCTGTTGGAGACTTCAGGCCACAGTTTCAAGGGAACCGTGTAGATCTTCATGAGGGATGAGCTCAAACACTTGGGGAAATCTACTCTAAAAGGGAAAAAAGACACCGACATTCATTTGCACAGAGGCATCGCTATTTGAGAGCAAGGAGGGCAGGATGGAGCAGTGTGTGGCACAGTCAGAGAAGGGGGGCTAGAGAAGCTGGGGGAAGAGATGGTGCTGGAGCTAAGCCTGGGAGGGAGAAGCCAACGGGCTGAGAGCAGAGAGGAGGGAGGCCCCCGAAGTGGGGGCATGGCCTGAACAAGGACCAGATTCAGGTAGGAGGTGGCCAGGCTCAGCGCTGGGAGAAGGAGGCAGGCTCTTGCTCTGCCCAGAGCAGAGGCAAGTTCTCCAAATGTAAATGCATGGATGCTGTGTGAACCCTCCGATTTCCAAAAAGGACAGGGAGCTGACGGCAGCGCTTGTGGCCGAAGTGGGCCTGTAGACAGGGGCAGAGTCCAGCCTGCTCCCGGACTCAGCACCTCTTCGGCATCTAAACCAAAGCTCCACACTCCACTTTTTGGCAGGCCCTGAACGTGCTCTCCGCTGTCAGCATTATTGCTTTCCAGGAATCTCCTGTTTTTCAAAGTATTTTTGCCAAGATGTGATGTTTTGCAAGTCCTGCCGCCCATCGCCCTCCTCCCCTGTCAAACTGATGAAACCATCCATCTTCCAGCTCCAAGCAGTCTCACTCCACCCTGCCCTCGCACCCCAGCTCACCCCAGCATCTGGCCGAGACCCAGGAGTCCCGGAGGCAAAAGACAGGCCTGTCTGTCTCCACCGGAGCTGGCGACATGGAGGGGCTGTGGTATCCTTGCCGCCCAGTCAAGACAACTGCTTGCTGGCAAATACCCCCAAGGGGCATATCTCCCAGGCAGCCCCCGAGTTCTGGCAGAAGACAGGGTAGAATTGTTTCTGAGGATATCTGGACATGAAATAAGGGCAAAGGGCCCTTTCTAAAATATTTGCTTGAGGACTGGGTTTTAAACTCATTCCACTGCTCAGCAACTCCTGCCCCACATAAATTCATCAATACAGGAAAATATGTATTCTGTCTCCCATTTGTTACACCAAGGGGAACATAAGTTGCCTATGGAGGAAGGGTTTCAGGCTTGTCAGATTCCGATACCTGGGGAATCATTTTAACCCAATCTTGCAAATAAACATGGAATTTTGCCAGCCTGCCATTACACTTTGTCAGTCTAGGCGAAACCATATCTTCAGGCTGGAGAATATATGCCTAATAATTATTGAGCTGCAGGGCACAGGCTTTGTTTAGAAAGCTTCATGTGTGTAAATGTACATAATTCAAAAGGGAATTCTATTTTACCAGGAAAAAAACAATCAAAATCCTACACCTGTCACTCTTTGGCTCAGCATCCATGGCAACACCATGGAATACGGGTGCGATAACAAACTCTACCTTTAATCCAGGCCTCAACACTAAATCTAAACTGTTCTTCCTTGTCATTCCTTGGAGACCTGCAAGCTTTCAAGTAATTCGGAACGTAAGTTTTTCCTCACCTGTGTACTGTAGAGCTCTTCCAACTGCTGTGAGAGCCCTTTAGTGGGCAGCTACTGCAAGAAATGACCCTGGACCTTTCTGGAAGCCTTGCCAAGACTTAGGAGGGTGAAAGGGTAGGCAGGCTGTTTCATTCCCTGGTTTAGTCAACCCTGGGAGCATGGCCTCCTCAGCACCAAAGATGCAGTTTTGTGGGAAACAGAAAAGTAATTCAGTAAGAAAACAATTCAGGGGTTTATAGGGCAAAATGGCTGTTGTTCTGTTTTTGTGTTAGTTGCTCAGTCATGTCTGACTCTTTGTGACCCTATGGAGTGTAGCCTGCCAGGCTCCTCTGTCCATGGAATTCTCCAGGCAAGATTACTGGCATAGATAGCCATTCCTTTCTCCAGGGGGATCTTCCTGATGCAGGGATTGAACACGAATCTCTTGCACTGCAGGCAGATTCTTTACCATCTGAGCCACAAGGGAAGTCACAAATGCCTGTTACCACCCTAAATAGTACTTTTTTTTTTGGTTGTAGCACCACTTTCATTTTTTATTTTATAAGGAAATTCTACTGTGAATTTCCAGTATTTTTATTTATTTATTTTTAATATAAATTTATTTATTTTAATTGGAGGCTAATTACTTTACAATATTGTATTGGTTTTGCCATACATCAACATGAATCTGCCACGGGTGTACACGTGTTCCCCATCCTGAACCCCCCTCCCACCTCCTTCCCCATACCATCCCTCTGGGTCATCCCAGTGCACCAGCCCTGAGCATCCTGTATCCTGCATCAAACCTGGACTGGCGATTCGTTTCACATATGATAATATACATGTTTCAATGCCATTCTCCCAAATCATCCCACCCTCACCCTCAGAGTCCAAAAGACTGTTCTATACATCTGTGTCTCTTTTGCTATCTCGCAAAAGGGTTATCGTTACCATCTTTCTAAATTCCATATATATGTGTTAGTATACTGTATTGGTGTTTTCCTTTCTGGCTTACTTCACTCTGTATAATAGGCTCCAGCTTCATCCACTTCATTAGAACTGATTCAAATGTATTCTTTTTAATGGCTGAGTAATACTCCATTGTGTATATGTATCCATTTGTCTGCTGATGGACTTCTAGGTTGCTTCCATGTCCTGGCTATTATAAACAGTGCTGTGATGAACACTGGGGTACACATAATATTTTCATTAGAGTAATTCTTCAGAAAGTTTACTCTGTCTCTGAATGCTGATACTTGACAACATCAAAGATGGAAAGGAATTTTAGAGATTATGTTAAGTCTGTGGCTTCAAAACTTTAAAACTTCTAACAGAATCTTATATGCAAACCCGGTACATCAAGCACGTGAGTGGAAGGCCCACTGGCCTCTCCTCCTTACCCCAGACACCTGTTGGCATAGTGGGACAAGCTGGGCCACCCCCTTCCCATGGCTTTCCTCCCCACTGTCACTCAAGCACTAGCATTGGAAGAAGGTGGAAGTGACACAGCCTTCTAACATGGCAGTCATGTTGGCTCCTTGAAATCACAGTCTCCCAAGTAGTGCCAGCCAGGCTGGGATATGGACTAGACGCCCACATGCCTGCCTCTTAATTCACAGCCTCTGAGTGATGTGACTCTGCCTGGTCCTTGAAGCTGCTCCTTGATCAGCCCCTCCTGTCAGCAAGCAGTTCCTCAGCAGTGAAGCCTGCCTCAAATGGCAGATACAAATAGTGCAATAAAAATCCTACCTATTTTCAATGCAGGTTCACCAATTGTAACAAATGTACCACTGAATACAGAATGTCCAATAATTACTTCATATGCATTTTTGTATGTCTATTAGGTGTTATAAAAGATATATTCAATAGAAGGGTTATCCTTTTTCCCGGGGCCTGAAGAGGGAATTTGCCTATCGTTAACATAGCTAGTAAGTTGCAATGTCCAGCTACACGGCATGAGCTGCCTCAGATTTTCTCGCTTTCAGTCTTAAGTCTTTACCACCAAAGTCTCCCCCACTCCACTTCCTAATACCCGTTTCAGTCTCTCCATCTCTCAATACAGTCATTCAATAGTATTTATCCAGTAGCCACTGTATTCCTGGCACTGTTCTGTCATGGGGCAAAACAGCCAAAGTGGGCACACGGGACCCTCTGCCCACATAGAGCTTACACAAGAAATAAGTAAGCAAAGAAACAACGAAATTATATCTCATGATAACTGCAAAGAAGGAAATAAACAGCATACTTGGATGGAGAATAACTGATTTCCCCCCACATAGTCTTAGAGCCATAGCCCAAACCCAGAGGCCATCAAACTCCTGATATGCTTAAAAGAGATGCCCACGCCACCCTGGGGCCCCTGGTCCAACCACCCACCCAGCTGTGTGGAGTGGGACAGAAAAGAATGGCAGATCTACTGGGAGGAAGAGCTGAACGGAGAAGGAAGTGCTGCGGGGGAACAGGAAGTGCTGAGAGGGAACAGGAAGTGCTGAGGGGAGAGCAGGAAGTGCCTCGCAGGAAACAAAGCGCAAGAAACAGGAGATAACAGAAGGACACATTTCACGGACCATCAAGGCAGAAGGTTGTCTTCAGCTGGTAAAAAGATGGAAATTCAAATCTCCTCTTAACCAAACACACCAGGAAGACGGTGCTAAAAGGCGGGCAGAAGACATTACTCACAGGCCTTCCTTGTCTATGAGCCTAAGGCAGAATGGTGGTGATGGGGTTTTAAAATTTCCTTCTATGGAGGAGGAAATATGAATATTGAAGAATAAGAGGAAGAATTTCAGACACCCTCGCTAATCTTTGACAGCTTGGAGAGAATGGAAACCTCAAATAGAACATAGTAACCCACCAATTTCACCTTAGCCTGGGATAGCACTAACCAAGACTAGAAGAAACTACAGTCAGGTAGTTTTGCCAGTGTTCAGAGAAGCTTGCAGGAGGGTGGGGTCTCAGAAATATTTGCTAGAGGAGAACGGGCACAGAAGGCAAATACATCAAGGCCACGCATTTACTCACATTACAACCCAGAGGCTCAAAGAAAGGGTTCTTTATTTTCTCTATCACTTCATCTGATATTCCTCATGAGCCCACACCCTGTTCAATGAAGACTGGCCAATTAACAATAGTTCGGACTTTTCCAATTTAAACGGTCTCCTTTCAATGTAAACATTCAGTCAGTTTATTCAAAGTTCAATTCCCTATAAGGCTGGACTTAACAGTCTCTTTAGGACAGCTCGTATTTCCTCCCCTGCTGCTCTTCTACTTTTCTACATGGCAGCTAAGTATTTGGAGGAAAGATAGGAATTTCATGACTCCAAAGAGACCTGGCATCTCTGAGCCTCCCTACTGGAAAGCTCCCTGAGCCAGATATTATGCCTGGCTCTGCCTGTCCCTCCAAGGGCACCCAGGCATTTCTGAGGGCCCATTCCACATTGTAGCTGAAGACAACTGTTTTCAGCTGGTCAGTCCCTGGTTCTCCCTCTGACCCACTGAGTTGATGTCTTCCCCAGCCTGGCACAGGGGCAGCTTGTGAAACAATCTTAGAAGAGTAACACAAATACATAAGTGGATGAGAATCATCCCACCCAAGGTCTGCTTGGCCTCACGGTTCTACTCATCCCAGCCTTCTCAATTCTCAGACTCTCAGGTAAGGGGCCACGACAGCTCATAGAGTGAAATACAGTTTATTTCACTCATTACCCAATAGTCCCCACTAACTCTGGGGTTGTGACTGTGAGAAGGGGTATTTGGACTGGGGTTTGGTCTCTTACCTCCCCTGCTGCAGTCAGCCCTCCACCAGGCTTCCATGCCATTTGGAAGCAGCCAAGAGCAGCGTTTCCCCCAGAGGGCTGAGCCTCCCTTTAATATACACAGGGAAACATGCCACTAGTCTCGAGGTCTTGAGCTGCCCATGCCTGTCTGGATGTTTCTGGTAGCCCCATGGTATAAAAGTGTGTGAGCGAGATCCCTGATACCTAACCCAGCCTTCTACCTTCTCAGTTCTTTCCTGTAGGGTGGGCTCAGGCTCTTCATTCCATGTCTCATATCTTTCCCCAACCCTACAACAGGGAGCCTCCAAGTCTAGTTGTCCCTGGACAAAGTCCACCTCTTCAGTAACTGTGGAAATTTTTCAGGATATGCATCCTCCAGTGTGGGTTCTTGATACATTTAGGAAGTTTGAAAGTCCTCTCTCTCTCTACCAAGTCTGGTTTTCAAGACTATTGTCTTGCTGTAAAACCCTACTTGGATGTCAGAAACTGGTTTCTCTTTGCCTCTTGACATAACAGGTCTGATTCTTTCCCAACCTCCCCTGAGGGAGAACGGATGGCTTAATTCTGGATGAGGAACTTGGAGACCTTGCCCTTGAAAATGCAAGGAACATTAGCAGTTTGCAAAAACAAAACACAAACAAACAAAAACCAAGGGGAAAAAAAAATCTCTCTGTCTCATAAACCTGTTACTGTGACCCAGTGCTTGGGCTCAGTCTGATTTGCTCCTATTCTCAGAAGAATAACACAAATACTTCAGTGGATGAGAATCACCCCCCCAGAGTCTCTTCTGCCTCACACCTCTACTCATCCCAGCCGTCTCAATTCTCTGACTCTCAGGTAAGGGACCACAACAGTCACATGATCCTGCAACATGAGAACAGGCATTTCTGATTCAGCAGGAACTGGATGGACAAGCTGATGCCTTTTCAATGTCAGAAAGATGGACAGATGGGGCTGGACTTCACAGTTTTACACCTTAAGGCTGATCTCTTTTGCCCAGTTCTGGAAAGGTCTCTAGACTAGTTGCCACAACTCACAGAGACATCTGTATGAATTCCTTTATGCCCTCTGCATCCAAATGCATGCACAGAGATCATTTCATTCACCAACTTCTCCAGCAGCCAGTTTAAGCAGACATTTTTATTTTTGATGATGGCCTGCAATTCCTCTGGCAACTTAATTTTCAAAAAGCATCACATCAACATATCTTTCCATCCTCTCAGAGCCCAGTGGAGTGGGTACAAGAGCACGGCCATCACCTTTGACAGATGCTTGAGCTTCTGGGACACAGAGGTTGTTTGAGATGCCCAAGTTGATAAATAAAATAAAACCCCCTGACGGTTGAGTCACATCCTTCCCATTGGGTCCCAAAGAGAATGGGGGGGATCTTAAATCTTCATAAAGAGGTGCAGAGCTGAGTGATGCTATGAAACAGTATAGAGCATGCTGGGTGCTCTAGATTCATGCTGACTTAGAAACAGGAATCCAATGTAATATTATTTCACCATAAAAATGAAGTACTGATTCATGATACATTGTGGATGAACCTTGAAAACATTATGCTAAATAAAAGAAGCTAAGCACAAAAGGACAAATGTTGTATGATTCCATTTAAATGAGATATCTAGCGGGGGCAAGTCGACAGAGACAGAAAGTAAATTAATGTTTGCCAGTTGCTAGGAGAGGGGGGGAGACAGAACTTAACTGATAATGGCTATGGAATTTCTTTTTGGAGTGATGAAAATATTCTAAACTTAGATTGTTATGGTGGTTACATAACTCTGTAAGTATACTAAAACCATGGAATGTATACACTTTAAATGGGTGAATTTGTGATATGTGAATGATATTACAATAAATTTGTTGTTCTAAAAAGGGAAAGAAAAGAAACAGGAATACTGATTTTCACCCTGGACCAGCCACTGAGTGACTGCATGGCTTTACAGATGTCCCTGAACCTCACCCACTCTTTCCATACCCGTGAAGAGGAATAATAGTGTCCTTGGCAAAGTCCATGAACAAGTCCCAGGAAATGCAAGTAGAATCTGGATAATAAAATAAAGTCTTAATCTTTTTCCTCCCCCCATACAAAAGTCTAGTGTCACTTGCTCATAAGGTAAATGCCTGGAGCCTGACCCTTCAGACCAGAGTTCCTGGTTTCAAAAGGCTGTCCCCAATGCTTCAATATGGTGGACTGTGTGCAGAAGCACAGCCCACGACACCTCAACCCAAGATGGCGGCTGAGGGCCGTGCGCAGAGATGCTGTGTCTGACACTGTGATGAGCTGGGAGCAGCATGCCTGCGCCTGACGTCTGAGAACCTCACTCTCTCCCCACTGACCGGAAGCCTATAAACAACCCTGCCCACAACCAGTGGGGAGAGATTCTCTAGAGCATGAGTACCCACGTCTCCATTTCTAATCAAAAATGAAGCTTTTCTTTGCTTCTGAACTGAACTGGGTCTTGATCTATTGGCTTGAATGACACTAGACAAGAGGACCCTTGCTGAAGACTGATTTGAAAGGATTGGTAGCAATAGTAATAATAATAATAATAATATCTGATCCATTCACCGCATAGGATGGTTCAAAGAATCAAAAATAAACTGTATCAATGCATGTGATTCTCTGGGTGTGTCTTTGTGGAAGGATATTTTATGACCCAACGAGCCTTTGGAGATGGTGCTATGATGATGCAATACCAACAACTAGAATGTGCCCACACTCTTGCTTTTTTCTAATCTCATTTTGAGTATTGACCCCAGCATCTCTGTTCCCTTATTTTAGGAGAGAAAGGAGGAAAAACTTGTGTGCAATCAGGAATATATAGATTAGTCCTTTTATTCTTGCTTATAGGTGACTGGGGGTTTCCCCGGTAGCTCTGTGGTGAAGGATCCACCTGCAGTGCAGGAGATGCAGGTTTGATCACTGGGTTGGGAAGATCCCCTGGAGGAGGTCATGGCAACCCACTCCAGTATTCTTGCCTGGAGAATTCCATGGTTATAGGAGACTGGTGGGCTACAGTCCATAACATGGCAAAGTATCAGACACAACTGAAGCAAGTTGGCAGACACACACACAAAGTTGACTGACCAGAGGAATATGGCAAAGGATAGGGCCTCTTAGCATTTGCAGTCTGTACATTAGAAGAACACTTTATAAAGCCCTTTTACATCTTTTTCTCTTTGAGTCTTCACAGCAACCATGTAGGTAGGTAAGCAGGGTAAATCATATCACCTGGGTTCAGAGCTTGATGAATGGAGCTGACAAGTGATGTGACTGTGACCACATGGCACTGAACCGAATTCTCCTAAGCGTCCCCCCAAGTATCTCCCCCCGCTGTGCTACTACATTTAGGGCTGAAACCTTTAGCACTTGAAATAAAAGATTTGAGCAACTTGAGAAAAGGCTTTTTTTCCCTCTGAAAGTCAGCAATAGTTGCTATTGATATTCCTTGAACGTCTAATAATTACAGAGTGTTATATCAATTTCCAGACTTAGGTTGAGCCTTATTAGGGGCTCAGATCTGTTCCGGGACCCAAAAGGAGTGTGGACGTGAAGTGGTTGATGACATCCAAGATGGATGAAACTATTAGTGGAGACAAGACAAATTATGAAATAATAATGAATGATGCAGGCCAGAACTAAAACTAGCGTGGGGTATGACACACACAAGGCTCTAAAGGAACATGATGAAATAACACAGGATTGAATCAATGAGTTAAAATTAATGAAAAACATACTATTAAGTACTAGCTTGTGTGGTTCACAATATAAAAGATGCAGGGTTGGGATGGAAAAGAAATCAATGAAAGTGAGCATTGTTAGGGGAAGTGTCATGGAAGAGAGATTTAACTGGATGTTCATAGATCACTGAAGATTTCCTATTTCAGGAAACAGTGAAAATAAGCCTGATAAGAGGGAAAAAGAACAAAGTCCCAAACATAGGAATATACTAGGTATGTATGCCGTGGTTGGTGTCCCAGGCAGCGCTAGTGGTAAAGAACTCACCTGCCAATGCAGGAGACATAAGAGACTCGGTTTTGATCCTTGGATCAGGAAGATGCCCTGGAGGGGGGCATGGCAACCCACTTCAGTATTTTTGTTTGGAAAATCCCAGGGACAGAGGAGCCTGGCAGGCTACAGTCCATGGATTCACAAAGAGTTGGACACACGTGAAGTAATTTAGCACACACGCATGCACACAAGCAGTGGTGTGCTGGGAAATATTCAACATCCCTGTCTTGGGAAAACAAACCCTTATTTGTAGCATTGACCAGTTTCCAGGGTATAACTGCTCCAAATATGGTTGATTTCAAGCTACCAGTATGACATTATTAAATGTGGAGTTGGGAAGAGATATGTGTTAGCTCACCAGCATATAGTATTTCCAGCATACAATAGACAAAACTAGTCCCAAGACCAGAGATAATAGTAAACTAATTAGGGACTTATGAGTTTTAAATATTTATTAACTTTCTAGACATAATTTCTTTAAGCTTATATAATTTACTTTTTAATAATGGCTGTGTTTAGCAATTGACTCACAAACCTCCTGGAAATTGAGCATCAGCTCTTGTGACCAGTGCAGGACTCTGCCAGCACGCTATTGCACGCAGATAAAACAAAGAAACCAGACCCATGGGGATGGTTCAGGCTGGAGGTTAGAGAGAAATAGAATTCACTTCTTGGAGCCAAGTTAAAAAGACCAGGAAAGACTGAATGAAACTACTCCCTTCAGTCTTGTCCTACTGAAGCCTGACTGGAGTAGGATGTAAGGAGGCACTGAGGAGACTCAAGCAAGGAAGCAGATGCCATGATGTTCAAGGAAGTGCAGAGGGATGGACAGGATGGAGGGATGTGGGGACGACACAGATGAGGGGCTGAGAGGTGGTGAGGTAAGGGGAGCTGGGAGTGAGGGTGGCAAACAGAACCCAGAAGGGGAGACTAATGGGAGAGACATTTTGAAGTAAACACGAGCACAACTTTGAGCCTGGATTTGGGGATAAGGAGACAAGCCAGTCCAAGAGGCGTAAGACAGGTCCGGGTGACTGAGTGGAAAGTTAAAGGTGAGGGAACTAGCTGATCTCAACACACTGGGAAGGAAGACAGTTTCTTGAACCTGGCAGATGGGAGGCAACAGCCAGGAAAGTGTATGATGGAAATGTCTTGTGGACAACTGTGAAGAGAGATGGGACTGGAGCTCGGGGGAGAGGAACGTGGTGGAAAACGCCACCATCTTTGAGCGTCTCAGTGCAGAGGTGGCAGAAGAAGCTTGAGCAGGAAGAGTTCTCTGAGGAATACACACGGAAAAGAAGGCCTGAGTGTTGGCACATGCCATCACCAGGATTATGGGAGGAGGAAGAGAGACGGCACCAGAGAGTAGGACACCCAGAGGAAGAGGCCAGAGACGCCAAGAAGGGGCAGTTTCCAAGGGGGAAGAGAGCATATCAAATGCATTAGGGATGCTGAGCGAGTTAAAAGAGAGAAACATACGTTTTCAGAAAGAAAGAAACATGTAGAAGAGGGCTCATGAGAGAGGGGATATATGTATACAAATAGCTGGTTCACTTAGTTGTACAGCAGGAACTAACATGACACTGTAGAGCAATTATATTTCAATGAAAACAAAGAAAGAAAGAAAAAAGAGAAACAGTCAGGGAATTTAATTCCATCCCATGAAGAGAAATACATTTCTCCACCTCAGGCAGAAACTCTTCTCTTGTCCTGGGTCATCTGGAATCCACCTCAGTAAGGCAGCTCACTTTGCTTTCCTGGACACAGGCTCTTTGTTTCAAAGATGTAGGTTCCCAGGCAAGCAGTAGACATGTGTGTTGGGAAATCTCAGCATGCTAGCATGCTTAGCAAGCCCTAAAAATAATGGATAACTTCTCAGTAATCAACAGTGATGACAGAGCTGAGATTACAGAAGTTAGAACTTGAATAAGCATCTAGGGAGGTGGAACACGACACAGGCAGCCCTCTCTGAGGGATATGAATCTGCAGTTTGTGAAATAATCTGGTGGCTACATTGATTCCAGTCACTTCCTCCGTGAAACCTAAAACACAAGTCTTGACCCCTCAGAGGAAATCAGTTTTAAATACCCCCAAATAATAAAGGATAAATACAGCTGTCCCCTTGAAGGAATGTGCTGTATACGAGCATTGTTTGTTACAGATGCCAGAGGTATCCACATACAGCCTTTAGGTACTGCTGTATAAATAATGAGTGCTCTTAAAGACGCAAAAGCCAATTCAACAGCATATTCATTGCTCTTATTTTGGATTATGGCTCTTGAGAGAGAAAACAGATCCCAAGCCAAGTAGAGAGAAAGACAATATCCCACATATTGTGTTTAATTTAACGGCAAAATAACAAAAACAAAGCTTATTCTACAGGTTTATTTCCAAAATTTAGCAACTCTGGCCATTCTCTTGCTTCATAAGGAGCTAATATTAATAGCCAGAATATTTACATTCTTGTTTTGTTTTAAAACATGTGTCATTTTCCCTTTAGTTCTCCCTTTTTGTCTCTAACCCTCTAAAAGGGTAACTCATGTTCTCATGTTTTTTTTTTTTTTCATTTTGTACTTGAATAATAAATCTTTCTTAATTTCTTAACTCTTTATGATATATATTAAAGCCTCGCCCATATTACTGCACCAGACTTTAATTAGGGGATGATTATTTCCTGATTCTATCTCCTTCGCTCCATGGGATTGTGCTACAAGCAGGAGAAAGAACCACAGGAGAAATGACTAAAAATGACAAAATTGTTTGTTGGCAGGGCTTTGGGGAAGCAGCCACACTAAACTTTGCTGGTGGCACCATAAACTGAAAAAAAAGTCTTAAAAAGCAATTTTGCAATATGTGACAAATCATAAAAATTATTCTACTCTTTGACCTCGTAGAGCCTCTTGGGGGAAAATGTCCTCAGGAATCATTCCAAGGAAACAAACTTATTTGCAAAAAAAGATGTTTCTGGTCCTGTCATATATTAGAATGAATCCTTGGAAACAGCCCAAGTACCCAACTGTGAGGAAATGGTTTGGGCAGACTGTGCTCTATTAATACAATGGAATATTAAATGGTCACTAGGAAGGACAATTATCGAGACGATTATGAAATCTGGGAAGAATCATGCAAAAGCATTCTGAGTGGAAAAAGTAGAAAATAGATCAGTACACAAAAATAAAAAAGTAAAATCATCTGATGTAAATAACTAGCCGTATAAGGGTTCAGTTGTTGGCACTCCGTATTCTTTTATTTCACTTTGGGCCTGTTTGACCTCATTGTTTACTAAATCCTACAACTCTCAGCTAGCAGGGAGTTTAGTCCCCTCAGAGGGGAGCAACAAAGTCAGAAAGTGGAGGAAAGGAGGGGGTATAACAGTTTAAAAACAATGCTGGGGGCCTCCCCTGGCGGCCCGGCAGCTGAGCCTCTGCTCTCAGTGCAGGGAGCAGAGGTTCCATCCCGACTGGGGAACTAAGATCCCACGTGCTGTGTGGTGTGGGCAACAAAATAAATAGATAAAAACAATACAGTATTTTGCTCTGTTGTGTGTGTCCATACAAATACACATGTGTGTGTGTGTGTGTGTGTGTGTGTGTGTGTGTGCATGTATCTGTATACAGACAGAGTGTGTTCTTCATTTGAACCAAAAGTAATATTTTTTTAAGAATGTGAAAAATTTTAAGGAAATCAGTCCTGAATATTCATTGGAAGGACTGATGCTGAAGCTGAAGCTCAAATACTTCGGCCACCTGATGCGAAGAACTGACTCATTGGAAAAGACCCTCATGCTGGGAAAGATTGAGGGCAGGAGGAGAAGGGGACGACAGAGGATGAGATGGTTGGATGGCATCACTGACTCAATGGACATGAGTTTGAGTAAAGTCTGGGAGTTGGTGATGAACAGGGAAGCCTGATGCGCTGCAGTCCATGGGGTTGCTAAGAGTCAGACACGATACTGAGCAACTGAACTGAACTGAAAGTAAGTGAGCATTGTGTTTATCACAAATAAAATGAGGGACCTTAAAAGACTGACTAATAGTAAGTTCCCCTCTTACAATTTGTTCTGGTTGTTTACTTAACCTATTTAGTGATGGCATCTGTATTGGATCTCCAGATAGTCCATTGAAAGTGTTCATATTGAAGCAGTCTAACCGCCCACAAGTATCCTGCGGGGGCAACTATCATACAAAATAATTTCCTGCCCAGAAATTTGCCCAGGAAAAAAGTTTATATGAGATAAACAGGCTGATGGTCTGCTGCACTGAAATGGCAGTATGGCAGCAGACTTCAGACAAATTTTTAAATGCTCAAAAGTGAATTCTCTAAAGAGAAGTGAACTAAATGAAGGACCAGTCACTTTGAGTGGATGGCTGAAAAGTGGATGCCATGGATAATAGTAAAATGTGACAAAGCAATGAGGAAGTGAGGAGTTCTGAGTATCTATTATATTTGCTTTTAAGAAAACGTGTTTAATTATAATCTTACACTTTTTAAATTTTAATGTTAGTTCACAAAATTCCCCCAAAGCTAACAACCAGTTCTTGCAAGCCAGCTCTAGCATGAAAACCTAGCTCATCAGCCCATCTTTCCATTGACATTTGAACCAAAAAACTCCTGTGCTGTGAATAGTGTTTCACTGCCTTCAGTGAAGTTTTCTCCCACTGGGGTTCTAGAATAGCACACTCCTTTGATATTTCAGGCACATTATCTCATTTCTTATCTAGAGTCCATCTCTTTTCCCTATATCATTTGCATATTAATATGCCCTGGGTTTTCCTTCTTGATCTGTGTCCCTTTTTAATCTTCCCTGAGTGATCTTATTCATCATCAACGTATTAAGGACTCCGAAATGATTCCTGCATTGGACCCCAAATCCTGAATTCTCCCCCAGGTTTTAGAAGGCCCATGAGCATCTCTACCCACTCCTTACCCTTGTGTCTTCTTCCCTATCTCTTCATCCGAACTTAATAATTTCCATGCCTTCTTCATCTGGGGATAAGGAGATTCCCATTCATTCATTAATTCATTTGCAAATATTAATTATTCAATAGGGGTCGAGCAGACTTTAGGCTACAGACATATAATAGAGAACGAAATTGGTAGAGTCCTTCAGAAGCTCACTGTCTGGAGGGTAACACCAGACAGTCCACAAAACAGAGAAACAAACAAAACCAAAATATATTTTACAGTGTCAGATAATGGTAAACCTGATACATGGTAAGACATCTCAGCATCATCCTCTGCTCCTTTCTCCTTCACTCCTTACATCCAGTTGGATACTAAGATCTTTAAGTCCTTGAATGGAACCTTCCCTTCTCTCTGGTGTGTGTATGTTAGTCACTCAGTCGTGTCTGACTCTGTGACTACATAAACTGTAGCTGGCCCGGCTCCTCTGTTCATGGGATTCTCCAGGCAAGAATATTTGGTCGTTATCACCTAGGACTTCCACAGGCTCTGACATGCCCTCCCTATTCCAGGTTCATGCCTGATCCATGTTTCACACTTTTTCTGGAGCTTTCCAAAACACTAACCACAACTTTCCCCTCCCTTTGTTAGATACCTTGGAGGTACTTTAATAAGGATAGGATTAGTTGCTCAGTCATGTCCAACTCTTTGTGACTCCATGGACTATAGATCTCCAGGCTCCTCTGTCCATGAGATTCTCCAGGCAGGAATACTGGAGTGGGATGCCATTTCCTCCTCCAGGGGAATCTTCTGACCCAGGGATCAAACCTGGGTCTCCCACATTGCAGGCAGATTCCTTACCATCTGAGCCACCAGGGAACCCCACTTTATTAATAATAGGATAAAATTCTTGGCATGCTAAACAAGGAAACTAATTTTGTTGGCTATTAACTGTGGTGTTGGAGAAGACTCTTGAGAGTCCCTTGGACTGCAAGGAGATCCAACCAGTCCATTCTAAAGGAGATCAGCCCTGGGTGTTCTTTGGAAGGAATGATGCTAAAGCTGAAACTCCAGTACTTTGGCCACCTCATGTGAAGAGTTGACTCATTGGAAAAGACTCTGATGCTGGGAGGGATTGGGGGCAGGAGGAAAAGGGGATGACAGAGGATGAGATGGCTGGATGGCATCACCGACTCGATGGACGTGAGTCTGAGTGAACTCTGGGAGTTGGTGATGGACAGGGAGGCCTGGCGTGCTGCGATTCATGGGGTCTCAAAGAGTCGGACATGACTGAGTGACTGAACTGAACTGAACTGACTGTGTGTAAAACACTCACACATGCATGAACACACAATACATATATGCACAGTGTATTTACTTCTATTCCACCAGTCACAGAAAAGATTTCACCATCCTTCAACAACTTGATGAGTTGTCCTGACTTTTCACTGGCACTAGACCCTTTCACAGTTGGCCCAACACTTCTGGTAGTTTCCTCTCCTGCCCCTCCCCACCACACTTGAAACCTGGTCTCATGGCCTTAAGTTCCAGTTTAAAGTCAGTTCACACACTTGAGCCTATACTCACCTTGTCCCCTCTACTAACGAAGCATTTGCTTCCCTTTCTCTATGACCCTGATATTGGGAAAGACCGAGGGCAGGAGGAGAAGGGGGTGACAGAGGCTGAGATGATTGGACGGCATTACGGACTCAATGGACATGAGTTTGAGCAAACTCCAGGAGGTAGTGAAAGACAGGGAAGCCTGGCGTGCTGCAGTCCATGGGGTCGCAGAGAGTCGGACAGGACCTGGAGACTGAACAACTCTCCGAAGTGCAATGCTACCGTTAGATGCCTCCTTCTTAGGGAAGGCCTTCTCTCTCTGACCCCCACCACCATCCTTTGCCCCTGAAGTCCCTCCTTTCTGAGTGTTTTGCTCATGAGACACTTTGAGCATTTAGTATGTTCTGGGCACAATTCCAGACACGGAGGTTAGAGTGCTGAACAAATGTAGGTCCCAGCTATTGGGGGGTTGGTATTCTAGTGAGAGGACATGAAACGCAAACCTGCAAACGATTTCAAGTAGTAATGCGCTCTGTGAGACAAATGAGTTGAGGGGAAGGAGTCCGGGTTCGGTCAGGGAGGGAAGCCACAGCACATATCTCCAGAGTGGGTCCCGGGTCCTAGTTCATCCCCCTAGTAATCAATGAGGGTAGGGCTCGTGTCTTGTTTCTCTTTGTCCCATGCCACCTAGCACACACGCAGTAAGCATTTGTCAAGTAAGTAAATAAATCAATGGACTTTTACAGACCATTTGTTTGGAGGCACAATATCCAATCAATGATCAATGTTTCAAGTTCTGCAAAAATTCTTCTGATGGCTTCGTTGACAATCCTGCTGACACAGCGTGCCTCCTTTTCAAGCTATTCATAGCAAGCCACCTGAGTGGCCCACACTTCCCCCATTCCCACCCCTCACCCAGGCATTGTACAGCATCCAGCCATCTGACAGGGAGAAGAAACATTGCATCCGATGACTTCCCAAATTTGAAAGCACAAGGATTATTTCTGGCTTGGAAGCAGTTCAGTCCCAGGAATATCCATGCCAGCATCCGTTCTAAAGTTAATCTACTTCTCCATCTGTACCATTCATGAATCTACCCATTTGACCTCACAGGAAAGGAAGTGGCTGGATGGACTCCACAGTTACGGGAGACTGTGAGCGGGAGCTTCCTTTCAGGGAAATGCTCAGAGCATCTCCACAAGGACAGATTTGTGAGACAGCGCATGTGTTTTTCACACTTTCACAGAACACATGCAGCAGATCGATGATGAGGCGGGGGCACCAAGAACTTTCATCGTTCTACTCTGAAAACAGAATGGTGACTTTGGCAAGGGTAATCACATTTCACGTTATTTGGGTCTCCCCAGTTAGCATTACTTTTTTGTTTGGGGGGGAAAACAGCACATTTCGTTTGACCACTAGTACAAGTATAAAGGTTACAAGACGGAATACTATGCCAGGTGGTTTAAACCCCAATACCTTATCTCCAATATGCTTGCTCTCAGTGAATTCAGATTTGCATGAGTGTGTGGGGGTGCATATATATTTGACTATTTATACACTCTACTATATTGCTAAGAGGATTTTAGGCAATTTAGAAAATCACTTAAATGTAAGAAGATTGTATGACTTAAAAATGGGATAAAATTTTTCCGTATGATCTTTACCTGAAATGAGATTGACTTATTGCACTAGATCTTTCTTACTGAGATTTGCTAAAACATAATTAAATCCTTCTGGATAGGAACTTAGGACTTCAAAGGAAATAATGATGTTAACAGACGCCCAGGGTAATATCTCTGGGAATGAAAAAGATTATGTTCCTCATTTCAGGCACATGTTTGCACAATAGATAAAAGGGAATTGTCTTCTGTGTGGTGAGCAGTTGTGAAGCTCTGAATGCTTTTAATTTCTCGACCTTGGTGTCAAGACCTCCCAACTCACAGACTCACACCGCCCGAGATGTCTGCGGGTACTATGGTGAAGGGCAAGGGAGGTGGGGCAGACAGCCAAGACATTAAAACATCCTCAAGAATAGAAAGTGGCTACTTTTCAGTTTCATATTAGCCTGCAGGAGGGTAGGAGGATGTAGGAGATGAGGAGTAGTTAGAAAAGAAGAGAAATATAGGAGAAATCACAGCCTGAAACATTGACTGCCATAAACTGGAAACACTGAGAACCATGGATCTGTGTAGATGTTGGCCTGGGGAGGCAGGATACAGGGTGGGAGTTAGGAGCTTGGGTCCAGCCCAGATTGGCCTGGATTCTTCCTCATCAGCTCTGCTGTTTACCAGCTGTGTGACCTTGGGCAAGGTCACTAAGCTCTTAGGATCCAAGTGTACAAGGTGCTTATTATTCTTAACTCTCTTTTGTTTTTAATTTTTAACACAGTCTCATACTACAGTTCTTGTTTTGGGCCTTCACTTTTTCGCATTAAAACAAAAGCTTATGCAACTAATCTCTAATATTCTATACTTCTTTCATTCTAGAGCTGTGGTTCTTACAGTGTGGTCCCCAAACCAATAGCATCTGGTATCATCTGGGAACTTGTTAGAAAGGCAAATATTTAGTTCCTATCCAAGACCTATTAAATAGGTCCTAACCAAGACTTATTCAAGAAGGATCTCTGGGTGTGGGCACAGCCATCTCTATTCTAACAAGCTTCCTGGGGCTCCTCATGCACACAAAAGCGGAAGGAGCAGTGTTCTAGAGAAAGCAAATAGACGCTGTTTAGGCCTCCTTTCTCCTACAGAGGGTTACTTCTTTTTGAAGTTAAAGAGCCAAAGTAGGAGACCTCTTGAAAAAATTCCCTTTCCATTTTCAGAAGCACAATGGAATAAAGAGAGGCTCAAGATGCTGGAGAAGAGGCACATCTCTGCTGGGGGCAGGCTTGAGAAAATGTCACTTCTGTTTTCTGAGGTGGGCTTTAGGTGGATTTAGTCCAGAGCTTTGGCCCCCAGGGATGTACCTAGCTTCTTCACAAGCATGTCAAGTCTTTACCCTAAATAGCCCATGACTGAAAAGGTGGTAAAAGACTTTGCATATCTTTTTCGAATACCTGCTTTTCCCTGTTGTATCTGACTCTTCACAACCCCATGGACTGTAGCCCGCCAGACTCCTCTGTCCATGGGATTCTCCAGGCAAGAAGACTGGAGTGGGTTGCCATTTCCTTCTCAGGGGATCTTCCCAACCCAGGGATCAAAATCTAGGTGTCCTGCATTGCAGGTAGATTCTTTACTATCTGAGTCACCAGGGAAGCCTACTTTCTTTTCACTTTCCCTCCTTAGTGGGTTTACAACCACCCCCGAACCCTAAGTTCTTGACATCATATCTGATCTTGTGAAAAACAGACTGATAGGCCTTAAAACACAACCTTCAGATGCCCTTTGTCGTGTGCCAGTTGTACTGGAGAAAAGAGTCTGCCTTTTCTAGCCCTATGAAAATGTGAAGCCAAGTAAACACACTACAACCAAGAACAATTAAGTCCATTTTACTTTACCTCCTAGAAAAGAAAGTTAAAGTATCTTAATTCCAACAGTCAGCTTGAGACAGAAGACTTTATACTCACAGCAGCATGGTCCATGGAGGAAGCCACCAACTTCCTCACCCTGAGTCTCCAGATATCCAGAAAGGAAAGAGACAAGAGCAGACCAGCATCACCTTAGAGGAAGTGGTTGTGGTCGCCCTGGTGGAATGCCTGGATTCACAAACATGTAGACCGTGATGGATTAATAAGAGGACTAGAACGTGAACTATGGTGTTGGAGAAGACTCTTGAGAGTCCCTTGGACTATAAGGAGATCAAACCAGTCAATCCAAAAGGAAATCAACTCTGAATATTCATTGGAGAGACAGATACTGAAGCTGAAACTCCAATACTTTGGCCACCTGATGTGAAGAGCTGACTCACTGGAAAAGACCCTGATGCTGGGAAAGATAAAAGCAGGAGAAGGGGATGACAGATGGTTGGTAGCATCACCAACTCAATGGACATGAGTTTGAGCAAGCTCTAGGAGATGGTGAAGGACAGAGAAGCCTGGCTGGCTGCAGTCCATGGGGTCGCAAAGAGTCAGACACGATTGAGCAACCGAACAACAACAAGATCCAGGGGATGACCTAGCTGGTAGCAACCACACACCTTGTCCATGAATTTCCTCTCTACTGGACCCTGCACTCAGCTCTCTGAGACTTGAAACTCTAACGCAAAGACCAAGCTGAGAATGTACCCTGGTCATCCATCACTCTTCCCCACCTGCCTCCCATCCATGACCTTTACATGATTACTCAGAAGATTATAAACTCAGTAACTATGGATGTCCACTTTACTGAACACAGTTTGAATGATATTAAGTTTTTTTAAGGTCTTTATGTTTTTTGCCATCCAAAGTGAACAAGCAGAGGCTCAGTAGGTTTTTGCTGGCGAAGGCAATAATCAGCTCCTTGAAGGCAGTGTTTATGGACTCCACCAACATTGATTGAGCATGTACTACATCTCAGGCACTGGTCTTGGTTTACAGTGGTGAGCGTAACTGTAAACTTGGTTTACAGTGGTGAGACTGGAAAACCAAATTCAGCAGAATACGTTTCAGAGGTCTTACTGACTTTATTCATCCATTCATGAATCAGTCAACATCCAATCAAGCAGATAAAAAGGAGCTCTGAGGAGCTGTGCAAAATGAAAGGCAGAAAGGAGCAGGAAGGCAGAAAGGAGCAAGGTTACTGCCAAGTTACTTTCCTTTAGAGGGTGGCAGGGGTCTACTAGGCAGATGACCTAATGAACGCTCATCAGGTGATTCCTTACTGACTGACTGAAGACTCCATTTCTGGGAAAGCGGAAGCTGTAATTCCATGAAGGCTTGATTTGGTGATGTGAGCGTTGCATACACAACTCCACTGCAGTCGTGTTGTCTTCTTTTTAACAACATAAAAATTGTTGTTAAATTTTTTATGTTGTTAAAATAACATAACAACATACTGATCCTAACCCTAACAATAATAATAATCCTAACATAGCAACAGCATAACAATCCTAATCCTAATGTAAAGTGAAGTGAAAGTTGCTCACTCATATCCGACTCTTTGCAACCCCATGCACTATACAGTCCATGGAATTCTCCAGGCCAGAATACTGGAGTGGGTAGCCTTTCCCTTCTCCAGGGGATCTTCCTAACCCAGGAATCGAACCTAGGTCTCCCACATTGCAGGCAGATTCTTTGCCAGCTGAGCCACAAGGTAAGCCCAAGAATACTGGAGTGGGTAGCCTAGCCCTTCTGCAAGGGATCTTCCCAACCCAGGAATTGAGCTGGGGTTTCCTGCATCACAGGTGGATTCTTTACCAACTGAGCTGTGAGGGAAGCCCCTAGGCCTAATGTAACTTAGAGTCTAGTAGGAGGGACAGGTCCTGAATTTACATTACAACAATAAATTTAAAATCATGTACTCTCAAGTGCGATGAGAAAGTATAAAGGGGGCTTTAATTAGGTGGAAGGGGTGTCAGAGAAGGCCTCTTTGAGGAAATCATCTCAAAGATGAAGAAGCCCAAGCCAGGGGCTGATTTAAGGGAAAGACTGGTGAGACCAGAGCTCAGTGAGCAGGAAGTTGGGTGAATGAGAGTAGGCTGGAGGTAAGCAGGGGCTAGATTACACTGCTCTTGAGGACAAGTGAAAGACTTCTATTTGAAGCAGTAGGAAACTTTGGAAGGTCTGGGGGTAGGGTTTTAAGGACATTTGGCTTTTACTTGGGAGAAGGCAAAGGCTTTTACTTAGAAGAGATCATTCTGGCTGCCAGAGAGAAGGCCACAGGTGGACACAACCACAAATGGTCATAGGTGGGAAGCTAATGGGTTCTCCAGGTAACAACTCTTGGTGCTGGACCTGGGATGGGGGAGTGGAGATGGAGAGAAATACAGAGATTGCAGAGGTACTCAGAAGGCAGAGTCAACACACTCCGTGATCAAGGAGAGAGAGTTTCTGGGGCAAGGAAGCAGACAGTGGCTCCATTTTCAAAAGGGGAATACAGTAGAGGAGGAGGTTCAAGGGGAAGGTCAGGAGGCTGCTTTGGGAGTGCTGAGGTCAAGGAGTCCATGAGAGCTCCAAGTCGTGCTGATAGGGAGGGGGAGGTGTGGCCAACCTGCAGCTCAGAAAGGAGATGGAAGCTGCTAGCTGCTGTCTACCGGGGTTCTATGTCCACTGGCCTGGCCTAACAAAGGACAACCATGCAACCCCAAACACTCCACCGAATCTACAGTTTACCTGGAGGCCTCCAGAGCCCCAGTCTAAAAAAGGCCTAACGGTCTCTGTGGCAACACCATGAAAACATTGAAATCCAACCACAAACCGGTTGATTGCCAAGAGGGCACCCAAAGAGTTAAATGCATAGTAAGTATTGAAATTACTTTATTTATCCTCAAGCTCCCTCCCATATTACAATTCATATACTCAAGTCCCAGTATAATAAAATCTGGATTAAGCTGTTGTAGAGCTTAATGGAGCCAAGACACGATGCCAAGTTTCAGTTAATACATTTTAAATGAAAACACACCAGCAAGATTTAGAACAAGGGTCAGGAATCATAAAATAAATACCGCAAAATAATTCTCCATTGTGAAATGACGGGCGTCATGCCCCTGGGAGTCTAAAATCTCTTCTTAGTTCAACAATCTTTTCACTCGGAGACAATTAGCAAACCATTGGCAGGTTCTGCTCTTACCTTTAGGGAGGGAAAGAGAAGAAGCACACTTGGACAAGGGAGCCAGACTTTCGTCTTCCTCTCTCTAAACTTGGCTTGCTAAGTCATTTCAGTCGTGTCCGACTCCTAGGGACCCCATGGACTGTAGTCTGCCAGGCTCCTCTGTCCATGGAATTCTCCAGGCAAGACTACTGGAGTGGGCTGCCATTTCCTACTCTAGGGGATCTTCCCAGCCCAGAGATTGAACCTAGGTCTCCCATATGGCAGGCAGGTTCTTTACCAACTGAGCCACCAGGAAAACTCACAGCTGACTTGTGGCATTGTCAAAATATGACTGTACTGGTTCAAGGGAAGACACTGACCAACCAACAACTGGGCAGGAATAGAGGGTTGGGAAAGAAGAACCTGGTTGTGTGCAAGCTTCTAGAACCTTCTAGAGGCTGAATGAACTCCTATCTCTAGGGATACCTGTGTTTTCTGAGGGCTGCAGGTGGTGGAGTAAATAAAAATTGTTTCTCATGCATCTTCTAAACCCAGCCTCATTGTAAGTCCTGCCAGAGAGCTTTGTTCTGCTTTCAGAGAAGGTCATTTCTGCTACAAATATTCTTTGCCACGGTGGTAATGAAGGTAGGGTCTCACTGCCACCTTCAGGGGCTTGCCCTTTCTGCTCCTACATCTGTTTACAACCTCCATAGGCACACAGAGCTCCTAGCTAATTCCGAGGGGGCGCCAGCCCCTGAAAGACTGAGCTGTAGAGCCATCTCTTCAGCCACTCAGAGCCTGGTGCTGTAACGAGCAGCACCCTGCAGTCAAGCAGAGAGGCGTAGGCACTGCACGTAAACGCCAAAATGTAGTCTGTCCAGATGTGACAGGAGCCTCCAGGGAAGACCTTGAGTTCTGTGTGTTTCTCACAGGAAGACATCCCAGCAAGACCATTTTTTGTTGAGTGCCCACCATCCTGAGCCTGGTCAAGTTTTTGCCTCCTTGCTCCACCCCTTGTGCCAACACCCACAACATGGTCAAGAGCTAAAAATGCCTCCCTTGAATTTCCAAATGCCCCTCTAAAGGAGGTGGTACTGGAGAAGACTCTTGAGAGTCCCTTGGACAGCAAGAAGATTAAACCAGTCCATCCTAAAGGAAATCTGTCCTGAATGTTCATTGGAAGGACGGATGCTGAAGCTCCAATACTTTGGCCACCCGATACAAAGAGCTGACTTATTGGAAAAGACCCTGATGCTGGGAAAGCTTGAAGGTGGAGGAGAAGGGGATGGCAGAGGACGAGATGGTTGGATGGCATGACCAACTTAATGGACATGAGTTTAAGCAAACTTCGAGAGTTGGCGTTGGACAGGGAAGCCTGGCGTGCTGCAGTTCATGGGGTCGCAAAGAGTTGGACACAACTGAGCAACTGACCAACAACAAAGGAGGTGGGTCCACCTCCTGGTGAGAAGCACTGATGGAGGAAACCCCAGAGGAGAAGATGTTGAGGACTCAGAACCGTTTTTTCTTTGTCCGTACATACATCCAGGCCTGCAGCAGTCAACAGTAATCTGTCGCCAGCCTCTGCTCCCCAACCCAAATTAATCCAGGATGCACCCCCCCCCCCAAAGTCATCTGGATCTTTTGATATAACCATGACTTTCCCTGGCAGGCCTCTAGGCTGCCTTCCATGCTGCTCTCCATACCAGCTCTCTCAAGGGGGTGGGGGGTAGCATCCATAGGCAGGGCTGGGTGGCAGGCCTAGTCACAGCTTTTCCCCTGCCTTTCATGGGCTTCATTGGAGAAGGAAATAGCAACCCACTCCAGTAATCTTGCCTGGAGAATTCCATGGACAGAGGAGCCTGGCAGGCTACAGTCCATGGGGTTGCAAAGAATCGAGCATGACTGAGCAACTATAACTCATGGGCCTTAGTGACTTGCCACCCAATCCCCACATCACAGCTCTTTCTCCTCCTTACACAGTGGGGACACTTGTTCCTTTACACTAGGGCCCAGGAAGTGTGTGTGTGCTGAGTCACTTCAGTCATGTCCAACTCTTTGTCACCCTATGGACTATAGTCTGCCAGTCTCCTCTGTCCATGGAATTCTCCAGGCAAGAATACTGAATGGGTGGCAGTGCCCTCCTTCAGGGGATCTTCCCAACCCAGGGATCAAACCCATGTCTTTTAGATGTCTCCTGCATTGCCAGGCAGGTTCTTCACCATTGAGCCACCTGGGAAGCCCCCAGACCCAGGAAGAGCCATGATCTATAAATGTTCCAGTGGGTTCCTATGCTTCTTGAATGTGAGGATGCTTGAACAGTTTGATTCTGCAAGCAGAAATGTTAAAATAGTTGTTGGCTGACACTACTGGTAGCTCAACTATGTGGAACAGACGCTGCTGCCCCTGGGCCAAGGCTGGAGTAAATGTGGCCACACATCTGAATTGAATTTTGACAAGATCCTGTTGCCAGACTCTTCTATGTCTAAAGCAGCAAGGTCTACCACAAAATGGAGGCTTTGTCCTTGAAAACGGTGATGTCAAAGACAGAAGTGATGACCGGCTTATGAGCTATATTTAGCGGGCTATTAATACTTTGGTCCCCAAACCACAGGTGAATCCCAGGTGGCGAGATGAATGAAGAAGAGCACACTTTCCTGAGGGCTTGCACGCCCAGCATTTACAAAATTCAAAGCTCACTGGTGGAGGGGCAGAAAGTGGAGTCAGAGCCCAGTGTGAGCGACTCCCAGGCTCACAGTCCAGCAAATGGACCGTGGCAGTCTTCAGGCCAAAACACTAGTATCATTTACCCTAATTAAAGCTAGTCTGAAGGGGGCCTGTGCAGGGCTGTAGGGGGCTGTAATGCCTCGTGAGACCTTTGGAAAGACAAGCAGCATGTAGCCACCATGTCTGGCTCAAAGCAAATAAACAGCAATCGACATCTTGGCCCAGAATACCAACCTAAACTTTCAAGGGAGTTCTTTTCCAAGGTTGGATCTGTGTTTTTCTATATATATATATTTCCATTTTCATGCACATTGCTACTACTGGCTTCCGGCCAGACCTACTCTGCCAAGAGCAAGAAAACTATGAGAAAACCTTTACATATATATAACATTTCTGAACTGACTAGAGACAGAGGTATAAGTAATCTAGACAGTGGTTGGCAAGACGAAAAGAAAAAGGGAGACAAGATGTGTGCCTGGGAGGGGGGTTTGCAGAGCAAAGATGCTGCAGAAGAATATCCAGCACTCAAGAATAATTCACCATGGGATGGGGATGAGGAAAAGAGAGGGGGAAATCCAGAGAAAGTCCACATTTTAAGGCTTGGATCTGGAAGTTGGATCAGGGGAGTTGGGCCATCTGTACCAGGCTGGTGCTTTTAATCAATCATGCTCGCGTTCAGATTCAAAGGCACACCACTGAAAGGGTTTGTATCAGCATTTTACCAGCTGTGAGCTTTCTCCAGGATCTGCCTTCCACCCTCCCCTGCTACAAACCTTCCATTCTCCTCTAATCTTGCAAAATTTCATCTTGCTCACTTTCTCCCTAGATCCTCTCTCCTGCTCACCTTGGTGAACTGGTGACTTTTTGGGGTGTAGCCTGGTAGACTTTGGGTTGGTCGTCATTTCTATAATCATTTTCTACCATCCCTCTCCCACTCCCACCCCATATACACCACGTCCTGCAACTTTTGATGTGTGAATCTGAACTTTTCACCTGACCTAAAGGTTAGGATATACTATACATCAGGCTGACTCAAGGGTCCACTTGCCTGGGCCAAGACGAGACAAAGGGAAGAGAGAGGAGACAAGAGGGGGGCCTATCAGAGAGAAATCAAATTTGTTTTCATGCATATAAAGTGATGGTATATCTAAGTGGACATGACCAGAGGACACTTGGAAATTGAGTTTGGAGTTCAAGAGTTAGGGCTAGGGAAAACGTTTGAGAAACATTGGCCTGAGGATACAAGTTGAATCTGTGGTGGTGCTTTATTGGAACAATTTCCAGCCCGACCTAAAATTTATCTACATTTACACTCACTTTTATGATAGCTATGCAGATGACAACACCCTTATGGCAGAAAGTGAAGAGGAGCTAAAGAGCCCCTTGATGAAGATGAAAGAGGAGAGTAAAAAAGCTGGCTTAAAATTCAACAGTCAAAAAACTAAGATCACAGCATCCGGTCCCATCTGCTACTGCTGCTAAGTCGCGTCAATCATGTCCGACTCTGTGCAACCCCATAGACGGCAGCCCACCAGGCTCCCCCATCCCTGGGATTCTCCAGGCAAGAACACTGGAGTGGGTTGCCATTTCCTTCTCCAATGCATGAAAGTGAAAAGTGAAAGTGAAGTCGCTCAGTCGTGTCCAACTCTGTGCGACCCCATAGACGGCAGCCCACCAGGCTCCTCCGTCCATGGGATTTTCCAGGCAAGAGTACTGGAGTGGGGTGCCATTGCCTTCACCGTCCGGTCCCATCACTTCATGGCAAATAGATGGGGAAACAATGGAAACAGTGAGAGACTTTATTTTCTTGGGCTCCAAAATCACTGCAGACTGGGACTGCAGCCATGAAATTAAAAGATACTTGCTCCTTGGAAGAAAAGCTATGGCCAACCTAGACAGCATACTAAAAAGCAGAGACATTACTTTGCCAACATAGGTCCATCTAGTCAAAGCTATGGTTTTTCCAGTAGTCATGTATGGATGTGAGAGTTGGACCATAACGAGGGCTGAGCACTGAAGAATTGATGCTTTTGAACTGTGGTGTTGGAGAAGACTCTTGAGAGTCCCTTGGACTGCAAGGTGATCAAACCAGTCAATCCTAAGGGATATCAGTCCTGAACATTCACTGGAAGCATTGACACTGAAGCTGAAGCTCCAATACTTTGGCCACCTGATGTGAAGAACTAACTCATTGGAAAAGACCCTGATGCTGGGAAAGATTGAAGGCAGGAGGAGAAAGAAGGGGATGACATGGAATAAGATGGTTGGATGGCATCACTGCCTCCATGGACATGAGTTTGAGCAAGCTCCAGAAGATGGTAAAGGATAGGGAAGCCTGGCAAGCTGCAGTCCATGGGGTCACAAAGAGTTGGGCACGACTGAGCGACTGAACAACAACACATTCACCCTTACACTGTTAGCTCTCATCTGTGTGTTCAAGATGAATCTACTACTTACAGTCATAACCCCATTTCTTATCTTTTTTACTACTGGCTCTTAATCTTCAGTTGACAGACAGGTTCAAATCTCCTTTATCATGAAAACAACAGCAAATTCAGTATCAGTATCAGTTCAGTGAGTCAGTCGTGACTGACTCTTTGCAACCACATGCACACCAGGCTTCCCTGTCCATCACCATTTCCTGGAGCTTGTTCAAACTCATGTCCATCGAGTCGGTGATGCCATCCAACCATCTAATCCTCTGTCGTCCCCTTCTCCTCCTGCATTCAATCTTTCCCAGCATCAGGGTCTTTTCCAATGAGTCAGTTCTTCACATCAGGTGGCCAAAGTATTGGAGTTTCAACTTCAGCATCAGTCCTTCCAGTGAATATTCAGGACTAATTTCCTTTAGGATGGACTGGTTGGATCTCCTTGCAGTCCAAGGTCTGGACATGACTGAGTGACTGACCCTGAGACTCCCTCCAGCTGCTGCCTGCTTTGAAATGTTCTTGGCTTTCCAAGGACGGAAAGTAGTTTGCCTGGAAGTGATAGGTGCTGTCTTTACTTCCTTATTTCTCAGCAGCTTTTCTTTTAGAGGTTTATCTTTTATCTCCAGGTCTCCCATGAATTTGTTTCAATCTTCAAACACTTCTGTAATACATGGTTGTTCCTTGGAATTCTCTGCGCCCTTGGCCTCTGTGATGCCTCTTTCTTGGTTTTCCTTATTATTCTTTGATCTTTTACTTACTGGCCTTTTTCAAGAGCTACTCTGGTGTGTATTCCTCAAAGTTTTAACCTTGGACCATCTCTCCTCTCTCTGCTTGTTCCTGGTGGGTGATCTCTTTTATAGATTTCTAATTTAATTCCATTACCATCAGAGAACACTTTCCATTTGATTTTTTCTCAATCATTGAGAATTATTTTATGACCCAGCATATAATCTATTTAAATGAATGTTCTGTATGCAAACAAAAAGAAAGTAGTCTTCTGCTGTCATGGGACTTTTTACTTATATCACATTATTGATATATATTCAAGTCTTGCATATGCTTATTGATGTTCTTCTATCAATTATCAAGAAAGGACTATTGATATCTTAAACTACAACTGGGGATTTGTCTGTCTCTCCTCTTAGTTGTGTGTTTTTGCTTCATACATTTTGAAGCTTGGTTATTGATAAATGTATGTTTAGAATTGTGTCTTCTTGAAAAATTGATTATTTTATTATTATGAACTCTCCTTCTTTATCCCTAGTAATCCTCCACATTCCAAAGTCTGGCTTGTCTGATATTAACATAGCTAGTTAAGCTTTCACTGTATTGATGTTAGCATAGTATGTCTTTATCTATCCTTTTACTTTTAACTTATCTGTTTTTTATATATAAAGAGAGTTACTGGAATGGTATGGTCTTGCATTTTTATCCAGTGACATTCCTTGTCTTTTAATTAGGGTGTTTACACCATTTATATTTAGCTATCCATTCAGGAGAATTTTAATTTACCATCTTCCAATTTGTCTTCTATTTGTCCCATCTGTCCTTTAATCTCCTTTTCCTTCTTTTACTTTCTTTGGATTAATTGAGAATATTTTATGATTTATTTGCCTCTACCTCTGGTGAACAAAAAGGGAGGGATAAAATTTGATGAACATGGTGTCATTAAAGTTAACATGGAGTAATCAACTGTGTTAAATGCCTCTGAAAGCTCAAATAAATATAGACAGAAAAATGGTCATAGGATTTGACAACGTGGAGATCAATATGATGACTTTGCTAGGAACAACCATGGTGAAGTAGTGGGGTTAAATGCATAAGAAATAAAAGATGAAGAAGTAACAAGAGCTACCATAGACATCTACAGACGTTTTGCTGTAAAAGGGAGCAGGGAGAACTTGATGGTGATTAGAAAAAGATGTGACATCAACAGAGACTGTTTTTTAAGAAGAGAAATTCAAGAACATGATTGAGTGCTGATGACAATGATCATAACTATGGAGAGATTGTTGTCAGAGAAGAGAGAGGAAGCAAAGAAAAACAGAGTCCGTGGGTTCCAGAACACAAGTTGGAGAACTTTGGTAGGAAAATGTCATTTGTTATTTGTCATTTGTGAAAAGAGAAGCAGCAGATAAGTGGTGCATATCAAGTCAGCTGGTGATCTTTTTTCCAAGTTCCTCTCTGTTCCCCATGGTCTCAAAGATAAATAAGCACAAATAGTCAGCAGAGGACATGTGTGTGTAAAGTACTATAACAGAAGGAGTTATCACTATGCTTGGTGCTTGGAGGTGCAAGTTAGTTCCAGATGAAGGAATCAGAGAAATCTTCTCAGAAGTGGTATCGTTCAAGCTGGGTCTTGAAAAATGGGTAGAATTTGAGTAAGTAGACATTCATTTATGGGTGATGAAAAGATTATATCCACCCATAATCTACATCATGAACAAGACAGGGTCACAGCCCTCAGGAACTGCTTGTCAACAGCAGTTGGGATGTGGTTTTCTAGAAAAATAAGGGAACAGGAGTAGGGGGAGGATAGGTGAGGAGAAATGAAGAACAATGGGCAGATGGTAACAAAATTATGGAGTATGATAGGCGAAAGCCTAAGGAATTACTGAGGATTTTTCTGCTGAAACCTGAAAGCTTATCTATCTCAGGGAGACCAGGAAGTCAGAAGGCAAAGAAGTCAGAATCTCACATACATAAAGGGACTTAAATGGAAACTTTTGACATTATATCCAAATGAGATTACATGTATTGTCATAGTAATAACTTGATAAAATTGAGAGAAGACAATGTTTATCAATCTGATTTTTAACTTCTGTCCTTATTGGTCAACAACCTGTAATGTCTCTGAAGTTATACTTTTTATAAATCCGATAATCATCTTGTAAGTGAGACAATTATATTAAATTTGGATTTTTATATTAAAACATTAATTTTTTGAATAGAAATATTTTAAAATATTCTACCATTTGGGGAACTCAGAGATTTTGTGTACGTGCATGTGTGATGTAGACCAAAATCTCTAAAAGAATGAAAGTGATACTCAACCACTGAGAACCGCTGCTTGGAAATACAGCATTATCACCTTTCATGAACTGATAATAGCTGCCTTCTTCTGAAGTATTTTGCAATGTGCTAAGAAGCATCAGATGATCAAACAGATGGCAAGTTATTACAGTCCTTTCATTAATGTCAACTCTGGTCTTATCATATTAGCAATGGTCACATATTGTATCTCATTCTGCCTTTGCAGGCACTCTGTACCAATTAGTAGAATTTATTTCCAGTCCATTGACATTTTTAAGAGGTTTTCAAAGTAAACAATTTGATACAATTTAATTACAATCCTTTGAAATTCAGCTGTGATTAATGGAGTTAAAAAAGAACACACATAAAATTGTTGACAGACACAAAGTGATTACTAAATTAAACTGTCATGAGAAAATAAAAGATACTTACTTGAATTTCAATTAGCACTGAGAAATGAACCCTGTAGGCAGATGAAATAAGAACACACATTAACCAATGCTGGGAATAAGAACTAATGTCCCCCCCCCCAAAAAAAAAATCCATATCCTCCATTGCTTGCCTTCTCCACAGGACCAGACTGACACAGGAACAGAGTAGTTGAGCACCTGTGGGGTATTTTGTGAAGAGGACTACAAAATGCACAAATGTTTTCTAAGAAAATCCCCCTCACTATTCTTCCATTAAAGATTAACATTGTTAGTTAAGTATTACCCTGTATTTTTATTCTTCTTTAAAAGTCCAAATACCTCTGGCTATTTGCCTGATCATAAGGAGACACACTGAAAGCTAAAAGAAAGCAGAATGTGTCGCCCAGGGTCCGGATCTGCAGCTGGGTATGGTAACTGTGTGGGCTTTCGGCTGACTCTCTGGGGAAGAGAAGATGCACAAATATTGTTAGAAGGAGGCATATTTTTAACTCTAAATATGAGAAGAAGGATTGGTATGTGTACTCGGGACTAAGGGGTGGAATGTTGTGAGCATCTGTTGTTTCTGTCTGTTCAACACCCCCACGTCCTCTGTGGAAGTGCTCGTCTTCCATGTCAATCAGGAACTTCTAGATGGATGAGTGACCTTAGCAGCCCAACACCATCTCTCAGCACAGGTGAAAATGACTGACATAGACTCTGATGATCAAAGTTTCCCATTACTCTAACCACAAGTGCTGGGCAAGTAAAAGTCCTTCCCTGGTATTTTCCTACTTAAGCTGGAATACAGTCATTTTAGGAGGTCAGGAGATCCCAGAATGAAATGCAGAATGCAGGGGAATAAGGTGCTGTCCTAAGTAAGTTTAGAAATGAGTGGCATCTGTCAGAGTATGGGCCAAAAGAACGTGGTCCTAGCATGGTACCCTACATGATAAAGTTGTTTCTCATGAGTATACAGGTTAACAACTTTAAAATCTCTATATAAGTATACTGGAATTGGACAGTTAAGTAAATGGATCACAAATAGCGAGAGCCAGGTTTCTTACTGTTGGAGGGTAAGGTTACAGATAAGAAATGAGAAAAGGCCAGAATAATCTATGACATTTTTGTTGTGCTCAGACTCTCAGTCGTGTCTGACTCTTAGTGACCCCCTGGGCGATAGCCTGCCAGGCTCTTCTATCCATGGAAATCTCCCAAGTAAGAATATTGGAGTAGGGTGCCATTTTCTCCTCCAGGGTATCTTCCCAGCCCAGGGATCAAACCCACATTTCTTACATCTCCTGCATTGGCAGGTGGATTCTTTACCACTACCACCACCTGGGAAGCTCAATCTGTGAAGTAATGGGTTGTATTTAGCTTAGTGTAGATACTGCCAGTTACATGTAGAAACATTTATAGATATGTGTATATAGACATGTTAGTATCAGTTCAGTTCAGTTCAGTTGCTCAGCCGTGTCTGACTCTTTGCAACCCCATGAACCTCAGCAACCCAGACCTCCCTGTCCATCACCAACTCCCAGAGTTCACCCAAACCCATATCCATTGAGTCAGTGATGCCATCCAACCATCTCATCCTCTGTTGTCCCCTTTTCCTCCTGTCCTCAATCTTTCCCAGCATCAGGGTCTTTTCCAATGAGTCAGCTCTTCCCATCAGGTGGCCAAAGTACTGGAGTTTCAGCTTGAGCATCAGTCCTTCCAATGAACACCCAGGACTGATCTCCTTTAGGATGGACTGGTTGGATTTGCTTGCAGTCCAAGGGACTCTTAAGAGTCTTCTCCAACATCACAGTTCAAAAGCATCGATTCTTCATCATTCAGCTTTGTTTATAGTCCTACTCTCACATCCATACATGACCACAGGAAAAACCACAGCCTTGACTAGACGGACCTTTGTTGGCAAAATAATGTCTCTGCTTTTGAATATGCTGTCTAGGTTGGTCATAACTTTCCTTCCAAGGAGTAAGCGTCTTTTAATTTCATGGCTGCAATCACCATCTACAGTGATTTTGGAGCCCCCCAAAATAAAGTCTGACACTGTTTCCCCATCTATTTGCCATGAAGTGATGGGACCAGATGCCATGATCTTTGTTTTCTGAATGTTGAGCTCCAAGCCAACTTTTTCACTCTCCTCCTTCACTTTCATCAAAAGGCTCTTTATTTCTTCTTCACTTTCTGCCATAAGGGTGGTGCCATCTGCATATCTGAGGTTATTGACATTCTCCTGACAATCTTGATTCCAGCTTGTGTTTCTTCCAGCCCAGCGTTTCTCATGATGTACTCTACATATAAGTTAAATAAGCAGGGTGACAATATACAGCCTTGACATACTCCTTTTCCTATTTGGAACCAGTCTGCTGTTCCATGTCCAGTTCTAACTGTTGCTTCCTGACCTGCATACAGACTTCTCAAGAGGCAGGTCAGGTGGTCTGGTATTCCCATCTCTTTCAGAATTTTCCACAGTTTATTGTGATCCACACAGTCAAGGCTTTGGTGTAGTCAATAAAGCAGAAATAAATGTTTTTACGGAACTCTCTTGCTTTTCTAATGATCCAGTAGATGTTGGCAATTTGATCTCTGGTTCCTCTACCTTTTCTAAAACCAGCTTGAACATCAGGAAGTTCAGGGTTCACATATTGCTGAAGCCTGGCTTGGAGTATTTTGAGCATTATTTTACTGGCATGTGAGATGAGTGCAATTGTGCAGTAGTTTGAGCATTCTTTGTCATTGCCTTTCTTTGGGATTGGAAAGAAAACTGACCTTTTCCAGTCCTGTGGCCACTGCTGAGTTTTCCAAAATTGCTGGCATATTGAATGCAGCACTTTCACAGCATCATCTTTCAGGATTTGAAATAGCTCGGGTGGAATTCCATTACCTCCACTAGCTTTGTTCATAGTGATGCTTTCTAAGGCCCACTTGACTTCACATTGCAGGATGTCTGGCTCTAGGGGAATGATCACACCATTGTGATTATCTGGGTTGTGAAGATCTTTTTTGTACAGTTCTTCTGTGTATTCTTGCCACCTCTTCTTAATATCTTCTGCTTCGGTTAGGTCCATACCATTTCTGTCCTTTATTGAGCCCATCTTTGCATGAAATGTTCCCTTGGTATCTCTAATTTTCTTAAAGAGATCTCTAGTCTTCCCCCATTCTATTGCTTTCCTCTATTTCTTTGCATTGATCACTGAGGAAGGCTTTCTTATTTCTCCTTGCTATTCTTTGGAATTCTGCATTCAAATGGGTATATCTTTCCTTTTCTCCTTTGCTTTTCACTTCTCTTCTTTTCACAGCTATTTGTAAGGCCTCCTCAGACAGCCATTTTGCTTTTTTGCATTTCTTTTTCTTGGAGATGGTCTTGATCCCTGTCTCCTGTACAATGTCACGAACCTCCATCCATAGTTCATCAGGCACTCTGTCTGTCAGATCTAGTTCCTTAAACCCCACAAAACTCTTATTATTGGGGGTGTATCAAAGGGACCCAGGAGCTAGCTGAAGGAGCTCTCAATAGCCAAAGTCAGAATTTTTAGCAACAAAAATTTTTAAATAGTAATGGATTAAAACAGTGTATAAATATATAAATCAGCCCATAATGATATAAATAAATAAACTGGGGAGAACTGACAAATTTCCTGTGCACAGAAATTGCAATTAATTTATGTAGAATGGAGTACACTCTCCAGGAGATGAAGTGTAACTCCTTATTCCTTAAGTGTGGGTATTAATTTTGTTAAAAAATTGGGGACAAGTGTCTTACAATGTTGTGTTGGTTTCTGCCACACGGCAGCATGAAACAGCCATAAGTACACATATGTCCCCTCCCTCATGAGCCTCCCTCCCACCCTCCCTGACCTCATCCCTTGGAGTCATCACAGGGCACAGGGCTGAGTCCTCTGTGTTATACAGCAGCTTCCTACTAGCTATCTATTTTGCACATGGTAGACTGCGTAGGTAGCATAACCTCTTGATATGATGTGAAGAAAGTGGCACTTTACATCTATGGTCATCCTCCCTCAAACCCATCAGTTCAGTTCAGTCATGTCCAGCTCTTTGAGACCCCATTGACTGCAGCACCCCAGGCCTCCCTGTCCATCACCAACTCCCGGAGCTTACTCAAACTCATGTCCATTGAGTCAGTGATGCCATCTAACCATCTCATCCTCTTTCATCCCCTTCTCCTGCTGCCTTCAATCTTTCCCAGCATCAGAGATTTTTCAACAAAAATGAGTCAGTTATTCACATCAGGTGGCCAAAGTATTGGAGTTTCAGCTATAGCATCAGTCCTTCCAATGAACAGTCACGACTGATTTCCTTTAGGATGGACTAGCTGGATCTCCTTGCAGTCCAAGGGACTCTCAAGAGTCTTCTCCAACACCACATTCAAAAGCATCAATTCTTTGTAAAGAAAGCTCAGCTTTCTTTACAGTCCAACTCTCACATCCGTACATGACTACTGCAAAAACCATAGCCTTGACTAGACGGACCTTTGTTGGCAAAGTATAGCCCCAGTTTAATCATGAGGGAAACCTCAGACAAACCCCAATTCAGAGACATTTTACAAAACAGCTGACTTGTTTCCCTCAAAACTGTCACGGTCATTAAAAAAATAAAGTCTGAAAAATTGCCACACCCAAAGGTAGCCTAAAGGGACACAATGATTAAATGCCATTTGGGATCTGGATGGGATCCAGAAAAGGGGCAATAGGGGAAAACTGAGGAAATCTGAAAAAGCAGTAGACTTTAGTGAAAAATAACACATCAATACTGATTCATAAATCTTGACAAACGTACCCTACGAATGCTATATGTTAATGATAGGGGATACTGGATCTAGGGCATTCAGGAATTCTCTGCGTTATCTGTACAATAATCCTACAAATCTCAAAATGAGATTTGTTCTAAAATAAAATGTGTATTATTGGGTTGACCAGAAAGTTCACTTGGGTTTTTTCCATAGCATCTTACTGAAAACCCAAATAAACTTTTTGGCCAATCCAATCCAAAACAAAATTCAGTTCAGTTCAGTTCAGTTGCTCAGTCATGTCCTACTCTTTGCGACCTCATGAACCGCAGCACACCAGGCCTCCCTGTCCATCACCAACTCCCAGAGTTCACCCAAATTCATGTCCATTGAGTCAGTGATGCCATCCAACCATCTCATCCTCTGTCATCCCCTTCTCCTCCTGCCCTTAATCTTTCCCAGCATCAGGGTCTTTTCCAATGAGTCAGCTCTTCGCATCAGGTGGCAAAAGTATTGCAGTTTCAGCTTCAACATCAGTTCTTCCAATGAAAGAAACCTTACAAAAAGAGAAAAACAACACCTGGGCCAGAGAGTCAGCTCTCTCTCCAGCATCACCAGTTCTGGAGGTCCTGGGACTCTCTGTAGCTCTTCTTGGCCACCATAGTTTCAACAGACTTTTTCTCTTCTGTCCTAGATCCCCTGGCTCTGTTCCTTGGATCCACCCAGGGTACCCTTCTTCCGCCGTCCTTGGTACCAGGTCACAGGAACCAGCTGAGGAGCCTCTTTTCGTGGACTGCAGTCCATGGGGTCGCTAAGAGCAGATACGACTGAGCGACTTCACTTTCACTTTTCACTTTCATGCATTGGAGAAGGAAATGGCAACCCACTCCAGTGTTCTTGCCTGGAGAATCCCAGGGACAGGGGAGCCTGGTGGGCTGCCGTCTATGGGGTCACACAGAGTCGGAGACGACTGAGGTGACTTAGCAGCAGCAGCAGCATCTCCAGGTCCAAGTCAGGCATCCCAGGCAAGATACAAGGTTAATTAACACAGGTTTTCATTCAGTGTCACTAAACACTTAGAGATACAGCCTTGTAACACCATTGCCTCTGCTCCCTTTTGCTGGCTTAAGCAGGAGAAGCTACAAGAAGAAAAAGCTACTTTTCTACCTAAGACAATGTGAGAAGAAAAATAAAAGAAGACTCTGAGCCTCTGAAATTCCAACATCCCCTTGACCTTTCCTTAAGTCAATGCCCAAGATCCTTAGCCACAAATCCCTTTCAGAAAGCTGCAAATTGCCTATCTGGCCCATAAAATGTCCAGGTCCTAGCCTCATACCATAGAGTTCTCTCTGTCTCTGTCCCCCCTCTCTGCTGCCTCATTTCTCTCTGCAGCCCAAAGCATCAGCTCAGTGCTACAAAGACCTCAGGGAAAGCAAGGAAAGAAGACATCACCCAGGAGCTCAGGCAGAGGTGTCCACAGGTGGAGGGAGAAAAAGTGCACCCTCCAAAGAAGAATCATCATGATGGGTGAGAAAACCTCCAGGGTCTTAAATAGGGCCCACAGCTACGGGCTGTTGCAGTGGATGGAACAAGTTGGGGTCCCAGGAGGCAACAGTCATGAGAGGGTATGGAGAAATCAGAGATTATGCCAACTTCATTCTAGAAAAACAGTCGCAAGACATAGGGGAAAGAGCCAAAGAAAGGATGAAGGAGAGAAAAAGGAAATAGGATGTATTCAGTTTCCTGTGGCTACTGTAACAAATGACCACAAACTTGGTGACCTAAAACAACAAAATTTTATTTTCTCATGGCTTGGGAGTGGGGGCAGAAGTCTGACCTCAAGGTGTCAGAGGGCTATGTTCCCTCCAGGGGCTCCAGGGAAGACTCCTTCCTGCCTCTTCCAGCTTCTGGTGACTGCAGGCCTTCCTAGGCTGGGACAGCATCAAGCCCATCGTTGTCTCCATCCCCACCTTGCCACCCCCTCTTCTCTGTGTCTGTGATTCCTCTTCTATCTCTTACAGGGACACTTGTTTCTGGATGTAAACCCCATCTAGATAATTTTGGATGACATCTAAAGCTGCCTACATTTACTTAACCGTACCCACAAAGATCCTTTTACCACATAAGGTCACATTCAAAGGATCTGGGGCAACAATATGTTTGGGGTGAGGGAGGAGGGCACCGTTCAAGCCACTGTATAAAACTTGGAAGAAAGAGCTCTCCTCCACGTGAAAAAACAAATACCCTCAATGTGCTTGGTGAACACTTGATGAGGAAGTTCTTTTCATTCACTGGACACAGCAGAGTTGGGAAGCATCTGTGCTTCGTTGGATTTCAACTTCGCACACCAGAAAAAATACAGAATCCGAGCCTCCACCTTACACTAACTGAATGAGAATCTCTAGGGAGTGGAGCCTGGATACCAATTTTTTTCAAAGCTTCCCTGGTGATTCACTTTTTCTTTTTTCTTTGTCTGCACCACGCAGCATCTAGAATTTTGATTCCCTAACCAGGGATGGAACCCATGCACCCTGCAGTCTTAACCACTGGACTGCCAGGGAAGTCCATTTCCTGGTGATTTTAATGTGCAGCCAGGGCTAAGATGCTTTCAAACTGTGGTGTTGGAGAAGACTCTTGAGAGTCCCTTGGACTGCAAGGAGATCCAACCAGTCCATCCTAAAAGAAATCCGTCCCAAATATTCATTGGAAGGACAGATGCTGAAGCTGAAATTCCTTTGGCCACCTGAAGGGAAAAAATGACTTATTAGAAAAGACCCTGATGCTGGGAAAGATTGAAGGCAGGAAAAGGGGATTACAGAGGATGAGATGATTGGATGGCATCACCGACTCAGTGGACATGAGTTTGAGTAAACTCCGGGAGATGGTGAAGGACAGGGAGGCCTGGTGTACTGCAGTCCATGGGGTTGCAAAGAGTCAAACACGACTAAGCGACTGAACAACCACCGTAACAACAAGGGCTAAGTACCATGTTGCTAGATGAGATGGGAAGGGAATGGCACTGATTCTTTTAAAATGAGGCTCCCAGCTCACCCTCAGGGCAAACCAAAGCAGAATTGCCACCATGTCTGGTCATCACCAGCATTCAACTGTAGGATGTGCCGTAGGACCTGTCCCTCAAGACCAGGGACAGCCAACGACATAACGAAGTAGGTTTTCTTGGCTTACTTTAGCTGGTGTCTGTGCAGTCTCCAGACACGTGTGCCTCTCGCCACTCTGCACCGCCATAATTCCCTGACCGCAGTGACTCATGCCTCTTTCCATAGGCGGTCCTCCTTTTACAAATGGGAGTGTTCCAACCAGTGCATAGGGATCTCAGCTGAACAACATAGTTTTTTTAAAGGTGCTCTCCCAGATGAAAATCACATCTCTGTCTAATCAAACTGTTTCTTTTCTAATTAGTTTATGCATGAACTCTTAGATCAGGTGAGAAAGACAAGAGCCAACTCATTAAAGTTATGTGATTTATACTGAAAGGAAAATTCTATGTGTGTTTACCTAAAACCTACACTCTTGGTCAGATCATGAAACATGGATCACACAATACTTAGAATGGAGTATGAATATACTTTGACTGTTTTTAATAACACTCTTTTACACAAGTGACATCAAAGGAAGCACTAAACAGAAATGAAGCCAAATTGGCTGGCCTTTTAAGGGGAACAAGTAACTCACTATCCTGTAGTGACTACTGAAACAGTCACTTAAAGACACTCCCTGGGCTTGAAACCACTTAGTCTCAAAGCTACAGGCAGAATCTGAGTGGACAGTGCCCATTGTTGAGAATGAGGAAAAGATGACTGGATATTTCTCCAGGTTGACATTCTGACTTAGCAAAAAAGAACAGTGAAGACAAAAGAAAAAATACTCCCAGGTTAAGCCCAACCATGAGCCCGTAGAAGGAGAGATGTCCACAGCAGAATTCCATGGCACACAGACACCAGAGTCTAATGTTCTCAGAGACGAGCATAAAATAAAGAACATTACACTTCTTTTTCTTCTCCCAGAATCTTTGCCTACCACAAGGTGATCCAAGAATAGATGGTCCATTTACAGAAGAAAAAGAAATAGTAAACCAAGATGTGGTTGTCATTAGTTCTGCCTTCTAGTTTTTCCTGGATCTCCTCTTGGGACCGTATAGGCTGTAGGTTCCTTGCCAATGAAGTAGGGTGTGGCCATGGAGCGCGCTTTGGCCAATGAAACGGCGGGAGAAGTGGTACTTGTAGCTGCAGCCCAGAGCCTTTAATGCTACACGTGATCTGACTCTTTCTCACTTTCTTATGAGCAGCAGCATTTCAGAGAGTGACGGCTTCAGCAGCCTGCACCCTACAGTGAGGACGTGAGGAGAAACATCAACTGGTCAACCCACAGTGGAAATGCAGCATGCGCAAGAAATGAACCTCTGTGGTTACGTCACTAAGCTTTCTGAGATGTGAGTGTATTTCAACCCAGCCTAATTAGTTTGTATACATGATGTGAAAGAAAAAGGTTCAGCTTCATACAATTCAACTATGAAATGGCATTTTGTACTTTTCAAATTAACAAAAAATTTTCAAAAAGGAATTCAATTATTAAAATCCAATGCTAAGAATACCAGAAATTGTAAGGTTTTCTTTTTTTTTTTTTTTTTTTTTTTTTTTTACTGCACGACACACAGGGATTAAACCTGTCTTAACCACTGGACTGCTATGGAAGTACTCAGAAATCTTGAAAAAGCATTATTGATAACTATATAATTTGATGATACATTTCTGAAGCATTATCTAGTACAATCTAACAAGAATAAAAAAACCAATGAGTTCATTTTTCAGATTCCACATATAAGCAATATCATATATTTGTCTTTCTCTGACTTACTTCACTTAGTATGACAATCTCTAGGTCCATCCATGTTGCTGCAAATGGGATAATTTCACTCTTTTTATGGCTGAGTAATATTCCATTATGTATATATACCACATCTTTATCCATTCATCTGTCGATGGTCATTTAAGTTACTGGGGTCTCTTTGTAAGGCCTAGGCCCACTCATGAGTGCTCTACCATTATGACTGCCTTAAGGGTCCACGTCTATCACATTAGGTATTAGGCTTCAACATGAATTTTGAGAGGACACATTTGATTGATAGCAAATACACACCAATCTGAAACCAGACGACAAATTTGTTAAGAAAAATGAAGGATAGTGGTTAAGGATGTACAGGCTAGCATCAGACTATCTGGGCTGGAGTCTTCATTTTGTTACTTCATTACTGTGTGACTTTATCCAAATTTTCACCTTCTCTGGGTCTTGGTTTTCTTATCTATAGAATGGAATCTATCTCACAGGATTGTACCCGGCATTAAAGAAAACAATAGGGAAAGCATGCAAAACAGTGTCTGGCACACAGTAAACTCAATAAATGTTAATAGGTTCATGACATTTGTGGTTGTTAATAAAATCAGAAGGTATACCCCGAAGAAGAGAGAAAGCTGATCGTTTGGCCTAAACTTCCTTCTCCATAGTCATGGGATTCTGAATATGGTGTTTTAGTAGTTTTCAGAAAGGAAAAGATTTTTCCAAGGAAGGCCAGGTTCCATCCACTGCATGTTAGCTCTTGGCCACCACGGCTTGGCATGGGCCAACAGGAGCCATGAGAGTGGCAGGAACACAATAGCTTGTTTTCCGTGTGTCTCTCCTAATGTGCGAAACAGATGCTGTCTGGCCGGTCTCCACCCCGGGCTGTCTTCAGGAGGAACGAAGCCCTGCAACTCTGGCTCACGGCTCCAAGTTCCCAGTGGACGTGATCCCCATAAATCAGGCCACCAATTCCAACCTCCAAACCTGCAGCAGAGGAGTTCTTGGCAGAAGCTCCTATTTATTTTGTTAGCCTATGACTTTCCATCTAATCATTTCGTTCTGTAAAATCCAACTGGTGGTCGCTAGAAGAATGATGGTTTTAGCTGTGATTTCTCATTCACACTGAGCATGTGTCTCCTGTCTGCATCCCTTGGTGAGTTCCAAAGCAAGAAGAGCAGATGATAGCAAATTCCTCCCAGCAGACTCCAGTCCCGGAATGGAGGCCAAGGAAAATGGAACATCCAGACCAAGAGCTCTTAGAGCTGGGACAGACCCAGGGCAGGAGCAGCCTCCTGCCCATCACTTGTGGGGGCCACCTCACCCTTGAGCCCTGGGGACCCCTCACCACCCAGCCCTGGGGGCCATCTCACTGTGGACTTGCCTCCTTGCAGGAGGTGAGCTTGGCCTCAGTCGTCTGGCTGTTACATGTCCTCGGGGCTACAACACACCCAAAGGTCTGCCTCTTCAATTTTCCAGAATCATGTTCACAGGCCATGCTTCTCATTCTCTCTAGGGAATGTGCTCTCTCTTCTGTCCCTGTGTTCCTTGCCCCCCAGACTTGGGTGTCTATAAGACAGTTGGATGGCCTGAAAAATTGGCAGTTTGAATCCCGTTTCATCTGCTGGCGAAATGACCTTGGCCAAGTCACTTCATGCCCCTGGATACCAGTTTTCTTCTCTGGCAAATGTAGAGGAAGTGTGATCCCTAAGTCCTTCTGAGCGCTGCATTTTCCATCTCCCTGAGCAGATGGTGGTGGGTCAAAAGCAAAGGCTCACCGCTGCCCCCTGATGAGTGGACCTCATCCTTTCAGGGAGAGCTGGGTGTCCCACAGCTGGCCTGGCACCCCCACCCTGGCCCACAAGCCCGGTGAACGAATCCGGACAGGCCCCCAAACCCTTTGCATCATCAGCAGTTGGAGGAATGAGCCCGATGAGAAGACCCCAGGATGGGGGAAGGCAGCTTGTCTGCAAAAAATAAAGGAGTAAATACATTACAATCCTCTTGCAGGGAACATGCTTGGTAACGAAGCCTCAATCTGTGGGGAGAGTGGTGTGCAAGAGTGTGGGGCATGTATATGTGTGCTGTGGTATGTGTGTCTGTTGTGTGGGGGTGGGGTGTGGTGTGTGTGTGTGTATACGATGTGGTATTGCTATGTCTGGGGTGTGTGTGTAGTATGGTATGTTTATGCCTGTAATGTGTGTGTGTGTGTGTGTGTCTGTAGTGTGGGGGGTGTGGGAGGTGTGTGTGGTGTTGTGTGTGTGTCTGTGGTATGGAGTGTGTGGTGTGTGTGTATGTCTTTCTGTGGTGTGGGGTGGGGGTGTGTATGTGGTGTGTGTATGTCTATAGTGTGTGTGTGGTGTGGTGTGTTTGTCTGTGGCATGGGGTGTGTGTGTGTTTGTGGTGTGGTGTGGGGGGTGTGAGAAGTGTGTCTGGTGTGGTATACGTATATCTGTAGTGTGTGTATGGTGTGGTGTGGTGTCTGTGGTGTGGGGGGTGTGTGTGTGTGTGGTATGTGTATGTCTATAGTGTGTGCGTTGTGTGGTGTGTTTGTCTGTCTGTGGTATGGGTGTGTGTGTGTGTGGTGTGGTGTGTGTGTCTATGGTATGGGGTGTGTGTGTGTATGTGTGTGTGGTGTGGGGTGTGTGTGTGGTGTGTGTATGTCTATAGTGTGTGTGTGGTGTGGTGTGTGTGTGGTATGGGGTGTGTGTGTGTATATGTGTGTGTGGTGTGGTGTGGTGTGTGTGTATATCTTTCTGTGATGTGGGGTGGGGGTGTGTGTGTGTGGTATGCATATGTCTGTAGTGTGTGTGTGGTGTGGTGTGCGTGTCTTTCTGTGGTATGGGGTGTATGGTGTGGTGTGTGTGTATGTCTTTCTGTGGTGTGGGGTGGGGGTGTGTATGTGGTGTGTGTATGTCTATAGTGTGTGTGTGGTGTGGTGTGTTTGTCTGTGGCATGGGGTGTGTGTGTGTTTGTGGTGTGGTGTGGGGGGTGTGAGAAGTGTGTCTGGTGTGGTATACGTATATCTGTAGTGTGTGTGTGGTGTGGTGTGGTGTCTGTGGTGTGGGGGGTGTGTGTGTGTGTGGTATGTGTATGTCTATAGTGTGTGCGTTGTGTGGTGTGTTTGTCTGTCTGTGGTATGGGTGTGTGTGTGTGTGGTGTGGTGTGTGTGTCTATGGTATGGGGTGTGTGTGTGTATGTGTGTGTGGTGTGGGGGGTGTGTGTGGTGTGTGTATGTCTATAGTGTGTGTGTGGTGTGGTGTGTGTGTGGTATGGGGTGTGTGTGTGTATATGTGTGTGTGGTGTGGTGTGGTGTGTGTGTATATCTTTCTGTGATGTGGGGTGGGGGTGTGTGTGTGTGGTATGCATATGTCTGTAGTGTGTGTGTGGTGTGGTGTGCGTGTCTTTCTGTGGTATGGGGTGTATGGTGTGGTGTGTGTATGTATGTCTTTCTGTGGTGTGGGATGGATGTGTGTGTGTGTGTGTGTGGTGTGTGTATGTAGTGTGTGTGTCTGTGGTATGGGGGGTGTGTGTGTGTGTGTGTGGTGTGGTGTGTCTGTCTGTGGGATGGATGTGTGTGTGTGGTATGTGTATGTCTGTAGTGTGTATGTGGTGTGGTGTGTGTGTCTGTCTGTGGTATGGGTGTGTGTCTGTAGTGTGTGTGTGGTGTGGTGTGTTCTGTCTGTGGGGGGGTATATGTGTATGTGTGTGCATTTGTGGTGTGTGGTATGTGTATATCTGTGTGTGTGTGTGTGTGTGTGTGTGTGTGTGTGTGCACAACCAGATCCACCTTTTCAAGAACTGTTGAGACTAGGTTTTACTTGGGATCAGAAAAGTACAATAAAGGACATTTTTTGAAACATCAGTGAAACTTGAATATGGACTGTATATTACATATTAGTATTGTTCCTGTGCTAAATTTTCTGAACTTAACAATTATACTGTATTTATAAAAGTGAGAGTCCTTATTCTTAGCATTAAGGGATGAAGGATCACAGTGTCTGCAACTTATTCTCGAACAGTTCCATAAATAATAATAATAACGTAATAAGTCTGAATGCAGGACTAAAAGCGCGCGTGGCAATGTTAACCATGGGTAAATGTAGGTCAAGGGCAGACAGACGTCCACTTTACCAGCCTCACGACTTTTCAGCAGGCTTGACATATTTTAAAATAAGAGGTTAAAAATAAAATGAAATTTTAAAAGAGGAGTGTCTAGGGATTTAAAAAACATCTTACTTTGGGATTAAAGGCAAGGGGTACAAAGACAGGTGAGAGCCTCTGGTCCTGAGTTCACTGGCCCTCTCGGGTTTCAACCCCACCACAAGGGCGAAAAGGCGGAGCCAGGCTCACACGCTGTGTTTCAGGAGAGAACCCGGCGAGGGAGATCCAGTCTTCCCCCCCAGAAGACTGCTGAGGATGGGAAGAAAGGCAGGTCTTTCCCCTATCAAAGGCCGCCCTAGTGGGCGGGCCACAGGACCACCCTCAGCCCTGCAGGTGAGGGTGCCTGCTTCTGGGGGCATCTATTCTGACTCCAACTTCCAAACGGGGCTGCTTCTCAGACAAAGCTTCCCCTCTCCCTGCCAAGCATCAGTGCTCTCTTTACCTCCTTAACTTCTGGTTTTCATTTCAGTGACTACTGGGGTGAGCCCAGCAGTGGACCAGGCTGCCCTCAGGAGGCAGAAGGGCCGGGCCCTTGTCCAACTCTGCCACGTGACCCCAGGTCAACACCTCGACCTCAGTTCAGCAGAGGTCGTGGAGATGCAAGACCTGTTCGGAGGGATTAGATGACCATGGGTCTTTTTGAATGTCACTCCCTTTCTCAAATCATTCTAATTGTCCCCATTAAAAAAAAATCATATGGTCACTAAAGAGTGGGCATCTGCCACCACACTGCATAGACAAAGGATCCTCCCGGTTGCCTATTTTTTCGGTGGCAGTTGAGATGGTGGTGCTGGTGGTTTAGTCGCTAAGTGGTATCCAACACTTGTGAGCCCATGGACTGCAGCTTGCCAGGCTCCTGGTCCATGGGATTTCCCAAGCATGAATACCAGAGGGGCCACCCATGAAAGGAGGACTTGGAAGACAAGTCCTGGTCTGGCTCTTTCCAAACTTATTACTCCTTTTCTTACCAAGATGGCAGCACCTAGCTTCACGAAGTTCTGGAAACTTCTCCCCCACATCTGCAGTTGCTTTCTCCTTTTCTTCCTCCAGTTTTCAGGCATCCTGTGAGTCTATTTTGGTTTCATACAGCCAGGAAGGGGCTAAGCTGGGGTTCCTATTCCCAACCCTCTAGGCTTCTTTCCTGGAGGCAGCCTCCAACCTGGAAGCAACCAACAAGACCCTTCCAGCTCCAAGAGTCCCAGGAGCTCTGAGTGGTTTTCCCAAGAGACCACAAAAGGTAGCCAGCTTTGTCTGCCAGGGTGGGCAGCAAGAAAATCTGCTCTCCAAACAAGGGCTTGAAAAAAGATAAATAAATTTGAGAAGGTATAAAGAAGGAAAGCAACCCTGAATAGTCACTGGAAGGACTGATACTAAAACTGAAGTTCCAACACTTTGGCCACCTGAGGCAAACAGCCAACTCACGGGAAAAGACCCTGATGCTGGGAAAGATGGAGGGCAGGAGGCGAAAGGGACCACAGAGGATGAGATGGTCGGATGGCATCACTGACTCAATGGATGTGAGTTTGAGCAAACTCTGGGAGATAGTGAAGGACAGGGAAGGAAGCCTGGCATGCTTCAGTCCATGGCCTCACAAAGAGTTGGACATGACTGAGTGACTGAGCAACAACAAAAGAGGGAACTCAGCAAGCATCCCTCCCCCAAAGTCAGGGTACCAAGGAAAGTCCCTCCTACCACATTCTCTCCCTTTCTCTGACTCTATGTGGCATCCCCAAAGTAAATAAACCCTTTGGGTTAATTGCTAGTTCCATCCCAGGTTTCAGACTCCCATCCCTTCCAGATTTTGAGTTTAGACCCATTACTCTTCTCCCCTCTCCTTTCCTCACCCTGTACATACACTTGAGCCCCACTGATCCATCGCATGCTAAGGCATTTCAGGTGTGTCTGACTCTGTGGGACCCTAGGGAGCATAGCCCTCCAGCCTCCTCCATCCACGGCATTTTCCAGGCAAGAAAACTGGAGTGGGTTGCCATGCCCTCCTCCATCTTCCCAACCCAGGGGTCAAACCTGTGTCTCTTATGTCTCCTGCACTGGCAGGTGGATTCTTTAGTACTAGGACAGCCGGGGATATGTGAGGTCATGGCATCTAGCGAGAAAAAGAAAATTCCAGCAGATCCCTATCGTTTCTCTGCCCTGGTCCTCCCTCTCTTGGATCACTCACCTCTCTTCCTTGCCTCCATCCTGCTGGCCTGAGCTGGAGTGTCAACGCCCCCATCCATCCAGCCACCCCACCAGGGAGCCCCAAGGCGCCTTCCCCTCACTCATCCCTGCCCTAGGAGAACAGGTGTGTGGATCACAGCACTTCCCATCCACTATGTGGAGTAAGAGAAGGCAGAGCACACTTCTCTTTGACACAGGCCCTTGCTAGGGTCCTCCACACAGCACTCACTATCATCTTGCCCGCCCACCCCCACCCTTCCTACATCCCAGAGCATGGTCTTCAGGATGACCCTTTAAGGAAGAAAATGTTGCCCTATTGTTATTTCTTGATAGACTTATGTTTTAGGTTCACAGCAAAATTAAGCCGAAGGTACTTAAACTTAAGATTTCTTATACGCCCACCTCCACACATGCATAATCTCCCCTGATATCAACATCCCTTATCAGATGTGATATCCCTTGTGTTACAATCAATGAATTGACACACAAGCATCTCCCAGAGCCCACAGTTTACATTAGAGTTCCTCTGGCTGTTGTACATTCTATGGGTTTGGACATATACATGTCAGCATGTATCCATCCACCCATGTAGTCTCACTCAGAGTATTTTCATTGTCCTAAAAATCCTCTGTGCTCTGCCTTTTTTTCTGTCACCCTTCCTCCCTAACCCTTGGAAATCCCTGATCTTTTTACTGTCTCCATAGGTTTGCCTTTCCAGAATGTTACATAGTTAGAATCGTACAGTATGTAGCCTCTTTGGGTTGAGCTTAATAATATGCTTTTATATTTGCTCCATGTCTTTTTATAGCTGATAGTTCATTTCTTTATAGCTCTGAATAATACTCCATTGTATGCATCAACTTTTTTTTTTTTTTTTGGAGTATAGTTGACTTACAATGTTACCTTAGTTTCTGCAGTACAGCAAAGTAAGTCAGCGATATGCATGCATATATCTACTCTTTTTAGGTTTTTTTCCCCCATATACGTCACTACAGAGTATTGAGTAGAGTTTCCTGTGCTGTAGAGCGGGTCTTTACCGGTTATCTCTTTTATATGTAATAGTGTATATGTGTCAATCCTAATCTCCTAATGCATCCCTCTTCCCTTTCCCCCCGGTTACCATAAGTTTGTTCCCTATATGTACCACAGTTTATTTATTCCATTCACCTACTGAAGGACATCTTGGCTGTTTCCAAGTTTTGGTGATTACAATAAAGCTGCTACAAACATTCATGTACAGGTTTTTATGGGGACATAGTTTTCAATTCATCTGAGTAAACACCAAGAACCATAACTGGCGGGTCATACAATAAGAGGTGGTGCTATTACTAACTGTCCCTTTCCACAAGGTTCCATCCTCCTTGGTTCCTTCTGGGGGCTGCCTCATGCTTCACAGCCCCTGGTTCTTAGCATCTGCTTCACTTGACTTTTTTAATATAACTTAAAAATTTTTTTAATTTCAAGATAATTGTAGGTTTGCTCCCAGTTGTAAGAGATAATTTGGGAAGCTCCCTTCACCCAGTTTCTCCCAAGGATAACATCATCTTGCATAACTAGAGGATAATATCACAAGCAGGAAATTGACAGAGATGAGGAGGTACAAGTTTATTTAACCATTCACCCACTGAAGGGCGTCTGGGTTGTTTCCAGTTAGGGGCTATTACAAATAGAGCTGCTCTGAATATTTTTGTCGAGGTTTTATTTTTGTGAGCATAAGTTTTCATTTCCCTGGGATAATGTCCAAGAGCGAGAGATTGCAGGGTCATATGGTAAGTGCGTGTTTCCTTTTGTAAGAAGTTGCAAGATTCTTTTCCAAAGGAGCTGTGCCATTTCCATTCTTACCAACAACGTGCGAGTGATCCAGTCTCTCCCCATCCTTGCCAGCAGTTGGTGTTATCACTGGTTTTTATTTTAGCCATTATGATAGGTGTACAGTGATAACCTGTTGTGGATCTAATTTGTATCTCCCTAATGGCTGATATTCATTGGGAGGACAGTTGCTGAAGCTGAAGCTCTAATACTTTGGCCATCTGAAGCAAAGAGCCGACTCTTTGGAAAAGACCCTGATGCTGGGAAAGATTAAAGGCAAAAGGAGAAGAAGCGGCAGAGGATGAGATGGTCACCTATTCAATAGACAAGAATTTGAGCAAATTCCAGGAGATAGTAAAGGACAGAGGAGCCTGGCATTCTGTAGTCCATAGGGTCACAGGGTCAGACACAACAAAAACCATGGCTAATGGTGTTGATCACCTTTCCACGTGCATGTCTGCCTTCTACATACCTTCTCTAACAAAACATCTGTTCATGTCTCTACTTGTTTCATGATTAGATTGGTTAGGACTTTTTGAGTTTTGAGAGTTCTTTATATATTCCAGATATAAATTCTTTGTTGGGTGTGTGTGGTTTGCAAATATTTTCTCCCAGGCTGTAACTTGTCTTTCTGTTGTCTTCACAAGGTCTTTCACAGGGCAAAGGCTTTAATTTTTGAGAAGGTAAAGTTTACCAGTTTTTCCCTTTGTGGATCATACTTTTGGTCTCAAGTCTAGAGACTCTTTATCTAGCACCAGGTCCCTATGGTTTTCTTCTATTTTTTCTGAAAGGTTTATATTTTACATCTTATATTCAAATCTATGACCCACTTTGAGTTGTCAGTTCAGTTCAGTTCAGTCGCTCAGTCATGTCCAACTGTTTGTGACCCCATGGACTGCAGCACGCCAGACCTCCCTGTCCATCACCAGCTCCCGGAGTTTACCCAAATCCATGTCCATTGAGTTGGTGATGCCATCCAATCATCTCATCCTCTGTCGTCCCTTTCTTCTCCTGCCCTCAATCTTTCCCAGCATCAGCATCAACTCTTCGCATCAAGTGGCCAGAGTATTGGAGTTTCAGCTTCAGCATCAGTCCTTCCAACTCAGAACTTTGAGTTGACTTCTATGTAACACCACAAATATGAATACCATGTGTGAGGTTGAGGCTGAGGTTCATTTCTGTGCCTGTGAACATCCAGTGCTCTAGCACTAACTTGTTGAAAAGACCATCCTTCCTCCATGGAGGGGCTTTGACCCTTTTGTCCAAAATCAGTTTGATATATTTGTGTGGGCATTCGTTTAACATTCGTTTTGCCTTTCTTCTTTTTTAGAAACTCCCCTGCCTGGTGGAAGGCAACTGGCTGGGCATACTCCAAAGTCTCGGAAACTCTGGATACACAGGTAGCCACTACTTCAAGCAGTCTGGACACAAACTCCCGCCCTGCTGGGAAGCACCAGGGGTGTGGCAAGCAGTGCCCTAACTTAAGAAAAGCAGGAAGCTAAAACGGTCTGAGGAAAGGCAGGTGCCAATCAGGACCTAACTAGGTTTTATGAAAATGGAAATCATTAGCTTCAAATGCTAAAATAAATAAGTGTATCAGTTACAAAAAAAAAAAAAAAAAAGGAAACAAGAAGGATAGGTCTGTTTCCAAGGAGGTGGCAAAATGTGAGTGAATTCCAGCTTTCCTTTCTCTAAACCAGCGGTCTCCAACCCTTTCGGCCCTGGGGACCAGTTTCACGGGAGACGATTTTTCCACGAACAGGGTGGGAGTGGGGAGGAGGGATGGCTTTGGGATGATTCAAGCACGTGACATTTATTGTGCACTTTATTTCTATGTATTTTCACATCAGCTCCATCTCAGGTCATCAGGTATGGATCCCAGAGGCTGTGGCCGGTGGCCATAAAGCCCTGAGCTGCTCTGAAGGCCATGGAGGGCAGTGGTGGGAGCGATGGCACCATTAAGTGTGCGATTAAAGCCCCAGGGGAGTGCCCTGGCGGCCCAGTGGTTAAGGCTTCACACTTCCAATGCAGGAGGCATGGGCTCTATCCCTAGGTGGGGAAATAAAATCTCACATACTGAGTGGTACAACCAAAAAACAAACCATTTTTAATAGCCAATTAAAAAAATACTTTAAAAAAAACAACCCACCTGAGAGACAAAGCCATTCCAGGCCACCAATCATGGCCAGGGTGCACCTGTTATGGCATTTCTTGCAGCTCAGGGCAACATTTATTTCCAGACATGCTTTTCTTAAGAGTTTTTGGTTCTCCGGGCAAGTGTCAGGATTCAGTCTCCTCTCAAGAACTTCACCTAGAGCTAGAGGAGCCAGGTGGAGCTCGTTGTGAGCCAAGAATCCACCCTCTTCACTTCTCTGCTGCTTCTCTGGCTTCTCCATTACCCTACCTTTCAGCCAGTACCCACGCCAGGATGGGTAGGATGGGGGGAGAGTGAATACTCCAATCAGAAGGCTCCCAAGGTGGTCCATTTTCATTCCAGGTCCAAGTATGAGAGACCAGGCCCACAGAAACAGAGCAGGGCCCATTTGCCCTGCAAAGTTGGCTCAGAAGCACGGCTCTGTATCTTTTTTTTATTATTATTATTTTTTTAAACTTTACAATATTGTATTAGTTTTGCCAAATATCAAAATGAATCCACCACAGGTATACATGTGTTCCCCATCCTGAACCCTCCTCCCTCCTCCCTCCCCATACCATCCCTCTGGGTCGTCCCAGTGCACCAGCCCCAAGCATCCAGTATCGTGCATCGCACCTGGACTGGCGACTCGTTTCATACATATTATACTTGTTTCAATGCCATTCTCCCAAATCTTCCCACCCTCTCCCTCTCCCACAGATCAGTCTTATGGACTCTGTATCTTTTTTTTAATGTCAGAATGTCAAAAATTAGAACAGACGTCTCGAAAAGCAAGATATTGCCCTTCACAATTCCCCACTCAGGCTGGCTTTCTGAGCCACCTTAAAGAAATGCAGAGCTTCCTTCTGTGTGCCTCAGAATCTCCTAGAAACAAAGGCTATTCAAGACACAGCACTGCTTGGGTTCCAACTGTAGGTCTTTCTGCCTCTTGCTAGGCAGAAATGCCTGGCAACCAGTGTTCTCAGGGCAAAAGCGTCAAGAACATCACAGACTAAAATGAACACATGCCAAAGCCATCAGCTCTTTTGACCCCCGTCCTTCCCCAGATGTGTTCAAGAAGAACAGCCCAGGGTGAAGCCTTGTCAAAGATCAATCTCCTCTGGATATTCACAAGACAAACTAGGAGGGCAGTCATAATTAGAGTGTCATAAACATACCACAGCTAATAAGTGACATAAATAACCATATAAATGTCAAGCTGTGAATCTGAAACTTGACAGGACCTTTCAGATCCAACCAGAGCTTGGCACCAGAAAGCATTCTCTGAATTTGCACATAATCTGTTTTTTGCAGCTCTTTTGAGAAGGAGCTATTTACCCAGTAAGCATGTTATTCTCCACCAGAGACTCTGGTCATTCCAAGTCAATTAACTGCATTCCAAAGAAAACAGGAGGAATTTAAAATACAGGATTTGAAGGTTTGTGAGGGAGATAGAGAAGACAGGAAGGGTCCTTGTAAATTGTGGTTACTAATACGTCCGCAATGCCCTGGAGTTCTGGACAGCAGACGGCACTGAGCCACTTGATTTTTTTTAAGAGAAAAAATTCCATGTTGTCGCTCAGATTTTCCCTTGGGCAGTGTGGCGGAGGCTGTCCAGCTCAGTTTCAGGATGGCACCAAAAACTGAGTGCTCTCTCCAGAGACCCAACGCAGAGGCAATCCACAGAGCCATCCATGGCGCCAGAGTCCTCACAGACTCAGACCACCCCCCCTCCCGCCACCGCCCCAAGACTTTCCCTTCTTGCTCCTTAATTTTTGTCATTGAAAATTAAATTCATGTAACATAACATCAACCATTTGAAATTGTACAATTCGATGGTATCGACTACATTCTCAATGGTGTACAACTACCACCTCTATGTACTTCCAGAATGTTCTTGCCTCATCCCATTAAGTCACTCCCCACCTTCCCCTTCCCCTAGCTCCTGGCAACTGCTAATCTGCTTTGTGTCTCTATGATTGCTCAATCCCAAACATTTCATGTAAATGGAATCAGACAATATGTGACCTTCCATGACTGGCTTCTTCCATTTTGTATCACGTAGGATATATTAGAACTTCACATGGCAAAGTAATATTCTGTTGCATGGATATACCACAGTTTGTTTATCCATATCCATTCATCAGTAGAGGGACATTCACAACAACCTCCTAGCTACTGTGAATAGTGCTGTTATGAATACCAAAGCACAGGTTTTTGCTCGAATACATTTTTAGTTTCAGGAGATATATACCTAGGAGTTGGAGTAGCTTGGTCTTATGGTAATTCTATGTTTAACTTCTCGAAGAAACATTGAACTGTCTTTCCCCCACTTGCTTTTAAGTGCAGTAATGCTTTCATTTAAAACCGTGTTTTCCCTATTGTTGGAACAAGGGAGACAAGTGTCCCGGGTGGCTCACTTGGCCATCTTGATACTGGAAGTCCATGTTAAACTAACCTTCTGCATCACTGGAGCTCCTGAAGAGGGCCTGGTCTTTCCATACTCACCCTCCCTACCCCAGTAAGAACTGGGGCTGAATGCTCACAGTGGAAGGAGAAGGAAGGACAGAGCTAAAGAGGCAGTGGACTCCAAAGAGCACACACACACCATGGCTGCACTAGACCGTCACCCACCGGGATGCTAGAAGACATTAGAGCTTCTATTTTGATTTATTTTAATCTAAAAAGTAAGAAAAAATGAGGGGGGGTAGAAATTACTGTCATGAGTTTAATGGTATTACCCCCCATCAAAAGAAGACATGTTAGGGTCCCAACCCCAGCACCTCAGAAGTTAAGTGAAGTGAAAGTCACTCAGTCATGTCTGACTCTTTGTGACCCCATGGACTGTAGCCCGCCAGGCTCCTCCATCCATGGGATTCTCCAGGCAAGAATACTGGAGTGGGTAGCCATTTCCCTTTTCAGAATGTGACTTTATTTGGCAATAGGGTCTTTACAGAGTTAATCAAATTAAAATAAGGTTGTCAAGGTGAGCCCTCACCCATTATGACTGATGCCCTTTAAAAGGGGGAAATTTGGTGGCACAGATGGGAAAGTGTCTGCCTGCTATGCGGAAGACCCGGGTTTGATCCCCGGGTTGGGAAGATCCCTTGGAGAAGAAAGTGGCAACCCACTCCAGTATTCTTGCTTAGAAAATTTAATGGACAAAGGGGCCTGGTAGGATGGTACAGTCCATGGGCTTGCAAAGAGTCAGAGACAACTGAGCGACTTCACTTTTCTTTCACTTTGGACAAACATACACAAAGAAAGAGAGAAAGAGATGACAGAGAGAGAGAATGCCACGTGAAGATATAGGCAGAGATCAGGGTGATAAGACTTAAAGCCAAGCAATGCCAAAGGTTGCCCGCTGGCCACCAGAAGATAGGAGAGAAGCCTGGAGCAGGTTTACCCTCCCAGCACTCAGGAGGAACCAACCCTATTGACACCTTCTTCTTGCACTCTCAGCCTCCAGAGCTGTGAGGACATAAATCTTTGTTGTTTAAGCCACCCTGTCTGAGGTATTTGATTATGGCAGTTCTAACAAGCTAATACTCTAATCTTTAACATGAAGGTGCTCCTGGGTGCCCCTACATGCAGCATTGGAGGCTCCTTGAGAGAGGAGCTGGGCTTCCCAGGTGGTGCTGGTGGTAAACAGCCTGCCTGCCAATGCAAAAGATGCAGGTTCTACACCTGGATCGGGAAGATCCCTTGGAGGAGGGCTTGGCAACCCATTCCAGTATTCTGGCCTGGAGAATTCCCATGGGCAGAGGAGCCTGGCAGACTACAGTCCATGGGGTCACAGTCAAATGTGACTGAAGCCACTTAGAATGCAAGCACGAGGGAGAAGGTAGCTATACTCCAGGGATGAGGAGCTGGCAAGCACCCCCCTGCCCCTGGGCAGAGTAGCTAGAAGCAAATTAAGTGGATTTATAAGGATTGAAAATGGCAACCCACTCCAGTACTCTTGCCTGGAGAATCCCATGGGCAGAGGAACCTGGTGGGCTACAGTCCATGGGGTTGCAAGAGTTGGACACCACTTAGAAACCAAACCACCACCACCACCGTAAAGATTGGACCATCTCATTGTGATGTAATCAATTCTTATAAAGTGAATGAGTAGTTTAAGGATTTCTACTAAGAAACCTGGAAAATCCCATGGGCAGAGGAGCCTGATGGGCTGTGGTCCTTAGGGTCCAAAAGAGTCAGACACGAATGAAGTGACATAGAACACACGCACTGAGAAACCCAAGCGGAAATAACGCCAAGGCCAGAAGTGCAGGGAGCAGAAAGGAAAAGTAGAGCTGACCTGTTTCCTACACACAGGCTTCCCCCCACCACCCTGCACCATAAAACACTGGGAGCTGATCAGAACCCACAGGAAGATGCCAGAAATCATATCCCTTCTGTTAACCATGAATCTCCAATCTAAATTTATTTTATGCCTTGGTCAATATTAACTAATGGTAATATAAAACCACCGTGATTAACAGCATTTTGAAAATTGTTTATTTCATCTTCTTCCTCTGTTTAACCCTTGACTTGATGTATATTTTATAATTCTCATAAGATACATTAAAGTCCCTTGGACTGCAAGGAGATCCAACCAGTCCATCCTAAAGGAGATCAGTCCTGAATATTCATTGGAAGGACGGATACTGAAGCTGAAGCTCCAATACCACCACCTGATGTGAAGAGCTGACTCATTGGAAAAGACCCTGATGCTGGGAAAGATTGAAGGCAGGAGAAGAAGGGGGCAACAGAGGATGAGATGGTTGGATGGCATCACTGACTCGATGGACATGAGTTTGAGCAAATGCAGCGAGATGGTGAAGGACAGGGAAGCCTGGCGTGCTGCAGTCCATGGCGTCACAAAGAGTTGGACACAAATTAGCAACTGAATAACAACAACATTATAAATAAATGTATGGGGGTAAGTATCCCTCCCACACACAACTTTTTACTAAATGAGTGCATAGTCATAAAAGCTTGGAAACCACTGATTTAGGGTAAGGGCTGCAGATAGATGGGGGACACTTAATCAGAAGGTGCTGGAGCCCTTGTATCTGACCTTCAGCCAGAGACAGTTGCTGTTGGGATATGAGAGAAGTTCTGGACCAGAAAATTCCCTAAGGATGATATGCTCAGTTCCCCAGATCAAGGAAAGAACTTGGCTTCCCAGGCAGTGGAACCAGCACAGAGGTCATTGGCAGAGCTGCCTCATATGTCCAGTGACACACAATGGCTGAGAGATGGAAAGGACTTCCCCACATGCCCAGGTGCACCACACAACCATACCGAGCCATGCATGCACCAGAAGAGGAAGGAGCCAGGTTTGCAAGGTCACAAAGATTCCCACTAAGATGAGAACGTGGCAGGATGGTTTTCCCACTGCCTGTGGCAGTGGAAGGGGCAGACTGGAAAGGGGCACGTGAAAGTGATTTCTAATGTATTTCAAGGTTGGTGAGGAGACAAATGGGCTTTCCAGGTGGTGCAGTGGTAAAGAATCTGCCTGCTGATGCAGGAGATGTGGGTTCAATCGTATGGCTGTCTTCCTATAAGGACGCCACTCAGATGGATTAAGACCCACCATACTCCAGCCTGGAGACGCAGGAGATGAGAGTTAAATCCCTGGGTCAGGAAGGTCCCCTAGAGGAGAAGAAGACAACCCACTCCAGTAGTCTTGCCTGGGAAATCCCATGGACAGAGGAGCCTAGGGGTCTACAGTCCACAGGGTCACAAAGGTTATGACACGACTAAGTGCAGATCTGGAGGAGACAAACATTCTCCAGCAAGTACTGCCACACAGAACCTGGAAATCTCAATCGAGAACCTTGAAGTGAAGAGTTTAAACACTCAGGGTTAGGAGAGGGGTGGTGAATAATCTATGGGAATTCCAGAATCCAGATCCCTTCTTTCTTTCTCCACCTTCCTAATCTGAACCTCCCCACTCTCTCCTGACCCCAAAGCAGAAGTGAGTGGGGAAAATCCAGCAAAGCAAGAAGCTTGAAGAGTTTCCAGTGAAGCAGGAGAAGGCAAGGTTCTCAGGCAAAGGATGGAGAAGGAAGGGAAGTCAAGAAAAAAGGAGAAATGGATGGGACTTTGGGGTCTTGGGGGCATGTGTGAAAAGTGCAGGGCTGAGATGAGGTTGCTGTGGGATGCCCAGAAGGTATGAGCAGTAACACCCTCCTCCAGAAACACACATTCACGCGCACAGGGATGAATTGGCTAGACAAGAAGCAGTGCGCTCATGTTCTTGGGCACAGCACACCTTAGGAGCATGACACCGTGAGGCTGAAGACGAGAGCAGATGGAGCCTTATCCTACACTCTGAGCAGGTTTCCTTACAGAGGGTAGGAGAACCCGTCCTCGCCAATGGTGGTTTAAGGAAGCTTCAGTAATAAGAATGGCAAGTAAAGGACTTGCCTGGTGGTCCAGTGGTAAAGAATCCACTTTGCAATGCAAGGGTCGCACGTCTCATCCCTGGTTGAGGAACCAAGATCCCACTTGCCTTGGGGCAGCTAAGCCCACATGTGGCAACTATTGAGCCCAAGCGCCACGGCAAGGGGGTCTGTGCACAAGATCCTGCCTGTTGCCAGCAGGACCCAAGGCAGCCAAATGAATAAATAATCATTTTTCTTAAAAAAAAAAAAAAGAATGGCAAGTCAAAGGGTATTACACTTGCCAGTGACCCAACCAACCAACTAATAAAACAGAGTGTCCTCATCACTTAAAAAAAAAAATCCGACTTTTTTGGGGCAGTTATTGGTGGTTCTTTGATTTCATAGTGGCCTATGCCCCTGGCAATCAACCACTCCAGGATGCTTTGGGAGGCCTTCCCTGTGTTCCCCTGGGAGGCCGATCCTGCTGTTGGATGACGATACCCAGATGTGGACTTTCCCCACAGAAACGGTGACCCACAAACCAGGGTGCACTCAGGGTCATCTCTGGCTTTCTGTTGGGGGGCAACCACAGGTGCTCTTGGGAGGGTCCACATGGACCATGAGAGGCTAGAAACCAGTGAACAGAAGCAGCTAAGCACCTCTGAGGCCAAGGTAGATGAAAAGGTACCCAGGAGAGAGGCTGCCTTGTGCCCCCAGCTGCTCCTACAAGAACTTAGATTTGCTCTGCTGGATCCGGGGGTGTCCGGAAGGTGAGTGGGATCATCTTCACTAGCCTTTCTTGTGGACGCACCATAATTGAGCTCGGGGGAGACGCAGTGGTGCCTGCCACTCCTTGACCATCGCTCAGAGCCCCAGATGAGGCTTCTCCTTTGTCTCTAGGGAGGGATCCTTCTCGAGGGGGGCCTCAGGAACCCCAGATGCACCTGGTTCCAGCTGGCAGCTTCATGGAAGGTCCCAGCGGGAGACCATCAGGGCTTGCATACCTGGCTTCTCCAGGCCCAGCCCCACCAATGTTGACTTTGAAAGAGACGTTTACCCTAAAGAGCTGGAGCAGAGGGAAGATTTCACTGTGTCTTATTTCGTGGAGTTGAGAAAAACACCCAACATGTCACTGACAGCTGAGCCTGAGGCGCCTGTGCTTGTGGCCTGCTTCTCTGGGGAGCTCCCTCTTCGCAGAGCCCTATCTTGGCTTCCACAGCTCTGCTCGCTTCCTCTCAGACTCCCAGGGGAAAAGAAGAGTCTCAGGAACATGCCTTGTCCTTGGTGAGGTTCCCCAAGCATTGCAAGGGCCCCAAGCTCGAGACCGGCCTGGCTCCACATGCTATCTGTGTGATGGCAGCTCCCAAGTCTAGACCTCCAGCCAAAGCATCATGTGTGTCTTGACTTGGAGGAGCCCAGGAGGCCCTCCTACCTGCCCCAGCTCAATACTCAGCAGTCACAAGCACCCCAGGGCGATCCAGAGCCATCTGCTCGGCTTGTTCACACTTGTCCCCACCCTCACATAGGTGCTGCTCTTGTCCCCATGCCACCCACACTCTCCCCAGAAGACTGCAGGCAAAGGCTCTCCACCCCACATCCCACCACTGTTCCCCCCTTTCCGTCCATGGCAGATGCTCTCTGCCTTCCATGTCTCCCATCTTCTCGGGAGCCTTATGCTACCAATTTTCATGTCTCTGGCTTATTTCTTCCATCTTGTCTCTGGTCTAGATGCTTCCCTTCAGTATTTTTTTTTTCCCCACTTTTTATTTGGTTGCACTGGATCTTCACTGTGGCATGCGGGATCTAGTTGCCTGTCCAGGGACCAAACCCTGGCCCCCTGTATTGAGAACTCAGAGTCTTTAGCCACTGGACCACTGGGGAAGTCCCATTCCCTTCAGTATTTATATCCCCTAGATTCTGCACTCCTTTAAAAAGAAAGAAAAAGAGGAAAACAAAAGAGTAGGAAAGGAGAGGAGGATAGTGGAGGAGAAAAGAGAAGAGAGGAGAAAAGAAAAGAAAAGAAAAGAAGTCTCTCCAGCTCCAACTCCTACCCTCTCTTGTTCCCTCCATCACAGCACACTTACCGGAAATGTGATCTATCTCTCACCTGCCATTTACTCCTCACCTCCTAATGATGGCTATATCCCATCATTTCAATGAAAGGTTTCTTGATAAGGTCACCAATTATTTCCATTTTAAACATGATGGCCCCATTTGGGGCCTCTTCTTACTTGGCCTCAAGCATCACCAGATGACTAGTCCAATGTGAGAGTTGGACTATAAAGAAAGCTGAGCACTGAAGAATTGATGCTTTTGAACTGTGGTGTTGGAGAAGACTCCTCAGAGTCCCTTGGACGGCAAGGAGATCCAACCAGTCCATCCTGAAGGAAATCAGTCCTGAATGTTCATTGAAAGGACTGATGCTGAAGCTGAAACTCCAATACTTTGGCCACCTGATGCGAAGAACTGACTCATTGGAAAAAACCCTGATGCTGGGAAAGATTGAAGGCAGGAAGAGAAGGGGACGACAGAGGATGAGATGGTTGGATGGCATCATGGACTCGATGGACATGAGTTTGAGTAAACTCCGGGAGTGGGTGATGGACAAGGAGGCCTGACGTGCTGCAGTCCATGGGGTCGCAAAGACTCAGACACAACTGAGAAACTGAACTGAACTGATGCCCTCCTTCCTGGTTGGCCACGCCCTCCTTCTTGGTTGGCCACACCCTCCTTCTTGGCTGGCCACGCCCTCCTTCCTGAAACACACCTCCCCCATCAGGCTCCTTCACATCATTTTCCTTTCCTGATTCTCTGGCTTCCCCTCCTTGGCCTCCTTAGGGTTTCTTCCTCCTCCACGTGACTATTATATGTTGGAGTTTTTTAAGGCTCCATTCTAGGCCCTCTCCTCTGCTCGCTATAGTCTCTATTCCTGGATAATCTCACTTCCGTCACTGTAAATATCATGCAAATGTTGATTCCTTTTATCTGCAAAGGCATGAAGTATCAATGGCCATGTCTCTCACATTGTATAAGTATCTTGGGCCAGTATAGTGGTGCCATGGTTTGGGGAACCAGGCTCCTCCAGTTATTATGCAAATATATCAAAGAGCCACACCTAGATCCAAGGAGGACTGAGAACTCGAAGCTTTATTCTGGGTGATCACATGCCCCTTTAAACTTCTCTTAATGTGGAAGAAGGGGGAACCTATTTTGACAGAAAGCTAGCAGAACCAGCCACAGGGATCAACTAGATCTGCCAACTTTTTATTTTGTCAAATAAGAACATTTTTTAAACCTACCACTTACTGCCATCATTTCGCAAAAGAGGACACATTTAATGCCAAAATTGGAGAAGACATAATCTCAAAATAGAGAACAGACTCCTAAATTAAATGAATTTAGATTCATGGAAGACAGCACTGTATTACCCTCATTTTTCTCTCTCCCCTCAAAGCTGACGCAGCAGCCAAGCCTCCGTCTCCTGACCTGAACTGAGAGCCGTGACCGAGGTGTGGCTGGTAGAACGTTGTCAGCATCATCTTTACCTCCTTATACCACCCTGACTTAAGGGGACAGCTGTGATTGACCCCGGCGTGGTCTGACTCCCAGTTGCCATGTGGTACTAATGTGGAAACCTAAGCCTTCACCCTCTTAAGTCCCTTCCCACTGCCAGATGCCCAAGGGGACCCAGGTCCTGTGTAGTTGGGGTTCACTGCAGCGTCTGGAGAACCGAATCCCTTGCAGGACTGTATGTTTTATCGGGGTCTCCAGAAACTTCAGCAGCATCACCTCTGCCACCCGCTCCCTGAAGGTGCTCCAAACAGGAGAGCATCCCCAGCAGAAGCAGCTGTGTCTGTCTCTTTTTCGGCCAGTCTTGAAAGGCCACACCTTTCCTAACAGGTTCCCCTCTTCTACATCACATCCCATCCACATAGAACGTGTCCTCGACGTGTCCTCGGGAGACCAGCCCAGATGACCTTGAGGGACACTGGGCAGTGTATTATCTATCAGGGGCCTCATCTCTCACAAAAGACTCTTGTTTTGTCTTGATTTGCTCTATTTATTTTTTGAAAGGAAGTACTTTATGTTATTTCATTGGCCCTGCAGCACGTGGGATCTTAGTTCCACGGACAGGGATCGAACCCACGCCCTCTACAGTGGAAGCACAGAGTCTTAACCACCAGACCAACAGGCAAGTCCCTTGATTTACTTTGGAGACCTTGGTCCTCTCCATTCTAGGATCCCAACATATCTCCAGGGAGCCTGTACCCCCCACCCAGTGTCCCAGAGTCCCTCAGGCAGTCACACAGATGAGATCGTGGAGTAGAAGCGAAGCTCAAGGGCTGAGAACTGCCCTTGGCTCAGGGCGCTGGGGGAGGCCTCTTCCACGCCCCTTTCTGCTCCTCCAGTCAATCGCAGAGTATGTCCTGGAGGGTTGAGAACAAGCCTCAGCTCTCCTGTTGCAAAGGAAATCTTGGAAGAGTTGGTTTGCCATCTTATTTTTTGTGTGTTCTGTCTTTTGAAAATGAAACCTTTCACTCACATAGTCCTTTATTGCGTATTGTGCACGTGTGTGTGTGCTAAGTCACTTCAGTCCTGTCCGACTCTTTGCGACCCTATGGGCTGTAGCCCGTCAGGCTCCTCTGTCCATGGAATTTTCCAGGCAACAGTACCGGAGTGGGTTGCCATTTCTTCCTCCAGGGGAACTGCCCGATCCAAGGATCAAACCCACATCTCCTGCTTTGGCAGGCCGATTCTTTACGGGTGAGCCACCAGGGGAACCCAGGAGGGGCTCAGAGAGCCTACAATCCCACGGCTTTGTTTTCTGGCCGAGGAAACTGAGGCCCTGAGAGATGAAGTGACTGCGCAAGCTCACAGCCCGGGCTCCAGGACTCAGGACTCGGCGCCGTGGGCTGGGTGCCGCCACTGCGGAATGGGACCAATGGAGAGCTGGCCTGGAAAGCGGGAGTCAGGTCGGGAAGGATTTGATGCTTCCTTCCAGCACATTCAAGGTCGTCTACCCTCCTCCCTGTGCTTCGCAGCCCCTGCGCGCCCTCCGCAACAAACCGAGTTGATAAACAGAAGAGTCTCACAGGAAACTCTCACGGAGGGCTCTTAGAGATCCTCTAAGAAAAATGTCCTCTTGTTTACAGCAGAGTGCATCCTAGGTGCAATGCCAACAGGGTTTGCTTCTTTGTTTATTTTAACCAAGAAGGGAAATTAGTGGCCAAAGAATATTTTGATAATGAATGGAAAGTTAGTCATGACATTTTTGAGGGGGAAAAATATAAATAAACTTTAAAAAAACTGAGAGCGGTCTCAACAGATGATAGAGGGGACTCACGAGTTTCCACCAACTTCAAGAAATATTTGAGGGGCCTGGAGTGCACACTGTGGGTCTTGGATTCTCCCCCACACCCCACACACTGCAGTGTTAGGCTTTGTGTGTGCGTGTGTGCTCAAGTACACGTGTGTGTGTGTGTGTGTGAGAGAGAGAGAGAGAGAGAGACAGTTATCTCCTAAAGCCATCCTTGTTAATGGAAAGGTTTTAAATATTTGCAAATGGATCTCAGAACTTTACAGAACAAAACGGTATCTATTTCAAAACAGCCTGGGAGTATTTGGTGTCTGCTCTCGTCTGGTAAATTTCCACTGTGGGCAGAGCTGCCCAGTTTCTCATTCCAGCCCAGCTCACTTCAAGTGGCACGATTTGATTAAGCATTTCTCCACTTTTAATTGCATGCCAAGACCTCAGGGCATCATTTGTTGGGTGGCCCCGAGTGGGCTGAATCGGGGGCGGAAAGACACGTCTGTCCAGAAAGGTCTGTGCCTGACCTTGTTCTCCAGCATGATTCCGTCTGCTACCTGGCAAAGCCTTCCCGTTATTATGAACGAGCCTGTCTTGGCCAGCGACGTTTTCTAAGGTTCAAGGTGAGGTGCAGTCAGGGGAGCGCCTGGATCTGAGGCACTCTTGGCCTTCTGGGAAGCTGGGAGGGCATCACCCTGCATCGGCTGAACTCCACCCACCACCTGGGAATGGCAGCCTTGTGCTGCCCACTTGCAAATTCTAACAGCACCGTCCTTTTGGAAAAAGGGCTGTTTAAGAATATCAAAAAATCTTAACCTCAGAGCACAGTTTCTGCCTCTGTGAGATGAGGTCATAATAATACCACCTCATGGGGTTGGGGTAGGAGTTAAAAACATTGCAGATGGAGTCCCAGAACTCGGTGAAACCGCTCAGTGAAACCGCAAATCGTCTTTTGAGATGGCACCCTTGATGGTCATGGTATTTATGATCTTCATCCTCCCCCTGCTGAGAGCGGTCATTGTGTTCAGCAGTCATTGTGTTCAGGGGGCTGGCATCCACCCCCTTCCCGGGCAGCTGTGCGCTCAGGGCAGGGCCTCAGGGAGCCATGCTCCACTTCAGATGGCTACTGATTTCCTCTAGATGAGCCTGGCGCACAAGGATGGGCCCGTAAGACGTGACCTGCGGGTTGGGGTCACAGAGAGGCAAGGGTTGGAATGTTCTCTCTTCCAAGAAAAAGCCACAGGAAGAGAGTCTCCTTCGTCCTTCAGGATGTCATGACTCAAGTTGATGCCATCATCTGGAGTCAGCTGGAGGATGAGGCCAATGCCAAGGGTGGCAAAGCACAGAGAAGGAAAGAGACTGGGTCCTGGAGGACATGACCATCAGGGCCAGTTGTCCAGCCAGCCTCAGGTCCCATCGCCTCACGCATCTCAGCATCCTGGAGTGTATCCTGGCTGCTTACAGGTAGTTCCTAGACAGACGAGCTGTTGCACACCAAGCACACTCACCATGATGCTCTTCTCCAAGTCCTCTCTGGCTGGAAATCTTCTTTGCCATCCTCCCAACAGTGAGTCAACCCCCCAACAGTGCACCATCCCCCCAAAAGTGAGCCAAGCCCCAAGAGTGAGCCATCCCCCCAACAGTGAGCCAACTTCCCCACTAAAGAGCAGTGATTCCCTCTTCTTCACAAGCATGAGGCTGACATGCCCGAAGGGACGAAAGACACACACCGGTGGGAGGTTTTCCTGAACTTTCCCAGAAGAGCGAAGCCAAGGGAACGAAACGGAAAACCTCAGCAGAGATGAGAAGCCTGGCTCCCTAGAGGGGAATGAAAAGGGAATTTCATCTCTGAGATTTGCAGAAGAGCACTGCTGCTGTGAATCTTCGGATACCGCTCCTGGGGCGCCCTAAGGAGCTGTGGACTCCTCTTGGGGGGGGGGGCAGAACTGGCATTATAACTGCTCTACTCACTGGGAGGCTCTGGCCACAACTAACAGAATCCCCAGCTGCAACTAGCAGCACCAATGCAGGAATGTACTGTCTCCTATAATAAAACCTCCCTGGAGGGGAGCTTTGGAGCCAGTTGAATAAGTGGTTCAGGGATGTCAACAAGGACCCAGTTCTTTGCCTCTCTCCACTTTGCTTTCCATGTGGGCTTCATTCTCTGTCTGGTAGCAACAAGGCTGCAGGAATTCTAGGCATTTTAATAATGACCCCCACCAAGAGAATAGCTGGCTTTGCATTCCATGCCACTCAAGTACTGCTGACTAAAGATGAATAGGCTTTGAAGAAGGACAAAATCCAAAGTCCCAGGGCCCCAAGTGACAGTGAGTTCCAGCGAAACCTGTGAAAGTCTATGAAAAGACAGCCTGTGGCCAGCTACCCAGGACAAAGAAGGACGTTCAATATCATAGTGACCTGCTTGGAATTTGGAAACAATGTCCCATGTCCCAGCCATTTACTACAGCCTCTATTCCAGATTACTGGAAAAGGAGCTAGATTTGAGGAGGTCCTATAGCAAGATGCTTTAGAAGCCCTCCAGGCAGCAGTACAGCACACCGCGTCTGGAGCCCGCATCTCCCTCAGACGCTATGGAACGAGTCACCCATGACGACATTCTGCCTGCGGCGCCTTGGCAAGGAAACCCGTCTGTCCCTAAGTGTGTGTGTGTGCTACGTCGCTTCGGTCGTGGAAGACTTTTGTGACCCTAAGGGTCACAGCCCACCAGGCTCCTCTGTCCATGGGGATTCTCCAGGCAAAAACACTGGAGTAGGTTCCCCCTGCCCTCCTCCAGGGGATCTTCCCAACGCAAGGACTGAACCTGCATCTCTTACATCTCCTGCATTGGCAGGCGGGTTCTTTACCACTAGCACCACCTGGGGAAGCCCTCTGTCCCCAAGACTACACTACTATTTCTCAGCCTCTGGGTTTCAGGACCCTCTGTTGAAAGTCAACTCCTGGGGAAGGAAGAGATAGACTTGATGATGAATCAAATCTCTTTTTCAAAAAAAAGAGAAATTCCCCCCAAAATATAAGAAAAACATTTGCAACACATATGACAGAGGTTTCCCTTGTAGCTCAGTCAGTGAAGAATCTGCCTGCAATGCAGGAGACCTGGGTTCGATTCACGGGCTGGGAAGATCCCCTGGAGAAGGAAATGGCAACCCACTCCAGTACTCTTGCCTGGAAAATCCCATGGACAGAGAAGACTGGTGGGCTATAGTCCACCGGGTTCCGAGTCGGACACGACTTAGCGACTAAACTACCACCACCATGACAAAGGTTTGAGATCCTTATTTTATACCAAACTCTTTAACCAGTTTTTAAAATTAAGCACACACAGCTTATATCATATACAACAAAATGATACTACTCACTATAATTAAAAAAAAAAAAGTTACAAAACAAGACACATCTGTTTCTCCTTTTTTCTGTCCCCCCCCCCCATTTTTGTTGTTTTCTTTATAAAATGCTAGAGAAATGCCACACAGTGACTAGTAAAGTGGCTTTGGCACTATGTTGCTTGTTGTTTAGTTGCTAAGTCCTGTCCCCTCTCTTTGCGACCCCACAGACTCTAGCCTGCCAGGCTCCTCTGTCCATGGGATTCTCCAGGCAAGAATACTGGAGTGGGTTGCCATTTCCTCCTCCGGGGATCTTCTGCACCCAGGGACTGAGCTCGGGTCTTCTGCTGGGCAGGTGGGTTCTTAGCTCTGAGCCACTTACGGCGCACTGCTGACGGTGATGCACACTCAGGCGCCTTCCAGAAGCCAGTTTAGCGAAACAGAGCAAAAAGATTAAAGATGTATGCATGTGACCCTTGACCCACCATTTCCACATCCAAAAATGAATCCTAAAGAAATAAGTGTGCAAGGCAGTTCTGTACACTCCAGAATATTCAACACAGTGTTCCTTTTGACATTAACATGTTAGAAGATACTTAATGTTTAATGAAATCTGAATTAATTAGATGGATGGTGGGACATCCATTTCAGAATCTTCAGTCACCAAAAAATAATGTAAAAGAAGAATTCGTCAGAGAGACAATGTTAAGTTAAAACAGAGAGCTATGAATCGTTAAGGTTATTGCAAACTTTGGTAACTATTTGCATGCTGTAACTCTGTGTTAGCTTTATTTTCAAATTTTCTGAGCACACAGTATATACCCAAGATACATGTTCACAATATTTAAGAACTGGTTTTTAAGAATGAAGGGCCAGGACTTCCCTGGCCATCCAGATTCTGCACTTCCAATGCAGGAGGCATAGGTCTGATCCCTGGTTGGGGGCATGATCCTTCATGCCCCCCAAAAATTAATTAAAAATAAATTTTTAAAAAATTTATCACATGACGCTTAAAAAAAAATGAAGCCATATCCCCAAATACACGCACTGGAATTATTTTTTATCAATTACTTAGTGTATCAACTATCCCCACACAAAGTAATTACAATTAATTAACTGATTTTCATTATTTAACTACAACTAAATAATTTAACTATTCAAATAATTAGCTTTATTTAATTACCTACACAGTATAGCTTTACTAACTTCCTTGAGTGTTTGCCTATTTTCCACTTCTTTTCTGGTGAAACTATTTTACTTATCAAAAAAATCAAAAAGCAATAATACAATTGAATTAAGAAATAAAAAGTTCAGTGTGTAGGTATTTTTGAGCCACTGTCTTTCATTCTGCCTTCCCAGCCTCTGCTCCATGTCTGGTCTTCGTCTGGAATCTCAAAAGCGACTCAAGCAAGTATGTTTCTCAAAAGCCCTCAAAATCAGATCTTGATATCAATAACCAGATGTTTGTCCTTGACGAGGTGTCAGACAGTGCTATTTCTGCACAACCTGGAGATGCCAAGCAGAGGGGTGCATCTGGAGGCCCCCTAAAGTCTTACCCGCACAGTGGTGCTCCCAGTGTTAGCGACAATTATATGGCTCCCACAGTTTGGGGCAGCAGTCCAGCCCTGTCTATTCAAGGTTTAATACACAAACCTTTGACCCAACACTTATTCTATAGATCTGCTCACACACTTACAAAAAGGTGTCTGCATAATATGCTCCCTGCAGTGTTTTTTGAAATAGCAAATGTCTGGAAAACAGACCTGATGTCTAAATAGAGGGTCATTGCTTCCAAGCGTGCTAAGTCACTTCAGTCCTCTCCAACTCTTTGTGACCCCATGGACTGTAGCCCGCCTGGATCCACGGTCCATGGGATTCTCCAGGCAAGAATACTGGAGTGGGTTGCCATGCCTTCCTCCAGGGGATCTTCTCATTCCAGGGATGGAACCTGTGTCTCCTGCATTGCAGGCAGATTCTTTACCATGTACCAGAAATCCACTACAGCTGCTGAGAACATGAGGTCAAGCTACATGTGTGGATAGAAAAATATATCCAAACTACAAATTAAAAATTTAAGTCTGCAAAACAAGTATCTTGATCTCATTTGTGCTAAAAAAGGGGTGCGGGAAGACCTGTTTGCACATATACAACATTTCTGGAAAGGTCCAGGAGAAATGAGACTTATGCGGCTTGGGGAGGGAGGGGTGGCTGGTTGGGACTCTTTTTCCTTCCACTTTACAGCCTTTGGTAATGTTTTCACTCTTTGTCACGAGCAATAATAACTTTTAAAGCTCTGCCTCCTGACGTTTTAGGGCAGGCCTATGCAAAGCGAGAGACGCAGACCACCGAGCCAGGCGAGCGCTCTCAAGTCTGGGGCGTTCGTTTCCACAGCAGAAACATGCCCACAAAGCAGTGAGGGTCATCTCAGGGCAGTGCTTCTCAAACTTTTCCACAGAAGTACCCCCGATGACAGAACAGAACAAACACAGAGCCTCAGGGGATGAAGGAAATTGGCCCAAATCTCTGCTTCAAGCAAAATTTCTTTCACATTCAGACTACCTTAAAATTTCAGGCTAATTTTTGTTTTTTTTACTCCACAATAGAGTCATCTTTGAATTCTTGTAGAAAATAACTTTCTCCTCAAATCTTGTTTGTGGAATTCTGGTCACTATATTGGTAAATCCTTTACTTCCACTTTAAATGGATAAAGGTTCCTGTTAAGACAAAACTTAATGAGAAAAAAATTTATTTGGAGTCTCTAAGGGAAGAAAAGTAAAACTGGTGATGGGAACTCAAGATGAGGGATTTGTGGAAAACTGTGCCTGTGTGTGTGTGTGTGTGTGTGTGTGTGTGTGTATTCTCAGTTGTGTTTGACTTTGTGATCCCAAGGACTATAGCTCACCAGGCTCCTCTTGTCCACGGAATTTTCCAGGCAAGAATACTGGAATGGATTGCCATTTCCTACTCCAGGGATCTTCCCAACCCAGGGATTGAACCTGCATCTCCAGCATTAGCAGGAGGATTCTTTGTCACTTACTAGGACTTGATAAAGGCCAAGAGTTGCAAATTTAATGTTCATGTGGAAAAAAAAAATGTATGATCCTGACTCTAGAGCACACAGAGTCAGAACTGGGCTGCAATTTGCATGCACTGTTTAGACCTGAGAGAAGAAAAGGGTTGGGATTGGAAACGTTCTACCCACCAGTCTGAGAAGTGACAAGGAAGCTGTTCATCTACTTGGACTTTGAGGAAGAAAAATAGAAAAATACTGGATATCAGAAATCCAGGCCAGTGCTGTTAAAGAAGGTAAGTCATACTATTTGCCTGGCAGAGTAACTTTAAGCCATACCAATGTTAAAAGCAGTCCAGCAATTAAGAAATTCATATGGACCCTGGAAGAGGGAGCAAAAGCTAAAACTGTTTTCTAAGGGTGGTCCTCAAACCCAGGGTACTGGAGCTTACCATAAAAATATGAACCACACTGAAGATAAACAGAATTAAAAACTTCATGAGGAAATGAATCACCATGAGGGAGAATCACAGATACAACAAATAAGAAAAATTGCATATCAAGAACCAAAGATAATAGGATAGTATAAAAGAGATATCTAATACATTTAAAAATATAAAGGAAAAAACATAAACTGTAGAAACAGAATGCAAATAGAACAGGAATACTGCCAGAGGACCAAACAGAAGTCTGAGAAAGGAAACATATAAACTTTCCATCAGATCAGTTGCTCAGTCATGTCCGACTCTTTGAGACTCCATGAATAGCAGCACGCCAGGCCTCCCTGTCCATCACCAACTCCTAGAGTTCACTCAGACTCACGTCCATCAAGTCAGTGATGCCATCCAGCCATCTCATCCTCTGTCGTCCCCTTCTCCTCCTGCCCCCAATCCCTCCCAGCATCAAGTCTTCTCCAATGAGTCAACTCTTCGCATGAGGTGGCCAAAGTATTGGAGTTTCAGCTTTAGCATTATTCCTTCCAAAGAAATCCCAGGGCTGATCTCCTTCAGAATGGACTGGTTGGATCTCCTTGCAGTCCAAGGGACTCTCAAGAGTCTTCTCCAACACCACAGTTCAAAAGCATCAATTCTTCGGCACTCAGCCTTCTTCACAGTCCAACTCTCACATCCATACATGACCACAGGAAAAACCATAGCCTTGACTAGACAGACCTTTGTTGGCCAAGTAATGTCTCTGCTTTTGAATATGCTATCTAGGTTGGTCATAACTTTCCTTCCAAGGAGTAAGTGTCTTAATTTCATGGCTGCAGTCACCATCTGCAGTGATTTTGGAGCCCAGAAAAATAAAGTCTGACACTGTTTCCACTGTTTCCCCATCTATTTCCCATGAAGTGGTGGGACCGGATGCCATGATCTTCGTTTTCTGAATGTTGAGCTTTAAGCCAACTTTTTCACTCTCCGCTTTCACTTTCATCAAGAGGCTTTTGAGTTCCTCTTCACTTTCTGCCATAAGGGTGGTGTCATCTGCATATCTGAGGTTATTGATATTTCTCCCAGCAATCTTGATTCCAGTTTGTGTTTCTTCCAGTCCAGCGTTTCTCATGATGTACTCTGCATAGAAGTTAAATAAACAGGGTGACAATATACAGCCTTGACGTACTCCTTTTCCTATTTGGAACCAGTCTGTTGTTCCATGTCCAGTTCTAACTGTTGCTTCCTGACCTGCATACAAATTTCACAAGAGGCAGATCAGGTGGTCTGGTATTCCCATCTCTTTCAGAATTTTCCACAGTTTATTGTGATCCACACAGTCAAAGGCTTTGGCATAGTCAATAAAGCAGAAATAGATGTTTTTCTGGAACTCTCCTGCTTTTTCTGTGATCCAGCAGATGTTGGCAATTTGTTCTCTGGTTCCTCTGCCTTTTCTAAAACCAGCTTGAACATCAGGAAGTTCACGGTTCACATATTGCTGAAGCCTGGCTTGGAGAATTTTGAGCATTACTTTACTAGCGTGTGAGATGAGTTTATTGTGCAGTAGTTTGAGCATTCTTTGGCATTGCCTTTCTTTGGGATTGGAATGAAAACTGACCTTTTCCAGTCCTGTGGCCACTGCTGAGTTTTCCAAATTTGCTGGCATATTGAGTGCAGCACTTTCACAGCATCATTTTTCAGGATTTGGAATAGCTCAACTGGAATTCCATCACCTCCACTAGCTTTGTTCGTAGTGATGCTTTCTAAGGCCCACTTGACTTCACATTCCAGGATTCCCAGAGTGAGGTCCGTGACATTGTACAGGAGACAGGGATCAAGACCATTCCCATAGAAAAGAAATGCAAAAAAGCAAAATGGCTGTCTGGGGAGGCCTTACAAATAGCTGTGAAAAGAAGAGAAGCGAAAAGCAAAGGAGAAAAGGAAAGATATAAACATCTGAATGCAGAGTTCCAAAGAATAGCAAGAGGAGATAAGAAAGCCTTCTTCAGTGATCAATGCAAAGAAATAGAGGAAAACAACAGAATGGGAAAGACTAGGGATCTCTTCAAGAAAATCAGAGATACCAAAGGAACATTTCATGCAAAGATGAGCTCAATAAAGGACAGAAATGGTATGGACCTAACAGAAGCAGAAGATATTAAGAAGAGATGGCAAGAATACACAGAAGAACTGTACAAAAAAGATCTTCACGACCCAGATAATCAGGACGGTGTGATCACTGACCTAGAGCCAGACATCCTGGAATGTGAAGTCAAGTGGGCCTTAGAAAGCATCACTACGAACAAACTTTCCATAGGAAAATGCAATTGATGTAATTATAGTTGCCATAGATGAAGAGAGTGTTAGGGAACTGGGAGATTAAAGGAAGTTACCCAACATGCCCCCAGAAATAAAGAGATGGAAAATATGAGAGAGAAGTTAAGAAACATGAATATTTGAATGGGAAAACCCAACATAAATCTAAAATGAGTTACAATACAAAAAAGAAAAATTAGGTAATAATCAAAGACATAATGGCTGAGAATTCTTCAATAACAAAGTTAAGACATGAACCCACAGTTAAAGCAGTATTCAGTTCAGTTCAGTTCATTTCAGTCGCTCAGTCATGTCTGACTCTTTGAGACCCCATGAATAGCAGCATGCCAGGCCTCCCTGTCCATCACCAACTCCCGGAGTTCACTCAGACTCATGTTCATTGAGTCGGTGATGCCATCCAGCCATCTCATCCTCTGTCGTCCCCTTCTCCTCCTGCCCCCAATCCCTCCCAGCATCAGAGTCTTTTCCAATGAGTCAACTCTTCGCATGAGGTGGCCAAAGTATTGGAGTTTCAGCTTTAGCATCAGTCCTTCCAAAGAACACCCAGGACAAATCTCCTTTAGGATGGACTCATTGGATCTCCTTGCAGGCCAAGGGACTCTCAAGAGTCTTCTCCAACACCACAGTTCAAAAGCATCAATTCTTTGGCGTTCAGCTTTCTTTATAGTCGAACTCTCACATCCATACATGACCACTGGAAAAAACCATAGCCTTGACTAGACAGACCTTTGTTGGCCAAGTAATGTCTCTGCTTTTGAATATGCTATCTAGGTTGGTCATAACTTTCCTTCCAAGGAGTAAGTGTCTTAATTTCATGGCTGCAGTCACCATCTGCAGTGATTTTGGAGCCCAGAAAAATAAAGTCTGACACTGTCTCCACTGTTTCCCCATCTATTTCCCATGAAGTGGTGGGACCGGATGCCATGATCTTCGTTTTCTGAATGTTGAGCTTTAAGCCAACTTTTTCACTCTCCTCTTTCACTTTCATCAAGAGGCTTTTGAGTTCCTCTTCACTTTCTGCCATAAGGGTGGTGTCATCTGCATATCTGAGGTTATTGATATTTCTCCCAGCAATCTTGATTCCAGCTTGTGCTTCTTCCAGCCCAGTGTTTCTCATGATGTACTCTGCATATAAGTTAAATAAGCAGAGTGACAATATACTGAAACCTATACTGAAGCCTTATACTGAAACCTAAAAAGGATAATGAAAATGAATGCATTCCCAGATACATCATAGTGAAACTACAGACTATCAAAGACAAAGAGAAAAATAAATTTTCAAAGGTTTTGAGGACAAATGAGAAAAAATTTAACAAGGCTAAGAGAGAACAAAATTACATAATAAACGTAAAACATAGAGAACATCTTCTTCTCAAGTGACCACAGGACCAACCTCAAAATTTCCAAAAACAAAAGCAGAACAGAAAACATTCTTTAATGACAATGCAGAAATTGCTGTCAAAAATACAAAAACAAAAAGCCCTAGCTAGATGGAAATCTTTAACCATTCTTTCAAAGAAATGTTGAGTCTGAGAAAAAATATTAATACAAACTTATATTGCAGATAACAGAAGGTCGTAATAAAAAAGACACACCATCAGTATTTATGGCAATACAGTTAAAGCAGAGCTTAATGAAGAAGCGTGGTCTTATATACGTTTACTACTATAATACGCTAAGTCACTTCAGTCATGTCCGACTCTGTGCGACCCCATAGACGGCAGCCCAACAGGATCCCCCGTCCCTGAGATTCTCCAGGCAAGAACACTGGAGTGGGTTGCCATTTCCTTCTCCAATGCATGAAAGTGAAAAGTGAAAGTGAAGTCGCTCAGTCGTGTCCGACCCTCAGCGACTCCATGGACTGCAGCCCTCCAGGCTCCTCCATCCATGGGATTTTCCAGGCAAGAGTACTGGAGTAGGGTTACTACTATAAAGTAACATAATAAAAGCAACATAATAAAAAAGTTAGAAAATATCAAATAAACTGAAGGATATACTAGCTGAAGGAATGAATTAATAAATTTAGAATACAATGATCATAAAACAAGACTGTGGAACTATTTAACAAATTCAAAAGATGTTTCTTTGAAAAAACAAAATATCAATAAAGTATACAAACTTATGGCTGATAAAATCAAGAGGAAGGAAGGCAAACATACAAAATGAGATTAAATGAATCCAAACAACTGGATAAACCATGGAAATTAAGCAAATCATATTAAAAATAGTTTGTCCAATGTTATAAAAATAAATTTTCAAATACATTTGAAATCATGGATGAAAAGGACAGTGTCCTAGAACTGAGCTCTCCAATACAGGAGCTACTAACGACATGTGAAAATTGAGTATCTAAAATGTGGCTAGCCAAATGTTCTTAATGAAATAACCATAATACCAAAACCTGAGAAGGATTTTACACAGAAGACTCGTAAATTAATTTCACTTACGGATATTAACGCAACAAACAAATGATGACAACAGCAAAAACTAAATAAAATATTGACAATTAGTGTACTTGACCTTCCAGGTAAGAATACAATGGACCAGAAAGATCAATGCTCTCTCAACAATAACACCAGTCAGATAAATTTGAAATATTTGTATTTTAAAGACAGTGGAAAACCATGAGAACAACAAGGACCAGACAGACACAGAATTTTCAGAGGAAGAAGAGATCATCTCAAATCAGCTGGCAATTACCAGGTAACTAATGTCAGCTTGGCTCAAACAGAAGGACACTATAAGGTAAGGTGGTTGAATGGCAACACTGACTCAATGGACATGAGTTTGAGCAAACTCTGGGAGATAGTGAAGGACAGAGGAGCCTGGCATGCTGCAGTCCATGGGGTCACAACGAGTCAGACATGACTGAGCAACTGAGCAAAAACATATGGTAAGAGAAATCAGTAGAGTTTTTGGTTAGTGCAAAGGGTTGGAAGTTGAAAGAACCCAAAATACAAGGCTAATTTCCCCCTTGAAACATTTGTTAAGTTCCAGGGTAGTCGAGATGCCTGGGGGCTGGGGTAAAAAGGCAGAATGGAATATTCTGCAGTCTTGTAGTTCCTTAGGAAGCAAAGTCCCATCAGAAAGAGAGGTCTGCAAAACACACGACCAGTCTTCCCCTCAAGACATTTGCCAAATTTTAACTTGTTTGGGGTGATGCTTAGCTCAAACAGTCAAAAAAGGACTTTCAGGGCAAACTCAAGGTGGAATGCATTTTGCTAAAGTAGAATCCAGCCCCTACCCAACTCGGTCCCTGAGTAGACTGAAGCAATCTGCTCTTTGCCTTAACTGCAGAACAGAAGGGAAGGGCAAACTTCACTGTAAGAAGATATCATCTGAGGCCTTTATGAGTCTTTAAAAAAATAGTAAATGTATTGAAGAAAATAATTAGAATCTATGAAGATAAGCTTGAGCAAGCTCCGGGAGATGGTGAAGGGCAGGGAAGCCTGGCATGCTGCAGTCCCTGGAGTTGCAAAGAGTCGGACACAACTGAGGGACTAATTCCTGCACTGCAGAATATTCTCTAATGCCACACACACAATAGACTCCAAAGAAAAGACCTAAGTATAACACTGGATACCGTAAAACTCCTAGAGGAAAACATAGGCAGAGCACTCTTTGATATAAATCATAGCAGTATTTTGTGGGTCTGTCTCCTAAGGAAAAAGAAAGAAAGCAGAAATAAACAAGTGGGACCTAAATAAACCGAAGAGCTTTTGAAAAGCAAAGGAAGCCATCAACAAAAAGAAAAAGCCACCTTCTGAATGAGCAAGTGAAAGTGAAAGTGTTAGTCACTCAGTTGTGTCCAACTCTTTGTGATCTCATGGGCTGTAGCCCACAGGCTCCTCTGTCCATGGGATTCTCCAGGCAAGAGTACTCCGGTGGTAGCCATTCCCTTCTCCAGGGATCAAACCCAGGTCTTCCTGACCCAGAGATTGACCAGATCTCCCACATTGCAGGCAGATTCTTTACTATCTGAGCCATTGAATGATCAAAGATATTTACAAGTGATTTATCTAATGAGTTAATACCCAAGATATACAAAGAACTCATACATCTCTACATCCAAAAAAAAAAAAAAGTTAAAAGATGGATGAGGATTTAAGTAGACATATTTCCAAAGAAGACATGAAAAGATGCCCAAGATCACTAACCATCGGGGAAATGCAAATAAAAACCCTAATGAGATATCACCTCAAACCTGTCAGGATGGCTATTATCAGAAAGACAACACATTCAAGTCTTGGTGAGGATGTGGAGAGAAGGGAACAATCATGAACTTTTGGTGAGAATCCAAATTTGTACAAAGGAAAGCAATATGGAGATACCTCAAAACACTAAAAATACAATTCCCATGAAAGTGAAAAAGTGAATGTGTTAGTCACTCAGTTGAGTCCAGCTCTCTGTGATCCCATGGACAGTGGCCTACCAGTCTTCTTGGGATTCACCAGGCAAGGATACTGGATTGGGTTATCATTTCCTTCAGGGAATCTTCCTGACCCAGGGAGCAAACCCAGGTCTCCCACACTACAGGCAGATTCTTTACAGTCTAAGCCACCAGTTCAGTTCAGTTCAGTCACTCAGTCTTGTCTGACTGTTGGCTTTTGTGACCCCATGGACTGCAGCACACCAGGCCTCCCTGTCCATCACCAACTCTCAGAGTTTACTCAAACTCATGTCCATTGAGTCGGTAATGCCATCGACCATTTCATCTTCTGTCATTCCCTTCTCCTCCTACCTTCAATCTTTCCCAGCATCAGGGTCTTTTCCAATGAGTCAGCTCTTCGCATCAGGTGGCCAAAGTATTGGAGTTTCAGCTTCAGCATCAGTCCTTCTAATGAACACCCAGGACTGTTAGGATGGACTGGTTGGATCTCCTTGCAGTCCAAGAGACTCTCAGGAGTCTTCTCCAACACCACAGTTCAAAAGCATCAATTCTTCAGTGCTCGCATCCATACATGACTACTGGAAAAACCATCTAACAGAATGTGGTCCACTGGAGAAGGGAATGGCAAACCACTTCAGCACTCTTGCCTTGAGAACCCCATGAACAGTATGAAAAGGCAAAAAGATAAGACACTGAAAGATGAACTCTCAGGTCAGTAGGTGCCCAATATGCTACTGGAGATCAGTGGAGAAATAACTCCAGAAAGAATGAAGGGATGGAGCCAAAATAAAAACCACACCCAGTTGTGGATGTGACTGGTGATAGAAGCAAGGTCCGATGCTGTGAAGAGCAATATTGCATAGGAACCTGGAATGTTAGCTCCATGAATTAAGGCAAATTGGAAGTGGTCAAACAGGGGATGGCAAGAGTGAACATCAACATTCTAGGAATCAGCAAACTAAGATGGACTGGAATGGGTGAATTTAACTCAGATGACCATTATATCTACTACTGTGGGCAGGAATCCCTTAGAAGAAATGGAGTAGCCATCATGGTCAACAAAAGAGTCTGAAATGCAGTACTTGGGTGCAATCTCAAAAACGACAGAATGATCTCTGTTGGTTTCCAAGGCAAACCATTCAATATCACGGTAATCCAAGCCTATGCCCTGACCAGTAACACTGAAGAAACTGAAGTTTAACACTTCTATGAAGACCTACAAGACCTTTTAGAACTAACACCCAAAAAAGATGTCCTTTTCATTATGGGGGACTGGAATGCAAAATTAGGAAGTCAAGAAACACCTGGAGTAACAGGCAAATTTGGCCTTGGAGTATGGAATGAAACAAGAGTACAGAATGACCAGTGCATTCCCTTGGCAAAATAACACACTGGTCATAGCAAACACCCTCTTCCAACAACACAAGGCAAGAACTCTACACATGGACATCATCAGATGGCAAACACCGAAATCAGATTGATCATATTCTTTGCAGCCAAAGATGGAGAAGCTCGATACAGCCAGCAAAAACAAGACAGGGAGATGACTGTGGCTCAGATTATGAACTCCTTACTGCCAAATTCAAATTTAAATTGAAGGAAGTGGAAAAACCGCTGGACTATTCAGGTATGACCTAAATCAAATTCCTTATGATTATACAGTGGAAGTGAGAAATAGATTTAAGGGACTAGATCTGATAGAAAGAGTGCCTGATGAACCATGGACAGAGGTTCATGACATTGTACAGGAGACAGGGAGCAAGACCATCCTTAAGAAAAAGAAATGCAAAAAAGTAAAATGGCTGTCAGAGGCCTTACAAATAGCTGTGAAAAGAAGAGAAGCCAAAAACAAAGGAGAAAAGGAAAGATATAGCCATATGAATGCAGAGTTCCAAAGAACAGCAAGGAGAGATAAGAAAGCCTTCCTCAGAGATCAATGCAAAGAAATAGAGGAAAATAATAGAGTGGGAAAGACTAGAGATCTCTTCAAGAAAATCAGAGATACCAAGGGAACATTTCATTCAAAGATGGGCTCAATAAAGGACAGAAATGGTATGGACCTAACAGAAGCAGAAGATATTAAGAAGAGGTGGCAAGAATACACAGAAGAACTGTACAAAAAAGAGCTTCATGACCCAGATAATCATGATGGTGTGATCACTCACCTAGAACCATACATCCTGGAATGTGAAGTCAAGTGGGCCTTATGAAGCATCACTACGAACAAAGCTAGTGGAGGTGATGGAATTCCAGTTGAGCTATTTCAAATCCTGAAAGATGATGCTGTGAAAGTGCTGCACTCAATATGTCAGCAAATTTGGGAAAGTCAGCAGTGGCCACAGGACTGGAAAGGTCAGTTTTCATTCTAGTCCCAAAGAAAGGCAATGTCAAAGAATGCCCAAACTACCGCACAACTGAATCATCTCACAGGCTAGTAAAGTGATGCCCAAGATTCTCCAAGCCAGGCTTCAGCAATAGGTGAACCGTGAACTTCCTGATGTTCAAGCTGGTTTTAGAAAAGGCAGAGGAACCAGAGACCAAATTGCCAACATCCGCTGGATCATTGAAAAAGCAAGAGAGTTCCAGAAAAACATCTATTTCTGCTTTATTGACTATGCCAAAGCCTTTGACTGTGTGGATCACAACAAACTGTGGAAAATTCTGGAAGAGGTGGGAATACCAGACCACCTGACCTGCCTCTTGAGAAGTCTGTATGCAGGTCAGGAAGCAACAGTTAGAACTGGACATGGAACAACAGACTGGTTCCAAATAGGAAAAGGAGTACGTCAAGGCTGTATATTGTCACACTACTTATTTAACTTGTATGCAGGGTACATCATGAGAAACGCTGGGCTGGAAGAAGCACAAGCGGGAATCAAGATTGCTGGGAGAAAAATTGATAACCTCAGATATGCAGATGACACCACCTTTATGGCAGAAAGTGAAGAAGAACTAAAGAACCTTTTGATGAAAGTGAAAGAGGAGAGTGAAAAATTTGGCTTAAAGCTCAACATTCAGAAAACGAAGATCATGGCATCCGGTCCCATCACTTCATGGGAAATAGAGGGGGAAAAAGTGGAAACAGTGTCAGACTTTATTTTTCTGGGCTCCAAAATCACTGCAGATGGTGACTGCAGCCATGACATTAAAAGATGCTTACTCCTTGGAAGGAAAGTTACGACCAACCTAGACAGCATATTAAAAAGCAGAGACATTACTTTGTCAACAAAGGTCTGTCCAGTCAAGGCTGTGGTTTTTCCAGTGGTCATGTATGAATGTGAGAGTTGGACTATAAAGAAAGCTGAACGCCGAAGAATTGATGCCTTTGAACTGTGGTGTTGGAGAAGACTCTTGAGAGTCCTTTGGACTGCAAGGAGGTCCAACCAGTCCATCCTAAAGGAGATCAGTCTTGGATGTTCATTGGAAGGACTGATGTTAAACTGAAACTCCAATACTTTGGCCACCTAATGCGAAGAGCTGACTCATTGGAAAAGACCCTGATGCTGGGAAAGATTGAGGGCAAGAGGAGAAGGGGATGACAGATGATGAGATGGTTGGATGGCATCACCGACTCGGTGGACATGAGTTTGGGTAGACTCCAGGACTTACTGTTGGACAGGGAGGCCTGGCGTGCTGTGGTTCATGGGGTCGCAAAGAGTTGGACACACTGAGGACTGAACTGAACTGCACTGACTAGACGGACCTTTGTTGGCAAAATAATGTCTCTGATTTTTAATATGCTGTCTAGGTTGGTCATAGCTTTTCTTCCAAGGAGCAAGTATCTTTTAATGTCATGGCCTCAATCACCATCTGCAGTGATTTTGGAGCCCAGAAAAATAAAATCCCTCACTGTTTCCACTGTTTCCCCATCTATTTCCCATGAAGTGATGGGACCGGATGCCATGATCTTCGTTTTCTGAATGTTGAGCTTTAAGCCAACTTTTTCACTCTCCTCTTTCACTTTCATCAAGAGACTCTTTAGTTCTTCACTTTCTGCCATAGGGGTGGTGTCATCTGCATATCTGAGGTTATCAATTTTTCTCCCAGCAATCTTGATTCCCGCTTGTGCTTCTTCCAGCCCAGCGTTTCTCATGATGTACCCTGCATACAAGTTAAATAAGTAGTGTGACAATATACAGCCTTGACGTACTCTTTTTCCTATTTGGAACCAGTCTGTTGTTCCATGTCCAGTTCTAACTGTTGCTTCCTGACCTGCATACAGACTTCTCAAGAGGCAGGTCAGGTGGTCTGGTATTCCCATCTCTTCCAGAATTTTCCACAGTTTGTTGTGATCCACACAGTCAAAGGCTTTGGCATAGTCAATAAAGAAGAAATAGATGTTTTTCTGGAACTCTCTTGCTTTTTTGATTATCCAGTGGATGTTGGCAAATTGATCTTTGGTTCCTCTGCCAGGGAAGATCTCCGGGAACCCCATATGACCCAGCAATTGCACTCTGGATATTTATCCAAAGGAAACAAAAACACTAATTCAAAAAGATAAATGTTTTTGCAGCATCATTTACAGAAGTTAAGATGTGGCTAAAGAAGATATGTGTATATATATATATGATGTGTATATGATATGTGTGTGTATATATATATATGAATGTATATATGGTCTGTATGTATATATATATACACACACACAAAGGAATATTGTTGTTTTGTTCAGTCCCTCAATCGTGTCCAGTTCTTTGCAATCCCATGGACTGCAGCACATCATGCTTCCCTGTCCATCACCAACTCCTGGAGCTTGCTCAAACTCATGTCCATTGAGTCCATGATGCCATCCAACCATCTCATCCTCTGTCTCCCCGTTCTCCTCCTGCCTTCAATCTTTCCCAGTGTCTGGGTCTTTTCCAATGAGTCAGCTCTTCACATCAGGTGGCCAAAGTGTTGGAGCTTCAGCATCAGTCCTTCCAATGAATATTCAGGACTCATTTCCTTTTAACATTGACTGGTTTGATCTCCTTGCAGTCCAACGGACTCTCAAGAGTCTTCTCCAACACCACAGTTCAAAAACATCAGTTCTTCAGTGCTCAGCTTTCTTTATGGTCCAACTCTCACATCCATACATGACTACTGGAAAACCATAGCATTGACTATATGTCTCTGCTTTTTAATATGCTGTCTATATTGGTCATACCTTTTCTTCCAAGGAGCAAGCATCTTTTAATTTCATGGCTGCAGTCACCATCTGCAGTGATTTTGGAGCCCAGGAAAATAGTCTGTCACTGTTTCCACTCTTTCCCCATCTATCTGAAATGGAGTGATGGGATCAGATGCCATGATCTTTGTTTTTTGAATGTTGAGTTTTAAGCCAGCTTTTTCACTGTTCTCTTTCATTTTCATCAAGAGGCTCTTTAGTTCCTCTTCACCTTCTGCTATAAGGGTGGTGTCATCTGAGTATCTGAGGTTATTGATAAGAGTTCTCATCACAAGAAAAAAAATTTTTTTTCTATTTTTTAAATTTTGTATCTAGATGAGATGATGGATGCTCACTAAACTTATTATAATCATTTCATGATGTATGTAAATCAAATTATTATGCTGTACACCTTAAATGTATACAGTGCTGTGTATCACTTATATCTCAATAAAACTCAATGAAAGAAAAAAAAAGCTTATTGGTTTTAAAAGAAGACTATATATAGCAGGGGATTCAATTAGTAACTGCAAAAATAGATCAGTAGAAATGTTGAAAAAAAACAGAGAAAAATGATTGGCAAGAACAGAATAGAGCACAAATGATATATAGGACACAGTCAAAAGATCTAATATATATATAATTGGAGTCAAGAGGGATAAGATAAACAAATAAGAGTGGAAGCAATATTTCAAGAGATAATAGGCAAGAATTTTCCAATACTTATGAAAGACAGCAACTCTTTACTCCAGAGTCTCAGTGAACCTCCTGGAAATTAAATAAAAAGAAAAATACATCAAGGCACATTAAACAGTTGAAGATCCAAGACAAAGAGAAAATCTTAAAGGCATCTTCTTAAAAATGTATACAATCTTCAAGGGAGCAATAGTAAAACTGATTACAGAATTGTTTTGTCCATGAAAAAAATGTGTGAAAGCCAGAAGAAAACAGAGTGAAACGTTAACATTCTAAAAGAAAAACAAAGTACTCTCAAACTAGAATTCTATATCCAGCAAAATGTCCTTCAACTCTGATGGCAAAATAAAATGTTTCAAGCAAGCAAAAACAAACAAACAAAAAAAAAACTGAGATAATTCATCCCCAGTGGAGAAGCACTACATGAAAAACTAAATGGCATTTTTTCAAGTAGAGGAAAATGTTCCCAGATGGAAGCACAGAATTTCAGGAAGGAACACAAAGCACTGGAAAGAATAAATATGTGGGAAGGGGGAAAAGAATATTTTCTGTTTGAAGCCAAATAATAACATCTTGTGAACTTGACAACACACATAGAGGTAAAACTATACAAAACTAGCCTTAAGTGTGGGATGGAGTAAATGGACTTCAATTGTTGTGAGGTTTTTGCATTATTATTTGAGGTAAAAGCACCAATTTAAGGTTGAAGGCAATAAGTCAGAGACGCAAAATGAAATCTTTAGGGCAATCACACAAAAATTATAATTAAAAATCTAATAGATAAGAAAATGGAATAGGAAGATACATGACTCTGAGCTATGATTGTAAATTTATTTCTTCCTTTAATTCTGCTAATTTCCATTTTTAAATGATGTTATTAGGTGCATAAATTTTCAGATTCTTGGGTTTCCTTGTGGCATTGGCCCTGTCATCTTAATAAAACCCCCTATTTTCCCTCTAGTAATACTTCTTGCCTTAGGGTGTGGCTTGATATTAAGATAGCCAACTAAAAAAAAGATAGCCAACTAAATTTCTTTTTGCTGATATTGCACGGTATAACTCTTTTAATCCTTTTACTTTCATTCAGACTTCATCCTTATATTTAATATATGTTCACTGTAAAAGTATACACTTGGGTCTCAATTTTTTTTATTTAGTCTAATATTTCATTCTTTCTGTGTGTTTTGTATTTATACTTCAAATAACTACCGATATAGTTACATTAAATCCTACCATGCTGCTATTTATTTTCTGTTTGTTCTATCTCTTTTATGCCTTTGTTTTCCATTTTTGCCTTTATAATGATCAAGCGTGTATTTTTCTATTCCATTTTTCTCACCAAGATTTTTAATTATATAATACTTTTTTGTGCACATCTAATATATATTGCAGGGCTTCCCGGGTGGCTTAGTGGTAAAGAATCTGCCTGCCAAGCAGGAGACACGGGTTCAATCCCTGGGTCGGGAAGATCTCCTGGAGGAGGAAATGGCAACCCACTCCGGTATTCTTGCTATGCCCAGAATCCCATGGCTGGAGGAGACTGGTGGGCTACGGTCCATGGGGTTGCAAAGAGTTAAACATGACTTAGCAATTAAACCACCACCAAAATATATTGCACACATATATACATACATACACACATATGAATATACATGTATAAATTCCTCTACTTGTATACTATAGATTTGTGCATTTGTGTACACTTAAGTTTTATGCACTGTTACTATCAATAAAAACTCTAAAAAATATTAGCAAACATAATTTGTCAGCAGGTAAAGATAATAAGGTACATCATGATAACATGGGGCTTGTTCCAGGAATGCAAGAATGATTCAATATTAGCAAAGTCACTTAATTCTGAGGGGGAAATATGTAGTCACCTCAAAACATGTTCAAATAGAATTTGACAATATTTGACAATTCATTCTTGATTTTTTACAAGTCAATAGCACAAGAATAGAAAAATATACATACATATTTTAAAACCATATATATAACCTCAAAACCAAATGTGTGCTTAATTAAGAAATGGTAAAGACTTAACCCTTAATCCAGAAATGAGACAACTGTTTGTTCACTATCACATCATTTCATTTTCTACCAGCAGCACTAGCCAACACAATTAGACCAAAACAAAAGTTGAGCAAAACAAGTAAGACTATCACTATTACAGGTGATTTGTTTTGTACTTTGAAACCCCAAGAAAAAATGTGTGAAAACAACTACAATCAATAAGAGAATGAAATAGGATATGTAAAATTAATATTCAGAAATCAATAGCCTTTGTTTATATAAACAAAATCAGTGAGTCAATAAAATGGAAGAAAATACCTCATATACAATAAAAAGATAAAACTAGCTTAAAAGATACATATAAGATTTACATAATCTTTTAAACATTCATAAGAAAAAAAGACAGAGATACAGAGAGAAAGACAAATAAATGAAAAAACATACCATGTTCTCGGATAACAAAACTTAGCTTTATGTCAATTTCCTTAGCACATAAATGTTAATGGGCTTCCCAGGTAGTGCAGTGGTAAAGAACCTGCCTGCCGATGCAGGAGACGCAATAGACATAGGTTCCATCCCTGGGTCTGGAGGATCCCCGGAGAAGGAAATGGCAACCTGCTCCAATATTCTTGCCTGGGAAATCCCATGGACAGAGGAGCCTGGCGGGCTACAGCAAAGGGTGTCTCAAAGAGTCAGACACGACTGAGTGACTGAGCACATACATGAATGTTAACTAATAAGTACCATCCCAATAAAAATACAAAAAGCAATTTTTATCTATACAAAATGATTCTAACTTTCACATGGAAAAATAATAGCGTGGGCAATTCTGATAAAGAAAAGGAGAAGGAATAGCTACACCATATGTTAAAATATACTTAAAGTCTTTAATAACTAAAACTTTGTAATAGTAGAATATAATTTTGTCAGACCAACAGATGGCACAGAATTGAAAATCCTGAAAAATACCCAAATACATATGGAAATGTTTAAGATAATGCAGGCATCTCAAACACATGGGGAAAAGATGAAACTATTCAAAAAGTTGTGTTGATACCAAACATTTTTTAGATAGACTTTGCATCAACAGTAGAACAAATTCCAGTTTTATATCAAAGTTTTAAATATAAAAAATAAAACATAAGAACACTAAAGCCAAAATGGAAGATGAGGGAAGTCTTGGTTTTCATACTTTTCAGCAGTATGAAAACGCAACATCTAGAAGTCACAACATAAAAGGTTGACAATTTCGAGTACAAGGAAATCAAAATTTTCTGCATCGCAGGAACAAAACTAATTTTTTAAAATACCCAAACAAACACAAAATGAGAGATATAGGTAATTCATACCACAAAGAGCTAATTTCCCCAATACTATATAAAGAGCTCCTGCATATTGATGAGACAAAAGACCAAAAAACAATATAAGGATAGGCATGAGTATGGACATTTTACACAACACATATTTGGTTTTGAAACATGAAAATATACTCAACGTCAACCATAAGAAATATACAAATAAAAACCACATTGATTTTTAAAAATTTACCAGAAATGGCAAAAATCTGATGACAAAACTCTGTTGGTGGGCCGGGAGACACAGGTCTTTTCCCTCCTACATTGCTACTAGGAGCAGAAATTGTCACAGCCCCTGCAGAGAGTAATTTGGCAACATCTGTCCATATTACAGATGCATTTACCCTTTGACCCAGCAAAAATTTCACGTTTAGGAGTTTACCTTCTGCATATACATGATCATGTACTCCATGAAGAACTTGGAAGTTATTCGTGACAATGCTGTCTAAAAACAAAAGACTGCAACAACTTAAACGTCCATCTAGATGGGATCTTTGTACATTTTGGATTTGTAAGAGTTAGTAAAGAAGAATGATGACATTTTGCCATCCTGGACCATCATGGAGAAGGTCTAAGACATGCTACCTGAGAAGAACGAGGTACAGAATGCTGGATCATGAACTACTAAGCAACTGGAAAAAGAACTGGGAGTTGGTTAGAAACGAATGAAAATGAAAACACAACAACCCAAAACCTGTGGGATACTGTAAAAGCAGTGCTAAGGGGAAAGTTCATAGCAATGCAGGCATACCTCAAGAAACAAGAAAAAAGTCAAATAAATAACCTAACTCGACACTTAAAGCAACTAGAAAAGGAAGAAATGAAGAACCCCAGGGTGAGTAGAAGGAAAGAAATCTTAAAAATTAGGGCAGAAATAAATGCAAAAGAAACAAAAGAGACCATAGCAAAAATCAACAAAGCCAAAAGCTGGTTCTTTGAGAGGATAAATAAAATTGACAAACCATTAGCCAGACTCATCAAGAAACAAAGGGAGAAATATCAAATCAATAAAATTAGAAATGAAAATGGAGAGATCACAACAGACAACACAGAAATACAAAGGATCATAAGAGACTACTATCACCAATTATACACCAATAAAATGGACAACTTGGAAGAAATGGACAAATTCTTAGAAAAGTACAACTTTCCAAAACTGAACCAGGAAGAAACAGAAAATCTTAACAGACCCATCACAAGCACGGAAATTGAAACTGTAACCAGAAATCTTCCAGCAAACAAAAGCCGGGGTCCAGACGGCTTCACAGCTGAATTCTACCAAAATTTTAGAGAAGAGCTCAAAAGTCCTGCTCAAAGTCTTCCGGAAAATTGCAGAGGAAGGTAAACTTCCAAACTCATTCTATGAGGCCACCATTCCTAATACCAAAACCTGACAAAGATGCCACAAAAAAAGAAAAGAAAAGAAAACTACAGGCCAATATCACTGATGAACATAGATGCAAAAATCCTTAACAAAATTCTAGCAATCAGAATCCAACAACACATTAAAAAGATCATACACCATGACCAAGGGGGCTTTATCACAGGGATGCAAGGATTCTTCAATATCCGCAAATCAATGTAATACACCACATTAACAAATTGAAAAATAAAAGCCATATGATTATCTCAATAGATGCAGAGAAAGTCTTTGACAAAATTCAACATCCATTTATGATAAAAACTCTCCAGAAAGCAGGAATAGAAGGAACATACCTCAACATAATAAAAGCTATATATGACAAACCCACAGCAAACATTATCCTCAATGGTGAAAAATTGAAAGCATTTCCCCTAAAGTCAGGAACAAGACAAGGGTGCCCACTTTCACCACTACTATTCAACATAGTTTTGGAAGTGTTGGCCACAGCAATCAGAGCAGAAAAAGAAATAAAAGGAATCCAAATTGGAAAAGAAAAAGTAAAACTCTCACTGTTTGCAGATGACATGATCCTCTACATAGAAAACCCTAAAGACTCCACCAGAAAATTACTAGAGCTAATCAATGAATATAGTAAAGTTGCAGGATATAAAATCAACACACAGAAATCCCTTGCATTCCTATACACTAATAATGAGAAAATAGAGAAATTAAGGAAACAATTCCATTCACCATTGCAGCGAAAAAATAAAATACTTAGGAATATATCAGCCTAAAGAAACAAAAGACCTATATATAGAAAACTATAAAACACTGGTGAAAGAAATCAAAGAGGACACTAATAGATGGAGAAATATACCGTGTTCATGGATCAAAAGAATCGATATAGTGAGAATGAGTATACTACCCAAAGCAATCTATAGGTTCAATGCAATCCCTATCAAGCTACCAAAGGTACAGTATGGTACTGGCACAAAGACAGAAATATAGATCAATGGAACAAAATAGAAAGCCCAGAGATAAATCCACGCACCCATGGACACCTTATCTTTGACAAAGGAGGCAAGAATATACAATGGAGAAAAGACAATCTCTTTAACAAGTGGTGCTGGGAAAACTGGTCAACCTCTTGTAAAAGAATGAAACTTGAACACTTTCTCTGAGAAAGTCTTGTTGAAACTTGTTGCTGGGCAACAACAAACTTGTTGACCCAGCAACAAACTTGTTGAAACTGGTCAACAATTGACCAGTTTCCCCAGCACCACTTGTTAAAGAGATTGTCTTTTCTCCATTGTATACCACTTGTAAAAGAATGAAACCAAAACACTTTCTTGGAGAAGGCGATGGCACCCCACTCCAGTGCTCTTGCCTAGAAAATCCCATGGGTGGAGGAACCTGGTAAGCTGTAGTCCATGGGGTCACGAAGAGTCAGACACGACTGAGCAACTTCACTTTCCCTTTTCACTTTCATGCATTGGAGAGGGAAATGGCAACCCACTCCAGTGTTATTGCCTGGATAACTGGGACGGGGACGGGGGAGCCTGGTGAGCTGCCATCTATGGGGTCGCACAGAGTCAGACACGACTGAAGCCACTTAGCAGCAGCAGCAGCAGAACACTTTCTAACACCATACACAAAAATAAACTCAAAATAGATTAAAGATCTAATCGTAAGACCAGAAACTATAAAGCTCTTAGAGGAGAACATAGGCAGAACACTTTCCAACATAAATCACAGCAGGATCCTCTATGACCCACCTCCCAGAATACTGGAAATAAAAGGAAAAATAAACAAATGGGACCTAATTAAAATTAAAAGCTTCTGCACAACAAAGGAAACTATAAACAAGGTGAAAAGACAGCCTTCAGAATGGGAGAAAATAATAGCAAATGAAGCAACTGACAAAGAATTAATCTCAAAAATATACAAGCAACTCCTGCAGCTCAATTCCAGAAAAATAAACGACCCAATCAAAAAATGGGCCAAAGAACTAAACAGACATTTCTCCAAAGAAGACATACAGATGGCTAACAAACACATGAAAAGATGCTCAACCTCACTCATTATCAGAGAAACGCAAATCAAAACCACAATGAGGTACCATTTCACACCAGTCAGAATGACTGCTATCCAAAAGTCTACAAGCAATAAATGCTGGAGAGGGTGTGGAGAAAAGGGAACCCTCTTACACTGTTGGTGGGAATGCAAACTACTACAGCCACTATGGAGAACAGTGTGGAGATTCCTTAAAAAACTGGAAATAGAACTGCCTTATGATCCAGCAATCCCACTGCTGGGTATACACACTGAGGAAACCAGAAGGGAAAGAGACATGTGTACCCCAATGTTCATCGCAGCACTGTTTATAATAGCCAGGACATGGAAGCAACCTAGATGTCCATCAGCAGATGAATGGATAAGAAAGCAGTGGTACATATACCCAATGGAGTATTACTCAGCCATTAAAAAGAATACATTTGAATCAGTTCTAATGAGGTGGATGAAACTGGAGCCTCTTATACAGAGTGAAGTACGCCAGAAAGAAAAACACCAATACAGTGTATTAAAGCATATATATGGAATTTAGAAAGATGGTAACGATAACCCTGTATGTGAGACAGCAAAAGAGACACAGAGGTATAGAACAGTCTTTTGGACTCTGTGGGAGATGGAGAGGGTGGGGCAGTTTGGGGGAATGGCACTGAAACATGTATAATATAAGAAACGCATCGCCAGTCTTGGTTCGATACAGGACGCTGGTGCACTGGGATGACCCGGAGGGAGGGTACGGGGAGGGAGGTGGGAGGGGGGTTCAGGATGGGGAACACGTGTACGCCAGTGGTGGATTCATGCTGATGTGTGGCAGAACCAATAATATATTGTAAAGTAATTAGCCTCCAAGTAAAATAATAAATTTAAATTTAAAAGAAAAGAATTGGGAGTTGGGGGAAGACTGTATTCGATTTGCTTGTCTGTGCAGAGGAAGCAAGGAGGGGGAGAAAGGGAGGGAGGAAGGGGAGGAGGAGGAGAATCTCTAGAAAGATAAACAACAAATTAATAGCAGTGGCTACCTTTTGTGGGGGAGAGATAAGAACTGAGCAGACGGGCAAGTATGCTTTCCACTGTGCAATGTTGTATAATTGTTGATTTCCTGAACCATATGTTATACTACTTATTCAAAACGTTAAATGAGTAAAACGTTTCGTTATGAGGAGGAGGCCGAGGACAATGGCCCCTCTCTCTTCCTCTCGCCCCCAGAGCGGCAGGGCTCCAGCTGAGCATGCCTGGTTGTCTTGGTTTCACAGAGCTAGCCCCAGTGGGCGTAGCTAATTCTCTGAAGGTTATGGGACTTGATCAGGCCTGCCCAGGGAGGGCAAGGGTGATGCTAGAGCTGGAAGCCCAGGGCTGGGTCACCCTGCAATGATGAATCCTGTGATTTCAGAGTGGAGCCCCTGACCTCCAGGGAAGGGGGTAGGAACACAGCTGGCCAGGTCTTCAAAGAGTTCTGAGTGTGGCAAAGCATTGTGGGCTTTTCCAAACTGGCCTCATTCAATGTCTCCATCCTTGATCACCCTCCTCGCCCAGTCAGAGCAGCTCAGACTGTGGGCTGACAACTCTGACCCGACCAGGAGAGGCTGCAGGCCGGCCGGACAGGGGAGAGGAGACCTCTCTCTCGACTTCAGGTGCTCCCTCTGTCCACATTGACTTTCACCATCACTGGCCGCCTACTAAGATCTCAGCACAATCCCAGGAGGCCCCTGGGGTTCCCAAAGCTCCCAGTTTCCTCCTGCTTGGGGGGGCCCTCCTTACAATTTAGCAAGTCTGAGAAACTGTTTTATATTGGTCACTTACTACTTTTCTGCAGCTAAACCAGATTCCTGACAGGACTGTGGCCTCTTTAAAGCATGCCTCTGCGTTCTACTTTCTCCTGTTCTCCAGAGTCCCCAGCACATTATCAAACACAGCAAAGCTTTTGATAAATGCTTGCAGGTGGATTTTTTTTTTTTTTTTGGACTTTCCTTGTGGCTCAGCTGGTAAAGAATCCACCTGCAATACAGGAGACCTGGGTTCAATCCCTGGGTTGGGAAGATGCCCTGGAGAAGGGAAAGGATACCACTCCAGTACTGTGGCCTGAAGAATTCCATGGTCCATGGGGTCGCAGAGTCGGACACGACTGAGCGACTTTCACTTCACATGCAGGTGGCTTTTCAGTATCCAAATTAGAAAGAAAGCTGCATTGCAGTCAGTTAAGATCCAAGGTGGCTCCTCAGCTGTGCTGTCAAATGATTGCTCAGAACTTTCATGGTGAAAGCCCTCCAGCCTTTCCTAACAATCCAAGCTCCCTACCTCCACCCCGCCGGTCCCTGACCTCAGCCCCATCACTCAGTCCCCTCTAGGGACAGTACCTGTTCCTCCAACTCAGAGGACTACAGTCCCACCTCAGGCCCTTTGCAACCTCTGGCAACCTCCCCACCCTGCACCTAAAATGCCTAGAATGTTCTTCTTCCAAAAATCCATAGAGCTTACCCCCTCACCTCCCTGTCAGGGCTCTGCTGAAAGACCAGCTCCTCAATGAGGTCCTACCTCCTCACTCCCTTCAAAATCACTCCCCCTATCCCACTTGCGTGTTTTAGTTTTCTCCATATCACTATCATCACTGGAAACACGCCTTTGTTTTCTTATTTATCATCTGTCTCCCCCATCACAATGGGAGTGTCCCAAGAGCAGGCACTGTTGTGTTTTCTTCACTGCTGTACGCCCCAGCACATAGTAGGTATTCAGTAAATATTTACTGACTACATTAATACAAGTATTGATTGATTGATTAGCCATGACTCTCCATCAAAGTTTTGTTGTTCAGTTGCTCATTCATGTCCAACTCTTTGTGACCCCATGGACTGCAGCACACCAGGCTTCCCTGTCCTTCACTATCTCCTGGAGTTCCTCATGTCAGTCGAGTCGGTGATGCCATCAAACCATCTCATCCTCTGTCATCCCTTTCTCCTCCTGCCTTCAATCTTGCCCAGCATCAGAGTCTTTTCCAGTGAGTCAGTTCTTCACATCAAGTGGCCAAAGTATTGGAGCTTCAGCTTCAGAATCAGTCCTTCCAATGAGTATTCAGAGTTGATTTCCTTTTAGGATTGACGGGTTTGATCTCCTTGCTGTCCAAAGAACTCTCAAGAGTGTTCTCCAGCACCACAGTTTGAAAAGGTCAAAGTTAATTCAACTAAATTAACATGGATTGTTCATGCATGTGGACTAAAAGAAACAACAGCACTTGGATAGATTTCTTGACAGCTTTATAGACATAATTTCGAAAACTTTCTTTTAGTCTCAGGAATTATCCAAATTTTGCAGAGATAAAAACTAAGATTCAGGGAAGTTAGATTCTCCAGGACCTTCAGCTAGGCACTAGCAGAACTGGGGTGGCTGTTTTTCTGGTCTCTTGTCTCCTGAAGCTCAGCTCAACTCATCTAGCTCAGGACCGGGGATGGCCCTTTCTTATCTTTCTGTTCTGCAGGTTCTTCCTGAAGCTTCATATTCTCCTTTAAGAAGAAACACCTGTATTTTCTCCTTTCCTTCTGTTTTCCCCCTCCCAGATCTCAGGGCCCGTTGTCCCCTTGCCCTCCCGGCCCCCCTCTGATCCCAGAAGAAGCTTTTGTGACTGTCTTCTGGCAGAGGCTGTCCTGGGCACTCTAATTTTTGGACTCTGTTCACTAGATTCTTTTATATTGTGAGGAGCAGAAACAGGCCTGGATCCCATGAAATCATGGGGATTTATGGCAGTAATTCACGTGGAGTTAAGAAAGATAGGGGTCTCGTAACACAGCCCAGCTTCTTGGAAATGCTTGCCCAGCAGCCTCGCTCCAGGGGCTGGAACACCGGGCCCCGGTGTCTCCTCTGCTCTGTCTGGCTAACTTCTGTCCTTACAGCTCCGATCGGCATCCCCCTTCTACCCCGCAAAGGCAGACCACGATGTCCCTCGTTTGTAGCCCTGCAATTATCTCTGGGTCATGGCACTGGTCCTCCTGTCCTGGGTCTCTGCACCTTCACGAAATACACACCTTTGCTGACTCCTAACCCTTCGCTCTCTAGGACCCACCGGCCCCCTCTAAAAGGGCGCCCGCGGTTCGCGGTTGGATAGAAAGGGGGCCCCCAGCTCATTCATTCTCCGCACAAATACCGGGTTGCAAAGCCCAGCGGAGGCACTTGGAGGGGACAGTTGCGCACCGGACAGTTGTTGCCTGGGTGGGCGAGGGGTGGGGGCAGTGGTTTATATCACACACGCGCGCGCGCGCACACACACACCCCGTATGAGCGGAAGATGCCATCATAGCCCCCCTCCCCCGCTCCCCGCAATGATTCAGGCTTCGCCAGCCTTTTCTTGGATTGGCTGAAAGCGTCTTTCGCAGAGGTGCGGAGAACCAGAGAATTATAACAACGCTGCCTGCCCTGGGACTCGTGTGACAGCGCCCCGAAACCGGGCGGCTTTGGGGGTTCCCGCAGCGGCGGGGCCCGGCCGGGGATCGCGGGGAGCCCAGGGCTGTAGGATGCGGGGCGCGCGCCGCCGCCAGAGGCCGCCGCAGCCGCCCCGGGCCGGCGCATGGAATTTTCCACCGTTCAGCCCCAGCTTGCACGGTCGCGTCTCATTGGCCGAGCGGGGGTGTCTGTCCCCGCTGGGGGACGCAGATTAGATTAGCCTGGGAGCCCTCCTCAGTGGGTTTGGCAGGGCTCTTGATTAATCAGGTCAGCGAGGCCAGGGAGGCGGGGGGGGGGGGGGGGGGAGGGGGGGGGGACGAGGGGACGGTACGAGCCAGAGGCGCCCGCGTCTTGTTTTCAAACCCAGCTAAGCTCCGGCCTTTGGATGTCACCTTCCCGCACAGAAAATGCTCCAGGGAGCCGGGAACGGTCGACGGCAGCGATCAGAATTTGTCTCTTTCATAGTAACATTCCCCTCAGAACCACTGGAAAAGAAGATTCCAGAAGCCTGAGTCCCGCCGCCTCCCCCATCCCTCGCCCCACCCCCCGCCCCTCTTTTGAGTCTCCGTCTGGGTCTGGCATTTAACCCTTTGAGCCGCAGAGCCTTCCAGAGATTCTCCTTGACAGTGACTTTCGCAGACGCCCCCATCCAGATCAGAACTTCAGAACCAAACCAGGATCCGCGCACACCCCTCCTCCCCTCCTCCCCCGGGGTCAGTCAAGAAATGCAGACAGTGAGACAAAAATAGGGAGAGTGACTCTTTTCTGCGCCTTGAAAAATCGGCATGAGCTGCCCCCACACTGATGTTCCAACAGGCAGCAAGACCTGAGAGACCATCGCTGTGCTCTGCTAGATTGTCTGCGAGTAATGGGGTTTATGCATGGCCCCTTTGTGTTGATTTATAATTTAAAAACTCCCCTTGTTTTGTTTTCTCCTGAATTTTCTGGCCTGAGGGAGCTCCTTTCTGAGACTTAACTGTTAAATCTGCCGCAAAGGCCCGCCCTGGCCCTCAATGGATGTATGGTGAGTGAATGAAGGATCTTCCCTGCAGTCTTGGTCCTTAGAATGACCGCAGTATGAGCTTCTGGGTCCTAGTGTTGGTTGTATAATTTACTGGTCATATGACCTGAAACCACTCAATTTCTTTGAGCCTCAGATTCCTTGCTTTTAAAATGGTGTTCATAGGTTCCTCAAAAAGTTAGGTAGAGAAATACCCTTTGACCCAGCTATTCCAGTCCTAGGTATATACTGGGAAGAATTCAAAGCAGGTGCTCAAAATCGATGCTTGTACAGGAATGTTTATTGCAGTATTAGTCACAACAGACAAAAGGCAGAAACAACACAAGTGCCCAACGATGGTTGAACAGAAGCAAAATGTGGAGGACTCTCCATACAATGAAATCGTATTCTACCACAAAAAAAGGAATGAAGTATTGATGACAAAAGGAGAAGAGGGTGGCAGGGGATGAGATGGTTAGATATCATACCAACTCAATGGACATGAATCTGAGCAAACTGGGAGGCAGTGAGGGACAGGGAAGCCTGGCGTGCTACAGTCTATGGGGTTGCAGAGTCAGACACAACTTAGTGACTGAACAACAACAAACTAATACACCCTACAACCTGGATGAGCCTCAGAAACATTATGCTAAGTGAAAGATATGAAAGGCCACCTACTAGACAATTCTCTTTATACAACATGTCCAGAATAGACCCATCTAGAGACAGAAAGCCAGAGAAGGCAATGGCACCCCACTCCAGTACTCCCCCCTGGAAAATCCCATGGACGGAGGAGCCTAGTGGGCTGCAGTCCATGGGGTCGCTGAGGGCCGGACACGACTGAGCGACTTCACTTTCACTTTTCACTTTCATGCATTGGAGAAGGAAATGGCAACGCACTCCAGTGTTCTTGCCTGGAGAATCCCAGGGATGGGGGAGCCTGGTGGGCTGTCATCTATGGGGTCACACAGAGTCGGACACAACTGAAGTAACTTAGCAGCAGCAGAGACAGAAAGTAGTTAGTGGGGTTGCCAGGGGCTGGGGGAGCAAGGAATAGTGAATAAATTGCTTAATGTGAGTATGGAGCTTTCTTTTGGGGGTGATGAAAATATTTTGGAACTAAAGGTCCGTCTAGTCAAAGCTATGGTTTTTCCAGTAGTCATGTATGGACGTGAGAGTTGGACTATAAAGAAAGCTGAGCACCGAAAAATTGATGCTTTTGAACTGTGGTGTTGGAGGAGCCTCTTGAGAGTCCCTTGGACTGCAAGGAGATCCAACCAGTCCATCCTAAAGGAAATCAGTCCTGGGTGTCCATTGGAAGGACTGATGCTGAAGCTGAAGCTCCAATACTTTGGCCACCTGATGTGAAGAACTGACTCCTTTGAAAAGACCCTGATGCTGGGAAAGATTGAAGGCAGGCGGAGAAGGGAATGACAGGATGAGATGGTTGGATAGCATCACCGACCCAACAGACATGAATTTGAGCGAGCTCTGGGAGTTGGTGATGGACAGGGAGGCCTGGCGTGCTGCAGCCCGTGGGGTTGCAAAGAGTCAGATGTGACTGAGTGACTGAACTGAACTGAAAGGTGATGGTTGCATGGACAAAAAAAGTGCTGTCTGCCATTTCGGTAAACAAAGGATGTTGCCTGCTATTCTGGTACACGAGTGATGCTAGCTATCAAGCCATCAGCCACTGCAGTCACCCCATTGTGCACCTTGAGGGACATTCAGGATGAAGAAAACAGGATCCTGGACCTAGACAGTTAACATGCACATCAAAGGAATAATGCCGATGACCCCAGACTCTTGCATCTTCCCATCCATCAGATCAGATCAGATCAGTCGCTCAGTCGTGTCCGACTCTTTGCGACCCCATGAATCGCAGCACGCCAGGCCTCCCTGTCCATCACCAACTCCCGGAGTTCACTGAGACTCACGTCCATCGAGTCAGTGATGCCATCCAGCCATCTCATCCTCTGTCGTCCCCCTCCCATCCATAGAAAAGCACTAAAATCACTAACTTGAGATGTCTGACTTCAGTCGTTAGCAGTGATCATTTGATTTTCCATTATTTGTTTTGTTCTTCAGCAAGTGAAAGCGAAAGTTGCTCAGTCATGTCCGACTCCTTGTAACCCCATAATTCTCCAGGCCAGAATACTGGAGTGGGTAGCCTTTCCCTTCTCCAGGGGATCTCCCCAACCCAGGGATCCAACTCAGCTCTCCTGCATTGCAGGTGGATTCTTTACCAACTATCAGGAGAAAAAAAACTCTTGCATAGCCTGACCTCTTCAGGACAGTTGCTCACAGCCACCTGAGAGGCTGTCTTCGGGTCCTCAGTAAGGTCCTTGAATAAACCAAAACTCGCAACTCTTAGGTTGTGTGGGGTTTTTTTTTTTTTTTTTAATCGACAGTTGCACGACATTGTGAATGCACCAAATGCCACTGAAACGTTCACTTTCACATGGCTAGTTTTATGTTATATGAATTTCACTTGAATACAAAAAATGCAATGGGGCTAATATAGAAATACCTGACTGAGGATTAAATGTGACCTCTATAGAGAGATATTTGAGCAAGTTAAACATCCTATTCTTTGATTCCCTCTACCTCATGCTCTGGGTCATGTGGATCTGTGAGAACAGGGGGTTTTGGCATGATGTTGATCTGAGCCCCGGCACTGGAGTCTCCACAGTGGTCTGTCCTGCACACAGGAAAGCCTTGAAAGACCATGAAAACCTCTGAAAATGTAACGAATGCTGGGGAAGGGGTGCAGAAATGGGAATCCTCCTACACTGTTGGTGGGAATGTAAATTGGTGCATCTACTATGGAGAACGGTAATGAGGTTCTTTAAAAAACTAAAAATAGAACTACCATATGATCCAGCAATCCTACTCCTGGGCACATAACCAGAAAATATGAAAACTCTAATTAGAAAAGACAACACTGCAGGTGGTGCTAGTGGTAAAGAACCTGCCTGCCAATGCAGGAGATATAAGAGCCGCAGGTTCAATCCCTGGGTCGGGAAGATCCCCTGGAGAAGGAAATGGCTACCCACCCCAGTATTCTTGCCTGGGAAAATTCCATGGACAAAGGCTGGTGGGTTACTGTCCACAGGGTCGCAAATGGCTGGACATGACTGAGCACAAATTATTAATTAGAAAAGATAAACACACCCCTACCTGGAGAACCAAATGGCAACCCACTCCAGTATTCTTGTCTGGAAAATCACATGGGCAGAGGAGCCTGGTGGGCTACAGTTCATGGGGTCACAAAGAGTTAGACATGACTGAGCGATTAAACCACCACCACAACCATGCACCCCTGTGTTCATGGCAGCACTATGGAAGCTACCTAAATGTTCATTGACAGATGAATGGATAAAGATGTGGTGTGTGTGTGTGGGTGTGTGTGTATGTATAGGCTTCCCTGGTAGCACAGATGGTAAAGAATCCACCTACAGTGCAGGAGACCTGGGTTCTATTCCTGGGTCAGAAAGGTCCCTTGGAAGAGGGCATAGCAACCCACTCCAGTATTCTTGCCTGAAGAATCCCATGGACAGAGGAGCTTGGCGGGCTACAGTCCATGGAGTCATAAGAGTGGGACATGACTGAGCAACTAAGCAGCAGCAGCATCATATATATGGTGTGTGTGTGTGTGTGTGTGAGTGTGTGTGTGTGTGTGTGTGTGATGGAATATTACTCAGCCATCAAAAAGAATTAAATAATGCTATTTGCAGCAACATGATTGGATCTAGAGATGATAATAATAACTGAAGTTAAGTCAGGCAGACAAAGACAAATATCATATGATACCACTTATATGTGAAACCTAAAAAAATTTATAAAAATGAACTTTACTAGATATAAACAGACTCACAAAGAAAACAGACTTATGGTCACCATAGGGGAAGGGGCAGGAGGGATAAACTGGGAGTTTAGGATTAACAGAAATACACTACGATACGCAAAACAGATGCCCAACAGTGTCTTACTATATAGCACTGAATTCAGTATCTTGTAATAACCTTTAATAGAAAAGAATCTGGAGATATATATATATATATATATATATATATATATATATATATCTGAATCTTTGCTATACACCTGAAATGAACACAACATTGTAAATCAACTATACTTCAAAAAAAAAAACCTATTGAAAATGCTGACTGATAGGATGGGTGTTTTAAAAAAATTGACACAGACTTCAGAGAGAAACAGCCACGGAACCAGCGCTGCAGCTCAGCACTCAGGCTGGGAGCCTGGGGCCCTGCAAGCGCTACCATCGCCATGTGTGGGACCTGCAGCTGAGGCTCTTTCCAGGACTCACTTTCCTCATCTGAGCAATGGGGTTTACTGACCTCCCTACCACATGGGGCTGCTGTCAGAAGTCGGTGAATTAACACACGTGCTCAACAGATGTTAGCTGGTGTTATCAAGTATGAGGCAAACAATGACAAGAAAGCATTGGGTGTTTGGGTTCTGCTGGGGGCTGGTAGGGTGAGGAAAGCAAGGGGCCACTTCGAGCATTTAAAGCAAAGGCAGGCATTTTGAAGCTGTTTTTGAAGTTGCTTTAAGCAGTTTGCAGCACTGCTGGGTGGGAGAGGACAGAGGAAATTGGGGGACAGAGGATAATGACAAGGGAGAGAAGTCACTCATCAAAGGGATTATTCTGAAGATGAAGGAAGGAGGAGCTGTCACTACTGGGAGTGGCTCAGAAGTGAAAAGGACCCAGAGATTCAGGCGTCTCCAGAGGGCATGGGGCTGGCTTTCTTTGTTGTACCAGTGACAGAGGCACTGGAATTTTGTTCCTTGCCACAGGGCACCGGGGAAGCCCAGCTCTCAAAGCAAAATCTGCTGTGTTAGGCAGACTCCCTTGGAGGAAAACCACCAATGAGCTCAACTCAGTGGACCCACCACACAGGTGGCCCAGCACCCCTCATCTTGTTTCTGCCAGAGTTGAGAGTCCCATCGTGAGAGGGAATCTTTCTGCAAATCAGCTTTTAGCAGCAAAAGGGAGGGCTGCATGGTGCAGAATTAAATGGGAATCAGGACATTTTGTGGTTTTTCTATGGTGCCCCCGACTAATGTCTATAACATAAGTCATCATCCTAATGCTTTGTTATGACCAGTGTGTTCTCTTGGCAAAACTCTGTTAGTCTTTGCTCTGCTTCATTTTGCATTCCAAGGTCAAACTTGTCCATTAGTCCAGGTATCTCTTGACTTCCTACTTTTGCATTCCAGTCCTGTATGATGAAAAGGACATCTTTTTTTAGTGTTAGTACTAGAAGGTCCTGGAGTCTTCATCCAACCTTTCAACTTCAGCTTCTTTGGCATTAGTGATTGGGGCATAGACTTGGATTATTGTGATGTTGAATGCTTTGCCTTAGAAATGAACTGAGATCATTCGGTTGTTTCTGAGATTGTACCCAAGTACTTACTGCATTTCGGACTCTTTTGTTGACTATGAGGGCTACTCCATTTCTTCTCAGAGTCAGACACAACTGAGCGACTAAACAACAAACCCTCATAGCCCTTCTTCCCTCACTGGAACTGGAGGCCTCCTGCTCCTGCCCACTCCTCAGAGACATGTCAGTGTGAGAACCCAAGGGTGCCCCCAAATGACGCACTGGTCTGTGATGCCACTCCCTGCATGGTTAGCCCATGCCCGCAAAGCCCCGTTCCCCCAGTCTCAGGGCAGGGCACCCATGAACTAGTGCTCCAGAGTGAACAGGTTACCAAGCCCCAGAGGTATGTGCTGTTTGGGTTTTCTTGGAAAGCACTATCTTCAGCCTTTCTTAAGCAACTGAAAAAAAAAAAAAAATCCACACAACTTGAAAGCTGAGAGTTGTGTTTTATTCGGGACCCTTACTGAGAACTATCACCCAGGAGACAGCCTCTCAGATAACTCTGAGGAACTGTTCTGAAGAGGTAAGGGAGAAGCCAGGTATAGAAGAGTGTTTACTGGAAAAATAAAAAACAAGTAGTCGAACATCAAACAATTATTGCTAATCACAAAAAAACAGACATCTCAAGTTCATCATCTTAGTGCTTTTCTGTGTATGAGAAGAAACAAGAGTCTAGGGTCATCAATATTATTCCTTTGATGTGTATGTTAACTATCTAGGTCCAGGAATCTATTTTATTCCCTTGGGGTGCTCCGCAGGGGGTGAACGCAGTGGCTGATGGCTTGATGGCTGGCAATATTCATTGTTTACAGACATGGCAGGCAACATTTTTGGGGTCCACATGTGGATAAAAAAGATATAGAGATAACAAGTGTATCAAATCAATGTGTGTTCACACCTTGAACTTAAACAATATGTTATGTCTGTTATATCTCAATAAATCCAGAAAAAAAGATACAGATATACTGTTAGCAAGGGCTTCCCAGGCGGCACTAGTGGTAAAGAAACCGTCTGCCAACACAGGAGACATAAAACATGTAGGTTCAATCCCTGGGCCAGGAAGAGTCCCTGGAGGAGGCCATGGCAACCCACTCCAGTACTCTTGCCATGGACAGAGGAAGGAGCCTGGTGGGCTACAGTCCATAGGTCACAAAGAGTCAGACAAAGCTGAAGCAAATTAGCATGTACACATACTGTTAACAGTATTTAGATACTGAAACTCTATGAAAGACCGACTATAAAATAGCGGAGGTGTCTACCTCTAGGAATAACCTGAAACCACATTTCTACATGATTTTTATGCCTATTGTATGCCTCCCCTCCCGCCTCACCCTGCCACCCACCCCCCTGCGCTACCCACTCCTACCCCTCCCCCTGACATTGACACAGGTAAAGTACTTGGCCTGGGATGACAGGAAACTCACAGTTAAATGTACTAAGCAAGCAAGTGGATTCCGTTATTTGGAGTCATAACTGATTTCAGGTACATTTTTATTTATAACGGCTGAGCAGTGCTGCCATTCAGGATCTTAGTTCTACAATCCGGGATTGAACCGTGCCCCCTGCATCAGGAGCATGGAGTCCTAACTACTGGACTGCCAGGGAAGTCCCTTAATTTTTTAAATATAAGTAATACATGTTTATCTTCCCCCAGCGGTTCAGTGGTAAAGAATCCACCTGCCAGTGCAGGAGATATGGGTTTGATCCCTGGGTCAGGAAGATCCCCTGGGGGAGGCAATGGCAACCCACTCCAGTATTCTTGCCTGGAAAATCCCATGGGCAGAGGAGCCTGGTGGGCTACAGTCCATGGGGTCTCAAAAGAGTCAGACACAACTGAGCATGCACACCACCCAATACATGTTCATTGTAGAAGTTTTAAAAACATAAGTAAGCAAGAAAAAGCTTTTTTTTTTTTTTGAACATTCGAGTGTCCTGATGTTGCCATTCAGAAATTATTAAAATTTTTAAATTTCAATTTACACTACTTTAATACTACTCGCGAGCATGTACACACACACTTATGGTGGGGGGGCAACTGAGAAGGATGAGCTTGGCAGTCCTCGTGAGCTCATTTGGGCAGGGGGAGAGTTAAGAGGTCGGTGTTAGACGTATGGGGGTGTGGGGTTAGGAAGCTCTGTAGCAAATGAGGAGGTCAGTGTGAGTGTGACTGCTAGCACGGCCACTGGGCCCCCGTCTGCCCCAAGCCACAGCTCAGCCCCGTGGATCAGCCCGTGTTCATCCTCCATCTTCTTGGCAGAAAGCAGCTGACCCCACGCTGCACAAGACTGAGGCAGCCGTCTGCAGCAGAGTGAAGCATGCATCTGGGCCAGGTCTCTCTGAGGCACCAACAGCAAGAGCTGATGCTGGGGCTGTCCTCACGCCCCTTTGCACCTGATGGAAACCAAGAGCCCAGAGAGGGAGAATCTGAGGGCTCATGGTCCCAACAGATGGAAAACGTCCCTAAGTGTCACTGAGGACGAAGGTGCTACCACCATGCAAATAAGGGCCACCAGCCTGGGGAATCTGAGTAACTACCATTAAAGAGGAAATGGCAACACACTCCAATATTCTTGCCTGGAGAATCCCATGGACAGAGGAGCCTGGTGGACTACAGTCCATGGGGTCGCAAGAGTCAGACACGAATGAGCAACTTTCACTTACTTCACCATTGAGGTGACTTCATTTTTTTCCCAAATGCTGATGAAGCCTGGGAGAATTAGTGTGTGGTATGTGTGTGTGTATTTATATAGTATATAAATATAAAACATATTTATAAAAATATAAAATTGGATCATACCATAATTTGATGAGTAAATTGATTTCTTCGTTTAACAAGATTTTTCATGTAGATAAAGAGATAACTACAACGGTTTCCAAATGCTAGAGACCAGTGAAGGTGTTCCAGGGCACCCAAAGAAGAGAGAGAAGATTTTGCAGGTGGAAGAGAAGATACGAGTTCCCAGCCTCAATTCTCCCAGAATGGTTGCCTTTTAATAGTTCTGTATACTAGGATCCTATGAAAAACTGGATATTAAAAGCAGGAGGTGTCTGCTACCTTTGTTGCTGTTGTTCAGTTACTAAGTCGTGTCCGACTCTGCGACCCCATTCATGCCAGGCTCCCCTGTCCTTCACTGTCTCCCAGAGTTTGCTCTGATTCATGTACATTGACTCAGTGATGCTTTCTAATCACTCATCTCCTTTCTTCCCCTTCTCCTCCTGCCCTCACTCTTTCCCAGCATCAGGGTCTTTTCAACGGAGTCAGCTCTTCACATCAGGTGGCCAAAGTATTGGAGCTTCAGTTTCAGCACCAGTCCATCCAATTAATCTTCTGGGTTGATTTCCTCTAGAATTGACTGGTTTGATCTCCTTACTCTCCAAGGGACTCTCAGGAGTCTTCTCCAACACCACAATTCAAAAGCATCAATTCTTCGGCACTCAACCTTCTTTATGGTCCAACTCTCACATCCATACATGACTACTGGAAAAACCATAGCTTTAATATGACATAATTTTGCTGTATGGCATTTCATTGTGTGGGTAAATGATAATGAATTAACCAAACCTCTCCCTTTCAACAGTTGCTGCTGATGCTGCTGCTAAGTCACTTCAGTAGTGTCCAACTCTGTGCGACCCCATAGACGGCAGCACACCAGGCTCTGCCATCCCTGGGATTCTCCAGGCAAGAACACTGGAGTGGGCCGCCATTGCCTTCTCCATTGTGTGAAAGTGAAAAGTGAAAGTAAAGTCGCTCAGTCACGTCGGACTCGTAGCGACCCCATGGACTGCAGCCTACCAGGCTCCTCCATCCATGGGCAAAAGGACTTGTGTTCAGAAGCAAATGACACATTCCTGAGACACCAGGACTTAAACAAATTAAGATTTTTTTTTCTTCATATAATGAAAAATCTGCAAGAAGGCAGGGCTGACATCAGGGTTAGTGGGTAATGGATCTCCAATATCCCGTGAGAATTCCAGTTAAGATAAAAGGGGACAGGGGGGCAGAGGTCATAGCTCAGAAGCGGGCTGGCAACTGAGTTGATTCCCTTCATAAAGAGGTTTCCTGGAAAAGCTTCTGAGTGATGCCTGCTTACATTTCATTGTCCATCTCTATTTGCAAAGAGTCCAGAAAACATTTTTAGTAAGCACCTTCCTCTCTTCTGCTCCCACAAAACTGGGGTTCAGTTACTAAGAAAGAAGATTAGAAAGACAACTAGACCATTGTCTGAAAATCCTTTTCACTAATATCCTTGAAGCTGCACCACAGCCTACATTTTAACAAGATCAAGTCTCAGAAATGAAGTTGTTCCCTCAAAGAACAATTCTGTGGATTGTTCTACAACCCCCAGCAGCGTCTAATAAACAAGTAACAAAAATATTGGTATAATCTCTATTATGAATCTTTGCTCCTCTAATAAGCAAAATGCCTTCATGATTGTTTTTCCTAGGCTTTTAAAAGTGTTTTTAAATGACACAAGCATCTTGTTTCCATTCTTATCAATGTGACCTGAATGCTCCAGAGCAGTGCTTCTTACATTTTAACATGTGTTCAGTTCGGTTCAGTTCAGTCACTCAGTTGTGTCCGACTCTTTGCGACCCCATGGATTGTAGTACGCCAGGCTTCCCTGTCCACCACCAACTCCTGGAGCTTACTCAAACTCATTTCCATTGAGTCAGTGATGCCATCCAACCATCTCATCCTCTATCGTCCCCTTCTCCTCCTGCCTTCAATCTTTACCAGCATCAGGGTCTTTTCCAAAGAGTCAGTTCTTCGCATTAGGTGGCCAGAGTACTGGAGTTTCAGCTTCAGCATCAGTCCTGCCAATGAATATGTACTAAGCACCTAATTAAAGTGCAGAATCCGATGTGACAGAACTGGGGTCAGCTGAGGTTCTGCATTTCTGAGAAGCTCTTAGATGACGATGTGGTCCACACCACACCTCAGAGCCCAGAGGTTCTAGTGCACTTTCATCAGAAGACAGAAGACATGTGTACTGTTGAGTCAGAACTGCTCTCTTCCCTAAGCAGAGAAGGTCAAGAGAAAGCATCCCAGGCAGGGACTTGCTTCCCAAGTCAAATCTACACCCATATACCACTGCAGAGGGAATAACTCAGGCCTGCTCAATTCAACAGGAGGTTTCAGAGTGAACTAGGCGGTTCCTGGGGAAAGTGAGGGCTGCCTTCAACAGATTAAAGTCTGAACAGGCTGGAGTGGGGGTGGGGTGGAAGTCAGAATAAGAAAATCAAGCATCTCTGTGGCTCTTGTCCAAACAGAGCCCCAGAGGAGGGTACCACTGGTGGGCACCCGGGGAAAGTGCATGACACTGTGGCAGGCTCGACTGTTAAAATACGGCCTGAACCTGGTACCTGGGATTCCTCCTTCTCCCCTCCCCAGTACCCATCTCCAGCCAGTAGCCAAGCTTCACACTTTCTGGCTTCGGGGATTCGGGCCAGCTGAAAAAATTCGTCCCTGCTTTTGTGAGAGCTATATCTCTAGATGAGATGATGCTAAGGGCCTGGAGGATGAGAGCTGGGAGGAAAAGCTGGAGAGGGAATACAGAGCAAGGAGGAGCATTGGAAGGAGGAGCTGTGGGTCTGGGGAGAGGCTGACAAGTCAGAGGGCCTGGGGGCTCCCAGAAGGCTAACCCCAGGCACCTCTGCCCAGATCCTGGTCTCCATGGAGACCGCTGAACCTCAGGGTCTAAAGGATCCAGTGCCCACACAGTGCGGGGCTGAGGGGGCGTGGGAAGGGAGCTTTTGCAGGCACTACTTCTGTTGACACCCCTTATCCTGAAGCCCACTTTGGTGCATCCTAAGACACACCTGCTTTCTGTGTGCTTTGTGTTCAAATAGTACCTCAGTACCCCTTCCATCAATGAGAAGCCAGAATATGGGTGAGAAGCATTGCTTAGATTAGAAGCTGAGGTCATAAGACTGCAGTTCCCATGGCTACTGGATACCCTGCCATGCCTGGCCAAGGAGACCCTTGCAGGGCCTTTCAAACTGGGAAAAGTGTGTGTGTGTGTGTGTCCCTACCAAGTGGGCTTAGCCCATGCAACCCCTGTTTCTATGAAAGTGTCCAACTCTGCGACACTGCAGCTCACCAGGCTCCTCTGTCCATGGGATTCTCCAGGCAAGAGCACTGGAGTGGGGTGCCATGCCCTTTTCTGGGGGTCCTCCTCAAGATTTGAACTTGGGTCTCCCACATTGCAGGCAGATTCCTGAAAATCTGACCCACCAAGAAAGCCCACCTCTTTCCCTAACAGGGCGCAAAACAATGAAGCCCCATCCCAGGGCCACAAGCACGCTTTGTGGCACACCGACCATCATCACAGCCCCACTCAGAGAGACGAGAGACCCGGGACCCCCAGAAAGACAGCCCAGAAGCAGCTGCTGGGTCTCAAGCTCAGGAGTTCTGGGCCCCAGCAGCTTACGAGCCCCCACCTAGGAAGGTTTTTGAAATGCCCATCCTCAGATCTGGTTCCCAGCCAATTCTATCTCCATTATCTGAGATGGGCCTAGGCTCGTCAGAATTTTCCTTTAAGTGATCTCAACTTGAATCAATATTTTTAAAGGCTACCTAGGTGATTGAGTGGGCAATCAGACCCTGTTTCAAGTAGGAATTATTCCAGAAGGGAATCAGGTGGAAAGCTACCACTTTTATATAGCTGGGTGTAGGTCAGTCTGTGGGTCATGGTGGAGAGATCTGACAGAATGTGGCCCACTGGAGAAGGGAATGGCAAACCACTTCAGTATTCTGGCCTTGAGAACCCCATGAACAGTATGAAAAGGTAAAATGATAGGATACTGAGAAAGGAACTCCCCAGGTCAGTAGGTGCCCAATATGCTACTGGAGATCAGTGGAGAAATAACTCCAGAAAGAATGAAGGGATGGAGCCAAAGCAAAAAGAATACCCAGCTGTGGATGTGACTGGTGATAGAAGCAAGGTCCAATGCTATAAAGAGCAATATTGCATAGGAACCTGGAATGTCAGGTCCATGAATCAAGGCAAATTGGAAGTGGTCAAACAAGAGATGGCAAGAGTGAATGTCTACATTCTAGGAATCAGCGAACTAAAATGGACTGGAATGGGTGAATTTAACTCAGATGACCATTATATCTACTACTGTGGGGAGGAATCCCTCAGAAGAAATGGACTGGCCATCATGGTCAACAAAAGAGTCCGAAATGCAGTCCTTGGATGCAATCTCAAAAACGACAGAATGATCTCTGTTCATTTCCAAGGCAAACCATTCAATATCATAATAATCCAAGTCTATGCCCCAACCAGTAACACTGAAGAAGCTGAAGTTGACCAGTTCTATGAAGACCTACAAGACCTTTTAGAACTAATACCCAAAGAAGATGTCCTTTTCATTATAGGGGACTGGAATGCAAAAGGAGGAAGTCAAGAAACACCTGGAGTAACGGGCAAATTTGGCCTTGGAATACGGAATGAAGCAGGGAAAAGACTAATAGAGTTTTGCCAAGAAAATGCACTGGTCATAGCAAACACCCTCTTCCAACAACACAAGACTCTACACATGGACATCACCAGATGGTCAACACCGAAATCAGATTGATGATATTCTTTGCAGCCAAAGATGGAGAAGCTCTATACAGTCAACAAAAACTAGACCACGAGCTGACTGTGACTCAGATCATGAACTCCTTATTACCAAATTCAGACTTAAATTGAAGAAAGTAGGGAAAACCACTAGACCATTCAGGTATGACCTAAATCAAATCCCTTATGATTATACAGTGGAAGTGAGAAATAGATTTAAGGGACTAGATCTGATAGATAGAGTGCCTGATGAACTATGGAATGAGGTTCATGACATTGTACAGGAGACAGGGATCAAGACCATCCCCATGGAAAACAAATGCAAAAAAGCAAAATGGCTATCTGGGGAGGCCTTACAAATAGCTGTGAAAAGAAGAGAAGCAAAAAGTAAAGGAGAAAAGGAAAGATATAAGCATCTGAATGCAGAGTTTCAAAGAATAGCAAGAAGAGATAAGAAAGCCTTCCTCAGTGATCAATGCAAAGAAATAGAGGAAAACAACAGAATGGGAAAGAAAATTAGAGATACCAAGGGAACATGTCATGCAAAGATGGGCTCGATAAAGGACAGAAATGGTATGGACCTAACAGAAGCAGAAGATATTAAGAAGAGGTGGCAAGAATACACAGAAGAACTGTACAAAAAAGATCTTCACAACCCAGATAATCACGATGGTGTGTTCACTGACCTAGAGCTGATGTGTGATCCACATCCTGCAATGTGAAGTCAAGTGGGCCTTAGAAAGCATCACTACGAACAAAGCTAGTGGAGGTGATGGAATTCCACCTGAGCTATTTCAAATCCTGAAAGATGATGCTGTGAAAGTGCTGTACTCAATATGCCAGCAAATTTGGAAAACTCAGCAGTGGCCACAGGACTAGAAAAGGTCAGTTTTCATTCCAGTCCCAAAGAAAGGCAATGCCAAAGAATGCTCAAACTACCACACAATTGCACTCATCTCACATGCTGGTAAAGTAATGCTCAAAATTCTCCAAGCCAGGCTTCAGCAATACATGAACCGTGAACTTCCAGATGTTCAAGCTGGTTTTAGAAAAGGCAGAGGAACCAGAGATCAAATTGCCAACATCCACTGGATCATCAAAAAAGCAAGAGAATTTCAGAAAAACATCTATTTCTGCTTTATTGACTATGCAAAAGCCTTTGACTGTGTGGATCACAATAAACTGTGGAAAATTCTGAAAGAGATGGGAATACCAGACCACCTGACCTGCCTCTTAAGAAATCTGTATGCAGGTCAGGAAGCAACAGTTAGAACTGGACATGGAACAACAGACTGATTGCAAATAGGAAAAGGAGTTTGTCAAGGCTGTATATTGTCACCCTGTTTATTTAACTTATATGCAGAGTACATCATGAGAAATGCTGGACTGGAAGAAACACAAGCTGGAATCAAGATTGCTGGGAGAAATATCAATAACCTCAGATATGCAGATTACACCACCCTTAAGGCAGAAAGTGAAGAGGAACTAAAAAGCCTCTTGATGAAAGTGAAAGTGAAATTGGAGGGTGAAAAAGTTGGCTTAAAGCTCAACATTCAGAAAATGAAGACCATGGCATCCGGTTCCATCACTTTATGGGAAATAGATGGGGAAACAGTGGAAACAGTGTCAGACTTTATTTTGGGGGGCTTCAAAATCACTGCAGATGGTGACTGCAGCCATGAAATTAAAAGACGCTTACTCCTTGGAAGGAAAGTTATGTCCAGCCTAGATAGCATATTCAAAAGCAGAGACATTACTTTGCCAATAAAGGTCCATCTAGTCAAGGCTATGGTTTTTCCTGTGGTCATGTATGGATGTGAGAGTTGGACTGTGAAGAAGGCTGAGCGCCGAAGAATTGATGCTTTTGAACTGTGGTGTTGGAGAAGACTCTTGAGAGTCCCTTGGACTGCAAGGAGATCCAACCAGTCCATTCTGAAGGAGATCAGCCCCGGGATTTCTTTGGAAGGAATGATGCTAAAGCTGAAACTCCAGTACTTTGGCCATCTCCTGCGTAGAGTTGACTCATTGGAAAAGATTCTGATGCTGGGAGGGATTGGGGGCAGGAGGAGAAGGGGACGACAGAGGATGAGATGGCTGGATGGCATCACTGACTCGATGGACGTGAGTCTGAGTGAACTCCGGGAGTTGGTGATGGACAGGGAGGCCTGGCGTGCTGCGATTCATGGGGTTGCAAAGAGTCAGACACGACTGAGCGACTGAACTGAACTGAACTGAGGTCAGTCTGTGCCGTGAGCGATGACACCAGGGCTGGCTGGGCAAGGACAACTCTGCTGATGTGGAGTATGATCAGGCGGTGCCATGGTCCACCTGATGCACCCAGGCCACATGGGAACAGCATCCGACACTGAGAGAGTCGCAGCTACAACACGTGAACAAGAGGAGCCCTGCTTGCCCTGCGGCAAATAATCAGGGCAGAACAACAGCATTACTTGATATCTATCTCCAAAGTAGTGTGAATGAGTGGATCTCCTGGCTTGGTTTCTTTCCTCGAAGCCAATGTTTCAGTCGCCTCCATTTCCCCCTTGATCCCAACTACATTGTCCAACACGTTTGAGTCACTCTGAAAACAAGGCTGCATGTGGATATCGTGGAAATAAAACCATTTCCATGAGACACAGTGTTTCTTATTAAACTCTGCTTACAAGAGCTTCCTAAATGGGCAGGGAAAAAAGCAGCAATTTTCAAAAGTATGAAAACCTACCCATTATCCATTAGAGAGAAGCCAGTTGAAGTTAGGAGCTTTCAGCTTTGGGCAGAACAAAAGAGTTTGAGGCTCATCTTTTCCATGGAAAATGCTGTTTTCAAGTTTGCTGCTCTTAGCCACAAGTTCCCCGTATGAAGCCCACACTAGACTTTTTAAGAATGATATTGTTCTAAGATAGGTTTCCCAGGTGGCGCTGGTGGTAAAGAACCTGTCTGCCAATGCCGGAGACCTAAGAGATACAGGTTCAATGCCTGGGTCGGGAAGATCCCCTGGAGGAGGGCATGGCAATTCATTCCAATATTCTTGCCTGGAAAATCCCACGGACAGAGGAGCCTGGCAGGTTACAGTCCATGGGGTCACAAAGAGTCGGACATGACTAAATTTGACTTAGCACACACATTGTTCTAGGACTAAGGGGTTGGGAGAGATAGAGGTTTTCAGAGGATGAGAACTTTCTTCTGTCCCCTTGGCCAAACTGATCGCCATCTGCTTATTCAGTCCAAGGTTCCCAGCCCTGCAGTCACTGCCCCCTGATGCGAACTTGCCAGAGGTCATTAATTCAAACCAAAGCTTCCCGCTTGCAGGCACCAGGTCCCACTGCTGCCCTGTCTTTTGCAGTATCCACCGCAGGGGCTGAGATGGTTAGATAGCATCACTGACTCAATGGACATGAATCTGAGCAAATTCCCCCAGGAGACGGTGAAGGACAGGGAAGCCTGGAGTGCTGCAGTCCACAGGGTTGCAAAGAGTTGGACATGACCTAGTAACTGAACAACAACAATCCCAGCCCTTCCTCCCAGCCATCCTTCTCTACCACCATCCTCTCAGCTCCTGCAGAACCGGGGTAGGTGTACAGCAAGACGCACACCTCACGGGGGTGCACCTCTCCCCATCCATTTCATGCACAGGTGTCAACACAAACGTGCTTAGGATAGGAGGCTGGAGAAACGGGGGGGGGGGGGGGTCAGAGGGTTATGCAGGGATCTTGTGGTTGCCAAAGCCCAGGAGAGAATCCCCCTCTGCTACTTAGAAACAGCAGTCAAAGGTCACAGCCGCCACCTCTTGAACTTCTGACCGCTTGATAAGAGCAGTTAAAGATGCTTAAACGGGACTTCCCTGGTGGCACAGTGGATAAAAATCCACCTGCCAGTGCAGGGGACACGGGTTTGATCCCTGATCTGGGAAGATTCCACATGCCACAGGGCAACTAGAGCCTGTGCACCACAACGACTGAGCCTGTGCTCTAGAGCCCACGAGCCACAACTAATGAGCCTCTGTGCCACAGCTCCTGAATCCTGTGTTCCAGAGCCCGTGCTCTGTAACAGGAGAAACAGAGCAATGAGAAGCCCGTGTCCCACAGCTAGAGAGTAGCCCCCGCTCATCACCTCTAGAGAACGCCCATATGCAGCAACAAGGACCCGGTGCAGCCAAATATAAATTAAATAAATAAATAAAGAAGTGTGTACATGCCCTCCCCCCACCAAAAAAAGAAACAACTGCAAACTTAAACCAAAAAAAAAAAAGATGTTTAAATACTCCTTCACCAATCTTCCCTTCAATGAACAGTTCAGATACATCTTTTTTTTAATTAATTTATTTTAATTGGAGGCTAATTACTTTACAGTATTGTATTGGTTTTGCCATACATCAACATGAATCTGCCACGACTGTACACGTGTTCCCCATCCTGAACCCCCCTCCCACCTCCCTCCCCATCCCTTTGGGTCATCCCAGTGCACCAGCCCTAAGCATCCTATATCATGCATCGAACCTGGACTGGTGATTCATTTCACATATGATATTATACATGTTTCAATGCAATTCTCCCAAATCATCCCACCCTCACCCTCTCCCACAGAGTCCAAAAGACTGTTCTATATATCCGTGTCTCTTTTGCTGTCTCACATACAGGGTTATCGTTACCATCTTTCTAAATTCTATATATATGCGTTAGTATACTGTATTGGTGTTTTTCTTTCTGGCTTACTTCACTCTGTATAATAGGCTCCAGTTTCATCCACCTCATTAGAACTGATTCAAATGTATCCTTTTTAATGGCTGAGTAATACTCCACTGTGTATATGTACCACAGCTTTCTTATCCAGATATATCTTCTAAATTAGAAAGTGTTACAGTTACTCAGTCATGTTCAACTCTTTGCGACCCTGGACTGTAGCCCACCAGGTTCCTCTGTCCATGGGATTCTTCAGGCAAGGATACTAGAGTGGGTTGCCATTTCCTCCTCCCAGGGATCTTCTTGACCCAGGATCAAACCCACGTCTCCTGCATTGCAGGCAGATTCTTTATCCACTGAACCATTGGGGAAGCCTCATCTTCTAAGTTTAACAGCTCAACAACTGCTGTCTTGGACTGCCAGCCTGAACACCATGGGGGGTGGGGACAACATGAATTCTCCTTCACTCTGAGGCAAGGGTGGCTTGATAAAAACAGAAAGCCTTGAGAGAGAATGGACTGAGTCCTCACTAAGTGCCAATGGCATCAAGGCTATGATATGATGAAAGGCCTTGGGGACTACATCTGCTAACAAAGACAATGAGATTTTGCCCTCGCCTACAGAGGGCATGGCAACCCACTCCAGTATGCTTGCCTGGAGAATCCCATGGACAGAGGAGCCTGGTGGACTAAGGTCCATAGGGTCACAAAGAGTCGGACATAACTGAAGTCAATGAGCATGCACACACACAGAAATTCTACTAGTCAGATACCTGTGTCCCAGTTGAGACTCAGTTTTCTGGAGGGTAACTTTATTCTCAGGCATCCTTTCCCTGGACTCACTACGCCAGGTGGGAATTGCAAGGTTTGATTCATTCCCTGTTGCACTGCTTTTTCAGTAGCTCGAATTTACAATGTGGAATTTGTAAATTCCACGTTGGCTCCTCTGTAAGGCCAGTAGTCAGAGGCAAGTCTTTCTGCAAAAAGGAGGGCTTGCCATCACAGGTCTGGAGATAAATGACCTTCTAAAGCGACCCAGCTTTGCCACCTGTGCCTGCTCCGTGGATGCCTTGGGGAAAGAAGCAGTGAAAATGCATGAGTAGATCTGGATTCTGCTCTGCACCCCGAAGTATGTGTGAAGTGTATGTGTGTGTGTGAACCTGTACACACTCATTTTCATTTTCCAGGTGACAGTACCTGACCCATGCACCTCGCAGAATTGGCTGGAAGATCAAATAAGAAATGAATAGGTTAGAGTCTTTCAGAAAAAAAAAAGAGAACCAATAGCACATAGAGATAGAGATGGCCTGAACTTACATACGAAACAGAAACAGACCCACAGACCTCAAGAACAAGCTTTGGTAGCCAGGGTAGGGGAGAAGGTAGCGGGGAAGGGATAGTTAGGGAGTTTGGCATGGACATGCACACTGCTGTATTTAAAATGGATACCAAACAAGGACCTACTGTATAGCACAGGGAACTCTGCTCAGTGTTAGGTGGCAGCCTGGATGGGGCGAGTTTGGAGGAGAAGGGATCCATGCATATGTATGGCTCAGTCCCTTCACTGTTCACCTAAAACTACTGCAACCTCGTTTGCTCACTGGCTATACCCCAATACAAAATAAAAAAGTTTAAAAGAGAGGGAGAGAGATGGAAAGAGAGTTATTATCAGGAACTGACTCTTGTGATTGCAGAAGCTGACATGTCCCAAGACCTGCAGGGTGAGTTGGCAAGGTGGAGATCCAAGAATGCAATGGTGTAGTTCTAACACAAATCGAAAGGCCTGAGAACCAGGAGAGACAATGGAGAAGTTCCAGCCTGAAGACCAGGAGACTTAAGACCCACAAAGAGCTGATGCTTCAGTTCAAGTCCAAAGGCAGGACAGAGCTGACATCCCAGCCCAAGTAGTCAGGCAGGAAGAGTTCTCTCTTCCACGGGGCAGGATCAGCCTCTGTGTTCTATTCAGGCCTTCAGCTGATTGGATGAGGCCCACTTCCATTGGGAAGGGGAATCCACTTACTCAGTCTACCAATCTAAATGTCACTCTCATGCAAAAACACTCTCTCAAAAACATACCAGAATAACGTTTGACCAAATGTCTGGGCACCCTGTGGGCCAGTCAAATTGATGCATAAAATGAATCATCACAGTGGAGTCAAAGACTGGGTGAATTCTGAAAGAATGCCCATTTCTGGAACCCAGCAACCCAAGGTCAAGCTATCACTTTGTTATTTTCTAGTTGGGTGATCTGTAGGTTCTTCAAGTCTCTCTGGGGCTGCCTCCAATGCTTCTTTGCTGAGATGGGGATAATGAAAGAGTCAGCCTATGTACATAGATGACACATACTAGGCACCAAAGCATTAGTTGTTTTGGATGCAAAAAGGTACTTTTTAAGGTTTAATTTGTCTTTTGCATTTTAAAAATTTATTTATCTATTAGGCTGCTCATACATGGAATCTTCAATCTTCATGACAGTCCACAGGATCTTTAATTGTGGCATGTGAACAGTTAGTTGCAGCACATGGGATCTAGTTTCCTGATCAGGGATGGAACCCAAGTCCCCTGCATTAGAAGTGCAAAATCTTAGCCACTGGACCACCAGGGAAGTCCCTGTCTTTTGCATTTAATGTGTATTATTATTTTAGGCAAGAGAGACTGTTGGACATAGAACATATAGGAGGAAAAAGAATGGCATTAATATCAAGAAGAAAAACAGAATAACAGACCAGCAGGTGACACAGACCTCATCAGCATACCTTCACTGCTACATGAGTGGACCAGGGTCTGGGAGTTTCTGGGAGACATCAAAACTACTTGACTGCAGGACTCCTCTCCTCTAAGGGGAACTTATTTATTTTTCCTGCAGGTTTGTGGGCCCGTAATTTACCTTGGAGCCCATGGGAGGATGGCTGTGGTCTTTGTAGAATATGTACAAGTTTTACATGAGAGGCATGAATATTGGATGATAGTGAAACCTAATACATGTGGGACCTGATATACCTTCATCCTCCACAAAAGCAAAATATTTTCCCATCTGGAAATCAAGTTGGAAAACCTCTCTCACAGTTGGTTTGGATGTGAAAGTCATGGTAATGGCTGCAAAGATGGCCTGTTGGTCCAGATAAGACTGGAGCCAACATGACACCTCATTGCAGGACTGGTCCCTCTTCCAAAGTCCTGTTAAGCACGTGGGTGGTGTTAACGGCATCCTGCTGGCAGCTAAAACAGACCAGGAGAACAGCCTAATGGTTAGAGAAAACCTAGATGGCACGGCAAGCAATGTAGTGGCCAGACTGGCCAGATGAGACTGCTGGGGGCCAGCAGGATGGCCACAGAGTGTGAGATATTTGGGGTTTGGCAAACCCTAAGAAGCTGGCTGCCAAGCTCCACTGCCCCTTGTCCCCCTGGTGTATTTCAAAGGAAATTAAGTCCACATGTTTCTGATTTGCTGACACTTAAAGCTCATCCAAAGGTGATTTTGCAAGAGTGGTTTGGACAGGAGAAGCCTAGAGAAACTTTAATTATTATTGTTTTTTTTTTTTCATTTTTGAAATGCAGACCTGTATGCTTACATAACAGATGCCGTGCCTACAAACCCAGAACCCAGTTCTGCCTTCTAAAACTTTTTGTCCTGGGCCCACCAAAAACAGATAATTGGAGTCAACTAGGGGAGGCGAACAGTGCCTTTAATATCCAGTCTAGAAATCCACCTTTAAAACGGCACTCCCAGTGGCCGTTTTTGATTGGGCTGAATTAGAACTGCCAAAACTAGAGTTCAAAGATACATGCACAGTGTGGATTCTATAGACTATTATTTCCTCAGACTCAGGCCAAGGGATGAAAACCAAAATTCAAGATGGCATCGACAATAGTCTTGGGAACCCGGGTCCAAGGATGGGCGCGCGAGGCCTCAGGGACAAGGGACCGTCGCAAAGGTGTTCTGTGGAATGTTCTGAAGTGTCCTGCCACTCCCCTAAATGTAACCCAGACAAGCAGCAACCCAAACTCTGCTTCAGGGAAAATGGGATCACACAACACGCTTAGAAAGAATTAGCACTTCTGGACGCAACCTGCGACCTCTCCAAGTCCAGTCACCTGAAAACTACCAGCCAGAGAAACCAGGGACCATAGGGTTCCTTTCTTCTGAACCCGGGATTAACAGTTCGGGCTTCTCCCATCCCTGCCTCTGGCCACTGCATGAAGCTTTTCCTGAAGATTCACCTCAGAGGCAGCCTCCTCCACGGCTCTGAGTTCTCCTGACAGAAGTGATGGCTGTTTTCTCCAGCCATTCCCACCTCTCTTCCCAGCCCTGGGCCATCCACGGCTTGGTTGGCAGTTTACACATTGGGCTCTGCCATTGGTATCCCCAAGCCCCTAGCTTGGGGTCTGGTAGAGGTAAGTATGCCTCAAATCTGTGATGGCTGAGGTGGTGAAGACCGAGATGAAGAGCAAGAGATAGCTTAGCCCTCCCCCATGTCTGCTTTCTGCTCCCTGCCTCTTCCCCAGTACTGGGAAATCAGTACCTGTTCACCAACCAACTTCTCAGCCTTTGCCACCCAGACAGCTCACTGTGTCTGTGCACCGTGAACCGTACAAGCTAAGAGCAATGAGAGGGTTTTCAGCAGCTCTGAAACCAGTCCCCGCTGGAATTAGTCTGCAAAGGCTGCCATAACAACATATCACAAGTGGACAGCTTAAAACAGCAGAGATGTATCGGCTCCCAGTTCTAGAGACTGAAAGTCTGAGATCAAGGTGCCCGCAGGGTTGGTTCCTCCTGAGGACTGTGACGGAGGATCTGCCCCAGGCCCCTCCGTTAGCTTCCGGTGGTTTGCTGGCCATCATGGGCACCCCTCGCCTGTAGAAGACCACCCAGTCTCTGCCTCTGTCTGCACATGGCCTACGCCTGGTGTGCACATCTGTCTCTGTATTCTAATTTCCCCTTTTTATAAGGACGCCAGTCATACTGGATGAGGGTCCACCCAGATGACCTCATCTTAAGCTAATTGTCTACAAAGACCTTAATTTCCCAATAAGAACACTTTCACAGGTACAAGCATTAGAACTTCCACATCTTTGGGAGAAACACAATTCAACCTATAAAACCACACTTCTGGCAGAGAAAAAAGGCAGCTGAAAACTGACACTGGAATACGGTAACTATTTAGATTTTAAATTGGGATGTTTTATGAGAATGAACTGGCTTCCCACGTGGCCCAGTGGTAAAGAATCCTCCTGCCAGTGTAGGAGATGCAGGTTTGATCCCTGGGTCAGGAAGATGCCCTGGAGTAGGAATGGCAACCTGCTCCCATATTCTTGCCTGGAAAATTCCATGGACAGAGGAGCCTGGTGGGGTACAATCCATGGGGTTGTAGAGAGTCGAACACAACTGAGCAACTGAGCACAGCACACACACATACACACACCCACATGAGGATGAAAGAGGGCACCATTAATAACTCTGCAAGGACAACAGACATAGACCGGGACTGTCCCCGGCAGGCAGCTGGGACGTATGGCCACCATCTGGGGCGAGGCTTGCTGCCCAGCCTTTTCCAGGCAAAGATGCCCTGGACCTTCACTTCAAATCCCTCTTTGTTTGTGTTCTTGATGAGTCCAGTCTGTTTTATACACAGACACTGTGATATTGGGGGATTAGCTGTATTCCGGGGGTAGTTAATTCACTGTTTTCAGTTACCAAATGCAAGCCCAATCTCAGCAATTAATTTGGCTGGATCAAATTGGGCCCTATTACACCTGTTCCCTGTTTAATTAGTCTCTAATCCTCCCGGGGGGTTGAAGGCACTGGGGGCCATGCCCTAACCCTTAGATTGGGAGGGCAGCGTCAGGTACCCCCTGCTGCCACCATAATGGAACACCCCTGAAACAGCTGCAGACCTTCCATCTAGAAATTCGCCTTGACAACTGTGATCCTTCCAGCATGGCCGAGGAAACATCCCTTCTTTTGTTACAGACTCTCTTTCATCTCCTCCCGAGGGAAGGAAATGAGCGGTGGTGCTTCTCTCTGAGGTAATTGTTGGCCAGGAGTCAGCCAGTTAAGGCTGCCCATCTAATTAACAGGGTCTGTTATGATTTATCAGGATAATGAGGTGGGGAACAAAGACATCAGTATTTTTTTTTCCCTTCCTGATATTTTGGCCTCTTTTCTTCCTTTTGGAAGATGACCCAACGTTAATGAGAAACGAGTCACTTATGGTTGGGGTGCAAACAGAGAGATAAATGACATCAGTAATTAAGTCTCAATCCCTCTTTGGTTTACAGAGCCATTTGTCAGGCACTATTATTCAATTAATTAATTCCATTAGGGCAACCGCATCGCCCCAAAACCTGCCATTCAACCACCAGCAAGGATAATTTGTATGGTACAAAAATAGAATGATTAATAAATGCATAGCAAACCACCAAGCCTTCAAATCCTCGATGGTTCAGTGGTTAGAGAATCCACCCGCCATGCAGCAGACACAGGAGACGGGGGTTTGATCCCCAGGTCGGGAAGGTCCCCTGAAGAAGGAAAATGGCAACCCACTCCAATATTCTTGCCTGGAGAATCCATGGACAGAAGAGCCTGGCGGGCTACAGCGCAAAGGGTCACACAGAGTCAGGCACGACTGGGTGACTAAGCACACACGAACAAACCCCCAAAGAAGTATGTCAGCCACCACATATGCTCAGAGCTAGGAGCATTCGATTTGAGAACATGAAAAGTCAAAGCTATGGTTTCTCCAGTAGTCATGTATGGATGTGAGAGTGGGACCATAAAGAAGGTTGAGTGCCGAAGAATTGATGCTTTTGAACTGTGGTTTGGAGAAGACTCTTGAGAGTCCCTTGGAGAGTAAGGAGATCAAACTAGTCAATTCTAGAGGAAATCAACCCTGAAGATTCATTGGATGGACTGGTGCTGAAACTGAAACTCCAATACTTTGGCCACCTGATGTGAAGAGCTGACTCCTTTGAAAAGACCCTGATGCTGGGAAAGAGTGAGGGCAGGAGGAGAAGGGGACGACAGAGGATGAGATAGTTGGGTGGCATCATCGACTCAATGGACATGAGTTTGAGCAAACTTTGGGAGATATAATAAAGGACAGGGAAGCCTGGTGTGCTGCAGTCCATGGGGTCACAAAGAGTCGGACACGACTGAGCGACTGAACAAAAACAAAAGTGCTCACAGCCAGCCGTGGACTGGACAAACGTTCTGGGTATTTCTAAGTTCAAATGCCTAGAAGGCAAAAGAGGGACATGGATTGGTCTGAGCCATCTTCTTGTGCTGTATCAGTGGTCACTGTCAAGGCCTCAGGTCAGCTGCCATCTGTGACCAGAGAGGGAACAAGAGGGCATGAACGTGGTTGTGTAGGGCCCATTCTTGGGACAATGCAGTGGGAGGAAACACTTCCAGAACAGCAGCTCCCACACTGTGTAGTCAGTTTCTGTCTGCTTTTTGTCCTCTCTCTACCCATCCATCGCTCACTGTTCACAACTCAAGTCAATTCTGTCTCCACTGATGCTCGTGTTAATAAAAAACAAACCCACATTCTCTTTGATTCCCTTACTCTTTCTGCTTGCCTTTTCAGCTCCTGCCAACTCATCTCAGAATCCTTTACCTCCCTCCCAGTGAGACATTTGACTTCAGAAAAAGATAAAGTAACAGTCCAGAACTACATTTTACTAAAGTCTAACTAAAGGAATTAGTCTCATGACAGTCTAAAGAGAAAGGCCAGCCACTCACCATAGTCTTGACAAATCCCCATTTACCTCTTCATCCACGTCCTCTTTGTTGTTGTTTTGTTGTTAAGTCACTAAGTCATGTCTTACTCTTTGTGACCCCATGGACTGTAGCCCACCAGGCGCCTCTGTCCATGGGATTTCCCAGCAAGAGTACTGGAGTGGGTTGACATTTCCTTCTCCAGGGGATACTCCTTACCCAGGGATCGAACGCACATCTCCTGCATTGGCAGGCAGATTCTTTACCAGAGTCACCTGGGAAGCCCAACCTCTCTTTCTACCACCAATATTAGCATTTATTGCCTTATTCTGCTTTGATTGGCTTCTAATATTATAGGACCATTGGGAATCTCTATTTTGTTTGACACAGCAATCTTTCAGCTGGATTCAGGATTAAATATGCTGGCATGGCGGAGAAGGCAATGGCACCCCACTCCAGTACTCTTGCCTAGAAAATCCCATGGGCGGAGGAGCCTGGTAGGCTGCAGTCCATGGGGTCGCTAAGAGTCGGACACAACTGAGCGACTTCACTTTCACTTTTTCACTTTCATGCATTGGAGAAGGAAATGGCAACCCACTCCAGTGTTCTTGCCTGGAGAATCCCAGGGACGGGGAGCCTGGTGGGCTGATGTCTATGGGGTCACACAGAGTCGGACACAACTGAAGTGACTTAGCAGCAGCAGCAGCATGCTGGCATGGGAACCTGTCTATCACTCTCAGGAAAACAGCTCACATTCCAAACAGCTGACTTCCAAAGTCAAGAACATAATCTGTTTGTAAGTTGGGTAGCTACTTACACAGTCCTAGCCTCTTTCTCATCTCTGAGCTAATCAAGTAATCTTTGGCTCCCTAAGCCCATCCTCTGGGCAGGAGTGTGAAATCAACATTGAAGGCCACCAAAGCTTGAATGCCAGGGTGTGAAGGAAAAGGCCAAGGGCAGTGGTTTTCAAACTTGAGCCAGCATCAGAATCTCCTGGAAGGTTTGTCAGACCAGACTGCTGTAGAGGCAGGGTGGGATTCAAGAACTGGCGTTTTTAACCTGCCTCCTGGGGATATGTGCCTTCAGAAAATGATGGTCTTGTTCAGGGATCACACTCAGAACCCCTGGACTAGACCATAGAGGTCCAGAGAGGTACAGGGAGAGAACTGAGCTGCCAACCAACAACCTGGCTAATGCAAAGATTCTTCTTCTTTGGGATGGGCCATGACAGAAGCAGAGAAGCCCTACCTACCTGGTCTCCTCCACTTGTACCTAGAGACAGAGACCATGCCTAGAATGAGACCAGCAATTTCCTTGGAATACATCAGCATCACTTACAGCTTTATGACCAGATCTAGAAACGGTGCAGAAGTCTTCTAGGATAGCGGGATTTCTGAATGCTTGTCAGAATGCTCTGTTTTATTTTGTTCTCTGCTTCTCCTTGATGTCACACATACAGCTGTTCGACAGGCTTGATGAGACTTAGGGATCTTCTTATACTGGTCTTCATGGAAGACTCAGATACTCATGAACCTGTTAGAGCTGGGTGGCAATCTGACAATTCTAACTTTACATGTCACTGTAAACCCAATGGCCATCCAGTCTAGGATTTCACAAACTTTTCTTTGAACCCCATTCACAGATCTATTGATGTGTAGGTAGCTCAGATGGTAAAGAATCTGCCTGCAATACAGGAGACCTGGGTTTGAGCCCTGGGTCTGGAAGATTCCCTGGAGAAGGGAAAGGCAACTCACTCCAGTATTCTGGCCTGGAAAATTCCATAGACAGAGGAGCCTGACTGGCTACATTCTGTGGGTTTGAAAAGAGTCAGACAGGACTGAGCGATTAACACTTGCACTTTCATAGACATACACAACCCAACCAACCTCTTAGGAATTCATCTTCTTTCTTCACTCTAGATTATCTTAGCATCTTACCCTGGGTTCCTCACAGAAAGCAGAAAGCAGAGCCTGTGACAAGGACTTTTGTAAAGGAAGGCTATTCTGTAGAGTGGTCCCAGGGGGCAAGAGTCGAAGGTAGGAGAGGGTGAAGCAGGGGAGGAGGGAGAGTAAGTGGCCATGTGATCCATTACGTCTCTGGTGCCGACCCCCTAAGAAGCTGTGTAGAACTCACACCTGGATTTTCAGACTGAGGGAAGAAAAAGGGAAGCACTGTACCAAAAAGTCCTGTTTCCTTTCAGAGCTCTGTTTCATGAAGTGTTGACACTCTCACAATTTCCAGGCTGCACACGCATGTATACCAGGTAACGTCCAGATAAAGCCAGTGCTGAAAGGGAGACACAGGATGCAGCTGAAAAAAGGCACCCTGTGGTTACAGCTGCGCAAAACTGGTTGCCTAGCAACAGCTGGCATCAAAGGTGGGCCAGAAGGTGAGCGGCAAGCACAGAAGATGTCCAAGATGCTGTACTATGAAAAAGAAACTGGGAGTAAAAACAAAAGTTTATATTTTATCCCTATATATTGTTAATCTCATATTAGTATCATCTTCAATAGCCAACATATTTCAACACTGAATAAAACGTGAGGATTAACACTGGATTTCAGGAGTGCACGTCTAAAACCCAAGAAACTTACAACTACCTGCTGCTGCCACTGCTAAGTCACTTCAGTCGTGTCCGACTCTGTGCGACACCAGAGACGGCAGCCCACCAGGCTCCCCCGTCCCTGGGATTCTCCAGGCAAGAACACTGGAGTGGGTTGCCATTTCTTCTCCAATGCATGAAAGTGAAAAGTGAAAGTGAAGTCGCTTAGGTTGTCTGCTTGACAGTTATACAGTCGTGTCCGACTCCTAGCGACCCCATGGACTGCAGTCTACCAGGCTCCTCCATCCATGGGATTTTCCAGGCAAGAGTACTGGAGTGGGGTGCCATTGCCTTCTCCTACAACTTACCTACATGACCTGTTTCTAGAAGTTTCTACCATTTCTGTGCCCAATGTTATTAGGAAACACTAACTAAACAATAAATTTTATGTCAGCCACTTCAAGGCCATCGAATACAGGGAGGACGTCGATAAATGAGTTACTTTGTGTTAACCGTTTGACACTCACATTAAAGTATAGGTTTGGAGCATCAAAACTTGCTTTCATCACCTCATATCTGAAATTCTTATATTTTGTGCTTTAAAAAATCAACTAAACTGCTATTTATAGTCACTTCTGTAGGATTGGTTTGCTCTTGATTAAATGAAAATCAAATGTAGACATAATTGGAGCTGTCTTTTCTTTTTGTAACACTGTTGTGGAGGTCCAGGGGCCTCTTCAGAGGGTCAGATTTTGAAGCGAAGAAGAAGATGGTCTTTAGATAAAGTGAACAGTATCGTCAGGCAGTTTGCTGAATTATTAACACCAATTTCAGCATCTGTGTTGCTAATGCTTCTAGTCTCCTAACAAATGATCCATTCAAGATATAGACCAAAGCACATATGGCGAAGAATAAAGGCCATTTGAAACTGTACATCAGTTAGAAGCAAGGGGGTGGGGTGGTGGGGATGGGGGTGGTTCAGCTCACAGTGAAATCGGCCAGAGCATGCTCAGTTGAACTGCTCTCCCTGACGTGCATGTGTACGTGACACCCACCCGGGGCAGGGCCTCCGTGATCATTCTGAGATGAAAAATAAGAAGTATTTAAATACTTTCTGAAAACTTCCTATTATTAAAATTTCAAAAATACAGAGTACTAGAATAATGGGGCCCTCAGATACCTCACCCAGCTCAATTATGGCCAATCCTAAACATCTTTTCTTCTTTAAAAAATTTTTAACAAGCATCATTTTTGCTTCTAAAGACAGGAAACCCGGGAAGATTTTCATGACCCCCTGAAGGTTTGTGACCTGCTGGTTCTCTGGTTCACTGACCTCGTTCAATCCTCTCTTTATGCAAGGGAATGCTCTGTCTCCCATTCTCTCTGGCTATCTCTCATGCTTGTAGCCAATTAAGTGGACTGTGTCTATGATTTCAGCCATGGTGACATATAATCCCAGTGCTAAAGGATGGAATTTTCCAAAGCAAGAAGCAGCAGAAAACGAACAGAGGAAATGTTGCCATGAGCAAAGGCTTCTCAACAGTGTCTCCAACTGTGCTACAAAGCAACCCAGCGTTTGGATGAAGAGTGGGAAAAAAATCTGACAATGAAGTGATTGTTCTCCCTACACAAGCAATCCTCCTATTTCTGACCCCTCCATGAGCTGTGCTGGCAACAGGCAGGCATCGCTTAGGTCTTCCTCAAGTGGTCAGCGACCCCCAAAGGCAAAGGGGAAGGGACGGGTTGTTTCCAGGAAACCAGGATCCCACAGCAGCATCGCAGACGCTACCACTTTTTCCTCGCTGCTCACCAAACAAAGAAGGGGGATGAGCAGGGCAGCCGCTCACCTGTCTCATTTGTTCAAAGAACCCAAAGCCAGCAGCATGGATCTGCTTCTTGCTTTTTTGTCCAACCACTTGCCTACTACTAGAAAAACAACTGAGGGCTGCCAAGAATCTGCAGTCTTCTAAATCTCAAAATAATGACTAGCCTATCCAGTGTTTCCATCCAAGAAATTGTTGATTCCTATACAAGAAAACCCTTTGGGGTGAGAGTCAGGAGTCCAGGAAAGGCATGTGGTTATTTTTTGCCACACTCTGGAAAGAAAGGAAAATCTATTTTTGACATCAGCTATTCAGATTTCAAATAACATCAGTCTGTAAAGCATACCTAATTTAAATGTTGATTCCAAATTTTACTTAACTTTAAGGCTTTTGGGTTTCCTCTAATCTTTGCTTCAAGCACACACACGCTCTCACACTTATCTTTTCTTGGCATATATGAGCAAAAAAAGTTTTAGAACAGGTTAAGGAGTGAACACCCCCATTTCCATCTGACAACTTTCATCTTTAAAAACATAATAATAAACAGGAGTGATGGAGCAGAGAGCTTGATTTCTTCATTCAGATTACAACGTCTGTAAGTCTGGTCACGGTATTCTCTACAATTGGTAGTTAAAGACTATTTTTATGAGCTATAATGGGAAAATGAGATGCAGAGGGGTAAGGATGGGTGGAAGAACTCATGTGATGGAGGAAGAACTCATGTGATGGTTTTGAAATATTCCAGCAGGTGTGTGAGTATTTACATATCAACCCTGAACTGAAGGCAGAGATCAAACCTAAAGTTCACTGAGGGCTTGTGAAGATAAATAAAGATTGTAGTATCACTGACAATCTAATTACCCCATTTGTATACAGACACAAAAATGACTTCACCATGTGGTGGGCCCCTTGCCAGAAGGAAAAGCCAAGAATATGTGTTTTGTTGTTTTAAAGAGAAAAATATTAATATATATATATATATATATATATATATATATATATATATAGTTCCAAGAATCATGAAAGCATTTGTAGTCCAGAGTTCAGTTAGTCTTTTAGTTGAAAAACAGAAAGGCACACCAAAATGATTCCTCCCATGAAAGAATGGAGTTGTTTTTGCCTTTAAGTCATTTCAAAGGCAAAGAAAATTACTCTTCTTCAGAGATGTTGGTTTCTGTTGTTTATGTGCATGCATGCTTAGTCGCTCAGTCATGTCCAACTCTCTGTAACCCCTTGGACTGTAGCCCACCATGCTCCTCTGCCCATGGGACTCTCCAGGCAAGAATACTGGAGTGGGTTGCCATTTCCTTCTCCAGGGGATCTTCCTGACCCCAATGAACCTGAGTTTCCTGCATTGCAGGCTGATTCTTTACCATTGAGCTACCTGGGAAGCCCCTGTATTGTTTATCTAAAGTGAAATAAAAGCACAGAATCAAAAAAGGAAAGCAGCTTCCCCTGCCCTCCTCACCTCTGCCTTCACCCACCTTCTCTGAGCCCCTTGGGCCTTTGGTGAACATGCTCTTAGGCTGCCACCTTATCTCCTCCAGCTTTTTTGGACAAGTCTTCTTACCCCTGGCAGCCACCTTGACCCATCATTGTAGCCCCCACAGGACTTAACTAGGAACTGAATCAGTGTTGTTGAGTGATTGAATGGAATCGATTTAGTAACTATGAGATTTAAGTCATGTTTGTCAAATTAACCTCTTTCTATGAAATCAGGAGAGATGAAAATAAAAGAAAAAAAGTCACACTTGTAGGTCTATTATCAGACTTAATGAGACATGGAAATAATAATGCAAATATTAAACTAAAAGAAAACAGAATTAGAAGCCCTATCGGGTGACGAACTTTGCCAGTTTGCCTGGAAGTGCTCCCTTTAGGACTGAAATTCCCACACCCCAGGAGATGCCTCAGTTCCAGGCAAACCTTGAAACAGGTGTTCCCTCTGCAGGCCATCAGTGATTCTTAGAGACCAAAATCCAAATGTTGACTTAGTTAGAACTCTGCAAGATCTGCAAGAGCGCAGCACAAATGCATGATACACGGTACCCTGGCCCTTCCGTGAGTCTCCATGTAACCCTACCCCCATTTTGCTGCACTTAAAAAATGTGATGATTTTTCTGTTTACTCATTGATTGTCTGTTCTTTCTACTCAACGTGAGTTCCATGTGGTCAAGAGAGTCACCTAGCCAGGAATTCTAGAACAGAGGCAAAAGGAGGACATTCAAGAAAAACAGGGGCTGAACTCTCTCCCAAATCATGGAATCTAACAAAATGGCTGTATTTTACTGATCCTAAGATACACAGTTTTGCAAAATATATGTACATTTTTAATATTTATTTGGCTGTGCTGGGTCTTAGTTGCGGCACTCAGGATTTTCAGGTTAGTTCAGGTTAGTTCAGGTTAGTTCAGGTTAGTTGCAGCATATGAATCTAGCTCCCTGACTGGGGATGGAACCCAGGCCCCCTGCATTGGCGAATGCAGAGTCATAGCCACTGGACCACCAGAGAAGTCCCCACAGTTTTGCAAAATTTAACATTTCTGGAAACCAGGGGCATCTGAACCAATGGCATCTTTCAAAAGCCATCGGCCCAGTGGCAGTCATAACATGGCAGCCATGGTCTTTGCATGTCCATCCACTTGGTCATCGCTGTTTATACTGCCTTCACTTCTGCTTAGGTATCTGTTAGTTTAACCTGTGTGCTTCACTGCCATTCAGAACGTTCTCCGAAACTTTTTCACTGTGATTCAGCACTGAAATGACAAGCTAGTTTGTACACAGAAAGGCACAGAGGCCAAGCCATAGGAGGCCAATGTGATATTGCTGAAGAGTCTGTCACAGAGAAATGATCATGAGTCCACGTTTTCTTGTAAAGGAATAACCAAGTGCCTTAGAGACAGCAGAAAGGAAGATACTCACGAAGTCAGGCAAGCTCTGCTACTTTCTATTACCAAAATATTTGTTTCATTACAAAGCCCTCAGAAGAGATGAAGATTGATTTCAGAGAAATCTGGTGGGATTGATTCATATGGCTCTCAGGACTGTTGTTAAAGGCACGGTCTATTGAAAGTGTTTTTCCCTTCTTATCAGTCCATAAAATAATGGTAGATCTTACAATCAAGAGCATCTTAGACTTGACTTAGTGAAATGACTTATTAGCTTTTCTCATTCTTTTATTCACGTCTATGGACCAACGAGGAGATTGTTGGTACGTGATAAGGTCAGTGAAGTGTAGCAGCTCATCCAGTCTGTGCAACTTTTCCAGAAACTTCTGGCGATTGAGTTCTCCACCAGCCCTGCTACTAGCTGAGCACAAGCAGGGCTCTCCAGTTCCATTTCCAACTTTAGTTTTCAGAGCTCCATAAATTTCCCACTGGTGCCCCTCATGCGAAGTACTAGGTGAGCATCCTCAGCTCGACCCTCACCCCAGACTCCCTGTTAGCCTGAATAATTCCCACTTGCAAAATCTTATCATTGTCTCAGCATTGCACCTACCAAGTCCTGTCCTACAGGGCACAGGAAATCTCAAACACTAATTCCCACGTGCACTTTTTTTGGATAGTGATCTACCATCTTTGATAACAATAATTCTGTGCATAATTCTGGAGGAAGGATTGGCATATTTAATTGTGTTCCCTCTGTTATTGTTGTTGCTCAGTCATTAAGTTGTGTCTGACTCTTTGTGACCCCAAGGACTGCAGCATGCTGGGCCTACCTGTTCCTCACCATCTCCCTGAGTTTGTTCAAGTTCATGTCCATTGAATCAGTGATGCCATCCAGCCATCTCATCCGCTGCCACCCTCTTCTCCTTTTGCTTTCAATTTTTCCCTCTACAGGATCACAATTAAATATACTGTTCCCTTTACAGGATGGGCTTCCTTGGTGGCTCAGCTGGTCAAGAATCTGCCTGCAATGCAGGAGACAGGGGTTTGATTGCTGGGTTGGGAAGATCTGTGGAGTAGGAAATGGCAACCCATGGACAGAGGAGAATTCCATGGACAGAGGGGCCTGGCAGGCTACAGTCTATGGGGTTGCAAAGAGCTGGACACAACTGAGCAACAAACACGCTACAGGATGGAAACAGGAGAAGCTCAAAAATAAGGCAGGTACTACAACATGACAGTTAAGACAGTCATTAGAGTCCAGTTCATAATATCAACAGTGAGCACATGTTGGGTTAAACAAAATGTGTCCATTTTTCTCAAAGTCTTTAGAGTCTCTCAACACATGGGTTCGTGTTTAAGTCATTTCATAGTTCATTCACTAATTATAGGCAGAGAACATACTTTGCATGATTTCAGCTCTTTAAATTTTTTTTGAAAATTATCTTACAACACAGGATCTGGTTTATTTTGGCAAAGGTTCCACGAGCACTTGAGAAGAATGTATATTCTGTTATTTTGGAGTGGAGTGTTGTATAAATGGGCTTCCCTGGTGACTCAGACCATAATGAATCTGCCTGCAATGCAGGAGATCTGAGTTCGATCCCTGGGTTGGGAAGATCCCCTGGAGAAGGGAAAAGCTACCCACTTCAGTATTCTGGCCTGCAGAATCCCATGGAAAGGGGAGCCTGGTAGGCTACAGTGTTCTATAAATGTCCATTAGAACCAGTTGCTTACAGCATGATTCAGTTTTGTAAACTATACCCTTGCTTGTCTTCTGTCTGCCAGTTCCACTGATCACTGCAAGAGGAATGTTGAAGTCTCCAGCTATTACTGCACATTTGTCTGTTTCTTTTTTCAGATCAGTTAGTTTTTGCTTCATACATTTCCAAGCTCGTTTATTTGGTACATATCCGTTTAGGGTTGTATGTCTTCCTGTGAATTGACCCTCTTATCACTACATATTGTCTCTTTTTATCTCTGGTAGTTGTCTTTGCTGTGAAATCCTCTTTGTCCCATATTACTCTAGCCACTCCAGTTTTCTTCTGAATGTGCATGCATGCTAAATCGCTTCATCATGTCTGATTCTTTGTGACCCCGTGGACTGTGGCCCACCAGCCTCCTCTACCTATGGGGATTTTCCATACAAGAATACTAGAGTGGGTTCCCATGCCCTCCTCCAGGGGATCTTCCCAACCCAGGGATCAAACCCGAATCTCTTATGTCTCCTGCATTGGCAGGCAGATTCTTTACCACTGGTGCTACCTGGGAAGTCCTTTTTTTCTGAATAGTGAGATACATACATATATATATATTTCCATCTTTTACTTTTAGGCTACTGAGGTCATTATATTTGAAATGAGTTTCTTGTAACAGTATATAATTAATTTTTGAAATCTGTTCTGATAACCTGTCTTTTCATTATGTTCAGTCCATTTACATTTTATGTAATTATTGGTATTTAGCATTTAGGTATACCATTTTATTATTTGTTTTCTCTTTGTCTCTTTATTTTTAGTTTCTGTATTTTCCCTTTTCTTCTTTTTTTTAGGTTCTTTAAACTTTGTTTATTTTTGATTTTATCTATTACATTTTTACTATTTTGTCTAACTTTTAAGCTGCTATTGTAGGGATTAAAATATACACACTCAACTTTTCATAGTCTATGTAAAATCAATATTTACCACTCTAAGTGATACATTATCACTATATAGGTACCGTTACCCTCCCTTCTTTATGTTGCCATTGTTGTATTTGTTATAGCAATATACATTGAAATCATACTGCTACTGCTGCTAAGTCATGTCAGTCGTGTCCGACTCTGTGCAACCCCATGGACTGCAGCCCACCAGGCTCCTCCATCCATGGGATTTTCCAGGCAAGAGTACTGGAGTGGGGTGCCATTGCCTTCTCCCTTGAAATCATACTAGACAATGTTATAACTTTTGTTTTTCACCATCAAAGTTAAAGAACTCAGGAGGAGAGGAAGAGTCTATCACATTTCCCTAGGTATGTGCCTTTTCTGCTGCTTTTCCTTCATTTTTGATGTTCCAGCTTTCCTTCTGGTGTCGTTTCTCATCCTGAAACAACAGAACTGGTGGCAGTGAAGTCTCCTGTGTGTTTTCACCTAAGAGTGTTCTTATTTCATCTTCATTTCTGAAGGATTTTTTTTACTGGACATAGAATTGTGTGTTGACAGTTTTTTAAAAATGTTCCATTTCCTTCTGGAGAGATCTGTGACTTTTTGAATCATGTTCTCCTATAAGTGTTGTTTTTCTCTGGTTGCTTTAAATGTTGCTTTTTCTTCATTACTTTTCATCAGTTTAATAATGATGTGTCTGGGCATGGATTCTTTGGGTTTCTCTTGTTTGGGGCTTCTTGGACTTCTTGTGTCCGTAGGATTATGCCTTTTTACAAATTTGGTAGGTTTTCAGCCATTGTTTCTTCATACATTTTCTATGCACCGTATCCTTTCTAAGACTTCTATGGTAAGATTGTCAGACTATTTGGTATTTTCCCACCAGCTGATGATATTCTGTTCTTTTTTTTACCTTTAATCTTTTTCTCTGTATTTTTCAGATTTTATAATTTCTATTGATTCATACTGAAGTTCACTGACTCTTTCCTCTGTCATTTCCATTCTGCTATTGAGTCCTATCCTGTGACGTTTTTACATTGGTTGTAGTCTTTTTTCCATTCTAAGATTTCCTTTTGGTTCTTCTTTATATCTTTTATTTCTTTTCTGAGACTTTTAATCTCCTCATTCATTTTAAGAATACTTCCTCTTATGTGTTGGGATACTTTTATAATAGTTGCTTTAAATTCTGTGTCATCTAAGTACTGGCTTCTGTTAGCTGTCTTTTCCCATACAAATTGAGATTTTCCCAATTCTCCATATGTGTTGAGTAATTTTTAATTGTTTCATGAACATTTGGATGATTATAAGACTTTAGATTTTGTCTATTTTTTTCTAAATCAGAGTCTACCAGATTGAGTTCCACCCAGTCTTCCATGGTTTATGGTTCTAAAATAAGTCCTGTTTTCCAAGATTTCAGATATGAGCCTATGTACACCACCCAATAACCAGTCTGAAACCTGGGCAATGGTCTATTTTGTAGTTCTCAGAATTTATGGTGTGCTATTTGAGGTCAGATCTATTCTTGTGCATCTCAGGGGTGAGTCCAGAAGTTCATAAACAACTTTACGGTTGCTTTCCCTAGTGCTTCCTTCTCTCTGGTACTTTCCAGTTCCCAGGGGCTTCAACTTTTTGGCCCCTTGGCCAAAAAGCTGGTGCTCTACTTAGCCTGTTCTTCTATGCATTTCCCACAGCTGCATGTGTGTCCAGGGACAGCAATGGGAAGGCGGAAAGGACAAAATGCATTGGGAGTTTGCTCCACACTCTTGGTCCCACAGCTCTTCTGATCAAAGGGAAGATCCTCCTCCCTCAGTTTTAGGATCCTTTGAGCTTTCATGCCCCTGACATGACAGGATGGCTGGGGGTCTGGGGCACAAGAGAATGGAGAAAAGAAAAACAAAACAGGGGATTTCACCACGTCTCAGGACTAGGAGACATGCTTCCTGCTTCCTAAGGCAGGACCTGAATGGGACTCTATAGGTGTGTGTGCACGCTCAGTCACTTCGGTCGTGTCTGACTCTTTGCAACCCAGTGACTGTAGCCCACCAGGCTCCTCTGTCCCTGGCATTTCCCAGGCAAGAATACTGGAGTGGGTAGCTTCCTGATCTAGGGATCAAACCCGTGTCTCCTGCATCTCCTGCATAGCAGTCAGGGTCTTTACCACTGAGTCACTGGGGAAGCCCTATCAGCACCAATCCCATCTCTGGGTTTAGAGCTGTACTGAATCTAGGCTGGGGGTGTTCTGGAGGGGGAAAAAATGGTAACTCATCAAGAGTTTGGGGATATTTCAGATTCTGTCTTCTTACAGTCTCTAAACTACCATTTGTTTTTCAGACAGAGTGAAATGTGCTTCATTCCTCATTGCCCCCAAGTTGGAGCCCAGCATGTTTTATCTCATGCAGTTACTTACAACTTAAGATCCATAGGCCTCTTCAGCTTCCAAAGAGGTGCCTGGCTTAGTAAGGACTTTTAGTCAAAAGGGACAGACATATCAACAATGACTTGCAAATCAGCATTGTGCATTCAAAAAAGAACCAGAGTGTGGAAAGTGTCGGTCATGATGAGTAGTTTCGAATGGCCAGGACCTGAACTTCCCTTGGCTTTTGAGACCATGGCAGAAGAAAATCACATTGTTTCATTAAACAGCATTGGTAGACTATTAAATTCAATGAAACTCTAAGTCCATTGGAAGCTGTCATCCTGATGATATCCACGAGAGAGGCCAGTTCTAAGTCTCCATCACAGCTCTATACATAGACTCTGCTGTGTAGGCATTTCACATTTCAATAAGGAATCCATTCATTTTGTATGCTTGGCAACAAACTCTGTGGTGGGTATGTATACCTTTGGATAGCTATTTTAAATTGCCATTTCAGAGATCCAAAATTTGGTGAGGGAAAGCAAAATAGAAAAATTGAGAATGCAAAGGAACAAAAGGAGCCAAAAGAGAAAATTCCATCTTTTCATTGCTATAAACTAGAAGGACAACCACAAATAACAGATACAATCAGTATAATACATTTCTCTGTGCTTTTTGAAAAATTCATATTTGTCGGAGCTGAGGATAGAGAAAGGAAATAAATATGATAAAACAGAGGAAGTGTGCTAAGAAAGAAAAAAGGAACTAAATTCCCAAGGTAGGTAAATCCAGTATGCAATAACACAGATTCAAATCCCCAAGAAAAACATAACACAGGCCTGTGATAAGATATTCAGTGAGTTTGCCACAGAGACTGGGCTGAATCTGACCTCAGGCTTAGAGTTCACTTCACTACCATGCAACAGCAGGATATATTTGGGGGGAGGGCAAAGAAAGACCTGTATTCATACTAGAGAGTTTGTTTTTTAACACAAGCTATGTCAAACCTAGACAGCATATTAAAAAGCAGAGACATCACTTTGCCGACAAAGGTCCGTCTAGTCAAAGCTATGGTTTTTCCAGCAGTCATGTATGGATGTGAGAGCTGGATCATAAAGAAGGCTGAGGGCAGAAGAATTGATGCCCTCAAACTGTGGTGTTGGAGAAGACCCTTGAATGTCCCTTGGACAGCAAGGAGATCAAACCAGTCAATCCTAAAGGAAATCAACCCTGAGTATTCATTGGACGTGTTAGAGGAAACCCACTGGCTGAAACTGCCCACCCTGACCAGGCACCATAGTTACCATTTGCATGAGTTGTTTTATGACAGGAGGTCCTGATAAGGGGCATGGAACTAATAAGCTACCACCAACCAGAAGAGCTCAGGAAAAGTCAAAAGGTGACACCATGTGTCCAATCACCTCCCAGAATCCTTGCTGGCATCCATATTGGCTGAGCAATGCATGGGCCACCAGGAAGGACTCTGAATCAGAATGCTTGGCCAAAGACAACCCGGAAACTAATCCCATCACTATAAAACCCGAGACTGCGAGCCACGTGGCAGAGCAGTTCACCTGGATTCTCTTACCCTGCTGCTGTCTGCCCGGGCGCCCCTTTCCAATAAAATCTCTTGCTTTGTCAGTGTCTCCTCGGACAATTCATTTCTGAGTGTTAGATGAGAGCCCACTTTTGGGCCCTAGAAGGGATCCCCCTTCCTGCAACAAATGGTGACTCTGACGGGGACTCTTCTTCACTATGACTGACATCCTGACCACTCGAGGTACTCAGGGACCAGCTTGCCTGCTGAGGGACCAGACCCAGCGACCGCAGCTGGGACCCTTTTGTCCCTGGTCTCCTCCTGATGCAGACAACTGGCCAGAATGCCCTGACTGGGTAAGGAACAAGAGATTTTATTGACCTCTCTCCCCTTCTCTCTCTCTTTCTTCTCCTTAACCCTTTCTATCTTTCCCCTTTTTTTAGTCCCCCAGTCCTGGACACAGGAATCTGGTCAAAGGGCCTCAGCCTGAGCTGAGGATTGGAGACTAATCACCTCCTCTTGGAAGAGAACTCAAATTCTGGTTCTGTTCTGGTTTCTGTTAGGACTGAGTTCCAGTCCTGCCTTCTCTGGAGGCCTAGAGTAAAGTTCCATAATGCCTGGATTCTGCAGCTGGCAGGAGATGCCTGTAACACACCTTTTGCCCCCCTCTCCCATCTCCTCCCCCTTCTTCTTTCAACCTGGCTTCCTTTCCTCCCTTTGAAATCCTTGAAGACCTGAGATATTTTCATTTACTCTGTTCATACTTGGATCTGAAGTTCTGTGTCTCTTAGGTTTTCTGAGAGACTGTAATCTTGTATTAAGAGAGGGTCTGATTAGGACTGCCAGGTCTATGTGTGTGTTTTATACTCTGTGTTCTGTGCTGTGATTTGTGACGGCCATTTTGCTTTGTGTGGCCACCATGTGGTTCAGACCTGCTGCCATTTTGTTAGAACTTGATTTTCTTTCCCTGTGCCTTGAGACCAGGGCCCTCAGAACACTTATCTAGACCATCTCTAACTCCTGAGACTGAGGAAAAACGGAAAGCAGGCTTAAAAAATTTTATTGATTCCAACTGTTATTTATAAACTAATGAATTTTACATTGTAATATCTAATTCATGACTAAGCTTAGAAAATGAAGCTAGATCTTGCATTGTATCATCTGTATATGTATATGTCTCAGTATGTCTTTGTCTCTGGATGGTATCTTTGAAATTAATTTGTAAATGAGCTCTATTTAATCGGCTTAAAGAAAAGTAAGTGCTTACAAATCAAATAATTCTAAATTAAACAATGAATTCCAGGTTCATGTGAACTGGGAAATATTCAGTATTAAATTAAACCTGGTAACATAGACATGTCTTTAGAACCATCAATAAGTATAATACTTCTGTTGTACCTAGGTTTACTAGAGGTCAAATAAGACTGTATTCTGTTACAAATCTGTCAACAAGAAATGTACCTCATTGTAGAAAATACTTTAGGGAAACTAAGATGTGTTTTCAGTAGAAGAAGGTATGGAAAAAATACTGAAAAGAGTTATGCATGATAAGGATTTTCTAAAATTGGATTATAATTAGTTGGTTAAATGGTTTTCTTAGGAATGACACAACCATAGGAAAACTGGTTAGAGCTAACTAGGTCAAAGATGGTAGAGTCATTTTCACTAGACACTGAGCCTTAGGATATACACCCGTTGTGACATAACAGCAAGTTAAATGATATATCCATCAGCATTGACTAAATCTAACTAAATTGACTAACTGGTCCAAACCCTTTTGATTGATTTTTTTGACAAAACTTCCTAAATCGAATTCTGTTGAAGTTCTTTTGACCTCTAGCTAACTTTGGGATACCTCAGAGGGCCCCTGAAACATCCCAAAGAGAGATATTAAGCTAATTGTGCTTATTTGGTTGGTTAAATTACATGGGAAATATTATCAAATGAGTGATAAGTCCTCTCAGGTTATAATGTATGGTAAATATTACTAATATAGATATCCTAAAAATTATATGGAATTCCTAACATTCTGATACATCCTGGTATTCTAATGAGAAGCCTGATGACTTCACAAACGGTAAATGAATGAACCAGTGAATATGCTTATAACTTTAACAGTTTCTATCTGAAAAAAATTACAGGTTTGAATCTGTGTTTTCCAGGAGTAGGGAAAACCTTCCCATCAAACTAATTATGAGAGTAATTTGGTAAACATACATTATAAACAAATTAAAACAATTACATTTTCTATCGGACTCCTCCAGAGACTGGAAACTCTTAGGTTTCCAGTAACTTTGTCAGATGAGTTAGTAAGGTTATTTCACTAACAGGTACAGAAATCTCAAGGAATTTTTGAGAACTTGAAAAGGGAGGAATTCACTCTGCTAGGCAAAATCTGTGATAAGCCTTTGGCATGACTTTCCTAGTCCTGGAAGGTTTTTAAAGTTCAGTCTGAGACTCTATAAAAGATTCAGCAAAGCAAAAAGGTCTATGATCAATTATGGTTATATAAAAGAGGAGAGTGAAAAAGTTGGCTTAAAGCTCAACATTCAGAAAACTAAGATCATGGCATCCGGTCCCATCACTTCATGGGAAATAGATGGGAAAACAGTGGAAACAGTGGCTGACTTTATTTTGGGGGGCTCCAAAATCACTGCAGATGGTGATTGCAGCCATGAAATTAAAAGACGCTTACTCCTTGGAAGGCAAGTTATGACCAACCTAGACAGCATATTAAAAAACAGAGATATTACTTTGCCAACAACGGTCCGTCTAGTCAAGGCTATGGTTTTTCCAGTGGTCATGTATGGATGTGAGAGTTGGACTGTGAAGAAAGCTGAGCACTGAAGAAGTGATGCTTTTGAACTGTGGTGTTGGAGAAGACTCTTAAGAGTCCCTTGGACTGCAAGGAGATCCAACCAGTCCATCCTAAAGAAGATCAGTCCTGGGTGTTCACTGGAAGGCCTGATGCTGAAGCTGAAACTCCAATACTTTGGCCACCTGATGCAAAGAGCTGACTCATGGGAAAAGACCCTGATGCTGGGAAAGATTGAGGGCAGAAGAACGGGATGACAGAGGAGAGATGGATGGATGACATCACCGACTCAATGGACATGGATTTGGGTGAACTCTGGGAGTTGGTGATGGACAGGGAGACCTGGTGTGCTGCGGTTCATGGGGTTGCAAAGAGTTGGACATGACTGAGTGACTGAACTGAATTGAACTGAAATCATCAGGCCAAGTTTATTGAGACCAGACCTATATCACAAACAAGTCTTAATTTGGTTATATTTGGTAAAAATGACAGTGATTTTAGGGAGAAAAAGATGTTTCAATGAATGTTAAATCCCAGTTTGTTAATGGAGGTCTATATCTAGTAAGACTCATTTCCTGGATAGTTCTTTGCTGTTATGTGATATTAATGTAAAATTTAATTGAATTCTTAAAGAACACCCTAAGTTTGTTTCTGAAGCTTATCTCAGTAATCCATCTTTGAATAAAGATCAGATGCCTCATGACCTGCAACCAGGACTGGAAAAAGACACAATTTAAGGAACTGTCTCCAACCTGGATTAGAAGGACCTTTTTATCAAGTACTCTTAACTGGCTCATGCACAGTGAAATTGAAGGGAAACTGACTCGTTGATTAATTCCAACTTCCAAAGGCCCCTACACTGGACTGGTCTATAGAGAGGACAGCTGACCTGATCTCACCTTAAAATGGTGCTCAAACAGAGGAGAAACTGCACTATACCAGGATGAGAAGAATCTGACATCAGAGGTAGACAGCTTGCCCAAGATGCTGGACCTGATTTGTATGAGCAGTTATAATGTTTTCTTGACTTCTTAGACCTTTGCATATAAATCAAATGCTTTTCTGTCATAGGCCTGATCCTATGCTAGTTTTAGAAATCAATCCAGTTGTTGGGTCTGTGGTCTGTTCAGTTCAGGGTTACCTTGGTAAATTTCTCTACTACAAGGCTCTAACTGGTTGGCCCTGAGAAAATTTACTTAAAAAAAAAAAAAAAATATATATATATATATATATATCTCATCATATTCAGGTCACTATTAATATTACTAGATGGGATCCCCTCACCTGGACAATTGTTAATGCCTGTTCTGGCCCTGGTCGTAAATTTGAGTTTTCTTCTAGTACTCAAACTCAATCAGAGCAACAAGCAAAGTTTCAGCAAAGGAAAAAATCTCCCACAGTTATGGGATGGATTTATATATACACCAGGCTATGGTAATTTAAAGTCTCCTCTATGTTGGAAACAATTAAATCATACTAAGGATAATTAGTCCAATAACACTAGGAAACTGGGCTATGTGCCTTATAGACAGTGCCAATATGTAATTTCCCTGGAAGATAAAGATTTGTACAGAATAGACTAAGTCAGATGACCTGGGATATACTGGGCTACGTCTAATGGAAGTTCTTAGCTTAAGACTTACTTACGACTTTACTAATACTGTTGGCTATATTATTTGTATTTTGCCTGTTTTACAAAACTGCTGTTTCTTACACTGCCAAATGTGTGACTGAGGCCTCTGATAAAATAATATCTAGTTCCATATGAGATCAATGATGGTAGCAGTGTAACTCCAGATATGGGAAGAGACAACAAGAGGGAATGTTTTCTTGGACCAAGAAGCTAGTAAGATGGGTGGTCCAAAGAATTCTGGGTACTGGGTGGTACTATGTTATGGCCTAGTCCAGTAATAGTACACTGAGTGACCTGTCAACAAAAATCTTTGCCTGACCTGAGAATGAACATTCTCAGCACTGTGGGATGAAATGGTCATGAAATGAGCCCCCACCCCCTACCCCGCACCCCCTGCCTCAAAATCATGGTCAAGTGTATGACCAAGAAGGGGCCCTGTCAACTGAAAAGTGACACTTGCCATCTACGTCTACAAAGATTAAATCATGGCCGCTGCAGCTGCTGACCTTCAGCACCCCTGAAAGGAGTTCAGGATTTAAATCAGGGATGAGGCAGTCTGTACTCTGGGAAAAACTGGCAGAACAGGCCTTCAGATAGTTAGATCTTTTCAGGAGACGATTTTATGAGTCCCAATTCTTGCATCTTCTCATACCTAGAAAAATACTGACATTGTTAATGATGACATCTGCTTTGGCTATTAAAGAGAATTTTACAGTTAAAAGTCAAAATAGTAACTATGGTTTAGACATCCAAGGAAATAACTAGGTGATACTATGGGAGTAATTTCAGACTAGACCTTGTATTGCTAAACACTTGAGTTTTCTGAGTTGTGTCAGGCTTGGATGCCACCAGACATTCTCAAAACAATGTCTGCTGGCAGCTAGTAACTGCAACCTTGCTTTTTATAAAACTAGGCAACTGGCTACGTGGCTACAAGTCTCCCCAAAGTGCCAGGTCCAGACTGAGTTTCAGGACTATTCCTCTGAAAAGAAGTGAGATTTATTTTTTCTATTAAAATTCCAGTTGTCACTCATCCAACTACTTCTAACTGGGTCTGTTACACCAAAATGGCAGACCAAGAGATTGAGATTTTAATCATACAAGATTTAGATCTAGGACTTGGCACTCAGAAATACTTCCAATTCAGAGTCTATTCTCCAAGCTGAGCCAGTCCTATACCCCATTTTGGCAGGAAGTTATCACAGTCATAGCTGCCCAGTTCCCTGAATTAAAAATGTGCAGGACTCTGTGGGTCTCTGGAGTAGAGATCTGTTCTGTGTTCTCCATTTCTTGTCTATACGATATAGGCTTCATTCAGCCTTCTTGACCTTCCCTGAGTTCCAAAGGGTGGATTCAAACAATTGCTAATCAGGGAAGGGAGGGGATACAGAAACAGAGGAGGAACAATCAAATGGTGGTATAGCCTTAAGACAGGGTCCTGGTTCCTACTCAAAGAAATATGCATAATGATGTCTTTGAGTTCTTCTACAGAACTGGAGATCCAACCAGTCCATTTTGAAGGGGATTAGCCCTGGGATTTCTCTGGAGGGGATGATGCTAAAGCTGAAACTCCAGTACTTTGGCCACCTCGTGCGAAGAGTTGACTCATTGGAAAAGACTCTGATGCTGGGAGGGATTGGGGGCAGGAGGAGAAGGGGACGACAGAGGATGAGATGGCTGGATGGCATCACTGACTCGATGGATGTGAGTTTGAGTGAACTCCGGGAGCTGGTGATGGACAGGGAGGCCTGGCGTGCTGCGATTCATGGGGTCGCAGAGTTGGACATGACTGAGCGACTGATCTGAACTGAACAGAACTGGGGCTCCCACCCAGGTGGAGGATGGTAACTTCAGAATGAGCACAAGATTCCTGGAGCACAGCTCTGATGCCTCACCACCAACCAATCAGAAGAAAGTCACACACCCTGCAACCCTCACCCCAAATGTTTTCTTCTGTTTCTGGGGCCCAGGGATGACCATCCTTTTAGGCCTCCTGTTTGGCCCTGTCCATTTCATCTGTGACAGGGGCCAACACCTTCAAGCTAAACTGCTGTTCTTACAAGGGTGAATGCTGGTTTCAGGCACAGAATACCTCGACTTAGATCAGGCAGAGAGAGACTTCTGCTCTGTTAGGCAGGCCTAAGCCCAAGCCCAGCAGGAAGAAATTACAGAAGAAAGAGACCTCTGCCCCAATTCCCAAGAAGTATCTTTAGCATGAAGTCTCTCGGGGGGAGTTGTTAGGGGTAACACACTGACTGAAGCCGCCCACCCTGACCAGGCACCATAGTTACCATCTGCATGAGTTATTTTATGACAGGAGGTCCTGGTAAGGAACATGGAACTAATAAGCCACCACCAACCGGAAGAGTTCAGGAAAGGTCAAAAGGTGACACCACGTGCCCAACCACCTCCCAGAATCCTTCTTGCTGGCATCCATCTTGGCTGAGTAATGCGTGTGCCACCAGGAAGGGCTCTGAATCAGAACAATTGGCCAAAGACAACCTGGAAATTAATCCCATCACCATAAAACCCAAGACTGTGAGCCACACGGCAAAGCAGTTCCCCTGGGTTCCCTTACCCTACTGCTCTCCACCGGGGCTCCCCTTTCCAATAAAATCTCTTGCTTTGTCAGCACATGTGTCTCCTCAGACAATTCATTTCTGAGTGTTAGACAAGAGCCCACTTTTGGGCCCTGGAAGGGATCCCCCTTCCTGCAACAGAAGGATTGACACTGAAGTTGAAGTTCCAATACTTTGGCCACCTGATGCGAAGAGCCAACTCATTGCAAAAGACCCTGATGCTGGGAAAGATTGAGGGCAGGAGGAGAAGGGGACAATAGAGGATGAGATGGTTGGGTGGCATCAGTGACTCAATGAACATGAGTTTGAGCAAAGTCCGGGAAATAGTGAAGGACAGGGGAGCCTGTTATGGGGTCACAAAGAGTCAGACACGACTTAGAGACTGAACAACAACAAAAAAGACAATAAAGAGATAGTTCATATAATTTATCTTAGGAAAGCATTTGCTGTCTCTTGCATTACAATCTGCTTGAAAATGAATATAGGGAAAGAGAACACATTGGGAAACTTTCATTTAGGTACTCAACAAACCTTTACTGAACATCTACTACACACCAAGCCTGCACTAAGCTCCAGGGATATGTGAAGCACTGAACTGTGTGCTCCAAACTCATGTTACAGCCTCAATATTCAATATGTCAGAATGTGATTCTTTAAAGACGTAAATAAGGTTAAATGAGGTCATTAGGGTGGGCCCTGATTCAATCTGATTGGTTCTTTAAAAGAAGAGGAAATTTGGACACACAGAGAGACACCAGGAACATGCACACATGGAGGAAAGATCATGTGAGGGCACAGTAAGAAGATACCATCTGCAAGCCAAGGAGAGAGGCCCCCCAAAACCAGCCCTGCCAACACCTTGATCTTGGACTTCCAGCCTCCATTTGTGAGAAGGTTCTGTTGTTTAAGCCACCTGGTTTGTGGTCCTTTTGGAGAAGGAAATGGCAACCCACTCCAGTACTCTTACCTGGAAAATCCCGTGGATGGAGGAGCCTGGTAGGCTACAGTCCATGGGGTCGCAAAGAGCTGGCCATGACTGAACGACTAATACAGGTGGGAGGTGAATAGAGGTTACAGGATCAAGAGGAAGCTGGCCCTGGGACAAGAGATCACAATACCCAGAATATAGGGTGGGGTGATGACCAAGCCTGTGGGCCCATAAACAGAGCACAGAGGGAGAAAAGACATGATCCCAGGAAATAACTAAGACAATCAAAGAATAAACTCAACTTCAAAACTGTCAACACCACTACCTCCTCTAGAAACTGGATCCATCCTGGGCTTGGTCAGACTGAAAAATGCCATCTGAATCTGAAACTGTCCCCTTGCTGACATAAGTCTCCCAGTCAAGAGGTTTGAGATCCTCTTGCCTTCCAGGTGTAAACCATCCCCAAGCAAGTACTGTAAAAAGTGCTAACAGTTTCTATCCCTCCCCAGCCTTGAACTTTCTCATGGTGATGCCAGTAAACAAGTTGATCTGCATGATCAATAATCTGACTGACCCCAGAACATAGAGCACAAATTCAATAAAATGAGAATCATGAATAAAATACAAGAGCTAGGGAGTATATCCTCAAGAATATTACGTACTGGGAGAATATTGGCAATTGAATATTGGGAATTCCAAAAAAGGAGAGAAAAATAATATGGAGAAGCAAACTTGAAAAACAATTAGAAGAAAACAACTAAATAAAGACCAACTTTTGGGCCAGAATGTAAGTAAACTCTAAGTACCAACTAAGAGAGATAAATAAAAATCACTTGAAAAGCAAAAAAAAAAGAAAAAGAAAGAAAGAATCAAACCTGGGAAAAATCTGGTAAATTCCCAAACTCCAACTACTAGAGAACAAAAATAAATTATTAACATAAGGGAAGTTATGATGCTGAAGCTGAAATTCCAATACTTTGGCCACCTGATGCAAAGAGCTGACTCACTGGATAAGACCCTGATGCTGGGAAAGATTGAGGACAGGAGGAGAAGGGATGAGATGGTTGGATGGCATCATCAACTCAATGGACATGAGTCTGAGCAAAATCTGGGGGATAGTGAAAGACAGGAATGCCCGGCATGCTGCAGCCAATGGGGTCCCAAAGAGTCAGAAACGACTTAGTGACTAAACACATAGGGAAGGGAATTTGAATGGTACTGGATCCTCCTGGAAGCAGTTGGAGCCCCAGATAGTGGAGCCAGGCTTACAGCTTTTGAGAGATAAGACTGATCCAGGATACCTCTGCCGGCTAATATCACACATACAGGAAGCCAAGAAAAGAGACTTGGGCACTTTGCAAGGACTTAACAAACATCCACCCATGTCCCATTTTTAAGAAAAGATTATGAGGACTCAGGATTAGGAAAAATCAAATTATCAAAAAAGATACACAGGTGAGCTTCTAATTACCAGTGAGGATGGGGGCAAAATGGGTAGAAGAGCTAAAGAGAAAAGAAACAAAAAAACCTGACTCCTCCAGGAAAAATAAGGAAAGTAAAAATACACAAGAAGCTTTAGCATATGGTTTAAAAAAACAGAGAGAGAGACAAGATGAAAAATAAGACCAAAGACATCAGACATCTTAATAAATGTGACTAAATCCTCCACTAAATGAAATATTCTGAAATAGTTTTTTTAAATAATTTTATTTACCTATTTACCATTATTTTTTGGCTTACTGATTGTTGCTGTGTGAGCTTTTCTCTACTTGCAGCTCCCAGGCTCTAGAGCACAGGATCAATAGTTGTGGTGCTCAGGTTTTTAGTTGCTCTGCAGCACATGGGATCTTCCTGGATCAGGGATTGAACCTGTGTCTCCTGCACTGGCAGGCAGATTCTTCACCACTGAGCCACCAGGGAGGCCCTGAAATAGTTTTAAAGCACTATTTGTTATATGCTCTTTATGAGAAACAGCTAAACAAAATTACAAAGAAAACTTCAAAAGAAAGAGATGGGAAAATATACCAATCAAGACTAAACAAAAGAAGGAGACAACCTGAAGTTTAGATAAAGTGGAATTTAAGACCAACAGCTTTAAAGAGGACAAAAAGCAATGTTTTATAATGATAATAGGTATAACTCAGAATGTTATAAGCCATTATACATTCTTTATGACATTATTTCTAAATATATAGGGCAAAACTTTCCCAAAATTAAAAAAAAAATGGATGAATCCATAGTCCTAGTAGGATATATATATATATTTTTTTTTTTAATGGCTCTCTTCAAAATTACCAGATCAAGTTGTCAAAGTGAAGACGTGGAGACACTGAGTAACCAATAAGCTGCATGTCATCTGCTGAGAAGTTCAGACTAAATTTAGAAAAATTCTTTTCAAACTCTTATAAATGATTTGACAAAAACAGACTGATGAGCATATTAGTTCAGGCTGCTATAACAGAATAGGACAGACTGGGCAGCTTAAACAACAAGCATTCATCTCTCAGTGCTCTGGAGGCTGAAGTCCAAGATCAGAGGGCCAGATGGTCAGGCTCTTGGTAAGAGCTGATTTCTCGTTGTAGGAGGGAGAGAAAGAGGCCAGGGGCTATAGCGGGGGAGGAATAGAGAGGGAGGCCTTTTGTCTCTTATAAACGCACTAACGCCGTTCATGAAGGCTCCATCCTCATGACCTAATCACCTCCCAAACCCCCTTCCCTGGCCCTCCCCGGCCAATTAATAGCATCACACTGGAGATGAGGGCTTCAACATATGAACTTTAAGGGACGCAGACATTCAGTCCGTAACAATTAGGCCACAAAGGAAAAGGTAAAAATAGATAAAAACATCCTGTTCAGTGTGGAAGACTGAGATAATAAGAAAGGATGACCTGCTCCAAATGGATGGAAATACAACTGTATTTTGTTACATAGCTGAGCTCAAAACCGAACAGAGACCGGAACAAAAGGGCGGTGACATAGAACAGTGAGCAGTAGCTAAACTATTAAAGCAGTCCGAGGCCTCACAGAGTCAAACATGGGTCTGAACATCTGGGCTGGGATTGGGGGGCCATGCTGGAGGGTCAGGCGAGGTGGGGAGCCAGAGGAGCCACCGGCATGGAGCCACAAGTTACTAAGAGTGATCTGTCTCCAGAGACCAAACTATTAATAGAAGAACTCTCTACCCATGGATCCAGGAAGCTTATCTCAGGCCCAGACCAAGCCATGGATGGAAAAAGAATGACCCATGAGTAACTGGAATAAATGAATATATGACAAAGTTTCCTCCCGTCCATGAGATCAGAACTGTCCCCACACTCATTATCTGGGTGCAGGAGCAAGACTACTTCTTGGTGCCTAAATCTTTTACCTATTTATCAACTTCAACGGTATGTATCAGAGCTACAGAAACTGCATGTGTCTATGTGTTCTGCTTCTTCACCCGAGGACATAGTTGTTGGAGAAGGTGAAACCACACTGTAACAGGTTCTTTTCATCATTACCCTCACCCGGCTCTGCTAGCTGGAGGTTAAGCGCATCCTTCAGGAGATGAATGCCTCACCACTTCTGCCACTTCTGTGCTCGGCATCTCACGTTTTGGAAACTCTCAGGAGGCAGGGCTTTGGGAACAGAAGAGCTGGGGGCTGCAGAATATATTCTTTAAACCTCAGTTTCCTCATTTGAAAATGGGAATGATAAGAGCTATTTTTGAAGATTATCATGAGAATCAAATGAGATATGTAGAATAACTATAATAAACAAATGAATGCTATCATTATTATTATTTAGATATAAATAGTTTCCTTGATTTGAAGTAAAAATTGCCCCCGATGATTTATTTTTGGTTTACATAGCTTGTTAAAATTCTTTTTTACTGCCAAATTTTATTCCATTGTATGGATGTATCACATGATATTTATTCATTTATCACTTGAAGGACATTTGGGTTGTTTCTACTTTTTGGTTATTATGACTAATGCTGCTATGAACATTTGTGTCCAAGTTTCTGTGTGGACATAAGTTTTTCAGTTCTCTTGGGTAGATTTCTACAAATAGGGTTGCTGAGTTATATGTATGTATGTATATGGTATGGGGCTTCCCTCATAGCTCAGTTGGTAAAGAATCTACCTGCAATGCAGGAGACCCCAGTTCAATTCCTGGGTCAGGAAGATCCCCTGGAGAAGGAATAGGCTACCCACTCCAGTATTCTTGGGCTTCCCTTGTGGCTCAGCTGGTAAAGAATCTGCTGGCAATGCAAGAGACCTGGGTTCAATCCCTGGGTTGGGAAGATCTTCTGGAGAAGGGAAAGGCTACCCACTCCAATATTGTGGCCTGGAGAATTCCATGGACTATGGCTAATTTTTGAGGAACTGCCAGACTCTTTTCCAAAGCAGCTGCAGCAGCTTAAATTCCCACCAGCAGTGTATAAGGGTTCCAATTTCTCCATGTCAGTAGGACACTTTAACCAAGGCACAGCTGAACTACAGAAAAATGGGATATTCAGCATCCCCAACTCTTTCCTAGAGAGCATCACAAGTTGATAAGGATCTGCTTCCCTTTTATTTGTATAAATTGAAGCAGAAACAGTAAAGTTCGATCAAAGTCTTCCTCCTAAATTGTGCAGATTCCAGGCAAGGCAAGCACCCTCCTCTGTGATTCCATTTTCTCTCCCAGAAATGAAGACAGAGGCAGAAGCAGCTCATTAAGTACCTGTTTAGTCCAACACAGTAGAAAACACAGTAGAAAACAGTAAGAAATGCGGGTTCAAACCTAAGATTAGAACATGTAACAAGGCTTCCTGTGACATACAGCCAGATCTTCTGCAAGTCTGCCTGAGCAATGAAGGAAGCTTCTTGGTTCCAAGGAGAGAGGTTTTTCTTATTCCCTTTCTAGGACTAAGAAAGCAAACACCAGGGAAGTAAGCTGGAGAGCCAAGGTGGCTATAACCAAAGGGTGGTAGCAAAATGCCTAGTTAAGTAATGTCTTCAACTGGTTTCACTAGAAAGAAAAGCAAAAGGAATAGCAGGTCCAGACTCCTCTTAGCCAAAAAAAAAAAAAAAAAAAAAAAAAAAACCTTCATTCTCTAAACACTGCATCCTTGGAGACTATCATCAACCAAGGAAGAAATGGACTTTGTATGTGATGCATGGGGTCAGCCATACTTTGAACCTTATCTCCACTTGCATTGAATTGAAAGGGTTCATACAGAGAATTCTTTTGAGTGTAAAATGTAATTCCGTTGGTCACAGGCAAAAAACCATTGCAGTACAGAATGACTAATCGGATGCTACACTTTTTTTCTGCAATCAACTACAGGAGGAAAAAAACAAAAAAGACACAATGGAGTATTCTTTGATGCATTCCTTCCCCTGTGCAATTCAAAACACAAGGTGGTACAGTAATAAAATTACAGATGCCATAATGGAAAAAGACATTTCACTATCACGAAGCCGTATTATTCCATCCAAGAGAAAAAACAGGGGGCTAGAGAGCCTGTGCCTCTCCCTTTCAAAACCAAACAGTAATCAAAAGCAAACAGGTTCAAAAACACAACAGAGATAAAACTGGAATTTGCAGCTGTGAAGAGGGATGCCCCTGGGGGTGAAAGAGCCCACACACAACGGATGTGCAGAAGTGTGGCGTTTTGTTTTATTCGAGACACGACTATGAGGGGCTCGGACCCCAAACACTCCACAGTTGGGACCCGCCGTGTGACACGGCATCTGAGCCTTGGACTGGGGTCAGGTGAGCAGCCCCACCGTGGTGGGGGAGCAGAGTGCGGGGTCACTGCATCCTGCGTGACACCCAGCCCTGCAGGTCCGAAGCCCTCAGGAGCTGTGTGTTGCCTTGTAAGGCCTGAAAGGGTGGGTCAGTGTCTCCTTGAGAGAGGGAGGAGGCTGCTTTCTTTTTTTAATTTTGTTAACTTTTAAATTTATTTATTTCAGTTGGAGGATAATTACTCTACAATATTATGATGATTTTTGCCATACATGCATGTCCTCTCTCCTGATCCCTCTCTCACCTCCCTCCCCATCCATTCTTCCAGGTTGTCACAGAGCACCGCCTTTGGGTTCCCTGCGTCATACATCAGACTCCCATTCAGAGAGGCCTCCGTTCAGCCCAGTCACTCAGTCGTGTTCAATTCTTTGCGACCCCATTGCCTGCAGCACGCCAGGCCTCCCTGTCCATCACCAACTCCTGGAGTTTACTCAAACTCATGTCCATTTAGTCGGTGATGCCATCCAACCATCTCATCCTCTGTCGTCCCCTTCTCCTCCCGCCGTCAATCTTTCCCAGCATCAGGGTCTTTTCCAAAGAGTCAGTTTTTCACATCAGGTGGCCAAAGTATTGGAGTTTCAGCATCAACATCAGTCCTTCCAATGAATATTCAGAACTGATTTCATTTAGGATGGACTGGTTGGATGTCCTTGCAGTCCAAGGGACTCTCAAGAGTCTTCTCCAACACCACAGTTCAAAAGCATCCATTTTTTGGCGCTCAGCTTTCTTTATAGTCCAACTCTCACATCCATATGTGACCACTGGAAAAACCATAGCTTTGACTAGACGGACCTTTGTCGGTAAAGTAACGTCTCTGCTTTTTTATATGCTGTCTAGGTTGGCTATTGCTTTTCTTCCAAGGAGCAATTGTCTTTTAACTTCATGGCTGCAGTCACCATCTGCAGTGATTTTGAAGCCCAAGAAAATAGAGGCCTAGAAAGTGAAAATGAGCATGTTAACCGCTCAGTCTCGTCCACTCTTTTGCGACCCCATGGACTATAGCCCGCCAGGCTCCTCTGTCCATGGCTGCAGAGGCCGAGCTGAAGAACAGGATTTCAGAGGCAGAGAGGTTCAGGGGAGGTTAAGGTCCTCATGTGAATGTGGGGGAAGGTGGCTGCCGCTCACTGGGGTGAGGGGGGAGAGCAGAGGGTGGCCAGGAGCCACTTCTCTGTCTCCTCCAGGCACGAATACTGGAGTGGGTGGCCATTCCCTTCTCCAGGGATCTTTCAGACCCAGAGATGGAACCCAGGTCTCCTGGATTGCAGGCAGATTCTTCACTGTCTGAGCCACCAAGGAAGCCTGCTGGCAGTTTCCTGAGAGAAGCCTAGAAGGAGATGTCAATGCCATACAAGGTGGGCTCTAGGTTTGCCTGTGTCTGTGCCTCGGGGCAGGGCAGGCAGGGACCTTCCTCGGACACCCTGCCCCTTGGGTCACCTGAGTAATTTGTACGATGCTTAAGCCTCTCAGGGCTGACCTCCTTCCCTCCTGCCTTCACCCTGGAAGCTGTTGGCACAGCCTGAGTTGTTGGTTCCTCGGCTCACCTGTTCTCTCCTAGACCCTCAATGGCTCCCCTACAGAGCTCTGGTGATAGCCTGCCCCCATGCCAGCCCCACTCTGTTTAAAGGGGCCTTTCCTTGGCCCTCCCCACGGAAGTCATTCTCTGGCCATGGCCGAGGCCTGGCCCTCCTCCAGCCGGTCCCCTCCAGCACCCCAGGACCGGTGCTCCTGTCGCCACTGCCGGGCTCTGCCACCGTCAGGGAGGAGCCGTCACGGGTAGCTTCTTTGGCTCCTGGCCACCCTCTGCCTTAACCCCTCACCCCAGTGAGCAACAGCCACCTTCTCCCACATCAGGACCTTGACCTCCTCTTTTAACCCCTCTGCCTCTGAAATCCTATTCTCCAGTTTGGCCTCTGCATCCACCAGGGTTCTCACTCCAGAATCCTAATCGTCCTGTCGCTTGGAATTCCCTCCTTTTGATTCCGGCAGCAACAACTTCACCCGCACCCAATCCTACAGACCTCGCTCTCAGCTAGCCTCAGTTAAGGCTGGAAAAAATCCAGTCATCTTTTGCTCACCAAGTATTGGCTCATCATGAATTACACAAGAACTGACGAATCCTTCTCCTTCCAATAATGACCAGAGAAACCTCTATACAGAGAGAATCAGCGTTATGCTCTTAAAGTTGTTCTCCTAGCGGGACTTCTGTTTCCTCTCAAAGTATTCATCTTCAAAAAGCGAAGCCTGTGATTCCCACAAAGACATAAAAGGAACACATGCCCAAGATTTATTTAACTTGTGAAAATGAGCCAATCAGTAGGATAGGAAAGACGGTGCAAAGGTCATTGGTGGACTTTCCTGACCTTTAAAAACAAAACAGAATGCCAGAAGGATGGCTGGATCATTTGATAGATACTCTACCAAACTGATGAATGCCCTAGATGAGAAGAAAACCATAACCTTTGTGGTTTTCATTTCTAAGGGACAGAAATGGACAAGTTAACATGTCCCACTACTGTGTCTGGGTTTCTCAACTAGTAAATGGTGACAGAAGACACAGATAAATTCCCTCAAGAATTAGGTGATTCCTGGGTGAGCCTGTCCAACAATGCCCCTAGTTGACATGGGGAGGGCATGCCCTCTTGCCTTATTTCTGAGTGCTGAGTAATTTTTCTTGACCATCTCTAAAAGAAATTCTGAACTAGTTATGTCAAAATCTCCACATTTATTTCTTCTCGAACATAAGAGAAAAAAAAAAAATCCTAAGTGCATCACTCACACTCCATTGGGCTCTTGATGACCAAACAATGGCTGTCACTTGGTGGCGTTTCCGACAGCGGCTCAGCAGGGTGGCCGCTGGCAGCACTGGCATCACACATGGCCAGCAGCGCCCCAAGACCAGTCCCGGCCAAGAGCACAGACGCTGCACGTCCCAGGGCAGGTTGTTCAGGAATGGACTCAGTAAGCTTATACTTTCATGGAGACATCATAGGACTGGAACTTCAAGGAACCTTCTGGAAAGTCTCCCCCAGATTTTCTAGGACGGATGGTGTTTCCTATATTTAGTTCTCCCGGGACTGAGTGAGCCCACAGTCAGGTCAGCCCAGGCCAGGCTCTCAACAGCCTCCCTAGCGAGGATCTCTTCTTCAAACTCTCAACCAATTCCAGGCCATTTCTTCTTCTGCCCTCTGTGCAAATGATTTAGAATTGATCAGTGGCTTCATCTAAAACCTCTTGACTTACTTAAGCTTTTTAAGCCCCAATTTCTTTTATGCTAAATAATCTAAACTGTTATGATCTTCTTAATTCTGTTATTAGCTGTGCTTTGCTGAGCCCTCTTGGGTCTCTTCTAAGACCTGGACGAGCCTAATAAAGCTCCCAGGGACCATGACTTCACAAACCAGATCTAACATCCCCTGTGACATACGAGCTTTCTCTAAATCACATGTTCGCAGAAAACATGGGAAAGTCGCTGTGATGACCTCTTGGGTTGTTTCTCCTGCTGTTTTGCTTGCTCTTTGTTGTTATTGGTAATATTTCTACTGTGTGCTTCAGCACATGACTGTTTTTTTTTTTTTAATTAGCAATTATAGTTAGCAGAAAGAAGAAAATTAGAAATACCATCATGACACTTCTCAGAGGCACCTGCTGCTGGTAGGTTGGTCCTGAGCACTTCAGGCGTTGTTGTTGTTGTTGTTCAGGCACTCTTCTTGTCAGACTCTTTGCGACCCCATGGACTGCAGCACACCAGGCTGCCCTGTCCTCCACTATCTCCCGGAGTTTGCTCAAATTCATGTCCACTGAGTCAGTGACGCTATCTCACCATCTCATCCTCCGCTGCCCCCTTCTCCTTTTGCTGTCAACCTTCCCCAGCCTCAGGGTCTTTTCCAATGAGTCGGCTCTTTGCATCAGTGACCAAAATATTGGAACTTCAACTTCAGCATCAGTTCTTCCAGTGAATAGTCAAGTCTTTTATCCTGATCTCTTAAGATGAGATCAGACCGGACTAGACTGCTCTTAAGCACCTTTTTTCATCCAGTAACAGCCGGGGTGCTACGCTCGCCCCTGGTCGGGGCTGTCTCACTCATTTAGGGCTGTTGAGTCCCCATCGCTACAACCAATTTAAAACAAAAGCAGCTCCTAGTCTCGGAATCAGTCATAGCAGCAGTTCAGATTGGCTTAGGGGTCAAAATAAAATGAATCTACCAACACTGATTTAACCTGAAGAAAAGCCAGCCCAGTAAGTGGGGGAAAACACCAGCAAACACTCAAGACCTGGGCTGACGTATTTATTCAAACCCCAAACTCTCCTTTGTTCTGTCTTCTGAGTCCACCCAGGTTTACATGAGAGACCTTCTCTGGGGCACTGTGGCCCCCACAGTGGGTTTTCTAGGCCACCATGTAAGGGCCCCAACACGAGCACCGGCAGATCATTGCTGTTGTCCTAGACAAGCTTGCCAAATGCCTACCTGGTCCTTCTTTATGGATGACCCCCATGCTGGTTGCTGTTCTTCCAAATTGGTGCCAATCTAATGCCCTTTCTGTGCTCAAAATTATACCAGACACTGATTTCCTATTACATCCATGAGCTCTCATTGATATTATTAATACTGACCCATCCATATATTTATTACTATCTTTGTAAAGCTGTTTCTCTTTTTTGGTACAATTCTACTTTCATGTTAAGCTTCTGTATCTAAGACACCACTTCATTTTACCTTCATTGAGATATCACTAATATTTTCCCATGCTGTTATATGTTTTTAATGGTGGCATAGTAAGTTGATAGGGCCTCCCTGGTGGCTCGGGGGTAAAGAATCCGCCTGCAATACAGGAAACCCATGCAGGAGACGGAGGATGAGATGGTTGGATGGCATCACTGACTGGATGGACATGAGTTTGAGTAAGCTTGAAGAGTTGGTGATGGACAGGGAAGCCAGGTGTGCTGCAGTCCATGGGGTCGCAAAGAGTCGGACACGACTGAACGACTGAACTGAACTGATCCAGGACACGTGGGTTCAATCCTTGGGTCAAGAAGATCCACTGGAGAAGGAAACGGCAACCCACTCCAGTATTCTTGCCTGAAAAATCCCATGGACAGAGGAGCCTGGTGGGCTACAGTCCGTGGGGTCGCAAAAAAGTCAGACACGAGTTAGCAACTAAATGATGAATAAGTTGATACACAATTTAGCAGTATCCTACTGTAGAACATTCAGGTGATTTTCAACATTTTGATTTTATCAAAGAATAATGTGGTGATTCTCTGTGCCAAGCATGATTCAAAGTAAATGCTTACAAGTGGAATTGCTAGGCCACAAGCCATGCATTTATTGGTGGCTTTTGTTACCTACTGCCAACTCACTCTTGGTAGGTCATGATTTTACATCTATTTTGCTGGACTCATCCTTATCCAGTTTTGACCAATCCATTCTTCCCCTGAGACATATGGGTGACAGGGCCATTGAAGCTGGCTCTCGGGATGGGAGGTTTCAAAGTCTAGGACACTAACTTTAGATCCCCATGTTCTCTTGGAAAATTCCTCTTCGTTCATCCAACCGCAATGTTCCAGGCACCACTCCATGAACCAGCCAGATAAAATTCATACCCCAACGGAGCTTACATTCCATCTGGGAGGAGACAGTATGTGTGTGCTCAGTTGCTAGGACTCTTTGTGACCCCATGGACAGTAGCCCACCAGGCTCCTCTGACCATGGGATTCTCCAGGCAAGAAAACTGGAGTGGGTGGCTCTTTTCTTCTGGGGATCTTCCTGACCCAAGGATCGAACCTGGGTCTCCTACATTGGCAGGCAGATTCTTTACCATCTGAGCCACCAGGGAAGCCCAAACAATGCGTATATCAGATGGCAAAGTAAACACAGTGGTGAAACATATAGCAGGGGAAGGAGGAGGGGAAAGCAGGGATGTGAGCTGCATTTCAAAGAAAGGTGGTCAGGAAAGAGCCCACAGGAAAGGTGATGCTTGGCCAAGCCCTCAAGGAGAGGGGGTGCTGTGCCCCCATCAGGACTGGGCACTCTGATCATGCACACAAGACAGGTGGTCTTGAGACAGTCGCTTAACTCCTCTGTACCTGCATTGTCTCCACATGGTGTAAGGATGTTAAGAGATCAAAAAGAATGAAGTAATGTTAATGTTCATAAAATACTTGGAACTGGCATATAATGGGGCTTCTCTGGTGGATCAGACAGTAAAGAATCTGCCTGCCAGTGCAGGAGACCTGGGTTCTATCCCTAGGTCAGGAAGATCCCTTGGAGAAGGAAATGGCTATCCACTCAAGTATTCTTGCCTGTCAGCAATTTCACTACAGCTTTGCTTGAAACACTGTAAATTTAGACATGCCCATTAAGAGGAAAGTGGCCACAGTCCTCTGCAGTCACACAAGGCACCTGATATAACATAAGAGATCAATGAACTAGATCTCCATGACAGGGCACAAGATGATACTGTTGAAGGAAAAAGACCATGTTGCTGAAGCCTCCATATCCAGTCAGTTCATTAAAAATCTAGTTGGTTCATTCAAAATCCACAAAGCAGTATTATGAAATTATGATAATATATATGTACATATGGGATTCCCTGGTGGCTCAGAGGGTAAAGACTTTGCCTGCAATGCAGGAGACCAGGGTTCAATCCCTGGGTCAGGAAGATACCCTGGAGAAGTGAATGGCTACCCATTCCACTATTCTTGCCCAGAAAATCCCACTGACAGAGGGTCCTGGCAGGCTACAGTCCATGGGGTCACAGAGTTGGACACAACTGAGCAACTGTGTATATACATATACATATATATATAGTAAAACATAAAAGATGGATATAAATGATACACACTGACTTGAGAATGATGGCTACTTCTTGGGAAGGAAGGAATAGATGAGAAGAGATACAAAAAAAAAAAAAAAAAAAAAAAGAACTTCAACTATATCTAATATTTTATTTCTTGAAAATAAAAGACCTGAAAGAAATACAGCAAAAATACATCTGTTCAATCTGAGTGATAAGGACCTCAAGTCTGTTATAGTATCTTCTGTTCTTTTAGGGATGTTTGAATTTTTTTCAAGTAGACTACTTCTAGTGTATCAGTCCATGTACAAGTTTTAAGAAAGCAAACAGCGTATGGATGGTGCCATAAAGTGAGGGCAATCATGATTAGAGCATCATGTTTCACTGCAATGGAGATTCAACCCAGAACCATCATGGGATGAGGAGGGATAAGGGAGCATTAAGTAAACAGAGATTCCCTAGCCATTTTGCAAATCAGACTATGTAACTTGTTCCACATTATTATATATACACTTGGAAAGAAATAAATAGAAGGGACTTCTCTGGTGGTCCAGCGGTTAAGAATCCACCTGCCGATGAGGGAGGCACAGGTTTGATCCCTGGTCGGGGAAGATCCCACATGCCTCTGAGCAACTAAGTCTGTGCCCCACAACTACTGAGCCTGTGCTCCAGAGCCCGGGAGCCGCGACTGCTGAGCCTGCGCTCCAGAGCCCGGGAGCCGTGACTTCTGAAGCCCTCACAATCTAGAGCCCGTGCTCCACAATAAGAGGCCTGTGCACCACAGCTAGAGAGGAGGGATTAGGGGGGATAAGGGATAAGGCAAGCTCCCCACTTGCCACAAGGAGAGCAAACCTGCACACAGCCACAAAGACCCAGTGCAGCCAGAAATAAATAAATAAATATATATATATATATATATATATATTTTTTTTTTTTTTTAAAGAAATGAATGGAAGAGGAACAAGCTTTCAGAACACTGGCTGTAACTGCCTACTTTATAAAATCAGCCCCTTTTTGCGGTTGTTTTAAAGGTAATTAAAACATATTTGATTCAGAGCATGTGATGAAAACCCTTGAGATATAGAGCCCAAGGAAGGGGGCAGGGGCTGCTCTACTGCCGATCTAATTATCCCTTTTCATGGCCTTAACTAAACCCACCAAATTGCCTGCTTCTAAGGCTGAGACACAAATGGACAGTGTCCAGGCTTTTGCTGGCCACATCGCCAAACCCTTCTGCCAAGGTTCTTTTAAAGTGTTCCTTTCAAAGAGCGGGTCCCTGGCACACGTAGATGTGTGGCACTCTAGCGGATGGGAGCTGGTGAAGGAGAATGCAAGTGTGATGAGAAGGGAAGGCAGGACAGTGAAAGACGAGCCAGACACACAGAGTAAGAACAAGGGTGGGAATAAAAATCGTCATTGCAGATAAAAGTTGGAGAACTACTGGACGACCAAAGAGGTGCTCAGCAGAAAAAGCACAAACTCGCATCAAATACAGTCCATTCTCATCGTCCATGATATTTCTGTCATATAAAGTAGCTGCTAGTGCTGATTTAGAGAACTGGAGAGCTCTGTTCCTAGGGCAGATGCAGGGCTAGGCTCCTGTGAGCCTTGGGTCACAACAGCCGTGTCACCCACCAATAGATAACCTTGCTTTATGTGTGTTTCATTTTAATAGCATCTTCGTAGGAGTAGTGTTCATCATTCAGTCGTATCAGACTCTTTGCGACCCCACTTACTGTAGCCCGCCAGGCTCCTCTGTCCATGGGATTCTCCAGGCAAGAATACTGGAGTGGGTTGCCATGCCCTTCTCCAGAGGACCTTCCTGACCCAGGGATCAAACCTTGGTCTCCTGAATTGCAGGTAGATTCTTTACTGTCTGAGCTACAAGGAAGTCCCTTAATGACATCTTACTTAATATATGTTGTTGATCCATATATAGGAAAAGAATTCCCCCCCAAAAAAGTGGATATACAGATACGTATAACTGACTCACTTTGTTGTATACCTGAAACTAACACAACATTTTAAGTCAACTATATGCCAGTAAAAGTTAAAACCAAAAACATTGGACAAAGCCAACAGCACCATAACTTGGGCCTGAACAAAGCCAACCTCACACACACATTTTTTCCATAAGGCACCTCCCAGCCTTTTTGTGCTTAGGGACACTAGACAGCATTTCTGCATTAATGGTGGGTGGAGGGGACATTTTACACAGGAAAATCACCAACAAAAAGCAGGTAAATGCAAGAATCACAACACTAAATTGACTGAGGAAAAGACACTTATTCACAGCATAAGAGCTGAAGCAAGAAGTCACCTGTTCATCCTTGCCTGGGAACAGACACATTGGGAGACTCAAAATTTAAATTCATAAAAACAGAATCTTTGGATAATGAACCCCCTTCCCACCTCCCTCCCCGTCCATTCTTCCAGGTTGTCACAGAGCACCACCTTTGGGCTCCCTGCGTCATACATCAGACTCCCACTCAGAGAGGCCTCGGTTCAGTTCAGTCGTTCAGTCATGTCCAACTCTTTGTGACCCCATGGACTGCAGCATGCCAGGTCTCCCTGTCCATCACCAACTCCTGGAGTTTACTCAAACTCATGTCCATTGAGTCGGTGATGCCATCCAACCATCTCATCTTCTGTCGTCCCCTTCTCCTCCTGCCTTCAATATTTCCCAGTAACAGGGTCTTTTCCAAGAAGTCAGTTCTTCGCATCAGGCGGCCCAAGTAATGGAGCTTCAGCTTCAGCATCGGTCCTATAAATGAATATTCAGGATTGATTTCCTTCAGGATTGACTGGTTTGATCTCTTTGCAGTCCAAGGGACTCTCAAGAGTCTTCTCTAACACAATAGTTCAAAAAGTATCAATTCTTCGGCACTCAGCTTTCTAGGGAGAAGGCAATGGCAACCCACTCTAGTACTCTTGCCTGGAGAATCCCAGGGACAGAGGAGCCTGTGGGCTGTCGTCTATGGGATTGCACAATCGGACATGACTGAAGCGACTTAGCAGCAGCAGCAGTAGCAGCTTTCTTCATGGTCCAACTCTCACATCCATACATGACTACTGGAAAAACCATAGCTTTGACTAGACAGACCTTGGGCGGCAAAGTAAATAGTAGCAGTTACCCTCCATCCAAAAAGCAAAATCTCATCTTCCACAAAGAGGTGCGTACACTTTGGGATCCACAGGGACACACAGTGCTCCACCCAAGTCAGATTAATACGAGTTTATGGACACAGCGGAGTCTCCCACTTGGCATGGAGAGCTCAAGAACCCATTTTGTATTAATACAATCCTCACTTCTGGCATTATCCACTGGACAATGCATCCTTGTCTTTTCCACTCACAAGGCAACCACAGCTTAGGGCGAAATCTCCAGGAAATGAAGTGAAATCACAATTCCCGCCCCAGAAGGGGCAAGCTTAGCCCCAAGTGTTCTGGAGAAAGAGGTTCAATTGCAATATGCAGATGACAACTCTGCTCCCTTGCAGCACCCCAAAGGTCTTGAGGACTCTGGACACGTGGTCTGGCTTCAGGAGCTCCACTTTTGCTAATCTCCCTGTTGGGTCAAGAGGAGCTGGAAGCATACAAGGTTATCAAGCTATTGCTGCTGGTACTATAAACAGGAAATCAACCCTGTATTCATTGGAAGACCTGATGCTGAAGCTGAAGCTCCAATACTTTGGCCACCTGATGCGAAGAGCTGACTCCTCATTGGAAGAGACTCGGATGCTGGGAAAGGCTGAAGGCAAAGGAGACAGGGGCGGCAGAGGATGAGATGGTTCGATAGCATCACTGACTCAGTGGATGTGAATCTAAGTAAACTCTGAGATAGTGAAGGAGAGAGGAGCCTGGTAGGCTGCAGTCCGTGGGGTCACAGAGAGTTGGACACGACTTAGTGACTGAACAACAACAACTATAAATTTAGGGGCTGATATAGGTAGTTATGGGGCAGCTCTCCCAAAACCAGACCTCACCACCACCCAGGGACTTCCTGGTCACACCATTGTCCACCCATGTACTAACGGGATGCCTCGCATTTGTGTTTGGGTCTAAGTCACATGCCTTAAAGCTTTGTTCTCAGAGCCAAAAAGAATGCTGGCAATTCAAGGGCAGCCAATGGCCATGCTGGCCTCAGAGGCTCCCTTGGCTGTTTCCCTGTGGTCAAGTACAGCGCCTATTCTGTCTAGAATTAGAGCGACAGCCCCACCGAACCCCCTGGCAGGCTACGGGAACAACAGGCATCCTTACCCGAAGACGAAGAGTGTGCAAAGAAGAGGCCTCTGAGAAACTCTCCCCATCTCTGCATCCCACCAGTCAGCAGGTTCTCAAGTCACTGACCGAACACCCCAAGCCCCAGCAGACTGTGCAGTGGGACCTGGGCCAGGGCCGGACAAACTTGGAAGGACTCTTCAAAAGCAGCTCATGCAATGGAGGCTGAAAGAAGAAACAGTCCGTGATCACACAGTCCATGCGGGTCTCTAAGCCCAACTGCTACGCTCATTCCACTACTACGTTTGCGTTTTCTCCACAGTGACAGTCTCGCAAACAGACCTGGACACCTGCCACCACCAGCACCACGGCAGCCTGTTCCCAGGTCCACTCTGCTGCTGGAGGACACCCGGAAACCTTGCTCAGCCCTCTTGGTACTTCTCCGTGAGGAACTGGTAGAATCATGTCTTTCTAACCAACGTGTGGGCACCATGTGGGCTGGCCCACCGCGAGGCTCATTGCGTAAGAATATGCGCAGGACTCATTCTTGGCTCTTGGAAGTCATCCCTTCAGTTCAAGAGACCCTTGGCAGCCATGAGAGGCCTCTCCACCAGCTGATGGCAACTCGGACCCTCCCTGAATCTGCAGGGTGTCCCACACCCCACGCCTCTCTCGCCATCACACCACACCTGCCCGCTCCCAGGTGTTTCCAAAACACATTTTTGGCACCTCCCATCTCCACCACCCAGGGACTTCCTGGTCACACCATTGTCCACCCATGTACTAACGGGATGCCTTGCATTTGTGTTTGTCCACCCCTGCTCCACACGAGACGTCCCGTGCCTGCTCGAAGGCCGTCTTCGCTGGAAAACTACCCCACCCCCACTCCCTGGACTAAGGAATCCAGTTCTTTGTTCGTATAGCACTCAGTTTGCATCTCATATCAGGGCAGAATAATTTCCACCTTCCCCGATCCGTGACAACCTCGAGGTTAGGGTCACGGCCCACTCATCTTTGTATCCTGCCCAGGGCAGCGCCTGCCCTGTGCGTCGCCCATACACACACCCCTCGGGGAATGCGGAGAGGAAAAAGCTCTGTGGGAAATGACAGAGCAGTTTGGAAAAAAACAGGACAAAAGGAGGCCTGGTCTCCAGGGTACACACTAACTTTGCTTCCGATGCTCTCAGGACTTCCCTTTGAAGACCTGAGATTAAAGCAGGTCCCAGGAGTCCCAGCTCCACTCTCCCTCCTACAGGGATGAAGCCAGGGGCCCTGGTCTGGTGGCGGGATGGGAAGGGCCCGGGGCAGAGGTCATTCAGAGCACAGTCTGGGCTGCAGAGACTGGCAGTGTCTACCTCTGGAAGGGTGTGGCGTGCCCAAAATGGACGTTTAAATGACCAGTCCCAACTCTTCCAGTAATCATCTCGGGGTGTATGTGTGCACACACTTAGCTGCTCAGTTGTCTGATCCCGTGGACTGGAGCCCACCAGGCTCCTCTGTCCATGGAATCTTTCAGGCAAGAATACTGAAGTGGGTTGCTATTTTCTTCTCCAGGGGATCTTTCCCACCCAGGTAATGAATCTGTGTCTCCTGTATTGCAGGCAGTTTCTTAACCTGCTGAGCCTTTGGGTTGCCTTGGAAGAGTCACTTATCTTAGCACTTGGGTGCCCCATCTGCAAAATGGGTATAATATGCGCCTTAGGGTGTTGAGGAGGGTAAAGGAATAATGCCCACACTGAGCTTTTGCTGAAGTTGTGTTTTGTGTCCCTCAGCTGTGTCAGGATGGATGGATCACTGCTCTTCTGGAGTAGCTCATGCTTCCAACACCTCTTATCATCAGCATTTCACCTTCATCAACACAAACCTGGTCTTTTGGCAAAAAGCTCGCTTGGGCTCAGTGGTTCTTACTTGCGGACATTTCAGGGTACAGGACTTGATTGTCTCAAGCTCAGATGCTTGCCCAGTGCTTCCCTGACTCGTGTCTCTGCGAAGCAGCTTCCAGGGCACACCTGGGACTAGCTTTCTGGCCTACAGTCTCCCTTTCATTCTCCGCCTTCGAGCCCACCTCGTGCAAAGAAAACAAAAACAAAAAGCAGTGCTTCTAGAAGTTCAATCCTGTTCAAAGTGGACCACGAATAGGGTGACAAGTGTGAGAAAGAGGCCCCCAGAGGCAGCGCTCCAGAATTGTGGAGTCACCCCAAGGCCTGGCTTCTTTGGCTTCTGCAGTTCACTTCAGATGGCAGACTCCTACCCCTTTGCATTTATTCTCGAGGGTGTCCCATCAGCCTCCCAGATCTGGCCCGACTCCTCATCACACCCCCTCAGCTCACAGGTCCAGGTGTCTGCAGGCGCTGCGCCCTCTGCCGGAACCACCACATCACGTGACTGGCTCCATATCCCGCGGGTCTCAGCACCCCCCGCCCCCTCCCACCCACATCCTCTGCCCTTTCCCTTCAGGGCAGCGCCCACAGTTCTTTGCCTTCCGAACTATCAGCCCCCAGGACCGTCTTGTTCACAGCTCCATCCCCAGCACGCTGCAAGTCACCATCCACTGAAGGGGGTGGGCCACCCAAACATCACCCCTGCCCACCACCCACCTGAGCAAGAGGACCCCTCCCCCAGCCCAGGGACGACCTGCAAACGAGCCCTGCTGCAACAGGCAAGGGTCGCCCTCAGCGCTGAGAGTCCAGCTATGAATCAGCGTCTGGGGGGGCAGGGGGCGGCAGCAAAGAAGGGACAGTGGCTTCATTCCGGAGCTTCCAAGGGGGGGAACTGGCACACGCACGGCTGTCCTACTTAGCCAGCCTCCTTCCGAACACTCTCTAAACTGTGCCGTGAGATTCCACACACCCAGTGACCTGGAATGCCCAACAGCGTCCATCCATCTTCCTGGGGACCAGCAAGTGCAGGAAAAGGAAGTGGCAGTACCACCCCCAGGCCCCAAGGGTGGCTGCTTACCACCTGCGTGGCACGTGGCACACGCTAACCCCAGAGTACCTTGTTTATAACCAGAGAGGACAGACAGCCTCCACGCTACCAGAGGGATAAGACAACATGGTGTCAGGGTCCCCAGCTCAAGATCTGAGCAGTCACTCGGAAGTTGCAGGGTCAAGGTCAAACCTCTTGGGAGTCTTCTTTCCTCATCCAGATAACAAGGGTACTGCTCCTCTTATCACTGAGCTGAAGAGGCTAAATGAGGTACAGACTGTGTGTGTGCAGCATGGCGCACACACATAACAAACACACTCTAGGAAAACGCAAGCTTGCACCTCAGTCATGAGCACCTGAGTGAAACTGTGAGACCCAGACCATTGGTAGAGAATCTGTGCTCCCTCCAGCCTTGGCTGAGCGCCTGCACTCTCAGGAAATTCCTAATGAAACAGGAAGTAGCCCATTTTCCCAGATAATCTCTACTTTATCCCTTTTATTTCCAGTGTCCAGTTCTTAATGACCCTCTTTACTGAACTATTGCTCTTCAAAGAGACTTTTTTTTATAGCTTTTTATGCCTCTGGAGAAAGTGGAAGTTGGCTCTTTTAAGAGAAAGCAACTTGAGGAATCCGAGGATCCAGGGCAGCATCACGGAGGGAGGCAGCCCCAGGCGAGTTCAGAGCTGGGCGAGTCAGGCACCTGTTTGCTCATCTGTCAGTGCTTCAGCGTCACCGTCACCGTGGTTAGAAGAGGCAGAGGCCCAGTCTCCGCCCTCTCCACCCCTACCAGGATCTGTCTGTATAATCAGTACAACCGGAGATCTACCTTGGCAACTGACACTTCTCCCAACAACCTAGGTGCAGAAGCTTTGGGTTGTGGGCAAGACACCCTGTGCAGGGCCCTGCTCTGGGAAGATGGAAAGGCTGGGCAACTTCTTCCAATGCACCAGCCGCTGGGAGGAGATACAGAGACTTTTCCATCTTCACCCATCCTCACTCGCCACGGAAGGTATCCCACTGCCAGGGAACCTGGGCCCTCAGCTCGCCAGGCCTGGGGCAGAGACCAAGAAAGTCAAGATGTGAGTTGCTCACACATGTTCTACTCTTTGCGACCCCAGGGACTCTAGCCGGCCAGGCCCCTCCATCCATGGGATTCTCCAGGCAAGAATACTGGAGTGGGTTGCCATTCCTTCTCGAGGGGATCCTTCCTGACCCAGGGATTGAACCCGGTCTCCTGCGTTGCAAGTGAATTTTTTGCCATCTAAGCCACCAGGGACATACATGCAACTTGGTGAAGGAGAATTCTCAGACTGGGGTGTAAATTCAGGCTCAAAGAACAAATTCTCTGGGACTGACCAGACATGAAATCTCAGTTGGTCTCCTGATCGGTTTTCTAGTAGGTTGAGAGAAGAAGGGCTTGAGGCAAATTAGAGCATGCCTGCTGTGTTCTCGTCTGTCATTTGCCTCCCTGCCAATGTAGTCAGCCGAGAAGTCAGAATGCTGGACGCTGACTTCATTTGCTTCTCAGCTTTGCTTTCTCTGGCTTGGTATTGTTTATTCTTTTATGTGAGTTCTACTAAAGCTAACCACACAGAATATACAGGACACCCAGGTAAATCTGAATGTCAAATAGACACAAATAGACAATGCATCATTTTTTTTTGGTATAAGTGTATTACCATGTAATATTGGGGGCATACTTAATGTGAAAGCTGACTTGTCATTTAGCTGAAATTCACATTTAATTGGCCATCCTGCATTTTGATTTGCTAAGTAAATTAATTCAATCAATTTCAAGCAAAGACTGGTTGCTTCTAAGTCTCAAAGTATAACATTTCAAAAACCCAATTTCTCCTCTGCCAACATAAAGAAACTCTTCAAGCTTGTGTTTTTACTTCCAGGACGTTTTTTTTAAAAAAAAAAAAAGGTCTATAAGTATCAAATAAAAACAACAACAAAAAAGATGCATCTTCTAATAAGTGCCCCAGACTTAAGAGTTCAGCGTGCCGCAGGCCACAGGCACTGGCACCAGCTAGCACTTCAGGCATCTCCAACTCAACAGCAATCAGCCTCCAGGCCATCAGGGTGGCGGGGAAAAGCGACGGGGTGCAGAATTCAGAGGTGACGACTTCCCCAAAGAGGCCTGTGGGGCTGAGGGGTGGGGAGCGGGCAGTGCTAGTGGCAGAGAAACAACAGGACGCAGGGCCACCGCCAACTGCCATCCGGCACGCGCCCCTTCCCCAAGAGCAGCGCCCGCCGCAAGGATGAGCAGAGGAGCAGGCACTGCCCAGGGGTCAAGGAGCAGACGCACCCTACCTGCCCGCGCCCCGGCTTCTCCCAGGCTTGAACCTGGGCTCCTCCCAACACTACCAGCAGTCTGGGCGGACTGGAGCTGTGTCTGAGGCCTCAGCTGGTGCACAGTGCCATGGAGGGCCAAGAGGCGAAGGGTCTTTAAAAAAATCACACACTTTCACTCAGATCGAAAGTGACACGTATAATACAGTGGTCTTAAAATTTTATTTTGCATGGGTGTATACAGTGTGAATAATGACCATGCAATCCAAAGTAGTTTTTATGAGCTTTGCTCTTCAAACTGGGGTTAGTGTTGCTGTTGGGCAGGAAGTTCTCACTGACAAATTATACTCATGAAGTGAAAGCAAGGAGGACGTGCTGGTGCCAAAGATTACCAAGCGGCCCTAAGGAAGTCAGCCCCCAGTTCTCATAGCAAAGAGGACCAAGAGCTAAAAGTACCTCGGGAAAATCCAACCGTGCCAACAGCACCCTCAGATATAAAGATCAAGCCTGTACATTATCTATCCTTGGTGCTCAAAAGTGAGAGAATTAAACAGGAGGCTAAAGTGTAGTGCCTTCTCACTTCCTCTTCTTGGTGGAATACAGCTTTTCTTCAAGTGGCACCGGGACGATCCCTTCACATTCTTTCACTTCCTGGGTCAGAGGGTGTTTTACAACATTTGGTCTAATCACGTCAATGTCTCTAGACAAGTGCTCCATTATGCTTGCAACAGTTGTTGTTGGTGCATAAAAGTCCACCAAGAAGTACCTGCAATAAAATAAACATGTGTGAACGGCTGCATTCGGAAATACAGCGATTTCACAATCTTGGTCAATGTTTTCATTTTATGTCTCCCCACATAAAGACATCAACTACCCACAGATACCCATCTTTGTCACAAAAGAAACTGCCAGCGGACCAGTTAAACGCAAGTGCAGCAGCATGCCCAACCTCCCTTTCCCATTCACTCTACTGAATTTTCCAAACCATGAGTTGACACTTTTTGTGAAAACATCTACAAGTCTTCTCATTTCCCAAAGAATTTTACAAGTGACTTGATGCACCTATGAGAACCATAAGCCATATTCACAAACAAGGAGAATGATTAAGAGAGGCCTAAGACTCATCTATGGAGAAGGACATGGCAACCCACTCCAGTACTCTTGCCTGGAGAATCCCATGGACGGAGGAGCCTGGTGGGCTACAGTCCATGGGGTCGCTAAGACTTCCCTGGTGGCTCAGATGGTAAAGCGTCCGTCTACAATGTGGGAGACCCAGGTTCGATCCCTGAGTCTCATGGACCCAGGCTACAGTCCATGGGGTCGCAAAGAGTCAGACACGACTGAGCGACTTCACTTATTCACTTACTCACTTAGTACTCATCTAAGGCCATTCGGTACCTTCAAGAACTGACAAGGAACAAAAAGAAAATAACTTGAATCGTGGTGAGAGAAAAGAATTTAACATTCATCTACTCAGACCAGACTAACAACAGATAAGGATCTCTTACAGCTCACTGGTCTTAAAAGATGAATAACTTTATCAGGGGTTGTCTGTACGCGGATACAAAGGAAGAAGCGTCTCTATTCCCTGCCCACCCCACCCCTCAGTTCTAAAAATTTAAGCCTCCCTTGTGCTATTTAGTTTGGACCACAGTGCTGTTAAACGGACAGTTTTCAGGGTGGTATTTCAGAATTCTTCAGTGTTCCAGCTGGCTACGATGACCTCTGACATCACTTACTTGGTTCCGGCCACACTCTCCTCCCAGGCATATTCCTATCCAAGGTCTCTGCAGGCACTGTGCCTCTGCCGGAAATGCTCTTCGCCCAGGTCCACACGGCCCGTCCCTCACTTTCACCGCATCTCGGTCCAAGAGTCACCTTGTCTGAGAGGCCTGCTGCCCCACCCACCCGGCCTCGGTTGCTCTCCCCTCCCTTTCTGACGCTGTGGTTCTGTTACCCCCACCCGCACCTGATCACCACCGATAGTGTGTTTGTTTACAGTCGGGCTCACTGCACTAAAACAGAATGGCCCTAGGAAGGAGGACTTTGTCACTACACCCCCAGCACCCTGAACACAGGCTAACACACGTCAGATCCACAGTGAATACCTCACCGTGATGTGTTAGCCTGAAGGGTGGAATTCTCGCAGAAAGCAGGAAAGACCAAACTGAAAATGAACAAACTCAGCAAGGAAGAAAGTTATTAGACTAACTATGGCATTTTGTGTAATTCTGCACAAACTCAGCGTTCAAAACTTGTAAGGAAACTTCCTAACCTCACATGTGACCATTCACAAGCTTAGTGGGAAAGCCAATCAAGTAAAAATAATTAAAAGTTAAAGGATAGAAAAACATATCATGCAAAAACACTAATCAAAAGAAAGTTCAAGTAGCTACAGTAATATCAGACCAAGGAGACCGCTGAACAACAACAAAAAATTATCAGGGGAAAAAGGAGACAATACAGAAAGATGGGTGCCCCAAGAAGACACAATAACCCTCCATGTGTACGTAGAGGTAACAGTTTCAACATACAGTAAGTAACAACTAACAGAAACGAAGAAAAGAGACAAGTCCACAACTAGAGCTGAAAACTTCTAACATGCCTCTCAGTGACTGACAGATCTAGTACACAGAACATCAGCAAGGATACAGAACAAGCGAACACCACTCAACCAACTGGATCTGATATTTATTGAACCCTCCACCCAACAACAGCAAGATATTACACATACCTGTTCTCAGGGCGTATAAAACATTTACTAAGGATGACCATATTCTGGGCCATAAAATGAGTCTCAGTAAATCTAAAGGGACTTGAGTCATGCAGATCTTGAGAAAAATCCCCCAAACATGTGGAAACTAAACATGCATCTAAACAACCTATGGGTCAGAGAAGAAATCAAAAGGAAAATTACAAAGGACTCTGACTGAATGAAAATAAAACAACACATGAAAATTTGGAGAATGCCACTAAAGTAGTGCTTAGCAATAAATTTACAGCACTAAACGTGTAGGTAAGAAAAGAAAAAAGATCTCAAATTAATGATTTCAGCTTCCACCTTGAGAAAATGGAAAAAGAAGAGCAAATTAAATACAAATAAGACCAAAAAACAAAATAAAAATCAGAGCAGAAACCTCTGAAACACGAAAGAGAACATCAGTGAAACCAAACACTAGCTCACTGAGAAGATCGATAAAACTGATACAACTCCAATCAGATTGATTAGGAAAAAGAGTTAAGATACAGATCACTGATATTTGGGAATAAGAAAGGTGAAATGACTTGAAAAAATACTATCAAAACTCACTCAAGAAGAAACAGATGACCTGACCAGCCCTGTATCTATCAATGAAATTAAATTTGTAATTTAAAATCTTCCCATAAAGATTACAGGCACAAATAGTTTCACTGGTGAGCTCCACCAAATATTTAAGAAAAAAATATCAATTCTGACACAAACTGACCTGGGAAGTAGGAAAACACTTTTGAACTTGTCCTAAGAAGTCAGCATTACCCTGGAAGCAAGATCAGACAAAGACACTTTTTTAAAAAGAAAAGAAAAACAGACCAGTGTCCCTCATAAACATAAATGAAAAAATTCTAAACAAACCTCTAGCAAATTGACTACTATAATAAATAAAAAGAACAATATATCCTGACCAAGTAGGATTTAGTTCAAGAAGGCAAGATTGGCTTAAACATCTGAACATGAATGAAATCAATCATATTAACAAGCTTAAAAGCCATGTGATCACTCCAATAGATGCAAAAAGGATTTAGCAAAACCCCATATCCATTCCTGATAAAACCCTCAGCACACTACAGAAAGATGGAATCTTCTATGACCTTATATAGAGCATCTGTGGAAAACCCCACATCCAACATCATACTAACTGGTCAAAGTCTAGGTGCCTTCCCCCTAAGAAAGGGAACAAGCAAGAATGTCTACTCTCACTGCTTCCATCCAACATTTTACTGAAGTGCAAAAGAGTAAAAGGCATCTAGATCGATACGGAAAAAGGAAAACCATCTTTTTTGCAGATGTCATAATTATGTATACAGAAAAATCTGAAGCTTATAAAAAAGATATCAAAACTCTAGTTTAGCAAGATACAAGATCAATAAACAAAAATCAACTGTATTTCTATATACTAGCAACAGATAACCAGACCTTGAAATTATAAATGAAATATTTAGCAATAAATCTGACAAAAGATGTGCAAGACTTCTACACTAAAATTACAGAACACTGCTGAAAGAAGTTAAAGAAAATCTACATAAATGGAGAGGTATACTTTGCTCATAGGTAGAAGATTCATTTTATTTAGATGTCTATTCTCCCAAACTGATCTAAAGAGCCAAAAATATCCCAGTCAAAATCCTAAGACTTTTTGTTAGAAATTTACAACTGATTCTTAAGTTCATAAGGAAATTCAAAAGACCAAGAACAGCCAACACAACTTTGATAAAGAATAAAGTTGAAGGACTAACATTACCTGATTTCAAGACTTACTATGAAGCTGTGGTAATCAAGGCAGTAAGGTACCTGCATGAAGATAAGACAAACAGATCAATAGAAAAGAGTTCGGAATTAGATCCATACACGTAAGTATGCTGATTCGTGACAAAGGTGCCAAGGCAACTCAAAAAATAAAGGACAGACCCTTTCAACAAAAGATACAGGAACAATTTGATATCCACAGACCAAAAAATGAACTCTTTGATCCATACTTGTACCATACACAAAAATTAACTCAAAATAGAACACAGATCTAAACATAAAACATAACGTTATAGAACTAGAAGGGAACCTGAGACAAAATCCTTGTGACCCTGGATTAAGCAAAGATTCTTTAGACAAGACACCAAAAGCACAATTTCCATAAAAGAAAAATTTGATATTTTAGGCCTCGGCAAAATTAAAAACTGCTCTTTGAAAGAGACTCTTTAAGATAATAGAAAGATAAGCCATACACTGGGACTTGCAAATCTCATATTTGATAGAGGGCTATTTCTAGAATATTAAAACCTTTCCAAGTTTAATTTAAAACTATTCTAAAAAAATGCACCAACAATTTGAAGAGGCATTTCGCTGAAGATATACAATGGCAAAGAAGTGTATGAAAAGATGCTTAACACCACTACTCATCAGAGAAATACAAACTAAAACTACAAAGAGTTACCTACGAGAATGGCCCAATGGATAAACCACAAAGAATGACCTATTAGAACGACCATAGCAAGTGCTGGTGAGCAGACAGAGGAATGGGCACGTTCATACACTGCCAGTGGGAATGCAAAATGATGTGACCAACTTCGGAAAACAGCTTGGCATTCTCTTAAAAAATAAAACATATATCTGCCATTATGATCCAGAGAAGGCAATGGCACCCCACTCCAGTACTCTCGGCTGGAAAATCCCATGGATGGAGGAGCCTGGTGGGCTGCAGTCCATGGGGTCGCTAAGAGTCGGACACGACTGAGCGACTTCACTTTCACTTTTCACTTTCCTGCATTGGAGAAGGAAATGGCAACCCACTCCAGTGTTCTTGCCTGGAGAATCCCAGGGACGGGGGAGCCTGGTGGGCTGCCATCTATGGGGTCGCACAGAGTCGGACACGACTGAAGCAACTTAGCAGTAGCAGCAGCAGCCATTATGATCAAGCCATTCCATTCCGAGATTTACATTCCTAGATACACCCAAAGAACAACTCGTATATTGATGTTTATAGCAGCTTAACTTTTAACAACCCCAAACTAGAAATAACACAAATATTCATTAACATGTAAACTGATAAGCAAACTGTGGTATATCCATAAAATGGCATACTACTCAGCAATAAAAAGGAATAAACTGTTCATAAATACCAGTGATGAATCTCATAATAATTTTGCAGAGTAAAAGAAACTACATCTTGATTGTGGAGGTTTCGTGGGTTTACACGTATGCACAGTTCACTGTGTGCCATTTCTACCTCTATAAGGCTGCTGAGTTTTAAACAGTATGCAGAAGTTGAATGAGCAAGATTTGGTGAATGACTTGACGCAGAGTGGTGGGAGTAATAACAGCTGATGAAGATACCAAAGGTTTTTCAAGAAATGAAATATTAATAAAAACACCAATTCCTCCACTACCTGGGCAAACTTCTTGAAGCACTGCATTGCACATTTGCTCAATGAGGAGACCACCATTTGGGCTTCCTCTAAACGTTACACACCAACCTGGCCACACTTTCCAAGGTTTAGCTCTACTTGTTTATTTCTACTCCACATAGCAGGCAACAGTACTGCAATCACCCAACTGAAGAACTGCTCGTTTGTTCAACGGCTAATTACTGATTACTTATCTTGATAAGGCTCTGAATTAGAGCCTAAGAAATAAGTGCGGAAAGAGTTAGTCGCTCAGTCTTTTCCAACTCTCTGCGACCCCATGGACTGGAGCCCACCAGGCTCCTCTGTCCATGGGATTCCCCAGGCAAGAATACTGGAGTGGGGTGCCATTTCCTTCTCCAGGGGATCTTCCTGACCCAGGGATCGAACCTGCATCTCTTGCATTGCAGGTGGATCCTTTACCATCTGAGCCACCAGGGAAGCCCAAAGTAAGTGTGCTAAGTCACTTCAGTCGTATCCGACTCTGTGCAACCCCACAGACGGCAGCCCACCAGGCTCCCCCATCCCTGGGATTCTCCAGGCAAGAACACTGGAGTGGGTTGCCATTTCCTTCTCCAATGCAGGAAAGTGAAAAGTGAAAGTGAAGTCACTCAGTCGTGTCCGGCTCTAGCGACCCCATGGGCTCAAGCAGCCCACCAGGCTCCTTGGGATTTTCCAGGCAACAGTACTGGAGTGGGGTGCCACTGTCTTCTCCAAAAGTAAGTGTAATCGCCCTTAAATTACCTTCTCCTTGTCCACCCCCAGCACAGTACCCACTCCTCCAACCCCCAAATAATTATGCCACCTGGTGGCCAGGGCTGGGAACTCACTCGCTCAGCATGGCCTCCAGCATCTCTCTTCCCTTGTAATCCATTCGTTCTTTCATCCTGTAGTCATCAGAATGCCATGGACAAGCTGTGACCTCACCCTGTGCCAGTCAATATCCCACTGTGCTTAATCCTACAGCAGGGAGTTTTACTTTAAATATATACGCATATGCTCTCTGAGCTCCCTTTTGCTCAGGGTCCCCTAGAAGTGTCCTCTTTTTGCTTTGCTCCACTTAAAGCCCTGATGGCCTGATAAGTGCACTGTGAACTGCCATCTCCTATACGGGGTAATCTATGGAAGGAGATGCTTATGAGCAAGGGACTGACAGGCTCTGGGCACACAGCAACCCCGGCAGCTACCACAACCAGCTCCCAAGTGTCCCAAGTCCCCTCCCTCCAGAAAAGTACACAGAGATCTCTTGCACTAGTGAGTTAAGCCTACCCTTCCTTATGGTCAAGTCATTCAAATACCATATCTGGGGTTCAGAAGTATTGTTTTCTTCCGTTTTCCATTCTACTAGGCGTTTCTGTGGGCTCGCCTCCAAGTCTCAACAGTTTCTGAGAGAGAGTTTGTTTACGACAGCCAGCGACCAGCCCAGCCGCCACCAGTCACTTCTCATGCAGGCTTCCTGGGCAGGGCTCCCCGTCCACCGGCACTCGTCAGATAATGCCGAGAAATAACCCCAGCCTTCGGATGCCACTTTGTGATAAGGGGAAAGACGATCCCCAAGGATGGAAACCAGAGGCCAGATGGATCAGACACCTCTCATTTCAGAAACGGAAAGGAAAACGTCTCAGGTAGAACTTTGTTTTGAACAGCTCCTGAAGAAGAGCTAGGAAGTGGACGCTCCACTCCACGTGGCAACTCAGGGAGTGCGAGCAACGGAAGCGTGCTGTGCATGGCTGGGGCCCACGAGCCTCTCCCCAGCAACAACCAGCGCTCCAGCCTCTCTCAACATGGTTTCCTACGCCATACCCTCCTTTGAATTTCACACCGATTAAGTCATTCGTTCAAGGTCACTCAGCTTACTAAGTGGCCACTGCCAGAATTCTAACAGCCACCGAGAGCTCTGGAACCTGAGGGTTAAAGAATCAGAGAACGGAAGGGCTGGAGGAGACCACAGAGACGATGCAGTCCAACCCCTGCCGCTGCTTTCGAGACAGCTGAGCTGCACTGGGTCACAGGGTGAGAGGCAGGCTCCAGACCCCCATGGCTCCCTCTCAGTCCAAATTACAGCAACCAGCCTTTTGGAGGGTTCTCAAGGATAAAGAAAAAGCCCAAGAAAAAGGCCTGGAGAGCCTAAGCTTGGCTTTGTGCGGCAGGGGTGAGGCTCTGTGACTTCCAAACCCCCCAGCCTTCACCTTCTTTTTACCTATTCTGCTTTCCCTCTCCCAGTCACACGCACCCAGCAATCAACTCCAGACAAAAGCACTGGCCAAGATGCAAATGGGCTTGTGCCCACAACCACAGCTGTGACACTCATTTCACGCTTATCACCCTGCTCATCTACGCCCGGGGCCCATGTGGGCAAAGACAGCTTCCACTCCCATGCTCCTCATTACATCATGGAAATTTCCACCAAAAGGAAACACCACCACCACAGGGAAGGGGAGGCGTGGCTCACAGATGGGCAGGTCTTGCTGCAGTCAACACTCCTGGGCCAGAGCTGAACCTCTGATCTCCTCCATCTCCCCCCACCCCGATCCTACCCCCTGGGAACCAAGCTGCCGCTCCCCACCACAAGGGAACCAAGCCAGGGTCCAGAACAATCTCTGTCTGCCTTAGCAGTCCAAGCTCATAAATCAACAGTCCACCGTGGCTTCTCCACACAGGGGTGCCCTGACCAGTTCTGCCAGGACATACTCTTTTTCTCACTGACTTGTCTTGGGCAAACTTAACTTGTCAGTGACCATCGATGATGGACAAAGCTCAGCAGACTAAAAAGATGAGGCACTCATGGCCTTGACCTGAGTCCGACTGGGCACAGAAGTCACAGGACCGCTGTGCTGGCGGAGACCCAGTCTTCCACAACCCGCGCACATCTTCCTGTCCTGCCGAAGGCTGTGGAAGGGACACATCGGTCATGGACACCGACTCCTGGCTGCTGGGGTTTCTAACCACAGGAGACCTGAGGAATGACCGTGGGACTTGCTATACGTGAGGACGTGAGGCTCAGCAACAGCCTACTCAGGGTTGTAGGCCTGGGCAGCTTCTGATGCCTGCAAGGATCCTTCTCCCGTGAAAGCACAGGTCCAGGACAGACCTGTAGAGATGGGAGTGTGGCTAACAAAATGACCTCAGCACACCCTCCCACTGAAATCCGCCATGGAGAGGCCATTCTGAAATTCAGATGAGAAGCTGTTCTCATTCTTGTTCAGTCATATCCATCTCTTTGCGACCCCATGGACTACAGCATGCCAGGCTTCCCTGTCCTTCCCCATCTCCCAGAGTTTGCTCAAACTCATGGCCATTGAGTCGACGATGCCATCCAACCATCTCATCCTCTGTCAGCCTCTTCTGCCCTAATCTTTCCCAGCATCAGAGTCTTTTCCAATGAGTTGGGGTGTTTGCATCAGGTGGCCAAAGTATTGGAGCTTCAGCTTCAGGGCTGTTCTAAGGAAGGCGCCAAAAGAGGGGCTCCATGTCTCCAGAGGAATCTTTGCCCCTCTTTTACCCACAATGAGATTATCCACGTGGGCTACCTGCCCTAAACCAGCTAGGCAGGGTCAGAACGCAGACCCCCAATGTCACATCACATGGTGACTCTTTCGTCACCTCCATTCTCACGATAAGCTCCTCGCTCAAGGAAGTTCAGAATTATGACTGTAACTGCCTGGTCTCGACGGGCCCCAAAGCTGACATTTCAATAAGGGGGGAAAAAAGAAATCAAGTTCTCCAAATAGCTAGTTCTCCCTTCTCCCCATTTACTCCAATCAGTGATGAAATCAATAAAATGAATGGATCACTTTGGAAAAATCCAGTGTAGTAATCTGAAGTCTAATCATACTGCATACTCCCAGGATCTTCAACCATGCTTTCAGTGACACCAGGGAAATGGTTCTGTGTACCAGGTAGGCAGGGTAAGTACTGCCCTTGCCTTCAACACAAAACCCGGTGGTGCTGGCACTTCAAGGTGTGTTTTTCCCACGTGTGGTTCTAATGATAGGATCACTTTATCCGCAAGGCAGACACGAGCTTAATCCCAGCATCTCGCCTTTCCACAGAAAAGCACTAGGGTTTTATGCGGCACCAGCTCTGCAGAAGTAGAGCCAGGAGATGACTGATACCAGACAGGGAGAGAAAGGGGCTTCCCTGGTGGCTCAGACAGCAGAGAATCTGAAATGCAGGAGACCTGGGTTCGATCTCTGGGTTGGGAAGATCCCCTGGAGAAGGGAATGGCCACCCACTCCAGGATTCTGGCCTGGAGAATGCCATGGACAGAGGAGCCTAGTGGGCTAAAGTCTATGGGGTCGCAAAGAGTCAGATACGAGTGAACAACTAACACTTTCACTTTCAAGGAGAGAAAAGGCAAAAAACGGTCCAATACAAGAGTGCATTTCTCATCACAGAGTCCCATGTTCCAAAGCTGGAGAAACGGGGGAGCCGTCTCGTGGGCAGAACTGCCCACATGGTCTTGAAGGTGATAATTCACCCTCCTGTGTATTTCTGAAGACACTCACTACAAAGCTCTCCACTACAAAACCCCACAGAGACCAGAGAAGACCCCATCAACAAGGGCTTCCCCAGGACGGGCTGAGCCCAGCACCACCAGGACGCTCCAGCCCAGCCCGGTTTCTGGAGGGAGCCAGCAGCCCCGAGCATCCTTTCGGCTCCTCCTTTCTATGTGACGAGCCCGGGGACCACTCAGTCGCCTCCTGACACAAGGCTCAGCTGGCTGCCAGCCCCCGGCCCACCCAAGGGGCGGGGGGAAGAAACGTGCCTTCCTGCCATGCTCCTGTATGGAAAGGGTGTATTTGGTTTTCATTTCACTTTTGTCTTCACCCTGCATTTACAAGTTTTCCATAAAAAGTGCCTGCTTGAGTGTGAGTTACGTTCTTTGTCTGTCTCTCTCAGACAGAGCCACACACGCGCTCACGGCCTCCCCTTCCCCCCCGGCAGACGAGTGGAAATTTCCAGTGAAGCGCGCAGCCGCTCACAGCGAGTGGGGTGGGTGAGGGGGTGGGGGGAGGAGAGGGCTCTGCAGCCTAGCCGTGCAGCGTCGTCAAGCCTTTCTGAAGAGAAGAAACAGATCCAAGTGAGCGCCACTGCCTAGACTGCATGGGTTAAGCCTGCCGGATTCAGGCTTCCCTGAGGCAGTGGACTGTTGGCCTTCAAACCACCCTCGGCATGGAAAAGCCCCCGTTTCTTCTGATATCTATTGGGTCTCGTACATTTGAAAAACCACTAAACCTGCTGCAGAACGCTTACACATCTTGGGACACTGCCACCGAAAAAGAGAGCGAGACCAGAACAGTCCTGCCTTGAGACCCCGTCATGAAGCACCTACATGCAAGAACGGGGTCAGGGTGCTGGCCTGGGCCTGATGCTGGCAGCAAAGCACAAGAACAGGGAAACGTTAGCGAACGGGAAAACTACAGGGGAGAATCAATCTCGAGAGAGAGGGTGCCAGCGCTCCTGGAGGACGCTGCAGACGCATTTGGGGAGCGAGTCAGTAAAATTCCACTGATTCACCATAGAGCCAGTTATTTTTATCGTTCTGCTTACCCGTAAATAGAAGGGCATCTTATATGTAGGCCAGAAGATCTCTGCTGTAAGCACCTACTCACCTTTTACAGCAGATGAGAACAGAGAAAGAAGGGACAAAACAGGCCAGGAAAACCCCCTTCACTACTTAAGCATTCATATACACACGTGTTCTGGAGTCAGCCCAGTGGCACTGCAGGAAAATCAGACGCGGTAGAAAACAGTCAAAACCAGCTGGGGCATTGGGGAGAGGGGGGTTCTTTTACACACGAGCTGAGGCCCGACGCTGCCATACGGACCAGGGTTTCTTCTAAGGTTCCCTCTCCCGCATGAGGAATCGCTGAGTCTCAGTCCAGCCCCATCTAGTGGAAAGAGAGCCTTAAGCCAGGCTGTGTGGCCCGGAAGGAAGACGCTGTGAGGCTGCAGGCGGAGGGTGATGGACGCATGCTACGCCTCGGTGCGGTGCCTGACCCTTCTGAACAAGGGTCTAAACGAGCAAGTACTCCCGTGGCTCCCTTCTGAGCATGTCACACTGGACCCTTGTAGACATCAAGGAACACGGGGAAGAATTTTCCGTAACACCAAACTTGCATTTCCCACAAAGTCGACACGGGTACAAAGTTGAGTGTGTAAAGGCACAAAGCAAAGAGAATCTGCGCCCCCCCCATCCCGCCCCGCCCCACCTCCAAGACTCAGGCAAAGCCTAGCTGGGACTAAATCCCAGGCCTTCTCGGACCTTCCTCACCCAGCTCCTAACCACGCTCCCTTCAGAGGTTTCCAGACACTGCCTGGTGAAACAGGGCTGGGGGGCTGGGGGCTGGGGGCTGGTGACTGAGGCTGGAAGCGGCCATCTAGAGAGCTGGCCCAGGAGACCCAAACTCCCCAACCATCCCAACCCGGCCCAAACAGCGACAGGGCGTCTGGTCAACAGCCTCCCAGTTCCTAATGTCACATCACTGGGGGACAAAAGTGATGCGTCCAACTCTACCAACCCTCAGAGATGATGAGTTTAAAAGTAAGTTCCTATGGATCAGCCTAGGGAACTTAACCATCCAGTTGTTCCAGTGAGAAAACAGGTCCCCAGTTATAAACAATAAACACAAATTCCTGGAATGTAACCTGCTCCCAAAGTCAGGACTAAGTTAGTATCTGGAATACAACGATTACATGTTTGGGGGCATAAACTGGTAATAGACTTGCTATAATAATAAACACCGGGTACCACCTCCTCCTTTTGGAAAACTCCCGAAATCACCTAGAGAAGCCCTACGTCTCCCACCTAAGCACTCTCTCATTCTTCTTTCAGGCCTACTTGGCATGTGTGCAGCAGGGGTGCGGATCTGGGGGAAGGAGGTGAGGGTGGCAGGTGATCGCTCAACATGAGGCAAGTAACTGGAAGAGGGACGGCTGGCAGGCAGCCTGGCTGGGAGGACCCTTCCACACCGAGCCCCTGCATCGACGCACCCTTGGCTGGTGCCCAGATTAGCAATAGGCAGACAAGTCCTCAATTCAACTGAAAACTCCCTGAGATGAGGAACCATGACGATCACAAGAACCATCCTGAGACCTAGGAAGACCACTAGGATATTATCACTTCTTCCCATAAAATGTAAAGGCAACAAGCCATTAAGACCCACAGCACCACAACACAACGTGGATTCTTGGGGGCATCAGGGCTCACTTGTCAACCAGCCAAAACCTGGCTCTCACACATCAACTTCAGGATTCAAATCAGCACGTGCATGTTCAGTCGTGTCTGACTCTGTGACCCCATGGACTGTAGCCCGCTAGGCTCCTCTGTCCATGCGATTTCCCAAGCAAGAATGCTGGAGTTGGTTGCCATGTCTTCCTCCTGGAGATCTTCCCAACCCAGGGATCAAACCTGTGTCTCCTGCATCTCCTGCATTGGCAGGCAGATTGCCTACCACTGCGCCACAGGGCCCCAGGAAAATTACAGATCCATTTCACAGCCTCCAGGGCTGTTTGGAGAGAAAAACTTCTGATGCTGATAAACGTGTAACGAACAAGTCTGCTCTGTCTCTTCTCAACCACGTCCTAAAAGCAAGCCTTGACTGTACCTAACACACCCTGGCACTCGGTCTGCTAAGCACACGTCTGTAACGCCTCCTCTGGCTATGCCAGTGCACAGAAAGAACTCTCCAAGTGAACGTCATGCCCACTACAAGTGTTGCTGGGGTCAAGAACTATGGAGCACAGCAGACCGAAATGAAGCTCCCCACTACAGACATCTGGCACGTCGCTCAATTCTAAATCTCCGACCCGGGGACTCCAGACTACACGAGCCCCCCCATCTCATTACCAAGAGCCACTGTGAAGAGTATCAGCGAGTGTTACAAAAACAAAAGAAACGTGGTCAAGTAAAACTGACAAACGGAGGCATCTTACGAAGGGGACTCTTGCCATTTACACAGTAAGGTATGTTGTCAACCTCCAGGAGGATTAGATCATGCAAGGTTTCCCATCTTTTTTTAAACAAACAAACCAACCTAGTGACATGTGGAATCTTAGTTCCCCGACCAGGGATCAAACCCTTGCCCCTTGAGCTAGAGGCGCAGAGTCTTAACCACTGGACCAGCAGGGAAGCCCCCTAACCCCCTTTCTTTAAGGCTTCCCACATCTGACTGATCACACACAGCCTCCATTTTTTGGCGGAGCGTATCTGTATCACTCGAGTTTCAGAGACCGCACTTTGGAAAATATTACCTCAGACAATTAAACCCCACATACTGCTTTATCCTCAGCAAAGCAAGCTTAAAAAACATGACCCACCCCGCCTTCCCCCGACTGGTGCTGGGCAATGCCTTTCTGTGGAGACGTGAAACAGACACGGCCTGATACACGTCAAGGATGCTACTTCTCCTTTCCTAAGGAGTTTGAAAGTAAAAACAAACACACACCCTCAACCCCCACCCCAGAAATAAAGTCCTTAACTGTAAATGACCCCAGAGTCCTCGAGGGGCACAGGCACCTTGACAGGAACCCGGGATGTGCAGCCAGTCTTGTCAGCCCTCTGGCTTAATTTCAGGTGAGCTCTTTTCAGAGCTGAATTTATTCTACCCTTGAAGGAGACAGAGAACCACCCTACCCCAGCACGGCACACAGAGGCCGGGAAACAGTAAGTCAGTGCCGTGGCTCTCAGAGCGCGCTCTGCAGCACCCTGAGAAACGCAAATTCTAGGGTGCTGGACGCACCAGCCCTCAACAAGGTCAGAATCCTCTACGTGGAAAGGGGTTTGTGCTGTGCTTAGCTGCTCAGTCTTGTTAAGACTCTTTGCGACCCCATGGACTCTGGCCCGCCAGGCTCCTCTGTCATGGGGACTCTGCAGGCAAGAATACTGGAGTGGGTTGCCATGCCCTCCTCAACAAGGTCAGAATCCTCTACGTAGAAAGGAGTCAGAGGAAAGCATTCCTACTGTACATTCCTGCAAGTAAATAAGGAGGAAACTGGCTTTTCTCCCTGTTCAGTACCTCTCACCACAGAACCTCGCTAGTAAGTCTTGGCCAAGTTTTATCGGCTTCTCTTAAAAAAGAAAAAGTGGGGAGGTGGGCGGTTGGCAAAAGGATTCATAGCCTGGCTATTAAGACCAAACTCCTTTTTGGTTAAGCTAAAAAAAAAAAAATTCAGACACACAATCTCGATCGCTCACTGCTGTTATGATGGTGGAGAGAAATAAGCCACCCTGCATTTCCTGTTGCCTAGCAACACCTCAGGCACGCTCTTCAGAGGTGTTCTGAACACTAGCACAGATCGAGGGGAAGCAATCAAAAGATGGCACGTGCCGTCCGCGCCACATCTCGGCTGAAGGTTTACAGGCGAGGAAGAACGCCCGAGGTGAGATGAGACTCCGCCTGGGCCGTCACATGCATCGCACCTGCACAAGGCCACATGCCCCACGTGACTAAGGGCAGTGTCATATGACACGCCGTGTGTCCCACAGAGCACGTCCTTCGAGGTCATCTCGTTCCACCCCTGTGGCAGCGTGGATGGGAGAACGACCACCTGAGTTTCTTCCAGAGAAGCTGAGTGGCCTGCTTTAGGCCACACAGCTGGGAGAGCCAGAATCAGGTCTAGTCCAAGGCTTTCCCAGCAAAGCTAAAAACTGATTCCCATGTCTCCATCAACCTACTTCTAGGAAACACAACAATGTAAGATTCCTCCTCCAAACAGAAACCAGGGGCACAACTTTAGAGACGCGTCAAACCAACCCAACAAACAAACTGACCTCAGAGCATTTCTCCAAGACAGTTACTGCTACAAAATTGAACCCTTGACATGTTTGAGGAACTTGCTATATACTATATGGGAAAAAAAAAAAAAACCCATTACAAAATATTGTGATTAAAATTGGTTGGAGTAGGTAAAACCATTCTTTTGGGGATTTTAAGCTCTAGTTATATACATTGGTATTAAGAAACGCATCTTGCTTGTTATCTGCAATCTTCGTAATTACAAAGGAAGCACTGAGTAGGTGGACAGCATGTTGCTCAATGAGGCGTTTTAAAGGCAAAAGTTAAAGAACTATCAAGGGAAGACAGTGCTTATGCTGACAACAAAGGGCTCCCACAATCAGAAGCTTATGAACGTCTTTTCCCTGGCATGGCCCCTTTTGGGGCTCTGGTTAGTTCACTGTGAGTGAGCATGCATGCATCCCATTTGCAACAGAACATGCTGGGGTACACAACCTGCATGCCACCTGGCACAGTGGGGTGGGCCTGTGAGCACCTCGTCACCTCTGAGATGAGCTCCACAGTGCTCCTGACGGCGTCAGGCACGGGTCTATGACCCGCGGAGGACTTACCCTCCCCTGGTGTGCCGCTGACTGTGGGCTGACATCTTATAAGGAAGCGTGCGTTCGCCCAGGTTCTCCAGGCTCCTCACCACCGCCCCTCTGTCCATCAGGGCTTCCAGCGTCCGCTTCAAGGCCGCAGCAGTCTCAGGCTGGGTTTTGTTTTGGTTTTTAAAAAGAAGAAGAAGAAAAAAACACATGAGAATCAGTGTAAGAAGCAGAATGATTAAAGTCTGGTCAGTTCCGATCATAACAGCTCTATCGGAAGGGATCTTTGGGTAAAATCAACAGAAACTATTTCTGGCTAATTTAAAGTTTTTTTTTTAAAAAAAAAGAGAGAAAGAAAGACACATTATTGTAAGGATACGAATAGCTCACAGATACGGAGGAAAATCTGGAGAGGCAGGCCTCGGAGAGTTCAGGGACCACAGCAGCTCCAGGGGTCTGGGAGGCAGGGACTAACCAGTGGCTTCTTCAGAGCACCTTGGCCAGGGTGAGTCAGCACCAGTCACTGCCAGTCCTTGCAGCCCAGGACTCAATATTCAAACTCCGGGGAAAGGGCATCCTCTCGGCAGGACGCTTGGACCGGCTGTCCCACCAGAACCATAGACAGCCAGTGGGGAAAGGGGCTGTCTCCCAAAGAAAAAGTAAGAGACTGTAAACCAGGGGAAAGGATGAGTAAGACCCAATCTCTGCCCGCATGGAGCTTACAATCTAATGAAGACATGAACACCAAACACCCACATTAAGAAGACCAGAGGGCAGGAGGCAGGAAGTGACACGGGGGCCAAAGAGCTTGTGAAAAGAGAAGACACACTCGGCTGGGAGAAGGGCTCCACTGAGGAAGGAGGTCTGGACAGGAGCCCTGAGAAATGGCCATGGGGGACGCAGGAGCACACCACGCGGGCACTGAGGAAAGGAGCAGACAGAAAGAACGAGAGACAGCTCGGAGCCCCACCGGACGAGGTTCAGGACGAGGGAGGGCTGAAAGGCGAAGACTGCCGGCTGCATCCAAGTACAGAAACAACTAAGATCTGTGACCAAGACCCCAAATTGAAATGATAAGAAACTCCATCATCCAGAGATAAAAGATTTTCAACACTGTGATGAATTTTTTTCAGGTTTCTATGCATATGTATATACCAAAAGCTTTTGGAAGAAGAGACACTTCACAGGGGTAAACTTAAGAAGACAACTAAATAAAGGAAGGTGGAAAATGGGGGAGAGATGAGGCCGAAGAGAGGCCCCAGACATGGTAGCTGGGAGAATGGGGTTACTGTTAACAGCTAAGGGAACAGCTGATCTCTCAAGATGCAAGCATTCAGCTGAAAACCACAGGGCAGGCTATAGGGTTATGTTTCAGCGTCATCAGCAGAGAAGGGCTACCTGAGACCCGGGAGCAGGGAGGGCACGAGAGAGGGCGTGGGGCGAGCAGGAGAGACCGAAAGAGCCTCGGGAAGCACAGACACTCGGGGGCTAAGACAAGGATTCCAAGTGAGAGAAGCAAAGAGCAACAGGAAAACCAGACCAGCTTTATCACAGAAACTAAGGGAACAGGCAGCTGCCAGAGAAACAGCATGGAGAAGGAAAGGCCACAGTACGGGGACCACACGGTCACTCAACAATCTTGCCAGAAGCTGTACTGCCAAGGTAGAGACGTGACGGAAAGAGAAAACACCAGAGTCTGAGGTGCAGACAAATCTGACCAGTGTCTAAGGAGAGAAAACAACGAGCAAGTCAGCAGTTAAAGGGGAATGGACCAGCCAAAGGATAACAAGATGGATGTTTTCATACATTGCCAACACAATGTGTTGCATAACTGCTACATGACCTGGTCTAGTGTTTTACTGTTACATATATTTAATTTTCATCAGGACCAAAAAAAAAGGGAGCAAAGAAGGTTTACAGATTTGGCAATTGGGCCTTTGAGAGATGTCATGACTTAGAGACCATGTGGCCATTAACAACTGGAAGAGCCTGATGCGAAGAAAAGGAACACAGAAAAAGCTGAGTCAGGGGAAGAAGGTCAGAGGACGAGGAACATGACAGTCAGACATGACTGAAGGAACGCAAGCAAAGAAATCTTGAAATGCAGGAGTGAACTTCAGAAAAGGCTACCTTCCGGTGGCTTGTTTTGGATCAAATGAAAAGAAAACTGCAAAAAAAAGTTTAAAGTGTACAACCTGAAGAAAACCCACCACGTACCTGTGTAATTTCTTTCTGACAAACACTGCTAAAATGCTGTGAATGCACTAAGTGTTAGTTCAAGGTTTAGAAATAAAAGTTCTACTTGAATTTCATATTGTAGCCCACTAGGGATTTTTTTTTTTAATTCCTACTAATGAAAATTATGTGTATTTACATACTTAACCAACCTTATGATAAACAGAAATTTCCTGGAAAAAAAAAAGGGGGGGCCAAAATCTGCTTGTATTAACACTGGGTAAAAATCTATGGCAATTTCTCCATAGACATTTTTGTATAGCTCTAATCGAGTGGAGCCTAAATTCTTCTCACATTTCATTAGTTCACAGACATTTCCATGTTCTGCAGAAACCTCATATCTAACAGGAGGGGAATATTTCATTTCATTAAAAATGCTATTTCTTGACTTGGTATTACATCAATTAACTTATGATAAGACAGATGAACAGTCTATACAAATTAAGAACGAATAAGGGAAACACACACACACACACACACACACACACTCTAATTACAGTCTTCTGACTAGCTCCTCAAATCATAAATTTTAATTCAGCTTTGCCTGATTAGAAAGGAATATATCTCAATGCCTCTTGCCTTGTTTAAACTCCAACTGAAGAGTTTACAGTATGAAACATGGAGCACCTCTTCTGAAGTATGAGCTTGTAAAATCAAAGATTTTCTTCTGTCCAAAAAAGGGGAAAGGCTACCTAACAAGAATGTAGCTCAGGAAAACATCAAAACACACTCTAACTTTGGCACGTCAAGGTCAAATGGCCAAATGGCAGATTGCTTGAATGGCCACATTCATTTCACTGTAATTCATGTTACCAAAAGTTAAAAAAAAAAAAAAAGACAAAGGAGGGGTTTAAAGTCTTGTTTGTGAAGAGAGTTGCTCAATTTGTCCTATATACCTGCCTCATCAACTTGAAGTCTGGGCCTGAGGGCTGAATCTTAGCACGCCAGAATTGCAAATAAAGTTTTAGTGGCACATAGCCAGCTCAGGCATTTTACATAGTGTCCATGGCTGCTTCCACGCTAAAAGCAGCCTTGAAGTTACAGCCGAGACTGTATGACCTGCTAAGTGAAAACTAATCTGGCTGACCTCTGCTCCACTGTTACTGGGTTGAGGGGAAGCGGGCAAGACCTCAACCCACTCTCCCTAAAAAGTGCGGCAGCCAGTATGGTGAGCCTGGGCCGCTGAGCTCCAGACCCCCCAGGATGGGTCCTCAGGTGGACGCACTGGGCACCAACGTGCTGAGGGACATCAGCCTCACCGCACAAGCACGCCGGGATGCAGACGGGTTTCTGCAAAATCCACCACTCTCCATTCACCGGCTCCTTATCTAATCAACCCATGAGCCCAGGCATCCAACTTTCCTCATTTGGTGAAACTCAGAAGTCTATTAAAATAAAAATGTTAGGATTCTTAAAAAAAAAAAAAAAAAAAGTTCTGTTCAACAAAGCACAATGTTCAATTTGTTAAAAAAAAAAAAAAAGAAAAAAACACCATATGTCTACAGGAAGCACAGGACCCTGCTGGCGTAATTCTCCTTTACAAGGCTTCTGAACCCTTTAATTCCAACTATTCTGAGAGAGGTTGTGCGCACGTGCTTCTTGCGGGCTTCTCTCACCCTATCTGTAAAGCAGCTCCTTAAGACTTTCCTCCAACCCACCATATGTCAATGAAACACAGTTCTGTTACGGCACAGACTGGGAAGCCGAAAACGTTCACTTGAGAAAAAAAATATGGAAACGAAACAGTGAATGAATGTGAATGGGAACTAGGAAAACTGAATTCCAGTCACAATTCCTTCACCAATACTACACAACTCAGGATAAATTATTAAAATCTATCCATTTTAAAGCTGTGCTTCAGTTTCCTCAGGTGCTAAGTCAGTGGCTCTCAACCACTTTTCTGTCTCTGTTGAGTTTCACACAAACAATACTTATGCCACAATTCTCAAAATATCCTGGGGGCACATAAAAGTTTTGTGTGTGTGTGTGTGTTTACCAAGTCTTTTCCCCCAGTGTTCCTCCTTCTGATATCCTATCATCCAGAGGTGCCCATCCCAACCCCAGACTCTTTAAGTCATTCTCCTTCTTGCCTGGAGAACCCCATGGAGCCTGGCAGGCTACAGTCCACGGGGTAGCAAAGAGTGGGACACGACTGAGCGACTATCACTCACTCCACTCACTGATTCAATACAGCAACGTGAGATTCAGGCGAGCATGCACATCTGTCCATCGTGCACACGACTGTTACAACAGTCCGTATCACTAGAACAGGCGCCAGAAACGGGCTGTTAAATTAACTACCGCACCTCCTCCCAAGGGGGCCTCTTGCTTACCTATTCCCAGTTTTACCCCGGAGGGACATGAAGTTTCCTCTTTTCTCTAATACAGTCTGAAGCCGCTTTTCACATACAACACAGCTTACTGTCAGGGCAGTGACTGTAACACCGAAGCAACATTTCAGCGTGGGTGTTTTCTGCACCTGTCTCGTGTATGCCAAAGTGCTGCTAACACTAATACTACAGTTTAAAGGAACCCAGAATTCATTTAATACAAGTGAAACTAAAAAGCTCATGTACTTTAGGAATAGAAAGTTCACATGTACATAATCACAAATGTTAAATTTGGACTGTTCTAATAATCTGCTGGTAAGATACAGTATTATCCAAGAAATTTACACTAAACAATACTTTAAAAAATAAAGTTCATCCTAGACAAAATTAAAACTTAAGTTAAAATTTTGAACTATTATTAATTACTGGAACTACTGGTGTTCAGCCTACCGAAGACGACTTAGGGCGAAACTTCAAATATTTACAGGGCTACTATGTAAAAGATAGACATGTTTTGATTGGGCCCCAAGACTTAGACTGGAATCAAAAGATAAAAATTACAGAGAAACAGAGCCTTGATGTATAACAAGAACACATTTCTGAAAATTACAGCCTTGATGTATAAACAAGAACACATTTCTGAAAATTACAGCTACATGAAAGTGAAACAGGCTGCCTTGTGAAGCACTGACCTACCCATCACTCAAAATGCAAAGACATCAGGTGACCAGCAGATCACTCCTTGGACCAGGTGGAAGGTTAGACCTGTCCCAGGCAGGAATCCTAGAGTGGGTTGTCATTTCCTCTTCCAGGGGATCTTCCTGACCCAGGGATGGAACGTGCGTCTCCTGCATCGCCTGGCTGACTCTCTAGCGCTGTTGTCACCTGGGAAGCCCCCTAAAGCCCCTGCTGAGATTAAATTCCACTACTACTCTGGCACCACTAATCATTCTGAAGGACACTAGGAAGTAAAATGGCATTTTTAAAAACACTCCAATTGCATGGTGGTAAGGAATACATTGACTACGAGTAAAGTCTGGTGGTGCCTAGATTTATACTAAGGCAACAGCTGTTTTACCCACTGTTGTCTTTGCACCGATCCCCTGAAAAGGTCCCTGGGAAGCCCAAGGCTCCTCAGATCACAATTTGAAACCTGCAGCTCTAAGGACTCTGATAGGCAAAGCTGCTATAATAAACAAAGAGCAAGGAGATGAGGAAAACAAAGGAAGAGCATCTCCACTTGCCATCAGCAGCGTTATTTAAGCTGAATTCACGGGAGTACCATGAGCAGCACCATCAGTCAATGGCCAGTGTTTAATTGAATGTATTTTCATCCCAAAAGAGAAGCCTGTCAACAAAACTATCTCATAAATTAGATTCTCTGGCAAACATGGCTTTGAATCAGTGGTATACGCAGCTATCACAACAACACCCTCACGTCCCACCAGAAAACCATACAGAAGACACAATATTTCTTTTAAACATTTATTTATTTTGCTGCACCAGGTCTTAGTGGCAGCATGTGGGATCTAGTTCCCTGACCAGGAATGGAACCTGGGCGCTCTGCACCGGGACAGTGGGGTCTTAGCCACTGGACCACCAGAGAAATCCCCAGGAAATCACAATATTTAATGGCATACAGCACCCACTCATATCTCACCTTTCTCACTCTACAAAGAGTAGCCCAATTCCTGGGAGCAAGGAGGATTTAGGGAAGGCAGAGCCAAGTCAGAAAACTGGCAAAACCTGTGAAAATGTAAATGTAAAAAAGCCTTTCCCTATCTTTGCTGCACCTTAATTCCAAGGTTTGTCTCCTTAAAATAATTTCCTTGAAATTTACATTTCCAAATAGAGAGACTTGTGCCTGGAAATTCTGCATTGAGATTCTCACAACAGTTGGAAAAACAAAATCTGTGAGCACCTTCCAACAGAAGAACCAGGTTCCAAGGAAGCTCTGTCACTGGCAATCCTGGGTTAGAAAAGAGAGCAGACACCACTTACCTCCAGCCCTGCCTAGCATCCACAGAGCCCGACTCTGGGTATGAGTCCATGGGAACTGTTTCATCAGATATTTTTTATGACTCAAGAAAATCTCTTTGCCCCACAATTTATTGACTCAAGAGCTGCAGTCCTCACAGTAATTAAGGATTAAAACTGTTAAATACAGAAGCTATTTTAAAAATCTGAATAAAATTCGGTAAGGACAAATGTAAACTAAAAAAAATTTTTTAATGTAAAGATATATAAATATATGCTGGAACATGATTATACTTATCTATAATGGACTATTATACACTATATAACTTGTAGGTTAAAGTGGCTAGAAAAGTAACTCTTGGAGAACTTTTAAAGGTCAAAGACAGAAAACACTTTAGAGATCTTAACTGCTCTACTACTTTGTCCATGAATCATATTTAATAAGACCATTTTAAAAAAATGTAAAATAACTATGAACAAAAGACTCAACAGACTTTAAAAGGCAGAGAAGAGGATGGGAGAAGAGACGGGAACCAAAACACATCAAGTGTAGCAGGAAAGTAACAAATACTGTAACGCTGTGAAAAACTATTTCTTTTTATATGCCTCTGCTGTGTGCTTTGCAAAACCGAAAATACCTCAAAATTTTAAAATATTGGTATTAAATACATTCACAGTTCAGACATTCCAAGTGGTCATTTAGCCATTAAAGCAAAAGCACCCTAAGAGCTGCTGAAGAATGTGCTAAGTGAAAAAGCCTTCGTGATTATGAGATTCAATGTTTTACATAATCATCTTTTATGGTAAACAATTATTGTGGGGGGGGGGCATCTAGAAATCTCTACTGGGGAACAACTTCAAGATAATTTTAATGGCATAAATCAGCTGTAAGAGAGAAGGTGCAGACATTCACATCTGGAAATGGAGTGAGAATAAATTGGATAGATCTCCCATACATACAACACTCTGTGGGTATCAGAAATACAGGTTGAACCTTGTGAAACTGCCATTTGGGGAGGATCAAGCAGTCCAAATAGTGACTATTTCCTAAGGTTCAACCTCATATTTACCCACCCACATTCCTCTCCAAGTGCCTCCCTCAGGACAAGGATTTCCAAGTCACTCATCGGGTAATCCACCTCCAAAAGAAATGCCACAGGATAAGAGACACAGAGCCCCCGCCCTTCAGAGGGCTGTGAGGGGGACATGCAGACACACACGAGTAACTAACGAAAGGGGCGCGGTTAGAGCTGGCGGACTTCAGCCAGACTCCGACGGCTGAGCACCTCTTCAAGACGTGGGTGAGGGTTAGCTAGGGTCCTCTCGGAGCACGTGTGGGATAACAGTTCAACAAGCAGCAGCTTCTGATGGAATTTGCATTTGGGACGGAATCCACGTGGGCACTTTACTCAGTACAGGTGGAAGCCTTGCTTTTTTCCACTAATGGCCATTTTTGGCCTAGAACACTTAAGACTTCAGTTTCTTTGAACACACTTTCGGTAAAAACATAAACTTTCTGGAGGGCCATTTTGGCAATATATATTAGTTTAAAATGTGTACACCTTCAATCCTACAGTCACTCCTAGGAAATTACTCTAAGAAAACTACGATACCCATGCACAAGAATTTAGCTACCAAAATACCACAAAATTATTAAGACAGTAAATAGATGAAAACATAGTTGTCCATTAATAGGAGTTTGGTTCAATAAGTTATTTTCATTGATTGAACAAGTACTATGCAGCCATTAAAAAAGTGCTGACCCTAATATCCTTAAATACTGACATAAAAACATTTTAATAAAATAAAGAAAAAAATCAGCATGCAGGGTCAATACACAGCTTCTTCCGGAAGAAAAAAGTACTAAAATATACATATATAGCTTCTGGATGAATATACACCTAAATTGTATTAGTTTTCCTTAAGTAGTAAGATGAGAGCATTCCAGTCTCTCTCTTTTTATATTTCATTATATTACCTAATTCCTTTTAAAATGAAAAGGTGTTTTAAAAACAAACTTTTAGGATGGGGGTGAAGGGCAAATTCAGTTTTAAGAAGAATTTATTCCCCTAAGCCTATGCCAACTACTATCTTCTTAGATGCCATAGTTTGTGAATTCTGTGTCAAAGCCTTGAAACTATGCCTCAACACTGGGAACTCCACCGACTCCATATCCATACAACATTCTAAATATTTTATCAGGGTGGTACAGATAGCTTTTCCGGGTTTACTGAAAGAGTCTTGCAAACTGTACTTCAAGCATCACAAGCGCTTGCAACTGGCTGCTCCGTCTTTGGGGAATGAGAGGGAAAACTGGATCCCTGAGATCTCTGAGTCTAGAATCAGGGCAGACTGAAGAGATGTGATGGGGAAAGGCCAAGTGTGGCCTTGAAAAACACAACAGCCAAGGAAAGCAAGAGAATGAGAGCAGTTAAGACAAGCTGCCCATTCTACAGCCAGGCAGCCAGGGCTGAGATTCTTGAGGATCTGGGAAAGCTAACACCAAAATGTATTCTTTGGACGATATGAGGAAAATAGAAAGAACCCAGGAAAGAATGGAAGAAAAAAAAATCAGAGTGGTCAGTGTCCAATGACTGCCAAGTTCAGCACAGATGAACGCTGTGTCGACAGCAGAGTGCAAATAGTAAAGTCGGGTCACGGTCCGCGGCACGGTCGAACGTGCGGGTATAAAAGGGTTAGCCGCAAGATTGGCGCCATGCCTTTAAATCACAAACTGGACTTACCTTAAATGCAGTGGGCGTCCAAACGACCCCTGCAGCTAGTCTGTGCAGAGACATCAATACCGGCATTGGTGTCAAAGGTTATAAATGAATAAATTTAAAGAACGAGCAAGAAAGAACCTATGATTACAAGACAGCCAGAGAATGGCTACCCACTCCAATATTCCTGCCTGGAGAATCCCATGGACAGAGGAGCCTGGTGGGCTACAGTCCATGGGGTCGCAAAGAGTTGGACACAACTGAGCGAAACACACGAAATGACTAGTTGTCAGCTATTTATGTGCCTGGGTTATCAGTGAACATGGGCTTCCCTGGTGTCTCTGATGGTAAAGAAATCTGCCTGTTATGCAGGAGACCCAAGTTCGATCCCTGGGTTGAGAAGATCCCCTGGAGAAGAGAATAGCTACCCGCTCCAGAATTCCTGCCTGGAGAATCCGAACAGAGGAGCCTGGCGGACCCCAGCCCATGGGATCACAGAGAGTTGGACACGATTAAGCAACTAGCACTTTTTTTTTCACTCATCAGGAAACGTGAGTAGTTCAACCGCAATGTACTTTTTGTTCCTTAATAAACCTACTTGTGTCCAAGGTCTCAACTCAAAAAAGAATGTCATTCAGAGGTCACTTAGGGCCAAAGTGGGGGCTCATTTGCCCATAACCAACCATTCCCTTTGTGATTCCGGTTAGTCAAAGGAAAAGGGCGGAATCCCCAAGGCATTGCTCTAGATCTCATCAGAATCATCTGGGGAGTCTTTAAAGGGCACTCCGTTTCACCCTCAGATATGCTGATTCAGTTAGACTGGGGGTTCAAAACCTTGGGCATTACAATTCTTCAGAGTGCCCCAGGTGTGAACAAAGGTGAGAATGACATTCTAGTAGCAAGTTGGCTGGCTTCTCATCACTCCAAAGATGAATGATCCTGGCTGAACTATAGTTAACAGAGGATTTTCAGCAATGCTCTCCTCCAACTTTAAGAAGCATAAAAGCTCCACTTTTCTCCCAGTAATAATGGAGCCCTCCCTGAATGTGAAATGACAATTTTAATAGGTGACTACTTGTGGTTAATACTACCTGAAAAGGTGGGAAAATGCCAAAATTGAAGTATCCATGTTTGCTATTCTGAGAACATTGAAAACCCACAATCCTTTTAAAACTGGGGGATTTCCATTTCGGTCCTCCTCATTCCCCCTCCAGACGCACTTACAGATGAATAAAAGATGGGAATCAAGAAGACTGGCAGGAGTCCTGGTTACCATGGCAGCAAGCAGATGAGATGCCACAGCTCATGAAACTGATAGTGAGAGCAGGCATCAGGTGGACAGCATGGAGCGGCACCTGGCTTATTGACTGCTCTCCTTCATGCACAATTCAGTGCACGGCCTTCGCCTTATATTTCAACCCATTCAGGGCGCAGGAGGGGACGCAGCACTGGAATGACAGGGAGACCAGGGAGATAAGAATCAGCAAAGGGCTTTGATAGTAGAGAACAAGGGTTATCAGCAGAGTCAGTTTAGCTTCTGTGAATCTTCTAAGTGTCACTGTATGTATGGGTTTAGCAAAAATATCAGCCGACTGGTTTAAGGGAAATTTTTTTAAAATATGCCTCGAAAAGAGGCAGATACGTGGGCTTTGGCAAGAGTCAGATTTGTGTTATCTTGGTGAACAGACCCAAACTGTGACTATCCTGCAGGGGTGCTTAATTCAAGCAATGGGAGGAAGGTTCTTACAGGACTACATTGCTCTAAAGAGAAGAGAAAGGGCTTAAAAGCATAGAGGAATTCAAGAAATCAAAATACCCTTCAAGAGTCAGCTACTTCCAAGGAAAAGTGTGCCTCTCCTTCCCTAATCCTGTGTGTGTGTGTCTCACTCCACATGCATCTTGAGAGTGCCATTATTTAGGACACCCTCTTCCCCAACCAAGCCTCTCCAAGTGGCTTTCTGTTCCATCGTCACCAGGTGCTGGAGATCCAAAGAACCTGGAGCACAGGATGCAGCCGACCAAAGTCTGATGAATAAGTGCATCAGAGAGTATGTGGAAAGACAGACGGACGTTACTAACTGTACTTAATTCAACTAGAATGGAAAAAATGGCTTCAACTAAAAAATGAAAATTCAAGGAGAAATAAGATCTTCATTGCAAAAAGGCAAACAGCACACACATACACATATATACAACTACACATTATATATATAATGTATGTATATAAAGGTAGAGACGTGTAAGAAAGTTAAGCATATCTTGTTAGTCAAAATCAGAGACGTACAGTCAAGGAACTAGGAACAAACAGGTGGAGGGTAGAAATAAAGACACAGTGGGAGACTCAAAATGGTGCCTCCAAACTTCTGAAGATTCTTGGGATGCAATAAAACCAGTGGACATTCGACTCGTAGAGTGTACCAGAGAACAGTACAACAAAACTGAGACTCCAAACACCTATCAAAACTTCTGTTAATGAGTCAGCAAGCCCCGTGTGAAGACAATAGTATTTTACAGAGAATCTGCTATAGGGCATGACAATAAAATCTCAAATGAGAGCTAGAAGGAGTAAAATCCAAAGTTAACGACAGACCTCATTCTGTTCTATTTCCTTTCCTGTCAGTCTAAAATCAGCAGGATCTACCCTGGAGTACTGCATTCAAACTTGGAGGTCACATATAAAAGTTGTCTAACTCCCAAGGTAAGCAGAATTTCTCAGTTCCCACTGTGCTTCTGGTTGACAACATGTTCTTTTAGGATAAGGCAGAAATGGGCACCAGGCCCTGAAATTTCAAGCTTCAAAAGCTAAGTGAAGAGTGGATACCACGATTCCCCAGCAAGTTGGGAGGATTCAACAGAAGCATATTTCGCCCCCTCTTGAAAACCTACAAGGACTCCTGTGAAAGTGTTGCTGCTAACACACAACTCTACAAGAATGAGGGAGAGGAGGGGAAAACAGCAGTATGATTTTAAGAAAAAGAAAGCAGGTGGAGAAAAAGCACCAGTGGGGAAAATCAAGAGTCAACCATACTTACACTGTAGAATTCCCAAGACCTGGGGACCGGCAACACGGAGTACACCTTTGAAAATGAGGGTGAGTCAGGAACTAAAATAAAGCTGCTTGAAAGTTTATGGAGTAGTTGGACCCCTAGATGCATGTTTGGAGGCTGAGTCTCTGGAGTGGATAAAACAGAAATACATGGACTGGAGGGCACAGACACAGCTGTTAAGAGGCGATATCATGCACACTCAGTCATGTCTGACTCTGTGACTCCGTGGCGTGGACTGCAGCTCTCCAGGCACCTCTGTCCACGGGATTCTCCAGGCAAGAATACTGGAGTGGGTTGCCATTTCCTCCTCTAAGAGATCTTCCCAACCCAGGGATCAAACCCACATTCGTGTCTCCTGCATTGTCAGGCAGATTCTTTTACCACTGTGCCAGTAAGTACTCAAGAAACAACGGAACGTGCCACAGAGAACCCAAACTAGCTTGAAGGGACACCTGCTAGCTAAATCTGGAAACATCTGAGCAAAACAATGACAGTAATGAATCATAACCTACTAAATAAGGCAGTACATGAGTTCAAACTGATAGATAAAAGGCAGTACATGAGTTCAAACTGATAGATAAACAGGGAGAAGAGGAAATTCTTGATTTCAGTATAGTAAAAAAAAGAAAAAGAAAGAAAAATCACTGTTTTACACCACCACAGGAATAACTTGCTCAGGCAAGAATTATCAATGGATTCTAAAACTATGGGCTAGTTTGATGAGGAATAATAAGTTATTTATGTGAACTCTGTGAAAGCCACTCAGTCATGTCCAACTCCTTGCAACCCCATGGTCTATACAGTCCATGGAATTCTCCAGGCCAGAATACTTAAGTGGGTAGCCTTTCCCTTCTCCAGGGGATGTTCCCAACCCAGGGATCAAACCCAGGTCTCCCACATTGCAGGTGGATTCTTTACCAGCTGAGCCACAAGGGAAGCCCAAGAATACTGGAGTGGATAGCCTATTCCTTCTCCAGCAAATCTTTCCAACCCAGGAATTGAACTGGGGTCTCCCGCATTGCAGGCGATTCTTTACCAACTGAGCTATCAGGGAAGCCCAAATTAGAGTTTATCAGGGAAAGTGAAAGTTAAGTCGCTCAGTCATGTCCAACTCTTTGCAGCCTCATGGACTGTAGCCCACCAGGCTTCTCTGTCCACGAGACTCTCCAGGCAAGCATACTGGAATGGGTTGCCATTTCCTTCTCCAGGGGATCTTCCTGACCCAGGGATCGAACCCAGGTCTCACGCACTGCAGACAGACACTGTAACCTCTTGTGCCACCAGGGAAGCCCAGGGAGATACACTCAATTATCTCCCCCACAACTTACTTATTACCAAAAGGGAAGATGTTTACTAGATAGTGGAGAGACACAGTACGTACCACTTGAATCAAGTATCAAAGTTAATGTCAACAATAATGAGACAATACATCACACACCTCCCAATGTGAGGCTTTGTGGACCTATTATTATTGTTTATGTTGTAGTCAAAATGTAACCAAAAATGCATACTGAGTCAAGTCATGAGGAGAACAACCCTAAATAGGAGTGGAATTCACAAAATGACTGGCATCTAAACTTCAAAAATATCAGTACTACAAAAGACAAAAAGAACAGCTGGGAAACTATTTCAGACTAAAAAAGATAGACATTAAAGCTAAATGCAGTGAACTGGTTTCCAAACTTAAAAATAAAAAATAAAAAGTTGCTATAAAAGGACATTTAACAGAGTAACATTTGAATAAAAGCTTTAGATTAAAATATTGTACCACTGTTTTCAGATTTTGATAATTATTTTATGCTTATATGGGTGACTGTCCTTGTTTTAAGAACTATACCCCCAAGTACTTAAGAGGGTAAAGGGGAGTGAGGTCTGCAACTTATGTTTTCAAATGGTTCATGAAAGTGTCTGATGAGAGAAATGACAAAGAAGTTGTGGCCAAATGTTAACTACTATAAATCTGGATGAAAACGATTTCTGGGTTCTTCACACTATCCTTACAATTGTCCTACAATCTGCAATTATTTCAGAATCAGAAGTGAAAACACTGAGCATATTTTTATTTACTCTATATTATCAGTTAATACTTGCGAGTCCATGCTTACCAAGGTGAAGAGGAGCAATAAGCGGTAGGGGAAATGCACTGGAACTCTTCATGAGCCAAGAGAAAAGGAACTGAGGCGCAACCTCGAGGACGGGCGTGTGTTCGTACTGAAAATACTCAGTCACAGAAATGTAAATTTTTCATTTTATTCAAAGTTGGTACAGAAGTGCTAACGTTTCCATAAAATAATTACTATACTTCAGTTACAGGACAAAATACCACAGAAAGGAATATACTTTGCAAGAAATGTAGTTCATCTTAAGTTTCCAAATACTTTTAAAGGCTAATGCAGCAGCTGGCAAAATAACACACAGTACACAGAGAACAGTGTATTTTACAGAGTCAGTAATGAAAACTGACAGCTCTTTAGCAGATTTGCTTCATTTTTTTTTTTTAAACAATAACACTTTTAAAAACACATTAAACCAAGATCATATATGTCTACAATTTAAAAAATCAGATTGCATACAATAGAAGAGTCAAGTTAGAATTGTCATGTATGGTTAACAATCCTAAATCTACAATTTCAATTGTATTCCTTTCAATATGGAAGTTACCTGGTTTATACCAAATTCTACTTTCTGTTCGCAACTAAAACATTATACAATGAGATGGACTTGGTAAGTCAAACCTTAAAAAAGAAAAAAAAAAAAAAAACACGCTGCAGACAATGAACGGTACACTGGAAATCAGTTTACAATTCAAAAAACTCACCAATAACTCAACAACTTCATTTAACATCACATTTGGTCTACAATGCATAACTGACAAAACAATCCATGTACACAATACACACCCCAGTGCACAGACTGGTCTCATAGAACGTGTGAACAAAGCTTTAATAGGCAGGACACTGGGAAAAACATTTTTCAATGTAGACATCTGTTAAAAATGCGTTAATACTTACATATCAAAATTACTAGATAGAAGGCAGCAGTACTCTGCTGACATTTGGCTTAAAAATAAAGGAATGAATGAAGCAATTTCACAGGATATTAGAAAAGGAATTGGTTTTCTTCTTGAAGAAGACTACTAACTTTTGCACAGCAACTATTTTTGATATCCACCTTATCAAAAAAAAAAAAAAAAAAAAAAAAAAAAGGAGCAGCAGCAGCAGCAGCACTGAGAAACATAGCACAGTTCACATGTGACTGCCAACACAGGCCCAGGCAGCAGAAATGGGACATTCAAGCAAAGAACGGGTAAATCCTCGCTTTCATTTCTGAACTCTGTTGGCAATCCATCAACTGAAGCAATATTGGTGGGGGGAAGCAGGGCAACAGGTTCCATACCATCATCTGACACGAATGTAATATTCATTATTTAAAAAGAAAATAATAAAGCTTTTGCATATTAACAACCCCACAGAAAAGTCCATGAACAAAAAAGACTAGTTGATCTGTTTGCCACTCAAGAGAGATCTCACAGTGAAATGAAAAAGTTCTAACTGTACGTATTTACACCGCGACAGCCACGTGCACCTAGACTAAAGCAATCGTTCATGGAAATTAGAGATGAAAGATACTCTGCCAAAGGCATCTTCAAAAGCATCCTTTAAGTTCTTAAAAACAATTGTAGATTTAAAAACAAAATTTAAAGGTACAGAGCACATTCTATATAGTATATAGAACTAACAGGTTATTACTGCTTTGCCTTATCACACATGGCTAAGCCAAAGATGTTCCTCACACCTCTCCTTTTCCCTGTATTTCTCGTTCCTCTCAACTCCACCAAAGCCTGAGGTGCTACATTCTTAAAAACTGCTGTAGGGACACACCTGCTGGCTTTTTGCTGTGGGCCATACTCTCTCCCTCAAAGTGCTCAGGCTAATTCTTCTAAACCATGTTCCATTAGTCTACACCAGCTTGAATCTTCTTTCCATATTATTATTAAAGTTGACTATCCCTAAGATAAATATATGAAACAGAGGAGAGTGGGAAAAAGGTAGTCACTTGTCTCCATTCTGAGAGTTTTCCTATCTTTTGATGTATAGGCAAGATCCAAGAGAGAGATCTATTTATTCATTGCCGATAAACAGGGGCTAACTATTCAAATGAAGAAAGTGAGGAGTAAAACAAGGGCAATGCCGAGTGCAAGAAAACACATTATTTTTTCTTCTTTTGCAGGCATATTCATAGATTTCATCTAACCTAGTCTTGTAACACAACAGGCAAAAGAATCCTTTAGACCCTTACAATCAATGTGAAAAGCAAAAAGTAGTTGATTTGGCAGATGTCTCACTTTGTTTGATGCTTGTGACACCTGGATCGAATTCTGCTCTATTAAAATGAAGGTAGTCAGGCATATGAAAAAATACCTTCATTAAGCTTATTAAACTTACACAAAGATTAAAGATTAGTATTTGCCCTATTAAAATATGAGATTTCTCCATGCTCTCAGGGTGCTATTGACAGGAGGTAAAATTTCCTACAGATTTATGATTAAAAAAAATAACCCAAAGGCTCTACAGCTTAAAGCATGTTTGTCAAAATGCTCCACCCACAGAAACCTACAAGTCTGTTCCTGTTTCTCCAGTTCAATCGTAGGGAAGAGCCCACAGGCCCCGTTTTAGCTGGTAACCCCCCAGTACAACTGCAGCAGTCCTGACACTAGTATTCTCTCCTCCACCAAAGCAGAACACAGGCCCTCAGACTAGGACACTGACCCTCTTATGACTGAGGACCCCCGATTCAGGTACCTCTCACCGGCCAGGGCTTGCAGCACTGCGGTGCTCATCCCGACAACTCCGGAGACGACCCATGGCGGGCTTCTTATGCTGGGCACTTGCGGGATACTGAGAGTACTGTTAGCCTTGTGCTTTCCACACGTGGAGTTACACACATGAGGGAACATGGTTTTGTGCTTTCTATAAAACTTACTTTAAGCTTTGTTATCATGGAATGTGAAACTCTTGTCACATGTATGCTCTCAGACATGCCTACCCAACCTACACTGGAAAATGATAAAAGTTAAAACATACTCACAGAATAAGTAACCTTAAATCTTTATTTAAGGATATAAAGGAAACAAACACAGATGAATAAATAACATTTAAGCTGCAACACAAGTTAGACCTACCTGGTTCTTTGAACCTAAATAAAGGCTGCATGTAAAATACGTAAATATAAATGTATTTTCTTTACTAGTCATAGCAAAATTTAAAAAGAGGAATTATGTAAGAGTTATGTTTCAAGAAAGGGAAAGGTGTGAACTAGCAGATTAAATATCAGCAACTGAAAGGCGCTAATCAAAACATAAATTTCAGAAGCTGGTTATATTAAGGAATACCCTACAGAATGGCCTGTGCCACTTTGGGATTTCAATACTCTACATAGCAATGAGCTTTATTTCAGTTTCCAACTACTAAAACAAAAAAGTGAGTTATTAGTGAACATTCCACTTACAGAGGTATAGGCGACACTGATATACTGAAAAATTATCCAGACAAGTTTCTCCAGAGGCAATAAAAAAAGTAAACACTCCTTTACCCAGCAGCACTTGGGTATACAAGGTGAATTTACCAGGGAAAATACAAGTCTCCAATAAAGATGTGGTTAGCTACTCTCGATCTGTGCTGTTGCCGAAATCACTGAAAAATGTACTTCCCTCACTGATAGAGTTCACTCTCTGTAAACTGTCTGGGGGTGCAGGGGGGGGGGGTGCGGAGGCTCCATTATCGGGGAAACAATTACAATCCAGGGCTTCTCTGAGGAGAGCAGGGCACTGCACCTACACTAACAAGAATCTGAGGCCACTGTGCTTTGTCTGATTTATTCTAGCATCCCTCTACCCAAACACACCATAAATCCAGGTAGCCAAATCGAACCTCAGAAGTCATTACATAAATTAAGGTTACTGGTTTAAGTCAAGTCTCAGATTATGGTCCTCCCTCCAAAAAATAAAGTGCATGAGATGAGAAATGATGCAGATGTATCAAACCTTGGTGTTTACTTCTGAACAAAAGACTACATGCCAATGGTTAAGGCTATTAGTTACCAGATAAATGGGGTGCTTAACCCGAAACAAAAAGCTAAACCCTATCTTTTATAAAGGATTTGAGATGGAAACAAACATATAAAATTATATCAATTCACACAACATTCCTTTAAAGGTGAATCAGTAATTTAAAGCCTTATTCCTGCATTGGAGAGAGAAGTTTAAATAAAAACATTTATATGACAACGTGAATAATGGTGTGAGACTGAGCACTGGCAAAGCCTATCAATTATTTTGAACCTTAGCTAAATTCTGTTCTGCAGTCAAAGTAACTGAAAGTAACTCTTCCATCAGAGGTGAGAGTTTGACCAAAAAAAATACCAAATTAGGAGAAGTTAGCTTAATGGAGGAAAAGGGGGTTGGCAGCCCTGAGTTAAGTCAACTAAGAAAACCAAGCGTAGTGATTAAAACATCAACCGTAGTGATTAAAAGATTACTTCTTACATAATCCAGCTTCACACCTAACTAGTACAGAAGAGTTTCTCTCTATGCCAACTGACTAGTTCCAACTTTTTACCTTTAATTGCTGCAACAAGGCTTTTTGGCATCAAAACAAACCCCATTCCTCTCTACATTGCGATACCATCATTTCCAAGGGACTGGTGTGAATTTTAACTACTTCTGCCTAATTTTTGAAAAGTGAGCTTCGAGAATAAAATTCTGATAAATTATTAGGGCTTTTGTTATTAGTGAACACTCTGGAGCATTAACAGTTTAAGCTAATAGGTATTTTAGTACATTTAAACACAACTACTATTTAGCGAATCCTTCTCTGGGTCCAGGCCTTCAAATCTGGGGCAGAGCACCACTTGTGCACACCGTGGCAATAAGCCTGAGAGTGAATTAAGCTGACAAAAGATCAAAATAGGAATATGTTAAGTGTTCAAACAAGAATAGGTGAATTAATTAAAGCAATGTGAGAGAAGACAAATCAAGGGGAAAACCAGTCTCTTTGAATGGTAGGTGGGCCGACACATAAACAGGAATAAGTCCTATCTCTGACGTCTGCTCAGGCTAATGTCAACATTAAAAGGACAAGCAACTTAACACCCAGCTAATGAGAAATCTTAGGAATACTGACGCCTAGGGCTGCTACACCCAGGTACTTCTCAGCATCTCATCTAGCAGTTTTTCCGACTTCTTCAGAAAATCTTGTCCTGGCAGGTCTCTGTAGTAACATAATTTAACAGCAATGGTCTTTAAACATCTCTCAACCCAAACTCGGAAATGCAGAGGTGTCACTGCTAAATACCTGTGGGGTCATTTTGAGCCATCATAACTCAGATGAAAATGACACAGGGGAGTACAGGGTAAACAAAGGAATGCCAAGTGCGAACATTAATGGGTCTAACTTTTTAATAGCTAATAATATAGCAGGTCTACAGGGTGGTGAAGAATGAAAGTAACCTGTATTACGTGATCTCTAAAGAGAGAGGATCCACAAAACTCAATATAGAGAAGATAACAAGGGACTGAGAAATGTAGAGACTTAAAGGTTCTAACCACCCTGGACAAGACTTTTTAAGCCCCTACTCAGCCTCAGGTTAGAGAACTGAGTAGCAACCTTCCTCCCCAATTCTTAAAATGTGAAATTTCATCAAGCAACAGGCCCCTGTTAATTACTTCATGTGCCATCCCTAAGAGTTCGGGCTTTGTGACCCAGGCCAGCCTCTTTCTGCAAAAAGACAATGGCGCCTTTGAGCCAAGTGAAAAAGAAGCCTTGGGAGATCAGATCTGCTGGACGGAGGCCAAAGGACACAGCAGCACTGCTACTGCTTGATGCTTCTCTAACCAGAAGATAAGAGTGATAACTTCACTAGGAAAGAAAGGCTGGGGAAAAGATTGGCTCTGCTGTTTCAAAAGCCACTTACTATCTCAGGGTAGAAAGACAAAATATTCTTCAACAGGGAAATGAGACATTCCACAAAGAAACCCATAATCACTCTGCATGCCAGGGCAACAAGCTCTTCTCATCAGATCTTGAGACTAAGACTGCCCGAGAGGACAAAATCTAAGAACTGGGGATACCAGATGAGACAGTAATTTTCTCCACCTTTGAATACCAGTGTCCTCACTTCATTCTGACTTTTAGCTAACTATTTCAGTCAATCACTCTTAGCCAGTTCTCAATCTTAGCTTGAGCCAATAAGAAAATATATACATATTAACGTCTAGGTATCAATGTCATCACTTAGGACCCATTTAGTGTAAAGTATGACTATTTTGCTAGCTTTAGGAGAGACTATGTATCATTCCATGATCATTCTAACGAAGTAACGACTGAAGAATGGTCCCTTGAAATGAAGCGGCAATCAGGAATTCACATACTCATTCAAGCATATTATCTATTACTGGGAAGCAATAAGAAGGGCAAGCTTCAGGGACTTCAGTCTAAATAAAGTGATGTTTACACTGGCAAGAATAAACAATCCTAATGGATATGCTAACAACCATTCCTTATTTACAAACATTAGTACTCTAAACTTGACCTACTGCTATATACACACAAATAAGACACAAGATGATGTATTTTATGTACCATACTAAGACAACAGCAGAGAGAAGGCAGGGGGATGCTAAGACCCCAAACTATTAGGAGTCAACATTAAACAAAGCGGGGGAAATCCACTTAAGACACCACCTATTCATTTATGCTTTTAACAGAAGGGATAAGAAGGCTGCTCAGCCAATATGTCAAATCTCACTGCTGAGTTACACAGCAATGTGTTCAAAGAAAAATTTTAATTTCTACAACTTAATGGCAATTTTAAAAATCTGAGATCTTATTATTTCCCCAAATACCAAAAGGCTGTCTCAAAAGAAGAACAGTTCCTTTGAGAAAAGAAGAGGACAAACCATAAGTCCAGATTTGGACACCTGGTTTGCTGTTCTTCCCAACAGACTTTGTAACCTTGGATATGTCACAGCCTCGGCCTCCACTTGAGGACGGTCCTTACTTTCATTTGGCCCCCAGCTTATTAAATCTTAAGAATGAAACTAAAAAAAATTCCACAAGGCACTCTAATAAGCTCTCAGAAATCATACTATTCAAACACAAATTATTTTCTCAACTACAGATTCAGTCCATCACAAAGCCTCCTGGAGATGGGAAGACATTATGCTACCTAGTAATTTCTAAAAATCAACTTTGAACTAATCAAGTCCATCATAATGAACTTAGTTTACAAATACAAAAAAATTTAAAGTCATCATGACTGAGTTTTGATCCAAAATCTACAAAAGTATCTAAAAAAGTAATAATTTTCCCCTAAAGAATACAAGGTTAATAAAACCATGCAATTTAAAAAATATCAGAGATTACAGAAAAGTCAAAGAAAGTAGATACAAAATTAGTTTCCTTCATGTGCCATGGAGGAAAAAGGACAGCATGCACAAAGAACGACATCATGTGGAGAGCTTTTCTCAAACGTCTTTTGTACCCTGTGCTCATGAAGGGGAATCCACCTGTGAAAAATGGATTCTCTTCCAGGAACGCTGAAACTGGATACTGAGCCATGCCAAGACAGAGGATCCTACAATTACACAAGTCCTGTAATCTCCATAGGACACAGTACTAAATCCGTAGAAGCTCTCTTGAATCTGCCATCCATTCTACAGAAAGGCTATACTGCAACCCCACCAGTGGCAAAGCATGCACTCTTCTGAGTTTCCTGTTACTGATGGCCTGTTTGCAATGAAATATCCTCATGCTCTAAGTCACTGTAACTGTTTAAACAAAAATGCAGAGGCTGCGTACATACGTTATCTTAAAAAAAAATTTGGAAAAAAACTTATGAAGGATACATTATGATCTCAGAATGATATTTTCACTCTAAAAACTCAACTTCAACGTATCACGATCTAATCAAGTGGGGCAACCCAACACAAAAGCCAAGTTAAAATTTTTCTTCAAATTTCCAGACATATTTTCCAATGGATCCACTCAGGAAGGTTAACTAGTTAATAAAGAATGTTACCAAATGACAAGAACAAAGCTAGAGAATTAATGGTGTACAAGGAGTCACCTGTTCAGCTTAACTGATCAAACACTGCTTTAGGGGATGCTAATTTTCAAACTATATAAACGATCTTAACTTGGTCAGTAAATTTGGGGATCATCAGCAATGTTAACTTCATTTTCTCCCCCCCATAATCATTTACAATACAGTCATATGACATACAACTTTATAAAGACAAGACTACTTGGTGACCATTTGAGTGTGGTTCACTTAAACTTCAGAGGAGGAAAAAAAAGAAAAAAGAAAACAAAAACAGCTGGAACTTTTCCCCAACATTCCATATACTGGTGGTACAGGAACAGCTACAAAAAACATTCCTCTTCCTTTCTTCCAGCATACAGAATCCATAGGCTCATGCTAACAAAACGAACCTGGCAAACGAACTTGCCCTGAAACAAGTACTCCACAAGCACATGTTAGATTTTCAGTACATAATGGATTATACAATGTACAAATTCAGTTCTTTAAAATGGGAGTAGGGATTACAGAGACAGAGAAAAAACTTTAAAATGAGCAAGTCTTCTATTTCAGGGTAAGAAGGTCTACCAAGATTTGGCAGTGCGGACAGTGTATCTTACTCATGATACCTTAGCATATAACTCTGCTCTAAGTGCTCTATGAGAATAATTGGTCTCTCCTTACTTTGGTATGGAAAATTTTAAACCATATTTGCACTATTCAGTCTGTTTAAACAAGTTTTACTTCATTTAGGTTGAAAATTTACTTTCATCCATCTCTGGGAAAATAAAAGTCTTGCAAATAGATGATTTTTCTGCTAAGTAAAATTTGGCTAAAACCTACAGCGTAAACAATGCCTGAGAGATGCAACAGTTACATAAGTTTGCAGGATTTTTTTGTTGTTGTTGTTGTTTTCCAAAGACCAGTATTTTCTTAAGTTAGTGTCTCATCATATCCTTAAAAGTTCATAAGGAGAAATAAACAAACATGAAAATTCCAAGTGAACACACAGCAAAAAGTCCAATATTGAGTATTACTTTAACTTGTGGAGGTTCTTCCAACATTTGTAAACAAACAGCCTCCTCCTCCATCAGGTCTCTGAGACTCCTCTTGCTGAGGCTCTTACTTTTAAAGCCACAAAACCAATCGATGAACTTCCAGTACTGGCTTCCGTCCTCTGCTTCTTTCTTTCTCTCTTTCTCACCCATGAGCGCTGCCTGCCCGTTGGAATACGCATCCACGGGTGTTTCTGCCTCCGAATGACCTAAGGAAGCCACTGGGTTGCCCTCCTCTCTGCAGGTCACCAACAGATTCACATCTTCCGGCTGCAGGCCCTTGATGCTGTCCTCAGACTTCCCATTGGGGATGACGTGGTTGATGGCCTCGCTATTCTCACTGCATCTCAGAATGCTCTTCTCTTGCATTTTGTACGGTTCATCTTTTGGGGAGCAGCTCTCCTTGACCACCAGGCTCTTCTTAGACCAAAAGGTGGTGGTGCGAATCTGTTCCTTCGTAGGAGGTGGTGTGAGAAGACTAACAATTACAGTAATGAGTCCTGTGATCCAAAACAACGCTGTGGCCACATACATGTAATGGATGTCTTTAATGAAGACTGGCCTGTTATCAGGTTGGTCACATTCCGGGGCACGGTAGGCAAAGGCCAGTGTCAAGCGGACTGCTCCAAGGATAAAGCCCGCCATTCCACCATAGAAAGCCCCTTGTTCATTGCAGCGCTTCCAGAAAATGGCCAGAAGGAACAGGGCTGCAACTGGGGGCGTCAGATAGTCAGCTACCTCCTGGATGTAAAGGTACATCTGGCCTCCTTGCATCTCCACGATGATGGGCACCCACGCGATGCTGATCACCACCATGAAGGCCACAAATATCCTGCCCACGATCATCAGTTCCCGGGAGCTGGCGCTCTTGCGGATGAGTTTGTACACATCGAGGGTGAATATGGTGCTGGCGCTGTTGAAGATGGAGTCCAAGTCACTCATCAGAGCGGCAATCATCACGGCCATCATCAGGCCCCGGAGGCCCACGGGAACCAGCTTCATCACGAGGCGCGGGTAGGCAATGTTAGAGCACCCAGCTCTGCTTCCACACACCTGCATGCAGTGCTCGGGGTTGATGCAAGCTATGTCATCGGCAAACAGTATCCGGGAAATCATTCCGGGGACCACTATGATAAACATTGGCAGAAGCTTCAGGAAGCCGGCCATCAGGGTGGAGCCTTTGGCATGAGCAATGTTTTTGGCTGCTAGGACCCTCTGCACGATGACCTGGTCAGCACACCAGTACCAGACTGAAGCCGGGGTCTGCCCAAGGATGAATCCAGGCCAAGGAACGTCTTCATCTGTTGGGTTCCGCAACATTTTCAGTGCGTCTTTCTTGGGGTGGACATTACAAGAATTTGTGTTGGAAAGGTTGTACGTCAGCAGGATGGAAGTGACATTGGGTGAGGCCAACATGTACCTTCTCTTAACTTCCTCAAACCCGCCAATCTCCATCATGCTAATCACCATAAGTGTGAGTGCCCCAACGATCATGAGCAGAGCCTGCAAGGTGTCTGTGTAGATTACTGCGACAAGGCCTCCGGTGACTGTCAGCAAAGCGGTCATGCCAATGAGCAGGATGACAGACACATAGAGGTTCCAACCCAAAGACTCCTGGATAAAGAGGGCACCCGAATACAGATCCACAGAGAGCTTGGTGAAGATATAGAGAATCAGAGACAACGCTGCAAAATAGACCTGAATCCTATGGCCACCAAATCGCTTGGACAAATATTCAGGCATGGTGTATACCCCCGACCGGATGTAAATCGGGATGAAAACCCATCCCAGAAGTTGCAAAAGCAGCAAGGCATTGAACTCCCATGCGCCCACTGCAAATCCACTTGCGGCTCCAGATCCTGCCAGCCCAATGAAGTGCTCACTCCCAATATTGCTCACAAATAGAGAGGCACCAATTGCTACCCAGGTCATAGAGCGCCCCGCCAAGAAGTATCCACTCACGGTGCTTCTATTAGATTTCCACATGGCAAAAAAACCAATGCACATGACCAGGATAAAATACAGGGCCACTATGGCAATGTCTGCTGTCTCCAGTACAGCCCTCATGTTTGGTAACTTTGCAAATAAAAGCGTCCAATGACAGAAGTGTCCGACTTTTTATTTACTCATGAGTAACCCCAGCCAAGTCTGGAAACCATACGTGAACTGGACTACACAGAGCAACACAGCAGGTCAAAGTCTTTGTCCTTTGGTTTGCTGTCTTGATGGTGGTGGTTGTGATAAACTTTGAAGGAGACAGTTTAAATTTTCCTCCGCTTCTTAATTGGGATTGAGAACTTAGCTCGTCCTCTTAATCCACTCTCCACAAGACCATCAGCATTTACTCAGGGGCTGGAGGAGACATTCTGAGTTGCAGCTAAGTCTAGTGAAGCCTACTGTACCAACCCTGCAAGGCAGCAAAGACAAAAGACAAAGATTGAATTAGAGGAGGGGCTCACCAAGCGATGAGGAAACTTTCAGTCTAACAAAACGGCGCAACAAGACATTATTAAAAAAAAAAAAACTTTAAAAATATATATACTTTAGTTCCACAGGAAAGAGCAATCCATGCTATCACTTAATGTCAGGAAGAATATTTATCATTTTAAACTGAAAACAAAAATATACTGTCCTAAATAAGTGGTCTAACTTCTCTGGCAACCGACAACTGCCCATCGTGACACTGCACTTTCTTCTCTTACTGTGGTAGTCTCAGACTGGAAAAGCACCGAGGTCGTAAAGCAACCTGGGGGAGGGGGACTCTAATTATTCATAATAAATAAGGTCACCTAAATGAATCTTCAGTCTTCCCAGGTGGCTCAGTGGTAAATAATCCGTCTGCCAATGCAGGAGACACAGGTCGATCCTTGCGTCGGGAAGATCCTCTGGAGGAGGAAATGGCAACCCACTCCAGTATTCTTGCCTGGAAAATCCCATGGACAGAGGAATCTGATGGGCTACAATCCATGGGGTCGCGCACAGTTGGACACGACTTAATGACTAAACGACAACAAAATGAATCTTCAGATACTGCTGAGTTCTAAGAGTAATGTATTTTGTAGCTAAATTAGGGTCCTGGATAGAACAGGTATTGACTAGGTATTATCATCCACTCCCAAACACAATACCAAGTATTGCTTAATCTAGGTAGACTACTGTCACAAAACTTCCCTAAATTCCTACCACAAATGTACATCTGTGCTAGTCATCACACAGTAACCTAGAAACTTGACGTGACTCCTGCCTCAAAGGGAACCAGATGTTCCTACAAAGACAGGAACATACAATTTATAAACAACCCTAAATTTTTATTCTGCTAGCTAGAAGGAAGACACTGAAAAAAGTGTTTTTTCTTGTTGAAGGGTATACAAGGCAAGGAGAGGAGGGAAAAAGAGAAAAATTTTCTGGAAGACTGAAAAACAACATCATTATTGTTATATCTTCCAAACCTAAACAAAATAGACATCTGTAAGCCATTAGGTAACAAATTATTGTCAATATTAATCAGATTTTTTCAGTCCTGGATTAAGAAAATCACTGAAAAACCGACATTTAAATTTACCTAAAATTTAGTTTATGAATATGACAGGTTTTCTCCTGGAAAAAGAGAGAAATTCTGAACCTTCAAAGTAATTATAATTGGAGCTGAGGAACAATATGAAAAACATTTTGTTATTCAACCTAATGCCTTCCACATGTTAACTCCTAAAGTGATTTCTCCTTTTGAGATAAGGCAACCTCAGAGTGAAATGTTTTTCTATGCTTGACAAAGCAGATGCTTTTTGATGAACCTAGATTATTTTCCTTTAAAAATTAGTAGCAAAGTTATCAAGTCCTATAAATGATACTAAAGCCATCTCTTTTCAAAACAGACCACAGTACAAGTCACTTAACAGCATACGTCTTAAGGAGCTGGGGAAAAAGCTTAAACATAAATGCTCTACTGTATTAGTTATTAAGTCTAATTAATAACAGTGCCACATAGAAATGTCTTAAACCCTTCTCTATGCCTTTTTGAAGTTGAACACACTACAACAATTATACTAAAAAAAACTGACCGAATAAAATCCTTCGTCCTAAAACTCAGTGTCAATAATGACTGGCATGAGTAAAACTGCCACAAACAAAAACACACTAAAAGCTGGGACTTGTTTCGCTTTATTCTTGCCAAATCCTGAAACTGGTAGTATTTCTATGACTACTTTCTCTGACCCTGAAACATTCCAGTTATTTAAAAAAAAAAAAAAAAAAAAACCTGGATACTATTTAGGAAGAATTACCTAAATTTCAAACAAAATCTAATCAAATAACTAATTAACAATTATTATTTATAAAGGCACCTTTAGTGTTTCAGTTAAGAATTAGGTCCTCAACTACAAAGACAACTGTAGCTGGCAGTTACGAGATTCTTCCCTGTCATCAACAGAGCTCCCACTGCCACCCAACATCCAGCCACACCCCTGTGATTCTCTTCCAACTTACACATAGATAAGCCTAGTTCACTGGTCCAAGGGCCAAGTGTCTCTCTTCTCAACGGCAGTCGTTGGCCATCTCCTCAAGAAGGGACAAACACCCAGTGTGTTTATTTTTGTTTGGAGGGAAAGTGGAGTGGGGTACGCATTGTAGTGGCCACTACAGCAGCTTATTCGTTCAAAGAACAAAGCGCTCAGACACAAAATAAGCCCTTCCTTCTCCAATCACTAGGAAGCACTGCAAATCGACCACACTGTTTCCCATTGTCAAACATGATGCAAGTCAGACATCTAACCCATACTGCGCTCCCTGATGAACGCTTAGGCTGGTCTAACCCCTAACTTCCCTAGAACAGCAAGTGGGTCAGCTAGAGAAAAGATGTTCTTTCTGCCCAGAGCAGGGGTGGCAGGAAGAGGCAAACACTAGCTCAGGGCTTGAGTTCGCAACGCTTTCTGCCTCCTCAGATCCTTCAAAAGCCACTGCCGGCAGCCCCCATCTCACAGGACACCGTCAGTCTGTGGACAGACTTAAGATTTTTCCAATTTAAACAAAAAACATCCAGAAATCAGCACCTAGTTAAGACCGGAAAAGGAAAATAAAAATAGGTCAAATCAGTTTATAGAAAGATGTAAAATACTACAATGCAATGCACCAAATTCATATCTAGCCATTTAGAGATTGTCACAGCCTTGACCTTCAGCCTTTCAGAAAATGAACTGTGCAATTCCTAAAAATGGTCTCAAATAAAACATAGAGTAGGTTTTGCATATTTTTTCCCACTCTTTTTAAAAAGCAAACATTTCTACAACAAAAATATAATGAACATTATCCAGAGTTCCTTTACTGTTAGAAAGAAGCCACATGGAAAAATTTTTTCTCCAGCTGCTAAAAAGAAGCCTTTTAATTTATGTTTTCATATTTCTAGGACTAAGCTGGTTCACAGTTGAGAGAAATCCCTTAAGTGAGAAATGTAGGACAAGGAATAAAGTAGGTATAGTAATGATAAGTATGTGAGCTGGTTCCTTCCTACTGCATTTTTAGGAAAACAATATAATGTAAGTAATAGTCACAGAATATATAAAGAAATAGTCCCCTAGTTATAATGGCCACTGTAATAAATTTAGCCAATTTCAATCAAACACAAGGGTGTCATGAAACAGAGAGACTCCTCCCAACAGGAGGGGGCTTCCTTCTCAAAAAGCAGTGTTTTATTGGGAGTTCTGCACAAAATTAGAATACAATCTTGTACATGAAAGCACTATTTCATGTACTTGGATGAACTACATTACAACTGAAGAATTAATCCAGATAGAGAAGCATACATAAATATTTGCTGCTTGAACTAGAATCAAATAGGAAAGACCAAATTAACATCATCTATTAAACTCCTTCATAATATATCAAAACATAATTAGTTATAATGACCAAATCTAACATCTCTCTTCTATTATCTAGGGAGACCATACAATTTATCTTCCAAACTAGGAAGTTATTCTGGGACAGTCCATCAAAATAGGATGTATGGTCACTCTAAAAAGAAAATCATCTGCTATAGAAACCAAAGAACAAGTAAAACAATTCCTAAAGCCATCAGGGCTCCAAGTCATAATCAACTCAATGAGGCATGTGGACTGACAAAGAGTAGAACCCAATGACTCTCAAAGTGACCAAACCATGATCTTTTTAGCTTTGGGCTCAAAATGACCATCTGAACAGGCAAAATCCAGTACTGTCAAAAGTAGGCTTGCCAAGTCTTGTGCATTTGCTGACCCAATGGTCTGATAAGGAGTAAGTAACACCTAGGAAGTATGTCATCTTGCCCAGTGCAACAGACAGGTGTTCAGTGAATGTCACTTCACCATCTACAACTTGCATAGACTGGAAGTGGTGCTATAAGCCTCTTTCAAAGTAAAGTGCCAACGATACCCCCGGCATTTTAGGAGCTTCTTGTGCTGTGCCTGCTACATGCTCAGTTGCTCAGTCATGTCCGACTCTTGGGACCCCATAGGCTGTAGCCCACCAGGCTCCTCTGTCCATGGGATTCTCCAGACAAGAATACTGGAGTGGGCTGTCATTTCCTCCTCCAGTCCAACTCTTTAGGACCCCATAGACTGTAGCCCTACAGGCTGTTCTGTCCATGGAATTTTCTAGGCAAGAATACTGGAGTGGGTTGCCATTGCCTTCTCCACAGGAACATCTTAGAAATTATTTATTGATAAAAGATGAAATAATGTATTAAATACGCAGTTCTCTCACAAATATTTTAAACTGACTCCCAACCACCTCATCAACTATTAGTGCCTATCTACATCACTTCATTCAAATAAAACTCACTCAAGTAAAACTCAAGAAAACAAAAAACTCACTAAATGTATATAAAAATCTACTTTTCAGACATATTTTTCACCTTGACTCGAAGTCCAATAAACCCAATTCCACTAGTGGAACAGGTTACTCGTCTTGGTACGTAAATGCTCGTAACAGGACCTTTTGTTGCCCAATCCCTGCTTACCTTAAAAACGTAGAGCTTGGCTATGAGGGCAGTTTATCAGTGACACCAAAACGAAAGTTGAGTGCTTCTAACAGAACTTAGATCAATTCCAGCCTATTCAAAATTACAAGTGGAGCTGGAGATATTATCTGTAGTCATATAACAGTCCCTAAAACTTTTAAGGAGTCTGCCCTTAAATTTCTTTGGCAAAGTATTTCAAGTATGCCAACAATCTCGCTGAGCTTTTCGAAGTATATAAGAAATGTTCAAAGCCCTGAATTAAACTCAAATGGCTTATTCTGAGGGTTTATATTCTGAGGGTTCCTAGTCCCCGTGTCCCATCACAGGGGAGGGAGGTGAGGCGGAATGAGCAGGGATTAAAGCCCCACTCCAGCAGCCTCGACCAAGCAGAACTTTTCAGCAAAGTACTGGTGGGAAGGGGATTAGGAGGGATGGCTTCCCAGGTAAGTAAACTAAATCTTCAAATAAAATCTTCTTCATCTAGGAAAGTTCATAAACCACCAGACTTATCACTTCATCCATATACAAAAATCCCCTGAGATGTAGTCATTTTTATTTGTTTCTACCACTGCAGAAGTGTGGCTCACAACGGCTCTTTTTGGTTTTGCTTGTTCTTCTAAAGAAGTCTCAGAGAATGAAGAAGGGCTTTTGGGTATGGGGGCAACTTTGAAACTACCACGGGTTTCAACCTTTATTGGATGATACTAGATATTTGTGTATGGAGCAAACTCCAATAACCTATTTCTTTGAGAGAAATGAAAATGTAAAATAACAGAGCTGTAGTGCCTATGGTACCGTATCATGTAATCCCAACAACTAAACATTGGTGTTAACTTTGAATGGGGAAGAATTCAAGAGGTTCAGCGCGGTTTGCTTATAAAAGATTGATTATCATGTAAGTTATACATAATGGAGATTAAAAAATAAAACCCTGGCACTAAGTCCTGACACCTTGCAGGTACTGTGCTTTAAGTGCTTTCTGCATTACTTTAATCCTCACAATAATTGTAGGAGAAGTACAATTATTATGATATTACACACAAGAAAACTGAAACCAGTGAGGTAGTGTAACACCCCAAGATACAGTTATTTGTGTTTACATCTGGATTTGTACTCCCATCTGGATTTGTACTCCCATCTGTGTCTAAACTGCTTCTTCACTTAATCACCACACAATACTACCTTTAACGAAAAGGGCAATTTAATAACAGAAACAATATTAATAAAAGATTGTTCAACATCATCATCAAAAAGTTTTAAAATTTTTGAGCTTGCAGAGAAAACACCTGAGATGTATAAATAACAAATGTTAACAGAAAAAGTACATAGGAGAAAGTCCAACTTAAATATCTATGTATGATCATACGTGATAGATATATGTACAAAGAAAATAAAGAGATTAAAACAAAAAGAAGTCCCAGGTACAGGCTTCCTATATAAGTACAAACATGCAGATCAGAAAATCCAGCTAGAAGACCAAGGTTTAACCAGTTTCTCATCCAAGACGAAGGCTTTTGCCTCCATTCTGTTTTTCAGCATTAGAATTAAAAAATTAAGTCTCAAAGTCTATTCTACACCTGACCTTGTTACCATGGCTATATGAGTCTCAGTCTGCTAACTTCCATCTTTAAGACATTAGACTGAAAAAGTCAGCTCTATGATCTATAAACATGAGTTCTCATAGTAAAACCTACAGACCACTTTTCTTACTGAATGAACTGTTTGTAACCACCTATCCTTTTCTCAGAGTACGCACAATTTGGCTCATCAACTCTGAAACCACTGAATTCTTCCTCATCTCAGAGAATGTCAATTCCATCCTTACTATTATTGCTCCAGTCAAAAATTAACAGCGATCTTTGAAGGCTTGGGCTTCCCTTGTGGCTCAGACGGTAGGTAAAGAATCCACCTGCAATGCAGGTGATCCAGGTTCAATCCCTGGGTTGGGGAGATCCCCTGGAGAAGGGAAAGGCTCCCCACTCCAGTATTCTGGCCTGGAGAATCCTATGAACTGCAAAGACCATGGGGTTGCAAAGTCGGACATGACTGAGTCACTTTCACTTGAAGGCTTGCTCACTTTCCCTCCCCCCACACACAATCAATCATCAGCAAAATCTGCTGGCTTCATGTCAAAAATATACCCACAATCAGAACATATAATCTCAACTGCTAGCACCCTGACCATTTCCCTAATCATCTCCATCTCTCCTTATCCTGATTTATATTTTCCCCCACAGCACACAACACCTTCTAACATACTTTAATAAATCTTCCTTATGTTTACTGTCACCTCACTACCAGAATGTAAATTCCATGAAGGCAGAGGCTAGTCTCTCAGGTTCACAGATGTGGCTGGTCTGTCTAGAACATCATCTTACACACTACAGGGCTCAAATGTTTGTTAAATGAATCCAATATTAATGAGTAAGCACCTGATCAAGAGTGTTAAACTTCCAATAGTCTATACAGTCATCAACAACTGGGTTTTAAAGCAGTAAAAGAAGGTAGATTAAAAGGCCAAGAAGTAGGTGAGCATTTCCTCCCTGAGGAAAGTGATTTGCAATCTCAAACAGCACTGGTTGAGAGTGTACAGAATGACAAGGTAAATCAGACTAGGCAAGCATGCTGCCCTTTGTTCCGATAAAACCTCAACAGGCCATGACACAACAGAAACCTGTCTGGAGCCACCATCTCATCTACCTGCCTGCAGTCCTTCATTGTGCTAACTCCACTTCAGAACGTGTCCCAGATCTCACCTCTGCAACCATCAACGGCCGCTTCACCGTGAGCAGTGACACGTGCTTCGTGTGTTACAGCTGTTTCCATGCTGGTGTGGGCAAGCAGCACCTCCCTCAGCTCCCTCGACACAGGCCCCAGCGTCCTGCTGATGTCAACGCAGGAAGAATCTTTCCCATCTCTGCCTCTCCACTAACACCTGAAAAGTTCATTAAAAACTTACTTTAATAACTGCTACTGCTACTGCTGCTAAATCACTTCAGTCGTGTCCGACTCTGTGTGACCCCATAGACAGCAGCCCACCAGGCTCCCATCCCTGGGATTCTCCAGGCAAGAACACTGGAGTGGGTTGCCATGGCCTTCTCCAATGCGTGAAAGTGAAAAGTGAAAGTGAAGTCGCTCAGTCGTATCCGACTCTTAGCGACCCCATGGACTGCAGCCTACCGGGCTCCTCCGTCCATGGGATTTTCCAGGCAAGAGTACTGGAGTGGGGTGCCTTTGCCTTCTCCGACTTTAATAACTAGCACTTCCCAACACGAGTGCCAGGCACCACTTTTATACAACACGCACCAGGTCACTTAATCCTCACAAGAGGTAGGCATGATGACTGCTCCCAATTTACAGATGAGAAAATTTGAGGACATATTAAAAGAATTACTAAGGAAGTCCAGAACCATCCTCTGTGAAGTAAAGATGAAGAATGTATCCTTTCACAACACTCCCCAGGAAGATATACGTAAAAAGTAGAAATAAATACAACTCAGAAAAAAAAAAAAATCTGCTAATCAATTCAGAGGAAATGAGGCCATCTGAGAATCATCTTCTGTAATCCCTAATGAAATAATGTTCTGAGGCAATGATTATGGTTGATGCTAAAAGGTGAAAACGTCTGATGGGGACTTCAGAACAGACGGATGAAGTTGACAACAGCTGCCTCCTGACATGATGCTATACCCCAGAACTCTTGCAAAAACATCAAGTAAATACAACCTGTAGACGCTGGGATTCAGATTTAAGCAAGTCAACTGTAGTGACACATCTAAGCCAATTTAGGGCACTTGTATATAGACATCACACGTTAAGGGGTTATAGTTGTTCTTAAGCCCTTACCTTTTAGATATACACTAAATATTTACAGGGGAATTTTTGTATCTGCATTTGCTTTGAAGGACTCCAGCAAAAACTGATTTAGTATGTGCATGCACATACACACGTGTGTGTGTGAGTTGCTCAGTTGTGTCCAACTCTTTGTAACCCCAACTGATTCAGAATTATCAATAAATGCTAAATCCAATGGAAGACTGCTGGAGAAAAGAATATTCAGTATCAAGTTTGTCACTCCATAAACCACTTAATAATTTCTAAAGGAAAAAAAGCACATTAATAATGCAACAATCTGGTGGCTATCACCCTAACCGAATGATTGCGTGACACCCCCAAGAGTGGGACAAACTGGCCTGTCTCCTGGTGTAACACACTGGTCTCCCTGTGTAATGTTCCTGCCAAAAATGTTTAACCTATCTCTAATCATGAGACAACAACTAGACAAATTCAAATCGAGGGACTCTCCAGACCAGAGGGCCTGGACTCTTCAAAGTAACAATGTCTTTAATGACAAAGAATGGTTCAAGATCTGTTCAAGATCAAGTAGACTACATAACAACCAAATGCATGAACCTTGATTGAATACTGAATTAAAGAACTAAAGGCTAACACTGGAATAAGGTAACCTTGAACACAAACTGAACATTCTGCAATTGCATTGTAGTAATGTCAAACCTGATTGTAATGGTCATGCTATGGTTAGAAAGTCCTTATTCCTAAGAAAGGCATGTCAACAATACCTGCAACAAATGGTACAGATAAAGAGCCAATAGGGCAAATTTTAATCCCCAGTGATCTAGGGGGAAGGCATACAAGTGTTAACTGAATGGTTCTTATAACTCTTCTAAAAGTGTAAAATTTTCAGATGAAAAAATATAAAGTACTCCAGCAAAAAATAAACGAATAAAAGGAAGGGGTGGTGGAGATAAAGCAAGAGTGGTAAACATTGATAACTGTTGAAGCTGGGTGATAGGTACAATATAGAGATTCGTTAAACGAGTTACTTCTGTGTATGCTCGAGCCCACGTCTTAATTCTCACTTCTACAAAACGGAAAAAAACATGTACTTCAAGTCAACATCATCAAGACAGATTACTAATCAAGGTAGATTACTAGGTAAAAGTCCTGCGGGAAAGAAGCAAGCATTAAACAACCATCATATACTGTCAATTCTTTTGGGAAAGGCTTGGAGATGACCTATAACAAGAGAAGCCTGCTAAACTGAATGCATGTTAATATAATCACCCCAACATGTCTGCACTCATCTCTGCTCTTCTGCCCACAGCTAGTGGCCAAGGCTCGCTAAAGTCTCAGCCTTGCCTGAGCACTGTAACAAAAATACATTATGCCACATTTTGTCCCTTCATCTTGATGTTTCTCTTCACAGCATCTACTAGTCTGTCTCCCTCATTAGGATGTAAGCTCCAGGAAAGCTGGAACTTTTTCCTATAGTTTACAACACAGGGTAGTGGTAGGCACTCAAAATAGATGTGAAACACTTCCTTCAGTCTAAAGCAACTTTTTAGCTCTAATACTATTACAGTGGATGCAGTGATCAAAAGTTTAGCTTCTAGCTTTGAGACTGCCTTTAGGATCCTAACTTGGTACCTTACTGAGCTATGTGGTCCTGGGTACCTTTCTGCTTCAGTGTTTTCATGTGTAAAATGGAGAATACACACACATACACACACATATAATACACACACACACAATACACACACCTTGCTTAAACCAGCCACTGAGGATTAGGTATTACAAGCCATAAGTTTTATAGATGTGGGACATCCAACCATGTCAACTTGTAGTGGTTTACCTTCATGTTTTCCATCTTATCTTACTTGGTTCCAATTTTATGTTCCTAGAAAAACTGTTCCTAGAAGCAGAGAGGCCAAGAAGTTTCTCATTTTTCCATGAGACTGAGGCCAGAAAATGTAAACACAAGAGTCTTCCTGGTAAACCAGATTCTAACTCCCAGGAGGCCAAGTCATAAAACAGAAGATCCTGAAATTGGGATGATTCCTCAGGCAGATGCTTTTGGTTAGAAAACTTTTAAATCTTCTAATCTTCTCAAAGGTTTGGGGAATACAGAATTTTCAAGAAATAAACAACAGGACCATAAACAGGCTAACAGTTTTTGGAAGGAATGGTCGAGATTATGCCCTGAACAGAACCTAAGAAGTGAACATAAAACTGAGGCATGGTTTTGTAGATTACAAATCCAGCTGATTTTTCTCTTACATTTCAAAGATAGAACAAGTAAAATACAGAGAAATAAGATCAGAAATGCTTTCCTTGGATGTCAGAAGGCAGGAGATCTTGAAATTGTAAGTAGCTTCCAATTATTTCATCCAAATCAGGTAAAATATTTAATAAAGGAAAGGGTATTAGGAGGAATTTCTTTACTCTAATCTTCTTAAACTGGATTTGCACAAACTCCTGGTCCTCAGTCTACACATAAGAACGCATTCCTGAAACCAATCAGGCTACGAGAGTCAACGTTACAAAACTGCACTCTCATGTCACTGCCAACAAAACAGGAAACAGTATACCAGCACAAAGAATGAGAATCAGAACCACCTACTACTGGGTCATAGACTTACCTTGGTTGAAGCCAACTTTTTTAAAACGACACTTAAGTACACCTTCCCTGTAATATATACCTGACAAAGATCCTACCTCCAAACTTAGTTGACCACCACACAGCCAAGGTGTTCTCGTACTAAACTGCTGCTGCTGCTAAGTCGCTTCAGTCGTGTCCGACTCTGCGACCCCATAGATGGCAGCTCGCCAGGCTCATAGCAATCTGGCTGTTATAGCTGCCCTTGGGTTTCTACACCTGACAAAATCAAAGCATTTTAATAGCCAAGGAGACATTTTAAACACTGAAGTCTAAACAAAGTTACAAAACCAGGGATTTTTTATTTTTTTGGCTGCACCACGGGGCTTATAGGATCTTCATTCCCTGGCCAGGCATAAAACCCGCACACTCGGCAGTGATAGCTCAGAGTCCTAACAACTGGACCACCAGGGAATTCAAAACCAGGAATTCTTGATGCTAGGGCAGAAACAGGCAAATGCCAGTTTATAAGCATTGAGTGCTTCAGATGGAGGTTTTAAGAAGTCTCTGCTTTCACTTGCGATTTCATTTTTAAGCTCTCATCCATGTCAATCTCTACTGAAATGTTCCCAAAGTGGGTAGGGATTCCCTTAACTAGGGCACTGTAATCGTAATAAAAATGATGAGGGAGATGAGTGGGAACAAGTCAATTGTACCCTGGACTTGAAAGGTAGGGAAGAACAAACTGGACCCGAGTTTATCTGCAATCTGCTGTCGAGTACCTGGAGTGGGAGTGGGGAAGCAACAAAGACAAAGAGGGAAAGTCAGTCAGGGTAATGACTTGGCTTCCGTCCTATGGAAACATGAAGCCTGGCCAAAAATTGTAACGTCACATCATCCCCTTGATCTACACTGACAAGAGGAACACCTAATTTTTTTTCATAGTAATACTATATTCCAAGGGTCATGTGTCATATAAGCTAACGTGAGGAAAAATGTCATCTTCTAGATAAAGCCGACTCTTTCAAGAAGCATTATTTCAAACCTGTAGGACTTCAGTACAGCAGTTGTAAACCAAACTGTACTAAGGTATCCTTAAAATAAGCAATCACCCAGATGTCTAAAGACAAAGTGGACTATGAATACCAATTTCTGACAGTTCATACTAAGTCATACCTCAGTCTTTGTGTGACTCTCTGAAGTCTGTACACTTGGCCTAAATGGGCATACATAATCCACTAGTCCAAATAAACTGATACTCGTTTTAAAGACCTGGATGTGTTTGCCATTTACTATTAGTCCTATTGTAAATCAATGGTCAATTAATTAGATGGGTTCTGTCAATGTGAGCAGCAATTTCTGTAAGCTCAATGCTGAAAGAGGTCCAAAGGCAATTAAGGATGTCTTTAAAGAACATCTAAAACCCATTATCTAAATCAGAAATTACAAGATGTTAGCCAAACCTGACCAACAGATACATTTCCTTAGATCCATGGCGCTTCAATACCATGGTGCAAACATCTAAAAATGTAACAAAGACAAAAAGTAACCCCAAAAAATCAACTTCCTGTAATATCTGGAGTTTTGGCTAAGAATAGGATAGATAAAGACAAGCTGGCAAAACCAGGCCCGCACTCCCCATGGCAGTAATACACAGCGGTAGTAGGCACCAGCACCACCAGCACGAGCGAGCACGCACGTGCGCGTGCACACACACACCCCTGTAGCAGCTCCACCATTTTGCCACAGGCCCACTAACCCCTTTCAGTCTCTGAATTACAACATTACAAACTCCAACAAAATAATCTAAGGCTAATTCATACTTACCAGTTTTAACACACCAAAGTCAAGAGAATTCAACACATAACCTTTCTATTCCTCAGACAACTTTGTTAACAGTTTTCATTGACTCATGAACATATTTACTTCACACTGCCATCTCCAAACACAATGAAAATGATTTTAAAAATACCAGTATTACTATTCAATCTTCTTAGTCACATTCTTATCTCTTCATCCACTATTATACACTCACACACATTTCTCAAATCTGCTTCATAAGTGTTCGATATTTTGTATCATCCAGTATCTCATTATGGAGCTTCAGAGTAAAATAATCCAGTACAAAAAAAGTCACAAATTAAGTCTGAAACAAAGTTGGGCTTAAGAGGCTGACAGTTAAATATACATCAAAATAAAATGTGCATTCTCTTGTAAATGGTCTTGAAGATTTGGATCATAGGTACCTCTGGCTTACAAGATAATTATTTAAAATTCAATCATGTTAATGATATATATACATTCCAGCAACATATGCTATAATGCAAAATACTGTTTTATTTTAATTCTTTTATAAAAATAAAATCTGTACCAATAGGAATGGGAAAAAAAAACTCTTTTAAAAAATCAACTATTAAATGGAAAGATGTAGTCTTATAATACATTGCTCCATCAGAAATTAAAAGTTAAAAAAAATAAATGAAAAGAAAAATACTAACTGAAGGTATCACATGGCAACAGAAATCGATTAGGCTATGATCCACCAGCTCCATGCGTCGATTCTACTGAAACAGGGTCATCCCTGAAGTTTCAGCAGCAATTTGGAAAATAGCAATCAAAATTTACTTGAAGATTAAGATACTAAGCTTTCCCCTCACCTGCCTCAAATCATTTTGACACTTACAAGCCTATCTAAAGTAATTCTTTTCTTTAGATTTTCTTCACTTTCTCCAACCTTTTCTTCACTTAAAATACACATAAGTCTAAGTACTAGTTATACAAGGTCAGATGAGAGACAGAGATGAACACAAAGTCCAGCTTCAAATAGTTTAGTTCTTGATGAGGAATCCCACCCAGGGCACTCAGCCTGGCAAAGGCTGGCAGCTGCTGAATCAACGCTGCACATCTGTCTGACAGAAAGGCTGTTCCATGCGGTGGAGTTCATTCACCAGACCCCTCACATACATTCTACATTTCACGGAGGCAAAAGCTCAGCCTTACTTAATCAGCATGCAAGCTATTAGGAAGCATGGCTCATGTTCACTTCTAAAACTTTCACGTTCAATTCAAAAACTTTTGAGCAAGTGCTATATGTCAGGTTTGACTCAAGTCTTGGATTCTGGTAACTTAACACATTAACAAAATTTATCTTCTGGAGTCTCTTCATTAATAAAGTGGGAATAATGGGAAATTACACAGTAAAGTTTAATACCTTGCCTGAAAGCACAAAGGTACCTTAATGACACACTGAACACCTACTGCCTCCAAGGTTATGTTACCAACTTATCTTCAAAGACCCTCCAACTGACTGATCACTCCCATTTCACAGACAGAAATGAGGATCCAAGAGGGTTACGATTCCTTGTAGGCAGGTGCCAGGAACCAAACCCAGGTTCATTGTCCCCAAAGTTCTTTCTGCTGCCCCAGTGTCAGTTCTTTGTTTATTCCAACGTAACACAACCAGGACCTTCATTTCGGACCTTTTGCTCTTCTATTCATTGAGAAAACAAAAACTGGAGCACTGACTGAAGTGGAAGCGTCTGTATCCAAAACAATCATACACAAAAGTATTAAGTAAAAAAGGGATTAAAGCTGCCAGAGCAAATTTTTAAAAAATCATACATACCTTAAACATTTTACCTACATTTAACATATAAGTGTATTTCCCAATCTTAGTATGGGGCCAAGCCCTTGAAAGAACGGGACTGATGACGTAGAGCTCCTTGCTGAAGTTCCTTCTGCTTGATCTAAAGCAGTATCTATAAATCCATCATCTACCATCTCCATTCCAGTTTCACCAAAGTGCAAAGCTTTAAGGAGTCCTTGTAATGCAGTCTACATACAGAATCATCCTGGACTATTGTTATCTTCTCTCCAACACTTTATGACAGCTATATCTGATTCTACAGCCATTATTTTAGGGACTCACCTTCAGCATGTTTTTCCAAAGAATCCAACTTGGTTTTCAGGAGAGGAAAAAAAAAGTTTGTACTCATTTAATCAGTTTACATATTTAAATTATTATAAGAGCAAGACTACCTGCCATGAAATAGTCATGGAAACCAACACAACTTCTGGTAAGCATACAACTCCCTCAGTGCAACACGCACTGATCTGAAAGCAACTTACTAGCACCAGAGGTCAGCACGCTGTCTCATAGTCAAGAACTGCTTCAGACTGATGAGAACAGGAAACCCCAAGGCAGCTAAATAAGCATCAACCTTGTGGGTAAAGCAGAGCAGACATGAAACAGACCTGTCCCTCAAGCACATGTACCCTACCAAAGGGGATATGAAACATTCACCAATAAACTGTAACACTAACGAGAAAGCTGTCCACGAGATAAGACACAGAAACACGCCGTGCAAGTTCAAAAGAAAGATCACAATTCATAACAGTGCAGGTCCACAGTATTTGTTTCATATACCGAGTCAAAATGAACTTGAGGTATGTTTTCTTGGAGACGATCATTCCAAGAAAAGCAATGTCACACAAGCACCAAAGGAAATTAAAGGGAATGATATTTATAGGGATATACAGCAATTTTCTTTACTCAGTACTGTACAAAAATGGAGAATGAAAGAAATTAAAAGATGAGGTTAAAATAAAAGACTGGAGTCGTATTACAGGTGGCCTTGGATGTCAGACTTCATTCCGAATATCTCTGAGAAAGAGCACATTTCTGAATGTGCTGTAATTTGGCAATGGTGTTGACACAGTCAACTGATATGGGAAGGTGATGAAGTAATCAAAAAGGCATCACTACACAATGCTTTGTAATAATACAGTGGTTTGTATTATTTCCCTAAAAATGCATCCCAATTTAACTCTTTCAAAGTATTTCAAGAACCTGTATCTCTGCACCCCAGAAAGCATATTTATAGGCATGAATTACCCTCCCCTCAGCAGTATGTTAGAGATCATCTAAGAAACTGCAAGAATCTAAGCAAGAAACCTAAGTAGCTCAGCTAGGGCAGAGTAGAGACTATATGGGAATGAGACTGCAGGAACAAAGAGTTGGATTGGTTTAGTCCCATGTGACAGAAAACAGGAGCCACAAACAGAAACAACTCAGGCAAGTTTGGGGGTAGGCGACTCATTAAGTTTGAACCAAACCAAGTTAGCAGTGCCATGGGAATATACCAGCACAGAAAAGCACAAAATGCCAGAGTTCTTGGCTTGTTACCAAAGAAAGGCAAACCATATGAAGGTCAAACCATACGAAGGCAAAGGTACAGTATAGAAAGAGGAGGGAAAGGAAGGGATCAAAGCAGAAATCTCAGGATATAGCACCGTAAGAAGTTAAGACAAATGGTGAACCTAGGAAATTATAACTGTTTCCTCTAAATCAGGGGTCAGCAAACTTTTTTGTTGTTGTTGTAAAGGACCAGATAATAAATATAAACAAATGAATATGGTTATGTTCCAACACACCTGTATTTATGGACTCTGATATTTGAATTTCATATAACTTCCATAAGAACTTTTAATTTTTTCCCAACTACTTAAAAATGTAAAATCCTTCCTTAATCCCACAGGCCACACAAATGCAGGCAACAGGTTGGATTTGGCCTGTGAGCCATACAGTTCGCCAACTGCTATTTGGAGCACAACAAGGATATCAGGACTGGATTAACTGTCTTTTTCCAAACTTCTGATGGTAGCTTTTCCTTCAGATAAATTGGTAACTTACCAGATATTCATTAAATGTTAATGACTTCTTTAAATCTGACTAATTCCTTCAATTTGATTCCCCTGAGAAAGATTAACTACATGTGTTGGCAAACAGTCCCTGTTGGTTTAGAATTGCCTTCCACTGAACAGATGCATTCCTCATGATGAACAGATAAATCCTACCTGTACTACAAATACAATGAAGGTACTAGATGAAAAACATTAGTCTAGAATTTCTTCATTGCTTTCCAACTTAAGTTTTCCTTAGAGTGATTTTATAAGCTAAAGGTTGAGAAGCTTCAATGGTAGTCTGCATTGTGAAAACATCTAGATTTTGAAAGGCAATAAATATCTGCACTGAATGTGCGAGTCACAAAGAAAAAAAACAAAGTTTAGTACAGAAAGTCAACTTATGACCAGCAATCTTCACACATACAAACCATGTCTGTTGAGGAAGGCTTCCTCAGCCCCCAGCCACTCCTTGTACCTTAGCTGTAGCTCAGGGGCAGGGACAGCATTCCTTCTTCAATCGCTTGCTGCAGCAATGAGCTGGAACCCAAGAAAACTTTGGTACCAAGTCAAAGTACGACACTGCTTGCCCACAAGGCTCAGTTCTTTCCTTACTGGGTAACTGTTTTAAGTGATCTGATTGCAAGTAGACAAAGCACAAAGGGTGGCTACTGAAGATAAAGATTACAAGCTAAGCTGTTAAGGGCAGGCTGGTGAGGAGGAAAAAAAAAAAAAAAGACCCAACAGTCATCTGACAACTAGAACAAGGATGTTTCCATTTGAACTTCTGTCTGCCACCACCTGACAGCAAAAATACCCCTAGTTCCTAGTTATCAAATATTGCCAAGCAAGCCAAGCTACAATGACCTACGGTCAGCCAGTCTCATACTGAGTTCCCGGCTAGACCCTATGCCTCCAGAAGTATCTAAAATGCTAACAGTTTGCGGAACCTACTTTCACAAGACACTAAACTTGGGGTGCTGCTGCTGCTGCTAAGTCGCTTCAGTCGTGTCCGACTCTGTGCGACCCCATGGACTGCAGCCTACCAGGCTCCTCCGTCCATGGGATTTTCCAGGCAAGAGTACTGGAGTGGGGTGCCATTGCCTTCTCCTCAACTTGGGGTACAACTCTAGAATACACTTTTGCCAGGTCTTCTAATCAAAAAAACCTGACTGAAGAAAAATATGACAAACTCTTCCCTGCATTATCAGAAAACCTATTGCTTTGTACAATTATAGAAACTAGAATATAATCATACTTCTTTTTCTAAATGTATAAAACCCAAGTCATAAACTCGGCACATCATAAAACTCTGTACTTGCAAAGAACTATTTCAATGGGCTACCTTAAAATTTAAAATATAATCTGACTTTCAATGAAATATGAAAGATATTGAACATAAAATAACTTGTGAAATCTGTTTTAATAAAAAATATTTTCAAAGTAGCCATCTGCTTTTACTTCTATTTGAAAAAATACACAAGAGGATATATAAATGCTGTTTTATTGTACACACCTATATTTACTTAGAACTAAACTAAGAATTAGAACTAATTATTGTTTAAACCATTAACCTTTAATTCTTCATGGAAAAATTCCTGAGTAGCAATGAGAAGAGTTCAGGAAAAAATATTTTCCCAGGGCTTTTACAACTCTAAATATTCCAACTGGTTATCATCCTTTGGGCAAATGTGATAACACATGTTAAGTGTTCCTAAACTAAGTAACCAAAAAATATAAATGTTCTGCATAGATCTCTTTTTAACCTCAAAATTCCTCTTCCTAAGCCTATCCCAAATGTACAAATTTTTCTACAAAGTTCAGTTTTTCAACACAGTACATGCCTTTCAAGTTAAAAAACTGTCGATTCATTCTTTTACCTAGCTTAAATGAAGTGCCAATCTTTTATATCAAATTTCAAAGTGAACTCAACAGACATAACCCATTTCTCAAACTCTCAAGAGAAGGGACCTCAGAAATCAGAGTCATATCTCACTCATCGAAGTCAGGACCCCTCATCGCCTCTATCTACCTAAACTTCCCACAGCAAGAGGTCAGCGGGAACGTGAAGAGAAAACTCATCATCTCACAGGTAATCTGTTAATTTTTCAGTTGTTGAAAAATGTCTTCCAGAGGCTGGACTGAGACTGCTTGCAGTGTATGGTCTTTCCTCTGCAGCTATGTCCTTCCACACTACAGCCTTGAATACTGTGTTTGCAAGAAGTTAATGTAACTCTCACAATGCTAATCTATGATAAGCTTCTCAAAACCTTTTTATTCTGGAAACTCTTCTACATAATGGTCTAATACTGGTCTAAGCATCCATCTTCTCAAATGGCGTTAATCATGACCTTTAAAAGTCTAATTTCACCACGTCCATGACTTTACTGCATCAATTTTCAGAATTAAAGTTATCTACTTTTCACATCAGATTATGGAAATAAGACAACTTTATATATACACGTTTAATAAAACTCAAGCTAAATGGTACCTGCAAATAAATTTCTTCTTGGGAGGTCTGGCATCTACATTCCTAAGTGCACAGACTTGCAAGTGCAAAAAAAGACCCACAGACTCCCAACTGCAAACAGAGAAAAGACACTGAAACGTTTAAGTGACTAACACACAACTGAATATAGTTCAATAAGGATTCATTCTACCTACTACACCCTGAAATCTTCCAATTGGGACTCATAGAGAGACTGCTACAATGCAGTGGGGCTCCAACGAAAGAAATGATCTGCCTCTTAAATTCAACACCTCTTCTATGCTCAATTTTTAGGACTCTGAGCTAGGGAGTCAAAGGAAATGCAAAAGTTGGGAGAAGGAAAAGTAATACACCCTAAAGAGAGGAGGAATACTCTTCAGGCCTATGGTGGTGGTTTAGTCACTAAGTCACGTCCAGCTCTTTTGCAACCGCATGGACTGTAGCCAACCAGGCTCAAACGCTCTTCAGGCCTATAGAATATCCCCCCGAAAAACAAACAGGAAAATCTCTCTGGGAATCTATGAAAAGACTGCAAAAATGAGTCTCAATATCCACATCTAAGAATTACCTAGAGTATTCCCTCCATTGCAAAATACATAAATGACTTGAAGGAGGTGGAAATTAAATCAAAAAGGTACACCATAAGAGACATACACATTTCATCTAAAAATATAAAAGATATGTTACTTAAAATTGGGGAGTTACAACACGCTACCTACAGCAGAACCACAAAACTGCTGCATATTAGAAAGGTTTCCCTAAAGCCTGTCAAAGTTCATCGTCGCATTTTTCATTTATTTCCCCCAAAGTATTGATCTTATTTTAGAACTCAATTTTCCCAAATTGAAAGCAAACAGAACTTGGAAGACAGGAAGTTTTATGTTTATTACTCAAATTGACAACCTACTCAAAAGCAAGTTTTATGAATACAAAAAAGAGAGGGTTTTGTTGTTGTTTAATCTTACTTTATTTAGGTCAAGGATCTCTTCAACACAACTTCATCACTGTTACAATGTCCTTATCTGCAGCCATGGAGGCCTGCGCCTCCAGGCAGGAGTTCACCTTGATTATCTGCAAAGCACCCCCACACCACACTTGCCAGGATTTCAAGAAAGGTTAATTGAATTATTATTTTAAACTGCACTATGTAGCTTATCTGGAATAAAAATATGTGTGCTCCACACCACAGATGATCGAATAGTGGTTGTTACAGGATACCAAAAAAAAAAAAAATTATATAACATAATAAATACATTTAACATACTAGAAGCTCTGTGAACATATGTACAGTACTCGGCAGCTATGCTAAACATAAAGAAGAGTTCTGAATTTTCATTTCAAAGGTTTATAGAATAAACAAACACTATACACATTGACTCATGATACTGGCTTTCTCCCTAAAACAAGGTTAAACAAAAGAAATTTCAATACATTTCCCAGGTTCTGATACCTCCTAAAACGGGTAGGTTAAAAGGAAGATTTTTTTTCATTGTTCCTATTCTCTTTAAGCACTATATTTTAGAGGGAAGTGGGCCAAGAAAGCGGTAGTACTTAAGAGGCTAAACAATGCAACCTTATCGTCTCCCAAATTCAGGAAGAACAAGCTTGAGGCCAGAGCAGCATGCCTGACCAGTCTCTCCAGACCTGATCCAGAGACACTGGTGCCTTCCCAGCTCATAGTGTGCCAAGAACGTAAAAATTTCCTAATGCTCTGGGATTGGTAGTTTTCCAATAGCCCTAAATTTAAGTACCACCTAACTTTCTAACAGCTCGTTTTCAAAACTGACCCGAAATATACCATGTGCCCAAGTCTCTGGCGCTGTTAAGAAGCTAGCTATGTTCCCAAAGTCCAAACATTAATTTTTGTTGTTGTTGTCGTTATCTATACCTGCAAGGGAAGGGGGGAAGGGGAGGAAAAAAAAAGCATACACCACACGCTACGTTACCAAATTCACAGAAGAATGGGGGTTTCGGCGACGGCTTGAGGAGCACCTGACCCAGAACAGAGAACGAAGAGCGGCTCCGGGCTGCGGGGTCCCTGTCCTCGGCCACACCATTCCCTGGAGTGGAAAGGGCTTGCAGGATCGCTTAGCATCCCTCCAAATCTGAAATCCCCTACCTCAAGAGCAATCAAAAGCAGGGCGAGGGGAAGGTGGGGAAGCCAAGTTTCTTCCGGAAGGCGCAAAAATAAAAAATAAATAAATAAGGCCACAACTTGGATGAATGAAAACTGGGCTAAGCGTACCCGGAGCAGGACTGCCGCTGAAGTCAGAAAAAGAGAAAGTCAAAGAATTTTTTTTTTTTTTTTACGTGAGAGCCGGTTCTACGCGACCGTGGTCCAGACACAACCGCGCGCGCACGCACGCACGCACACACACACACACACACACGCTTTGGAGAAGGTTTTATTGAGCACGGACGGTTCCGGGGCGGCCGGCGGGCGCTACAGTGGAAGGCGGGCGGGCGGGCGGCGGAGGCAGGCTGAGGCGAGTGGGCGGCGGCGGAGCGGGGCCGGCGACGAGGCAGCTTCGCGACGGCGGGCGCGCGGGGGGCCCCGGGCTCCGGGCCCGCGCTGGCGCGTGTCCTCCCCGCGGACCTTCTCACTGGGATCCCGAGGGCCGGCCCGTCCCCCCACCTCCCGCCACCCGCCCGCCCGCCCGCCCGGCGAGGCCGCGTGCGAGGCACACACCCTCCCGCGCCGGCACACCCCCGCCTCCCGCGCGCACGCGGCCTCGCCCGGCCGGCGGGGGCCTCCCCCCCTCCACAAGCGCCCCCTCAAGCGAGAACGCCCCCCGCCCCGGTCCCCCCGCCTCCCTCCTCAACCTCCGGCCGCGCGGGGACTGAGGGAAGAGGCGGCGGCGGCGGCCTAGCGGGGAAGGCGGGCTCTGAGGAGAGGTGAGGTGGTGGGGGGGGGCGGTGGGAAGGTCACTTACCCGCTGCATGGCTTTCAGGATCAAAGCCAGCTCGTAGCGGGGCATGCCCGAATGGACGGCGCGCGGCTTCCGCACCGAGCCGGCTCCCGGGACACCGGAGGGGTTGGAGGGATGGGCTGACCCGCGCGGAGAAGCTGACGGGCTCGAATGACTGGGCCGGAAGGCTCCCGGGCGGCGACAGCACGCTCCGGCCGCGCGAGCCCGGGCTTAAAGGCGCTGGCAGCTGCGCAGACGGGACTGCCACGCCCCCTCGGCGGGCCACACCCCCCACACGGGCGCCAGGCCACGCCCCCTCCTTAAGGCGGCCGCGCCGCGCCCCCATCTAAAAGCCCGGCTCTCGGCGGCGCGCGGGTCCCATAGGGGCCCCTTCCCCGCCCCACCCCAGCTCCCAGCCCCCTGGCCGGGCCGGCGCGACGGAGCGGAGACGCGCCGCGGGTCTCTCCGGCCGGAAGCCGCAGGCAGCCGCCGTCAGCCACCGATAGCCCCCCTCCGACCCTGCGCTGGCTACGTATGCTTCTCGAACCAGCTGGAACTTTCCAGGCCTCCCGTCGCGTCCTGGGCGGCGGGCGAGCCTGCCCCCCCATGTGCGCGTGCGCTGCGGTGCGGTGCGATGCGGTCCGTGCGCGCGCGCGCGCGCGTTTCTACTCCGCGACTCCGGGGCGCGAGGGGCCTGGTCCACGGTCACGCTTCTCCGTGCGGAAATGTCTGCGGGACACGGGGTTCTCTTTCCCCGCACCCCCCGCCCCACCCCCGGCCACTCACCCAGGTTCTGGAACGTTCTGCGGCTTGGATCTGCGCCCCCCTCCACACACCACCACCCCTCACTCCGCAGGGGATGCTACCCGGGTGGGCTGCCCTAAGCGCCCTTGCCCACAAGCTCTCCTTTTCCAGCGTGGCTGCCCAGGGGCGGCTTCCCGAGACCCCTTCGCCGGGAAAAGTGAGAGCCCGGCGCTGGCAGTGGCGGGAGGACTCCCCTATTCGCCCCATCCCTCGTGGGCTGCCTGACCTTGGGGCCGGCTCCTGCATAAAAGGGGGATGTGAAGGGCACCTACTTTCTAGGGGCCGTGATAACCTGCAAGTGACTTGATGCTCATAAACCGCTGAGAACGATGCCTGGCACACACTGGCATTTGTTGTTGTGTCGCATAGCCTGACCCACGTGTTGTTGCTAAGGACAGGCTAATACTCCGGCTCAAACCGATATTCTTTCAATGTTTACTGGGCGTTCACTTAAGAGAACCAAGCTGAAAGCTTGGAAGGCCGTTTAGTAACCATCTGGGATCGTGCGTGCCCTGGACGCAGTGCCACTCCACCCCCCCCAAACATGCACACAGCTCACTGCCCAACAGCCTTGGCTGTGCTCGCCCTGGCACGTGGTGGTGGTGGTGGTTTAGTCGCTAAGTCGTGTCCAACTCTTGTGACCGCATGGACTGTAGCCCGCCAGGCTCCTCTGTCCGTGGGATTTTCCAGGCAAGGATACTGGAGTGGGTTGCCATTTCCTTCCCCGGGGCATCTGCCAGACCCAGGAATAAAACCAGGAAGGGAACCGGGGGTCTCCTGCATCACAGGCGGATTCCTGCATTGCAGGCAGATTCTTTGCCAACTGAGGAAGGAGTTGGACTCAATGCATCTTTCTCAAGCTAAGCTCCTGATACACCTGCAACTGTCGCCCCTGCCCATGCTTGCCCCATTAAAAGGGTCTGTAGGCATGATGTTTGTCAACATTTCAGTGCTTTAACAATAAGGAAAGCTTACTGAGCGCTTACTATGTGCCAGGCACCACAATGCGGCTTTTTATGTGTCTTATTGGTGCAGGCCACTATCCGTGGGGTCACAAAGAGTCGGGCACGACTGAGCGACATCACTTTCACTTTTCACTTTCACTTTATCAGTCTCCTAACAGCTCTATGAGGCAAGAACTATTATGGTAACCCCTCCTTTGGGATTTAGAAACGGGCACGCAAGACCAGCCCCAGGTCTGATAGAAACAGGGACCGAGTTTGGAGCCAGACTGACTATATGGAGGCTGAGCTCATACTGTTTTGCAGTAGGTCTACCATGTACTCTGTGTAAACCAAAATTGAGACTCCATTTACCACCTTATCCAGACACCTTATTGGTTCTTATCCCCAACCTCCCATCCACCACCAAAGGTGAGGATGGTTTGAATACAACCGCTTCTGTGATACCTGGATTTTGACATTTTCTTCGACCTCTCCATCACCTTGTCCTTTCAGGGAGAAACCATGGAGGCAGTAGTACAAATTACCTGGTTAGTGTAATTTCGCCTTTGGTTAAAGAGAGTAGGATAGTGTAAATAAATAAAAAGAAGGAAGTAAGAAATTTCTGAACCTTCAGAAGTGAATTAGGTACAGGTTTCCCAGGATGGTTCCTACCTCAGCTGTCCCTCCTGATATGAACCACATGTCCAAGTTTAAATGAGAAAATGTGGACCCCCAAAGGATGTGCCAAGCCAAAGACCAGGGCAATACCATGAGCTGACTTCAACTTTTAGCATCTCCTCTTGAGTCGCCATAATTTCCCCTAATGCCCAGGGTTGCTTGAGAATCTGGTGTCCTCCCCTCCTCCTCCCTCTAACCTGAAAAGTAGCATAAGGAAATTAGCCTGATTGCATAATATTTCAACAGTCAGCACCCCCAACTCTCCCAATCTGGTGACTGACTGCCTGAGGGCTCATCGGTTTCTTCTGAGAAGGAGAAAAAAGAGTTGTACTCCTTTGATTACTTGAAATGTTGATTAAAACATGCTTACTGCAGTTGAAACATGTAAATAAGAAAATATATTCAGTAGCTGTTTACTGTTCCTTCTTTTTTGGTTGTTAGTAAATTTTCTGCTGTGTGCTCAGTTGCTTCGCTATGTCTGACTCTTTGCAACCTCATAGACTGTAGCCCGCCAGGCTCATCTGTCCATGGGATTGTCCAGGCAAGAAATACTGGAGTGGGTTGCCATGTCCTCCTCCAGGGGATCTTCCCCACCCAGGGATCGAACCTGAGACTACTGTGTCTCCTGCGTTGCAGGCGTATTCTTTTACTGCTGAGCCACTGGGAAAGTCCCATTAATACATTTTACAATCCTTCAAAAAAATGTTTAAGCACAGTAGCAGAATACTGGTGGGTTCATTTAAAATAATAATAAAATCAGAGAATGCTGCTGCAAATTGAGTGTCTTCCTATGATAACTATAAGTGTTAATTCACCAAAAAAGATTTTTTGAATTTTGTACTATGTGTAGACAGTTAGTGGGCTTCCCGTGGTAGCTCAGATGGTAAAGAATCTGCCTGCAGTGCAAGGAATCCAGGTTCAGTCCTTGAGTTGGAAAGATGCCCTGGAGAAGGGGATAGCTATCCACTCCAGTATTCTTGCCTGGGAAATCCCATGGACAGGGGAACCCGGTGGGCTACAGTCCAAGGAGTTGCAAAGAGTCACACACAACTGAGCGACTAATACACACACACACAGAGTCATTTAGAATTACAAAATGTTTCTGCAGTATTCATTTATTAATTTTAAAAATTGCTCTGATACTTAGAAATAAGCTTAACCAAAAAAGGTGAAATGTCGATGTACTGAGAACTACAGAACACTAATGAGAGAAATTAAAGCAGACACAAATAAATGGAAAGAGATCCATGTTCATGAGTTGGAAGAATTAATATTGTTAAGATGCCAGTACTACCCAAAGCAATCTACAGATTCAATGCAATTCTTATCAAAATCTCAATAATAATTTTACAAAATTTTGAAAAACCAATCCTAAAATTCATATGGAATTTAAAAAACAAACAAACAAAAAAACCTGAAAAGCCAAAGCAATTTTGAGCAAGAAGAACAAAGCTGGAGGCATTGTACTTCCTGATTTCAAACTGTATTACAAAATTATCGTAAGCAAAATAGTACTAGCATAGAAACAGACATATATACCAGTGGAACAGAATAGAGTGACCTGAAATAAACCCACAAGTATAAGGCCAACCAATGACCTTAGCAGGGATCCAGGAATACATAATGGGAAAAGGATAGTTTCTTCAGTATATTGTGCTGGAAAAACTGCATGTCCACTTGCAAAAGAATAAAATTGGACTTGTCTTATAGCACCCACACATGTGCTGGGTGCTAAGTCAATTCAGCTGTGTCCAATTCTTTGCGACCCTATGGACTGCAGCCCGCCAGACTCCTCTGTCTATGGGATTCTCCAGGCAAGAATACTGGAGTGGGTTGCCATTTCTTCCTCCAGGGGATCTTCCTGACCCAGGGATCGAACCCGCATCTCCTGTGGCTCGTGCATTGCAGGCAGATTCTTTACCGCTGAGCCACAGGGGGAGCTTCATACCACCCACACAAATCAACTCAAAACAGATTAAATATATATATATATATATATTTGAACTGTGGTGTTGGAGAAGACTCTTGAGAGTCCCTTGGACTGCAAGGAGATCCAACCAGTCCATTCTAAAGGAGATCAGTTCTGGGTGTTCTTTGGAAGGAATGATGCTAAAGCTGAAACTCCAGTACTTTGGCCACCTCATGCAAAGAGTTGACTCATTGGAAAAGACTCTGATGCTGGGAGGGATTGGGGGCAGGAGGAGAAGGGGACGACAGAGGATGAGATGGCTGGATGGCATCACTGACTCGATGGACGTGAGTCTGAGTGAACTCTGGGAGTTGGTGATGGACAGGGAGGCCTGGCGTGCCTGGCAATCTTGGGGTCGCAAAGAGTCAGACACGACTGAGTGACTGAACTGAAGACTTGAAACCATAAAGCTCCTAGAATAAAACATGGAAGAAGCTTCTTAACATTGGCTTTGGTAACAATTTCTTGGGGACTTCCGTGGTGGTCCCATGGTTAAGAATCTACCTGCCAATGCAGGGAACCTGGGTTTGATCCCTGGTCTGGGAAGATCCTTGGGATTATCATCTGGGAAATGCAAATCAAAGCCGCAATGAGATGTTACCTCACACCTGCTGAAAGGACTGTTACCAAAAAGCCAAGAGAACACGGTTATGGCAAGAGCCTGGAGAAAAGAGAACGCTATACACTACTGGTGAGAATGTAAATTGGTGCAGCCACTATGGAAAACAGTGTGGATGCTCTGCAAAAAAAAAAAAATAATAGAAGTAACATATGACCCAGAATCCTTCTTCTGATTCTATATCTAAAAGAATTAAAATCAAAGTGTTAAAGAGATATCTCACTTAACAGTGAAGACAGGAAATAAAATGTTGAAGAATGGGGCTTCCCTGGTGGTCCAGTGGTTAAGAATCCAGCTCCCAACGCAGGAGATATGGGTTCGATCCCCGCTCCAGGAAGATGCTGCAGACCAACTAAGTCTGGGTACCACAGCTACTGAGCCCACTCTGGAACTACATAAGCCCAAATGCCTGGAACTACATAAGCCCAAATGCCTGGAACCTGTGGTCCCCAGCAAGAGAAGAGGGCACAGTGAGAAGCCCAGGCACCACAACAAACAATAGTCCTGGCTCACCGCAACTATAGAAAGTCCACACGCAGCAACAAAGACCCAGCACAGCCAAAAAACAAGTAAGTAAATCTTTTTTAAAAAAATGTCCAAGAGTAGATAAAGAATATGTGGTAAATGGGATATTATTCAGCCTTGAAAAAGAGAAACTGCTGTTTGTTTGCAAAGATGGGCTCAATAAAGGACAGAAATGGTATGGACCTAAAAGAAGCAGAAGATATTAAGAAGAGTTGGCAAGAATACACAGAAAACTGTACAAAAATGATCTCCATGGATGAACCTGGAGGATATTATGTAAGTGAAATAATCCAGACACAGAAAGACGAATGCTATACGATGCCACTTACATGAAATATCTAAGGTAGTGAAACACACAGAAGCATACATGGGAAGTGATTGGCAGGAGCTGCGAGAAGTGAGGAACCAGGAAGTATTAGTCAAAGAATACAAAGTCTCAGTTTGACAAGAAAAAAAAATTTTTTTTCTGTAATTTAGAGTTTCCTCAAAGTTCTCCAAGCCAGGCTTCAGCAGTACATGAACCGTGAACTTCCAGATGTTCAAGCTGGTTTTAGAAAAGGCAGAGGAACCAGAGATCAAATTGCCAACATCCGCTGGATCATGGAAACAGCAAGAGAGTTCCAGAAAAACATCTACTTCTGCTTTATTGACTATGTCAAAGCCTCTGACTGTGTGGATCACAATGAACTGTGGAAAATTCTGAGAGATGGGAATATCAGACCACCTGACCTGCCTCTTGAGAAACCTGTATGCAGGTCAGGAAGCAACAGTTAGAACTGGACACAGAACAACAGATTGCTTCCAAATAGGAAAAGAAGTATGTCAAGGCTGTATATTGTCACACTGCTTTTTTAACTTATATGCAGAGTATATCATGAGAAACGCTGAGCTGGAAGAAGCACAAGCTGGAATTAAGATTGCCAGGAGAAATATCAATAACCTCAGATACGCAGATGACACCACCCTTATAGCAGAAAGTGAAGAGGAACTAAAAAGCCTCCTGATGAAAGTGAAAGAGGAGATTGAAAAAGTTGGCTTAAAGCTCAACATTCAGAAAATGAAGATCATGGCATCTGGTCCCATCACTTCATGGGAAATAGATGAGGAAACAGTGGAAACAGTGTCAGACTTTATTTTTGGGGGCTCCAAAATCACTGCAGATGGTGACTGCAGCCATGAAATTAAAAGACGCTTACTCCTTGGAAGGAAAGTTATGACCAACCTAGATAGCATATTGAAAAGCAGAGACATTACTTTGCCAACAAAGGTCCATCTAGTCAAGGCTATGATTTTCCCAGTGGTCATGTGTGGATGTGAGAGTTGGACTGTGAAGAAAGCTGAGCGCCAAAGAATTGATGCTTTTGAACTGTGGTGTTGGAGAAGACTCTTGAGAGTCCCTTGGACTGCAAGGAGATCCAACCAGTCCATTCTAAAGGAGATCAGTCCTGGGTGTGCATTGGAAGGACTGATGCTGAAGCTGAAACTCCAGTACTTTGGCCACCTCATGCGAAGAGTTGACTCATTGGAAAAGACTCTGATGCTGGAAGGGATTGGGGGCAGGAGGAGAAGGGGATGACCGAGGATGAGATGGCTGGATGGCATCACAGACTCGATGGACATGGGTTTGGGTGAACTCCAGGAGTTGGTGATGGACAGGGAGGCCTGGCATGCTGCAATTCATGGGGTCACAAAAAGTCAGACACGACTGAGCGACTGAACTGAACTGGATTGTAACATTTTATATGGTATATGTTTAAGATTCAATTAGCCAGAAATTGTAATTCATTTTCAACTAAGTTTTTGTGATAGGGAATAAGTGGTGCAGTGGTAAAGAATCCACCTGCCAATGCAGGAGATGTAAAAGACTCAGGTTTGATCCCTGGGTTGGGAAGATCCCCTGGAGAAGGAAATGACAACCCACTCCAGTATTCTTGTCTGGAGAGTCCCATGGACAGAGGAGCCTGGTGGGCTATAGTCCACAGAGTAGAAAAGAGTGAGATACGACTGAGCACACACACTACATTACATTATTAGAAAAGAAAAAATAAGGGAAGTCAAGAGAGTTCCCTGGTGGTCAGTGGCTACTCCGTCCTCTCAGTGCAAGGGACACAGGTTCGACCCCTTGTCACAAAGCTAGATCCCACGTCACAACTAAAGATCCCACGTGTGACAGCCGACACCTGGTGCAGCCAAAAAGAAGCCCAGGTGTCAAAATCTGATTCTTTTCCAAAAAATAACTTCAGTGCATGCCCTAGGCCAGTATAATCACCTCTGCCTTCTTACTTTATATTCCTGTATAAGGAGACTTACCTTGAGTTCACACGAGATCATTAATTCTCAAAGATACCTCAAAAATAGACCTGAGTTTCTAACTACAGCCCTTAGAAAGTGAAGAAATGTGAATGTTTCCAATCAATGGAGAAAAAAAATCCCATGGTGTCACCAAGTCATATTTAAAGCTGTCAATCATCGCTCTCATCAGCCTATCAGCTTCTCCGTGGTGAAAAAGGGAGCCACCATTTCTGGCAAATTCAAGCTCTGTCTCCCAAATCCCTCCTCACTGAGACCTGGGGCTGTTTTCATCGCTAATTGCTCAGAGCCAGACTGTGGCCCTGTAAAATCTTGTGTCTCTGCCTGGCTGCTCAGTACCACCTTTGTTCCTCAAACAGTGGCTCATACCCAAGTCACAACATTTCAAATGTATCCTGTTCCTAAATGTTTTACCAGTAAGCCAGTGAAAGAAAAAAAAAAAGTGTTAGTCACTCAATCATGTCCAACTCTTTGTGACCCGTGGACCATAGCCCACCAGGCTCCTCTGTCCATGGAAGTCTCCTGGCAAGAATACTGGAGTGGGTTGCCATTCCCTTCTCCAGGGGGATCTTCCTGACTTAGGGATCAAACCCAAGTCTCTTGCATTGCAGGCAGATTCTTTACCGTGTAAGCACCCAGGAAGCCCCGTGAACCAGTAATGTTTCCTGTCCCCCACTCCCCACACCCTTGCCCCCATGTTTAGATCCTTTTAGCCGTGTTGATTTGCCTGCAGTTGTCTGTCTTCTCAGCAAGCCTCCTGGAAATATCTAGACTAATCTTTACCTCTCTCACCCCATCAACTTGCATGTGCTATTGGTTGTGTGCCTTGCGGAATGAAACCCTGTAGGCAACATACATTATTAGGTCAGGCATTAGGCAGTTCCCTAAACATTTTCCTCCCTTTTGATCCACCAATTTCAAGTTATTTTTTAATTTTGAAAAAATAAGGGTGTTTTTTTTTTTAATTTTTTTGGAAGCTCAACTCTGGGCTTCACTTACAAAGAAAAATAAAAAGATAAAGCAAAAGTTTGCCTAAATGAAATGTCGGAGAAGGCAGTGGCACCCCACTCCAGTACTCTTGCCTGGAAAATCCCATAGACGGAGGAGCCTGGTAGGCTGCAGCCCATGGGGTCACACGGAGTCGGACACGACTGAAGCGACTAAGCAGCAGCAGCAAATGGAATGTTCTCTTATTTTCACCTTTTCCCACCCTCTCCTGCACATAAATTATGGGATGTTTGTGGGAGACGCTCTCCTTAGCACAGTATCTTTTTTTTTTTTTAGGAAACAAATACTTAATGTATTTTTTAATTTTATGATTGTAAAGAGACAATACTTCCTGTATCTCCACTTACTGAAGCAGTTAGTTTTTCTTCTAACTTTATCGTGAAATATCCTCAACTGCCTATTGGAGGCCTTTAACTGTTCTTAATGTTAAACGTCAATAATGTGGGAGGTATTAAACAGCTTTGTGTTCTTTCTCCACAAGTGCAAAGTCCAAAAGAACACATATAGGAAGATTTTAGATTTATAATAGTAAAATGAACAAAGGCCATGAGCTGGAGAAGGTTGCAGATGGATCAGACAGCATCTGCAGGGATCTTAGAGGGGTCAGGCTTCTGGGGTGAGGTGAGAGCACCCAGAAGAATAAACTAGGGGCTTCTTAGATGGCTCAACAGGTAAAGAATCTGCCTGCCAATGCAGGAGACACGAGAGACGCAGGTTTGATACCTGGATTGGGAAGATTCCCTAGAGGAGGAAATGGCAACCACTCCCATATTTTTGCCTGGAAAATTCCACGGACAGAGGAGCCTGGTGGGCTACAGTCCACGAGGTCAGAAAGAGTTGGACGTGACTGAGCATGCACACACGATAAGATCTTAGATGTATATTAATAAAATGAACAAAGGCCATGAGCTGGAGAAGGTTGCAGATGGATCAGACAGCATCTGCAGAGGTCTTGGAGGGGCCAGGCTTCCAGGGTGAGGTGAGAGCACTGAGAAAAATAAACTAGGGGGTCAGTCATTCAAGGGGAGGCCTGCTCAGCACGGGGGAGTTTCTCAGCTGGAGGTAATTGGGGCTAAATGGATTCAAAGGGAGCAGGTGTACAAGTGTGCACCTGTGTAAGCAGGAACACACTCAGAGGTCACCATGAACCGGGCTCGTGGAGGTTGAAGGAAGGAGTGTGAGGGATGGAACCTGTCAGATTGGGAGACTGACAGGATATTTGAGGGGCAGCTAGAAAGGCAAGGGTCAAGAATAGCGAAAATATTCTAGACTGGCTTCCCCTTGTTTTGGTCATACTCCCGGGTGATGTTTCCTCAGCTCCTAATTCATCACGCTTATATTACAACTCAGCGTGTTGGTGTTTTTTCCTCTGGTTGTTTTATCTTCATAAATGTTAATAGCAAGTGTATAATCTTCTGTAGAGCCCAGGTGATGTCTTTTACTGCTCAGAATAGTCTCCCCATTCAGAGAACTTTAACCAAAGGAAGGAAGATGATAGTCCTGAAGCCTGCTCGAGAAGCACCCCCAAAATGACCTGGCCACCCGAGGGATGTCGAAAGGTGGATGTTGTGACACCATGGGTCAGCACTTCCCGTGGTAAGAAAGTCAACATACAAGCACCATCTCAAAGTCTAGCCCTCTGGGAGGAGCATCGCCCCCTGTGTTGCTTGGGCTCTGTTGATGGACATTGGTGAGAATGTCCCCATTATCATCAGACAGGACTGAAGAGAGATTTAGTAAAAAAGGCAAAGCACATAGGCACTAGATTATAAGTAATAGCTCTGCAGCCCCCTGCTGGCTCAGGGTCAAGTTTGCCTTGGCAAAACAGATCTATGCCCTTGATCTGAACTTCGTTGACCATCCTTTTATAAAGGAAGAGGAGGACAGCCAGCTGAGAGGGTGTAGGAGGCAGAGGGGATTCCAACAGAGAACATGTTCAGAAGGTAAATGATTATTTTTACTGGAGAAGGTATTTAGTAAGTAGCCAGCTTCCTCAGAAGCTGCTATGAGGAAGATTCTGTACTTCAGAATGTATCAAATCTAGATAGAATGTTTTCCTATTAGATTGTATCTATTTTTTCAGATTGCCCATATTTTTTTGAAAGTCTCCAAAAGAAATTCATTAACTTTATAATGCTTGAAGTTATTTTCTTTGAAAGTGAAAACTGCTCAGTTGTGTCCAACTCTTTAGGACCCCATGGACTGTAGCCTGCCAGCTCCTCTGTCCGTGGGATGCTCCAGGCCAGAATACTGAGATGGGTAGACATTCCCTTCTCCAGGGGATCTTCCCAACCCACGGATCAACCCAGGTCTCCTGCGTTGCAGGCAGATTCTTTACCACCCAAGCCACTAGGGAAGCCCAAGAATACTAGACTGGGTAGACTATCCCTTCTCCAGGGGATCTTCCTGACCAGGGGATTGAACCAGGGCCTCCTGAATTGCAGGCAGATTCTTTACCAGCTGAGCTACCAAATACTGGAGTGGGTTGCCGTGCCCTCCTCCAGGGAAACTTCCCAACCCAAGGATCCAACCCAGGTCTCCCGCATTGCAGTTAGATTCTTTACCGTCTGAGCCTTATAAAATCGTAGCATATTATTAGCTTCTACAGGTAAACCTCCTTCCTTGTGCTGCTGTGCTGTGCTGTCTTTTTAGTCGTGTCCAACTCTTTGCGACCCTAGGGACCATAGCCCATCAGGCTCCACTGTCCATGGGATTCTCCAGGCAAGAATACTGGAGTAGGTTGCCTTGCTCTCCTCCAGGGGATCTTCCCAACTCAGGGATCAAACTCTGCTGTCTCTTGTGTCTCCTGCATTGGCAGGTGGGTTCTTTACCACTAGCGCAACCTGGGAAGCCCAACCTCTTTCCTTACAAAACTGTAAACCAGGGGTTGGTTTGCAAACCCTAAGCAGTGGGCCAAATCTGTTCTGCTGTCTGTGTAAATAAGGCTTTATTACAAGAATACAGCTAGGTGACTTTTTCACACATTTTCAAGGGGCTGCTTTCATGCTATAACTGCAGAGTTTAGTTCTCAACAATTTTACAGGCCACAAAGCCTAGAATATTAAGTATCTAACCTTTAACAGAATGTTTGCTGACCGCTGTTACAGATAAAAAGACACATAAGAAACATGCCAACAAAATACAACCTGTGGAACTTTTCTGAATCCTGATTTGAACAAACCAAAGATAAGAAAACATTTTTAAGACAGGAAAATGGACATGGGCAGATAGATTATAATAAAGAAATATTGTTAATTTCATCAAATTGGCCATATTTAAAAAATAAATACAGTGGCAACAATAGCAACTATTTATGCTGCCAGAAGGAAAATAATTTTCCTCACATGCAATTAAGATTACAGGATAATTGGGAGCCATTAGGTGGTTCCTCCCACATTACATCAGCTTGAACTTTCAGCCTAGGTTTACTGAGGTCTTAGGAGAACATGCAGGAATTTGGAGTTAGCTATAAAGTTCATTCCGGAGAAGGCAATAGCACCCCACTCCAGTACTCTTGCCTGGAAAATCCCATGGATGGTGGAGCCTGGTAGGCTGCAGTCCATGGGGTCGCTAAGAGTCAGATACAACTGAGCGACTTCACTTTCACTTTTCACTTTCATGCATTGGAGAAGGAAATGGCAACCCACTCCAGTGTTCTTGCCTGGAGAGTCCCAGGGACGGGGGAGCCCGGTGGGCTGCCGTCTATGGGGTCGCACAGAGTTGGACATGACTGACATGACTTAGTGGTAGTAGTATAAAGTTCATTCAGGTTTTTCCATAAGATGTTACCGAAAAACCCAGACTTTTTGGATTGGCCAATATCTTGGGAATTCAGTTTCTGACTTGAATAAAGAAGTCCACAACTGACCTTAAAATCAAATATGTAATCACTAAAAAAAAAATCCCCATGTTAACTAAACACTCATCTATAATATTATTGCAGATGCAACAAGTCTTTTTAGCGATAAAGAATTGTTACATACAACGCTATTATTAAATGATTCCTACAAAGGGTGAACTTTTGGGATGATTGCTGCTGCTGCTGCTCCTGCTAAATCGCTTTAGTCGTGTCCGACTCTGTGCGACCCCATAGACAGCAGCCCACCAGGCTCCCCTGTCCCTGGGATTCTCTAGGCAAGAACACTGGAGTGGGATGTCAGTTCCTTCTCCAATGCATGAAAGTGAAAAGTGAAAGTGAAGGCGTTCAGTCGTGTCCGACTCGGTGCGACCCCGTAGACCGCATTAGTTACTTACAAATCCTTTCGCTTGTTTTTCTTTACCCCTCTCCACCAAAATGTCCAGCATGTAAATGAGAGGGCCCTTGGGACCCAAAATTACAGTTCACCTCCATCAGTAATATTCCTGATTGACCTTGGAGAGTAGCCAGGAGGGGCTCTCCTCTGGTTACAAAATGATTCTGTGATTAAGAAATGACAAGTCCCTGGATGCAGCAGAGCAGAGCAGTTGGCCTGATGGTGAAGAAGACCAGCCACTGGCTACAGCGAGGACCAGGCACCCTCCTCCTTTCCCCAGCTCATCCCCACTCACCTGGATCTCTGAGGCACATCCTCATGCCAGGGCCAAAGGATCTTTCTGGAAATAGATCTCATTCCGTTTCTCCACAGCTTAAATACTTCAGTGGCTCCCTATTGCCCTCTGGTTCAAACTCCTCCGTCTGCGGGGTCCTCCATCTACCTCTGTCACCTGCCACTCCTCACCTCGTCACCCCACTGGATTTGCAAGTCCCTAACCCCTGCATGCACCTCCCCTCCTGTCCTTTGCCCTCTGCTTGGAACACACTGTACTTCCTCCACGTAGCCTACTCCTATCCTCCTTCCTTTTTTAAAAAAAAGAAAAAACTACGAGTTATACAGACAGAGATTGCATGAAGCCCATATGAAGAATTTAGGGAAAAATTATTCAAGACAAGTATCCTGGATTCCCCCATCCCAGAATCCTCTTCTGTGCCTCTCCAGAAACATAGCCCCAACTTGCCCCCACTTTCCCTGCTTTTCTTTCTTTCTTTTTTTTTTTTTTTTTTTGTTTTTGATATTTATTTATTTTATCACCGCAGATCTTAGTTACAGGGATCAGGCTTAGTTACTTTGAGGCATGTGGGATCTTGGTTACCGGACCAGGGATCAAACCCAGGTGCCCAGCACTGCAAGACAGATTCTTAATCACTGGACCACTAGGGAAGTCCCTCCTTGTATTTCTTTATGGTCTTACCATCTATGCATATATTCCCTAAGCAGTATCTTATTTCTGCCTCCTTTTAAAATGTTGCATTCGTGACTTGATTTCCACCCCCCAACATTGTGTTCGTGATCCAAGTTATTGAGTGTAGCCATAAATCCACTTCCTTTCCTTGCTGATACTATTCCATTGGACCACAAGTCTTCTGTTCTGCTGATGGACATGGACTGTTTCCTTTGTGGGTGCCGAGTACCAGTGATACTGCTGGGCACATTTTTGTACACACAGACCAGAGCATCCATGTGCATGGGCAAAGATTTCCTCTAACTGCCATCCCCAGGAGTGGAGCGCTACCGCCCAGGCCATGCAAATACTTCAGCTTCCTACATACCGCCAGTGGTTTTCCCAAGCTGTGGTACCAGTATGCACCTGCATTAGCAGCATGTGTGGTTTTGCTAATTCCTCTTCTCTGCTCCTGTGTCAGTTTTGACCACTGCACTGCAGAAAAGGAAAGGAAAGTGAAGTCGCTCCGTCATGTCCGACTCTTTGCTACCCCATGGACTGTAGCCTACAAGGCTCCTCCGTCCATGGGATTTTCCAGGCAAAGGTCCTGGAGTGGGTTGCCATTTCCTTCTCCAGGGGGGTCTTCCAACCCAGGGAATGAACTCGGGCCTCCCACATTGCAGGCAAATGCTTTACAGTCTGAGCCACCAGGGAAGCACTGCAGAAAGCTTTGCCCTCATCCTGAAAGTCTGGATTAGATGCCTTTGTGCTCCTTTAGCACCTGTGCTCACCTCATGGCCACAGGAATCCGACCCTAGGGCATATGCATGACAGATGTGAAAAGATGCAGCTCAGATCCCTAGCTGCTGGCCCCCGGGAGCCCCTCCTCCACTCGTGCTAAGACCACACGTCCCTCAGACTGCTCCCAGCCAAGGACTGAGCACAGTGGGGTACCATTCCAGGCTCAGTTCTATTACCCCCAGGACTCCTCTGATGGATGACGCGGGCTCGAGGACTTCTCGGTGAGCTGGAACGTCCTTTCTTGGAGTTGCACGGCAGCACAACGCTCTCTGTCCCCACCTCCTCTCCCCCGCCTTGCACAGATGTCCTGTAATGCAATCTGAAAGCTCTCCCACCTTCTCTGGTTCCCTCCTTCATAGGTCTGTCCTTGATAGGCATTTCCTCCAAGAAATCTCTTACGTGAACATGTTTCTACTGTCATCTGAGGGCAGAAGAAAATTGCTCGGCCCAACCTGGATACCTCTTTTATTTCCATGGGTGTAGTCTGAAACTATACTTCCTTAATTAAAAGGTGTGGCCAGTGTGCAGCAGTGAATGAAGGAGCTAAGATTCTCTTTCTTTTCAGGAGGAGAAAGCAAAGTCTCCTCCTAGGTCATTGGCTCGGGAATGCTCTGACCTCTCATTCCACAGTTCAAAATCCTCTGAGCACAACCCCACCTATCAGACTTGTAAGAATCCTAGAAAGGGGAAGGGGCCAGTCATCAGTGGCCTCTCAGCTGGCTCCTGTGATCCCCACCTACTGGTGTTATACTTTAGATAATTCCCTGTCCTTGAGTGTGAGCCAGATTTAAAGACTAGCTTCTAGAGTAGTGAATACAGCAGAAATGACAGAACATGACTTTGGAGATTAGGTTATAGAAAGACTGAGGCCTCCATTATAGTCTCAGAGATGGAGTAGAAAAGACGCTAGGTTCTGTATCAGAAGACTTAAGTGTAGTTTTTCTCTGTATGACATGGCCAATACTGATAATACCTCTTTTCATCTTAAGTTCTTTATCTGTTAAAAGGAAAAATAATACCTAACTAGCTCCTATGATTGTTTTATACAGGAAGTTATATAAGAGAAAACTTTCATTGAATGTTGCTCTATATACTTTTTTTGGACCAACACAAGGATCACAGCAATCTGATGAGTGGATACTGTCATCATCCCCATTTTATAGATGAGTAAACTGAGGCACAGAGATATTAAAGAATTTGCCTAAAGTAATATCTGGAGAAAGGAAAGACTACCCACTCCAGTATTCTGGCCTGGAGAATTCCATGGACTGTATAGTCCATGTGGTTGCAGAGTCAGGCACGGCTGAGTGATTTTCACTTTTCAAAATAATATAACCAGTGGGCTTGCCTGTTGGCTCAGCAGTAAAGAATCTGCCTGCAATCCAGGAGCTGCAGGAGATGTGGGTTTGATCCCTGAAGAAAGATCCCCTGGAGGAGGGCATGGCAACTTACTCCAGCATTCTTGCCTGGAGAATCCCATGGACAAAAGAGACTGGTAGGCTATAGTCCATAGGGTCACAAAGAGTTGGACATGACTGAAGCAACTTAGCACGCGTGCATGATATAGCCAACAGTGCTAGAGCCAGGATGTGCCCGTAAGTAATTTGGCTCCAGAGTCCACATCATGAACACAACCCTATTATCTATGGGTGAAAGCACTTTATCTAAAATATTATAGGAATATAAATCATGCACTGACATATTGGTATAAAGATAAACACAACAACCATTGGAGCAGAATAGAGTCCATAAACAGACCCACACACATATGGTTAACTGATTTTCAACACACTTGCAAAGGCAATCCAGTGGAGAAAGGATCATCTTTTCAACAGATGATTCTGGAGAAACTTAATGTTTTTATTTGAAAAAATGAACCTCAATCAGTACCTCACACCATAGGCAAAAATTAACTAAAAAAATTTATCATAAATCTATTTAGGTAAAACTTAAAGCTATAAAACTTTCAGAAGAAGAAAATCTTTGTGACCTTGAGTTAAAGATTTCTCAGTTGCGATACCAAAAGCACAACTCATAAAAGAGAATAGTAATAAACTGGACTTTATCAATATTTAAACCTCCTACAACTTGAAAAGACATAGTTAAAAAGCAAGCCAGGGACCATGAGAAAATATTTCCAAGTCATGTGTATGATAAAAAATTGTGTCCAGAATCTACAGAGAAACTTGAAACACAACAGTAAGAAAACAACACAGTTTTAAAAATGGACAAAAGATATGAACAAACGCTTTGTCAAAGAAGATGATGAATGAGCTCGTGAAAAGATGTTCTTCATTAGTCATTAGGAAAATGCTAATTGAAACCACAGTCAGCTACCACTGCTACAATGGCCTGAGTTTGTTTTTTAAAGCAACTATTGGTGAGGAGAAGGAGCAACCACAATTCTCCTGCATTGCTGATGGGAATGAAAATGGTGCAATCATTTTGGTAATTCCTTAAAATGTTACATATAGACCTAGCCTAAGGCCCAGGCATTCTACTATTGGGTGTAAATACCCAGTGTAAATACCTAAGATGAATGAAAACATATGTCCACATGAAAAGACCTGTATAAATAAATGTTCATAGCAGCTTAACTTGTAATAGCCAAATACTTGAAACAACTAAACAACTCAAATGACCATCAATAGACAAATAAATTGTGGTATGCTCATGCAATGGAATACTACTCAGCAATAAAAAGAATAAGAGCGAGCTATTGATCTGTTTAAAAACATGGGTGACTCTCATTATGTGGAGTGAAAGAAACCAGACAAAAAGAGTACATACTGAATGGTTCTGTTTATATAAAATTGTAGGAAATTCAAACCATAGTGACAGAAAACAAATCAGCAGTTGCTTGAAGGCTTGAAGTAGAAGTGAACGAAAGAGTCTATGAAGGGGCATAAGGAAACTTTTGGGAGGAGATAGATATATTTGTTATCTTGATTAGGGCAGTGGTTTCATGGATGTATACATATGTCAAAACTTAACAAATATGTGCAGTTTTGCATATCAATTATAACTCAAAAAAGCTGTAAAGCATAAATCACTCACAACATTATTATAGCCTAAGAAGTAATTGTAAGTCATTGCCTGACTTACCTTTCCCTCATCTTCTGCTTCCTCTTCCCCAAATTCCTGGATAAGGAGTCAAGACCATATTCACCTCTGGTATTCATATCAATTAAGGAAGGAAAAAGTCCATGTGGAAAGAATTTTGTTAAGTTCACAGGAGATACAAAGTTGGATAAGAAATAGTTCATGTCTTCAAGAAGTTATAATCCAGTGCTCACTTCAGCAGCACGTATACTAAAACTGGAATGATACAGAGAAGATTAGCATGGCCCCTGTGCAAGGATGACACGCAAATTCGTGAAGCGTTCCATATTTTTAGAAAAACACCGATACAGTATACTAACGCATATATATGGAATTTAGAAAGATGGTAACGATAACCCTGTACGCGAGACAGCAAAAGAGACACAGATGTAAAGAACAGTCTTTTGGACTCTGTGGGAGAGGGAGGGGGTGGATGATTTGGGAGAATGGCATTGAAACATGTATAATATCATATAAGAAACGAATCGCCAGTCCAGGTTTGATGCAGGATACAGGATGCTTGGAGCTGGTGCACTGGGATGACCCAGAGGGATGGTATGGGGAGGGAGGTGGGAGGGGGGTTCAGGATTAGGAACACGTGTACACCCATGGCAGATTCATGTTGATGTATGGCAAAACCAATACAATATTGTAAAGTAGTTAGCCTCTAATTAAAATAAATAAATTTAAATTTTAAAAAAAGAAGTTATAATCCAGATAGAAAGGATATAAGTATGTTTAAAGTTAAATTATCTAATAAAGTATAAATATCAATTCTAAAAAATAGAAAACATTTAAAAAGAGAATGATTAAATGCCTAGTGAAGCATACAGGCAAACGATTTCCAAAGAATTACTTTGAGCTGGGATGGTTCAGGAATGTTTCGTGTAGGATGTGGGATCTGAGCTGGAATGTGAAGAATGGGTAACATTTAGATAGACAGGAGAAGTAAGGAGAATAAACATAAGATGTTTTGATGGGGTCAGAGGATGGTGACATTGAGTGAATAAGTTGGATGGGAAGAAAGTCTTTTATAGAAGAATCACAGAATTTAACTGTTCAAAAGTAGAACCAGAGTTGGAGGGTCTTGAGTGTCAGGCAGTCTAAACTCCCAGCCTTTATTTCATCTTAACATGAAGAAGAACTTGTGAACTAGTGAATTTTTCAGTGTTGGAATCATTCAGCAGAGAGTATACAAGCATATGTGAGGAATATAGAACAGAGATAACTTCCCTGAACAGACAAGTTCTTCCCAATCACAAGACATGGGTCACAAATTCACAGGCTTTTCAAGAATCATTAGGGGTGGCCCTGGAAATTTGTCTGATAGTATCTTGGTTCCTCCTGGAGGTGGTGCCTGACTTCCACGTGAGAGTCAACAGGGACCTTTTTTTCCCCTAATCCACCCTGCCTTCCTTCAGCTGGGGAATGGATGATCTAGGTGCAACCATAAGACTCTCTCCCATGATTCTGACTCCTGAATGAATGACTCAGGGACATGAGGACCAGTTAGAAGTCATTCATCATTCTGGTCAAACCTTGGTCTGCTCCATGGCTGTGGCTATTCTTCCTGCTAACCAGCACTCAGGATACTATTGATCCCTGGCCAGTACTCTGTGTGCTGAGTTGCTCAGTCATGTCCAACCCTTTACCACCCTTTGGGCTGTAGGCCACCAGGCTCCTCTGTCCTTGGGATTTTCCAGGTAAGAATACTGCAGTGGGCTACCATTTCCTTCTGCAGGGGAATCTTCCCAACCCAGGGATTGAACCCTCATCTCCAGTGTCTCCTGCATTGTACGCAAATTCTTTACCTGCTGAGCCATTGGAGGCCAGTACTCTGGTATATGGTTAACTCTGTGATTCCCTCCCAAATACCATTCCAGCAAGTTTTGTTTTTGCCTAAGACATTAGAGTCTGTTTCTATTGCTTAAAGCCAAGAACCAGAACTGACATGGAAACCTTTGGATCTTAGTGCTTCACTTCCCTACATGCTTTACTGGCCTTACTTCAGCCACCTTAGATCATATGGAGCAGATGGAGCTATTCTCTTTTCCACATGAGTTCTTCCTAAGTCTTACGACAGCTCTCCAACCTATCCTAACCTTTTCCCTCCCTAGGCTAAATGGTCCATGTTCTTTTGGGCGCTTCTCATTTTGTATGAGCTGGATTGCTTCACTAGCCTGCACACTTTTTCCAAGGGTACTTCACATTCACATTTAGACCTCTGTGACTCAATAAATCTTTGTTGAATGAGTGTTTCACGAATTTAAAGTTTTACTTTTGGCTGCACTTCTTTTGTATAAAACTATGTAAAGACTGTGTTATAGTTAAGGGACTGGCTCAGCTGCTGAAACATAAGTCAAAATAATAGGGACTTAAAGAAAATGGTTTATTTCTCTCACATGGAAAGGTCTAAATGTAAGTTGGTCTGGGGACCCTAGCTCTTTCTAGATTTTTGATCTCTATTTACAATACATTACTTTCATCTTGAGTTCCAGCATGGCTGGACCTGCTGCCAGAACCATGTTCAAATTCCAGGAGAAAGAAGGGAAAAAGAAGAAAAGGACATTCCTTTAAGGAATGTTCTGAAAGTTACTCCTGTCATGTCCACTCCTTTTTTAATGGGTCAGAACTTAGTCTTATGGCCTTGCCTTGCCTTCAAGAGGGGCTGGGATATGTAGTTTTTGCTGGGAGAGAATGGTGAACTAACAGCTTTAACTACAGACTATGCAATGCAATTTGGGGATCTCCCAGTAGACTAAGTATAATGAGATGCTATACAAGTCACAAGTGGTTAATTGACTGTAACTTTCTTACACCAGTTCTGGGCATTTTGCAAGTGAAGAACTGACTCATTGGAAAAAACCTTGATTCTGGGACAGATTGAAGGCGGAAGGAGAAGGGGACAACAGAGGATGAGATGGTTGGATGGCATCACCAACTCAATGGACATGAGTTTGAGCAAGCTCTGGGAGTTGGTGACGGACAGGGAGGCCTGGCATGCTGCAGTCCATGGGATTGCAAAGAGTTGTATATGACTGAGCCACTGAACTAAACTGAACTGTCAGAAGTCACAAGTGGTTAATTGACTGTAACTTTCTTATACTCAGCATTGGGTATTCTGCAAGAATTATCAGGCCAGAGTTACTCTAATAAATGAGTTTTAGGTAAATGCAATTTTGTGAACTTTTCAGGGGACCCACCTTGGACCAGTACTTATAACCCTAAGGTCAGATCCACACCGGAAAGTTCCTCTCATTGAGACAACCAAGTAGCTATTTCTTTTTAAAATAAAACCCTTGAGTTTGCTTAGTATGAAGAGTATATTTTCAGGCATATTATATAGCATTTTTTGGTCACAAATAATAGAAACTGTTTTGTTCAGAAGGGGGAGATGAATTATTATTAGTGTACCAGATGCCTCCCAAGACTCCAGGCTATGTGCGGCTGACTGGGCTTCAGGAACAGACTAGAATCCAAAGGCTCCCCATCTATCTTTGTTTCAGCCTCTCTGCCATGAGCTTGATTCTTCTGTCTCTAAAAGGACCCTTTGCACCTGCTCTCCAGTCTCCAAGAGTAGACGAGAGCTAGTCCCAGTTCCTACATATGATCCTTCTAGCCACCTAGAGAGAGTCTGAGGCTCTCTTTCAACTGGCACTCTTATTAACCTTGCTTAGGTCAGTGGTCACCTTGGACCAAGGTGGACCAAATCATATCATTATGACAGCTAAGATACCTCTGAACTCTGTAGACATGGGGATTTGGAGTGGGGAGAAACAGTATGCAGCCAGGAGAAGCCTAGACAAGCATCCCAATAGGCATCTTGTCCCCCCATGTGTGCGTGGAGGAGTATCATAAGCAGAATGAAATTTAGAAATATGACCATGAGATCTATGACACAGACAAACTGGAAACATGATGTAATGGGGTTAGGGAAGAAACTGAATCTCCCTCAAGACATTCTTGGTTGTAAATAACAGAACCTATTGAAAGGCTCATAAACATGGCACTCGAGATTTTTTTAATATCTGATGAAGGCTTTTACGTGTCAAGGACCAAGCTTCCCTGGTGGCTCAGTGGTCAAGAATCTGCCTGCCGGTGCAGGAGACATGGGTTCAAGCCCTGATCTGGGAAGCTCCCACGTGCCACAGAGCAAATAACCCTGTGCACCACAACTATTGAGCCTGTGTTCTAGGGCCCGTGAGCCACAATTACTGTGCCCATGTGCCTCAGCTACTGAAGCCTGAGCACCCTAGAGCCTGTGCTCTGCAACAAGAGAAACCACCGCAGTGAGGAGCCCATACATCACAGCTAGAGAGTAGCCCCCTCTCGCCGCAACTGGGGAAAGCCCACCTACGGCAACGAAAACCCCAGTACAGCCAAAAATAAAATAAATATATGCAGAGAATCACCTATACCTACTTGTTTTAATTAATATTCAAATTGTTGGATTTTTTAGATTCCTGGAACTTATTTATCTTAGATTCCTTGTACTTTGGAGAAGGAAATGGCAACCCATTCCAGTATTCTTGCCTGGGAAATCCCATGGCAGAGGACCCTGATGGACTGCAGTCCACGGAATCGCAAAGAGTTGGACATGACTTAGCAAATGAGCATGCCTAGTACTTACTTATCTTATAACTGGAAGTTTCTGCCTTTTGGCTACCTTCATCCAATTCAACTTCCCCCAGCAGCCACCCCTGGTAACCACAAATCTATATTTTTGTTTATGAGCTTGTTTGTTTGTTTTTGAGGTGTAATTGACCTACAAAACTATGTTATTTCCTGTTATACAACATAATGAGTTGAAATTCCTATCTCAAAGAGATCACCATAAGCCTAGTTATGATCTGTCAGCATATAAAAATATTACATAATTACAAAGATATTATAATTATTCTCCACATTGTACATTTTATATGTGTGACTCATTTATTTCACAAATGGAAGTTTGTACCTCTTAATTTCCCTCACTTATTTATTTCCTCCCTCACTCTCCCCTCTGGCAACCATCTGTTTATTCTCTATAACACTGTTTCTGTTTTGTTCTGTCTGTTCATTTGGTTTATTTTTTCAGATTCTCCATATAAGTGAAATCATGTAGTATTTGTCTTTTTCTGCCTGATTTGTCTCACTGAATATAATACTCTGTAGGTCCATCCACATTGTCATAAAGGACAAGATTTCATTCTTTTTTATGGCTGAGTAATATTTCACACACACACACACACACACACACTCCATATCTTCTTTATCCATTCATCTATTCATGAGCATCTGGTTGCTTCCACAACTTGGCTATTGTAAATAATGCTACAATGAACATAGGGGTGCATATACCTTTTCATATTAGTGTTTTTGTTTTCTTCAGATGAATACCCAGGAGTGGAATTGCTTGATCACATGTTAGTTCTATTTTAATTTTGGGGTGGTCTCCATACTGTTTTCCATAATGGATGCACCAATTTACATTCCCACCAACAGTGCATGAGGACCCGCCTTACTCCAAATCCTCTCCAGCACTTGTTGTTTCTTGTTTTTTTTGATAATTGCCAGTCTGACAGGCATGAGGTATTCTACAGTAATGGAAGTTCAAAGAAAGCTGGAGTAATAATACTTACATCAAGCAAAATACATTTTAAAACAAAGACTGTGACAAGAGACAAAGAAAGATATTATATAATGATCAAGGGATCAACCCAAGAAGAAGATATAGCAATTGTAAATATATGTGTGCCCAACATAGGAGCACCTAAATACATAAAGCAAATATTAACTGACAGAGAGAAACTGACAATAACACAGTAATAATAATAGGACTTTAACACCCTGCTTACATCAATGTGACATCAATGTGACAGATCATCCACACAGAAAAATCTAAGGAAACACTGGTTTTAAACAACACATTAGGACTTCCTCAGTGGTCCAGTGGTTAAGAATCCTCCTGCTAGTGCAGGGGACACAGGTTCAATCCTTGATTCAGGAAGATTCCACATACCGTGAAGCAACAAAGCTCATATGCCACAGTTGCTGAGCCTGCTCTCCAGAGCCTGTGAGTTGCACAAACTACTGAAGTCTGCGTGCCCTGGGGCTCGTGCTCCACAGCAAAAAAAGCCACCACAATGAGAAGGCCATGAATTGCAATGAAGGCCCAGCACACAGCCTCCTCCCTCAAGTTAGACCCAATGGACTGTATATATAGGGAGACAGCATTTCATTCAGAAGAATACACATTCTTTGCAAGTGCTCCTGGGAATATTCTCCAGGATAGATCACATGCTAAGTTACAAAACAACTCTCAGTAATTTTTAAGAAAATTGAAATCACATCAAGCATCTTTTCCAAACACAACACTGTGAGACTAGAAATCAACTATAGGAAAAAAAAAAAAAAAAAACCTGCAAAAAACACAAACAATTGGAGGCTAAAAATGTGCTACTAAACAAGCAATGTTTCACTAAAGAAACCAAAGAAGAAATTCAAAAATACCTAGAGAGAAATGAACATGAAAACACACTGATCCAAAATCTAGGGAACACAGTAAAAGTGATTCTAAGAGGGAAATTTATAGCAATACAAGCCTACCTCAGTTCAGTTCAGTCACTCAGTCATGTCCGATTCTTTCCGACCCCATGGGCTGCAGCACGCCAGGCCTCCCTGTCCACCACCAGCTCCCAGAGTTTACTCAAACTCATGTCCATCAAGTCGGTGATGCCCTCCAACCATCTTATCCTCTGTCATCCTCTTATTCTTCCACCTTCAATCTTTCCCAGTGTCAAGGTCTTTTGCAATGAGTCAGTTCTTCACACCAGGTGGCCAAAATATTGGAGGTTCAGCTTCAGCATCAGTCCTTCCAATGACTACTCAGGACTGATTTCCTTTAGGATGGACTGGATCTCCTTGCAGTCCAAGGGACTCTCAAGAGTCTTCTCCCACACCACATTTCAAAAGCATCAATTCTTTGGTGCTCAGCTTTCTTTATAGTTCAACTCTCACATCCATACATGATTGCTGGAAAAGCCATAGCTTTGACTAGATGGACCTTTGTTGACAAAGTAATGTCTCTGCTTTTTAATATGCTGTCTAGGTTGGTCATAACTTTTCTCCCAAGGAGCAAGTGTCTTTTAATTCCATGGCTGCAATCGCCATCTGCAGTGATTTTGGAGCCCCCCAAAATAATCTGTCACTATTTCCACTGTTTCCCCATCTGTTTGCCATGAAGTAATGGGACCAGACGCCATGATCTTCATTTTTTGAATGTTGAGTTTTAAGCCAACTTTTTCACTCTCCTCTTTCACTTTCATCAAAAGAGGCTCTTTAGTTCTTCTTCGCTTTCTGCCATAAGGGTGGTGTCATCTGCATATCTGAGGTTATTGGTATTTCTCCCAGCAATCTTGATTCCAGCTTGTGCTTCATCCAGTCCAGCACTTCTCATGATGTACTCTGCATATAATTTAAATAAGCAGGGTGACAATATACAGCCTTGACATACTCCTTTCCCGATTTGGAACCAGTCTATTGTTCCATGTCCAGTTCTAACTGTTGCTTCTTGACCAGCATACAGATTTCTCAGGAGGCAGGTCAGGTGGTCTGGTATTCCCATCTCTTTAAGCCTACCTCAGAAACAATAAAAATCTCATAATAATTTAACCTTACACCTAAAAAAACTAGAAAAAGAATTACAAACCAAAGTTAGAAGGAAATAAATCATAAAGATCAGAGCAGCAATAAATGAAATAGAGGTTAAAAAACAATAGAAAAGATCAAAGAGCCAGTTCTTTGAAAAGTTAAACAAAATTAGTAAACTTTTAGCTCGACTCTTCAAGAAGAAAAAGAGTCAAATCAATAAAATCGGAAATAAAAAAAGAGAAGTTACAACTGAAACCTCAGAAATACAGAGAATTATAAGAGATTACTACAATTATATGTCAATAAAATGGACATCCTAGGAGAAATGGATGAATTCCTAGAAATGTACACTCTCCTGAGACTGAACCAAGAAGAAACAGAAAATACGAAGGGAGACTAATTACCAGTAATGAAACTGAATCAGTAATTTAAAAAATTCCCAGCAATGTAAGTTCAGGGCCAGAAGACCTCACAGGCAATATTTATTAAGATTATTTCTTTAGAGCTGTTTTCGATTCATAGAAAAATTGAACAGAAGGTACAGAGATTCCTCATAGACTCCCTGACCTCACACATACATAGCCTCCAGCAGAGTCAACACCCCCCACCAGAGGAGTACTTTTGTTATAACTGATAAACCTGCATTAACACATCATCACCCAAAGTCCAGAGTTGTATTCAAGTTCACTCCTGGTATTATACCTTCTATGGGATTGGACAAATGTGTAATGCCAATGTTTTCACCGTTACAGTATCATACAGAGTATTTTCACTTCTCTAAAAAGCCTTGTGCTCTGCCTATTCATCCTTTCTTCCTTTCTAACCTGTGGCAATCATTGATTTTTTTTTTTACTGTCTCCATAATTTTACCTTTTCCAGAATGTCACGTAATTGAAATAATACAGTGTGTAGCCTCTTTAACAGAGAAAGCAATGGCACCCCACTGCACTACTCTTGCCTGAAAAATCCCGTGGACAGAGGAGCCTGGTAGGCTGCAGTCTATGGGATCGTACAGAGTCGGACACGACTGAAGTGACTTAGCAGCAGCAGCAGCCTCTTTAAACACAATACCAAAGGCACAGTCTATGAAAGAAAGAACAACTCAGTTGTGAAATAGGCCCAAGACCTTAACAGACACTCTATCAAAGAAGATATACACACGGCAAAAAAGCATGAACATATGCTCTACATCATGGGTTACAGGAAAATGCAAATTAAAATAATAGGAAAATATTACAACACACAGATTAGAATGGTCAAAATCCAGAACATTGAGAGCGTCAGATGTTGGTGAGGATATGAAGCAATAGGAAATGTAGGAATTCAAAATCATACCAATCATACAGCCAGTATGGAAGACGGTATGGTGATTTCTTATAAATCTAAACATATTTTTAACAATCCATCGTATTTCTTGGTGTTTACCCAAAGGAGTTAAAAGCTTATATCCACACAAAAACCTGCACATGAATTCTTATAGCAGCTTTATTCAAAACTTGGAGCAACCAAGATGTCCCACAGCAAGTGAATGAATGAAGACACTGTGAACTAAAATGGAGCAGCTTTTATAAAAGGGTTTTTAAATGAAGCTGAGAGAACATTAACATCATACATACTCATCCTCCCCAGGTGGAGCCATGAACTTTTGAACTGGGCCAAAACACAATTATTCCAAGGACTCTGCAAAAACACCTGCAACTTATCACATTAATGAACTTTTTCTTCCCTCTAGCAATCAATCATGTCTAGCCAAGACTTACTTCTGCCTCCAACTCCAGATAAAATTCTTTGTAATGCAAACTTCTCTTCTTTACCTTTAAACGCCCCTGACTTTTACTCCCCAGTGCGACTCTGTTTGGATTGCTAACTGAACTTGTGTGTCTTGAATTGCAATTCTTCAATCCCCAATAAACACTTTTTGTTTGATTATTGCCTCCTAAGTTTATTTAGGTTGACAAAACTATGGTACATCCAAACAATTGGATATTATTCAGCAATAAAACATACATGGACTGTGAAGCCACGAATAGACATAGAGGAAATGTAAATGCTATTAATAAGTCTAAGACGTCCATCTGAAAAGATGTAACATTTTTAAAAGTTAGGATTTTTGTAACCATTTATGATGGTGACTGCAGCCATGAAATTAAAAGACGCTTACTCCTTGGAAGAAAGGTTATGACCAAACTAGATAGCGTATAGAAAAGCAGAGACATTACTTTGCCAACAAAGGTCCAGCTAGTCAAGGCTATGGTTTTTCCAGTAGTCATGTATGGATGTGAGAGTGGGACTGTGAAGAAAGCTGAGCACCAAAGAATTGATGCTTTTGAACTGTGGTGTTGGAGAAGACTCTTGAGAGTCCCTTGGACTGCAAGGAGATCCAACCAGTCCATTCTGAAGGAGATCAGCCCTGGGATTTCTTTGGAAGGAATGATGTTAAAGCTGAAACTCCAATACTTTGGCCACCTCAAGCAAAGAGCTGACTCATTGGAAAAGACTCTGATGCTGGGAGGGATTGGGGGCAGGAGGAGAAGGGGACAACAGAGGATGAGATGGCTGGATGGCATCACCGACTCGATGGATGTGAGTCTGAATGAACTCCGGGAGTTGGTGATGGACAGGGAGGCCTGGCATGATGCGATTCACAGGCTTGCAAAGAGTCGGACACGACTGAGCGACTGAAATGAACTGAACAGAACTGATGATTGAAGGGAGAAATATCAATAACATCGGATATGCAGATGACCCCATCCTTAGGGCAGGAAGTGAAGAGAAATTAAAGAGCCTCTTGATGAAGGTGAAAGAGGAGAGTGAAAAAGCTGGCTTAAAACTCAACATTCAAAAAACGAAGATCATGACATATGGTCCCATCACTTCATGGCAAATAGATGGGGAAACAGTGGAAACAGTGGCAGACTTTATTTTCTTGGGCTCCAAAATCACTTTGGACAGTGACCGCAGCTATGAAATTAAAAGACACTCCTGTGAAGAAAAGGCATGACAAATCTAGACCATGTGTTAAAAAGCAGAGACATCACTTTGCTGACAGAGGTCCATCGAGTCAAAGCTATGGTTTTTCCAGTAGTCATATATGGATGTGAGAGCTGGACAATAAAAATCACTGAGCGCTGAAAGGTTGATGCCTTTGAACTGGTGTTGGAGAAGACTCTTGAGAGTCCCTTGGACTGCAAGGAGATAAAACTAGTCAATCATAAAGGAAATCAGTCCTGAATATTCACTGAAAGGACTGAAGCTGAAGCAGAAGCTCCAATACTTTGGCCACCTGATGCAAAGAGCCGACTCATTGGAAATGACCCTGATGCTGGGAATGATTGAAGCAGGAGGAGAAGGGGACGACAGAGGATAAGATGGTTGGATGGCATCACCAACTCGATGTACATGACTTTGAGCAAACTCCGATAGTTGGTGATGGACAGGGAGGCCTGGCGTGCTGCAGTTCATGGGATCACAAAGAGTTGGACATGACAGAGTGACTGGACAACAAATGTTTAACACAGAATTTTTTCTTAATTAAAATAACATTAATTGTTTCCACTTTTCTCTGATTAATATTGAACTGACTCTTATATTTAACATAGTTCTGTTCAGTTCAGTTGCTCAGTCATCTCCGACTCTTTGTGACCTCATGAATTGCAGCATGCCAGGCCTCCCTGTCCATCATGAACTCCTTCGAGTCGGTGATGCCATCCAGCCATCTCATCCTCTGTTGTCCCCTTCTCCTCCTGCCCCCAATCCCTCCCAGCATCAGAGTCTTTTCCAATGAGTCAACCCTTCACATGAGGTGGCCAAAGTACTGGAGTTTCAGCTTCAGCATCAGTCCTTCCAATGAACACCCAGGACTCTCACATCCTTTAGGATGGACTGGTTGGATCTCCTTGCAGTCCAAGGGACTCTCAAGAGTCTTCTCCAACACCACAGTTCAAAAGCATCAATTCATTGGTGCTCAGCTTTCTTCACAGTCCAACTCTCACATCCATACATGACCACAGGAAAAACCATAGCCTTGACTAGCCGGACCTTTGTTGGCAAAGTAATGTCTCTGCTTTTCAATATGCTATCCAGATTGGTCATAACTTTCCTTCCAAGGAGTAAGCGTCTTTTAATTTCATGGCTGCAGTCACCATCTGCAGTGATTTTGGAGCCCCCAAAAATAAAGTCTGACACTGTTTCCACTGTTTCCCCATCTATTTGCCATGAAGTGATGGGACCAGATGCGATGATCTTCGTTTTCTGAATGTTGAGCTTTAAGCCAACTTTTTCACTCTCCACTTTCACTTTCATCAAGAGGCTCTTTAGTTCCTCTTCACTTTCTGCCTTAAGGGTGGTGTCATCTGCATATCTGAGGTTATTCATATTTCTCCCAGCCATCTTGATTTCAGCTTGTGCTTCTTCCAGCTCAGCGTTTCTCATGATGTACTCTGCATATAAGTTAAATAAGCAGGGTGACAATATACAACCTTGACATACTCCTTTTCCTATTTGGAAGCAGTCTGTTTTCCATGTCCAGTTCTAACCGTTGCTTCATGAGCTGCATACAGATTTCTCAAGAGGCAGGCCAGGTGGTCTGGTATTCCCATCTCTTTTAGAATTTTCCACAGTTTATTGTGATCTACACAGTCAAAGGCTTTTGCATAGTCAATAAAGCAGAAATAGATGTTTTTCTGGAACTCTCTTGCTTTTTTCATGATCCAGCAGATGTTTTCCTAAATAATCAACCCAATTTATAAACTTATAATTTAATTTCCTGAAACATTTTAAGTGCATTTACAATTAAAATATATCTGTCTCTCTAAAACACTTAAACATCTGCCATGACAAATGTATAAAACTGACAAGTGAAATCTTTCTACGTCTTTAAGCAATTACTGAAATTTAATAATTTAATCTACTGAGTGAAGTTTCTTAAGACTCATGGTGGATGACTGCCAAATATTTCCTCTTGTTAATTCTCCCATTTCTTCCTTTAGCTAAAATCCCTGGATTTCAGCTGGACACATGTCCACCCAGCCGTAGGGTGCGTTTTGCAGCTAGTGTGACCATGTGACCAATGAGACATGAGCAGACATGATGTGTGCTCCTTTAACATTCTTACCCTGGACTCACTTCTTTCCCACTTCCCTTGGATGTCGTGGTGTGCCAACATTATCCAGGTTGATAAAGATAACCCCTCAGGCCATGGCAGCGCCAAAGTACAGAAGGACCCAATTTCCTAGAGACCTCACATAGCAAAGTTGCCTGGTCCACCGCTCTGGACCACATACCACCTGACTGTTACAGGAGCATGAAGTAAACTTCTATCATCTTTTCGCTATTGTACTTTAGGAAGCCCCTTCCCTGATAGCCTAGCTTATTCACAAATGAACGGCTTCCCTGATAGCTCAGTTGGTAAACAATCTGCTTGCAGTGCAGGAGACCCCGCTTTGATTCCTGGGTCAGGAAGATCCGCTGAGGAAGGGATAGGCTACCTACTCCAGTATTCTGGCCTGGAGAATTCCATGAACTATATAGTCCATGGAGTTGCAAAGAGTTGGACACAACTGAATGACTTTCACATACACAAATGAACAAATTGTTCTAAAACATTTATGTCATACAGTATTACAGTCACAGTGATAATCCAGTATTGGAAACATCATTACCTTCTTTAAAAAACACTAACCTGTGAAGATAGGTTGATACACAATTTCTCCAATTACAAAGGAGAAGGGCGTTCTGTAAGACAATGTAATTCTTTTGAAAGTAAAGTGGTAAAACAGTAAGAAAACTAAGGTATTACTAATTTGATGTTTGCTATCACTCACCCTATGTCCACGTAAGGAGAGGCTATCCACTTCTATATTAGTCTTGTCCATGATGTTCTACATGATGAACACTTAGGCCATGATAATGGCATGAAAGTGTTCCACACAGTTCTTGATGCACAGTTATTAGATTTTCATACAAAGACACTCACATACACACAAAAGATATGTTCATGAACTGTATGGCTTGATGATTGTTTACTGTACATTAAGTGGAAGTGAATCATCATAAAGGTCTTTGTCCTTGTTGTCTTCATGTTGAAGAGGCCAAGAAGAAGAGGAGGAAGAGGCAGCAGAGGCAGAAGAGGTGGAGAAGTGAGGAGGGGAGCAAGGAAGTGCAGACACACATGGTGTAACTTTCTGGAAATACATCCTGAGTTCTGTCTGACTTCTTTGTTTTTTCATTTCTCTAAAAGTGTTTCTACCTGGTTCTAATCATTCTCCCACTGTTTGTTTCAGTTTTGTCCATATCATAAGAGGATACACATCGTAAAAGAAGTCAAAAGCAGTCTTCAATAATCAGAACTCTTTTATTCTTCTACCAGATTGTCTGATGCCAACTTGTTTTCTGGCACTGTCTTTTCGGTCTTCTTCTTCATCATCTGACACTCATCTCCATCAAGTCATCTTCTGTTCATTCCTCTGGTGTGGTGCCTATTAACACTTGAATTTCTCCAAGACCCATATCTTGGAACCCTTCATCCCAACTTTTTTTTTTTTAATTTTTCCATATCCACAATCTCTTTCATGATCTCCTTGATTGGCTCTGTCATAAGTCTTGTGAAGTCATGCACAACATCTGGACGGAGTTTCCTCCAGCAGGAATTCATTGTTTCATGATGGCTGTCGCAGATTTCACTACAAAAATGACGCCATCTCCAATGATGTAATCCTTCCAGATGGTCATGATGATCTTCCTACTGGGGGTCTCTTCCATAGCACTGACAATCCCTTCCATAGAGTACTGCATATAATGATACTTCAAGGTTCTTATGATCTAGAGGCTGAATTAGAAAGGTGGCAAATAGACCAATTCAGCACCTTCATGGTGAGTTCATGGGGTTCTGGGTGGCCAGGAGCACTGTCCAATTAACAAAAGAATTTTAAAAGGCAGTCCCTTACTGGCAAGGCAACTTCCTAACTTTAGGGATAACACACTGGTGGAACCAATTCCGGAAAAAAGGGTGGTTGTTCAAGTTTTTTTGTACAACCAGCAGTCCTGATCAGAAACCCAACTGCATTTGCACAAAACACTAGAGTTGGTTAGTCTATCACTTCCTACCTTAAATCATGGTGCTCACTTCTCTTCTTTAGTAATAAATGTTCTTTGTGGCATTTTATCCCAGAATAGGGCACTTTCATCTGCATTTAAGACCTTCTCAGGCACATTTCTTTCTCCTCAATGATGTCTGGGAAGTCATCTACCTCTTGGTCAGCAGAAGTTGCTTCTTCTGTTATCTTGACCTTTTTTACGCAAAGTCTCTTTCTAAAATGATCAAACCATCCTTTGCTGGCATTAAATCCTCCTGTTTTAGATCTTTCACCTTTCTTTTGCTTTAAGGTGTCATACAATGACTATGCCTTTTCTCAAACTATCTTAGAGTCCATAGGAATGCTAATCCTGCATTCCCACAACAGCTGCATTTTCAATACCAGATAAAAAGATACTTCATAAACCTCAAGGTTTTCACACGCACTGATGTAGCTTTTTTTTTTTTTAACCAGAGTCCTTACATTGCATTCATTTATCTTGAAATGGTGGGCCGCTGCCATCTCCATGGCACATGTCAAGCAAGTCAACCTTTTCTTGTAATGTCATGGCTTTCCTCTGCTTCTTGGGAGCACTTCCAACATCACCAGTGGCACTTTGTATGGGCCCCAGTGTGTTATTCAAGGTTTACAGTATTGCCCTAAACCCAATGAAAAGTGAGCCAGAACCATGGTCACTTTTTACTTTGAAACACAATATATTTGAGAGAGGAACTGCTCACTTGGAGATGATAAGCATCACATGGTGTTTTAACCAGATATCACAGCTCTTGAGCTCACATACAACAGAAAGTGGCTATGAAATTGTTACAGTAGCACAGTATGCACCACAGTTTACTTTATGCAGCTATGATTTATTACTGTATCTTTACATTTGCTTATATTTCTCTTAGCAGCAAATGGTACCATGTGTGGTCTGTAAGTGCTGGTGTACATGCTTTGATAAAATTTAACTATTTATAATAGATTTTTGCATATTTTACTGTACAAGAAAGATCTTCACTATCCAGATAATCACGATGGTGTGATCACTCACCTAGAGCCAGACATCCTGGAATGTGAAGTCAAGTGGGCCTTAGGAAGCATCACTATGAACAAAGCTAGTGGAGGTGATGGAATTCCAGGGGAGCTATTTCAAATCCTCAAAGATGATGCTGTGAAAGTGCTGCACTCAATATGCCAGCAAATTTGGAAAACTCAGCAGTGGCCACAGGACTAGAAAAGGTCAGTTTTCATTGCAATCCCAAAGAAAGGCAATGCCAAAGAATGCTCAAACTACTGCACAGTTGCACTCATCTCACACGCTAGTAAAATAATGCTCAAAATTCTCCAAGCCAGGCTTCAGCAATATGTGAACTGTGAACTTCCAGATGTTCAAGCTGGTTTTAGAAAAGGCAGAGGAACCAGAGACCAAATTGCCAACATATGCTGGATCATTGAAAAAGCAAGAGAGTTCCAGAAAAACATCTATTTCTGCTTTATTGACTATGCAAAAGCCTTTGACTGTGTGGATCACAATAAACTGGAAAATTCTGAAAGAGATGGGAATACCAGACCACCTGACCTACCTCTTGAGAAATTTGTATGCAGGTCAGGAAGCAACAGTTAGAAATGGACATGGAACAACAGACTGCTTCCAAATAGGAAAAGGAGTACATCAAGGCTGTATATTGTCACAGTGCTTATTTAACTTCTATACAGAGTACATCATGAGAAACGCTGAGCTAGAAGAAGCACAAGCTGGAATCAAGATTGCTGGGAGAAATATGAATAACCTCAGATATGCAGATGACACCACCCTTATAGCAGAAAGTGAAGAAGAACTAAAGAGCCTCTTGATGGAAGCGAAGAGGAGAGTGAAAAAGTTGGCTTAAAGCTCAACATTCAGAAAACGAAGATCATGGCATCCGGTCCTATCACTTCATGGGAAATAGATGGGGAAACAGTGGAAACAGTGTCAGACTTTATTTTGGGGGGCTCCAAAATCACTGCAGATGGTGACTGCAGCCATGAAATTAAAAGACGCTTATTCCTTGGAAGGAAAGTTATGACCAACCTGGATAGCATATTGAAAAGCAGAGACATTACTTTGCCAACAAAGGTCCAGCTAGTCAAGGCTATGGTTTTTCCTGTGGTCATGTATGGATGTGAGAGTTGGACTGTGAAGAAAGCTGAGCACCAATGAATTGATGCTTTTGAACTGTGGTGTTGGAGAAAACTCTTGAGAGTCCCTTGGACTGCAAGGAGATCCAACCAGTCCATTCTGAAGGAGATCAGCCCTGGGATTTCTTTGGAAGGAATGATGTTAAAGCTGAAACTCCAGTACTTTGGCCACCTCATGTGAAGAGTTGACTCATTGGAAAAGACTGTGATGCTGGGAGGGATTGGGGGCAGGAGGAGAAGGGGACAACAGAGGATGAGATGGCTGGATGACATCACCGACTCGATGGACGTGAGTCTGAGTGAACTCCGGGAGTTGGTGATGGACAGGGAGGCCTGGCATGCTGCGATTCATGGGGTCACAAAGAGTTGGACACAACTGAGCAACTGAACTGAACTGAACTGATGGTAATAAATGATCAAATGGACTAGCATCTATGTGTATTTTGTACATTTATGACTTACCTTTTCCTTTCTGTCTTTTTTTTTCTTTGGGCTATGCAATTTACAGAAAAATTATGTAAAATTTTCAATTTGTTGCAAATATCAAGAAAAAAATCTTCCAATGTATTTATTGAAAAAAATCCACATATAAGTGAACCTGTGCAGTTTGAATCCGTGTTGTTCAAAGGTCAACAATATTTCATAGGATCTAAGATATCTTCAATTATAAGATGTAACATTATTTTAATATCACTCAGTTCAGTTCAGTCGCTCAGTTATGTCCGACTCTTTGTGACCCCATGGACTGCAGCACACCTGGCTTCCCTGTCCATCACCAACTCCCGGAGTTTAATATCCTAGAGCTCTTAATATCATTAAGAAAGAAGAAATAGCACCATTTATAATTATATGATGTCATTGACTGTAGAATACACTCCAATTTCCAAGATGCTAAAATGGATAAAATACAGCAGTACTCTGGTCTTGATTAGTTCATTTTCTATTCTGATCTCCACATTTTCCAGAGGTTACAAAATCACTAACCCAACAACCAAGAAGAGGATATTTGCTATCTCAGGCCAACTGAGTCTAGTTGTGAAAAATTCAGGACCTTGAAGTAGTTACAGATTCAAGTTTTTGGTAGAGATGTGGAGACTGGTAGTGGACGTGGGAGCATGGTAATTCTAAAATGATTCTTCCTGAGCAGCTGTGAAAACTAGGGTTGAGATATTAGAGTTGGAATCTATCTGCTGGGTCAAAAGGAATTTCCTTGCCTACACCTTTCACCTACAATTTTGTTTTCATTAACACTATATCATGTGTTCTCTGGGTGGCTTTCAAGTTTCTCCTTTGTACTATTTTAATTGAAGTCTCTTTCAACTTTTTGTCCCCTGATATGAGTAGACATACCCTATAAATATATGCAGACTCACACCCACATACAGACAGGAGATTGCAGCTCATCACTTATCTGTAAGATGAGAGTTAATTGAATGCTGAAATTCTTTTTATGTTTTTGCCTGTCTCATTGACCATCATTTTGTAATTATTACAACGAAGAAGCAAAACCCAGGAATTTACTAAAGGATTCCAGAGTATATCCTAGAATCCATAAACAGAATGTGAAGCTGAGGCTACTAGAACTAGATGAGACTAAGGAACTAGATGTGACAGTCTTGGTGTTTCTGGGACTACATATATCCTCCCTGCTCCAGAAGTATCTGACGCTGTCTCCCCCTTCCCCTACCCCATCTTGTCTCTCTGCTTTTCCACCCAGCCCAAACTCCCACTGTGGAAGGTGGCTGTCCCATAGCCCGACTTCCCTGACGACACGTGTGCTGAGTTCAAGTGACTGCTGACATTGATCATCATCTTTGGTCTGAAGAAGGAAACTCACTTGAGATCCACCTTGGGAGATACCTCCACCTTGAATCCAAGGGAGTGTGGCCATGAAATTCAAATACTTGATCCTCAGGAAAGAGCTGTTCTCGGCGGTTTGGGGATAGTAGAACTTGCCGGTAAAGGGTATGGTGCCAAAGCTAGACTTTCTGGATCCAAACCCATGGTCCCACTGTGTGGCCTTGGCCAAGTGGGCAGATTTTCTGGGTCTCAGTTTCCCCATCTATAACACAATCAGGCCCAAGGCAAAGGACGGTGGTGAGGATTATATGGTAGCATGTGGAAAGCATGGAAAACCTGCCTGCCGTGTAGGAAGTGTTTCATAGCTGTTTGCTGTGTATTCTGATCAAAAAGACAGACAAGAAAACAGATGGAAATTGCATGAATTTACTCCCCATCACAGGCACTAGAATTATTGCATTCACAAATTAACCTATCTACATACATATTAATCTAAATCAGATTCTCTGGTTTGGCTCCCACCACCAAGCCTGACAAGGGACTCTATCTCAGTCATGACTTGCCCCTGGGATGTCCATTCTCCATCTAGAGCAAAGGGATGAATCCAAAGGCAGCAAAGCCCCAGGCCAAGCACTAGTGTGGAGTTCACTGATGGACTCACCATGGAGTGGTCAGTTTACATGCTGGGGGGCTGGACCCAATGACGACCAAAACCACACACCTTTCTGCCTCCTGAAGAAAAACATACAAGGTAAAATCAGCAAGGCTTATTGATTGAGTGGACGTGGAGGGTGAGGCAGAAGAAGGTGTCAACAGGGACTTCTGGGCTCTGATTCTCTCATTGGATGGATACTGGTGACATTAGGGAGATGACATGAAAGGGAAATCACAATTTCTATTTAAGGCAAAAAACAGGAAGTTTGGTAGTGTACAGAATCAGGCTGCCTGGGTTCCAATCCAGTTCTGCGCCCACTAACTGCACATCCAGGCAAGCCCCTTGGCCCCTTTCTCAGGTTTCTTCTCTGACAGTGAGGAAGGTACTGTTGTGAAGATGAAATCTGTGTCCATGTGCGAAGCCTCTGAGACAGTGCCTGGCTCCATCAGCATCAGCCTACAGAACATAACGGGTTTGTGGTGCCTCTGGGACGTCAGAAGGATGCCAGCTTCACGGAGCAGGGGCTTAGTCTAACTGCTGCTGGTCCTGGCTCCTGTAGGACGCCCAACACACAGAGGGCATCCATTAAGTATCTGTCGACAGCACAAGGCAGCGTTTCTCGCATTTTGTCCAGGGGAAGGCTGTGGGTGTCAACCTGTGAGTCCCGGGATGGGAGGTACCCGAGCCTTTAGCTCAGTGAAGCTCCCGGGAACGGAGACTAGAGGAAGAAGAGCATCAAACTTGAGGCAATGTGTTCCATTTGGGACACAGATCACGGCCATTTCTGCCCCCAGGCTCCTTCCCCCTAAGGAGTCCCATGACATGCTCAGTCGTGTCCGATTCTTTGCGACCCCATGGACTATACAGTCCATGGAATTCTCCAGGCCAGAATACTGGAGTGGGTAGCCTTTCCTGTCTCCAGGGGATCTTCCCAACCCAGGGATCGAACCCAGGTCTCCCAGATTGCAGGCGGATTCTTTACCAGCTGAGCCCCAAGGGAAGCTAAGGGGTCCCTTCAGGGGGCCTAAATTAAGAATATTCTAGGAGGAATTCCAAGACAGCTCAGTCTTCAGACAAATGGCGGCCTCCCCATCCTGGTGTCGTCTGGGGGAGGGGGGCATTCTCCTTTCTTGGGTCCACAGCTGTGCAAAACAACAAGGCGACCCCGTGGGCGTTTCATGTCCCTGATAATCCAGCCCCCAGAGTGCGTGCGCGCGTGCTCAGTCGCCGAAGTCGTGTCAGACTCTTTGCAACCCCATGGACTGTAGCCCGCTATTCTGCTCTGTCCATGGGATTATCCAGACAAGAATCCTGGAGTGGGCTGCCATTTCCTTTGGTGTTTTATGTCCCCCGTAATTCGTCCGGCAGAGAGTCAGCTCTAACGCCGGCTGGCTGCCCTGTTCCTGCGGTCCCGTCCTGCTTTACCGCTCCCCCCAGTCCCCGCTCCTCTTCCTGCCTCTGCCGCCATCCGCGCACCTCCCGGGTGGAGAAACAGGCCTCGGAGCCTGCTGCTGCGCCTTCCTGGGCCAGCTGTCTGCTGGCTTGCCGCTCCAGAGCCTCCTGTGATACCATCCCCCTGCCTTTTAAACTGGAGGATAATTGCTTTACAATGTTGCATTCGTTTCTGCTGTACAACGAAGTGGATCAGCTGCATGTGTATCTACATCGCCTACCCCCCATCCCACCGCCTGCCATGCCACCCCTCTAGGACATCACAGAGCACGAAGCCGAGCTCCCTGTGTCATGCAGCCCCTTCCCACTACAGCAGCTTTACACATGCAAGTGCAATCTTAATCTCCCAGTTCGTCCCACCCTTCCGTCCCCACCCCCAACTGTGTCCTCAAGTTCATTCTGTCTGCGGCTCTATTCCGGCCCTGTAAATAGGCATCTGTGTATCATTTTTCTAGATTCCACATATATGCGTCCATATGCGATATATGTCTTTCTCTTTCTGACTTTGCTGTGTATGGATGGCCTGGGAGTCCACTATGGGTGAGCCAGGGTAGTGTGCTAAGGGGCTCCAGACTGGCCCCAGGAGGCTGAGTGCTCCACCCCCAGGAGTGTACCGGGGTGTGACTTAGTGACAGGTGTCAGGGACAGGGTGTGGGAACGGCCCTCAGGAACTTTCTGGTAGTTCTCCCTGCTCAGTGTGCTCTTCACAGCCTGTGTTTAATAGCTTTTGCACATTCTGAATGCCAACACCCTAGGACAGAGCCCTATCTGCCCCACCTCAAGAAGGGGGTCTAGTCTCCAGGGGACGCCCTGCCTAGAAGGTTCGAGCCTACTTCCGTAAACTTCCCCAGATAAATAGACAAATCCCAGGCCACAGAGGACAGAGGGAGTCGAAGGAAGCCCGGGACAGCTCTGTTCTTGAAAAGCCTGAGAAGAGAAGATAGCTTTCCGATTAGACTTCAGGGCTTTTAAAGTTATTTTTATTATGTGTATTTTCCATTGCAAGATCAATATAACCTCATTACAGATAAATTGGGAAATAGTAAAAAAACAAACAAAAAAAAAAGCCCATAATCCCACAATCCAAACCCAGCCACTGTTGACATTTTAGAGTTTCCTTTTCTAGACTTCTTGTGCATTTTTATTTACATAATTTTAATCACACTACACACATCATTTTGTATTCTCTTTCCTTCCTTAATATCTTACCAGCAACATTTTCAGGTTCTTTAATTATCTTTGTGACTATTCTAAAAACTGTTGCATTAGGGACTTCCCTGGTGGCCAGTGGCTAAGACTCCACACTTCCAACGCAGGGGGCCTGGGTGTGATCCCTGGACAGGGAACTTTATTCCACATACTGCAACTAAGACCCTCCAGAGCCAAATAAATAAATATTTTTTTACACTGATGTGTTATATTCCATCCAAGGAAATGCCATTGTCCTCTTAATCATTCCCCTGCTTTTGGCCATTTTGCTTCACCATTTTTCATGCTTCATTCTTTTTTTTTTTTAATTGGCGGCTAATTACTTTACAATATTGTATTGGTTTTTGCCATACATTGACATGAATCAGCCACGGGTGTACATGTGTTCCCCATCCTGAACCCCCCTCCCACTTCCCTCCCATCCCACCCCTCAGGGTCATCCCAGTGCACCAGCCCTGAGCGACCTGTCTCATGCATCGAACTGGGACTAGCCATCTATTTCACATATGGTAATATACATGTTTCAGTGCTATTTTCATGCTTCATTCTTAAAACCAATCCAAAGATGAACATCTTTGGGCATCGGTTTTTTTCTGTATTTTGGAAGGCCTCCTTCACTCAGCATCCCAAAGAAGAATTTCCTGAACTATTTATGGTCTTAAGGTCACACGGTTTTTCCAAAGAGGGCACAGCGGGTGGAGCAGCCCTCAGAGGAAAGCCAGAACTGGGGGGAAAATGAGGCCCAAATTGCAAGTATCCTAAATTCTCAGTCTCCAAGAAACTACAACCAAACTTCCCCAGAACTAGGGAAAGAGGTCAGAGGACCCAGGAAGAGGAACTGGGAATGGCTGAAAACACCTGATTTATGTGGAGATCTGTGCCAGAGAATGTGAGTAATGAGTCTAGACGTGGTAATTGCCCACGTGTGCAGACGGTGCACTTGGACCTGCACCGCCCTGAATTGCTCAAGTGCTCTGCTGCAGAGGCTGGGCGTGGGAGAAGGATGGGTGAAGGCCATGATCCCAGGGGCATGACACTTAGAGAAGCTCTACTCTCCTGGGAGATGGCATCCAAAGTTACAAAAAGACAGAAACCGCCCCAACCCAATGGTTCCTGGAAGTCACCCCACCTAGCACCTCACCCAGGGTGAAAAGTATTAGTCACTCCGTCGCGTCTGACACTTTGCGACCCCATGGTCTGTAGCCCTGCCAGGCTCCTCTGTCAATGGGATTTCCCAGGCAAGAATACTGGAGTGGGCTGCCGCTCTCTTCTCCAGGGGATCTTTCCAACCCAGGGATCAAACCTGGATTTCCTGCATTGCAGGCAGATTCTTAACCGTCTGAGCCACCAGGGAAGCCCTGACCTCACCCAGGGCATCATGTAAAGAGGGAGCCCCTGCTTGTGCCAGGCTGCTTGCCTTGGTCCGTTCCTTCAGGCCACACTCCATCCTGGATTTTATCCTTTCAACTTTCATTCTTACTGGTCATTCTTGCATGCTTCAACTGTGTTCATAGGCAAAATCCTTTTGCTTTGGACTTTGGTTCCTTCAAATCGTAATTCACCATCCACCAACATCTCTGAGCCCATCGTGGGCACCTCTCTGCTTCGTCCTTTCACATGGCTCCAGGACCTCTGCAGTACCCACCCTGGAGGGCCCCCTTCCTGGGTTGTCTCCTCACTCACAGGCTCCATGCACTACCTCGACACTGCTGGCACCTAGAGAGATCTTCCAGCCCAGATCTCTCTCTTGGGCTCCAGGCCCACATTTTGGCTGACTATTGACATCTCTACCAGGACGTTCCAAAGCCACTTAGATTCAAGACTCCAGCTGAATCCAGTAACTCCTCTTTGGGTTCTGTGTCTTGTGCGTGACACTAACAAACATCTAGTTCTTAAGCCAGAAATTTGCAACCCTTCTAGCCTTGACTCTGGAGAAGGCGATGGCACCCCACTCCAGTACTGTTGCCTGGAAAATCCCATGGATGGAGGAGCCTGGTAGGCTGCAGTCCATGGGGTCACTAATAGTCAGATACGACTGAGCGACTTCACTTTCACTTTTCACTTTCATGCATTGGAGGAGGAAACGGCAACCCACTCCAGTGTTCTTGCCTGAAGAATCCCAGGGACGGGGGAGCCTGGTGGGCTGCCATCTATGGGGTCGCACAGAGTAGGACACGTCTGAAGCGACTTAGCAGCAGCAGCAGCCTTAACCCTACTTCTTACTTCCATCATTTAATCAGTTGCCAAGTAACACTCAAATCCATCTCATCCTTCTGATCTACCTCACTCCAGGGTCCTTAAATTCACTCCTGATCACCCCTCACTGACTTGAGTCTTCTTCTGCTTCCAGAGTGGTCTATCTCAAATGGCATTCTGAGCAGGTCGCCCCCTACTGACACTCTCACTGGCTCCTGGATACTCTGGAGTAACATTCCAAATCCATTCACTCATTCAAAAAATATTTACTGAGGTCCTACCATCTGACAGGCACTGAGCCAGCAGTGGGTATACATTGGTAAATAGAGAAGACATGGTGATATAAAATTCAGTGAAATCCAAAGTCATCTGTGAATGGCTCTTCCACATATCCAGCTTAACCTCTCAGTGCATCCCTGCCTTGCACCAGACTGTTCCCCCAAAGTACCACTTCCTTGCTTTTAGTAAGTTGGTGCCCTTTACAAGCTTCCCCACATATTTGGATGATTATGGTCCTCTTAACTCAGCTGCATTCTCAGCTCCTCTTGAAAGCTTTCCCTCACACCCCACTATAATCCTGTTCATATTCACCTGCCCTTCCTCTATGCCACCAGCATCTCTGTTTAACTCTACAGTTGACTTACTACACAGTGTAGTATTCTCTTTCCCACCCACACCCTCTACACACACATACACATACTTAGAAGCTCCTTAAGTAATGGTTATTTTTTTCACCCATACCCAACGATGTGTGGTACATAGTCAGCATTTGGTAAATGAACTAGATAGATAACAGACTTCATTCTTGTTATTGAATTAATATCATATTTAATATTAATATGACTCTTGAACAACCCATAGTTGAACTGTGGGAGTCTACTTATACACAGATTTTTTTTTCATTAAATATACTACATATCTGGGGGAGATTGACAACAGTTTGAAAAAACTCACAAACTGTGTAGCCAGCCAAGAAAGATTTTAAAAATTAAGAAAAAGTTAGGTATGTCATGAATGCATAAAATATATGTAGGTATACATACAACATACAATATATGTATTAACTGACAATTATTTTATCAGCAATGCCTCTGGTCAACAAGGCTGCTAGTAGTTAAGTTGAGGGGGAGTCAAAAATTATACACAGATTTTTTGAATGTTGCAGGGCATCAGTGTCCCTAACCCCAGTGTTATTCAAAGGGTAACTCTTTTATTTACATAATTCATTATAAATGCAAGCAACTATATTAATCACTTTGGATGTAACGTAATAAGCTCCAGAGGGACTAGCATTAAGCTCACCTGTTCAGTGCTTAGTGAACAGTTTTCTTGACTGCCCATCATATGTCAGGCATCATTCTGGCACTTGGGATACTGCAAAGTTAGCAAGTCCATCTCCTATTGAAGCTTGTATTTGTATAAATGTATAAATATGTATAAATATGTGCTGTTGTTCTTGTTTAGTCACTAAGTTGTGTCTGACTCTTTTGGGACCCCATAAACTGTAGCCCTCCGGGCTCCTCTATCCATGGGATTCTCCAGGCAAGAATACTAGAGCGGGTTGCCATGCTCTCCTCCAGGGGATCTTCCCAACACAGGATAGAATCCACATCTCTTACGTCTCCTGCATTGAAGGTGGGTTCTTTACCACCTGTACCACCTGGAAAGCCCCTATAAAAACATTTTGTTGTTCACTTATGCAGTCGTGTCTGACTCTTGTGACCCCATGGACTTCAGCACACCAAGCTTCCCTGTCCATCATCATCTCCCGGAGCTTGCTCAAACTCACGTCCATTGAGTTGGTGATGCCATCCAACCATCTCATCCTCTGTCGTCCCCTTCTCCTCTTGCCTTCTCTCTTTCCCAGAATTAAAGTCTTTTCCAATGATTCAGTTCTTTGCGTCAGGTGGCCAAATGATTGGAGTTTCAACTTTAGCAACAGTCCTTACAATGAATACTCAGGACTGATTTCCTTTAGGATGGACTGGTTGGATCTCCTTGCAGTCCAAGGGACTCACAAGAGTCTTCTCCAACACCACAGTTCAAAAGCATCAATTCTTTGGCACTCAGCCTTCTTTATGGTCCAGTTCTCACATCTCTATGGACATTTGTTGGCAAAGTGATGTCTGCTTTTTAATACACTGTCTAGGCTTATCATAGCTTTTCCTCCAAGGAGCAAGCGTCTTTTTAATGCCGTGAAGAAAATCTCAGAATAATGGGAGAGAGAACTGAAGGAGGCAATGGAGAGGCACTCATAATTAGCTAAAGGATTCATGAAGACCGGACTGGAAAAGGTCAGTTTTCATTCCAGTCCCAAAGAAAGGCAATGCCAAAGAATACTCAAACTACTGCACAATTGCACTCATCTCACACACTAGCAAAGTAATGCTCAAAATTCTCCAAGCCAGGCTTCAACATTATGTGAACCGTGAACTTCCTGATGTTCAAGCAGGATTTAGAAAAGGCAGAGGGACCAGAGATCAAATTGCCAACATCTGTTGGATCAATGAAAAAGCAAGAGAATTCCAGAAAAACATTTACTTCTGTTTTATCGACTATGCCAAAGCCTTTGATTGTGTGGATCAAAACAAACTGTGGATAATTCTTCAAGAGATGGGAATACCAGACCACTTGACCTACCTCTTGAGAAATCTGTATGCAGGTCAGGAAGTAACAGTTAGAACCGGGCATGGAACAACAGACTGGTTCCAAATAGGGAAAGGAGTATATTGTCACCCTGCTTATTTAACTTATATGCAGAGTACATCATGAGAAATGCTGAACTGGATGAAGTACAAGTTGGAATCAGGATTACTGGGAGGAATATCAATAACCTCAGATATGCAGATGACACCATCCTTATGGCAGAAAGTGAAGAAGAACTAAAGAGGCTCATGATAAAAGTGAAAGAGGAGAGTGAAAAAGTTGGCTTAAAACTCAAAATTCAGGAAACTAAGATCATGGCACCTGGTCCCATCACTTCATGGGAAATAGATGGGAAAACAGTGGAAACAGTGGCAGACTTTATTTTGGGAGCTGCAAAATCACTGCAGATGGTGACTGCAGCCATGAAATTAAAAGATCCTTGCTCTTTGGACGAAAAGTTATGATCGACCTAGACAACATATTAAAAAGCAGAGATGCTACTTTGCCAACAAAGGTCCGTCTAGTCAAAGCCATGGTTTTTCCAGTAGTCATGTATGGATGTGAGAGTTGGACTATAAAGAAAGCTGAGTGCTGAAGAATTGATGCTTTTGAACTGTGGTATTGGTGAAGACTCTTGCGAGTCCCTTGGACTGTAAGGAGATCCAACCAGTCCATCCTAAAGGAAATCAGTCCTGAATATTCATTGGAAGGACTGATGCTGAAGTTGAAACTCCAGTACTTTGGCCACCTGATGCGAGGAACTGACTCATTTGAAAAGTCTGTGATGCTGGGAATGATTGAAGGCAGGAGAAGAAGGGGACGACAGAGGGTGAGATGGTTGGATGGCATCACCGACTCGATGAACAAGAGTTTGAGTAAACTCTGGGAGTTGGTGATGGACAGGGAGACCTGGTGTGCTGCAGCCCATGAGGTTTCAAAGAGTCGGACACAACTGAGCAACTGAACTGAACTCTTTATCTCAACTTCCTCATCTGTAAAGTGGGAATCTTAAGAACAGCTCCAATGTCAGGGTACTTGAAGGACTGAATGAGAAAATATGGACGCAGCAGTGACATTTCATAAAAGTCACCTTATTGCAGGGTTTGAAGCCAGGGAGAGAGGTAATCTAATTTTTGCTCTGACAGGAATACCCAGCTGCAGATGGGAAATTGTTTGCATGACCAGGAGGGGCATCATGGAGACCACACAGGAGGCTATTGTGATGGCAAGGTGAAGTTTCTGACTTCAGGTCTCTGGAAGCTGCTCTCGTTAGGTGTCCCTGTGCTTTATTGACACATCCCACTACAAAGGCAAGTTAAGAAGATTTTCTGCTGGGTACAACAAGCATGTCTGTGCCTGATGGGATGTGTGAGAACAAGCCTGGGTTTCCAGCAGCTCCTGGGAATCACACACTTGTCCAGCGTCAAGCTCTGTGTGGATCACACCTAGGCAGACATTCACATCTGGCTCTCCAGTGTGCTTGTGTCTCTGCTGTTCCCTTCCTGTCTTCTTGGAGTTTCAGATCTGTCACTGTGTCTATTTGGATCCATAACATTTGGACATTTCCCCTAGAGTTTCCCAGAGTTCTAGAAGCTCCTCTGCCATCACTGCACTTTTAAGACTTTTAAAGCTTTGATGAACTGAATGAAGGAGAACATGTGCAATCTTAGATTGGCTAACTAAACACTCAGAAACGCACACATTTCTTATAAACATGATCTACCTGTCATCTGTTAATGGTCAAGTTTTTGAATGTCATCAGGGTGCCATGCTATGATTAAATACTTGCCCGTTCAGTGGTTGGACTGTAACATGAAAATTACAAACACATTTACTTCAGGAAATACAATAATATATATGCTTGTTGAATGAATGAATGAACTAATTCTTGACTAATGGCACCCCCAAGAGTGGAAGTAAGAAAGAAGCTACTACAACTTCTGCTTCTCTACTTCTGCTTCATTGACTATGCTGAAGCCTTTGTGTGGATCACAACAAACTGTGTGAAATTCACCAAGAGATAGGAATACCAGACATACCTTACCTGCCTCCTGAGAAACCTGTGTGCAGGTCAAGAAGCAACAGTTAGAATTGGACATAGAACAACAGACTGGTTCCAAATAGAAAAAGGAGTACGTCAAGGCTGTATATTGTCACCCTGCTTATTTAACTTATATGCAGAGTACATCATGAGAAACACTGGGCTGGAAAAGCACAAGCTGGAATCAAGATTGCCAGGAGAAATATCAATAACTTCAGATATACAGATGACACCATCCTATGGCAAAATAGAAGAAGAACTAAAGAGCCTCTTGATGAAAGTGAAAGAGGAGAGTGAAAAAGTTGGCTTAAAGCTCAACATTCAGAAAACTAAGATCATGGCATCCAGTCCCATCAATTCAAGGTAAATATATGGGGAAAAAGTGGAAACAGAGGCAGACTTTTTTTTGGACTCCAAAATCACTGCAGCGACTGCAGTCACAAAATTAAAAGACGCTTGATCCTTGGAAGGAAAGCTATGACCAACCTAAACAGTGTATTAAAAAGTAGAGACACTACTCTGGCAACAAAGGTCCATCTAGTCAAGGGTATGGTTTTTCTAGTAGTCATTTATGGGTGTGAGAGTCGGACCTTAAAGAAGGCTGACTGCTAAAGAACTGATGCTTTTGAACTGTGGTGTTGGAGAAGACTCTTGAGAGTCCCTTGGACTGCAAGGAGATCCAACCAGTCCATCCTAAAGGAAATCAGTCCTGAGTGGAAGGACTGATGCTGAAGCTGAAGCCCCAATCCTTTGGCCATCTTATGCGAATAACTGACTCATTGGAAAAGACCCTGATGCTGGGAAAGATTGAAGGCAGGAGGACAAGGGGACAACGGAGGATGAGATGGTTGGATAGCATCACGGACTCGATGGACATGAGCTTGAATGAGCTCTGGGAGTTGGTGATGGACAGGGAGGCCTGGCATGCTGCAGTTCATGGGGTTACCTGGAGTCGGACATGACTGTGCGACTGAACTGAACTGAACTGAAGAAAGAATCAACTAGTGAAGCTGCTCTAAACTATCTCCACTTTAATCTTGTGTGACTTGGTCCAAATTTCTGGGCTTGGTCCTTCCTTCCTCCCTCCCTCGCTTCCACCTTTGTTTACTTTTAGTTGTGCAAGTGATACATACAGCATCCACACACCAACAAGGACTCAGGCCTCTCCCTAGAAGTCACCACTGTTTTTAGATTTATATAAATACTTCTGAAATTATTTCTATGTACTATAGAAGTATATGTAGTTGGATATGTAGGTATGTACTACAAAAGTGCATGTATGAATGTACATACAAAAATATATAATAATGTTTTGTTTGATATAAATGTATCACATTGTGTGCATCATTATGAAACTTGCTTAGTTTTCTCAAGGGTAACCGTATGTCTTCAAAAGCTCTCCAATGTCAATATGTATAGTTCTACTTCATTTTGTTAAACTGAGGCTCAGCATCACTAGACACTGTCATTTACATGTATCTTAACATATTTAATCATTCTTTTTTCTTTTTGTAATTGTGTGTGTGTGTGTATGAGACAGAGAACCCAAGTACAGAAAAGGGGAAAAAAACAAAAACATATGGCTTAATTTTTTAAGTGAACATCTCTTTAGTTCAAAACAGAATATTACCAGCAGCCTAGAAGTCTCCTCAATATCCCAATCATCATACCTGTTTGATAAGAGTAGCCATTATCCTGGCTTTTATGGAAGTCACTTCCGAATTTTAAAAAGTTTTTAACCTCCTAAGCTTATATCCCTAAACACTATAGTTTAGTTTCACTTGATTTTTGAATTTCATATAAATGGAAACTTGTCGTGTGCCTTCCTTTGCATTTGGTTTCTTACTTCATTTATGTTTATGACAGTAATCCATGTTGTTACATACAGCTGAAGTTCATTCATTTTCATTGCTCACTTTATTTTGTGAATATGTTCTCATTCATTTATGCACCCCACTGTTACAGGACTTTTTGACTGTTTACAGTTTGAGGTTTCTGGGAACTTTTTCCTGGACATTCTTGTGCATACACATGTGCATGTATTTCTATTGGGCATAGATATAGGGATGGAACTGTAGGAATATAATGTGTGTGTACTTTCAAATTCAGAAGTAATGCTAAACTGTTTTTCAAAGTGGTTGCAGCATTTATTCTCTTTTTTTTTTTTAAATTTTATTTTATTTTTAAACTTTACATAACTGTATTAGATTTGCCAAATATCAAAATGAATCCGCCACAGGTATACATGTGTTCCCCATCCTGAACCCTCCTCCCTCCTCCCTCCTCCCTCCCCATTCCATCCCTCTGGGTCGTCCCAGTGCACCAGCCCCAAGCATCCAGTATCGTGCATCGAACCTGGACTGGCATCTCATTTCATACATGACATTTTACATGTTTCAATGCCATTCTCCCAAATCTTCCCACCCTCTCCCTCTCCCACAGAGTCCATAAGACTGTTCTATACATCAGTGTCTCTTTTGCTGTCTCGTACACAGGGTTATTGTTACCATCTTTCTAAATTCCATATATATGCGTTAGTATACTGTATTGGTGTTTTTCTTTCTGGCTTACTTCACTCTGTATAATAGGCTCCAGTTTCATCCACCTCATTAGAACTGATTCAAATGTATTCTTTTTAATGGCTGAATAATACTCCATTGTGTATATGTACCACAGCTTTCTTATCCATTCATCTGCTGATGGACATCTAGGTTGCTTCCATGTCCTGGCTATTATAAACAGTGCTGCGATGAACATTGGGGTACTCGTGTCTCTTTCCCTTCTGGTTTTCTCAGTGTGTATGCCCAGCAGTGGGATTGCTGGATCATAAGGCATGTCTATTTCCAGTTTTTTAAGGAATCTCCACACTGTTCTCCATAGTGGCTGTACTAGTTTGCATTCCCACCAACAGTGTAAGAGGGTTCCCTTTTCTCCACACCCTCTCCAGCATTTATTACTTGTAGACTTTTGGATCGCAGCCATTCTGACTGGTGTGAAATGGTACCTCATAGTGGTTTTGATTTGCATTTCTCTGATAATGAGTGATGTTGAGCATCTTTTCATGTGTTTGTTAGCCATCTGTATGTCTTCTTTGGAGAAATGTCTATTTAGTTCTTTGGCCCATTTTTTGATTGGGTCATTTATTTTTCTGGAGTTGAGCTGTAGGAGTTGCTTGTATATTCTCGAGATTAGTTGTTTGTCAGTTGCTTCGTTTGCTATTATCTTCTCCCATTCTGAAGGCTGTCTTTTCACCTTGCTAATAGTTTCCTTTGATGTGCAGAAGCTTTTAAGATTAATTAGGTCCCATTTGTTTATTTTTGCTTTTATTTCCAATATTCTGGGAGGTGGGTCATAGAGGATCCTGCTGTGATGTATGTCAGAGAGTGTTTTGCCTATGTTCTCCTCTAGGAGTTTTATAGTTTCTGGTCTTACGTTTAGATCTTTAATCCATTTTGAGTTTATTTTTGTGTATGGTGTTAGAAAGTGTTCTAGTTTCATTCTTTTACAAGTTGTTGACCAGAGTTCCCAGCACCACTTGTTAAAGAGATTGTCTTTAATCCATTGTATATTCTTGCCTCCTTTGTCGAAGATAAGGTGTCCATATGTGCGTGGATTTATCTCTGGGCTTTCTACTTTGTTCCATTGATCTATATTTCTGTCTTTGTGCCAGTACCATACTGTCTTGATAACTGTGGCTTTGTAGTAGAGCCTGAAGTCAGGTAGGTTGATTCCTCCAGTTCCATTCTTCTTTCTCAAGATCGCTTTGGCTATTCGAGGTTTTTTGTTTTTCCATACAAATTGTGAAATTATTTGTTCTAGCTCTGTGAAGAATGCTGTTGGTAGCTTGATAGGGATTGCATTGAATCTATAGATTGCTTTGGGTAGTATACTCATTTTCACTATATTGATTCTTCCAATCCATGAACATGGTATATTTCTCCATCTGTTAGTGTCCTCTTTGATTTCTTTCACCAGTGTTTTATAGTTTTCTATATATAGGTCTTTAGATTCTTTAGGTAGATATATTCCTAAGTATTTTATTCTTTCCGTTGCAATGGTGAATGGAATTGTTTCCTTAATTTCTCTTTCTGTTTTCTCATTATTAGTGTATAGGAATGCAAGGGATTTCTGGGTGTTGATTTTATATCCTGCAACTTTACTATAGTCATTGATTAGTTCTAGTAATTTTCTGGTGGAGTCTTTAGGGTTTTCTATGTAGAGGATCATGTCATCTGCAAACAGTGAGAGCTTTACTTCTTCTTTTCCAATTTGGATTCCTTTTATTTCTTTTTCTGCTCTGATTGCTGTGGCCAAAACTTCCAAAACTATGTTGAATAGTAATGGTGAAAGTGGGCACCCTTGTCTTGTTCCTGACTTTAGAGTAAATGCTTTCAATTTTTCACCATTGAGGATAATGTTTGCTGTGGGTTTGTCATATATAGCTTTTATTATGTTGAGGTATGTTCCTTCTATTCCTGCTTTCTGGAGAGTTTTGATCATAAATGGATGTTGAATTTTGTCAAAGGCTTTCTCTGCATCTATTGAGATAATCATATGGTTTTTATTTTTCAATTTGTTAATGTGGTGTATTACATTGATTGATTTGTGGATATTGAAGAATCCTTGCATCCCTGGGATAAAGCCCACTTGGTCATGGTGTATGATCTTTTTAATGTGTTGTTGGATTCTGATTGCTAGAATTTTGTTAAGGATTTTTGCATCTATGTTCATCAGTGATATTGGCCTGTAGTTTTCTTTTTTTGTGGGATCTTTGTCAGGTTTTGGTATTAGGGTGATGGTGGCCTCATAGAATGAGTTTGGAAGTTTACCATCCTCTGCAATTTTCTGGAAGAGTTTGAGCAGGATAGGTGTTAGCTCTTCTCTAAATTTTTGGTAGAATTCAGCTGTGAAGCCGTCTGGACCTGGGCTTTTGTTTGCTGGAAGATTTTTGATTACTGTTTCAATTTCCGTGCTTGTGATGGGTCTGTTAAGATTTTCTATTTCTTCCTGGTCGAGTTTTGGAAAGTTGTACTTTTCTAAGAATTTGTCCATTTCTTCCTCGTTGTCCATTTTATTGGCATATAATTGTTGATAGTAGTCTCTTATGATCCTTTGTATTTCTGTGTTGTCTGTTGTGATCTCTCCATTTTCATTTCTAATTTTATTGATTTGATTTTTCTCCCTTTGTTTCTTGATGAGTCTGGCTAATGGTTTGTCAATTTTATTTATCCTTTCAAAGAACCAGCTTTTGGTTTTGTTGATTTTTGCTATGGTCTCTTTTGTTTCTTTTGCATTTATTTCTGCTCTAATTTTTAAGATTTCTTTCCTTCTACTAACCCTGGGGTTCTTCATTTCTTCCTTTTCTAGTTGCTTTAGGTGTAGAGTTAGGTTATTTATTTGACTTTTTTCTTGTTTCTTGAGGTGTGCCTGTATTGCTATGAACTTTCCCCTTAGGACTGCTTTTACCGTGTCCCACAGGTTTTGGGTTGTTGTGTTTTCATTTTCATTCGTTTCTATGCAAATTTTGATTTCTTTTTTGATTTCTTCTGTGATTTGTTGGTTATTCAGCAGTGTGTTGTTCAGCCTCCATATGTTGGATTTTTTAATAGTTTTTCTCCTGTAATTGAGATCTAATCTTACCGCATTGTGGTCAGAAAAGATGCTTGGAATGATTTCTATTTTTTTGAATTTACCAAGGCTAGCTTTATGGCCCAGGATGTGATCTATCCTGGAGAAGGTTCCATGTGCACTTGAGAAGAAGGTGAAATTCATTGTTTTGGGATGAAATGTCCTATAGATATCAATTAGGTCTAACTGGTCTATTGTATCATTTAAAGTTTGTGTTTCCTTGTTAATTTTCTGTTTAGTTGATCTATCCATAGGTGTGAGTGGGGTATTAAAGTCTCCCACTATTATTGTATTATTGTTAATTTCTTCTTTCATACTTGTTAGCATTTGTCTTACATACTGCGGTGCTCCCGTGTTGGGTGCATATATATTTATAATTGTTATATCTTCTTCTTGGATTGATCCTTTGATCATTATGTAGTGACCATCTTTGTCTCTTTTCACAGTCTTTGTTTTAAAGTCTATTTTATCTGATATGAGTATTGCTACTCCTGCTTTCTTTTGGTCCCTATTTGCATGGAAAATCTTTTTCCAGCCCTTCACTTTCAGTCTGTATGTGTCCCCTGTTTTGAGGTGGGTCTCTTGTAGACAACATATGCAGGGGTCTTGTTTTTGTATCCATTCAGCCAGTCTTTGTCTTTTGGTTGGGGCATTCAACCCATTTACGTTTAAGGTAATTACTGATAAGTATGACCCCGTTGCCATTTACTTTATTGTTTTGGGTTCGAATTTATACACAATTTTTGTGTTTCCTGTCTAGAGAATATCCTTTAGTATTTGTTGGAGAGCTGGTTTGGTGGTGCAGAATTCTCTCAGCTTTTGCTTGTCTGAAAAGCTTTTGATTTCTCCTTCATACTTGAATGAGATCCTTGCTGGGTACAATAATCTGGGCTGTAGGTTATTTTCTTTCATCATTTTAAGTATGTCTTGCCATTCCCTCCTGGCTTGAAGAGTTTCTATTGAAAGATCAGCTGTTATCCTTATGGGAATTCCCTTGTGTGTTATTTGTTGTTTTTCCCTTGCTGCTTTTAATATTTGTTCTTTGTGTTTGATCTTTGTTAATTTGATTACTATGTGTCTTGGGGTGTTTCGCCTTGGGTTTATCCTGTTTGGGACTCTCTGGGTTTCTTGGACTTGGGTGATTATTTCCTTCCCCATTTTAGGGAAGTTTTCAACTATTATCTCCTCAAATATTTTCTCATGGTCTTTCTTTTTGTCTTCTTCTTCTGGGATCCCTATGATTCGAATGTTGTAGCGTTTAATATTGTCCTGGAGGTCTCTGAGATTGTCCTCATTTCTTTTAATTCGTTTTTCTTTTATCCTCTTTGATTCATTTATTTCTACCATTCTATCTTCTAATTCACTAATCCTATCTTCTGCCTCTGTTATTCTACTATTTGTTGCCTCCAGAGTGTTTTTAATTTCACTTATTGCATTATTCATTATATATTGACTCTTTTTTATTTCTTCTAAGTCCTTGTTAAACCTTTCTTGCATCTTCTCAATCCTTGCCTCCAGGCTATTTATCTGTGATTCCATTTTAATTTCAAGATTTTGGATCAATTTCACTATCATTATTCGGAATTCTTTATCAGGTAGATTCCCTATCTCTTCCTCTTTTGTTTGGTTTGGTGGGCATTTATCCTGTTCCTTTATCTGCTGGCTATTCCTCTGTCTCTTCATCTTGTTTAAATTGCTGAGTTTGGGGTGTCCTTTCTGTATTCTGGCAGTTTGTGGAGTTCTCTTTATTGTGGCGTTTCCTCGCTGTGTGTGGGTTTGTACAGGTGGCTTGTCAAGGTTTCCTGGTTAGGGAAGCTTGTGTCGATGTTCTGGTGGATGGAACTGTATTTCTTCTCTCTGGAGTGTAATGAAATGTCCAGTAATGAGTTATGAGATGTCTATGGTTTTGGGGTGACTTTGGGCAGCCTGTATCTTGAAGCTCAGGGCTGTGTTCCTTTGTTGCTGGAGAATTTGCTTGTTATGTCTTTCCCTGGAACTTGTTGGCCCTTGTGTGGTGCTTGGTTTCAGTGTCGGTATGGAGGCGTTTGATGAGCTCCTGTCAATTAATGTTCCTTGGAGTCAGGAGTTCCCTGGAGTCAGGGTTTGGACTTAAGCCTCCTACTTCCAGTTATCGGTCTTAATTTTACAGTAGTTTCAAAACTTCTCCTTCTATACAGCACCACTGATAAAACATCTACGTTAAAGATGAAAAGTTTCTCTACTGTGAGGGTCACTCAGAGAGGTTCACAGCGTTACATGGAGAAGAGAAGTGGGAGGAGGGAGTTAGAGGTGACCCAAATGAGATGAGGTGGAATCAATAGTGGAGAGAGTGGGCTGGCCAGTAGTCACTTCCTTATGTGCACTCCACAACTGGACCACTCAGAGATGTTCACGGAGTTATACAGGGAAGAGAAGAAGGAGGCAGGAGACAGAGGTGGCCAGAAGGATAAAAGGGGGAAATGAAAAGGAGGGAGACAGATCCAGCCAGTAATCAGTTCCTTAAGTGTTCTCCACCGTCTGGAACACACAGAAATTCACAGAGTTGGGTAGAGTAGAGAGGGGTTAGGGAGGAGATACAGGTGACCTGGTGGAGAAAATGGAGAGTCCAAAGGGAGAGAGAGCAGTCAAGCCAGTAATCTCGTACACTAGTGAAAAATGGGTCCTGAAGATTGGGTTCTTAAAGGTACAAAATTGGTAACAAATACATAAAAACAAAAATTAGAAATCTAGAGTAGAGTTTGGAATTTCAAAAATGCGATGTTAATGAAAAGAAGAAGGAAAAGAAAGAGAGAAAAAACGAACAAAGAAAAACAAACAAGGTCGTGAAAGTAATAAAGAAACTACAGGTACAAAATTGATAACTAATACCAAAAAGCAAAAATTAAAAATCTAGAGTAGAGTTTGGAATTTCAAAAATACAACGTTAAAAAAAAAAAAAAAAGAAGAAGAAGAAAAATAAAGAGAGAAAACAAACCAACCAACAAAAACAATGTCGCAAAAATTATAAAGAAAATACAGGTACAAAATTGATATCAAATACCAAAAAGCATAAATTAAAAATCTTGAGTAGAGTTTGGAATTGCAGATATATGATGTTATATAAAAGAAGAAGAGAAAGAAACAGAGGGAAAAAAAAGTCACAGAAATTATGAAAAAAACTATAGTTACAAAATTGATAGCATATATCAAAAGGCTAAAATTAAAAATCTAGAGTACAGTTTGGAATTTCAAAAATACAATGTTAAAGAAAAGAAGAAAAAGAAAAAAGAAAAAAGAAAAAAAAAACCACGGTCAAAAAATTATAAAATATATATATGAAGTTTGCTGAAGAAGAAAAAAAAAATAGGGTCTTTTTTTTTTTTTTTTGCAAAGTAATAGTTATAAAAGTGAAAATTAAAGGACAATAGAGGACTTAAAATTTTTTTTTCTTTTTTAATTAAAAAAAAAAAAGAAAGATTGATCGTAAAAATAGTAAAAATATATCTAGGTCTTTCTCTGGTTTTGTTGTGAGTATTATGGGTTCAGTTCATTTTTGGCAGTTCCTTAGTCCGACTTATATTTCTCAAGATCTATAGGCCCCTTCTTATGTAATCCGTAGTAACCACAGGGTTTTAATCTATGGCCTGTAGCTTCCAAGGCGTTTCCCTCTGTTACAGCTTCTTCTGTTTGCTGGTCTCTTCAGTGTCTGCTTCCCGCCCTGACACAAAGGGGATGGTTGAGGACACTATTTTTTTTTTTTTAATTTAGGCTCACTTGTTCAGCCGCGCTGTGGGGAGGGAGGGAGGGATGCTGCAAACAGATAACACTGGCGTGCGCTCGCAGTGCCTCAGCCACACTGGGTCTGCCCCTGCTCACGGCGTGTGTAGCCTCCCTGCCCACACTGCTTGGGCTCTAGGTTGTTCCGCCGGGAACAATCAGAGGCCGGCCCTGGGCTGAGCTCCCAGGTCCAAGCCGCTCAGGTTCAGGCACTCGGGTAGTCCTCAGAGGCGCAGACTCGGTTGGGCCTGCGTTTTGTGCTCTTCCCAGATCCGAGCAGCTCAGGTGATGTGTTTGGCGGGCGCCAATGCTGCGACTTATCGCCTCCCCGCCACTCGGTTATCTGGGTGTAAAACCGGCGCACCTTCTCAGGCAGATGTTGACCGTCCAGACCCCCAAGAAGTTTTAGTTAGCAAAGAAGCCTGCTTACAGTTTTATAGATAGTGTCTCTCTGGGGCTGCGTTTGCCCCCTTCCAGCTCTGGCTGCCTGTCACCGGAGGGGGAAGGTCTGCAGCCGGCTATCTCTGCTCAGTCCTTTGTTCCGTGCGCGGGCCTGGCGGTGTCTTAGGTTAGGGCTGGCTTTTCGCGTGGTAGATATCCCACAGTCTGGTTTGCTAGCCCAAATTATTTCGCTCAGATAGCGCTCAGGACATTCGGGCGGATTCTTACTCTAAGGGACACAGCCCGCGCCGCGCTTCCCTGCCCAGCCCCCGCTTGCTAATGCCGTGTGCTGGCGTCTGCGCTGCTTCTCCGCTGGGGGAGTTACCGTAGGGCTCACAATCCGCGATTTTTAATTGTTTATTTTTTTTCCCCTCCCTTTTATGTTGCCCTCTGTGCTTCCAAAGCTCGGCACAGATTCGGCAGTGAGAGGGTTTCCTGGTGTTTGGAAACTTCTCTCTTTTTAAGACTCCCTTCCCGGGACGGAACTCCATCCCTCCCTCTTTTGTCTCTTTTTTTGTCTTTTATATTTTTTCCTACCTCCTTTCGAAGAGTTGGGCTGCTTTTCTGGGTGCCTGATGTCCTCTGCCGGCATTCAGAAGTTGTTTTGTGGAATTTACTCGACGTTTAAATGCTCTTTTGATGAATTTGTGGGGGAGAAAGTGTTCTCCCCGTCCTACTCCTCCGCCATCTTGGCTCCTCCCCTCAGCATTTATTCTCTTATTAGCCGTGTATGAGAGTTCCCTTTGCTTTATTACTTCACCAACACTTAGTATTATCAGTCTTTTTAATCGTAGCCATTTTGATGAATCTGTTAATTCTCACTGTGGTTTTAATGTGCACCTTTTTGATTTAGAGGTATATTGGCCATTTGGATTAATGTCTTTTGCCCATTCAAATTGTTTGCCTCTCACCTAGTTATCTTTTTCTCGTGTGCACATGTGCTCAGTTGCTAAGACTCTTTGTGACCCCATGGAATGTAACCTGCCAAGCTCCTCTGTCCATGGAATTCTCCAGGAGAGACTACTGGAGTGGGTAACCATTCCCTTCTCCAGGGGATCTTCCAGATGCAGGGATCGAACCCAGGTCTCTTGCATTGCAGGCAAATTCTTTACCATCTGAGCCACCAGGGAAGCCTTTTCTTATTGGTTTATAAAAGTTGCTTTTAAGAAAAATCTTGAATGGTTGCTTGCCCTTTCTCTATGTTAATGGTATCTTTGGTTGAACAAAAATTCTTAATTTTAATAAAGTACAATTTTTTAATCTTTATTTTGATGGTTAATACATTATGCTCTTTAGGAAGGTTTTTTTTCCTCTCTCAAAGTAGGAAAAGAGTATACTCTATTATCAACTAAAAGCTTGGTTTTATCTTTCACATTTAGATCTAGAATACATCTGAAATTGAATTTTATGTATGATGTGAGATATGGGTTGAACTTTTTTCTTTCCATGTAGATATTCTTTGTCGTATATCATTTGTTGGAGAGAGCTGTGTTAAATACCCAGGCTCCAAATATGCATGAGTGTGTTTCAAGATCTCTTTATATTGTGCCATTGAAACAACTGTCTACCCACCCACGAATACACATTATTTTAATTACTGTGGTTTCATAACTTGATATCCAGTAGAGCAAATCCTTCTGCCTTATTATTCTTCTTAGGAAAGTTTTGCAATTCTCTGTCCTCTGCATTTCAATACCACTAGGTCTTTTTGACACATGGTATGATATTATTTATGAATAATGAGATTTTTATATTTTCCTTTCTAATTCATCTCTCTTCATTTCCCTATCTTGTTTTCTCTACATTGGCTAGGAGCCCCAGCATAATGCTGAATAGGAGTAAGAGTGGACATTTGTGTCATATTAACATCTTCAAAAGGAAACCTTTTAACATTTCATCCAATAAGTATGATGTTTGCTACTGTAGTTTTTTTTCCTTATATAACTTTTACCACCTTGGGGAAGTTCTCTTCCATTTCCAATTTTCTAAAACAAAATTTTATGGATGATAAATTTTATCAAAAGATTTTTTTTCCAAATCCCTGAGGTAGTCATAATTGTTTTAATCTCTTAATATAGCAAATTACAATGATTATTTTCTAATGTTATTCACAGAATAAGTTTAATTTAGTCAAGATATCATTTTTTCATAATGCTGAATTTGGTTGGCCAGTGTTTGGGTTTTTTTTTTTTTTAGTTTTGTCAACTTTATTTATTTTTTAATATAAATATATTTATTTTAATTGGAGGCTAATTACTTTACAATATTGTGTTGGTTTTGCCATACATCAACATGAATCCACCACGGGTGTACACATGGTCCCCATCCTGAACACCCCTCCCACCTCCCTCCCTATACCATCCCTCTGGATCATCCCAGTGCACCCAGAGCATCCTGAATCATGCATCAAACCTGGACTGGCGATTCGTTTCACATATGATATTATACATGTTTCAATGCCATTCTTCCAAATCATCCCACCCTCTCCCTCTCCCACAGAGTCCAAAAGACTGTTCTATACATCTGTGTCTCTTTTGCTGTCTCGCATACAGGGTTATCATTACCATCTTTCTAAATTCCATATATATGCGTTAGTATACTGTATTGGTATTTTTCTTTCTGGCTTACTTCACTCTGTATAATAGGCTCCAGTTTCATCCACCTCATTAGAACTGATTCAAATGTATTCTTTTTAATGGCTGAGTAATACTCCATTGTGTATATGTACCACAGCTTTCTTAACCATTCATCTGCTGATGGACATCTAGGTTGCTTCCATGTCCTGGCTATCATAAACAGTGCTGCGATGAACATTGGGGTATACATGTCTCTTTCAATTCTGGTTTCCTTGGTGTGTATGCCCAGCGGTGGGATTTCTGGGTCATACAGCAGTTCTATTTCCAGTTTTTTAAGGAATCTCCACACTGTTCTCCATAGTGGCTGAACTCGTTTGCATTCCCACCAACAGTGTAAGAGGGTTCCCTTTTCTCCACACCCTCTCCAGCATTTATTGCTTGTAGACTTTTGGATAGCAGCCATTCTGACTGGTGTGAAATGGCACCTCATTGTGGTTTTGATTTGCATTTCTCTGATAATGAGTGAGGTTGAGCATCTTTTCATGTGTTTGTTAGCCATCTGTATGTCTTCTTTGGAGAAATGTCTGTTTAGTTCTTTGGCCCATTTTTTGATTGGGTCATTTATTTTTCTGGAATTGAGCTGCAGGAGTTGCTTGTATATTTTTGAGATTAATTCTTTGTCAGTTGCTTCATTTGCTATTATTTCCTCCCATTCTGAATGTTGTCGTTTCACCTTGTTTATAGTTTCCTTTGTTGTGCAGAAGCTTTTAATTTTGATTAGGTCCCATTTGTTTCTTTTTGCTTTTATTTCCAATATTCTGGGAGGTGGGTCATAGAGGATCTTGCTGTGATTTATGTCAGAGATTGTTTTGCCTATGTTCTCCTCTAGGAGTTTTATAGTTTCTGGTCTTACGTTTAGATCTTTAATCTGTTTTGAGTTTATTTTTGTGTATGGTGTTAGAAAGTGTTCTAGTTTCATTCTTTTATAAGTAGCTGACCAGTTTTCCCAGCACCACTTGTTAAGGAGATTGTCTTTTCTCCAGTGTATATTCTTGCCTCCTTTGTCAAAGATAAGGTGTCCATATGTGTGTGGATTTATCACTGGGCTTTCTATTTTGTTCCATTGATCTATATTTCTGTCCTTGTGCCAGTACCATACTGTCTTGATGACTGTGGCTCTGTGGTAGAGCCTGAAGTCAGGCAGGTTGATTCCTCTGGTTCCATTCTTCTTTCTCAAGATTGCTTTGGCTATTCGAGGTTGTTTGTATTTCCGTACAAATTGTGAAATTATTTGTTCTAGCTCTGTGAAAAATACCGTTGGTAGCTTGATAGGGATTGCATTGAATCTATAGATTGCTTTGGGTGGTATACTCATCTTCACTATATTGATTCTTCTGATCCATGAACATGGCATATTTCTCCATCTATTAGTGTCCTCTTTGATTTCTTTCACCAGTGTTTTGTAGTTTTCCATATATAGGTCTTTAGTTTCCTTAGGTTGATATATTCCTAAGTATTTTATTCTTTTCGTTGCAATGGTGAATGGAATTGTTTCCTTAATTTCTCTTTCTGTTTTCTCATTATTAGTGTATAGGAATGCAAGGGATTTCTGTGTGTTGATTTTATATCCTGCATCTTTACTATATTCATTGATTAGCTCTAGTAATTTTCTGGTGGAGTCTTTAGGGTTTTCTATGTAGTGGATCATGTCATCTGCAAACAGTGAGAGTTTTACTTCTTCTTTTCCAATTTGGATTCCTTTTATTTCTTTTTCTGCTCTGACTGCTGTGGCCAAAACTTCCAAAACTATGTTGAATAGTAGTGGTGAAAGTGGGCACCCTTGTCTTGTTCCTGACTTTAGGGGAAAGGCTTTCAATTTTTCACCATTGAGGATAATGTTTGCTGTGGGTTTGTCATATATAGCTTTTATTATGTTGAGGTATGTTCCTTCTATTCCTGCTTTCTGGAGAGTTTTTATCATAAATGTATGTTGAATTTTGTCAAAGGCTTTCTCTGCATCTACTGAGATAATCATATGGCTTTTATTTGTCAATTTGTTACTGTGGTGTATTACACTGATTGATTTGCAGATATTGAAGAATCCTTGCATCCCTGTGATAAAGTCCACTTGGTCATGGTGTATGATCTTTTTAATGTGTTGTTGGATTCTGATTGCTAGAATTTTGTTAAAGATTTTTGCATCTATGTTCATCAGTGATATTGGCCTGTAGTTTTCTTTTTTTGTGGCATCTTTGTCAGGTTTTGGTATTAAGGTGATGGTGGCCTCATAGAATGAGTTTGGAAGTTTACCTTCCTCTGCAATTTTCTGGAAGAGTTTGAGTAGAATACATGTTAGCTCTTCTCTAAATTTTTGGTAGAATTCAGCTGTGAAGCTGTCTGGACCTGGGCTTTTGTTTGCTGGAAGATGTCTGACTACAGTTTCAATTTCTATGTTTGTGATAGGTCTGTTAAGATTTTCTATTTCTTCCTGGTTCAGTTTCGGAAAGTTGTACTTTTCTAAAAATTTGTCTGTTTCTTTCAAGTTGTCCATTTTATTGGCATATAATTGCTGATAGTAGTCTCTTATGAGGAGAAGGCAATGGCACCCCACTCCAGTACTCTTGCCTGGAAAATCCCATGGATGGAGGAGCCTGGTGGGCTATAGTCCATGGGGTCGCTGAGGGTAGACACAACTGAGCAACTTCACTTTCACTCTTCACTTTCATGCATTGGAGAAGGAAATGGCAACCCACTCCAGTGTTCTTGCCTGGAGAATGCCAGGGACGGGGGAGCCTGGCGGGCTGCTGTCTATGGGGTCACACAGAGTCGGACACAACTGAAGTGACTTAGCAGTAGTAGCAGTCTCTTATGATCCTTAGTATTTCTGTGTTGTCTGTTGTGATCTCTCCATTTTCATTTCTAATTTTATTGATTTGATTTTTCTCCCTTTGTTTCTTGATGAGTCTGGCTAATGGTTTGTCAATTTTATTTGTCCTCTCAAAGAACCAGCTTTTGGCTTTGTTGATTTTTGCTATGGTCTCTTTTGTTTCTTTTGCATTTATTTCTGCCCTAATTTGTAAGATTTCTTTCCTTCTACTAATCCTGGAGTTCTTCATTTCTTCCTTTTCTAGTTGCTTTAGGTGTAGAGTTAGGTTATTTATTTGACTTTTTTCTTATTTCTTGAGGTATACCTGTATTGCTATGAACTTAGCTCTGCTTTTACAATGTCGTGTTTGGGATTTTTGCTTGTGGATTCTAGAGTATAATTGACTTGAATTGTCCTTTCTCATAATGTCCTTGTCAAGTTTTGACATCAAGGTTGTGTTTTCCTCATATAACAAGTTTTGGAGAATTCCTCCTTTTCTATTTTCTAAGACCATGCATATAAGACTGGTGTTATTTCTTCATCAAATATTTGAATTCACCACTGAAGATTTCAGGGAACAGATTCTGACTTTCAGGACTGTGGAATTATGTAGTGACTGAGTTTTCTCAATTTAATCCACACAACATGATATCTGGACAATATTATTCAGAGTTTATATTATGTTAGTGAAAGAGTAATTGCAATTTTGGATTATGAATTTTAAATCATTGTAACTAGGCTCAAACACATCTTTACTAGTCAAAATAGGATCCATTACAATGAACACATTTTTGCCAATGAGAAATAATTTTTATTCCTGTAATGTAAAAAAAGCATTTTTAGCATCCTGCTAACTGTGGAAGCGCTTTTCTTGCAAAAAGTTGTAGAGATGCTTGAAGAAGAGGTAGTTGGTTGGCGAGAGATCAGGTGACTATGACAGATGAAGCAAAACTTCACAGTCTAATTTGTTCAACTTTTGAAACATTAGTTGTGCAACGTGCTACGGTTGGGTGTTGTTGTGGAGAGAATTGGGCCCATTCTGTTGACCAATGCCAGCTGCAGGCATTGCAATTTTCAGTGCATTTCATCAATTTGCAGAGGGTACTTACCAGATGTAATGGTTTAACCAGGATTCAGAAACTTGTAGTGGATCAGACAGGCAGCAGACCACCAGACAGTGACCATGACCTTTTCTTGGCACAAGTTTGGCTTTGGGAAGTGCTTTGGAGCTTCTTCTCAGTCCAGCCACCGAGCTGGTGGTTGCCAGTTGTCATATAAAATCCACTTTTTTGTCGCCCGTCACAATCTGAGAAATGGTTCGTTGTCGCACAGAATAAGAGAAGACAACACTTCAAAATGACATTTTTTTTATTTCCAGTCAGCTCACCAGGCTCCCACTTACTGAGGTTTTTCACTTTTCCAATTTGCTTCAAATGCTGGATGGCCATGGAATGGTCAACGCTGATTTCTTCAGGAACACCTCGTGTATTTGTAAGAGAATCAGCTTTGATGATGGCTCTCAATTGATCGTTGTCAATGTCCGATGGCTGGCCACTATGCTCCTCATCTTCAAGGCTCGTTTCCTTTGCAAAACTTCTTGAACCATCACTGACCTGTACATTCATTAGCAGTTTCTGGGCCAAATGCATTGTTGGTCTTAAGAGATGTCTCTGCTGCTTTAAGACCCATTTTGAACTCAAAAAAAAATGCTCGTTTTTTTTTTTTCTAACATCATTTCTATAGTCTAAAATAAATACAAAATAAACATCAAATAACAAGTTATTAGCGAAAACAAAGCTAGAAATGCACATTAAAATGATGTGTAACATAATCACATATATTTAAGAATGTATTCCAGTATCAAATAGCAAAGTTCAAACAAAAAAGGGAAATTTTCTTCATCCAGCTAAAAGTAATTTCTTCTGTTTGCTTATTTCTTCCTCTACAGTTTTTTAAAATAAACTGTATAGTTAACCTTTTACTACATAAGCTTATTAAACTCATACCTTAATTTTTGTGTCAACAGAGACTACAATGGAGGCTAGTATGATGTTTGGCAGAAACCAACACAATTCTGTAAAGCAATTATCCTTCAATTAAAAAAAAAAATTTTTTAAAGGGTGATGGGTTTTTGTGATCCAACTAGGCCTAGTGCAATGGGACAGGCAAACCTATCTGGAAACCGCTGGAGAAGGAAAAACAAAAAGTCACTACAGAAAACATGAAGGAACTTTCAAAAACATTCTTATTTTCATCCTTATCTTAGTCTGTTCAGGCCACTAAAACAAAAACACCATAGCCTCATCTTCCCAGGTAGCGCTAGTGGTAAAGAACCCAATGTAGGAGACATAAGAGACGTGGGTGCTCTATAGTGACCTCCATGGGAATGGAGTCTAGAAGAGAATGTATATATGTATACATATGGGCTTCCCAAGTGGCCCTAGTGGTAAAGAACCCACCAGCCACTGTAGGAGATGTAATAGATGTAGGTTCGATCCCTGGGTCAGGAAGATGCCCTGGAGGAGGGCATGGCAACCCACTCCAGTATTCTTTCCTGGAGAATCTCATGCACAGAGGAACCTGGCAGGCTACAGTCCATGGGATTGCAAAGAGACTCAACAGAAGCAACTTAGCATGCACACATGGCTGATTCACTTTGCTGTATAGCAGAAACTAATACAACAGTCAAGAAATTAAAAGACGCTTACTCCTTGGAAGGAAAGTTATGACCAGCCTAGATAGCATATTCAAAAGCAGAGACATTACTTTGCCAACAAAGGTTCGTCTAGTCAAGGCTATGGTTTTTCCTGTGGTCATGTATGGATGTGAGAGTTGGACTGTGAAGAAGGCTGAGCGCCGAAGAATTGATGCTTTTGAACTGTGGTGTTGGAGAAGACTCGTGCGAGTCCCTTGGACTGCAAGGAGATCAACCAGTCCATTCTGAAGGACATCAGCCCTGGGATTTCTTTGAAAGGAATGATGCTAAAGCTGAAACTCCAGTACTTTGGCCACCTCATGTGAAGAGTTGACTCATTGGAAAAGACTCTGATGCTCGGAGGGATTGAGGGCAAGAGGAGAAGGGGACGACAGAGGATGAGATGGCTGGATGGCATCACTGACTCGATGGACGTGAGTCTCAGTGAACTCCAGGAGTTGGTGATGGACAGGGAGGCCTGGCGTGCTGCGATTCAAGGGGTCGCCAAGAGTCGGACATGACTGAGTGACTGATCTGATCTAAACACAATAGTGTAAACCAACTATACTCCAGTTTAAAAATCAGTTAAAAAAAAGAACACTAATCATATTCACGAAGGATAATTAGGGAGTTTGGAATGGTCATGTACATATTGCTGCTGCTGCTGCTAAGTCGCTTCAGTCGTGTCCGACTCTGTGTGACCCCATAGACTGCAGCCTACCAGGCTCCTCCATCCATGGAGGAGCAAGAACGCTGGAGTGGGTTGCCGTTTCCTTCTCCAATGCATGAAAGTGAAAGTGAAGTCGCACAGTCATATCTGACTCTTCGTGACCCCATGGACTGCAGCCTACCAGGCTCCTCCGTCCATGGGAGTTTCCAGGCAAGAGTACTGGAGTGGGTTGCCATTGCTTTCTCCGCATGTACATACTACTATATTTTAAATGGATAACCCACAAGGACCTACTGTACAGCACAGGGAATTCTGCTCAATGTTATGAGGCAGCCTGGATGGGGGGGATTTGGGGGAGAATGGATACGTGTAAATATATGGCTGAGTTCCCTTGCTATCCACCTGAAATTATCACAACATTGCTAATCAGCTATACCCCAATATAAAATAAAAAGTTCCAAAGAAAAAAAATCTTAACAACAACAAAAAAACCCAAATTATAGATCCGGGGTGGGGGGGAGGGGCGGGGAATGGCTCATCAGTTGAAGAACTGAAGCCTCCAGCCAACAGCCGTGGGAGTAAACCGGGAAGCCAATCCTTCAGTCCTGATCAAACCTTCAAATGAATGCAGTCCCTGCTGAAATCCTGAGCCAAAACTACCCAGCAAAGCCGTTCCTAAATTCCTGGCCACAGAAATTGTGAGATAATAAGTATTTGTTGTTTTCACTTCAGTTTAGTCCCTCAGTCATGTCTGACTCTTTGCGACCCCATGGACTGCAGTAGCCCAGGCTTCCCTGTCCATCATCAACTCCCAGAGCTTGTTCAAACTCATGTCCATTGAGTTGGTGATGCCATCCAACCATCTCATCCTCTGTTGGCCCTTTCTCCTCCCGCCTCCCATCTTTCCCAGTATCAGGGTCTTTTCCAATGAGTCAGTTCTTTGCATCAGGTGGCCAAATTATTGGAGATTCAGCTTCAGCATCAGTCCTTCCAATGAATATTCAGGACTGATTTTCTTTAGGATAGACTGATTGAATCGGGTCTCCTTGCAGTCCAAGGGACTCTCAAGAGTCTTCTCCAACACCACAGTTCAAAAGCTTCAATTCTTTAGAGATCAGCCTTCTTTATGGTCCAACTCTCACATCCAAAAATAACTACTGGAAAAACTATAGCTTTGACTAGACGGACCTTTGTTGACAAAGTAATGTCTCTGCTTTTGAATATGTGGTCTAGGTTGGTCACAGCCTTTCTTCCAAGGAGCAAGCGCCTCTTAATTTCATGGCTGCAGTCACCATCTGCAGTGATTTTGGAGCCCAAAAAATAGTCTCTCACTGTTTCCATTGTTTCCCCATCTATTTGCCATGAAATGATGGGACCAGATGCCATGAGCTTTGTTTTCTGAATGTTAAGTTTTAAGCCAACTTTTTCACTCTCCTCTTTCACTTTCATCAAAAGGCTCTTTAGTTCTTTGCTTTCTGCCATAAGTGTGGTGTCATCTGTATATCTGAGGTTATTGATATTTCTCCCAGCAATCTTGATTTCCCCTTGTGCTTCATCCAACTCAGCATTTCTCATGATGTACTCTGCATATAAGTTAAATAAACAGGGTGACAATATACACAGCCTTGACATACTGCTTTTCTGATTTGGAGCCAGTCCATTGTTCCATGTCTGGTTCTAACTGTTGCATCTTGATCTGCATACAGATTTCTCAGGAGACAGGTAAGGTGGTCTGGTATTCCCATCTCTTTCAGATTTTTCCACAGTTTGGGACTTCTCAGGTGGTGCTAGTGGTAAAGAATCCATCTGCCTGCCAATGCAGGAGATCTGGGTTGGATCCCTGGGTCAGGAAGATTCCCTGGAGAAAGAAATGGAAATCCACTCCAGTATTCTTGCCTGGAGAATCTTATGGAGAGAGGAGCCTGGCGGGTTACAGTCCCTGGGCTCACAAAAAGTGAGCCTGAAGTGACTTAGCACTTAGCACAACTGAAGTGACTTAGCACAGCACAGCACAGTTTGTTGTGATCCACACAGTCAAAGGCTTTAGTGTAGTCAATAAAGCAGAAATAGATATTTTTCTGGAACTCTCTTGCTTTTTCAATGATCCAACAGATGTTGGCAATTTAATCTCTGGTTGCTCTGCCTTTTCTAAATCCAGCTTAAACTGGATTAAACTTAAGTTTAAACTAAATCCAGCTTAAACTTAAACTGGAAGTTCTCGGTTCATGTACTGTTGAAGCCTGGCTCGGAAAATTTTGAGCATTACTTTGCTAGTGTGTGAGATGAGTGCAATTGTGCAGTAGTTTGAACATTCTTTGGCATTGCCCTTCTTTGGGATTGAAATGAAAACTGACCTTTTCCAGTCCTGTGGCCACTGCTGAGTTTTCCAAATTTGTTGACATATTGAGTGCAATGCTTTCACAGCATCATCTTTTAGGATTTGAAATAGCTCAATTGAAAATTCCATTACCTCCACTAGCTTTGTTCATAGTGATGCTTCCTAAGGCCCACTTGACTTCACATTCCAGGATGTCTGGCTCTAGGTGAGTGATCACACCATTGTGATTATCTGGGTCGTGAAGATCTTTTTTGTATAGTTCCTTGTATTCTTGCCACCTCTTCTTAATATCTTCTGCTTCTGTTAGGTAGCAGAAAGGTATTAATAAAGCAGGTTTCTGTCCTTTATTGTGCCTTTATCTTTGCATGAAATGTAACCTTTGTATCTCTAATTTTCTTGAAGAGATCTCTAGTCTTTCCCACTGTGTTGTTTTCTTCTATTTCTTTGCTTTGGTCACTGAGGAAGGCTTTCTTGTCTCTCCTTGCTATTCTTTGGAACTCTGCATTTAAATGGATATATCTTTCCTTTTCTCCTTTGCCTTTAGATTCTCTTCTTTTCTCAGCTATTTCGAAGGCCTCCTCAGACAACCATTTTGCCTTTTTGCATTTGTTTTTCTTGGGGGTGGTCTTGATCACCATCTCCTGTACAATGTTAAAACCCTCCATCCTTAGTTCTTCAGGCACTCTGTCTATCAGATCTATACCCTTGAATCTGTTTGTCACTTCCACTATATAATCATAAGGGATTTGATTTAGGTCATACCTGCATGGTCTAGTGGGTTTCCCTACTTTCTTCAATTTAAGTCTGAATTTTGCAATAAGGAGTTCATGATCTGAGCCACAGTCAGCTCCTGGTCTTGTTTTTGCTGATTATATAGAGCTTTTCCATCTTTGGCTGCAAAGAATATCTGATTTTAATATTGACCATCTGGTGATGTCCATGTGTAGAGTTTTCTCCTGTGTTGTTGGAAGAGGGTGTTTGCTATGACCAGTGTGTTCTCTTGACAAAACTCTGTTACCCTTCGCTCTGCTTCATTTTGTACTCCAAGGCCAAATTTGCCTTTTACTCCAGGTATCTCTTGACTTCCTACTTTTGCCTTACAGTCCCCTATAATGAAAAGGACATTTAAGTCACTTTAAAAAAAAAAAAGCAAACAAGCAAAAAAACACTAATCATATTCACAAGGATTCCACCACAATGACTTAATTGTCTCCCAAGGGCCCCACCTCCCAATATACTGCACTGGGGATTATTAGGTTTCAACACATGAATCTTGAGGAGGACACAACCATTCCATCTACAGCAAATTTTTTGTTCACAAAGCAAGCTGCTATAAAAATGGAGACGATATCTTAGAAGCTTTTTTAAAAAGTACATCAAAATAACTTCAATGGGGATGCTGAATAGTATAAAGAACATTTCTGAAATCCAATGCATGAATAACTAAAAAAATTTTTTCAAAAAAGCAAAAGTCAAAGAAATGGACATTTTAAGACTAAGATAAGAAATATGAGGAAAGATCTAAGAGAGTCAGACACTTAAATGGGTTCCAATAGACAATAATTTACTTGGAAGAGAAGCCATAATCCAGTAAGTAATAAAAGAAAATTCACCGTGCCAAAGAAAGACTTGCATTTTCACATCAAAGGAACACAACAAACACAAGTCAGAAATACTAAATAGAAGACGGTCAACCGAAACTGCCATGGTGAAATGTCTTTCATTTCCCCCAGTTTCTTTGAGGGATAATTAACAAATAAAATTATACATATGTAAAGTATATAATATAATGACTTGATAGATGTGTACACTGTGAAATGATTATCGCTCTGTCTTGGGTTTGGAGACAAGATCATAAGGAGGCAAGAGAGAACGAACCAAGATAGAGTCTACTGCAATGATCCAAGAGATATGTGTTTTGGACAAGGATGGTATTAGCAGAAGAAGTGGAGATTTACACTGAAGACAGAAACAACAGAATTTGTTGGTGTATTGAATGTGCAGAGTATAAGAGACAGAATACAAGTTTGATTCTCAAGTTGTTGACCTGAGTAACTGGATTAATCATTTAATTAATTAACATAAAAACTGGATTAATAGGGTGCAATTCTCTGAGATGGAGAAGAAGAGAGGAAGACCGAGTCTGGATTTGGTTTTGGACATGTTAAGTTTGAGATGCTTACTAAACATCCAAGTGGAGATGTCAAACTGGCAGGTGGAATTTAGGAAAAAGGTCAGGACTGAGGATACAAACTTCAGAATCTGCGAAAGATGTTGTTTAAAGCCATGGGACCGGGTGAGATCACTTAAAGTGTGAGGTACATGAAGACCAGAGGTCTGAAGGCTCACTCTTGTGGTAGTCCAGTATTAAGGAGTTCAGAAGAGAGAATCAAGCAAAAGAGAATGAGAGGAAATATGCTAGAAGTAAGGGAACAGTGGGATTCTACGTTGTCATAGAAGCCACAGGAGGAAAATGACTTTAAGAAATCAATTCAGGGACTTCCCTGGTGATCCGTGGTTGAGAATCTGCCTTGCAATGCAGGGACAAGGGTTCGATCCCTGGTTGGGGAACTAAGATCCCACCTGCTGCAGAGCAACTCAGTCCATATGAGCCACAACTAGAGAAGTCTTCACACTGCAACAAAGATCTGGCATGCTACAACTAAGACCCAACATAGCCAAATAAATAAATAAATGTTAAAAAAAAAAAAAGAACTCTGTACAAAAAAATCATTGACAGTGTAGTTACACAACTTAATTTAATATTGTTTGAAGGAGGCTTGAAATAGAAGACAGTGTTTTTTCAAAAAATTTTCTAAACAGTCTGAGGAGTAGTTTGCTGCTGCTGCTGCTGCTGCTGCTGCTAAGTCGCTTTAGTTGTATCCGACTCTTTGCGACCCCATAGACAGCAACCCACCAGACTCCTCCATCCCTGCGATTCTCCAGGCAAGAGTACCAGAGTGGGTTGCCATTGCCTTCTCTGGAGTAGTTTGAGGTGGTAGTTAAGAGCTTGGGGAAAATGAGACAAGGTGTATAAAACAAACAAGGTACCTGGCACGTGACACTCAATAAGTAATACTTATATTTCCACTATCATTATCAGCTACAAAATCTAGGTTGTAGAGAGGTGAGTAGGGAGAATAAGAACATTAAATTCTCAGACTGTGGAAATAAAGAAAGGAAGGTGATTTATAAATGCTATTTAATTCTTGATGTTGATGGATAAATGAAATGTGGCTTAAAATAGGTTTGTTAAAAACTTAGGGACGTCTCTCTAGGGACTTCTCTCGTGGTCCAGCAGTTAAGAATCCACCTGCCAATGCAGGGGAGAGAGGCTCAATCCCTGTTCCAAGAAGATCCCACATGCCATGGGACAGCTAAGCCAGTTCCACACAACTATTGACCCATGTGTCCTGGAGCCTGTGCTCGACAACCAGAGAGGCTACCACTGTGAGAAGCCTGAGCACCGCAGCTAGAAGGTAGCCCTCGCTTGCTGCGACTGGAGAAAGTGCACATGCATCAACAAAGACCAAGTAGGGCCAAAATTTAACTAATTAATTAAAATTTAAAATACCTAAGAGTAAATTTTTTTCTCCCACCTTTTTAACATTTTCTTATTTTTATATAAGTTTTATTGTGGTTGTTCAGTCCCTAAGTCATGTCCAACTCTTTGCAACCCCATGGACTGCAGCATGCCGGGCTCCTCTGTCCTCCACTATCTTTGGAGTTTGCTCAAACTCATGTCCACTGAGTCAGTAATGCTATCCAACCATCTCATCCTCTGCTGCCCCATTCTCCTCCTGCCCTCAATCTTTCCCAGCATCAGGGTCTTTTCCAATTAGTATTTTTGCATTAGGGGCAAAGTATTGGAGTTTCAGTTTCAGCATCAGTCCTTCCAATGAATAGTCAGAGTTGATTCCCTTTAGGATTGGCTGGTTGGATCTCCTTGCAGTCCAAGGGACTCTCAAGAGTCTTCTCCAACACCACGTTCAAAAGCATCAAGTCTTCGGTGCTCAACCTTCCTCATGGTCCAACTCTCACGTTTATACATGACTAGTAGAAAAACCATAACTTTGACTATACAGAGCTTTGTCAGCAAAGTGATCTCTCTGCTTTTTAATACCATCTAGGTTGTCATAGCTTTTCTTTCAAGGAGCAAGCATCTTTCAATTTCATGGCTGCAGTCACCATCCAAAGTGATTTTGGAGCCCAGGAAAATAAATTCTGTCAATATTTTCCATTGGTTTGCCATTTATTTGGCATGAAGTAATGGAACTGGATGCCATGATTTTAGGTTTTTTTAATGTTGAGTTTCAAGCTGGCTTTTTCACTCTCCGTTTTCACTTTCATCAAGAGTTTCTTTAGTTCCTCTTCACTTTCTGCTATTAGAGTAGTATCATCTATATATTTGAGTTTATTGATATTTCATCTGGCAATCTTGATTCCAGCTTGTGCTTCATCCAGTCTGGCATTTCACATGATGTACTCTGCATATAAGTTAAATAAGCAGGGTGACCATATACAGCCTTTCTCAATTTGGAACCAGTCCATTGTTCCATGTCCAGTTATAACTACTGCTTTTGATGTACATACAGATTTCTCAGGAGGCAGGTCAGGTGGTCTGGTATTCCATCTCTTTAAGAATTTTCCACAGTTTGTTGTGATCCACACAGTCGAAAGCTTTAGAGTAGTCAATGAAGCAGAAGTAGATGTTTTTCTGGAATTCTGTTGCTTTTTCTATGATCCAGCATTTGTTGGATATTTGATCTCTGGTTTCTCTGCCTTTTCTAAACCCAACTTGAACATCTGGAAGTTCTTGGTTCACATACTATCGAAGCCTAGCTTGGAGAATTTTGAGCATTAGTTTGTTATCATATAAGATGAGTGCAATTGTGAAGTAGTTTGAACATTCTTTGGCATTGTCTTTCTCTGAGATTGGAATGAAAACTGATCTTTTCCAGTCCTGTGGCCACTGCTGAGTTTTCCAAATTTGTTGGCTATTGAGTGCAACACTTTCACAGCATCATCTTTTAGGATTTGAAATAGCCCAACTGGAAATTCCATCACCTCCACTAGCTTTGTTCATAGTGATACTTCCTAAGGACCACTTGACTTCACATTCCAGGATGTCTGGCTCTAGGTGAGTGATCACACCATCATGATTATCTGGGTCATGAAGATCTTTTTTGTACAGTCTTCTGTGTATTCTTGCCACCTCTTCTTTATATCTTCTGCTTCTGTTAGGTCCACAACGTTTCTGTCCTTTATTGTGCCTGTCTTTGCATGAAACGTTCCCTTGGTATCTCTAATTTTCTTGAAGAGATCTCTAGTCTTTCACATTCTATTGTTTTCCTCTATTTCTTTGCATTGATCACTGAGGAAGGCTTTCTCATCTCTCCTTGCTATTCTTCGGAACTCTGCATTCAGATGGGTATAGCTTCCCTTTCTTATTTCCCTTTTGCTTCTCTTCTTTTCTCAGCTGCTTGTAAGGCCTCCTCAGTTAACCATTTTGCCTTTTTGCATTTCTTTTTCTTGGGAATGGTTTTGATCACCACCTCCTGTACAATATTACAAACCTCCATCCATAGTTCTTCAGGCACTCTGTCTATCAAATCTAATCCCTTGAATATATTTGTCACTTCCACTGTATAATCAAGGGATTTGATTTAGGTCATACCTGGATGGTCTTTCCCTACTTTCTTCAGTTTAAGTCTGAATTTTGCAATAAGAAATTCATGATCTGAGCCACAGTCAGCTCCCAGTCTTGTTTTTGCTGAGTGTATAGAGCTTCTCCATCTTTGGCTGCAAAGAATATAATCAATCTGATTTCAATATTGACCATCTGATGATGTCCATGTGTAGAGTTGTTCCTTGTGTTGTTGGAAGAGAATGTTTCCTATGACCAGTGAGTTCTCTTGGCAAAACTCTGTTAGCCTTTGCCTTGCTTCATTTTGTACTCCAAGGCCACACTTGCGTGTTACTCCAGGTATCTCTTAACTTCCTACTTTTGCATTTCAGTCCCCTGTGATGAAAAGGACAACTTTTGTTAGTGTTAATTCTAGAAGGTCTTGTAGGTCATCATAGAACCATTCAACTTCAGCTTCTCTGGCATTAGTGATTGGGGCATAGACTTGGATTACTGTGATAATGAATGGTTTACCTTGGAAATGAGCCAAGATCACTCTGTCATTTTTGAGAATGTACCCAAGTACTGCATTTCAGACTCTTTTCTTGATGATGAGGGCTACTCCATTTCTTCTAAGGGATTCTTGCCCAAAGTAGTAGATATAATGGTTATCTGAGTTAAATTCACCCATTCTGGTCCATTTTAGTTCATTGATTTCTAAAATGTCAATGTTTACTCTTGCCATCTCCTGTTTGAGCAATTCCAATTTACCTTGATTCATGGCCCTAATAGTCCAGGTTCCTATGGAGTATTTTTCTTTACAGCATCAGACTTTACTTCCATCACCAGTCACATCCACAGCTGGGCGTTGTTTTCACTTTGGTTCCATCTCTTCATTCTTTCTGGAGTTATTCCTCCACTCTTCTCTAGTAGTATACTGGGCACCTACCAACCTGGGGAGTTCATCTTTCAGTGTCCTATCTTTTTGCCTTTTCATACTGTTCATGGGGTTCTCAAGGCAAGAATGCTGAAGTGGTTTGCCATTCCCTTGTCCAATGGACCATGTTTTGTCAAACTCTCTACCATGACCCATCTGTCTTGGGTGGTCCTACACAGCATGGCTCATAGTTTCATCAAGTTAGACAAGGCTGTGGTCCATGTGATCAGTTTGGTTAGTTCTCTGTGATTGTGGTTTTCTGTCATATTTATTTACATACTATAAAAATCTCCTTTCTAAAGTTTACAATTCAGTATATTTTAGTAATAGTCACAAAGTTGTACAACTGTTACCATTATTTTACTATAATCACCACAAAAAGGAACCTCCATACCCCTTAGCAGTCCAGTCCCATTTTCCCTTCCCCACACCCCCCTATCCCTGACAATAACAAATCTTCTATTTATCTCTGGATTTTCTTATTCTGGATATTTTATATTAATGGAATCATACAACTTGTGGTCTTTGATATTTGATTTCTTTCATTTAGCATGATGCTTTTAAGATTCATCATGTAGTATTATGAATCATTACTTCATTCCTTTTATTAGTGGAATAATATTCCATTATATGGATATAACACATTTTGTTTATCTGTTCATCAGCTGATGGGATTTTAGGTTGTTTTCACTTTGTGTGTGATACTCTGAACAATGTATGAACATGAATGAACATTCATGTATGAGGATTTGTGTGAACATATGAGGTCATTTCTCTTGAGTATGTATCCAAGAGAAGAATTTCTGGGTCATATGGAAACTATATTTAACTCTTTGGTGAAATGTTAAACTCTTTTCCAGAGCAATTGCACAATTTTGTATTCTTGTCAGTAATGTATGAGGAGTTTAGTTTCTCCACATCACTGTCAACACTCATTATTGCCTGTCTTTGATTATAACAAACCTAATGAGTGTGAAGCAGTATCTTATTGTGGTTTTTATTTGCATTTCCCTAGTGATTAATGATATCGATCATATTTTCATGAGCTTAATAGCCACTTGTAATCTTCATTGGAGAAATATCTATTCAATTCTATTCCCACTTTTAAGTTGGATTATTTGCCTTTTTATTGTTGAATTTTAATAGTTTTTTCACATTCTGAATACTAGACCTTTATCAAGTTTATGATTTATAAGTATTTTCTCCCATACTGTGGCTTGTCTTTTCACTTTCTTGATAGTGTACTTCAAAGCACACATTTTTAAATTTTTTATAAAATCCAATTTATCTATTTTTCCTTTAATTGCTTGTGGTTTGGTGTCATATCTAAGAAAAAGTTGCCTATTCCAAGGTCATGAAGACTTACACCTATATTTTTTTCTAAGGGTCTTTCCTGGTGGCCCCAATGGTTCTAAGAGTTCTTCAGTTTTAGCTCTTACACGTAAGTCTTTGATTCATTTTGAGTTAAATTTTGAAGATGGTATGAGGTAAGAGGTACAATTTCATTCTTTTGCACTGTGGATACACAGTTGTCCCAGCATCATTTTGTTGAAAAGATTATTTTTCCCTCATTGAATTGTCTTGCAGTGCTGTTGAAAATTAATCAACCGCAAATGTGTGGGTTTATTTCTGGACTCTCAATTCTAGTCCTTTGTCTACATGCCAGTACCACACAATCCTGACTATTGCAGCTTAAGTTTCAAAATTGGAGAATGTAAGTTCTCCAGATTTCTTCTTTCTCAAGATTGTTTGGCTATTATGGATCCCTTGTATTTTCATATGAATTTTGAACTGTGATAGAACTGTGTTGAACCTGAAAATCTCTTTGGGACGTATTGCCATCTTCCTATCTGTGAGCATAGGGTGTCTATTTATATAGGTCTTCTCCAGTTTTTTTCACCTAATATTCTGTAGTTTCTAGTGTACAAGACTTGTACTTCTTTTTTTAAATGTATCTTGTGGATGCTATTGTAAGTGAAATTGCTTTCTTAATTTCATTTTTGGAATGTCCATTGCTAGTGTATAGAAATACAATTGGTTTTTGTATACTGATTTTGGTTTTCTTTTTTGTAGATTCCTTAGGATTTTCTATATATAGAACATTTTTCCTTTTAGTTTGTTAGTCATGGTTTCTTTCAGCTTTTTAAAACATATTTAACAAGACTGACTTACTTTGCATAGTAAATCCAATATCTGTGCTGCCTGAGAGATTGCTTCTATCGACTGCTTTTCTGCCTATGTGTGATATTTCCGTGCTTCTTTGCATGTCTCATAATTTTTTGTTGAAGATTAAACAAATAAAATAGCAAATTGATTGCTAATAAAACTGAACCAAATCGTTAAACAAATTGAAAAAATCGATTATTAATAAAATTGAATAAATCTGATTTTCAGATTCCATCCCAGATTTGGTTGTTGTTGTTGTTCTTTGTTGTATGTTTGTTGAATTTTCTGAACTAGTTCTGTGAAGTGTATATTCCTTGTTGTATGAGAACACTGAAGTCTCTGATTAGTGGTCAGTTAATGATTCAGGAAAGGAATATGTCAAGGCTGTATATTGTCAGCCTGCTTATTTAACTTATATGCAGAGTACATCACGTGAAATGCTGGGCTGGATGAAACACAAGCTAGAATCAAGATTGCTGGGAGAAATATCAATAACCTCAGATATGCAGATGACATCACCCTTATGGCTGAAAACAAAGAGAACTAAAAAGCCTCTTGATGAAAGTGAAAGAGGAGAGTGAAAAAGTTGGCTTAAAACTCAACATTCAGAAAACAAAGATCATGGCATCCAGTCCCATCACTTCATGGCAAATAGATAGGGAAACAGTGGAAACAGTGAGAGACTTTATTTTGGGGGGGGTTCCAAAATCACTGCAGATGGTGATTGCAGCCACGAAATTAAAAGATGCTTGCTTCATGGAAGAAAAGCTATGACCAACCAAGACAGTGTATTAAAAAGCAGAGACATTACTTTCCCAACTAAGGTCCATCTAGTCAAAGCTATGGTTTTTCCAGTAGTTATGTATGGATGTGAGAGTTGGACCATAAAGAAAGCTGAGCACTGCAGATTTGATGCTTTTGAACTGTGGTGTTGAAAAAGACTCTTGAGAGTCCCTTGGCCTGCAAGGAGATCCAATCAGTCCATCCTAAAGGAAATCAGTCCTGAATATTCATTGAAAGGACTGATGCTGAAGCTGAAACTCCAATAATTTGGCCACCTGATACGAAGAACTGACTCATTGGAAAAGACCCTGATGCTGGCAAAGATTGAAGACGGGAGGGCAAGGGGATGACAAAGGATGAGATGGTTGGATGGCTTCATCGATTCAATGGACATGAGTTTGAGTAAGTTCTGGGAGTTGGTGATGGACAGGGAGGCCTGGGGTGCTGCAGTCAATGGGGTCGCACAGAGTCCCCAATGGGTATTCATTGCCCAGATTTTCCTTTTAAGCTTTTTGGTTAGCTTCTTGCTTGTCCCAGCTCTTATTCTACCATCTCAGGTGATCATGCTCTTCAATAATTGCCTCTGATTGTTTTCAACACACACCTCTGTGGAAAAGACTGTTGGCACTAGACGAACTCTGAATAAGATAAAATAAAGACAGTCTCACTAGGTGGGGGGGGGGGGGAGGGGTCTCCCAAAGAATTATCAGACAGGTCAATTATGACATTACTCAAAGGATGGGGCTTCAAAAGAGCTTCAATCCCATTCTGCTCCGTCCAGCAGCTGCTGGGTTGCTGGATTTCACTGAGATTGCAGGCTGTTGGATTTTGAGGCTGCTGCGGTGCTGCGGGGTAGGGGGCGGTGGCGGGGGGGGGGGGGGGGGGGGAGGGGGGGGCCTCTAATGGAATACGACAGGAGAAAATTACACAAAGCTCATTGTTCCGCCAGGATTCAGCTATTTTTCTTGAACAAATGCTCCCAGATTGCTGCAAGCTTCTGGTTAATTTCCAGAGTTCTGAAAATGTTGATTCTAACATTTTTGCCAGCATTTTTGTTGCTTTTATGGAGGAGAGAATTTTTGGAGGTCCTTATTTCATCATTTTTTGCTGGCATCTTAAAATGCAATTTTGATGGAGACCTTCAAACCTCTAAAAGTATGCTGTCTAGTACTGTAGCCATTAGCCACATGGGGCGATTGAACCCTTAAAACATGGCTAGTGCAAATTGAGATGTGCTGTAAATATAAAATGCATACTGAATTTCAATAAAAGGTAATACAATAAAAAAGAATTGTAAATATCTTCTTAATGACTTGTTACTTTGAATCTATTTTTTAAATTGGAGAATAACTGCTTGACAATGTTGCATTACTTTCTGCTGTACAACAGTGTGAATCAGCTATAAGTAGACACGTATCCCCTCCCTCTTGGACCTCCCTTCCACCCCACCCCCACCCCACCCGTCTACGTCATCACAGAGCTCTGAGCCGAGCTCCCTGTTTTATACAGCAGCTTCCCACTAGCTACCTATTTTGCACATAGTAGTGGAGAAGGCAATGGCACCCCACTCCAGTACTCTTGCCTGGAAAATCCCATGGATGGAGAAGCCTGGTAGGCTGCAGTCCATGAGGTCACTAAGAGTCGGACACGACTGAGCGACTTCACTTTCACTTTTCACTTTCCTGCATTGGAGAAGGAAATGGCAACCCACTCCAGTGTTCTTGCCTGGAGAATCCCAGGGACGGGGGAGCCTGGTGGGCTGCCGTCTATGGGGTCGCACAGAGTCAGACACGACTGAAGCGATTTAGCAGCAGCAGCAGCAGTGTATATGTCAATGCTACTCTCTCAATTCATCCCACCCTCTCCTCCCTGCACTGTGTCCACAAATCCATTCTCTACATCTGCATCTCTATTCCTGCCCTACAAATAGGTTCATTAGTACCATTCTTCTAGATTCCATATATATACATTAACATGCGATACTTTTCTCTTTCTGACTTACTTCACTCTGTATAACAAGCTCTAGTTTTGTCTACATCACTGCAAATGACCTAATTCTATTCCGTTTTTATGGCTGAGTAATATTCCATTATATATATATATATGTACCACGACTTCCTTTTTTTTTTTTAGTAATGATTCCATTTAGCTTGCATAATTGTCAAGCCCAAAGAGACTTACAGGTGTCCTGATCAAACAAAAACTCACAAAGAATCAAATAAAATGAGCAATAACTCCCATGCCGCTCTGTGAGTCACCTGTATGTTTGCAATTCAGCACCTGCTACCCTCGTATTCATAGCATTGTTGCATCTCTTTGCGTACATCCACAGAGACTCAAGACAAGGCGTATACAACTTCTTTATCCATTCATCTGTCAATGGACATTTAGGTTGTTTCCATGTCCTGGCTATTGTAAATAGTCCTGCAATGAACTGCACTGGGGTACCTGTGTCTTTTTTGAATTATGGTTTCCACAGGGTACATGCCCAGTAGTGGGATTGCTGGGTCATATGGAGTTTTATTCCTGGTTTCTTAAGGAATCTTGATACCATTCTCCACAGTGGCTACATCAATTTACATTCCCACCAACAGTGCAAGAGGATTCCCTCTTCTCCACATCCTCTCCAGCATTTATTGTTTGTAGATTTTTTTTTTTTGATGATGGCCATTATGACCAGTGTGAGATGACACCTCATTTTAGCTTTGATTTGCATTTCTCTAATAATGAGTACTGGAGTGGGGTGCCATTGCCTTCTCCGAATAATGAGCAATGTTGAGCATCTTTTCATGTGTTTGTCAGCCATCTGTATGTATTCTTTGGAGAAATGTCCATTTAGGTCTTTTGCCCACTTATTGATCAGGTTGTTTGTTTTTCTGATATTGAGCTGCATGAACTGCTTGTATATTTTGGAGACGAATCCTTTGTCAGTTGCTTATTTGTGATTATTTTTTCTCATTCTGAGAGTTTTCTTTTCATCTTGTTTATAGTGTCCTTTGCTGTGCAAAAGCTTTTAAGTTTCATTAGGTCCCATTTGTTTACTTTTGTTTTTATTTCCATTACTCTAGAAGGTGGGTCAAAGAGGATTTTGCTGTGATTTATGTTAAATATATGTTGAAATAATATATTCATTATCTTGGATTAAGTAACATATGTTATTAAAATTAATTTCATATTTTAATAAACCATTTTTAATGTGTGTGGGAGTCAGAATTCTCAGATGATCCCCAATGAGTCATGTCTTCATGGCTGCTAGAAAATTTTACGTTACATATGTGGCTCTCATTAGCTTTCTATTGGAGAGTGTTGTCTGGAATGAAAAAAGCACAAAGGAAACTACTAATCTGGTAAAATGAAACAAAAAATCTATTAAAAATTAGAAGGAAATAGCAAGAAAGAATACTAAACAGAAAACATGAAACATGGCTACAGGAATGAGACTAAACATATTTGTTAGATTCTGTATGATGGAAGGAGAAGTGAAAGTTAGTCTCACAGTTGAGTCTGACTCTGCGATCCCATGGACTGTAGCCTGCCAGGTCCTCTGTCCATGGAATTATCCAGGCAAGAGTACTGGAGTGGGTTGACATTTCCTTCTCCAGGGGATCTTCCTGACCCAGGAATTGAACCCGGGTCTCCTGCATTGCAGGCAGATTCTTTACCAACTGAGGTACTAGGGAATTCCTAGTATGATGGAATACTCCACGGACATTGAGGTGATAGGCATTGTCTTGACTGGTTCGTGGGACATGGACTCTGAGACAGAGGTTTGAAGGCTGGAGCTTTGCTGGGAAATGCCCTCAGAGACAACACCTGTACAGGAGTGAAAGGAGCAGGAGGACATAAAAGGAGAAATTCAACTGAAATACAGGTGGACCAGGAGTCTCAGCTGTACCCACAGGAGACTCTGATGCTGGGAAGGCCTTTCAGAGTGAAGACTGAGCCTTTAGAACCCTGCATTGACCAGCCCCTGGATGTGATCTGTCCCCTGGGAGAACGTGTCACTTTGAACAAGGGCAATTCCAGGGCGAGGACTTAGCTGTGATCTGTCACCACTCAGCTTCCAGACAGCTGAGGAAATGAGTGTCTCACTTTTGAAACAGGACCTGGGGAGCACACCATACCATCCACTGTACTGTCGTACATTAAGTGAAAATAAGCAGATTTTACATACCGGTTCATATTAAGTATTAAAAAGTATGTTTATATGCAGGCAAATCACTAGCAGAGACTGTTTTGGGAGAGCTAAAGGAAGAGCTTCTTGATGTGGGTGAAAGAGGAGCATGAAAAAGCTGGCTTGAAACTCAACATTCAAAAAACTAAGTTGGTGGCATCCAATCCCATCACTTCATGGCAAACAGATGGGTAAAAAGTGGAAACTGTGGCAGATTTTATTTTCTTGGGCTCCAAAATCACTGCAGACAATGACAGCAGTCATAAATTTAAAAGACGCTTGCTCCTTGGAAGGAAAGCTATGACAAACCTAGACAGCATATTAAGAAGCAGAGACATTACTTTGCTGACAAAGGTCCATAGAGTCAAAGCTATGGTTTTTCCAGGAGTCATGTATGGATGTGAGAGTTGGACAGTAAAGAAGGCTGAGGGCAGAAGAATTGCTCCTTTTGAATTACAGTGTTAGAGAAGACTCTTGAGAGTCCCTTGGACTGCAAAGAGATAAAACCAGTCAATCCTAAAGAAAATCAAACCCAAATATTCACTGTAAGGACTGATGCTGAAACTGAAGCTCCATACTTTGGCCACCTGATGTGAAGGCTCATTGGGAAAGCCCCTGATGCTGAGAAAGGTTGAGGGCAGGAAGAAAAGGGGGCAACAGAGAATGAGATGGTTGGATGGCATCACCAACTCGATGGACAAGGGTTTGAGCAAACTCTGGGAGATGATGAAGGACAGGGAAGCCTGGCATGCTGTAGTCCATGGGGTCACAAAGAGTCAGACATGACTTAGTGACTGAACAACAACAAAGGAAGGGTTGGCAGGGGCTCTGATGGGGAAAAAATTCATACTTTCAGCTATTCTAATTTTTTATAATCTTCATAAATTATGGGGCTGCATGCATGTGTGCTAAGTTGCTTCAGTCATGTCTGACTTTTTGCAACTCTATGGACTGTAGCCCATCAGGCTCCTCTGTCCATAGGGATTCTCCAGGCAAAAATACTGAAATGGGTTGTGGGCCCTCTTCCAAGGGGATCTTCCCGATCCAGGGATCGAAGCCCACCTCTTACATCTTCAGCACTGGCAGGTGGATTTTAGACCACAAGTGCCACCTGGGAAGCCAATGGTGGATGGTGAACATATGGAAATAAACAGGTTTCCAGTACAGGTATCCCCTGTGGTGATCAGCTGTGGGTCAGGATTAAAAAGCTTCCAATTAGAATTGCCTTCTGAATTTTGTCTCCAGCGTGTCCCAAGACTCAAAAAATAGACAACAGCCCAGGTAGTTCTGACATTAAATAGAATGATCCCATCTTTACTGGCCCTTCTGGGCCAGATGACAGCTGCCTCATTGTACAAAACTCATCTTTTTTAGGCCGTATGTCTGCTTATTTTATTATTTCAGTGACTTTCTTACTGACCCCTGCAAAAAAATAAAAGGCTAACATAACTTCTGGACCTTGTCAGTGGAGGGTCTTTTCTCAACTTGATTTTCTCAATCATCTAAACAAAGACAACACTTAGGGAATCTTTTCATCCTGAAAGAACCATGGAGGCTTTTCTAAGCAAAGGAATGCATGGCACCTGATGCCACCCCGAATGACAACTATTTAATGACTACTTGCCCCAAACAACAGCAATTTAATGATCAGTGTAATAAAAAGCATTGACCAATTAGAATGAACACAGACCCTTGCAGACACTGGAAAGTGTCCAGGCAATGGTTATTTGGCAACCGACGTGAAAGTAGTTCAATATTTTAATAGACTGAGCTGAACATGCCAAATATCAGTCCTGACCACGGGTGCAAATGCAGACACCTGACCAGGAGTGGGGGTCAGTTAAGCTTACTGGGTGAACGAATGGTCTCAAATCCACAGTGGCCTCATGATCCTTCTAATTAAGCCCGGGAACATGTCAGATGGACAGGAAAGCACATGCACATCATTCACTTATGGCTCGCCCACCTGGTTCCCCATGACTTAACTTGAGTCACCAGCATCTGCAGGTCTGTGGTGCACTTCAGTTCAGTAAAGATGGAGGAACCCAAATACAGGGCGAATAGTCTTCATTCGTGGAGAAGGCAATGGCACCCCACTCCAGTACTCTTGCCTGGAAAATCCGATGGACCGAGGGGCCTGGTGGGCGGTAGTCCATGGGGTTGCTAAGAGTCGGACACGACTGAGTGACTTCACTTTCACTTTTTACTTTCATGCATTGGAGAAGGAAATGGCAACCCACTCCAGTGTTCTTGCCAGAGAATCCCAGGGACGGGGAAGCCTGGTGGGCTGCCGTCTCTGGGGTCGCACAGAGTCAGACACGACTGAAGCGACTTAGCAGCAGCAGCAGCAGTCTTCATTTGATGGAAAGTCCATGTGTGCACTACCGGCTGCAACAAAGCAGGATTGGGAGGCAGGAAAAGGAAAGGGGAGGCAGCTATTACACTGTAAAATTCCTCCGGACCTGGGGTAAATTGAAACATTGTTTTAAGGAATTGTAGGTATTTCCAGGCAGGAGAAATATGAGATCAGCTCCATCGAACTAATGTTGACTTTAATTTTAAGTAGTGTTCCTTGGGCAGAAATCTAAAACCATTGTGGACAAATGGTTGTTCTAAAACACCTCACCGTGGGCAGAGCACTGAGGGTTTAGGACATGCTGTTGCTTTTTACTAAATTGAAGAACTGCACAAGCTGTCTCTTTCCATCGCCTCTGAACTTGGTCCTTTGACCCCTGTATGGGTCAAATCAAGTGATGAGCCTCTCCAAAGTCTCACCTCCCCACTCAGCCCAAATTGCCTCCCTGGGTATCCTTCTCCTCTCTGAGTTACAACCTTCTCCTTGCATACCATCCTCCCGAGAAGGTACACCCCCCTCCCTGAGTCCCAACCTCCTCCCAGGCTCCCACTCAATCTCTGGGTGCTCATCTCCTCACTGGTGCCATTTCCCACCAAGGACAAATGCTCTCTCATTCTGCCTGAATGTGTATTGCCTCCCAACCAAGAATAATTATCACCTGCTTCCGTGTGGCCTTGGCAGTGGACCAAGCACGTTCATTCACAAGGTCTCTTGGACCCTCATCATCACCCTGGGAGGAAGTCAGGGTGGTAGGACCTTCCATTTGACAGATGAGGAAGTGAGGACATAACGAGAGTAAACAATTTCACCCTCTTCCCCATCTTCAGACCCTGGTGCCCTGGTCTTTCCATGGTGCTCTGCGGCATCACAGCGCCCGCCGGGGTGTAGACTTTGTTCCACCTGAAGGGGACACATGTGTGCCCATACCCCCATGAGGCTGGCACATTCCAGAACCACAGGGTCAGGCTCTCAGGGTGTCTAGTTTGGGAAACGATGGGGAGGTGTGAGCCCCTGAAAGGGGTTGCCCTACTGTTTCCCTGCCTCACTTCCAAAGAAGCTGAGAAGATCAAGAGATGATGCAGGTCAAGCGTGTATTGTCAAGACTGGTCCAACAAGTGGCCAGCGTTGTTGCGAGTTTGGTAGAGACAAGGCTCAGGAGGAAAATCTCCTTGTAAACCCTGCGCAGCCCTTTTCCCGCCAAGGACAGTTACCCAAGCAGTTCCACCGCTCACTTGGCAGTGTCAAGCTTGGGGCCCTGTCCAAATAACTTCCTTTGCAAGGCCATGCACCACACCTCCCAGGAGGCTTCCACTTTTGTGCAAGCTCATGCTCATACCACATGCCGTGCTCACATTCCAGAGCTTTATGACTGCGCAGCAGGGAGAGGACTTGTCCTGCCGTGTGCAAAGAGGGTGCCCAGGCCAACATCCGGCCAGGCTTGGCATGGGAGCCCCGTTCAGTCACTGCCGAGGGACCATCCAGGACTGAGATCCAGGATGGATCCAGCCCCCTGATATTGTACAAGACTCCCCTTGGCCCCAAGGGGTCCCAAATGACAGCCAGGATCTTGAGTTCCCAAGGTCATCAGAACAGCCAGCAGACCACGGAAATATACCAGGGTTTATACGGATGTAAGCTCAGAAGCTCCAAAGGATGTACTGAATTTAAGATGGGCTCATAGGAAGATATGGCTTAGAAGGTTACAACCTATGCAGGTACTACTATGTGGGTATTGTAAATGGAAAGGGATGGGAGTAGTGTTTCAGGAAGCCGACAGGCCATTAACAACAACAACAAAAAACTCAGTGATCTGAATGGCCTTGAGGATCATGGGGGGATAAACCAGCTGACCCCCAAATTCACACCAGATCTCTTTCAGGTGTCAAAACTGGGCTCGCCGAGATTGCATCTAGAAAACAATTGCCTCTTTGTTCTTGAGTTTAACCTCAGAAAACTACCAGAATCTAGAGAGATCAGGGTTGGAAGTGGTCCTGGCAAATTTTCTATAGGTGAAAAAAAAAGCAAGAATAACAGTGACAACAACAAATACCAGCAGATCTGGCAGGATTTTCCCTCCCTCCCTGGGGCCTTTTCTCTGAGTGTTTTATCAACTACTGTTGTGGGAGGCATCTGGGCTACTGGTGTTTTTCTACTTAAAGGAGCAAGAAAATTCCATTCACTGAAGAATAACATGGTTGACTGCCCCAACGGGAAAGGCATTCAGTGTGCTGCGTTCTTGCTTTCTGGGTCGCTGTCAGGACCCCGAGGTCCAGACTGGCTGGCTCCTGTTCCCTGGGTCGCCCAGGCCTCTGGGGTTGTGACTCCCACCCACAGAGAGAGTACAGTGCGTGCTAATGGGGCACACAGGGACAGAGGGAAGAGAGAAGAGGGTGGGAGGCAGGTGAATTATTTCTTTTTCAAGAAAAATAAATAAATAAAGACAAAAAAAATCCTTGCATTAATCTGTCCTAGAGCTCACACTGTGGGCTCTGGAAATACAATCAGGTCCTGGAATCATCCAGAAAGCATCCAGGAATTGACTCCCACCCATCTCAGCAATCTCAATCTTCTTATTTTTTGTGTGTTTTTTTAAAAGAGGACCAACTATCAAGTGTGTTGGTGGATATATAAAATGGTATAGTCACTATGAAAACTGGACATTTTCTATAAAGCGAAACACACACCTGCTCTATGCCACAGCAATTCCATTCTGAGGTGTATTTACCCAAGAGAAATGAAAACACATGACACACAAGGACCTGATTAAGAATACACCTGGCAGCTTGATTCAGCAGAGCCCCAAATTAAAATGTATCAAGAAGTGAATCGATAAATCCACTGTGATAAGCACCTCTGCCCATGGAATTCACCAGGCAAGAATACTGAGCCCTTCGCCAAGGGGTCTTCCCAACCCAGGGATTGAACCTGGGTCTCCTTCATTGCAGGCAGATTCTTTACCATTTGAGCCACCAGGGAAGACAGGTATAACCATACAATGGAATAATAATAATTTCCTGTTGCTGGTATAACAAATTCACACAAACCGGGTGACTTAACACGACTTATTCTCCGATAGTTCTGGAGATCAGAAGTCTGAAATCACTTTCACAGGGTTAAATATCAAAATGTTGGCACAGCTGGTTCCTTCTGGAGGCTCCAGGAGAGACTGTTTCCTTGCCTTTTCCAGCGTCCAGTGACCCCTCCTGTATTCCTTGGCTGATGGCCTTTTCACAGTGTATCACTTCGATCTGTGGCTCTGGCCACATTGCCTTCTCCTCCTCTGAGGTCAAACCTCCCTCTTCCTCCCATGTATTTGGGACTACACTTAGGACCTACTTGGAAAATCCAAGCTTATCTTTCCATTTCAAGTTTTTTGCTTAATCACACCTGCAAAAGTCCTTTTTGCAACATAAAATAAGATCCATAGGCTCCAGGAATTAGAACCTGGATATCTTTGAGGCCAGTATTCAGTTGACCACAGGAAAATACTACCCAGGAGAAGAGGATGAGCTGCTAACACAGGCACCGTGAATGAAGTTTGCAAACAGGATGTTGAGCAAAAGAGGACAGACCAAAAAAAGAGAAAACATATGTATGACTCCATTTATATGAAGTTTCAGAAGAGGCATAAGTAATCTATGCTGATAGAAATCAGAACAGTAATTGCCTAGAGGTAAGGTAATTTACCGGGAAAGGACACAGAGAACTTTCATGGGGTATGAAAATGTTCTGTATCTTGACTGTTAAGTGTACAGGAATGTGTACATTCATCAAAACTCATGGAGCTGTACACTCTAGATCTGCACATTTCATAGTGTCTAAATTGTTCCTTGGGCTTCACCAGTGACTCAGTGGATAAAGAAATCCACCTGTGATGCAGGACATGGTGGAAATTCAGGGAAGGGGGAAATGGCAACCCATCTCAGCATTCTTGCCTGAAAAATCCCATGAGCAGAGGAGCCTGGTGGGCTGCAGTCCCAAGGGGTCACAAAGAGTCAGACACAACTGAATGACTGGGTACAAACTGTTCCTTAATGGTAAAAAAAAAAAAAAGAGTGTAAACAACAAGGGAAAAAGGAAGAAAGAGGGCAGGCAGAGTAAAGCAAAGCTCAATGCATATTTTTTAGGGAAGTTTAATTTTTTTATTTTGGCTGCGCTGGGTCTTTGTTGGGCTTAGTTGCAGGCTTAGATCCCCCTGGAGCATGTAGAATCTTAGTTCCCTGACCAGGGATCAAACTCACGTCCCTTGCATTGGAAGGGGGATCCTTAACCACTGGACCACCAGGGAAGTCCCAAGACCAAAGTCTTTAGGACACATTTTCCTCCCTCACTATCACCAAGACAAGCTCTTGTAGTGGAAGGAACCCGGACACAGAGGAGGGAGGACCTGGGATTTCACGCACTTGAGGTCAGCCAACCTCCTGCAGCTTGTAGCATTTAAGGTACCTGAAGTCTACCTTGAATAAATTTACAAGACAAGACACCCAATGAAAAACCTTAAATATACTGAAAACCTCCCTTCCTCTGACAAGTGAGAGAATAACTATTTTTTACATATCAACGGTTTTCACTTTCTTACTCCCTTCTAGAACTTTTACACAGTCCTGTATATTTTCTAGATCATTGTTATCATGCCAGAGGGATCATTTATTCTCTGCCTTTTTCATTCAACATCACATAAAAAGATGTTCCTGTTTTGCTAGAGAGTCTTCATAAACATCCTCTTTGATCACTGGATGGTATTTCAATGAGGTGACTGAAATCATAATTCAGTTAGCCTTTTCCTTTTTATTGGATATTAGGCTTTTTTTTTTTTTTTTTTGCCCCCTGTGGAAAAATAATGGAGCTCTGGTTGACTTTGTTCTTCTTTTGAATTATTTAAGAAATGAATATTGGAATAAGAAATCAAGAAGAGGAGAAGGAAGCAGCAAAGAAACCTGTAGCACAGAATTCAGAGCTTAAGGGACCTCCAGAATTACCTAGTATAAAATCCTAATTTTACAGCGGAAACCAAGGTCAGGGCACATCTGAAGTCCAACACTCCAGTTGAGTCACAGAGCTAAGACCCAAGCTCAGAAGCCCTGAATTTAATTCAAACAAAATAAGCACAAGCTATGATCTCTGCTTTGCCTATACAGCAAGCATCCACAGGGACAAATTTCTCCCATCTAACCTTGTCTTAAAGTTGTGTCTCTCAGATAAATTGTGAGAGAAGTTAACTTAAACAAAAAAGAATAGTTGATTAACAGAGACACAGTGTTGTACACAAATTAGATAAGCAACAAGGGCCTACTGCATAGCACAGGGAACGGCATTCAGGATCTTATAACAATCTATAACGGGAAAGAATCTAGAAAAGAATGGGTATATATATATAACCGAATCACTTTGCTGTACACCTGAAACAATGTAAATCAACTATACTTCAATTTTAAAATTACTTAAATAAAAAAAAAGAACCTCTAATGCTGGCATAAGATTAGAATTTAAGTTACCCTTTAGTTCAGCTGGTAAGGAAAATACTACATCTGAAAAATGGAGAGAAGAGACTTGTCTTTGCCTTTGTTGTCTGGGAGATCCTCTGATCACATGGGTGTTGATGTGAAAGACGGTTGGCTCTCAAATAACTGAACTAATAGCAGGAAACCCTGCGGTAGATCACAAAAAGGAGAACCAAAGGCAAAAATAATTTGCAAGTGCCTTACATAATTTTCCAGCAACAGATTCACCTTCTTACCTTTGCCACAAAACTTGGGTTCCTAGAATGTTCATCAGTTGGAGCATAGAACGTGGCTTGATCTAGATCTTGCTAGGAGGAGGAAGATAACAGCTATTTACAATGTGCCTACTTAGTGCCAGGCAATAAACCAGATACTTTGCGTACCCTCCCTGGTGGATTTTTATCCCCAGTAAGCAGGAATCTGAGCCTAGGCTACAGTAAGTAACTTTCCCAAGGTCACTCAATTACAGTATCAAAGTTGCAGCCCTGTCTGAAGCTGAAATCCACATTTTCAACCCAACCAGAAAAATCAGATCACATTTTGTTCAACAAATATTTATGGGCCAACTATGTTTCAAATCCTGCTTGCTAAGTAGCAAGGGTATAAAAATAAATAAGAGAAATAGCATTCCTAGTAAAGCACAGTCTAGCAGGTGAAAAGAGAAGCAGTGACGCCTAGTAGATTCTACATAAATATTGGATCAGTGAGTCCTCTCAGATTTGTGAAGCTTTTCATATCTGTCCGGTGGATCAAGGACAGACTGGGAGATTTTTTTAAATTTTATTTTTTTCAAGTATAGTTGATTTATGATGTTGTGTTAATTTGTGTGTACAGTAAAGTGATTCCGTGATACACATATATACCTTTTTTAACATACTCTTTTCCATTACGGTTTATCACAGGGTATTGAATATAGCTCCCTGTGCTCTTCAGTAGGACCTTATTGTTTATCCGTCCTGCATATAATAATTTTGATCTGCTAATCCCGAACTCCCAATCCATCCCTCCCCCCTTCACTACCCCTTGGCCACATGTCTGTTCTCTACCCTGTGAGTCTGTTTCTGCTTTGTAGGTAGATAAGTTCATTTGTGAATGACAGGCTTTAAAAAATGCCAATTGACATAGTCGTATTCTTGATTGTTTCTTACAGAATGTGAATTTCATGCAAATATTCAATCTTACTCTAACTCCAAGACAAAAAGTACTTTGATTCCCACTTCCTAGTGTGTTGTAAAACATTATCCAAGTCTGAGTTTCCTAGGAAACTGAGAAACTCAGTTTCCCAAGTTTCCTAAAACCCAGACCAGTCTTCACCTAAAATAAAATATAATAATCTAAAAGGGTAATAACTTGTTTAAACAATGTAATTAAATTCATGATTTCTAAATGGGAATATTTTGTGTTGTTAAGTTAAAAAAAACCAATTCACTAATTTAAAACAGTTTAGTAATAGGAAAATTTGTTATTTCTCATTAAGAAAAAAATCTAGAAAGAGCACATCCTCAGCTTGATTAAATTGGCTATTTGGTGATGTCATCAAGGACTTAGTTTTTTTGTATTCCCCGCCCACCCCGCCCCCGAAACTTTCATCTTTAGCTTGCTAGATTAATTGCCCTCATGGTTTGCACTGTGGCTGCCATAATTCCAGACATCACATGACCGGCTTTTCAACTCCAGCTCCCAAACACCTCTCCCCAAACTGCAATGGTCCTAGTTCACACTGTCGCCATCTTGATCCCAGACAACTGTGGGAGTTTCCCATAGTCCCCAGCTGTGGAAACCCGCATATTATTGTCATTTTCACATTAAACATTTCAATTGTCCTTATTACCCTTGAAAGAAAATCCAAACTCTTTAACTCGGTTTACAAGGCCCTTCAGGATCTGCCCCAACCTACCGGCTAGTTTCATCTCTCATATCTCAGCTTTCCAGGTGGCTCAGTGTTAAAGAATCCATCTGCCAATGCAGGAGACACAGGAGATACAGGTTCGATCCTTGGGCTAGGAAGATCCCTTGGAGTAGGAAATGGCAACCCACTCCAGTATTCTTGTCTGGAAAATTCTATGGACAGAGGAGCCTGGCAAGTTACAGTCCACAGGGTCACAAAGAGTCAGATGTGACTGAGCGCACACACAGGTTAATACTCCAGCCAAACCAAATGGTATAGGGTAAATGGTTGTATCCCCCCACCTCAAATTCTTATGTTTAAATCTGATCCCCAGTGTGAACGTATTTGGAGATGGGGCTTTAGGGAGGTGATTTGTTATGAAGGTGAAGCCCTCAGGAATGGGATTAGTGCCCTTATAGAAGACACCCCAGAGAGCTCCCAGTCCCTTCTCATGAGGACAGTATGAGAAGATGGCCAACCGAGAACCGAGAAGAGGCCCTCACCACACATCAAGTACGCTAGCAACTTGGCCTTGAACACCCAGCAACCAGATCTGTGACAGATAGATGTCAGTGGTTTGTAAGCTCCCTAATCTAGGATACTCTGTTATAGTAGCCCCTACAGACCAGCACACCAAACCCATCTGTGCTCTACAGCTCCTGGTCCTTGCTTATGCTTATTCCTCACCTAGAATATTCCTTCCTGTTCATCTAACACTTACATTTCCCAATAATTCATTCAACAAATATCTGCTGAGTGCCTACTCTGCACCATGAACTAGTCTAGGTACTGAGGATAAGGATACTGTAGGGAACAAAAGAAAGTATCTAAATTATGACCTTATATTTTGGTTGAGGGAGACAGACACAAAGCATAAACAAGTAGCCATGTAGTGTGTGTCAGATGGTAATAAGCGCATTAAAGGAAAATAAAGCTAGAGGGGGGACAGGGTGTACAAGAGGCTGGGCTAACTTTTTAAGTCATGTGGGTATGAGAGTCCTCACCCAGAGGATGACATTTAAGCTCAGCTTGGACATTCCTTCTTCCTAGAAGCCTTCTTGAAATTTTCCAAGTCCAGGTTAAGTGCCGTATTTATGAACTTCCACACGATCTCTATTTCCCCATTATAATACTTCACATGTCATAGAGTATTTTCTGTTTATTTGTGAGTGTCAATTGTAAACTGGGGGGCACAGGCAATTGTAGATGTTCATGTTGTTTGCTGAACCCACAAATGAAGTGACCACCTACATTATTTATAAGTGCTACAGATAATTTATGTAACGTTTATGGCAGTAGTCTGTGTTTTTACAAGGCACTCCTGCACACTTGGCCTCATGCGAGACAGGCAGGTGGCATTGTCCCCTTTTAACAGACTCTCCAAAAAGTTACATTTCTTGCCCAGGGTGTCACAATGAGAAGAAATTCCAGCTCAATCCCACCCCTCACGTCTCCAGAACCAATGTGCTTTCCAGAAAAATCCCACTGCCTTCCTGAAGCATGTTCTGTAAAAACACCAGCCACTGACCCAAGCATACTTGGCGTGCTCAGCCAACGTCTATTCACTTTTTTATCATGAAAAGACCTTGGCTCTTCCCCGGGGTTCCCATATTCCCACCCCCTAGGAAGCTTTCACCAAATGCTAAAGCCATTGTGTAAACCCAGAGGTAAACCTTCAGGAATTCCTTGATGGAGCCGCTGCACGGTCTGCCTGCCTTTTCACACTATTTTCCCAAATGTTTACTGTAAGCATACTCCTCTGAGTATGCTTCTAGCAGATCCAATTCAGACAACCACAGAGTGGGGATCCACTGAAATACTCTCACTGCTGGCACTTTTCAGCTGATGTTGCCTTTGCAATGTGTTAATTAAAACATGTGGGGTTCATAAAAGCTGCAGGCAGAATTGCAGATGGGAGTCATTTAGCAATAATGAACACCCTCCCGCCCCAGCCTCCCCACCCTGCTTGCTGACAAAGTGTCACTACGTTTGGACAAGAGGAACTGAGAAGGGGGCTGACTGGGCAAAAAAGTCAGTGTTTGGCAAAATCTCTGCCCCTTAGAGCTGTCCCATGTCAAAGAAGCACAGGGGAGGGAAGTGAACCCAAGCTCCCCTCACTTCAGAGAAGTGATTTAAGCGGCAGGCAGGGTTGAACAGTTCTTGGTAGTTTTCCACTTGCTGCTCACAAGTCCTGACCCTCTTTGGTTCTTTGTCACTTGGCTCCATAAAAACACCCACTTCAGGGAACTTGAACACTTGCTCACACCACCCACCGCCCCACTGGCATGTGGGGAAGAGGGTTAGAAGTTCACATACTCTTACGCCTTTGTTTTCTTGTGTGGTTCTCTGGACAGGCACCTCTAAACGAGCCAAACGGTTGTCACTGTTGCCACATAGTTTGTACCGGTGGCTTCCTTCCAACCTCCCATCCTCCAGGTAGGTGGGCAGCAGGAGAGAGTTAACTATTTGATGAACAGTTTATAAAATGAGTGGGCACGGACAATAAAGCAAGCCTGGATGCTCTGAAATGGGCCGCTTGGTAATCAGAGGGCTTCTTTCCACCTGCAAGACTTCTTTGCAGTTGAATAGACACAGCACAGAATAAGCACTCATATCTTTCTTGGGGAAATAAATGTTTTCTCAGGGAGCTGGAAAATTCTCCCGTAAGTATAAACATTTAGGGGGGAAAATAGAGATAAACTCCCTAATTTTAGTAACTAGGGGTAACCTATTGGATCATATGTTCTCGCCTCCATCACTGTTTATGTCTAAGGTCTGTGCAGCCTGAATTCCGCCCACGTTAGCTTTCAAGAAGGAAGAAGCAATCCTTCCATTCCTTTCCCTGCTTCCAACTCAGAGCGTTCAAACAGCTGGACGCCTTTGAAAAAAATGACTGTAATCATGACAAAAACATACTACTTGCAACACAGAACTGAGAGAGAAAAGAAAAACATTTTCTGTGATCGTTTTTCCTTTGCATTTCTGAAAAGTGAGGGAAATTTTCATAAAAAAAAAAAGGCCATAAAACTGTCTCAGGATCCCCTCCACATAGATGAGAGAAGACAGCCATGAAAAGAAATTACAGAATGAGAAAACAACACTGTTCTGATCCTCCACTGCTTCTTTTCAGAAGTGAATCTTTCCAGAAACTTCTGAACATCTAATAAAAAACCAAATGTTTTTAAGTTATGAGTGACTTTTCAGAAAGGTGTCCCATGGCCTCAATTATATGACCAACAAAAATGAATAAGGTAAATCCGAATGGAAGCAAGAACTCAATCAAAATGAATCAGCTTCTTTCTCAGCTAGAGATTCGTCTAAAGGATTGTGTTGAACCATTATTCTTGATGATTGTGGGCTGACGTTTCTGGAAATGAAAGTGTCCTGGCCAAATGGGAGACAGAGAGTGTGGTCAGAAGAGTTCCTTGAGTTTGTACTGAGTTCAAATACAGACTGAGTCATTTCCTAACTGTGTCCTCCTGAGCAAATCACTTGACTTCTCTAACCTGAGTTTCCTCATCTACACAACAGAAGTAAAAATAAATACAGCCCCATCCATCATAGGTTCTCAAAAAGATGAAAAGATAAGACAAAGTGCTTCAAGACACTAACTTCTTAAGATGGCACCTGGTATCTCTTATGCAGTTGTTAAAAGAAAACCTCCATTATTATTACCATATGGAGGAGTCACAAAGATGATTGACTGCTGCTGGTACACCTGACTTCTTCTCCTGGGTACAAGAACTTGAAGCTAAAGCAACCCGATGGAGGTTTTCCCATAGAAGCACGTTTAATGTAGACTCAAAACCAGACTGAATCATATTCACAAAATCAGCTAACAAACTTCCATCGTGTCAGGTCCCATGGGGAGGTTCTCAGGGATGAGAACCGGACTAAATTTTGTCCTCCCAGAACTCATATGTTGGATACTGAGTGAAGTAAGTCAAACAGAGAAAGAGAACTATCATATGATATCCTTATATGTGAAAGTTTTCAGTCGTGTGTGACTCTTTGTGATCCCATGGACTATATAGTCCATGGAATTATCCAGGCCAGGATACTGAAGTGGGTAGCTGTTCCCTTCTCCAGGGGATCTTCCCAGCCCAGGGATCAAACCCAGGTCTCCTGTATTGCAGACCGATTCTTTGCCAGCTGAGCCACAGGAGAAACCCAGATTCCCTTATAGGCAGAATCTAAAAAGAAATGATGCAAAAATGAACATATTTACAAAGCAGAAACAGACTCACAGACTTAGAGAACAAATTTATGGTTACCAGGGGGGAAGGTTGGTGGGAAGGGATAGTTAGGGAGTTTGGGATCAATATATACACACTGCTGTATTTAAAACGGATAACCAACAAGGACCTACTGTATAGCACAGGGAACTCTGCTCAATGTTATGTGGCAGCCTGGATGGGAGGGTAGTTTGGGAGAGAATGGATACACGTATATGTATAGCTGAGTCCCTTTGCTGTCCACTTGAAACTCACAACATTGTTAATTGGCTACACTCCAATACAAAATAAAAATATTTTTAATTTAAATAAAAAAAAATTCATATGTTGGATGTCCAAACCCCCAAGTGATTGTTTTAGGAGCTAAGTAAAGGTTACATGAGTTCACAAAGGTGGGGTCCTAGTCAAATAGGATTAGTGGCCTTCTAAGAAGAAGGTACCCCAAAAGGTGCCCCAAATGCAGGCACCAAAGAAAAGCCATGCAAGGACAGAGCAAGAGGGTGGCCATGTGCGAGTGATGAAGACAGCTCTTACCAGGATCTGAACCAGCCAGTACGTTAATCTTGGACTTCCCAGTCTCCAGAACTGATAATGAATGCTGTTGTTCAAGCCACCCAGTCTGCAGTACTCTTTGTTTTTTATGGGAATTAGAAATAACTAAGAGAGAAAGATGTCACTTTCTTCTTTCCCCACCAGCAATAAATTGGAAATGTGCCTTAATGAATACAGAATGCCTCCTTTCCCAAATAGCTCTGTCCTAGTCTTGAAGGATGGCCGGTGTACGTAAAATTTATAATGGTTTTATCTAATTTTGGAAGATAAATACATCAAATCCCATATTTTAGGTGAAGTAACTTTCACATGGGGAAGAAAATTCACCTCCCACTGGAGAGCTATGCTGTACACAACTGTCAACTGGAGAATATATTTTGTTGCACGATTTGAAACTCTTGGCAGGACTGAGCAAGAAAGCCACTCCCGACGACTTTTGTAAGAAACCTCCTTGAAGCTTGGAGGCTTAGTTCTCTGCTGACACACATTTCTGCAACCGATTCACATGTCTGAAAACAGATGTTATCATCAGTTATGGAAATTATAGTTTCCCCAAGGGAGCGGGCAATGTACCAAGAGATGAAAATATAGATAGAGGATGAGTAAATTCTAAAATGTTCTAGTAATTTCTGCAGAAACAAGTTAGGTGGCCTCCAGCTCTACTCTGAGCAAAATTTTGCACAGTCCTTTGAACCCTCAATGGGTGGCTGGTGCCAGATAGTGGCAAAGATTCTGGGCCGGGAGCCAGGAAGTTCCAGTTCAAGTCCACTGGTTCGATGACTATTCACTGAGGACCTAGTACACATTATGGTGAAGTGGAAGGGAACAGAGACAAAACAAAACCACCAGGTCAAGTCCTGGCCTGCCCTTGACCAGGGCCAGGTGACCTTGGGGGAGTTGGTCACTCTTCCTGTGCCTTAGTCTCCCACGGTTGATGGGACAGACTAAGAACAGTATCTGCACGTCTTCAGAGGCCCCGTGTGTGTTTGCTGCCATCATCACTGCCACTTGGGCCAGGGTCCATCCCAGGTTCTGGCCTTGCCACCCCCTTTCCAACACTTCAGAGATCTGTGTGACTTTCCATGAAACATTTAGTCTGCCAGTGCTTCAGTTTCGTCATTCGTAGATCAGAGAAGGCAGTGCAGATGAAGTGAAATAAACTATGCAAAATGCATGGTATAAAATGATTGTAAGGTTAATATTGGAAGGAAATCCAAAAAGAGAAGATGTACATACACATATAGCCAATTCACTTTGCTGTACAGCAGAAACTAACACAACACTGTAAAATAACTCTATTCCAATAAGGGCTTCCCAGGTGCCACTAGAGGGTAAAGAATCCACCTGCCAATGCAGGATATGCAAGAGACGCAGCTTTGATCCCTGGGTTGGGAAGATCCCTTGGAGTAGGAAATGGCACCCAACTCTAGTATTATTGCCTGGAAAGTTCCAGAAGAACCTGGCAGCCTACAGTCCATGAGGCAGAAAAGAGTCAGACACGACTGAGCACAAATGCTGCAATAAAAATTAATTAATAAAAACAAGGTTAATATTCTTTTTCCATTCCCTTCCATCTCCCCCACTCTCCCATCACCACTGAATTATTCACCACAGACAGTCTTTCTCAGACCCAGGCTACAGACACACCCTGATGATGTCCGTGGGTGAGGGAGGGCATTGTGATTTCTTTTGTGAGCTTTGTCTCTTTGATCATCTGTAGTCAGGGTCTTACATACACACAGCACACAGTGGAAATAGAAATAATTGTCTAAATCAGAGGTCTGCAAACGTTTTCTGTAAAGGGCCAGATAGTAAATATCTTTGGCTTTGTGGGACACGTGGTCTCTGTCACAACTATTCAACTTGTGGAATGTGTGAAAGCAGGCTTAGACAATCTGTAAACAAATGAACACAGTTGTGTTCTAATAAAACTTTATTTACAAAAACAGGCAGTGAGCCAGATTTGGCCTGTGAGCTGTACTTTGCTACCCCTGATCTGGACTCATCATTCAACAGATAACTCTGTTCCTCATACATGAAAGATACTGTCCCAGGTGCTGGGGATACCACTGAAAATGAAATAATGTCCTTGCCCTAGCCATATCATAAAGGTGTTTATTCTTGTCCATTTTTCACACTGAGGAGACCAAGTGAAGACACTTTTTCCAAAAAGGAATAATCGCCTGTGTGAGAGGCTACTAGAAGTGTGAATGAACTGAGGACTGAGAAGTGACCACCAGATTCAACAAGGAAGAAACCATCGGGTGATGAGAGCGTGTCCCTGGAACAGTGGAGGCGGAAGCCTGTTGAGTGAAATCCAAGGGGACAGAAGGCGAGGAAGTGAGGACAGGGCAGAAGTGGGCTGTAAACGGAAGCACAGGGGCAGGGTGGAGGGCACCCGGGACTCGGGCGCAGGGAGGATTTTCTTTTTCTGGCTTGTGCTGGGTCTTCATTGCAGCGTAGGCTTCTCATTGCGATGCCTGCTCTAGTCGCAGCACATGGGTTTAGTTGCTCTGGGGTGTGTGGGATCTTAGTCCCCAGACCAGGGATCAAACCTACATCCCCTGCATTGGAAGGCAGACTCCCAACTACTGGACCACAGGGAAGTCACATGTTGTTTCATGATGAGAACCTTTGGGCATGTTTGCACAGAGCAAGATGCAAAAGTCATGTGTGACTCTTTGTGACCCCACAGACTGTAACCCGCCAGGCTCCTCTGTCCATGGGGATTCTCCAGACAAGAATACTGGAAGACATTGCCATGCCCTCCTCCAGGGGATCTTCCCAACCCAGGATCACACCCATGTCTCCTGGCATTGGCATGTGGTTTCTTTACCATCTGAACCACCAGGAAAGCCCTGAGGGAGATAAAAACATTCAAGACAGCCATCTCAGAGGGTAGGAAAATGTATGGATCAGTGACAAGGAACCAGCTTGCCAGCAGCACTGAGGTCCCTCCAGAAGAGTGGCCAGCCAGCAGAACTATTGACCCTTGTGGGAAGAATCATCCCACTAGGACCCTTGCCAGACCACTGGCCAGCCTACAGAGTGTACCCCTTCAGGTTGGTTGTCTACTTCTGGTGCCATCAGCAATGGCCTTGGGGCAGGAATTGCAGGCTGCTCCCTCTGCTTGACTGTCCATGACTCTCCTGTGTTGAGTGGGGGTTATTTCCCAGAAGGATCTGTAGACATCAAGCCCTAGAAGTGGGTGAGAGTGGATAACAGTCTGGGGTTAGGTCTGGGAATATCCACTTGGCGTCATGTGACTTTGATTCAGCCCATGACAATGAAATCCAGAAGTTGTACAATATTCAGAGTGTTCAAGACAACACTCAGATCCTGCTCTATTTTTTTCTTAATTCTTGCATATCTGAGGTGGGAGGCAACTCCAGTCTTGTACTACCATCTATTCTGTCCTTAATAGTCCTTAATATGCACCAGACATTGTGCTTATAATCATTAAAATACGTTCTTTCAAGTCATCCTTAAAACAATACTGTGGTCCGAAGTGCTACTGAGTCCATTTCACAGATGAAGTATGCAAAGTTGAGTGTGCTCAAACACACATGGCAGAACACGTAACCAGGCCAGGCAGACCTCAAAGTCTGTGCTCTCAACCACAAGCATCAACTGAATATACCTCTCATTCAGTTAGATGCGGGATTTGACTGCAAGTAGCAGAAACTCCCAAAATATCAACTTAAACAAATTAGGGTTATTTTTCTCCCCTCATGTAAAAAATAAAATTCAGTGGTAAATAGTGGAGGACTGGTAGAAGCAGTACAGCACCCTCTAAGTGTGGCATTTCTCTTATCTTTCTGTATGCCTAGCCTCAGTTTGTGAACTTGGCACTCATGGCCACCTCATGGCTACAGGGCGGCAACTCCATTTCCAGCACCATCAGATCCAAGCAGAAGAAAGAGATGGACAGAGGACAAAAGGTGTATGTCAATTTATTCCCTCCCACTTCACCTTTTTTTCTGTCTTTTATAGAGTTTACCTAGAAGCCCCACCCCACAACATCTGCCTACATCACATTGGCTGCAACGGTCCCCAGCCCTCTCTGGCTAGTCCAACCCTAGCTAGTCCAATCTTAGCTGAGTCCAACCCTAAAGAAAGATGGTGCTTTGCGGCCACTTCCATTGTTTCTCCAGCAAACCCCCTTTGCCAGCATTGGTGAGGCACTATGAATTCTTTAAGATTAAAAAAAAAGCCATGTAGTTATCACCGGAACATTTCTATAAGTGTGCAGTGTGGTTATGTCACAGAGAAGCTCTTACTTATCATCTGAAGGAAATACTGAACTTCTTCAGAATGACTGATTGGCCCCCATGAGGAACAAGGTACCAAGGACAGGCCAACTGTCAAAATTCATCCACTGATTTCCCAAAGCATGCCCCAAGGGTCTGGATCTTCACAAAGGGGACAGGCACAACTCTTCCAGGCTCACTGCACCAACCCCTTAAGAGCTACAAGAATTTCCTTCTCTTTCCTCTTGGAAAGAAGACTCCTCCCCTTTGAAAAAGAGACTAAGAGGAATTTATGCTTCCAAGGAAACAAGATGCTCTTAAATCAGTTCCATGTGTATCTGGAGGGTTGACGCTAATGTGTTTAAGGCCTGATGATAACATCTTGCATTTGTGTGGTCCCTTTATTACAATTGATGAGCCAATGTTGATACATCATTATTAACTGAATTTCATAGTTTACACGAAGGCTCATTCTTTATCTGTACTTTCTATGTGTTTGGACAAATGTATAATGATACGTATTCACCATTGTAGTACCATACAAAGTAGTCTTTTCACTGCTCTAAAAATCCTCTTGTGAGCCACCTTTTTATCCCACACTTCCCCCAGCCCTTGAATGCCACTGACCTATTTACTATCTCCATAGTCTTCCCTTTTCCTGAATGTCACACTGCTGAAATCAAATAGAATGTAGCTTTTTCAGATTGGCTTCTTTCACTCAGTGATACGCATTTAGGGTTCCGCTATGTCTTGTCATGGTTTGATAGCTCCTTTCCTCTAACTGCAGAATAATATTCTATTGTCTGGATATACCACATTATTTATCCATTCACCTACTGAAGGACTTCTTGGTTGATTCCACTTTGGGGCAATTAATGAATAAAGCTGCTATAAACCTACCTGCGCAGGTTTTTTGTGTGGACAATAGTTTCTAATTCCTTGGAGTAAGTATGAAAAAGTGCTACTGCCAGATTGTATGCTAAGAGAATGTTTAGTTTTGTAAGAAACTGTCAAACTGACTTACCAAGTCGCTGTACCATTTCACATTCCCACCAGCAGTCAATGAGTGTTCATTTTGCTCCAAATCCTCCCCAGCACTTGCTATTGTCCATGTCTTGAATTTTAACCACTTCAGTATTTTTAAATTCATTGATTCAATAAACACTTAATGTGCACCTACTGAGTGTCATACATTAGATAGAGTGCTCTCTTCAGGAGCTCAGAGCTCAAAACACCTTTAGCTTTAAGGCCGAAAGTTTGGGAGAGTCCTGCATCTTTTTGATCAATGGTTTCTAAGCTTTATCTGGCATCTGAATCACTTAGAGGGCTTGTTAAAACATAGATTGTAATGGGCAGGGGCAGGAGGCAAGGCGTATATCCAGGGTGTCTGATTCAGTAGGTCTGGGATAGGACCCAAGAATTTATATTTCTAACAAGTTCCTAGAGGTTGCTGATGCTATTGGTCCAGGAGCCACACCTTGAGATCACTAATCTAGATGCTTCTCGAGTTAAAGAAATACATCGCGTGAGACAACCACAACCTCCATAGTAAACTCTATTTTAAGACTTTGGGGACACACCTGGTCCCAGCAAAAGTTCATGACATTTATGCTTCACCTGCCCCTAAAAGTTCTCAAGACTCTCTGAAGCACCTTAGTTTAAATACTGTTTTCCTCCCAGAACAGGAAACGTTTGACAGGCTCATCATCACTGTCAGGGGAAGCAGCTCTGTGGTGGAAACCCCTAGCACGAAGATTCCTTCTGGAACATCAAGCATACATTGACATCGGAGGCTATGTTAATGCATTCTGATAAGCATAAATCACAGAGATGGAGGTGGGAGAAAGTGGCAACAGCTGTCTCGTCCCCCTGGTGCTAAATTTTGTGCTGAACCCCCATATACCAGGTGACCCCCAAGACCTCCGTCATTGATGGTTCACGTCTCAAAAACAGTGTCATCGGCAGGACAGACCTGACTGTGACCCCAGGAGTCAGCCCATTCTGCAGCCACTTCTTGGGCTCTGCCTTTACAGCCTGTTTTAACCACAGCCTTGTCTGCATCTCTGTCCTAAGAATCAGCGTCACACTCAAGGTGATGCTGCCTCCAGAGGGAATCCAGTTTTCATTGTCCAGCATTTGTTGTTCGTGACTGTGCCAGACACTGTGCCAGGCACTCCACATGCCTTCTGCTGAATCTTCCCAAAGGCCTCCAAAGGTGGGTCCTATTGGCATCACCATCCCCAGTTTACAGACAAAGAAACCGAGGTGCAGTACTGTGAAGACACAGGCTCCAGGCCACATAGCTAATAAGTGACAGAACCAGAATTTAAACTCAGCTCAGGCTGATATAACAGACTATAATGTAGAAGGGCAGATATGAGCCAAGCTACTAAGATATGGACCTAGAAGATAGGAGGTAAAGTCTAGAATCAAGAACAGAGACTTCTGTGAAATGGATCTCCAACTGGAAATCGCCTTTCGCCTTCCGGTTGCTGTGGAACTCTATGCATACCCATGAACAGCACTTCTCTTGGGCCATGCAGTAATAGAATTATTTACACTTCATTTGTCTCTTCTGCTCTGGAGCCTTGTCCAAAAACGGCACTGGGAAAGGTACATTCTTAAGAAATGGATGGATGGATGAAGAGTGGTCAAACAGCACATCTAGCCCTGAGATCTTGGTTTCTAAAGCTGTTCTCCAATATAAGGCTCCAGGGCTCCTTAGAGAAATGGCTGACTGTAGGACTGGAGCAGGAAATGTACAAGATGAGTCTAACGTGGGATGCAGTACCAGAAAGTAATATGAGCTAATAGGGTAGGGAGTCCCTGGAAAAAGAGAAACGGGAATGGATTTCTTGACAGAAGAGAGGCCATTTTTGCCTTAAGCCATTTTGTGATCTAAGCTTGAGTGCAGTGCTTGCCCTTGAACAGGCCTCAGTAGTCACTAATTGTAGAGGAACAAAAGAATATAGGAAAAAACTACTGGTTTCAGGCAAGAGAAGCAACCATAGCAAAGATAAAGTATCAGTGGTAAGGACTCTCCAGCTTCCCAAGTGGCTCAGTGGTAAAGAATCCGCCTGCCAATGCAGGAGACCAGGATTCAATCCCCGTGTCAGGAAGATCCCATGGAGAAGGAAATGGCTACCCGCTGACGTATTCTTGGAAGTCCCATGAACAGAGGAGCCTGGTGGGCTATAGTCCATGGGGTTGCAAAAACGGTCGGACTTGACTTAGCAACTAAATAGCAACAAAAACTCCCAGTTCTGTTTCAATGCTAAATATTAGCCTGAAGGCTCAACCACCAGATCAGCTGGAACTTAAGGGATGAAGGTGTTGGCCTTTTCTGACCCTCACGACTTCAATCCACTAAAGCTTGAACTCTGTCAACAACCCAAGCCTGTTCATGAATATGCATATACCCTTAGCTTAAATGGAGAAGGGAATGGCTACCCACTCCAGTATTCTTGCCTGGGGAATCCCATGGACAGAGAAGCCTGGAGGGCTACAGTCCATGGGGTTGCAAAGACTCGGACTCGACTGGACTAACACTTAGCTTAAAACTTTCCCAGTTTTCTGTTCAGGGAGACACTGCTTTGGGAAATATCTTCAGTGTTTTCCTTACTTACTGCAAGTAATAATAAATCCTTCTTTCTCCTGATCTTTGGCTTGGTTGTGTTTTTTGGCTGAACAACCACCAAGAAGCAAACTCAGTTTTTGGGTAACATGGGGGAGGAGGGGATCAGTACAGAAAAAGGGAAGCATTTAAAGTTCACAACATGAATATTTTCCCATGAAGGATTCATGTTATAGATGGATCGTTGCTCTAATAATTGCTGTATTTTCCTGACCATATTACTTCAGTATAGCTAAATAGTATAAGTCAGTACAACTATCCCTAGGCATGCACCTTTCCTTGGAAAGAACCAGCATGGCTTAATAAAGAGCCTCCATCCCAGATTCACAATCCCTGAGCAGAGGAGGATCTCTGAAAATTGTGGTCCTTTTCTTAGAGGCCCTAGCTACGTTTTTAACTTCTATCAGAACCGCCACACTGCCCCTGGCAGCCACAACAGGTGGATGATGCCAAGTACCGTGGTTATTCTATGCAGTGGGTAAAGGTCCGCACTTGCTTTGTCTGTATTGATGATCATGGCATATCACACTCAAGCCCTACTGTGGTTGGTCAAGATGCTGGGCCAGAGTTCCAACAATTCAGTGAATTCCATGTTTGACAGCAAGGAGTCAGTCCTGCCTTATTCCCAGCAGAGTGACGCGTCCATCCACTCCTCCTTCCCCTGTATTGATCACATGGAAATGAACCTCTGTCGATTGTGTTTTCCAAGCTTCCTGGCTGAAGGACAGCATTGGAAAGAGGCTGAGGAGAAGGAGGAAGGGAGAACCCAGGGGGCCACCCTCTTTCTCTCTGCTTCACGGGCTGTCTCAGCAGCTGCTGCATCTCCAGCATGGCTCCAGCTCCCACCAGACACGCCCACCATGGGTGCTGGGTGACTCCGATCCTAACTCTGCTAACACCCCTCCTTCCTCTGAGTCCCCAGCCTAGGGGACTGGGGGCTTCCTGCTCTTGCTGATTTTTGGATTCCTTCACTTCCCTTTGCTTGGCTTCTCGGAACTTTCATCAGCTGTGTAACCAATTTCCTGTATTAAACATCCTCTATTTTAAATAGTTAGAGTGGGACCTCACTGGTTGTGCAGTGGTTAAAAACCTGCCTGCTAATGCAAGGGGACAACGGGTTCGATTCTGGTCCGGGAGGATCCCATATGCCGCAGGGCAGCTAAGCCTGTGTCCCACAACTACTGAGCCCATACCCTAGAGCCTGCTAAGCCTCAACTACTGAGCCCACGCGCTGCTGCTACTGAAGCGCGAGCACCCTAGAGCGCATGCTCTGCAACAAGAGTGGCCACTGCAATGAAAAGGCCGTGCACCATAACTAGAGAGTAGCTACAGCTCGTAGCAACTAGAGAAAGTCCACAGGCAGCAACAAGGACCCAGCACGGCCATAAATAAATAAAACTTTTAATAAATAAATTTTAAAAAGACTCAGAGTAGATTCTGATTTCCTGATTAAACTTTGCAATGTCTAAGACCTGATATTTTTCATTTTAATCCAGATCAAGTAAAGGAAACACATACATTTTGAGATCACTTTTCATCAGCCCTGGACACTTCATATCATTTATTTCATAAGTGTTTATTTGAACGAGGTGGATCCCCATCACTGTGACGGAGTAATAAGAGGACCTGAGAGAAGGGTGCGGAGAAGGCAATGGCACCCGACTCTGGTACTTTTGCCTGGAAAATCCCATGGATGGAGGACCCTGGTGGGCTGCAGTCCATGGGGTCGCTAAGAGTCGGACACGACTGAGCAACTTCACTTTCAATTTTCACTTTTCACTTTCATGCATTGGAGAAGGAAATGGCAACCCACTCCAGTGTTCTTGCCTGGAGAATCCCAGGGACGGGGGAGCCTGGTGGCTGCCATCTATGGGGTCACACAGAGTCAGACACAACTAAAGTGACTTAGCATAGCATAGAATAGCATAGAGAAGGGTGCAGAGAAGCATGGCTGGACTTTATAGAACCTCCTGGCCCAACAACTTCAGCAAAATCAATGTATCTCCTCTAAAACTAATAAATTTGTGGTATATACACTTTCAAGGGCTTCTCTGGAGGCTCAGATGGTAAAGAATCCACCTGCAATGCAGGAGACCCAGGTTCAATCCCTGGGTCAGGAAGATCCCCTGGAGGAGGGCATGGCAACCCATTCCAGTATTCTTGCCTGGAGGATCCCCATAGACAGAGGAACCTGGTGGGCTCCTGAGCAGCTAAGCACAGCACAGCACACACTTTCAGGACTCTCCAAAGTCACACAATGAAGGAAGCAACATTCTTCTTTGCTTGCGAGGTTGTCCAGGACACCACCTCGGTATTTCTAGGTTAACTAGACAAACTACAAAGAGCTTCCTTGATGGCTAAAAGACTCCTCCATTCATAAGAAGAAAGATGCAGTTTTGGCCTAATGTTGATGTTTTCATTTTGTCTCATTGACTCCATGTGGCCAGTCCCTAGATGCCATGGTTTGGGGTCTGTTAGAGAACTAGAGTGGTTTTGCAGTAATTAAGGACTATTTGTTTGAAGAGCCACTTGTTACTTTGTAGGGGAAGGGTTATTTGTTTCCATTGCTGTCTAATGCAATAGGCCTTGCCTAAGGGGTTGGCACCCCACTCCAGTACTCTTGCCTGGAAAATCCCATGGACGGAGGAGCCTGGTAGGCTGCAGTCCATGGAGTCGCTAAGAGTCGGACACAACTGAGCGACTTCACTTTCACTTTTCACTTTCATGCATTGGAGGAGGAAATGGCAACCCACTCCAGTGTTCTTGCCTGGAGAATCCCAGGGACGGGAGAGCCTGGTGGGCTGCCGTCTCTGGGGTCGCACAGAGTCGGACACGACTGAAGCGACTTAGCAGCAGCAGCAGCAAGGTAACCAGACTATGCCAAAGCCTTTGACTGTGTGGATCACAATTAACTGTGGAAAATTCTGAAAGAGATGGCAATACCAGACCACCTGATCTGCCTCTTGAGAAACCTATATGCAGGTCAGGAAGCAACAGTTAGAACTGGACATGGAACAATAGACTGGTTCCAAATAGGAAAAGGAGTATGTCAAGGCTGTATACTGTCACCCTGCTTATTTAACTTCTATACAGAGTACATCATGAGAAACGCTGGGCTGGAAGAAGCACAAGCTGGAATCAAGATTTCCGGGAGAAATATCAATAACCTCAGATATGCAGATGATACCACCCTTATGGCAGAAAGTGAAGAGGAACTAAAAAGCCTCTTGATGAAGATGAGAGCAGAGAGTGAAAAAGTTGGCTTAAAGCTCAACATTCAGAAAACGAAGATCATGGCATCTGGTCCCATCACTTCATGGCAAATAGATGGGGAAACAGTGGAAACAGTGGCTGACTATATTTTTGGGGGCTCCAAAATCACTGCAGATGGTGATTGCAGCCATGAAATTAAAAGATACTTACTCCTTGGAAGGAAGGTTATGACCAAACTAGATAGCACATTCAAAAGCAGAGACATTACTTTCCCACAAAGGTCTGTCTAGCCAAGGCTATGGTTTTTCCTGTGGTCATGTATGGATGTGAGAGTTGGACTGTGAAGAAAGCTGAGCACCAAAGAATTGATGCTTTTGAACTGTGGTGTTGGAGAAGACTCTTGAGAGTCCCTTGGACAGCAAGGAGATCCAACCAGTCCATTCTAAAGGAGATCAGTCCTGGGTGTTCATTGGAAGGACTGATGCTAAAGCTGAAACTCCAATACTTTGGCCACCTCATGCGAAGAGTTGACTCATTGGAAAAGACTCTGATGCTGGGAGGGATTGGGGGCAGGAGGAGAAGGGGACGACAGAGGATGAGATGGCTGGATGGCATCACTGACTCGATGGATGTGAGTCTGAGTGAACTCTGGGAGTTGGTGATGGACAGGGAGGCCTGGCGTGCTGCGATTCATGGGGTCACAGAGTTAGACATGACTGAGCGACTGAACTGAACTGAACTGAAAGGTAACCAGATAGCTTAAAACTAAATTTTTCCTAACATAAGCAGTGGAGATAAGGCTTCCCAGGTGGCACAGTGGTAAAGAATCTGCCTGCCAATGTAGGAGACACAAGAGGTGGTTTCGACCCCTGGGTAAGGAAGATCTCCTAGAGGAGGAAACGGCAACCCACTCCAGTATTCTTGCCTAGGAAATCCCATGGACCGAGGAGCCTGGCAGATTACAATCCATGAAGTCACAGAGAGTTAGACACAACTGAGCAACTAGGCACAACACACACACACACACAAGCAATTCAGATCATCCAAACTTTATCAAAAAATTTTCGACTCCCTGCTACATTGATCTAACATGAGCATCCTTTCAGCAACCAAACGTCATTCTAGATTCAGATACAGTGCAAATTCCAAAAAGCATGCTTTTTGAGGACCAAGCAACTCAGACTCTTGGATGATTATATGTGCAAGGATCTGCGTATGAATACACAGGCCCATATCCCTCCTATCATTAAGCTCCTGAACAGTAAGTTTCACTAAATTGCTTTTTTATCACTTGAAAAGTGCTTGCTTCAGAAAAATGAGAAACTCAACAAAACAGTTTTATTGTTTTTCTCTTGCTTTTATCAACATGTTGCAATCACATATACTGAAGGACAAATTCTTTTCAGGAGAGGCACAGAAACAACTTCTTAGAAACACTGTATTTGGGCAGATGGCGACCTATAACTGAGAAAGGACAAGATACATGCCGTTAGTCAGCAAACACAAGACACATAAGGATCCCTGTCTTTTGTGGTTCAAAATTTCCCGTCAATGGACATACAAGTTCAAAATGAAACCAAAGTCGTTCTCTTTACATCCCTGGCTCACAAACTTCAGGGTATATCAGGATTTCCTGTGGGTTGGCACAGTGCAAATTTTTGGCTCCAGTTCTCACATATTTGGTAGTTAGGAGCCCTCAAATCTAACTGAAACAGATCCCCAGGTTCTGATGCAGGAGGATCTCAAGAACATGCTTTGAGAAATGCTGAATGAGGCACCACTCGGAAGACACAGCCCCAATCCCCGAACATAATGCATTTTTACCTTAAAGTCAATTTCCATTTTAATCCACAGGTGCCACCAGCTGTTCGTGCATGCTCAGTCACCAAGTCGAGTCCCACGCTTTGCAATCCCACGGATGGTAGCCCACCAGGCTCCTCTGTCCATGGGATTTCCCAGGCAAGAATACTGGAGTGGGTTGCCATTTCCTTCTCTGTGGATCTTCCTGACCAGGGATCCAACCCGTGTCTCCTGCATTGGCAGGAGGATTCTCTACCACTGTGCCACCTGGGAAGCCCCTGCCATCAGCTGTGCTGTAGTTGAATTAGCTGATGAGGACAGGTATGCTAGGAATCAAACAAAACTTTCTTCACTTGGTTCATACACAGAGGGTCCTTTCTCTTGTCTGAAACTCTTGTGGGGACACCAGAGGTACACCGAGTACTTTCACCCCATGTGCTCTCTCCCAAGGGGGGAGAGGTCATTTGAAGAGCAAACCACTTACCCTCCTCAACCGGATTTCCTTGGGAGACTCAGCAAGTATTTTTTTAGAGCACGGCTCTCTGCCCAGACCTGGAGGTCCTCTCCTAATCAGTGCCTGGACAAGGTCTGACAGCCTGGGCCAAATTTGGAATGGGTTTCTGAAAGCCAATATTGGAGTGTCTGTGATTGAGACCTGCCAAATCGTGTGTCAGGAATGTCTAGTTCCTTCCCCGTGAAGAGTGACAGTGTTTAATGAAGAAACACAGCTCTGAAAATTGAGACATTCCCTGCATTGTCCATATTCATTAAAACTGGAACAAAGCCCCAGGAGACGCAGACACCTCCTATCATTGACACCTCACATTTTCCAGTGGTTATTTAACATAAATGCCACAGAAGCTATTCTACAAGGACATACCACGCGGCAGCATCTGCCAGGCTGCTGTTCCCTCTCTTCTTGTCCAACCTGATACTGGCAGGTGGCAGGAAGCGGGGGTGCAAATTAAATGAAAACTTGAAGAACAAGATTCTGGCTGCGACATCTACTCCACGGATTACCCAGGGGATAGGCATTTTATTTTGCTAAATGAAAGGGCTAGTTTATATCTTCCCTGGATCATTTTCTAACCTAACTGCAGTGAAAACATTCTCAGAAAGAAAGACTCACTTGTCCACTTGCCCTTTATATCGCCACTGGTCATCCCACTCGTGGAACTTGGGCAGGGATCTGCTGGGTCTGCTTGCGGACCAGGCCAGCAAACTCCTCCAGAAGGTGACTGACACCAGCATTTCATTGTATCACAGTCAACCCAGAAGCCCTCAGCAGTGTCATGTGTAAGGGTAGATGGCGTTCCAAGCCCATCTTTCACGGAGGGACGCGGCTTGTTTCTGTAGCTCCTCTAGACAAGGACTCACATGTAACCCAAGCTGGGCAAATTCTACAGACTGGGTTTTTTGCTTGCTGGTTTGAGGCTTTATTTTTGCTGTTAGGCATCTAGCGGTTTTCCTCTGAAAGAATCCATGAAAAGATGGTTTCCCTATATAGCACAGAGAACTGTACTCAGTATCCTATGATAAACCATAATGGAAAAGAACACTTAAAAAAGAATGTATATATATGTATAACTGAGTCACTTTACTGTACAGCAGACATTAACACAACATTGTAAATCAACCATGAAAGTGAAAGTGTGAGTTGCTCAGCCATTTCCGACCCTTTGCGACCCCATGGACTGTAGCCCACCAGGCTCCTCTGTTCATGGAATTCTCCAGACAAGAATACTGGAGTGGGTTGCCATGCCCTTCTCCAGGGGATCTTCCTGACCCAGGGATTGAACCCGGGTCTCCAGCATTGCAGGCAGATTCTTAACCGTCTGCACCATCAACTATATTTCAATAAAAAATGAACAAAAAACAAAAGCAAACAACAAAACAAAATGAACAAAAAATAAAGGTGGTGCTCCAAGAACCCCAGGGAATCCCCTGCACCTGGTTCATGGTAGGAACACCCAAGCTTCCTTCTCAGAATAAAAGCAAGGGAATGGGCATGGCCAGTATCTCCCTCCCCCTGAGTCCTTCTACTTTCCTGCTTCTTCCTCTGACAGCAGCTGAGTGGCAAAAAGAGACCAATCCTAGAAAGCATTTGCATCCCAGCCCTCCAACCCACGTGACTGCCGGCCAACTTCTGAGCTGTTCTGAGCCACCTTGCCTCCACTGATAAAATCAGTGCGGGTAATCCTTCAAAGGGTTGGGGAATGAATACAGTGAGCTAGGGAATTAGAAAAAGGGACCGAAAGGCTGGGTCTCTCTGTTTGGTCTTTTTTCCGTGAGAGGGGGAAAAGATTCGAGGGTTGCAGGAAACTGTGGTTGTTCATGGGGTCCTTGGAAAATCTCTTTCTTGCTGACACATTGGGGTGTCTCTGTTTCAACCACACAGCTGTAGTGATGCTTCAGTCGTGTCTCTGCAGAAACCTGCCCGTCTAGATCCAAGTGCACTGCACACAGTGTCCAGCGGGCTTTCCATACAGCCTCTTAGATGACGATGATGAAGAAACCCTTTCCTGCCTGGAGGAACACAGTAATGCTTCTCACTTAAGGTGATCTAATGTTCACATGAACATTCTTCGTGTGTATGTTGAGTGTAAATGGAAAACAACCTTTAAAACAGTCATTTTAGAGTTACATAGCTGAGGCACGACTGAAGCAACTTAGCAGCAGCAGCAGCAGCAGCTGAAGATTTAAGGAGTCTTCATGTCTGAAATTATACGAATGTTTATGTGTACTGTGAATAGAATGATATTTCCAAAGAGAAACCCTACAGCTGTACTTCCAGTGAAAATATAATGTGAGCCTTGTGTGTGTATGTGTGTGTTAGTTGCCCAATCTTTGCGACCCCATGGACTGTAGCCCGCCAAGCTTCTCTGTCCATCGAATTCTCCAGGCAAGAAAACTGGAATGGGTAGCCATGTCCTCCTCCAGGGGATCTTCCGAACCCAGGGATCAAACCCAGGTCTCCTGCACTGCAGGCTGATTCCTTATCATCTGAGCCACGAGGGTAACCTAATGTGGGCCAAACAGGTAGTTTAAAATTTTCTAGTAACCATGTTAAATAAGTAATTCAATCAATTATAATATATTTTCTTTAACCCAATAATCCAATGTATTATCATTTGAACATGTCACCAATACAAATAAAAATTGTTAGTGATATTTTACTTATTTCTCTCTCTCTCTCTCTCTTTTTTCTTTTTACAACAGTTCACATCTTTGTGTGCGTCTCGGTTCAGACTAGGTCTATTTCAGGTGCTTTACAGTCAGATGTGGCTCTCATACTGGACAGGGCATCTCTGTACCTTTTTTCAGCTTTTCACATCCCATTGCTAACAGGGAGCATCACAACACAGCAGTCAACAGCAAAAGATTATCGCTGAAAACTCCAAAACTGAATTCTTGGTGGTCCCAGTAACAATTTACATTTCTCCTTATGAGCTCAAAAGGGCTTTCAGATAAATGATCTCATCAGATCCTCATAACATGAACGTCATAACATGAACAAGGAAGATGTCATTTCCTCATATTACAGCTGAGAAAACTAAAGTCTTAAAAATATTGAATAATTGGCCAAAACTCAAAGAGCTAGAGGTTGGTGAGTTAGGAACCTGAACTGACTCTTGGGATTTTAAATCCCTAGGTCTGGCTGAGAAGGAGGCAGCCACCTCCCTCTGTCATCACACTTCTGTGGAAGGGACATCTGTTTGCATCCCCGACCTAAACATAAAGTCCAAGAAGGCAGGAACTGATAGACTCTATCCACAGTGCCTGGCATGAAGCAGAGACACAGATCATATACCTGAATTAAATCCAAATAAACCAAAAGAGTCATCCACACCAGACCCCTCATAGACATCGCCCAAATCACCCCATCTCTGAGAATTTTTGTGGAGCCCCAGCCACAAAAACCACCTACATGCTAAGGTCCTGAATTGACTTTGTTCATCCTTCGATGCCCCTTTATTTCCCAACACACAAAACATGGGGATTTTTTTTTTTCTGGGCTTCATGTGGCTCTTTTTAATTCTCACTTTGTACTTTTAAATGGGAATTTACATCTCTAGTGGAAAATACACCTTGAAAGTAGACTCAAAGTTCCTTAAAAAACTAAAAATAGAAAGAACTAGCACATGACTCAGCAATCCCAGCCCTGGGTATATACCCAGAGAAAACTGTGCCTCAAAAAGATGCACGCTCCCAATGTCCACCGCAGCACTGTTAACAACGGCCAAGACACGGAAGCGATCTGCATGGCGGTGGACAGAGGAATGGACAAAGAAGATGTGGCACATATATACAATGGAATATTACTCAGCCATAAAAAGAAGTCATGCCACTTGCAGCAACCTGGATAGCTCTAACGACTACCACACTAAATGACATAAATTTGGAAAAGACAAATATCATATGATACCATTTATATGTGGAATCGAAAAAAATTATACAAATGAACTGATTTATGAAACAGAAACAGACACAGATTTTGAAAACAAGTTTAGGATTACCAAAGAAGAAAGGTTGGAGGGAGGGATAAATTAGAAGGTTGGGATTAACATATACACACTACTAAATATAAAAAAGATAACCAACAAGAACCTGTTGTATAGCACAGGGAACTCTACTCAATTCCCTGTAATGACATATATGGGGAAAGAATCTGAAAACGAATTGATATATGTATATGAATGACTGAAGCACTTTGCTGTACGCCTAAAACTAACACAAAATTGTAAATATACTTCAATAGAATTTTTTTTAATTTTAAAAGAAAGGAGATTAAGTCTGACTTGTGATTTGGATGCCAATCTCTACCCATCCAAGACCACCTGGAGGAGCCCAGGGACCACCCGAGAGCCTGGTGAGGCACAGCACAAGGGAAACACCTCATTGTCCCTCCACACTGCCAGCTGAGCTGGGCTGAATCATACACATTCAGGAGAGTGGTAAAACCCCTGACAAGCACTGTCAGAGGATAGCTTGAAACCTTGGTGGAGACACGAGTCTGTTCCCAGCAGCCTCCAGCACAGTCTCTGGCTGGCCCCTGGCTCACTTCTCTGCCTCTGTCAGCACTAGCCCCCTCCACTGAAGGTCCCTTGCCTGCCTGTGCAGCACCCTGGCATTTTGGGTGACTGTGCCAGGGTTTCACGGAGACCCTGGGCCAGGTGCTGAGAGCTGCTATCTTCCCCGAGGTGTTAGGATGTCAGAAGGCGGCAGAGATCCAGGTCTGACCCTGTCTGCCCCACGCCTTCATCAGCTGCTTCTTGCCACCTTGCCACTGGGCATGAGAGAGGAACTTAGAGGAGGAGGGTACAAGCAAAAGCTTATTCTGAACTTTGTGTGAGCTCCTTAAGTCAGACAGGCAAGCATTCCATAGCTCAGGACCTCACATGCGCCCCTACAAATGCAAACTGCGATCCAACTGAATCCCATACTATTTCTGTCAAATGAGTCTTATTTTTGTAATGCTTCTCCATGAACTAGTTTCTCTGGAAAACACCCAAAATCATGTTCACATTTTGTTTGAAATAATATTTTAAAACTTTGTTAAAAGAGCAAACCGAGCGAAGTGCACTGAAAGAGCTGTAATTAATTCCATCAATATCTGAGTACCTGTTGTTCCTGAATGTCAAAGTTTTAGACACTAGAGAGACCGAGGTGATTAAACCACAGAGTCTCTTGTGAAGGTTATAATCTAGTGGGCGAGGGCAGACAAAAAAATAAGAAAACAAATCAATGAGATCACTGTTATAATCACTGTTATAATGGTTATACAGCCAATGAAGAGCACAAAACAGGGTAATGGGGCACAGGACCACGCTGGGATGGGGAAGACCACTTAGAACGGTGGTCTGAGAAAGGTTTTCAGAGAACTTGACACTCAGGTTGTGGAATGAACGACTAGGGACAGACAGCCACATGAAGATCTGGGGAGGAGTGTGTTACACAGAAGGAATAGCCAAGGCAGGAGTGAGCTTGGAGCCTTGGGAGAGGCCAACGTGGCAAGTGGGGTGAGCAATGGAGAAAATGGTGAAGAATGATGTTGGGGGCTCACTGGGGGCCCCATGATGACAAGGATGGATTCTACTATAAGCAGCAAGCTAAGTCATTGGAAGGCACCACAGGGGAGCAATGCAAGCGCAATCAGGCTTCCTAAGACCCACCCCAGCTGCCACTGGGGATGGATGGTGGAAGGGGCCAGAAGGAGAGCAGAGTGTGGGGGGGCCAAGCCCGAGATGGCAGGGAGAGCACAGCATGAGTTGACCCCCTACTGATGTGAATGTCTGTTTCTGCATGACATTAGTCTGCTATCAAATAATCATTCTCATCCTCTCCATCCCCACAGAGGGCACAATTAGTATCTTCTACAGCCTGATGGAAACAGTGACAGACTTTATTTTCTTGGGCTCCAAAATCATTGTGGATGGTGAGCGCAGCCATGAAATTAGAATATGCTTGCTCCTTGGCAGAAAAGCAACGGCAAACCTAGATGGCATATTAAAAAGCAGATACATTACTTTGCTGACAAAGGCCCATATAGTCAAAGCTATGGTTTTTCCAGTAGTCATGTATGAATGTGAGAGTTGGACTATAAGGAAAGCTGAGCACCAAATAATTGATGCCTTTGAACTGTGGTGCTGGAGAAGACTCTTGAGAGTCCCTTGGACAGCAAAAAGATCAAGCCAGTCAATCCTAAAGGAAATCAACCCTGAATATATTCATCAAAAGGACTGAGGCTGAAGCCAAAACTCCAGTACTTTGCCCACCTGATGGGAAGAGCTGATTCATCGGAAAAGACCCTGATGTTGTGAAAGATTGAAAGCAGGAGGAGAAGGGGACGACAGAGGATGAGATTGTTGGATGGCATCACCAACTTGATGGACATGAGTTTCAGCAAAGTCCAGGAGTTGGTGAAGGACAGGGAAGCCTGGCGTGCTGCAGTCCATGAGGTCTCAAAGAGCCAAGACGACTGAGCGACTGAACAACAGCAATGGTTACCCTGAGCTGATACCCTCGTCATGGGCTAGAGAGTCAATCTTTCCATAGGAACAGTACAGTCGCTTCCATGTGAGTAAGAGCAACAGAAAGGCATCTTTGTCTTTCTTTGATGTGGGGAATTCATAAGATGCTGGAAGCCACAAAGGCCATGGCCTTATTTCCTGATTAGATACTAAGACACATCCGGGGTGGAGCTCACTTTGGTGAGACTGTGAAGCCCTCCCTGTCTGCAGGGATCAGACGTGACGCCTGCTGTCCGTGGTCCCCTGGATTTTTGGCTGACCAATCAATTCACCCTGAAGGTTCTGCACTTCCCAGCCTTCATAATCACATGAGCCAAGTCTTTATAATGAATCTTTAAAAAGTTCCTTACAATAAATATAAATATATAACATATAAATCATATAAGCTTTAGATAAATCTTATGCTACATAAGATATATACATGTTTCCTATAAAATAGTGTGTAAGTCGCTCAGTCATGTCTCACTCTTTGTGACCCCCATGGACTGTAGCCTGCCAGGATCCTCTATTCACTGGAATTTCACAGGCAATAATGCAGGAGTGGCATGTTTATACTTTATCTTAACTTATATAAATCTTATACTTTCTTAATATGTACATAATTATATGTACATATATATGTATATAATGATAATGTATATAATTAAATATATAATAGGATAGTGTATATATCCTTTCTCTGGCCTGACAAATAGAGCATGGTTGAAGAGTATCCTCCTAAGGTTCCCATTCCTGCCGCAGTGGAGAAGTCCCACAATCCATTACCTGTCTCGTTCAGAGTGAGCTGAATGGAGATAGGAAACCCCAAATCTAGGAAACAAAAGAAAAACCAGGGACAGCAGCCAGTGTCATTCTAGGAGGATAAAGTAGGAAAAACGGTTTGAGTTCTGCTCTTTCCTACAATTGCCTTGGAGCAATCAATAGCTGCTCTCCCCCTTCAGAAATTAATAGTAATAGCCCAGACTGCTGGTCTAGGAGCAAAACTGGAGCAAAAAAAAAACAAAAACAGCTCAAAAGTTCTGTTCCTGTGAAGTGTTTCTGAACACAAGTGAAAGCTGAGTAGACTCTGCATTCCCTGCTCTCCCAACCCAGGGCTGGGATGATCATCTCTGCATTCCTCTTTCCAGCGCTGCCTCTACCTCAGACTCTGAAGGGGAAGACTGGGGCTTAAGAATTGCTTGGTGGATTATACCAAATATGAGTGTCCTATTTGGGGATTTCTCTTGGACTTCCCCCTTTTCTTTTCTTGTTCGTGAGAACAAAACAATAAAAAACAAAAATAGGGGGAAATACAAGGTATGAAAATTAAATAACAGGAATAAATAACACAGTAAGTCTTCTACGTGGTTATATGGATACAGCTGGAGAATGAATTAGTGAGTTGGAATATCAGATGAGATGTCTCCAGAAAGAAAATAGGGTTCAGAAATAGAAAATAGTTAAGAATAGTTAAGAAATTTGTAGAAGCACCAGTATCCAGAAAACAGGAGTCATGGAATAGAAGAAAAAATAAAATAAAAATGGAGAGAAGAAAATATTTGAGGAATCAATGGAGATAAAGTCCTCAGAATTAAGGAAGACAAATAACTTCAAACTGAAAGGGTATGTAGAATTCCAAAAGGAGAGAGAAGGAAAATCCAATACTTACACACACTAGAATGAAATTTAAGAAAACCACACTCAAAGAAACGGAGAAGGCAATGGCATCCCACTCCAGTGCTCTTGCCTGGAGAATCCCATGGACGGAGGAGCCTGGTGGGCTGCAGTCCATGGGATCACTAGGAGTCAGACACGGCTGAACGACTTCATTTTCACTTTTCACTTTCATGCATTGGAGAAGGAAATGGCAACCCACTCCAGTGTTCTTGCCTGGAGAATCCCAGGGACGGGAGCCTGGTGGGCTGCCATCTATGGGGTCGCACAGAGTCGGACACAACTGAAGCGACTTAGCAGCAGCACTCAAAGAAAAAAATCTGAAAACTCTCCAAAAGAGCACATCAACTGCAAATGAAAAAGAATAAAATGGACATCACATTTTTTAAACACAATGTTAAATGAGAAAAGATAACAGAGTATCAGTTTTAAAGCATTGGAAAAGATGCTTTGAACTAGAATTCCATTCCCATCAAGGTTGTCATTCAAATATAAGAATGTAATAAAAATATTATCTAACATACAGGCTTGAGGAAATCTGCCATACTAAGAGTCACATTAAAACTTTTTGAAGATATTATACTCAGGAAAAACACATCCAAAAGAAACTGAGAGAACTATGTGAAAGAAAAGGAATCACACATCTTGGAATTTTTGTTGTTGTGGATATTAATACGGAGAAAATGTTCAAAGGATATGAAAGCATGTTTAAGCTATATAAAAGATATAGATATGAAAATGTCTAAATAACAGAAGCAGAAATCTTCTATTTTAAATCTTTTTACTGAACTTAAAATGAAGACAAATACATCAAAAAAATAAATAAATATAAATGGTCTAAATTTTCCAATTAAAAAACAAATTTTTAGATCAGATTTTAAAAACAAAATTCACATATGTACTATTTGTGAGATATATCTAAAGCATTAAAACATGAAAAAGTTAAAAATTAAAGAATTTTTAAAAGGTAGCAGACATATATTAGATAAAACATACTTCAAGAGAAAAGGCATAATTAGGACTTGAGGATCACTCAGTAGTGATGAAAGAGTTCTCCAAGAAGACACAGCAATTCAAAATATGATTGCATCTAATTAACTAGCTTCAAAATATAAAGAGAAAGAATAGAAGTTCAAGGGAAAATGGGCAAATCCACTTCATCATAGAGGGAGATTTCAACTATTTGATAGGTCTATTATTTAAAAGTTGGGCAGATAAAAGTCAACAACACAATTAACAAACTTGACCTAATAACCACAAACAGAATTCTGTACCCAATAATTAGAAAATGCACTGCCTTCTCACACATGCATGAAATACATTTTTTTTTTAAATCTTCCAATAATCAATGAAGGATTCAGCTGAGTTCATAGAAACTCAGAAAAAAAATGAGATTTCCTAGCTTCACTACATATGGTCACATGACTAACAGCAAGTGGGATATGACAGAAGTGAACTATGTGACTTCCCCATGAGACCCTTAAATGGCATCCTACTGCCTGGCTCAAGAAACAACCAAGAGGTATCTTAGATCATGCAAAGGGAGCAAAGCAATAAGACAGAAGGATCCTGGGTTCCCAGATACTGAGGGCTGCTAGGCTGCTTATACTGGGGAGATTTTGTGAGAAAGAACATTTGATCAAGTTGAAATCTCCTCTTGCAGTGGAATGAGGTCCTTCCAGTTTTGTCTACCTCAGGACACAGAATATGTGTTGGAACTGGCACATCTAAAGCAAAGCACACCAAATTCACTCCAGAAAGAGAAGACATTGATAAGCACGGTAGACAGGAAACCATTCTTTGTCTTGCAGCTAAAGCTTAGATGCCAGTGGAGATTTTGAAGGGGGATCTCCACATGAGATCAGAATCTTTCACCAGTCAGTTCTAGGACACCATCAGATAAGCAGGGCAGGGTGAGAGGAGTCCTGCCCACCCTCATTCCCACAGAGGGGAAGTGAAGTGAAGTGAAGTCGCTCAGTCGTGTCCAACTCTTTGCGACCCTGTGGACCGTAGCTCACCAGGCTCCTCTGTCCATGGGATTCTCCAGGCAAGAATACTAGAGTAGTTTGCCAGTTCCTTCTCCAACAGAGGGGAAGGGCAGAGAAATAAAGAGGAACCGAGGGAGAAAACACGTGAAGGAAGTGACAGCAACTGGTATGGGAGGCCAACTGTTACAAGGCAGGCTCGTTCTGCCAAAACCATATTTGTTTTGAGGTTGGATTGGAGGAAGGAGTGCTCCTTTGTAAAAAAAAAAATAAAATAAAATAGTTTCTGAATGCAACAGGAAAACTAGGAGGCGGGTGGTAAGCATAGGCCATGGTGAAAAAATAAACCCCTTCATCACAAATCGCTGAAGATGGGTGAACACAAGACTGAAGAGAACTGAAGATGGCGAATGACTCTGAGGAAAAAAACTCTCTGTGGTGACGTCGACAGCCTTGGAGTCACGTGATAGGGGACAGCTCAAGCTTAAAGTCCCGGCAGAGAGCCCCAGCCCTCTCCGCAGTCACGGGGCGGTAGTACCAGGAGCTCTAGAAACACAGGTCAACTCATGAGGTTGAAAAGTAGCCATCTTTGATGGTTGTGCTGTCTTTTCTTTCCAAGGATTTCCTTAGCCGGCTAACGTGTAGCACCCACCACTGGAAAGGGGCGAGGCTGGAGATAAGCCTGCTCCCAGATTCAGGGGTGGGGCGTGCGCAGCAAAATCCCAGCAGCTGGAGGCATCTTAAGTGCCTTCTTTCCCTTTTGGAAGCCCTTCCTACCACCTAGACCTTCTCTACCTTGTCCCCTTCTTCCTCACCCCAACACACCCAACCCCTTCCAGAACATTCTTTCAGAGCCCTCTTCTGAACCCCCACGCTCCACACCATAAAGCCACTGGAATCCTACTGTGTGTCTGAGAAGGCAGCCATGGAAAATCCAGAGCAGCACTACCTCCCTAGGGCTATTTACAATTTAAAATAGAACCCTATAGAACACCTCTTGAGAGTCCCTTGGACAACAAGGAGATCCAACCTGTTCATCCTAAAGGAAATTCATTGGAAGGACTGATGCTGAAGCTGAAACTCCAATCCTTTGGCCACCTGATGCGAAGAATTGACTCACTGGAAAAGACCCTGATGCTGGGAAAGATTGAAGGCAGGAGGAGAAGGGGGCAACAGAGAATGAGATGGTTGGATGGCATCATCAACCTGATGGACATGAGTTTGGGTAGACTCCGGGAGTTGGTGATGGACAGGGAAGCCTGGCATGCTGCAGTCCATGGTGTCACAAAGTGTTGGACACTTAGAGTCACTAAGTCAGACTTAGTAACTGAACTGAACTGAACTGATAAAACACCCCTGGGTGCATACCAGCCAAGACACTTCAGTCGTGTCACACTCTGTGTGACCCTGTGGACTGTAGCCCGCCAGGCTCCTCTGTCCATGGGATGCTACAGGCCAGAATACTGGAGCAGGTTGCCATTTCCTCCTCTGGAGGATGTTCCCCAACCAGGGGTCCAACCCAAGTCTCCTGCATTGGCAGGCGGGTTCTTTTTCCACTAGCGCCACCTGAGAAGTCCCATAGAACACCCGTGAGCCTCCAAGCCGGTACCTCAATGCTGGTGAGGTGTCTGAATCCAGGTGAGGCATCTCAATCCCTGTGGAGCTTTACAAAATATAGATTTTGGATGGCCACTCCTCATCTGGGTAAACAGAATATCCAGAAAAGGCAGTGAAGTGGGAATGTGCAGTTTTCAGTCATTTGCCTAAGGGATTCTGATGTCTGCCAAGGCTGAGAGCCAGGGCTGGGGGCAGTATCAAACAGATTTTGATACTTTGTAGCTCCAGCTTTACTGACTCACAGGTCTAGAAGGTTAAAGAGATTGAAGATGTACCAAGACCTACAGAGAGACTTCCAACTGTTGTTCTTGCCTATTAAGGGCCTTAATTGGCTTGCTAATAGACATTCTCTGTTTAAGGACATGATCCTGAACACAGATGTTATCAACTTCAAATGTCATTTTCATCGAGTTACTCGTTGAACTCGACTGTGATCCCCCAACATGTCTTCAGTTAAATTAAAACCAGATTTCCCACGGAGGCTCTCCATATGGCCCTCCCCTGCTTAAAAACCTTCTTGTGTCCCTGTCCTCTAATTGAGTTCTTCTATTCCCTCTTCCCGGAATCTTCTCCTCCCTGTCATACCACAACCTCTCCTTCATCCTTTAGGATGGACACCTACACCTCCATCTTCCCTTTCTAGGAAGCCTTCTACATCTTTTTCAGCAAGGTTTGCATCTTCTTCCTCCAAGCCTGCCTCTACCAGAGCTCAGATATACTGTCCTGGGATACCTATACCTCCCTCCTCCCAAACTTTGAACTCTACAAGTGCTGGAAATGGGGCTTGATCATCACTGTGTCCCCAGTGTCTTGCACAAAGCCTGTGTGTAGTTAACGGTCAATAATAAATGCTGGAGGAATTAAATGAAAGTACAAATGAAAAAAAGCCCACTTGAAGCTCATGTAAACAATGCTCACTCTTCCATCTTCCTCAAAATTTCATTCTTGTGGCATGGAATAACCTGAAAACTGCACACCTACCATGAGGGCAGTGATGCTGTCTCCTCTATTCTCCCCTGTATGCCCGGTGCCTAGGACCAGGCTTGGCATACTGTAGATGCTCAAGAGCTCTCTGTTAACTAGGAGTCAGTCCTTCAAACCGATTGCTCTAAATCCACGTCCTCTACCCAACTCACCCCACCCCCTCCCAGCGCTGTCCCCACCAGTACCCGCCTCTTGTTGCCACATCTTCACGGTGTGACTGAGTCAAACAAACCCATGCCTGAGTAAACTGAACATTTCAGGAGCTTCCTGCCCCAAAGCAGATATGATCTGATGATCCACTCACCACTCAAGCAAAGACAAAGTGTCAGAATGAAAAGCCACCTTTTGTAAATCTCCATCCATCCTACCATTCTGTCTCCATCTAGAATTATGGTACAAATATACTGATTTGGAGCTCAGGGAAAATTTTTTCCAAGGTGATGCAATCCAGAAATTGATTATGTACTCATTTTCCCCTAGGTACAAAAGAGGGAAAAAAGAGTCTGTTGTGCAGACTTTATAGGTAACTATTAGTTATTATTAATAGTCAGGTAACTATGTGAGTAGGTAGAAGAATAGAGTATTCTGCTCCATTAAACATGGTAGTGGATTGAAAATTGCTGCTTACATCATTCATTCCCTAAGTTTCCAAGAATTAGAACATAATGAAATACACTTCCCAGTTAAAACTATTGAACGTGAGCCGATCTTTCATCATTTTTACAAAAGGTACAGAAGTCCTGGGGTTAAAGGACCCATTTGAAAGGGTGCTGTGTGCGTTGGCTGGGCACACACTGCCCCTTCCACATGCACTGGGTCTGTCTGTGCCTTGGCGCTCACCCTGTAACAGCTTCACATCAATAAACTCCAGTGACTCCTTGTACTGGCCTGTTTGCTAATGAAATCAGCCACTGACCGCCCGCTCTGCCTCTTGCACTCCCAGGCTTCATCTTCTTGCATATTCTAATGGGAAGCTCAGTTGTTTTACTTTATACTACTTTTTCAGTTTTCACCTCCTGACATTTATATTTCTTAAGGTTAGTGCTACAGAGGACTTTGGGTACACCCAACAAGCCATAGCTTTTATGAAACAGTGCTAGAGGGCCACGTACCACAGGATAAAACAGCAAGAAAAACCTTATGCTTTGAGCTTAGCATAATCCTTTTTATTAAAACACCTGCATTTTGATGGCTGTCACTGTGAGGTGAGGAAGATGAGTTCACCACCGGAGACACTGGTGAAAAATCTGGAAGACTGATCTAATGAGACCTTGTCGTTAAGCCTGGAGTCCATAACAGATGAGTCACTGCATGGCTCTCCTGATATTTCTAATAATAACATCAATAATGATAATAATAACGGCCACCATTTTATGAGGTAGGTATTATTATTCCCCTTTTACAGGAGAGAAAACTGAGGCCTAAACTGTAAAAAGCCAGGATCGAGAGCTCATGACTGAGGTTGCTGATACTCTGACCCATCTGTGTGATGCTAAAGCTCATTCTCTTCGCTACTCTGTACGAGAGGTCAATGCCATCCCCGTCCTGTGTGTGTGTGTGTGCACACACACGTCCCATCATTATAGAGAGTCTGTGATTATTTTGGTTACTCAGCATCCCTGCATTTGGGGATGCTGTGGATGCATCTGGTGGGAGGCAAGGTCAAGAATGTCCTTGTACAGAAGCTGAACACGTGAACTACTCCCATTCCTGCTAAAGTTGCCATTAGGACTCAAGCACATAGCCCAGGCTCAGCCCATCCGGGATCTGACTCAGGAGTGATGATGGGGAGAAGCAGGGACCACAGGAAGCCATCCCAGTGAAGCTGCAGAGGCCTCCACGCCACAGGGCCAAGGGCCAGTGCTCAAGGTGTCTGTGTGGAGACCTGGCTACGGTCTTGGCTTCCTTCTGTCCTGTCCGCCGTCTTCTGTTTTGCTTTATGAGCTTGGCTTGCAATCAGAGTGGGTACACAAACCAAGACCAAGCATCTCAACGCTGAGGGTATCAATGCCAACCAAGTATTTCATGAGGATGCCTGAGGGTGGAGAGAGGCTGAACAGTCAGCGAGCCCCGCCAGCCCCCACCCCATGACTCCTTAACTCCACACATGGCCAAAAGTGGGAATACAGCTAGACAGCCTTTCCAAGCAGGATAACCCCTTTAACAGTCTGCTCAGGCTGCCATAGACTAGACAGGTTAAACAACAGACCTTTACTGTCTCTCAGCTCTGGAGGCTGGAAGTCCAAGATCAAGGTGCCGGGAGGGTTGGTTTGCGGATATGTCCCACATTTTCTGGCTGTGTTCTCATACGGTCATTCCTCTGTGCCTTTTTGTGTCGTATCTCCTCTCCACAAGTCTGATTGGATTAGCCCCCCTTTATGGCCTTATTTTAACTTAATCACCTTTTGAAAGTCCTCCATCTCCAAATATAGTTACATTCTGAGCTGCTGGGCCTCCTTAGGGCCTCTACATAAAGATTTGGACAGGGAACACAATTCAGTCCATTGCAGAGTCAAATAATTTTGTTTGTCTTCATTACACTATTGTGTTTGTGTGTTAGTTGCTCAGTCGTGTCCGACTCTTTGTGACCCCACAGACAATAGCCCAGGCTTTGCAGGTGGTGCTAGTGGTAAAGAATCCACCTGCCAATGCAGGAGACGTAAGAGACCCAGGTTCGATCCCTGGGTTGGGAAGATCTCCTGGAGGAGGGCATGGCAACCCATTCCAGTATTCTTGCCTGGAGAATCCCATGGACAGAAGAGCCTAGAGGGCTATAGTTCATAGTGTCACAAAGAACTGGGCACGACTAAAGCAACTTAGCACACAGACTGTAACCCACCAGGCGCCCCTGTTCAGTCGTGTCTCACTCTTTGCAACACCATGGACTGTAGCCCACCAGGCTCCTCCATCCATGGGATTCTCCAGGCAAGAGTACCAGAGTGGGTTGCCATTTCCTCCTCCAGGGGATCTTCCCCACCCACAGATCAAACCCGCGTCTTAAGTCTCCTGCATTGGCAGGCAGGTTCTTTACCACTAGCACCACCTGGGAAGCCCATCTATTGAATGGGGGTATGTTAACAAAACATTGAAATTGGGATTTCATTCATCACAGCATCAGCGGGATTTGAAATCTGGATTTGAGAAAGTGGGAGACACATTAGTCTTTAGACAACAACAACGGGGCACAGTCTGGGTCAGCCCCTCACAATGTCCTCACATCCCAGGGTCTGATACCCAGTGGTGGGACCTGGTGTCCAGCCAGGGTGATGGTCCAAAATCCTCGCTGGCTGCTGCAGCAAGGAGGCTTCCCAGAGAGGAACAGCACCTCGTCCCAGCCTGCCTGTCTGGCCATCCTGTGCCGTGTCCCAGCTTCTTACTGATCACTTGGAGCCTGTAGGCTTGGACTCTGTGCTCTCAGCCCCACGTCCACCTTGAGGTCACCAGCTGCTTGCAGCCAGACTCTGTCTTGCTGCCTGAAGATGTCACACAGCAGAAACACTCACCTGTCACCAGGCTGGGTCCTCAGCAACCGAAGTGTTTACCTGCCATGTGAGCCTGCATTTAAGTGGAAAGAAGTGATTACCAAAAGGATTTTGCTTTCAACTTAGGCTAAACAGCATCTGTGGGATTCCCTTGTGGTCCAGTGGTGGAGACGCCACACTGCCTATCCAGGTAGCATGGATTCGATCCTTGGTCAGGGAACTAAGATCCCTCATGCTGTGCAACACTGCCAAAAGATTACAAAAAAAAAAAAAAAACTTATCCACTGTTTAAATAAAATGTGTTCAAAAGAGATTGAGGGGAGAACTGGTGTGTCCTTAGCTGAATTAGTTACCTATTACCACAGCCTTGTCTTTCTTCTTTGTTTTAAAGTGAAAGTGAAAGTGTACTCCGACTCGTAGACTGTAGCCCACCAGGCTCCTCCATCCATGGGATTCTCCAGGCGAGAATACTGGAGTGGGTTGCCATTTCCTTCTCCAGGGGATCTTCCCAACCCAGGGATTGAACCCAGGTCTCCCACCTTGCAGGCAGACGCTTTAACCTCTGACCCACCAGGGAAGCCCTTTGTTTTAAATGTAATCCACAAAGCCTCTCCTCCAAGCTTGGACAGTAGACACCATCTTTTCCCCCAGAAAAATGACTCCTGGGAGAACTGCAGACCTTCCAGGGAACTCTGATGCTCTTAGCAACACCCTCCCCACCCCCTCCCTTCTCCTTTTGCAGATCGAGCAGCCTCCATGGAGGGTCTTCTCCAAGGATATCTTCCTCTCTGAAAGAGCTGCCTCTAACCCAGAGGCCATGTCAGGCTGGGAAAGGAGACTTGGGCTGGATTTCTGAAGAAAGGAGCTTCTTCTCACTCGAGGCTTACTGACTCGGGGACCTTGGGCAAGTCATGGTAGACTCTTTTCCCAGCTCTAAAACTGGCAACAACAGGATGGCCCAGCCAACCCAGGAAGCTCTTTGAGGAAGCAGACAAGATAACACACCAGTGAGTGTCTGGGAACCACACAGAGCTCTTTAAACACTTGTCCCTTCCCCTTTTCTGCCTGCCAAGGTCCCGCCCATCCTGTAAGGCCCATCTTTGCCTGCAGATGGGGGGCAGTGGGAGGCCTGGGGGCCTGAGATTTTGCTGTGGGAACGATCCTAGAGGCTAGAGCCAGCATGACCTGCAGGCAAAGCTGCAGGTCACTTGCCTCCAGGGACTAGAGGGACGTATGTGGGAATCCTGCCTCGGATGTGCTATGATTTAGAGGGGGTTGAGACATGGGGCAGCAGAGGGTGTCCTCACAGAGCCCCAAATCCAGAGTGGACTCAGTCTAGCTTGGCGTCATCTTCAGATTGACTTGCATTAACTGACACTCACCCAGGCTACCAGGAGAATCTTGTCGAGGGAGGAGAGCTTAGAGGAGAACTGGTTCTGTTGGCCTCAATGACTGGGTTTGAGCCCCAATGGAGAGAAAGCTACAAGAGTTTCTATTTTTGAATAAATGGGGTAAATGGGTGACAGTGGATCTTTTAGTCTCTTTGGACTGCTGTAACAAAATACCATAGGTGGGGCGGCTTATAAACAACAGAATTTCTTTTCTAACAGTTATGGAAGTGGAAGTCCAAGCTCGGAGCGCTCGTGTGGTCAGGTGAGGGCTCTCTTCTGGGTTACACACTTCTCACTGTGCGCTCACGTAGTAGAAGGGCCGGCGAGCCCTCCAGGGTCTCTGTTGTAAGGGCATTAAGCCCATTTGTGAGGGCTCCACCCTTATGGTCTCATCACCTCTCGACACCATCACATTGAGCACTAAGATTTCAACATAAGAATCTGGAGGGTGGCACAACAAACACCCTCTTCCAACAACACAAGAGAAGACTCTACACATGGACATCACCAGATGGTCAACACCGAAATCAGACTGATTATATTCTTTGCACTCAAAGATGGAGAAGCTCTATACAGTCAGCAAAAACAAGACTGGGAGCTGACTGTGGCTCAGATCATGAGCTCCTTATTGCCAAATTCAGACTTAAATTGAAGAAAGTAGGGAAAACCACTAGACCACTCAGGTATGACCTAAATCAAATCCCTTATGATTATACAGTGTAAGTTGGAAAGAGATACAAGGGCCTAGATCTGATAGGGTGCCTGATGAACTATGGACGGAGGTTCGTGACACTGTACTGGAGACAGGGATCAAGACCATCCCCATGGAAAAGAAAGGCAAAAAAGCAAAATGGCTGTCTGGGGAGGCCTTACAAATAGCTGTGAAAAGAAGAGAAGCAAAAAGCAAAGGAGAAAAGGAAAGATACAAGCATCTGAATGCAGAGTTCCAAAGAATAGCAAAAAGACATAAGAAAGCCTTGCTCAGTGATCAATGCAAAGAAACAGAGGAAAACAACAGAATAGGAAAGACTAGAGATCTCTTCAAGAAAATTAGAGATACCAAGGGAACATTTCATGCAAAGATGGGCTGGATAAATGACAGAAATGGTATGGACCTAACAGAAGCAGAAGATATTAAGAAGAGATGGCAAGAACACACAGAAGAACTGTACCAAAAAAATCTTCATGACCAAGATAATCATGATGGTGTGATCACTGACCTAGAGCCAGACGTCCTGGAATATGAAGTCAAGTGGGCCTTAGAAAGCATTACTATGAACAAAGCTAGTGGACGTGATGAAATTCCAGTTGAGCTCTTTCAAATCCTCAAAGATGATGCTGTGAAAGGTCTGCACTCAATATGCCAGCAAATTTGGGAAACTCAGCAGTAGCCACAGGACTGGAAAAGGTCAGTTTTCATTCCAATCCCAAAGAAAGGCAATGCCAAAGAATGCTCAAACTACTGCACAATTGCACTCATCTCACATGCTAGTAAAGTAATGCTTAAAATTCTCCAAGCCAGGCTTCAGCAATATGTGAACTGTGAACTTCCTGATGTTCAAGCTGGTTTTAGAAAAGGCAGGAACCAAAGACCAAATTGCCAACATCCGCTGGATCATGGAAAAAGCAAGAGAGTTCCAGAAAAACATGTATTTCTGCTTTATTGACTATGCCAAAGCCTTTGACTGTGTGGATCACAATAAACTGTGGAAAATTCTGAAAGAGATGGGAATACCAGACCACCTGACCTACCTCTTGAGAAACCTATATGCAGGTCAGGAAGCAACAGTTAGAACTGGACATGGAACAACAGCCTGGTTCCAAATAGGAAAAGGACTATGTCAAGGCTGTATACTGTCACCCTGCTTATTTAACTTCTATGCAGAGTACATCATGAGAAACACTGGGCTGGAAGAAGCATAGGCTGGAATCAAGATTGCCAGGAGAAATATCAATAACCTCAGATATGCAGATGACACCACCCTTATGGCAGAAAGTGAAGAGGAACCAGAAAGCCTCTTGATGAAAGTGAAAGAGGAGAGTGAAAAAGTTGGCTTAAAGCTCAACATTCAAAAAACTAAGATCATGGCATCTGGTCCCATCACTTCATGGGAAATAGATGGGGAAACAGTGGAAACAGTGTCAGACTTTATTTTTTGGGGCTCCAAAATCACTGCAGATGGTGATTGCAGCCATGAAATTAAAAGATGCTTATTTTTTGGAAGGAAAGTTATGACCAACCTAGATAGCATATTGAAAAGCAGAGACATTACTTTGCCAACAAAGGTCCATATAGTCAAAGCTGTGTTTTTTCCAATAGTCATGTATAGATGTGAGAGTTAGACCACAAAAAAGGCTGAGCACCAAAGAATTGATGCTTTTGAACTGTGGTGTTGGAGAAGACTCTTGAGACTCCCTTGGACAACAAGGGGGTCAAACCAGTCAATCCTCAAGAAAATCAACTCTGAATATGCATTGGAAGGACTGATGATGAAGCTGAAGTTCCAATCCTTTGGCCACCTGATGCGAAGAACTGACTCATTTGAAAAGACCCTGATGCTGGGAAAGATTGAAGGCGGGAGGAGAAGAGGCACAGAGGATGAGATGGTTAGATAGCATCACTGATTTGAGCAAACTCTGGGAGATAGCGAAGGACAAAGGAGCCTGGCGTGTTGCAGTTCGTTAGGTCACAAAGAGTTGTAAACTATTTAGCAACTGAACATTAACAAACAAAGATTAAGGAAAAGTAAGAGAGTTAGATGTGGTGTGATGTGAGGTGTGTGTCTGTAGTATGGGGATGTGTATGAGGGGTGTATTGGGTGTGTGTGTGTGGGGGTGCTGGGTATGTGATGTATGTGTGTGTGAGGTGTGTGTTTGGTGTGGGGGTGGTATTGGGTGTGTGGTCCGATGTACATGTGGTGTGTGTATATGTGTGTCTGGTGTTGGTATATGAGTGGTGTGGTGTGGGGAGTTGGTATGTTTGTGGCATGATGTGATGTGTGTGTAGAGGATATTAGGTATGTGAGGTGTGATGTATGTGTGTAGGGGTGTGTGTGTGGTATGATGTGTGTGTAGGGGTATGTGTGTGGTGTGATGTGTGTGTGTAGGGGTATGTGTATAGTGTGATGTGTTTGTGTAGGGTATATGTGTGGTGTGATATGCGTGTAAGGGTGTGTGTGGTGTGATGTGTGTGTAGGGGTGTGTGTGTGGTGTGATGTGTGTGTGTAGGGGTGTGTGTATAGTGTGATGTGTTTGTGTAGGGTATATGTGTGATGTGATGTGTGTGTAGGGGTGTGTGTGGTGTGATGTGTGTGTAGAGGTGTGTGTGGTGTGATGTGTGTGTGTAGGGGTGTGTGTGTGGTGTGATGTGTGTGTAGGGGTGTGTGTGGTGTGATGTGTGTGTAAGGGGTGTGTGTGTGGTGTGATGTGTGTGTAGGGGTGTGTGTGTGTGGTGTGATGTGTGTGTAGTATGATGTATGTGTAGGGGTGTGTGTGGTGTGATGTGGGTGTGTAGGGGTGTGTGTGGTGTGATGTGTGTGTGGTGTGATGTTTGTGGTGTGATGTGTGGTGTGATGTGTGTGTGATGTGATGTTTGTGGTGTGATGTGTGTGTGGTGTGATGTGTGTGTGTGGTGTGATGTGTGTGTAGGGTGTGTTCTAGGGGAGCAGCAGCAGGGAGGCGCCCTGGTAGCAGGGGAGGAACCACAGGCTCCCCTCCAGCCCCTCCTCCTGTGCACCCCTTCCCCCAGGGCCACAGGCTCCTTCTCTTCCCCTTCCCATCAGCCCAGCGCAGGGAAGGGAAGAGGGAGCAGGAAGACACACCAGTCCTTCCAAGATGCCCCTCCATTTCTTTCTCCTCTCCTCCTGCCCCTGAGACCCTGTGCCCAGCCTCAGCCTGGAGAACAGAGGTGAGTGGACACTTTCTTAGTAAGCAGTTCAGTTCTGGGCCCTGCAGCACAAAACAGACCTCTGTCTTCTTTGGCTGGAAAAAAATGTTGGCAAGACAAAAGCACACACACACAGTAAAAGCAGAAGATGCCACTGACCCTTCCACTGTTGGTGTCCCTCCCTTCCCCAGATGAGTTATCTCCAAATATAAAGTACTGTGCGCGCCAGGCCTCCGGCACAGCGTGGGAGACGGAAACAGACTCACGGGGACAGGAAGCGCACACACGGGGGGGCCGTGAGTGACACTGGCGACGTGTCCGCTGCTTGTGGAATCCTGAGTCCCGCACAGACACCCCCCACCCCCCAGGAGGTGAGGCCAAGGCCAAAAGCCAGGCCTGGAGGCTCAGTCCTGGACACACAGCCACGGAGCAGGGGCCCGCGAAAATTATGCGCCCTCATGTGCCCAGTGGGGCGGCTCATGCGCCTGCATATTTTGGACCTTCCCTGGCCGGTGGGGATGGCTTGCGCTGAGTGACTGGGGTGCGGCAGGGCCAGGGGCAACTTTGTTTTTTGCAAACATCGTTTCCCGTAAATAGCTTGGGAAGAACTAAAAACCAAAGTGGAATGCATCCAGGCTCCAGAAACACTCTCCTGCTGCATTCCCTGGGCTGAGACCATTCTCTCCTCCAACATATGGCCTCCTCAAACTTCCTCCTGCGGCTGCTTCCAGCCAGGCCTCCCTTCACTTCCAGAATGTTCTTCAAAGGACATCCCAGCAGGAACATACAGCAGGCTGTTTGGTCATCCAAGAAAAAAAAAAGGCATGGTCAGAGATGGCTCCAAGGACTTCACTGGTGGTCCAGTGGTTCAGACTCCACGCTTCCAATGGAGGGGGCACAGGTTGGATCCCTGGTCCGGGAACTAAGATCCTACAAGGCCATTTGGTGCAGCCAAAAAGAGAAAAAGACATGGCTTCAATCCATCCAGGAAATTAAAAGTCTGCCGTGTGAAAGGATTCTTCTCATCGTCTCCCTCATGGTGCCCTGGGGGCATAGTTCCAAGGGGGTTTTATCCCAAAAATAAGAGAAGTGGAGAGGTGACAGGTTCACACTGTCAGACCGAGGGATCCTTTGACCCCACATTCTTTGCATCCCTCTAGAACACTGAGCATAAATAATACATTTACCTACATAACTCAACCCATTTGGTTGTATATCAATGTTATTGTGAGTTCCATGTGAGTTATTATGAGTTCATGGTGTGTGTCTGGATCTAAACTGAGATGCCTTGGGAGGGAGGTGGGAGTGGGGTTCAGGATGGGGAACACATGTACACCCATGGCTGATTCATGTCAGTGTATGGCAAAAACCATACAATATTGTAATTAGCTTCCAATTAAAATAAATAAATAAATTTAAATAAAATTTAAAAAAAATTTTAATAAAGTAAAAAATAAATAAATAAACTGAAATGCCTTTTCTGCTCCCCTAAGAGACAGTAGAATGTTCTCTGAGGATCAAAGAGCTGTAAGAGCCAGCCCATGGCACACTGGAAGAATAAGGGGCTGGAGAATAAGGGCGGGAGAAGAAAGGGTTCAGGACAAGACGTAGCCTGAAGGGGCCAGCAGACCCATTACAGCAGAGTAAGGAGTTGTCAGGAGATTTGAACTGGGAGTGAACAGGTCCCCTAAGCTTGACTCTTCAGCCAGCAGGGCCAGGCAGCCAGGAAGAGGGACTTGATTAAGATCAAGTCCAAGACCAGGGGACCATCCCATGCGGACAGGCCTGTCCTCTGCCCCCGTGAGTACTGCAGAGGTTCTAGTCAGCTGCACCCTTATCCTCACTCTAGGGTCAGCTCTCTGGTTCTGGAAGATCTGCATGAATGATGGCCATGAGTGACCTACCAGAAGAGGTCCCCGAGGGGACCAGAGTGGGGGTACCACTGGCTACCCCCAGGGCCTCCAGTCACAGCAGGGAAGACAGAGAAAAACAAGCAGCTGGCTTGTTCAGGAGGCATTATTGCGTTTAACAAACCAGGTGTTCAGACATTATCTGGGAGAAACTGAAATCCTTACACATGCTGATGGAAGTGCAAAATGGTGCAGCCACTGTGAAGAACAGTCTGGCAGTTCCACCACACATCAAACATATATATATGCCAGCCGCTCAGTCCTGTCCAACTCTTCGTGGCCCCAAGGACTGTAGCTTGTCAGACTCCTCTATCCATGGGATTTTCCAGGCAAGAATATTGGAGTGGTTGCCATTTCCTCTTCCAGGGGATCTTCCCGACCCAGGGATCGAACCCGTGTCTCTTGTGTCTCCTGCATTGGCAGGCGGGTTCTTTACCACTAGCGCTACCTGTGAGGCCCCAAAAGAAGGATGCCTACCAGCATTGTTTCTGCCCTTATGAGAAGCCCAGGTGACCCAACAATTCCACTCCTAGGTGTGTACCCAAAAGAACTTGAAAGCAAGTGTTCCAACAAAAATGTATACAGGAATGTTTGTAGGAGCAGTACTCATAAGAGCCAAAAGGCAGAAGGATCCAAAGGTCCATCAGCGAACGAACAGATAAGCAAAATGCAGCGTATTTACACAATGGAGTATTATTCAGACATACAAAATGAAACACACATGCTACAGCATGAGTGAGTCTTGGAACCATTATGCTACGTAAAAAACCCAGACACAAAAGGCCACATGTTGGGTGCATCCATGTAGGGGAAATGTCCAGAATAGGTAAATCCATAGATACAGAAAGCAGATTTGTGATTGCCAGGGGCAGGGGGTGGGGCTGAGCAGAAACGGTGAGTTACTGCTTGGCAGAAACAAGGCTTCTGTTTGGGATGACAAAATATTCTGGAACTAGAATGTACTTAAGGCCACTGCATTGTACACTTTGAAATGGTTAAAAAGGTAAAGTTTCTGTTATGTCTATTTTACTACAACTGGAGAGGAAAAGGGAGGCTAGAGAAAAAAACAAGTTATCTGGCAATTTTTCGAGTTTGCAAAATTTGATTTATTGGAAAGAAACTTGATCCACTACAGATGAGATGCTAAGTGTCAGGCTTTTAGTCATGCTATGATGTCAGGTTTGCTTCATCTGGAAACAACACTTTGCGAAGTGCGTGCTGCGTCCAGGGCTCAGATTTCCACTCATCCTCATGGTGACACCGAGAGAGGAGAGATGGGGCCGTGTCATTTCCTTCCTGCAGAAGGAGCTGGGGTCCAAGGGGAGCAGCAACAGTGACTTGCTGAAGGTCATGCAGCCTCGGGGTGACAGCCCCTAGTCTCTGGGTCCAGGGCTCCTTCCCCCCCAGTCTCCTCGCTGCCTTTTCCTGTGGCATCTCAGGCCTGAGACTTGAAATTCCTGGCAGAGAACCTCTACCTGAAACTCAAGAAATTCCACAGTGGGTTGCCTGAGCTCACTATGACATCAGAGATGTTTGTGTTCTTCTCCTGCCCGAATTCTGCCCATGGGGAGGCAGCCACTCCACCCAAAGGCATAAAGATCATAAAACCAATAAAGGAATTTTTTTTCTTTTTTCCTCCCCAAGATCAGTCTCCTGGCTGTGTCCTTCTTTTTTTTTCGCTTTTAATTTTGGCTGTGCTGGGTCTTCATTGCTGTGCACAGGCTTTCTCTAATTGCCGTGAAATTTCTCTAATTTCTCTAGTTGCAGGGAATGGGCTTCTCCTTGCAGAGGCTTGTCTTATTGCGGAGAATGGGCTGTAGGGCTTGCCGGCTTCGGGAGCTGTGGTGCATAGTCTTAGCTGCCCCGCAGCACATAGGATCTTCCTGGACCAGGGATCGAACCCATGTCCCCCGTACTGGCAGGTGGATTCTTAACCGCTGGACCACCAGGGAAGTCCTGGCTGTGTTCTTTTAAAAAACATCTCAAGAACTCAGGCGCGCTTCGATCAACCCACGTGATCTCTGTGTGTGCAAGTGTCGTGGGTAGAACGATGTGTCCCAAAAGGTGTGCTGAAGTTCTCACCCCAGTGCCTGCGAGCGTGGCCTTGTTTGGAAATCAGGTCTTTGAAGATGTGATCGAGTTGGAGGTCACACTGGATAAGAAGGGGCCTAATCCAGTGACTCATGTCCTTCTAAGAACATGGTGATGCCGAGACACAGGGGAGAAGGTGTGTGAGAACAGAACCAGAGACTGTAGTGAGGCAATTATAAGCCAAAGGATGCTTAAAATGGGGTGTCAGAAGCCACAAAGAAGCAAGCTGGATCCTCCTGCAGACATGCCAATGCCTCCATTTCAGACTTACATGTTCTGAAACGATGAGAGAACAGATGTTAAAGTTATGCGTGTGTGGTCATTTGTTACAGCACCCTACAGAGGAAAACCAGCCATTTCACGGGAAGTGAAAATGTGAAGTCGCTCAGTCATGTCTGGCTCTTTGCGACCCCATGGACTGTAGCCCATCAGGCTCCTCTGTCCATGGGACTGTCCAGGCAAGATACTATAGTGGGTAGCCATGCCCTTCTCCAGGGGTTCTTCCTAACCCAGGGATGGAACCTGGGTCGCCTGCACGGCAGGCGGAGTCTACCGTCTGAGTGTCTCTCATAGACACTCTGACCTCAGCCATCCAGGAGATGCTAAGTAGGCCTGAATGCAGGAGGTGAGCACCCCTGGCTTGCTGGTCCCCTGGACTCGCAGGGGCAGTGGCTGGCCCTTGACAGGCACTGCCCAGGCCTCAGCCCCCGTGCCTCTTCTCTGTCTTCCCTCTCTCACTCAAAGCAGCCACAGATGATACATCAACCAATGGGCACAGCTGGGTACCTAGAAAACTTTATTGGTGAACACTGCCATTTGAATTTCATACAATTTTCATGTGTCAAAAAGTTGATTCTTTTCAACATTTTTTTTCCCTAACATTCAAAAATGTAAAAACCGCTCTTAGCTAGCCCTTGGTACAAACAGAGGCAGCAGGCTGGACTTGGCTTGTGGGTGGCAGTTTGCTGACCCCTGACCTAGGCAAGCTCATTGGGTGCCATGTGGTTCGGGGGACTGCACACGCCGCAGGGCCACTAAGCCGGTGAGCCGCAGCTGCTGGGCTGGCGAGCTCTGAAGCCGGACAAGAGCAGTAGCTGCAAAGCAGAAGCCAAATGCGTCAGTTCAGTTCAGTTCAGTTTCTCAGTCGTGTCCTACTCTTTGAGACCCCATGGACCGCAGCACACCAGGCCTCCTTGTCCATCACTAACTCCCAGAGTTTACTCAAACTCATGTCCATTGAGTTGGTGATGCCATCCAACCATCTCATCCTCTGTCGTCCCCTTCTCCTCCTGCCCCCAATCCCTCCCAGCATCAGGGTCTTTGCAAATGAGTCAGTTCTTCACATCAGGTGGCCAAAGGATTGGAGTTTCAGCTTCAACATCAGTGCTTCCAATGAACAACGCACAAATCTGATCCCTATCTTTTACCCAGCCTTCTCTCTGAGCTTTAAAGGCCTCAATCCATGCCCTCTTGGATGTCTAATATGCATCAGACTTCTCAAATGTAACATTCTAGATGCAACTTTTTATTTCCCTCCCCACTTGAAATTTATCTCATCCCTCTGGCTCCCGTCTCAGTTAATGGGGTTACCACTGCCTATCAGGCCAAAACTCTGTAGTCATCTTTGACTCCTTTCTTTTTCTCAAACTCCATGTTCAATCCATCTGCAAAAACTGTCAACTCTGTACTACCTTCACAGTATACCCATATCTGACAACTTCTCCCCACCTCCTCTGTTCTCATCCTTATCCAAGCTATCAGCACCTCCCAATTCACCGCTGGAGTCTCCTACCATCTGTTTGCCACACGGCAGCCAGTGAGGTCCCTTTGAACTTAAGCATCCTGTTCACCTACCCTCAATCCTGCCTCTCATCCTCCCAATGCTCCCAGCCAGCCTTAGAATAAAATCCAACACCTGAAGATCAAAGCCACAGTGAGATACCATCTCATACCACTTAGGACAGCAAAAGATCACCCATACCATTTTTCTAGATTCCAAGTCTGTGCATTAATATATGATATTTGTTTTTCTCTCTCTGACTTACTTCACTCTGTGTGACAGTCTCTAGGTCCATCCACATCTCTACAAATGACTCAGTTTTGTTCCTTTTTATAGCTGAGTAATATTCCATTGTCTATATGTGCCACATCTTCTTTATCAGTTCCCCCGTTGATGGACATTTAGGTTGCTTCCATGCTCTGGCTACCGTAAATGTTTGCAAAACAGAAATAGATACACAGACATAGAGATCAAACGTATGGACACCAAAGAGGAAAGGGGAGGTGGGATGAATTGGGAGGCTGGGATTGACATATATACCCTACTGACAGCATGCGTAAAATAGATAAGTAATGCGAACCTGCTGTATAGCTCAGGGAGCCTTACTCAGTGCTCCTTTTTAATGTTTTCATCAGTTGGCAATGCAGTAACAGTAGGAAAAAAAAAAAAAACAATTCTCCCCAAGAGTAAAACCACAATGACTCATGACTTGTTAAACCTAGATGTCATGGGGGAGGGGAGGAAATGCAGAGGAAAAGGGAAATTTACTGATTCTTGGAAAAGAAGAAGCTTCAACTCAAAACTGCATTATTCACGGTAACATCACTCATTGTGACAAGCTGCTGTGTTTTTCATGAGGGCGGAAGATGTGACTCTTCAGGCGAATCAAATGGTATGAGGATGGTGGAGTCCCCTCTCCTCAATGAAAATGGAATAAACTCTGTTTTCAGGGCGGCCAGGAGTGGGTCTCAAGGGAGGGATACAGAGGGTGACGCTGTTCTGGGAACAGTGCCTGGGACGGGACATAGAGTGCCCCCGCCTAGGAGGGTGGGGTACTCCTGGGGCTCGAGCCCTCCCCACGAGCTCCCAGCCGACTCAGTCCATTGAGGTGAAACAGGAAGTGGGCAGGCAGGCCGGGCACTCCGCTCTGGGCACTCGGCTCAGGCTGGGAGGAGGGCAGCGGGGACTTCCACAGCGGGGCTGTAGGAAATTTACCAAGTGGAACCTGGGGAGGGAAAGAGTGCATGTGCTTTCCCCACGAAAAGCCCTGAGGCACTTAGGCCAAAAATAGGTGAGCATGTGTGCGTGTGTGTGCGCGCGCATGTGTGAAAGTGTGTGTGTGTGCGTGTGAGAGTGTGAAAGTGTGCGTGTGTGTGCATGTGTGTGTGCATGTGTGAGAGACAGTGTGTGTGTGGTATGCATGTGTGAGAGCGTATGTGTGTGCGTGTGAGTGTGTATGTGCGTGTGAATGTATGTGCATGTGTGAAAGTGTGTGCGTGTGTGCGTGTGTGTGTGCGTGTGTGTGTGCATGTGTGAGAGTGTGTGCGTGTGAGAGGGTGTGTGTATATGCATGTGTGTGCGCATGTGTGAAAGTGTGTGCATGTGTGTGCGTGTGTGTGTGTGTGCATGTGTGAGAGTGTGTGCGTGTGACAGGGTGTGTGTATATGCATGTGTGTGCGCATGTGTGAGAGTGTGTGCGCATGTGTGAGTGTGTGAAAGTGTGTGCGTGCATGCATGTGTGTGTGCATGTGACTGTGTACACATGTGTGAGTGTGTGCATGTGGGGGGGCGGCCCGCGCGTGTGTGTCAAGTTCTGGTCATTTACGAAGCAGGCTCTGTGGCTCTCGCCTCCTTAATCCTCCCACCCCTAGCCCTACCCCCGGCCCCCCACCTCCGCCTCTTGGGTGTTCCACGTGTCTGAGCATGCCTGGCAGCGTGTGAGGTAACATTCCACACCGCCACCTGCCGCACCCCCTCCCAGAAGCTAATCTGCGTGTACCAAGCTGTCGAAGTGTCAACCTGAAAGGAACCGAAAGTTAGGCTGACAAGCTGGGCTGAAGGCTGAAAACAACAACCGTCAGCAGCGGGCGGGAGGGGCTGTTGTGTTTACAGTCTACTCTGATCCCTGCCACCGGAATGTATCCCCGTGGGAGGTAGCCAGAGGAAGACAAGTGAACATCGCAGGAGTTGTTTTACCCCAAATATTAAAAAGCCAACCCAAGCAACTGAGGGGCCCACCACTGGCTCCCCACCCCCCAGCGCTGTTGCACAGAGAGCCCAGCACCGCAGTTTCCTGAGAACCGCAGCGGATGCAGAGTCGCTCTGGCCCTCCGAGCAAAATAAGCGAGAGAGGCATTGGTTGTGTGGAGAAGTGGCAATGACCTGTGGGAGGCAACTTCCACTTAAGGCAAAAATGAGGTGATTTCACCCAGCTCTGCAGATCCTTGAATGTAACTGAGCAGGAGAGGAGGACCACGTGGAACACTGCTGAAAGGTGGACAGGTTACTTTCATGAACGCTTGCTGTGGGCCTTCTGGGCACACCCAGGAGAAAACTGGAACTGGTTATATTCAAAGGCAACCAGGCAGACAAGAAAACATGACACCATGGGTGAAAGCCAACAAACAAGAGAAACACAAAGATTTCAGATCCTTGAATTACTAGACACAGACTCAGTCAATTCTGTCTAAGAAATAATCAACAAGATTGAAAATTTTAGCAAAAAACTGAAAATGATAAAAAAAGATCCTTCTCCAGGGGATCTTCCTAACCCAGGGATTGAACCCAGGTCTTCTGCATACCAGGGAGATTCTTTGCCATCTAAGCCACCAGGGAACCCCCCCAAAAGTATCACAATTGATATTAAAAAGAACTTCTAGTTGTGAAAAATACATTAGTTAGAATTAAAGATTAGAGGATGATTTTTTAAATGATTTTTGTAATGATTACTCACCTGAGGATGTTAATGGACAAATTTTTTAACTTTTATTTTTTGGCGATACCAAACAGCATGCAGAATCTTAGTTCCCTGACCAGGGATTGAATCCAAGTCCCTTGCAGAAGACCAGAGAATCTTAACCACTGGACCACCAGGGAAGTCCCCTGGTGGATGATTTTAATGACACTTTTAGACACAACTGCAGAGAGAATTTGTTTCCCAAGACGAAAGCAGAAAAAGCTATCAAAATTATATTCTGGAAAGACAAAATGATTAAAAAGTTCAGGTCAGTTCAGTTTCTCTGTCATGTCCAACTCTTTGCAACCCCATGGACTGCAGCACGCCAGGCCTCCCTGTCTATCACCAATTCATGGAATTTACTCAAGCTCATGCCCATTGAGTCGGTGATGCCATCCAACCCTCTCATCTTCTGTCATCCCCTTCTTCTCCAGCCTTCAATCTTTCCCAGCATCAGGGTCTTTTCAAATGAGTCAGTTCTTCATCTCAGGTGCCCAAAGTATTGGAGTTTCAGCTTCAGCATCATTCCTTCCAATGAATATTCAGGACCAATCTCCTTTAGGATGGACTGGTTGGATGTCCTTGCAGTCCAAGGGACTCTCAAGAGTCATCTCCAACCCACAGTTCAAAAGCATCAATTCTTTGCTGCTCAGCTTTCTTTACAGTCCAACTCTCACATCCATACACGACCACTGGAAAAACCTTAGCCTTGACTAGACGGACCTTTGTTAACAAAGTGATGTCTCTGCTTTTTATTTTTTTATTTTTTTATTTTTTTTTAAATTTTATTTTATTTTTAAACTTTACATAATTGTATTAGTTTTGCCAAATATCAAAATGAATCCGCCACAGGTACACATGTGTTCCCCATCCTGAACCCTCCTCCCTCCTCCCTCCCCATACCATCCCTCTGGGTTCGTCCTAGTGCACCAGCCCCAAGCATCCAGTATCGTGCATCGAACCTGGACTGGCAACTCGTTTCATACATGATATTTTACATGTTTCAATGCCATTCTCCCAAATCTTCCCACCCTCTCCCTCTCCCACAGAGTCCATAAGACTGTTCTATAATATGCTGTCTAGGTTGGTCATAACCTTTCTTCAAAGGAGTAAGCATCTTTTAATTTCATGGCTGCAATCACCATCTGCAGTGATTTTAGAGCCAAAAAAAAAATAAAGTCAGTCACTGTTTCCACTGTCAGGTATTCCCATCTCGAAGAATTTTCCACAGTTTGTTGTGATCCACACAGTCAAAGGCTTTGGCATAGTCAATAAAGCAGAAATACATGTTTCTCTGGAACTCTCTTGCTTTTTTGATGATCCAGCAGATGTTGGCAATTCCATCTCTGGTTCCTCTGCCTTTTCTAAAACCAGCTTGAACATCTGAAAGTTCACAGTTCACATACTGTTGAAGCCTGGCTTGGAGAATTTTAAGCATTACTTTACTAGCGTGTGAGATGAGTGCAATTGTGCAGTAGTTTGAGCATTCTTTGGCATTGCCTTTCTTTGGGATTGGAATGAAAACTGATCTTTTCCAGTCCTGTGGCCATTGCTGAGTTCTCTAAATTTGTTGGCATATTGAGTGCAACACTTTCACATCATCTTTGAGGATTTGAAATACCTCAAATGGAATTTCATCACATCCACTAGCTTTGTTTGTAGTGATGCTTCCTAAGGCCCACTTGACTTTGCATTCCAGGATATCTGGCTCTAGCTGAGTGATCATACCATCATGATTATTTGGGTCATGAAGATCTTTTTAATATAGTTCTTCTGTGTATTCTGAGATTACTGCTGAGTTTTCCAAATTTGCTGCCATATTGTCTCAAGGCAAGAATACTGAAGTGGTTTGCCATTCCTTCCTCAAGTGGACCACGTTTCGTCAGAACTCTCCACCATGACCCGTCTGTCTCGGATGACCTTACACAGCATGGCTCACCATTTCATTGAGTTAGACAAGGCTAACTGGGAGAAATATCAATAACCTCAGATTTGCAGATGACACCACCTTTATGGCAGAAGCGGAGAAGAACTAAAGAGCCTCTTGATGAAAGGAGAGTGAAGAAGTTGGCTTAAATCTCAACATTCAGAAAACTAAGATCATGGCATCTGGTCCCATCACTTCATGGCAAATAGATGGGGAAATAGTGGAAACAGTGCTAGACTTCATTCTTTTGGGCTCCAAAATCACTGCAGATGGTGACTGTAGCCATGAAATTAAAAGATGCTTACTCCTTGGAAGAAAAGTTATGACCAACCTAGGCAGCATATTAAAAAGCAGACACATTACTTTGCCAACTAAGGTCCATCTAGTCAAAGCTATGGTTTTTCCAGTAGTCACATATGGATGTGCGAGTTGGACTATAAAGAAAGCTGAGTGCCAAAGAATTGATGCTTCTGAACTGTGGTGTTGGATAAGACTCTTAAGAGTCCCTTGAACTGCAAGGAGATCCAACCAGTCCATCCTAAAGAAAATCAGTCCTGAATACTCATTGGAAGGACTGATGCTGAAGCTGAAACTCCAATACTTTGACCACCTAATGCGAAGAACTGACTCACTGGACAAGACTCTGATGCTGGGAAAGATTGAAGACAGAAGGAGAAGGGGACAACAGAGGATGAGATGGTTGGAGGGCATCACCAACTCAATGGACATGAGTTTGAGCAAGCTCCAGGAGTTGGTGATGGACAGGGAGGCCTGGAGTGCTGCAGTCCATGGGGTTGCAGAGTCAGACATGACTGAGCAATTGAACTGAACTGAACTCTGTGTATTCTTGCCACCTCTTCTTAATATCTTCTGCTTCTGTTAGGTCCATATCATTTCTGTTTTATTGTGCCCATCTTTGCATGAAATGTTCCCTTGGTAAGTCTCATTTTCTTGAAGAGATCTCTAGTCTTTCACTGTGAGTAGATTTAATAAACATTTAACATAAGTATCAGTTGGAGTAAAAAGAGAGAAAGGCATAGAAAGAAATATTTACATATAGGCTGATAGATGATTATCCCAAACTGATGACACTCACCCACAGAATCAAGACCAACAAACTCCCAGCAAGACAATAAAAAAGATACCCTTATATTCGGAAAAGAGAAAAAGAGAGGGGAAAAGAAAATCTTAAAGCAGCCTGAGATAAAAGGAGCTTGCCTTTAAATAAGTCATCTATAATTCCATAATTGCAGTACTATAACACAACCACTGCAAGCAATTAAATGTATTCCCCTCCACTAATCTAAGGAAGAGAAAAAACCATTAAAAGAAGCAAGTGGAAAGTGTTCATTGCTTAGTCGTGACCCCACTCTTTATGACCCATGGACTGTTAGCCTACCAGCCTCTTCTGTCCATGGGATTCTCCAGGCAAGAATACTGGAGTGGGTAGCCATTCCCTTCTTCAGGGCATCTCCCCAGTCCAGGGATTGAACCTGGGTCTCCTGCATTGCAGGCAGATTCTTTACCATCTGAGCCATCAGGATAAACATTCAACTGACTCCTCAAAACACAATGAAAGCTAGAACACTATGCAACGATGTCTTTGATTTACCAAGAGAAAAACCTAAATCCTCTACCCATGGAAAATATCCCTCAAGAATTAAAGTGAAAATCAGACATTTGGGGATAAGAAAAAAATGCAAAAAAGCATTCACCACCGGCAGACCACCATCTGAAAGGAAAAGGAAAATAACTCCACATGGAAGGTTTAAAGTGCAAGAAAGAATGAGAATTAAAGAATGATGAATACTTCCATGTGAAAAAGTGGCTGGATTGTCATCAAATCAGAAGTGTACTTGCAACAACCTAAGCTTGGGTTCCATAGCATGTGAGTCATTGACTTCAAGGAGACTTTTGTGCATGTATGCGTGTGTTTAGTTGCTTCATTCGTGTTCAACTCTTTGCAACCTCACACACTGTAGTCCACCAGGCTCCTCTGTCCATGTGATTTTCCTAGCAAGAACACTGGAGTGGGTTACCACGCCCTCCTCCAGGGCATCCTCCTGACTCAGGGATCGAACCCGCATCTCCTGCATTGCAGGTGGATTCTTTTTCAATGAGCCACCAGGGAAGCCCCAAGGAGCCTTGGGCAGACCTCAAAGATCAGGCCAGCAGCCATCCTCAGCTGAAGCTGAGCCAGCAGGACCCACTTGGCGACTTGATCAGGAGAGGCATGTCATGTCCAGCAAGATTCAGAGAAAGTAAAATGGCTGTTCTAACGTGAGCCAGAAGTGGAAAGTCACAAAGACATTTGCCATGGTAGGTGGTGGTTTGCAACACCACTGATTCTCTCATGACTCATTTCAGTGTGCCCCGGGGTGAGAAACTTCAAGGGTCTGTTTATTCAGGCTTCATAATGATCACCCAGTCTGTCCAGTAATCAATGAAAAAAACTTTACCCAGCATAAGAGGAAAAATTTGTATGGTCATGTAAGTTGGAGGGGGCTTCCCCACTGGCTCCGTGGTAAAGAATCTGCCTGTGATGCAGGAGACACCAGTTTGATCCCTGGGTCAGGAGGATCCCCTGGAGGAGGGCACGGCAGCCCCCTCCAGTGTTCTTGCCTGGAGAATCCCATGGACAGAGGGGCCTGGCGGGCCACAGTCCATGGGGTCACAAAGAGGTGGACACGACTGAAGCGACTGAGCACATACACAAGCATGCAAGTTGGAGATGACATTGGCTCGGAGTAGAGTGGTGGCCATGCAGGTGAAATATGAAACGTGTTTTGGAGGGATAGGAGATCTGGGGTGGGGACCAAGGATCACTCAAAAAACTTAAGAGACTGGGGGGTGCCTTTGACTGAGACGAGAAAGACATAGAAAAGTACATTTTATAAAATTTCGGGACAAGAGTCAGGAGAAAGCAGGTTCAAATTTTCCATTTTAGACTTTTACATTGATAATACCTGTGAGACCTCCAAGTGGAAGACATCACTTTTGCAATTGGAGCCCAGAGGAGGGGTCTAGGCTACAGATATAAACCTTGGAATTATTAGCACATTATAGATGGTATTTAAAGCTAGGGTATGGAGAAAATTCATCTAACAAAAGTGTGTACAAATTTAAAATACACATAATTTTTAGAAAGAAAATAAAAATCATCCATCATCCATGAACAGATATCATCTATAAATGATCTAACCACCTAATTACAAACTTATAGGATTTTGTATTGTCCACATATGGAGAAGGCAGTGGCACCCCACTCCAGTACTCTTGCCTGGAGAATCCCATGGATGGAGGAGCCTGGAAAGCTGCAGTCCATGGGGTCGCTGAGGGTCGGATAGGACTGAGCGACTTCCCTTTCACTTTTCACTTTCATGCATTGGAGAAGGAAATGGCTGCCCACTCCAGCGTTCTTGCCTGGAGAATCCTGGGGACGGGGGAGCCTGGTGGGCTGCCGCCTGTGGGGTCACACAGAGTCCGACACGACTGAAGTGACTTAGCAGCAGCATATATGTATCACCGGGAAGATAATGTTATTGATATTTAATTGGCCTTAGCCACAGTTTCCTTATACCCGTGGCCCCCTCTTCTTTCCTAAAACCTTTATGGGGAGCAGTCGAGCCATCTGATGCCCATTGCCTCAGCAAAGGGATGTGATAATAGACTGTCTTCTAGTTTTTAAGTTTCCAAGGGCTTCCCTGGTGGCTCAGATGGTAAAGAGTCTGCCTGCAATGCAGGAGACCTGGGTTCAGTCCCTGGGTCAGAGAGATCCCCTGGAGAAGGGAATGGCTACCCACTCCAGTATTCTTGCCTGGAGAATTCCATGGACAGGAGCCTGGTGGGCTGCAGTCCATGGGGTTGTAAAGAGTTGGATACGACTAAGCAACTCACACAAGGGACATGGAAAGGATCAAGAACGCTCTTAGGTGACAGGTTGCAGAGTGCCCAGAGAACACGTGTTCCAGCTTAAGTGAAGTTCCCCTGGAGTGAGAGGAGAGGGAGGACCACTGGGAAGCAATGGGCCTCAAGGGCTGGTGGGTCCCAATGAGAAGGACCCTCTATCCCCACCCCAGGGCAAGTGCTGGACTGACCTCCATGTGGATCTGATAGCAGGGGAGTCCTGTGCCTCTTTGCTCAGGTTCCACCCAGCGAGCAGGGCCTAGACCCCAAAGAGAGAAAAGCTGCCAGGTGAAGGGGCCCTGGCCCCACCGTAAGGGAGAAGCGGGGGCGGGTTACTGTGCAGCCAAGTGTGGATGGGAAACGCAGAGCTTATGGACCACACAGAGCTTCCGGCAGGGGAGGGATCCTTGGCAACCTGTGCGGACCAGTGACCATGGACAACTCCACGGACATTCAACAAGGACTGGAGGGACCCCCGGACGTATCTTGGCCCGTCAAAGCCCCTTGGGACATATATAACCCTAGGGAAAACCTGGAACCCTAAGATGACATAGAATCATGGGGGCTCAAGACAGGAGTTAAATTCTGCTAGGGAAGAATTTCTAAAAGTCATACTTCCTGTGGTATATCAATAAACTACTGGAGGTGGGCTTTGCAGAGGTTGGAGATTCTGCAAGAGCAGGTAAAAGTGGAAGAAACACCATCCATTCCTATTCATGGTATAGCATCATATCCCCAGGGTGATGGGGTTTGGGAAGGGTGGCAGGGAGGAAGGGAAGGACAGAAGGAGGGAGGGAGGCAAGAGAGTAGAGGGAGTGAGAGGAGAGAGCTAAGACAGAGGGCAAGCCCTCTCCAGTACCTGCGACACAGATGGTGAGCCTGGGGAAAACGCCAATCACGCCCACTTCACCCATCACGGGCACAGCACCTCACTAAGTATTCAGTTCAGTTCAGTCACTCAGTTGTGTCCAACTCTTTGTGACCCCATGGACTGCAGCACGCCAGGCCTCCCTGTCCATCACCAACTCCCGGAGTTTACTCAAACTCCTGTCCATCGCGTTGGTGATACAATCCAGCCATCTCATCCTCTGTCATCCCCTTCTCCTCCCGCCTTCAATCTTTCCCAGCGTCAGGGTCTTTTTCAATGAGCCAGTTTTTCGCATCAGGCGGCCAGAGTATTGGAGTTTCGGCTTCAGCATCAGTCCTTCCAATGAATATTCAGGACTGATTTCCTTTAGGATGGACTAAGACTCTAATAAACGTTTGTGGAATGACTGAATGGTAGGAACACAATAAATATTTGTCGAATAAACACACATATAGTATATGTGAGATACAGAGTTTGTTGAAGCAACTTATTCAGGAGGTTGTTGGGGAACAAAAATAGAAGAAAAAAAAAATCGATCTCATCTAAATCCACCATCCCCCGAAATCAAAACATTAAATCTTTCAGTACTCCCTCCTGCTGCGTTCTGGATCAAGGTGGAGTCAGAACATCAAGCTGTGATTGTTTTTCTGAAAAAGTTTTCCTTCTCTTGCAATGAGCATTTGCAGTTGCAGCCATTAGGCTCCTAGAGGCAGGAGTCTCATGCCCAAGTCCCTGCTGTCAGCGTGAAGGGCCGGATCCCATGCGCTTTGTTGATCCCTGCAGTGGAAGTGTGGAGTCTTAACCACTGGACCCACAGGGAAGTCCCCACCAAGAAGGACTTTTAAACCTCAGGAAGCAAGTGGTGAGGCCCTGGGATAGGTAGGGACCCCAAAGCCCTGAAGTTACCCCCAAATATGTCCACACACATGGGGACTGGCCCCAGAGAAAAGAGATGGAAAAATAGTCTTACTTGGGGCCAGAGTCTAGAAAGCTGTGAAAAGCTAGGGAAATCCATTTTGAGTAACAGCTTTAAAGAAGAGAAAATGAAAGCGGTTAATCATAGGATGAACTTTCTTAGACAAAAATGGCAATTCAGGTAGAAAGACACATTTACAGACTCTGAAGTACGCACAGCTGACATCTCATGGGGGCGGGGGTCTGGTGATTAAATCAGAAGCTACCATCTGCATCCCTGGGAACTTACAAGCTAAAAATGGGGACTAGACCTTATTTATGAAATACACAGAAAATCATTCTATAGGAGCCAGATGAAAAGACAGCAGTTCCAAATAGTTCATGCTGGTATTTGTCTTTGAGGTTTCATCTGAAAACGGAGTATGCCTGAAATTCTCAGAATTTATAAAATTTATGAAATACATAATAATACGATATAGACTGTAAATGGGAAAATAATCAATAAATATATAAACATATCCTCTGCTGCTGCTGCGAAGTCACCACAGTCGTGTCCGACTCTGTGCGACCCCATGGACGATAGCCCACCAGCCCCTCTGTCCATGGGATTTCCCAGATAAGAATACTTGAGTGGGTTGCCATTTCCTTCTCCAGGGGATCTTCCTGACCCAGGTACTGAACCCATGTCTCCTGCATTGGCAGGTGGATGTTTTACTGCTCAGCCATCAGGGAAGCCCTTATGACTACAATAAATAATAATACGTACCATATATAATATTATGTAAGAATAAAGATCAAGAAATACATAGCAAGATATAAGTATTAAAATTGTGAGCTTGCTTTTTGCACTCATACCCACTTCTCTGTGGTATTAGGGGGCTTTAATTGGCAAATAAGAGAAAGCAAAACCGGTCCAGCTTAGGACAAAAGGGGATTTTACTTATTAATGTAGTATTTCTGCTCGGGGATGAGCAAGGTTGGGAACTTGTCCACCACCCTTTGGCCCCCAACGGAGAAGGCAATGGCACCCCACTCCAGTACTCTTGTCTGGAAAATCCCATGGATGGAGGAGCCTGGTAGGCTGCAGTCCATGGGGTCGCTGAGGGTCGGACATGACCAAGCGACTTCATTTTCACTTTTCACTTTCATGCACGGAGAAGGAAATGGCAACCCACTCCAGTGTTCTTGCCTGGAGAATCCCAGGGACAGGGGAGCCTGGTGGGCTGCCGTCTGCGGGGTCGCACAGAGTCGGACAGGACTGAAGCGACTTAGCAGCAGCAGCAGCCTTGGCCCCTGAAGCTTGGCCCTCCCAGACAGCATTCCTTCCAGCTCTGGCTGCGGATCCTGGGTCCTCAGCCAGATAAACGTGATGCCTCCCTCCCAAGTCTTCATGGCCTGATGCCCAGAGGGGCAAAGGAAGCATCTCTCTGTCCCAGCAGGGACATGTGAATTGTGGACGAGCTGGCTGGCTCTGCTTGGTCACATGTCCTTCCCTCGCCCTCTGGGTTGGCAAGAGCGGGGAGGACCCTGATTGGCCGGGACTGCATCGTTGTTGCCACCTCCTTGGGGCACTGAGGCTCAGAACCACACCAGCCTGGGGAGCAACAGCTTCTCAAAGGAACAGGGAAGGAGAACAGCAATCTTAATCTCAGCCCTTTTTTCACCATGCTAACAAAAGACATTTTTTCTCCATAAATGATGCAAAGCACCGCTTTTTAAAGAACATTTATGAAAGCTTTTCTCCTGGATATTTCCATAAACCAGGTGTTTTGCATTCCAGTCAAAGACTTGGATGAAAAATTCCCCAACCTAAAGATCAGCTTATTTCTTATTTTAGGAGCAGTTGCTAAAATGTGGGCTCTGACAGTAAACTGAAAAACGTCTGCACAGCAAAGGAAACCATCAAAATGAGAAGGCAACCAATGAGAATAGGAGGAGATATTTGCAAGTCTTATATCTGATCAGGGCCTAGTATCTGACATATGTAAAGAACTCATACAGATCAATAGCAAGCAATCTGATTTTAGAAAAGGGCAGAAGATATGAAGAGACATTTTTTTCACAGACAATATAAAGATGACTGAGACATAGAAGAAAAGATGCTCAATATCAGTAATCATCAGGGAAATGCAAATCAAAACACAATGAGTTGTCATCTCACACCTGTTAGAATGGTTATTATAGTATTTTAAAAGACAAGAAATAACAAATGTTGTCCAGGGTACGGAGAAAGGGGACACTCTCGCACTGTTGGTGGGAGTATAGATTGGTGCAGACACTAGGGAAGACAATATGGAGGTTCCTCAAAAAAATTAAAAATAGAACTACCATATGATCCAGCAATTCCACTCCTGAGTATTTACCTGAAAAGAATGAAAACACTCATTTGAAAAGCTATATGCACTCACATGTTCACTGCAGCATTATTTACAATAGCCAAGACATGCAAACAAACTCAGTATCCACCAACAGATGAGTGCATACAGAAAACGTTTACATACATACAATCTCATACTTTCTCTATATGTACATATTAAATATTACTCAGCCATAAAAAAGAGTGAAATATTGCCATTGAGGGCACTATGGTGAATGAAATAAGTCAGACAGAGAAAGGCAAATATCACATGATCTCACTTATATGTGGAATCTAAAAACAACAACAACAGAGCTCATATATACAAAGAGAAGATTGGTAGTTGCCAGAGGCAGGGAGGGGAGGTTGTTGGGTGAATGGCTGAAGGGGCTCAAAAGGTACAAAGTTCCAGTTTTAAAATAAGTCATGGTGACGGACGTAATGTGCAGCATGGTCACTATAGTCTACAACCTTGTATTACACAGTTGAAAGATGTTAAGACAGTAGATCTTAGAAGTTTTCATCACAAGAAAAAAGTTTCTAACTATAGATGGTGATGGGTGTTAACTAGACTTAATACGGTGGTCTGTTCAGCAATATATAAAAACATTGAATCGTTATATTGTACCCTTGAAACAAGTATAATGTTACATGTTCAACAGACCTCAATTAAAAATGGAACAAAACAAACAACAACAAAACATGGGCTCCGAAGTCAGACAAACCTAGATTTAAATCTTGTTTCTGCTGTGGAGTGCAGCAACTTGGGAACATTACTTAGGTCGTGTTGGCCTCACTTTCCTTGTCTGTAAAATGGGGTAAAATTACACCCCTCTTAGTTTTATGATAAAGATTAGATAAGATTACATGTGTTAGGAAATATCACAGGGTCTCAGTAGATGTTCTTTTATTTATCTTCCCCTTCGAGTACTAAATGGGCAGTTCTTTACCCCTTGGGAAGTCTTAACAAAAGTTTGTTTCTTTCCCATGTAACAGTCAGCAGTTCAGGGCTGTTTGGTCATCTTACTTCCTCGATGGCTACTGGACCATATCTGTGTCCTAAGAGCCTGCTCCAATGCCTGTCATCTCCTTCCAGCAAAGGAAAGGTGGAAAGGACTGGGAATGGAGAGGGGATCATCCTTCCAATTCTTTGAGGGCCAGGTCAAGAAATGACTCCCCTCACTTCTGCCAACAGTTCCCTAGTCACATGACCAAGCCCACTGCAAAGGAGCCTGGGAAACACAGTCTCTAGCCAGAGGGCCCTGTTGCCAGCTACAATGTTACAGCGTGAAAGGCTAGAAGAACCCAAATTAGGGGACCATCAGCTGCCTACCAGAGCCTCTCAGGACCTCATTAAAAAGGCAGGAGTGATTGTTACCTTTCGAGAGGGCTTTTGCTGGATTCTCGCAGCAGCAGGGCATGATACAAAGCCAAACTCCCCACGAACCAGAAGGGAATTTAGGAAATGATTCAAGCTCCCTGGGTGACTCATATATTGAACATCCTGGAGAGAAAAGTAGCCATACACCCATTTGAGGCTTGGGGTTTAGTTTATAATAATAATAATGACTTTGGCACAGAAAACTTCCTGAGGGTTAATGAATGACTGGCTTCGATTAATAGCCCAAATCGCTGCCTGAAGTCTATCAACTCCTTCCAGCTTCATTTAATCTACAGGAAATTCTTTGTACACCCAGCTATTACTGCTTCAATCTCACAAAATAAAAATGAAAGGATGCTTCATTGGAACTTGGTGGGGAGGGGGAAACTTGGTCCCCATTGTGTGTGGCCTCCAGGCTATTATTACTTTTTTTCAGGCAAATTTCCTGCTTTTTTTTTTTCCTTCTCTTTCTGGCTTCCATTTGCTTCAGTGGCAGCAACAGCAGCAGCAGCTGGCCCTCTAGATTAGCTTTAATCCCCTTGCTATTTATAGCACACTCTGTAAACCTCATCATACTTGTGATTCCCTATTTAAACGTGTCTTCCTCACTAGATTTGGAGCTCCATGAGGTCAGAGGTAGAACAGACTCTGGACTCGGCACGGCCTGGCCACAGCCCGGCTCAGTAACCACCTGTTGAATTTAACCAAACAGAGTAGTTACTGAATTCTGAACAACTTGCCACCAGTCCCAGTGCATGCCTCCAACCCAACCTGGGAATCTCTGCGTTTAGCTGGATTTAAGATAGAGCACTTTTAGCCCATCAAAATTTAATCAGAGTTTCCCAAAATAACAACTTGAAACAGGCAAGTTTGTAGAAATCGCTGTAGAAGATAATGTCTAATGCCATCAAGCTGTCAACTGTGAAGAGAAACCAGGGACATGCTAACGTAACTGGTGATTCTTCCTGCCTGTAGGGATGCCCACTTCTTCCCTGGCCACCAGTTCTCTTCCAGTAGATGTCATTGACAAATTAAGCGTGTTTCCCATGGCAAAGTTCTCTGGTTTAGGGAATTAGAGTTAGGGGTGCCACTAGATTTCCTCTACCATGGTATTTAAGCTCCTACCTTCCTTTTTTTTTAAAAAAAAAAAAAAGACTTGTTTATTCATGGCTGTGCTGGGTCTTTGTTGCTGCGCATGGGATTTCTCTAGTTATGGAGAGCAGGAGCTACGGTCTAGTTCCAGTGTTCAGGCTTCTCGTTGCAGTGACTTCTCTTTCGGAGCACAGACTCTAGGTTCGTGGGCTTCAGTAGTTGTAGGTCTCGGGCTCTGGAGCTGTGGGGCACAGGCTTAGCTGCCCACGTGGGATCTTCCCAGACCAGGGACTGAACCTGTGTCCATTGCGTTGACAGGTAGATTCTTAACCACTGGACCACCAGGAAAGCCCCCAAACTCCTACAGTCTTGTCCGGCACACAGTTGGCATCCATGAGGACCTGCTAAGTGAAAGAAGAAGGCCCCAAGCAAAGCTCTCCCCAGCACATCTTGCCGTTGCCTCTTGGTGAGCCAAGCAAATGCAGTGGTATTGGCAGGACCTCGTCTCAGTGGAGGATGGCCACCCAGGTCATCCATAATCTACCTTGATTCCACACTGGTCCCTCAAAGTGAGCTTCAGACAGCTCTCCACCTCAATCTTCTAATTAAAACAAGTCAGGACTTCCCTGGTGGTCCAGTGGTTAAAACTCCTCACTCCCAATGCAGGGGGCCCAAGTTGGATCCCTGTTCGGGGAACTAGAACCCACATGCTCTAGGACCTGGCACAATCGACTTCAACAACAACAAAAAAGCCAAGCGAGTCCCAGCTACAGAAAAGCCCTGGCAACAGAGGAGGTGCTGGTGGCTTTAAAACCAGCAGTGGAGACTGAGTTAAAGAAACAGGAAGCCTGGCACAGTCAGCCGGGGGTGGGGGGTGGGGGGGCGGTGGCGGGCGGTGGGGGGAGGTTAGGTGGGAATAGGATTAAGGGTTTAGAAAATGCGTGTTTCCTTCTGTTGTCCTCTCAAGAGCTGATAAGGGGATTTCAGAGTTTTTGAGGTGGAGGGAGCTTTGGAAAAGAATGAGGGTGCTTAATCAACTAAAGAGACTTTCCCAACTCACCTTTCTCAGTGTTTGTTACACGGTATGTTTCCCCAAGGCAAAGGTGCCAAAAGTAGAAATCAAAGCCCATCACGTTATGCTTGGGCACACTGTCGTCTTCTGGCTAGGGGTCTTTGACTTTTGTTTTTCTCTTCAACCCAGGACACGGAGTGTGCCGTGATCTCTCAGATAATACCATGATATTGTGTCCAAGTAATATGCATCCTAGACAGAGAAACCTGGAGTGCTATAGTCCACGGGTTACAAAGAGTTGGACACAACTGAGCGACTGAACAACACTATGCATCTAAATAGACATCATTTGCACATAAACATAGAGATTATAAAGGCTAAGTGAGGTCAAAAGTTCTGTATCAAAGAGAGTAGCATGTAGCGACGTTTTCACATGTAAAGATCATTGATAGCTCAGCAAGACTTTCCTGATAAATTGCTTTCTCGGAAGATGAACCAAGGACAGATAGTTGCAATTCTTCTTGGAGAGCTTTCAGAAAGAGACGCTTTCCCCATTCCTTCTAGTAAGCAATGGAGACATTCCTTCACTTCTCTGGGCCTCAGAGTCCTTGTTAAGTGAAATAAGATAACTTTCTCAGCCTACTCTTTCTGGGTTTTCAGAAGAGCTAAAAATGAAAGAGAAAATTCAACAAGGTCAGGTGAGCAGGCATCAAGGCTGGGCTCTGGCACAAAAGTGATCAGCATCTATTTATGGATGAGCTTGCCTTCTCACCTCCTTCAGGAAAGCCAAATGTTGAAGTTCAGGACCTCCCATATTGCAGTCCTGGCTGCAATTCCATACTACTCACATTCTGTTATTTAGCAGGACTCTCAAGGATCTTTGCTTTCTTGCAAACCTTACTTTTAGTCCACTGCTGGAGGTGAGCACATGGGATCGAGAAGGCCATCACTTTATATCACAATACGAGGACTGCAATGTGGGCAGAGAAAAACACAGCCCAAACCTGAGCTTAATGACATCTTTTAAAAAAGCTACTGGTCCTAGTCACGTTTTTATTTGGTGTGTCTCAATTTCCTATTGGCTATAGTTTAAGGAATGAATGCAATTCGATGATATGCTTTCAGATGCTTCCCTCTCCCCCTGCTAGTGTCCTGCGTGCCTTGTGTGCATGCACATACACACACACATGCCCAGTTGCTCAGTCGTGTCCAACTCTTTGCAAGCGCATGGACTGTAGCCCGCCAGCTCCTCTGTCCATGGGGATTCTCCAGGCAAGAATACTGGAGTGGGTTGCCATTTCCTCCTCCAGGGGATTTTCCCAACCCAGGGATTGAACCTGTGTTTCCTGCATTGCAGGCAGATTCCTTACCGCTGGGCCACGGGGGAAGCCACACACACACACTTGCATGCTTACTTAATTTATCTGTTTTCCAATTATTGCACCTGAACTGCTGCAGTCTCAGAAGCAGCATGAAATAGCAGAAAGAATGTGAGGCTTAGAACCAAAAGGCCAGAGTGTGAATTCCAGCTCCACTTACCTGCTGGGTGGCTCAAAGGACTCACAGCAAAGCTCTCTGTTTACTCATTTTGTTAGTTTCCTACTGCTATACATTACTGCAAATGTGGGCTTGAAATAAGACTCATTTGTCCTCTTAGAATTCTGGAGATCAGAAGTTCTGCAACTGACTTCACTGGGCTGCAGTGCTCTGTTGGCAGGCCCACGGTCCTTCCAGGGGCTCCAGCGGGGAGTCAGTTTCTTTGCTTCCTCCGGCTTCGAATGCCACATTTCCTGCATTTCGTGGTTTTTGGCTCCCTCCTCCATCTTCAAAGCCAGCAGCTTAACATCTTGCTTCAGTGGTCACATTGCCTTCTTTCCTGTCGAATCTCCCCCTTACCTACCTTTTTTTTTTTTCTTTCTTTCTGACCATGCTCTGTGGTATGTGGGATCTTAGATCCCTGACCAGCGATCGAACCCGTGCCCCCTGCAGTGGAAGCCTGGAGTCTTAACAACTGGACCACCAGTGAAGTCCCTCCCTCCACCTTCCTTTTATAAGAAGATTTGTGATGGTATTTAATGCCCATCTGGATAATCCAGGATAATAGCTTCAAGACCTTTAACTTGATCACATCTGCAACAGCTCTTTTTCCACATAAGGTAATAGTCACAGAGTCCAGGAATGAGGGCATGGACATCTTTGGGGGACATTTCAGCCTTCCGTACTCATTTATTAAGATAGTAACTCCTATCCTAAAGGACACAGAAGTTTGTTTTTATTTAGTTTTTATTTTCAGCTGTGCTGGCTCTTAGTTGCGGCACTCAGGCTTTTGCTTGTGGTGTGTAGGCTTTCTCTCGTTGTGGCACACGGGCTTCAGTTTCTCTGCAGCATGTGGGATCTTAGTTCCCCATCCATGAATTGAACCCGCATCCCCTGCATTGGCAGGTGGATTCTTAGCCACTGGACTAGGGAAGTGGGAAGTCCCAGGACACAAAAATTTTTAAAGGCAAATGCACTCAGTAGAGTTCAATAAATGCCATTTAGTTTGGAAGAGGGAGAGATTGCCTTCCCACTGGTCAGTCTCTACTGATGGACGCAGTTAAGAATGAGAGAGCCACAAGGAGACCCAACCAGTCCATCCTAAAGGAAGTCAACCCTGAATATTCACCGGAAGGACTGATGCTGAAGCTGAAGCTCCAATATTGTGGTGAGCTGATGTGAAGAGCCAACTCCTTAGAAAAGACCCTGATGCTGGGAAAGATTGAAGGTGGAGGAAAAGATGGAACAGAAGATGAGATGGTTGGATGGCATTACTGACTCAATGGACACAGTAAACTCAGGGAGATGGTGAAAGACAGGGAAGCCTAGCATGCTGCAGTCCAGGGGGTCACAAAGAGTTGGATACAACTCAGTGACTGAACAACGACCATGTTAAAGGGAGCAAAAGCATGAGGGAAAAAATATATTTTTCTAGGACATGTATGTAAAGATATAAAAAAAAGAAAAGTTATTTTCACAAGCCCAATTTATTTTCTAAACACACAATGCTATTCTACTTACCATGGCAGTTAGTATGACAATATTTTTAATGCCTCTCATCCCTATTTACTAATGTTTTGGTCTTTGTTATGGGTTTTTTTGGTTGTTTTGCTTTGTTTAATTTGTTTGTAATTTGATTAACAGAAATATATTTAAATCTACAAAAAAAAAAAAGAATGACAGAGCCAGGGCTGATGTGGACTAGGGAGTGACTAAGGGCTGAGTTGGCTATAGATGCCAGTGATCTTAGCCACAGAATGACTCCAGGAACAAAGTTCAGAGGAAGGCAGAAGAGGCTCCAGGAAAAAGACCCAGGGGTTTCCCTGGTAGTCCAGTGCTTAGGACTCGGGGCTCTCACTGCAGTTGAGTTGATTCAATCCATGGTCGGGGACCTAAGATCCCATCAGATCCCGCAAGCCATGCCCCCCGACAAAAAAAGACACCTAGATGCTCATGATCATAGTGTCAAGGCTTGCTGACCTTGTTTGACCTTGATGTGGATTCATTTCTCCCAAGTGGGAAGATTATTATTTTTACCAACTATTTTTGCCAAATAGTGTTTTCCTGGTGGCTCAGTGGTAAAGAATCCACCTGCCAATGCAGGAGACACAGGAGACATGGGAAGATCCCCTGGAGAAGGAAATGGTAACCCACTCCAGTAGTCTTGCCTGGAAAATCCCATGGACAATGGCGGCTGGTGGGCTATAGTCCATGCGGGGCTCACAAGGAGTTAGACATGACTGAGCACATGCACTTGTAATATGTAGTTACCCTATGATGCTGGGGGATGTCAGGCTGAAAACCACCATCAAGAAGAGTCTTCATGCATTTGGGGCTCCAGCTCCAGCCACATTAGCAAACATCTTCTTCCTTTTCCTTGAGCTGGATGTTCACCAGGCAGTTATGATGTTATTATACCGGAAGAGGAGACACACAAACATCTTTTGTTCTGCAGAAGGCAGTGTGGTCATGTGCCCAGTGGGCTATTAATCCTTACTTAATCCTTCTTCCCCAGGAAGCTTTATTATCCTGGGGAATGTAAGTACTGTTTGGCATCCGTAGGGCAAGAAGCTGGGCCAGTGGGTGCGGCCACTTCCCTAGAATTCTGTCACCCTCCTTCTGGCCTCTGGGGTAGAACTGCCAGTGCTCAGAGATGGAGGTATGTTGGGAATTCCATGGGAGCAGCCAGGAAGAATGCGATCACAGGCCTACAGTCGGGAAAGGGGACAAGGCCTGGTGAGGAGCTCCCCTAGGGTACACGTGGGTCCCCCAGGTTCAGTCATGAGATGAGGAGTTGCCATTGGACTCCCACCCGATGCACCTGTGAATTCTAATCACAAGAGCTTGATGTATTTATCGTTTGATGAATTGCCTGAGCCTGACTGATACTGTTTCAGTTTCTGTAAGGGAGAAGGGCTTCCCAGGTGTCACTAGTGGTAAAGAACCCACCTGCCAATGCAGGAGACCTTTAGAGACACAGGTTCAATCCCTGGGTCAGGAAGATCCCCTGGAGAAGATAATGGTAACCCACTCCAGTATTCTTGCTGGAGAATCCCATGGACAGAGGAGCCTGGCAGGCTACAGTCCATGGAGTCACAAAGTCGGAGTCAACTGAAGCAACTTAGCAGGCACACACTTGAGGGAGTGAAATGAGGCCCCCATGAGGCTCTTATTCCCTTTCCAGGTGCTTCTCCAGATGGCCCTCTGTGGACCCTTCAGGTAACTCAGCAGGTGACTGAGATGCAATGTCAGAGGTCTCTTTCTTTGTTCTTCACCCCACAGGAACCAGACCCAGAGAACTTGAGTAGTTTCTCAGAGTCACACAGACTCAGACTCAGATTCAGACCCAGAGCTGACTGTGGCTTAGATCATGAACCCCTTATTGCCAAATTCAGACTTAAATTGAAGAAAATAGGGAAAACCACTAGACCATTCAGGTATGAGCTAAATCAAATCCCTGATGATTATACAGTGGAAGCGACAAATAAATCCAAGGGATTAGATTTGATAGACAGAGTGCCTGAAGAACTATGGACCTATTGTATAGGAGGCAAGGATCAAGACCATCCCCAAGAAAAAGAAATGCAAAAAGGCAAAATGGTTATCTAAGGCGGCTTTACAAATAGCTGAGAAAAAAGAGACACAAAAGGCAAAGGAGAAAAGGAAAGCTATACCCATCTGAATGCAGAGTTCCAAAGAACAGCAAGGGAGATAAGAAAGCCTTCCTCAATGATCAATACAAAGAAATAACGGAAAACAACAGAATGGGAAAGACTAGAGATCTCTTCAAGAAAATGAGAGATACCAAGGGAACATTTCATGCAAAGATGGGCACAATAAAGGACAGAAATGGTAGGGACTGTTAGAAGCAGAAGATATTAAGAAAAGGATGCAAGAATACACAGAAGAACTGTGCAAAAAATATCTAATGACCCAGAAAACCATGATGGTGTGATCACTCACCTAGAGCCAGACATCCTGGATTGTGAAGTCAAATGGGCCTTAGGAAGCATCACTATGAACAAAGCTAGTGGACATGATGGATTCCAGTTGCCCTAATTCAAATCCTCAAAGATGATGCCATGAAAGTGCTGCATTCAATATGCCAGCAAATTTGGAGAACTCAGCAGTGGACACAGGACTGGAAAGGTCAGTTTTCATTCCAATCCCAAAGAAAGGCAATGCCAAAGAATGCTCAAACTACCACACAATTGCACTCATCTCACATGCTAGCAAAGCAATGCTCAAAATTCTCCAAGCCAAGCTTCAACAGTACGTGAACCATGAACTTCCAAATGTTTAAGCCGGTTTTAGAAAAGGCAGAGGAACCAGAAATCAAATTGCCAACATCTGTTGGATCATAGAAAAAGCAAGAGAGTTCCAGAAAAACATCTACTTCTGCTTTATTGATTATGCCAACGCCTTTGACTGTATGGATCACAACATACTGTGGAAAATTCTTCAAGATATGGGAATACCAGACCACCTTACCTGCCTTCTGAAAAATCTGTATGCAGGTCAAGAAACAACAGTTAGAACCAGACATGGAACAACGAACTGTTTCCAAATTGGGAAAGGAGTACATTGAGGCTGTATATTGTCACCTTGCTTATTTAACTTATATGCAGAGTACATCATGCAAAATGCTGGGCTGGAAGAAGCACAAGCTGGAATCAAGATTACCAGGAGAAATATCAATAACCTCAGATACGCAGATAACACCACCCTTATGGCAGAAAGTGAAGAGGAACTAAAGAGGCTCTTGATGAAAATGAAAAAGAGAGTGAAAAACCTTGCTTGGAACCCAACATTAAAGAAACTAAGATCACAGCATCGAGTCCCATCCTTCATGGCAAACAGATGGGGAAACAATGGAAACAGTGACAGATTTTATTTTCTTGGGCTCCAAAATCACTGCAGATGGTGACTGCAGCCATGAAATTAAAGATGCTTACTCCTTGGAAGCAAAGCTATGACCAACCTAGACAGCAAATTAAAAAACAGAGACATCACTTTGCTGACAAAAGTCTGTCTAGTCAAAGCTATGGTTTTTCCAGTAATCAAGTATGGATGTGAAAGTTGGACCATAAAGAAGGTTGAGTGCCAAAGAACTGATTCTTTTGAACCATGGTATTGGAGAAGACTCTTGAGAGTCCATGGGACTGCAAGAAGATCAACCTAGTCAATCCTAAAGGAAATCAATCCTAAATATTCATTGGAAGGACTGATGCTGAAGCTGAAGCTCCAATACTTTGACCACCTGATGAGCAGACTCATGGAAAAGACCCTGATACTGGGAAAGATTGAAGGTGGGAGGAGAAGTGGACGACAGAGGATGAGATGGTTGGATGGTATCACTGACTCGGACATGAGTTTGAGCAAGCTCCAGGAGTTGGTGATGTGGACAGGAAGGCCTGGCGTCCTGCAGTCCATGGGGTCACAGAGTCGAAGAGAACTGAGTGACTGAACTGAACTGAACTGATCATTCCTAAAGGATATTTTCTCTAGATACAGAATTCTGGGCTAACAATTCTTTAACCACTTTACTATTCTAATGTTTTCTGGCCTCTGTGGTTTCTGGTGACAAATCCTCAGTCATAGTTCCCCTATATATATATACATGCAGGAGACATAAGAAATGTGGGTTCGATCCCTGGGTCAGGAAGATCCCCTGGGGGCAGGGCATGGCAACCCACTCTAGTATTCTTGCCTGGGCAATCCCATGGACAGAACAGTCCATAGGATCACAAAGAATCGGAGTCGATTGAAGCAACTTAGCATGCATGTGTGTGTGTGTGTATATATATATATATATTCACAACTCTTTACCAACGAGCCCCTGGGGAAGCCCCATATATGATATGTTACTTATTTCTGGCTGCTTTCAAGAATTTTCCATCACATTTCGTTTTCAACTGATTACGACATGTTTAGGCATAATTTCCATTTTGTTTATCCTGTTTGAGGTCTACTGAGCTTCTTGCATCTACAAATATATATTTTTCACCAAATTTAGGATATCTCAGTAATTAATTCTTCACATATTTTGTTTCCACTTTGGTTTCCTTCCTCTCTTCTTTTGGTGCTCCAACAACAAGAATGTTAGAAATATTTATCATTGTTCCACAGGCTGCTGAGATTGTTAAATTTGTTTTTAATCATTTTTGTCTTTATCCTTCAGATTTAATAGTTGTTTAATTTATCTTCAAGTTGACTGACTTTGCCATCTCCACTCTGCTACTGAATCCATTCAATGAATATTTTAATTTCAGATATTGCTATTTTTGTCTCTAAAATTCCTCTTGCACTCTTTTTTAGTGGTTTCTGTTATCTGCTGACCACTTCTACTTTCCATTTGAGGGTGTTAACCTTATGGGCCTGGTTCTAATAACTATTTACGACATATACTTAAAGTATTTGTCTGATGATTGCAACATCTGCGCCATCTCAGGGTCAGCATCATTAATTGCCTTTTCCTTGGAGAAATGGTGTCATTTTCCTGGTTCTTTGTATGTCAAGTAAGTTTGCACTGTATCCTGTACATTTTTAATATTATGCTGTAAAACTCTAATCCTGTTTAAAACAAGTGAAAAACTTCCACAGAATGCTGACTTTTGTTCTGTTGTGTTTATTCTGTTTATACAGGCAGCCGACCCATTTGGGTTCAGATCATAAGTGCTGTCTTGTCTTCTGTTTCTGGGGTCCCTTTGTCAGGTCAGTGGTCAAAACCTTTGCAGCACTGGACATTCTGCCAGTGTCTGCCCTGGACATTCGCAACTCTGGGCCAAGCTCAAGGTTTGTGTGGGTTCACACAGAATTATCCAGCTTGCTCATCCTACTTCATAGCTCTCTGGACTCCCTTTTCTTGTCTTCTGGCAAGAAGATAAGATTTTTCTCAGAATTTATGATCACAACTAGACTGCCTTCTGATCAAAGTTGGGACATGAAAGGAGGAAAAATGAGAAATTTACCCCTGAATGAGTCATTCTTCAAGTTTTGTCTCCCCTTGCCAATCTGACTGCTGTTACCTGAAAGTCCTCTGGTAGTGACTCATTTTGTCCGGCGTTTTGGCTGTGATCAGTGGGAGAGATAGACTTAAGAGGGTACACTCCAGGAGAGGAATCTGCACCAGGAGAGGAAGCTGATGTTTCTTGCATTGAAGTTATTTTTAAAAGCACTTCAGATACTTTTGGATATACCTAATATATCCTTCTCTCATCCCTTTTCCTCCTTTCATGTCCAGAAAAACACCAGCCTGAACTTGGACTTCATTGCTCCCATGTGTTTCATGATTTGAATATGTATAATACAAAGATTGTGTAGTATAGTCTTACAACTTTTATAAACATTATGTAAAATGGCCTTATAACGTAAATGCCTAGTATACAGTCAACTTCTATAAATGTTCCATAGCTGCTGCTGCTAAGTCGCTTCAGTCATGTCCGACTCTGTGCGACCCCATAGACAGCAGCCCACCAGGATCCCTTGTCCCTGGGATTCTCCAGGAAGGAAACCGGAGTGGGTTGCCATTTCCTTCTCCAATACAGGAAGGTGAAAAGTGAAAGCGAAGTCATTCAGTCCTGTCTGACTCTTAGCGACACCATGGACTGCAGCCTAGCAGGCCCCTCCGTCATGGGGTTTTCCAGGAAAGAGTACTGGAGTGGGGTGCCACTGCCTTCTCCCCATAGTTGCTTAGAAAGAACATATAAGCTCTATTGTTGATGTAGAACTACATGTGTGATTATTGCTCAAAGGCTCTCCAGGGGATGCAGCGCCTGCCAGCGCAGGAGACGTAAGAGACCCAGGTTTGACCCCTAAGTAGGGAAGATCCCCTGGAGAAGGGAATAATTACCTGCTCCAGTATTCTTGCCCGGAGAATTTCACGGACAGAGGAGCCTGGTGGGCTACAGCCCATACGGCAAAGAGTCAGTCAAGACTGAAGCGACTTCGCACACACGCAGGCTTTCACCGCATTGTTCAAATCTCCTAAAATCTTACTAATTTTCTGTTTTCCTGCTTTATCGATTACTATGGAAGATATGTTAAAATATCCCACCATGACTATGAATTTGCCCATATTTCCCTATAATTATGTAAGTTTCTGCAATATATATTTTAAGGTGACCTTATTAGGTGCAATCCAGGGGGATATATCTTGTGTGTGTGTGTGTGTGTGTGTGTGTGTGTGTGTGTGTGTATGTTAGTCGCTCAGTCGTGTCCGACTCTTTGCGACCCCATGAACCCACCAGGCTCCTCTGTCCATGGAATTCTCCAGGCAAGAACACTGGAGTGGGTGGCCATTCTTTTCTTTAAATTTACTTATTTATTATTTATTGTCGGCTGCAGTGGGTCTTTGTTGCTGTGTGCACACCGGCTTTCTCTAGTTGAGGTATTCGGGGATTACTCTCCAGTTGGCGGTGCTCAGCTTCTCACTGCCCGTGGTTTCTCATGTTGCAGAGCACAGGCTCCAGGGCAGGGGGGCTTCAGCGCTTGTGGCACACGGGCTCAGCGCTTGTGGTGCATGGGCTCAGCCACTCTGCGACATGTGGAATCTTCCCAGATCAGGGATCGAACCCATGTCCCCTGCATTGGCAGGTAGATTCTTTACCACTGAGCCATCAGGGAAGTCCCAGGGGGATTGATCTTAACGAATTGTTTCTTTTATCATGTGTAGTGAGTATTTTTCTCCCCAATAGTGCTTTTATATGTAAAGACTATTTTGTCTCATATTATTGTAGCTACACTAGCTTTCTCTTGATTTGTGTTCTGTTGGTATGTGTTTTCTCACTATTTTATTTACTCTTGAATAATGAATTCTACATGTAATACTTACAATGATTACTCATATATTTAGGCTTATTACTATTGCTTTATTTTGTACTTTTCTCCTTACCCTACCTTTTCTTTTTCTTTTCTCTTTTTCTCCTTCTATTGGGTTGTTGTTGCTGCTGCTGCTGCTGCTGCTAAGTTGCTCAGTCGTGTCTGACTCTGTGCGACCCCATAGACGGCAGCCCACCAGGCTCCGCTGTCCCTGGGATTCTCCAGGCAATAACACTGGAGTGGGTTGCCATTTCCCTCTCCAATGCATGAAAGTGAAAAGTGAAAGTGAAGTTGTTCAGTCGTGTCCGGCTCTTTGAGACCCATGGACTGCAGCCAACCAGGCCCCTCCGTCCTTGAGATTTTTCAGGCAAGAGTACTGGAGTGGGGTGCCATTTCCTTCTCCATTGGGTTGTTGAGTTTTCTTGATTTTTCTTTCCATTTATGCTACAGACATATATTTTTAAAATTCTGCTCAGAACTTATTGGGCTTCTTGATCTCATAGGAATCAAGTCTTTAATTCTAAAAAAATTTTAGCCATTATCACTTTGAGAATTGCTTCTCCCTCATGATCTATCTCCTTTTTGGAAATCCCATTATACGTGTATTGAAAATCTCTTCCTATCCTACTTGTCTTCTCAGCTCAGCTCAGCTCAGCTCAGTCACTCAGTTGTGTCTGACTCTTTGCAACCCCATGGACAGCAGCACGCCAGGCCTCCCTGTCCATCACCAACTCCCAGAGTTTACTCAAATTCATGTCCATTGAGTTGATGATGCCATCCAATCATCTCATCCTCTGTCATCCCCTTCTCCAGCCTTCAATCTTTCCCAGCATCAGGGTCTTTTCCAAATGAGTCAGTTCTTCACACCAGGTGGCCAAAGTATTGGAGTTTCAGCTTCAGCATCAGTCCCTCTAATGAATATTCATGACTGATCTCCTTTAGGATAGACTGGTCTTAACCTTTCATATTTCCCATCTCTTAGCCTCTCTGAGCTGCTTTCTGTGGGATATCCTCTACTCTACCTTCCAGTTTCCAAATTCTCCTTCAGGTTTGTGTGACTTGTCCACCGACTCTTTAATGACCATATACTTTTCATTTTTTGTTAGTCCTATTAGATTCCTTTTTCAGAACTGCTTCATTCTTTTTAACAATGTCTAATTCTCTTTATATATGTTTAATACCTTCTGTTAAGTCCTTACTCATTTTAAATATATTTATTTTATAATTTATTTGATGGTCCTATTAGCTTAAGTTGTTAGGACCTAATCTCCCAGTGGTCATTTGCTGGCCCCAGCTCATGCTGGATTGCAGTCTTAGTTTGTGAAATCATATTTACTATGCTTCTATTTTAGCAATCTAGAGCTCCCTCGATTGAGGGCATATTCTCTGAGGAGGTTTTTTATTTGCTTCTCACAGGCATTTCAGGGATATTAGTACTGCTTGGGAACAGTTTTATATTAATTTCTCAGCTTGGTAATTCCCAGACCAAATGTACAGTGTACATTTAAACCCTGAACCTATATGAGCAATTTACAGTAATATCAATAAAACATCAAATACCTAGGCACTAATGTAATGAAAGTTGTACAAGAGCTTTTCCATGTGTATACATTGGAAGATTCAAAATTATAAAGACATAAACACTCTACAATTTGATATAGTTAGAGTTTTCAAAGTAGTCATAATTTTTTTTAAATCCCAGAAGGTTTAGTGACTACACATGGAAATCAAAAAGTTGATTCTAAACTGTACATGTAAATGCAAAGGATCAAGAAGAACCAAGACAAGCTTGAAGAAAAAGACTCTCTCTACCTGATATCAAGACTTATTATAAAGCTAGGTAACAATATACAATGTGATATTGTCACAAGGGTAAATAAACTGACTAGTGGAAGAGAATTCAGAAACTGACCAATATGTATATGGTCACTTGATTTATGGCAAAGATGACAATGCAGTCCAAGGGAGGAAAGAATACAATTTTTAATTAAATGTTGGAATCAACTGGGTAACTAGATGGGGAAAAGTAATATCAACCTATATATATACAAAAAAAATCTATACAAAAAAATGAATTCCAGATAGAATGAAAGATAATAAAGCTTCTAAAAGAAAACATAGGAAATATCTTTATTACTTTGGAGAAAAACAAGCATTTCTTAAATGGGTCATATAAAGCAAGTGCTATGAAGAAAAGTCTGATAATTGGACTTTATTGTTAAAAAGCAGAGACATTACTTTACCAACAAAGATCCATCTAGTCAAGGTTATGGTTTTCCCAGTAGTCATGTATGGATGTGAGTGTTGGACTATGAAGAAAGCTGAGCACAGAAGAATTGATGCTTTTGAACTGTGGTGTTGGAGAAGACTCTTGAGAGTCCCTTGGACTGCAAGCAGATCCAACCAGTCCATCCTAAAGGAGATCAGTCCTGGGTGTTCATTGGAAGGACTGATGCTGAAGCTGAAACTCCAATACTTTGGCCACCTGATGTGAAGAGCTGATCCATTTGAAAAGACCCTGTTGCTGGGAAAGATTGAGGGCAGGAGGAGAAGGGGACAGCAGAGGATGAGATGGTTGGATGGCATCACTGACTCAATGGACATGGGTTTGGGTGGACTCCAGGAGTTGGTGATGGACAGCGAGGCCTGGCGTGCTGCAGTTCATGGGGTCACAAAGAGTCAGACATGACTGAGCGAGTGAACTGAACTAAAACTCAGGGATGTCTGTTCATCAAAAAACATCACTAGGAGAGTGAAAAAGCAAGTCATGAGAAATGATACTTGCAATATGTATACCTGACAGAGATCTATATTTGAAGTAGATAAAGAACAATAAATCAAGTAAGAAAGAACAGAAAAATTAATAAAATACTTGAACAGGCATTTCATAAAAGCATATACAAAACTGCCAAAATACTTATGAAAAAGTATTCATTCTCATTAGTCATCATAGAATCACAAATTTAACCAGAATGGCTCAAATGAGGCAGAGAGGAAAAGACAATATCAACTGTTGAGGAGAATATGGAGCAACCGGAATGCTCATGCACTGGGAACTTAAAATGGTCAACCACTTCAAAAACTGTATAGAAGTGTCCTCCAAATGTGAGTTTATGAATACCTAAGGTCTGTATGCAGGTCAGGAAGCAACAGTTAGAACTGGACATGGAACAACAGACTGGTTCCAAATAGGAAAAGGAGTACATCAAGGCTGTATATTGTCACTCTGCTTATTTAACTTCTATGCAGAGTACATCATGAGAAACGCTGGACTGGAAGAAGCATAAGCTGGAATCAAGATTGCCGGGAGAAATATCAATAAACTCAGATATGCAGATGACACCACCCTTATAGCAGAAAGTGAAGAGGAACTAAAAAGCCTCTTGAGGAAACTTAGAAGAGTGAAAAAGTTGGCTTAAAGCTCAACATTCAGAAAATGAGATCATGGCATCCGGTCCCATCACTTCATGGGAAATAGATTGGGAAACAGTGGAAATAGTGGCTCCAAAATTTGGGGCTCCAAAATCACTGCAGATGCTGACTGCAGCCATGAAGTTAAAAGACGCTTACTCCTTGGAAGGAAAGTTATGCTTACTCCTTGGAAGGAAAGTTATGACCAACCTAGATAGCATATTCAAAAGCAGAGACATTACTTTGCCAACAAAGGTCCATCTAGACAAGGCTATGGTTTTTCCTGTGGTCATGTGAGAGTTGGACTGTGAAGAAGGCTGAGCACCGAAAAATTGATGCTTTTGAACTGTAGTGTTGAAGAAGACTCTTGAGAGTCCCTTGGACTGCAAGGAGATCCAACCAGTCCATTCTAAAGGAGATCAGCCCTGGGATTTCTTTGGAAGGACTGACGCTAAAGCTGAAACTCCAATACTTTGGCCACCTCATACGAAGAGTTGACTCATTGAAAAAGACTCTGATGCTGGGAGGGATTGGGGGCAGGAGGAAAAGGGGACGACAGAGGATGAGATGGCTAGATGGCATCACTGACTTGATGGACATGAGTCTGAGTGAACTCTGGGAGTTGGTGATGGACAGGGAGGCCTGGCGTGCTGTGATTCATGGGGTCGCAAAGAGTTGGACATGACTGAGCGGCTGAACTGAACTGAACTGAAGGTCCAATAATTTTTCTCTTATATATTTGTCCAACAGAAATATCTTATGTTCCATAAAAATTAATGTACTAGAATATTCAAAGCAGCAGTATTCACAATATCCCCAAACTGGAAGCTAACACAAATGTCATGGATGAACCTTCAAACCTGAGTGCCAGGTTACTGAAACCAGTATCCCGCCCCCCAGGTTATTCCTGCTTCTGTCATGTGCTTGATGTTGTAGTTTGCTATTCCCTCTTCATTTGGCTGCTGGGGATTTCCTTTACTTCCTTATGATCTCAGATCTTCACTTAAAAGGCTGTACCTGACAGCTCATCCAGAGCATCAGGCGGATTTGCAACAGAAATGTCACCAGTCCACATAGATCATAACATGCCCTTTCCATGTCCCTACCAAGATATGAAGTCTTCCTGACACTGTTTTTACAGTCTACATGTGATGTTTGATTGTAAAGGAAGAGGAGAGGGAGAAAGCAAGAGAGAACATACTTTCACTTAACACAAGAGACTGGAGAGCTTAGTGGGAGAAGCACCTCTTCCTGCATGTCCTCTGCTAAGAGGCCCAGGTGTAATACATCCTACATCCTTGCTGCCCTACCTGGCCAGACACCAACTGCTTGACAGCTCTCAGGACCCACCTCTGGTCCCATGAGGTTGGCAGCTATTAGTGTAGCCTCCCTCACTCAGATGAGCAGCTATTCACCCCCATCAGACCCCAGGGTCCTGTGACCCGGGCTGGAATTGAGGCTGTCAAGCCCTGCTGACAGGTGTGCAAAGAGGGTGGGCGTGAGAACAGTCACACCCCACTTCTGCTCCACCTCCACAGTCCTTGTGAAATCCCCTTCAAGGTCACACCCTTGTGATGGAAGAACAGATTTAATACCTGGGTGCAGCTTGCACTTCTTGTATCCTAAGTTTCAACAGCCCAGGAGGCCCCGGTGCCATGTCCCCAGGCCATCCAAAAGAAGAAAACTGTTGGCCAGCTGGGGAAAGAGTAGTTCCTCCCAGGGAGCTAGCCTGGGCCCCAGAGGCCATGATTGTGAGCTTTCTGCAAACCACTTCTCTGTGGTTGAGTGGAAGTTGTTCAGTTACTCAGACATGTCCGACTCTTTGCAACCCCACGAACTGCAGCACAGCAGGCCTCCCTGTCCATCACCAACTTCCGGAGTCCACCCAAACCCATGTCCATTGAGTCAGTGATGCCATCCAACCATCTCATCCTCTGTCGTCCCCTTCTTCTCCTGCCTTTAATCTTTCCAGCGTCAGGGTGTTTTCTAATGAGTCAGCCCTTCACATCACATGGCCAAAGTATTGGAGTTTCAGCATCAAAGGCTTTCACACTTTGAGGTAGAAATGGGGCTTCTTACAACCCACTGTCACTTCTAACACATAGCAAAAGAAAATGTGTGGGTAAACAGCTTCTTTTCCAGAGAGATGCTTAGGCCAAAACAACAACAGAGTTAAAAGTTCTGGAGTATTTTGTGTGCCAGGCACTGTCCTAAGAACTTTAAATGGATTACCTCATTTGTCTCAAAATAATCCAAAAGGTATGTATTATTATCTCCCACTTTTCCTGATGAGGAAACTGAGGCTCCAAAGTTAAATAAATAACTTGCTGGAAGTGACACAGTCAAGCAACAAAGCCCGGACAGAGAGCGAGTAAGTCTGGCTCGTGTTCCTTGACCAGACTTCTAGATGTAAATATTTCATCATTGATCCTGGCCTCTATGTCACCTCTACTGCACAGAGTGTCCTGCCTTTGGAGCAATCTTTTCTACCCCCTCATGGTTTGGGGCTCCAAAGCACCCTTGGGTGGGGATGGGAGGAGCAGAGACCCTCCCTGGTAGGACTCCCAAGGGCCCTTCCTCACCCATTTCCTCTGCCTGGCCACCAGGGCAGCCCTCCTCCCCATCCTCATAACCAGAGTCTCCCAGATGCACTGGCCCACCTGTCTGTTTTGAATTTACTTTGCTCATCAGTCTTCTCCCTCAACTCTGAGCTGCTGTAAACCTAGACGGATCCCTTGTTCTTCTTCCCAGGCTCCGAAAAAGGACTGGCTGCCCCACGAACCGTGGGACGTGGCTCCCACAAGCTAGTGCTGGGGGTGGTCTGTTTGGCTCTTCCTTGGCTGGAAACGCTAGGTCAGGAAGGCCCAGCTTTCCTTCAAGGGGAGTAGTTTCTCTAAGTGAAGGGTTCAGATTCTTGAGGGTGAGAGGTGGAGTCTTTAAATGTAAAAAAAAAAAGTAGAATTTTTGGTAATAACTGAGGAGGACTTGCTGGCACTAACCATCTTCAGTGGTTGTGGTTTAAAAGCTAAAATTAGAAAGTCACCTTCAGATAAGGCATCCGACATATTTCTTGGTTAAAAGATCAACCTCAATGGGGCATTAGACATAGCTTTAATGGCTTCAGAGCAGAGGGAACATAAAGTTTGCCAGAGCTGTTGGAGGAAAACCCAGCAAAGTCATCCTCCTAGGTTCCCAGGGAACACCCTTCAGTTTTATTAGACCTCTATCAAATTCCAGGTCTTGACCACCAACAAAATCTCGCAGTCAACCAAAGGTTCCTGCCAGCCAACATTGTTCAGTTTTATAAGGAAGAACAATGGTCCAGCGTAAGGTCCCCAAAACCAAGAGATAACTTTAAGGAAGGTGACAGACATCATAATCAACCCAATCACCAAGCATCAACCTTGGCAATCCAGCTGGATCCTGTCCTGATTATCCACTGGAAAAAGTAGGCAACATAGAATTCTTTGTTGGGCTGACCCAGATGACACCTTAAATTCCTTTTTGACTGAGAATCATCTGCGATTCACTCAATCCTTGTAATTGTTGTGTTGTTCAGTCACCAAATCGTGTCCTACTCTTTGCAAGCCCACGGACTGCAACACACTGGGCTCCTCTGTCCTCCACTATCTCCTGGAGCTTGCTCAGATTCATGTCCATTGAGTAGGTGATGCTATCTAACCATCTCATCCTCTGTCGTCCCCTTCTCCTTTTGCCTTCAATCTTTCCCAGCATCAGGATCTTTTCCAATGAATCAGCTCTTCACATCAGGTGGTCAAAGTATTGGTGCTTTAGCTTCAGTATCAGTCCTTCAAATGAATATTCAGGGTTGATTTCCTTTAGGATTGACTAGTTTGATCTCCTTGCAGTTCAAAGGACTCTCAATCCTTGTAATATCTGCCCCTTAATAAACCCAGGAATATTAATGCATTGACACACTCAACCCTCCCCAAAACCCAGTGAAGTGGTTTTTATTAACATCTTTTTCAGAAACGGGGAGAGAAACTTGCCAGGCTGCCAGAGCTGGTTGGAGAAAAGAAAGGATTTGAATGTAGGTTTGTCTCACCCCAAAGCTGACACTCTTCCTGTCCATCCCTCTGCCTCTGGCATTTAATCAGCTTGAATAAGCTGAATAGCCTGCTGCCTCTGAAAAGGAAGTAAAGGATACAGACAGCTGGGGCCCAGGTGGAGACCCCACCCAGAGGAATGGGCACTTCCGGAGCAAAGCTGCCACTCGATGGGCCTTGTGATTGGCAGCCCCCAATGGTTAACCACAGGGCTGTCTCCCTTGTAGAAAGAGGCTCCCTTTGTCCACACAGCCCTACTCGCAAACAATAGCTTTATCACCCAGGAGACCACAGAACAAAGGGAGGGAGGTAGATATGGACAGAACAGGGTATAAATAAGATGCTGTATGGGCAGAGAGGGGAAAAAAATGATTTAAAGACAGAACACACCAGGATATTTGACATGCAGGCTTTTAAACTATGCCTACACTCTTTATGTGTAGAGCATACACAAATGAGCCTGTATTTTCAACTACGTCACATGCCTTGCTTTGCAACCAAAAACAATATTTGCGCTTCATGCACTGCACTGTGGTGTTCTATCCACAGAATCACCTGGCACAGGTCCTGTACTCTAGATGCAAATGAATGCTTTTGTGGGGGAGGGGTGGGAGGGCCGGGGGTGGGGTGGGGGCGTGTTCTGGAAGCCACACTGGCTAGCTGACATTGCTGGGCATGACGGATGCTGCCCGCACCGTTGCTTAGCAACCCAGTACCCTTCAAGAAAATCCAGCGGTCTCGCTGGCTCGAAGAAGCAAGCAGGGTTGGTTCAGCATAGCACTGGACATGGAAAGATAATAATGGCTCTGTTCCAGTTATTAATAATCATTGTTTCTGATTTCCTGTGTAGGTCAACATACCTGAGGACACCCAGAGCCCTGCACTAAACTAGAGCTGAAAGAAGCCCAGGGTTTTTCAATGACTTCCAAATCGGCTTCGGAGAGTAGTGGAATTTTACTGGCTGGTCCCATGATGCTCCCACAATCCTGGTCTTTTCCACAGCATAAAGGCAGATCTCCACGCCGTGACTCACCAGCATACCTCCAGATAGCTGTTTGTCAGCCCTGTCATGAGTCATGCTTTCTTCAGCTTTCTTTTTTTCTCAAAACTGAGACACTTGACATTTTACAATGGGGCTGGGGGAAGGTTTCGATATTTTTTTTTCCTATAAGTCAGTCTGTGGCTTTGTGTGCAAGTTGGGGGGTGTGGGGGACAAGGTGAGTAATGGCTGCAAGAACAGGTAAACAGGGGTGGAAAGCCCTGGAAAGCTTTCCAGGTAAACAGCACCTGGAAAGCCACCGAGGGAAGGCTGCTGTCATCTGTATCACGCAGGGAGGAACGCCCCTGGGCTGTATTCTAGCAGGAGTGGTGCCCTGGGCGGCAGCCTGCCCTCCACCCGTTCCTTTCCAGGAGCAGACTGCTCCCTGCATCCCAGACAAAGAGAACGGCTTCACTTAGTGCAGTGTAGATGACGGCATCACTCTAAGGCTGTTAGAAAAATCCTGCCCGAGTTCTAAGGAACAGGAAATTGAGATTTTTCTGATGCAAAAGGCGAAGCTCAACTGCCACCTAGAAATTGTGCTGGACAAAACAGCAGAATTCCAGGGTTCTCGTTCTGATGTTCACTGGGAAAGGGATGAACTTCCATTTATTTTGCATGGCCCAGCACAAGTCTCTCCTCCTCTGTGAAGCCCTCAGCCTCGTAGGTTTATTCACTTAGCACACCCCCCAAGTGTGAGCGCCTCAGGGTCAGGCAGTATTTCGTATGTATCGTGTCAGTCCTGCCCCATACCAAGATGTCCACACGGGGTTCAGTGCATGCTTCTTGTTTGGGGGATAAATAACAAAAGAATTAATTAGCCAGTCCAATAACTAAATCCAGTTAACCTCTGGCAACCTTTATTTGTTCCCATGCTTAACAATACACAGTCTACTCACAGAAAAGAAACAATGGTCTAGGACTAGCAAATGGAAGCATTTTGAACATTACATAACACCATGTTATCACAATGCATCATTAGAAAAAAAAATGATGGTTAAAAGTGTCTCCAAAGGTAGGAATCAGGTTCAATTCTATACCTGATCGCTAAAGTAGGGAAGGAGAACATTCAAGTTAATACAAATACTTCTCCTATTAGGTTGGGGTAATGCCTAAAATTTCTAAAGTATTTCCTTCTTTGGGTTAAGACATTGCAGATCCTTGTTTAAAATGTAAATGCTGGACTTTCCTAGCAGTCCAGTGGTTAAGATACACTGCATGGGGCACAGGTTCAATCCCTGGTCAGGGAACTAAGATTCCACATGCCACGTGGTCAAAAAAAAATGTAAATTCTCTCTTACAGCAATCACACATTAATCCATTATTAGCCTCAAGCGTTGTAGTGATACGTATTAAATCCACTTCCAGAGAGTAAAGGACATGAGACAGGAAATTAGATTTTACTCTTCATTATGAAAATATTCAAACATACAAAACTAGAGGCAACAGTATAATAAGTCTTTTTTGTGTTCATCAGCCAACTTTAACAACTGTCATCCTAAAACTGATCTTGCTTCATTCATCTACTGCCCAAATTGAATTATTTAGAAGAAAATCCAAAACCTCCTAGTAGTTCATTGATACATATTTCAGTATAGAACTCTAAATATAACCTCCTTTCAACATAACCACAAAGTCAGTATTATACCCAAGGTAATAAAAATAATAATTCCTGTGTGTGTATGTGTGTACTCAGCTGTGTCCAACTCTTTTGCAACCCCATGGACTGTAGCCCACCAGGCTCCTCTGTCCATGGGATTATCCTGGCATGAATACTGGAGTGGGCTGCCATTCCCTTCTCCAGGGGATCTTCCTGATGCAAGGACTGAACTCATGTCTTCTGCGTCTCCTTCAGGCAGATTCTTTACCACTGAGCCACCTGGTAAGCCCTAATAATTCCCTAATATCATCAACTGTCTGGTGAGTAATCAGTGCTCAGAAGTTTCCCTAGTGGAACAGTTCAGGAAAAGCAACACTGCATCAGAACACGGCAGGGACCGAGCCTAGGGCTGCTCTTACCCATGGGGAGGAGACGTGAATTTCATCACTTTCACTGTGTTGTTTTATCTTTCAGTGTCACAACTGCCGAGAGCAATCCACACATGAGGAAAGACATGAATATGTAAGCCAAAATATGAATTAGTCTCCCTACTGGCCAACGGCATTCACCAGCTGTTATAAAAATAATAGAGTTTCCCTAACCGGGCAGTAGTAGCACCTGATTGTTTAGTCCTCTCGTCAGCTTCACCTGACCATAGGTAAGTCAGAGGTACTTCCTGAGCCTCAGTTTCCTTGTACAATGGAGGGAATAGTAGGACCTACCCCAGAGGACTCTTAAGAGCACTAAAGAACATAATGTATGTAAAGCACTTAGAAAAGCTCTTGGCACAGTAGACCTGTAATGAGCATGAACCACTGTGTTGTTATTTCCCAGTCTCCTTGGAAACCAAAGCTTGGGCAAGCTGATGCTTGATGGGGAATATCCGAGTGGCCTTCTCTTGGCAGCCTTGTCTGCTTGACAAAATACCGCACCTGAAATATTCTAAGCTAGTGTTCCTCAAAGTGTGCTTTTTCAGACCACTGCATCGAAATCACTCTGAACAAGTATTTAAAATGTGGGTCACTATGCCCAGAGGATGAGATGGTTGGATGGCATCACCAACTCAGTGGACATGAGTTTGAGCAAACTCTGGGAGATAGTAAAGGACAGGGGAACCTGGCGTGCTGCAGTCCTTGAGGTCGCAAAGAGTTGGACATGACTTAGTGACTGAAAAACAAGACCCTAGGCAATTCTTAAGAGCAGTAAAGTCTGAGAGGGCCTGCTCTCAATTTATGGCTTCCCAGGTGGCGCTAGCTTGACTCTGTGTAGAATGACTTTCCTAAGCGGAGAGGAAATAGGGTGTCTGAAAGAACACGGGGGTAGCAGAAGGGACCTGAGACCAGTGAAACTTGCCATATCTCCCTAATGGAGCCACAGAGGGAGCCAAATGGGACCTGGAGAATGGGAAAATATTTTCCATTAACCAACTGATGTATGATGTTACTCACTTGTATTTTTATCCCAATTCCAAGAATCTAAATATAGAATTCCCATTTGGTGCTTCCAAAAGAAGACCACGTGGTCTAATGATGTTTGTGACAAAGGACATCATTCATGAGAGTCTCATCCATTCATTCATTAACAAATATTTGTTAAGTGTCAATTATTTGCCAGGGACTGCACTGGCATAAATCAGTAAAAAAAAAGCAGTAACATCTCCTGCCTTCTTGAGCACATAGAGGGCTCCAAAGTAACCAAGGACAAAGAAGGGACAAGGAGAAACTTGAAGTTCACAAGAGCCTGGAGCTAGGAAGGGACCTTAATGGACACAGTTCCTTCACTGAACTGGTGAGAAGACAAAGACTCGAAAAGATGGAAGAGTCCTGTGTCACCAAGTGTCATGGGAGCTACAAAGGCACTTGTTTCTTAGTTCGTAGAACTCTTTCTACCCTGTCTGTTTCACGCCTTCCTGCACCAAGAAAAGCAAAGGAGCAAAACAAATATTGAGTTGCCTTTTCTCCATGTCATTAGAGTGAGTCATTTGAATTGAAGGCGACAAAATTCTTCCCACTTAATGCAACACTTTTAAATGTTCATTTTTCATTCAATTTTAAAACAGCCTACAACACAGCATGCAGAGTGGGATCTCATTCTTGTAAATAGTCTATCTGTGGTGCGTATGTGTGCAGAGAAAAATGGCTCTACAAATCAAAGGTTATCAATAGATACTCCCCAGGGCCTAGAATTAGGGGTGCTTTTATATTTTCTCCTTTATATTCCTAGAACTTTCTCAGGATTTTCTAAATCTTCCACAATGAACACAAATCACTTCTGTAATGAATAAAAACGTTATTTCAACAATAAGGTTTAGTTCTGTGTTTAAGTCACAAGGTTTGCCTTTTGGGGAGTAAACCGATTCTCATGAAAGGTTTCCAGAATCTTTTTGTCCAGAAAACAACTAAACATTAAACTCAGTGTTGGTATCCCAACAGAAGAGACCAGGCACATATGGTCACCTATTGACAGGACTCCTCTGGGCTGTTCCTTGGATGTGTCTGGGCAAAGATTCAGTGTATGTAGTCTTGAATGCAATCAACTCTTCCACAAGTATTTCCCGAGCCTTTCCAAGTTCAAAGAACTGCACTGCGCCTTGTGCATAAAATGCATAATACATGATTTCAGTCTTCAAGAAACTCAGGGTTTAGCTGAGGAATGAAGGCGCAAATGTATACAAACTTTAGTAACAGAACATGAACAACAAAGCGATATTGGAAAATACACTGTGTGTGTGTGTGTTGTTTTTTAACACAAGTTCTTTTTAAGTGTTTTTTTTTTTTTAATTTATTTATTTTTGGCCATGCTGGGTCTTTGCTGCTGCGTGGTCTTTTCTATAGTTGTATTTTTTCTCTAGAGCAGGGGCCGCTCTCCAGTTTCAGAGCAAGGACTTCTTGTGGTGTGGTGGCTTCTCTTGTTGTGGAGCCAGACTCTAGGGAAGCTCAACAGTTGTGGCGTGTGGGCTTAGTTGCTCTGCAGCATGTGGAATCTCCCCAGATCAGGGATCGAACCCATGTCTCCTGCATTGGCAGGTGGATTCTTTCCCACTGAGCCACCAGGGAAGCCCTACACTGCGTGTTGAACCAAGAGGGCAGTTTCTTCCAGAAGCCAAGTGGCAGAGAGGAGATGAAGGACAATGGGAAGCCATGGTGGATTTTTAGCAGGGAGGTGGTGTAAGATTTGTGTTTCGGGAATACTAAGGTCTGTGCAAGGCACAACCATTTTTGAACAGGGAGACTGAGGAGAGGGAAGAAAACAAAAGCAAAAGCAGTCAAGTGAAAAGAAGGCTAAGTTTGGGGTTTTAGCTTCTAACAAAGCAACCTTGAACATGTCACGTTACGAGATTCCTCACCTGCCAAGCGAGACAGCAGGACTAAAGTCTCCAAGGTCCTTTGCAGCTGTCAACATTCTTTAGTTCCACCACCCAGGCAAGAATGATAAAGGCCCGAATGACGGTGTTTCCGTGGTGAGGGCATGAACAGTTTTACTCCAGTAAATGCCTCACAAAGGGAGTGGCTAGTTCATCTTCAGCACAGACATCAGAAAAAAAAAAAAAAGATCAGATTTTTGACCCCCTTACCCTTGTTTTTAACCCCTTGGGAGGTTTGGCAACAAATCTTCTCTTTCTTCTTTTTTTTAAAAAAATTGAGATATAATTTTTATACCATGAAATTCACCATTTATTGTAAAGGATACAGTTTAGTGGGCTTTAGTATATTCACAAAGTTGTGTGCAACTATCACCACTATCTAATTCCCAGAACATTTTCATCACCTGCAAAGAAGATATGTGGAGACTTCCCTGGTGGTCCAGTGGTTAAGAATCCGCCTTGCCATGAAGAGGACGTGGGTTCGATCCCTGATCAGGAAACTAAGAGCCCACATGCGGCGGGGCAGCTAAGCCCATGTATCCCACAACTACTGAACCAGCATGCTCTGGAGCCTGAGAGTCACAACTGGAAAGCCAGTTGTGTGCTGCAATGAAAGGTCCCGCATGACACAGCAAGACTCCAAGTGCAGCAACTAAGACCCAACACAGCCAAAGAAGGAAAGAAAGAAGCACTTCCCTGGAGGTCCAGTGGTTAAGACTCTGCACTGCCATTGCAGGGGTAGGGGTTCCCTCCCTGGTCGGGGAACTAAGATCTGCACAGCACGCCTAAGAGGAAAGAAAGAAATCCCATACTCATCAGCAGTCACTCCCCGTTTCCTCTCCCCCAGACCCTAACAACCACCAACCTGCCTTCTGTTCTACAGATTTGCCTCTTCATGGACATTTCACATAAATGGAATCATACCATCTGTGGCTTTCCGTGTCTGGCTTCTTTCACTCAGCACGCTGTTCTCAAGGCCTACCCTGTGGTCACACGTGTCAGTACTTCATTCCCTTTTTAAGGCTGAATACTATTTTGTTGTCGGGAGATGTTACATTTTATCTATCTGTTCATCCACCAGTGGACATCTGGGTTGTTTCCACTTTTCAGCAGTGCTCTGAATCATACATACCCTTGTTTATCAGAGGTAAAGTTGTCACATATCTTCCACTATTTGAATTTTAAAAGAAGTGGAAATTTTGGGTGGAGGGAGCACAGTCAATTCTGGATGGAGACAAAACCCACTTCATCTGAGGTAACCGTTGCAGACATCTCTCTGACAAGCTTTTCCACAAATACTGCAGGGGTAAACAACATATTTGTATCTCCAAAGAGGGTGTGACTTCAAGCAAAAATTTTTGAGCAGCAAAGCCCATTCCATGGATTTAAAAATGCCACAGGATTAGGGGATAATCTTAGCTTTCATGCTCTGCCAATGAGAAGGCATTGAGTTTGGACCTCCCCAGGCACAACAGAAGCCAAGTCTCAGCCTAGGTGTGACCTGCCCTTTGGTCTGTAAATAGCCAATCCAGACCCTTGCCTATCCGAGTTTCAACATAACTTTTCCTTTCCCAGAGTCCAAGTTTCCTCACTGTATCTTTATGAGCCGGAAAAACATGAACTGTCACTGAACCATCAATGTTCATGTCACATTGTAAGACCCAAGATATCTTTGTCTCTTCCTAGATCAAACTGAAATGTTAAAAGTCCAACAAAACATTTATCAGGTTGGCATGAGACCTCTAAGTTCAGGCCTTCTTAAATGGGATGGAGAGGGTGGTGGGGGGTGAGGGGGGTCAGCTGCATGTTTTCTTCCTCTGGTCATTTAATATAATTTTTCAATTATCACATGGACCCCCCCCAAAAAAACAATGGAAAGTCTTAAGGTTGACAGCTTTATCCTCAAGGAAAAAAAAATTTACTGAGCACCTACTTTGTGCCAGGAAGAGTGGTAAGTTCCACAGTCTCTTGTAATCCAGTTGAAAGCCATTAAAAATTCACCATAATTTGCCAGAGGCTGATGGGGACAGAGAATGGGGAGGTATTGCTGAGGTATTGCTGGACTAGCATTCTGACTAATTTCTTTTCTGACTGAGTGAAAATGTTCCTAGATCAGACACAGTAGTGATAGACGCACAGAGGCAAAGCAGCCGCCCGCAGTGCAAAAGACTCAGGAGACGCAGGTTCCATCTCTGGGTCTGAAAGATCCCCTGGAGGAGGAAATGGCAACCTGCTCCAGTATCCTTGCCTAGGAAATCCCACGGACACAGGAGCCTGGTGGGCTACGGTCCACGAGCTCGCAAAAAGTCGGATACAACTGACCTCGTGTCTCATCTGTGAATATACTAAAAATCACTCGGGTGTACATTTAAAAAGGGTACATGAATTTTATGGTATTTAAACTAATGGTTTAAACTATGGTATTTAAACTGAGATATCTCAGTAAAATTTAAAACTGAGATAGTAATAATGCCCCACCACTGTGTTACAAACAAGACTGAGAAAGACACGCCTGGGGGTAGAATAGAACATAGGTTTTCTTTTAAATGTGAGTTTCGCTACCAAGCAAAATCTGTAGTAAATTTCCCTGTATCCTTGTCAACTTGCCCAAATTTCCCAAAGCCCTCCTCTGCTGCTGCTGCTGCTGCTACGTCGCTTCAGTCGTGTCTGACTCTGTGTGACCCCCATAGACAGCAGCCCACGAGGCTCCCCCGTCCCTGGGATTCTCCAGGCAAGAACACTGGAGTGGGTTGCCATTTCCTTCTCCAAAAGCCCTCCTCTAGCTGTTCCCAATCCCCAACTTTCCGTGGTTCAGTGGACACCCCCTGTTCACAGACTTTGGTGGAAGTTCTCTTAACTGCATTGCACCTGAGAATGCCTCGAGAGAACGCTGCCTGACTTACAGAGTGATTTGGAAATATGCTGCTGGCTGTGTTTTACGCATTGTATCAAGTGTTTCTAACTTTGTACTGGCTGGGACCATGAAGGGCACAGTTTTCAAAGGTTGAAGTTAATAATTTCACACCAGAAAATGATCAACTGGGACCGTGGAGCAGCAGGCTGCCTGAGTTGCGATATTCCTGGAGGCAGCCTCACCCCTAGAGATGACACAGTGGCCACTGGTCGGCTTTGAGGCTGGTTGAGCCCAGGGTTTCTTGGAGACAAGCCAACTGACTGGCCACGTAATCACAAGTATGTTAATTAAGCTCTCTAAAACCTCAGTTTCCTCATCTGTAAAAAGGGATAGATAACCTATAGGTTTTTGAGAAGACTCAATAAAATGCCTGGGCTTCCCAGGTGGCGCTAGTGGTAAAGAACTCACTTGCCAGGGCAGGAGACAGATGAGACACTGGTTCGATCCCTGAGTTGGGAAGATCCTCTGGAGGAGGGAATGGCAACCCACTCCAGTATTCCTGCCTGGAGAATCCCATGGACAGAGGAGCCTGGTCAGAAAGAGTTGGACATGACTGAAGTGACATCACACACACACACACAATAAAATGCTTAGACAAGTGCCTGGTGGGCACTCACCACTGACGAAGTGGTGACTGCTATCAGAGAGCTGTTGCTTTTCGACTGTCCTTCAGGAAGGCAGATGTTCACCTCATCTGAGGACCCTCAAGGAGGCTGGCAACCTGGCTGGGTATATTCTGATTGTCTTTCCTCTTAAACATGTCACATTCTAAAATAAGGCAGCTAAAGAGCATGGGTCCGTGGATACCCTGGGGGAACTCGGTCAACATTCCACGATGGAACCAACAAACCATGTTCCCACATTCGCCATTTGGACTCCCCTGATAGCTCAGTCAGTAAAGAATCTGCCTGCAATGCAGGAGACCCTGGTTCGATTCCTGGGTCAGGAAGATCCACTGGAGAAGGGATAGGCTACCCACTCCTGTATTCTTGGGCTTCCTTTGTGGCTCAGCTGGTAAAGAATCCACCCGGGAGACCTGGGTTCGATTCCTGGGTTGGGAAGAGCTCCTGAAGAAGGAAAAGGCTATCCTGGCCTGGAGAATCCCACGGACTGTATAGTCCATGGGATCGCAAAGAGTCAGACAAGACTGAGCAACTTTCACTCACTTCACTTAGACTTGAAGCTATTTAAGCTCAAGGGCCCACTCCTCCCAGGTTCTCAAAGGGTGGTACCAGAGAGTCTGTCAGAACCACATGGAGTGTTTGTTTAACAAAGGCCATTCCCAGGCTCTCCCTTCACCTGCGCCTCCGGGGAGGGAACCGGCCTGACAACAGCTCCTCGCAGCCTCTTCTGCTGGATTTGAGAATGCTGAGCTTCTGTTGTCCAAGTGCCTACAACCGTCAATGTTTAGCACACAGCAGGTGCTTAAGACATTCTTTCTTAATAAATAGAAAGTGAAGGTGTCAGTTGCTCAGTTGTGTCCGGCTCTTTGTGACCCCCATGGACTGCAGCCCACTAGGCTCCTCTGTCCACGAATTCTCCAGGTGGGGAAGATCCCCTGGAGCAGGTTGCCATTCCCTTCTCCAGGGGATCTTCCCCACCCAGGGATCAAACCCAGGTGTCCAGCACTGCAGGCAGATTCTTTACCATCTGAGCTACCAGGGACACAATAACATTAAATAATATTAACAGAAAAAAGTTAAAGGCTAAGTAGAAATCATGAATGAGTGAATGAATGAGACAGTCATGTGTATCTAGCTTATTCGCTTCTTCTCACTACATTGTCCCTAATGGGGAAACCACCAACGTTTATTGAAGGAATTTTCCCCCAGTACAAAAGCAATATATGATTGATGCTTAAAACTTAGAAAATAAGAAAAGCACCAAAGAAAAGACGAACAAGTGATAACCATCTTTGGGTATATTTGTGTGAGGCCTTCTGGCTTTTTCAAAAATAATTTTATGTAGTTAGGTATTTTTGGCTGTACTGGGTCTTCATTGACGCGTGCAGGCTTTCTCCAGTTGCGATGCTCAGGCTTCTCGTTATGGTGGCTTCTCACCTTGGAGACCACAGGCTCTAAGCAGCTGTGGCCTGAGCATGGTTGCCACACCGCATGCGGGTCTTCCTGGACCATGGGTTGCACTGGTGTCCCTTGCACTGCAAGGCAGACTCTTAACCACTGGACCACCAGGGAAGTCCCTTTCTGGCTTTTTGTACGATGCATATAAGTGTGTGTTTACCAAAAATATCATCATGTTGTACACTGAATACTCTTTTCAGCCTGCTTTTTTTAACTTAGCAATGCATTATGAATATGTTCTCAGCTCAGGGATTCTTCCTCACCATAATTTTAAATGGCAGCAAGGTATTCTTTCAAACTGTGCTGCTGGAGAAGATGCTTGAGAGTCCCTTGAACTGCAAGGGGATCAAACCAGTCAGTACTAAAGGAAATCAACCCTGAATATTCATTGGAAGGACGGATGCTGAAGCTGAAGCTCCAGTACTTTGGCCACCTGATGAGAAGAGCTGACTCATTGGAAAAGACCATGATGTTGGGAAAGATTGAAGACAAGAGGAGAAGGGTACGACAGAGAATGAGATGGTTGGATGGCATCACCGACTTGATGGACATGAGTTTGAGCAAACTCTGGAAGATAGTGAAGGACAGGGAAGCCTGGTGTGCTGCAGTCCATGGGATTGCAAAGAGTTGGACACGATTTAGCAACTGAACAATAAAATAATTTTAAATGGCAGCAAGGTATTCTATCTAGACATACTACAGTTTATGTAATCTCTATGTAGTCATTGAACATTCCAGCTCAATAATTAATTTAAAATAAAATGTACATGAATACTCCAATTCACGTCTTCAGCGGACATCTGTACTTTTCTAAATTTCACAGCTGATTTCAATCAGCAGCCAGGACTGATGGCTCCCGCCATGAGAGGCTATTTCTAGGATGTTCTCTCAGGAAACCTCTGGAGTTGGAACACAAATAAGGAAAATTTCCATGCCTCAAGAATGTTAGCAAACCTGGCTTACAAGAACTCTGTTAATTCCAGGAGGCATAGTTCTGTCACAGATCACAAGAAGAAAGAACCTTTGCCTTCTTGTCATCATCAAAAGTGGACCAGTTTGACCCAGCCACCAAGAGGGTATCAGATTTATTTCTGGTAAACAACCACTTTGAGAACTATACAGTGATACTCTGCCAACTGGAATGATTTATTTTTATCATTTCTTTCCCTTTCGTTGCTTCGATTAGTTGCCAAGATATGAAAGGAGGAGCTTGCTGCCTCTTAGGAGATCAGATATAGAAGGGATTCCTACAGATGTAAAGATCTAAAGATTAAAGAAAGCCCAGAGTGTATAAAAATCATGTTGCAATTTAGTTTATTTGATTTTTAGCCCAATACCCATACCAATGTCTTCTCCAATATGTATAACAAAAGTGAAAGTGAAGTCGCTCAGTCATGTCCAACTCTTTGCGACCCCATGGACTGTAGCCTACCAGGCTCTCCGATCCATGGGATTTTTCCAGGCAAGAGTACTGGAGTGGGTTGCTATTTCCTTCTCCAGGGGATCTTTCCGACCCAGGGATGGAAGCCCAGTCTCTCGCACTGCAGACAGATAGATGCTTTATCTTCTGAGCCACCAGGGAAGCCCCATGTATAACAAAGGGAAGGTCATTTTTTAAAAAGTTAAAACCTGGGAGTTCCTGGGTGGTCTAGTGGTTAGGATTCAGCGCTTTCATTGCTGTGGCCCGGGTTCAGTTCCTGGTTGGGAAACTGAGATCCAGCAAGCCGCACAGCATGGCCAAAACTCTTTTAGAAATAAAAAGTGAAAAACTGATTCAAAGGGAACTGGCAAGCTCCTTGAAGGCAGAGTCTGTCTTGGTTGCTTCATTCCCTGCAGCATCTTGATCTCTAACATGCGGCTAATGTTAAATGAGTTAATGCCCGAAAGAATGAATGAGGGCATGGTTCTCTTCAAGCCATACAGTATAAGTGATCGGAACTATTCAGTGTTCCTGCAGATTGGCCTTAATCTCCAAAGACCACCCAGCAATAACTCCCCCCATGGCTGAAAACTCAAAAAATGTAGAATTTTTATTTGCCTCACAATTCAAAGGACAGAATCAAAACCCCACACAAATATGTCACCAGTCTCCCCCCAGGAGGTACTGTCAATTGATATAATAATAATAATGCAAGATGCTGCAAGTAAGAGTTCATTTGCAGCCTTATGAACTGCAATTCAGGGGGCTAGCCCAGCAGCTTAGTAGTAAAGAATCTACCTGCCAATACAGGAGACCTGGGTTCGATCCCTGGTCCAGGAAGATCCCACGTGCCTCAGAGCAACTAACCCCATGTACCATAACTACTGGAGCCTGTGTTCTAGAGCCCGGGAGCCACAATTACTGAGCCCATGTGCTACAATTACTAAAGCCTGCTCACCCTAGAGCCCATGTTGCCCAATAAGAGAAATCCCTTCAATAGAAGCCCGTGCACCACAACTAGAGACTGGCCCCCACCCTCTGCAACTAGAGAAACCCCATGCAGCAACAAGGAGGACCCAGTACAGCCAAAAACAAGGAAATAAATGCTTTTCTTTAAAAAATAACTGCAATTCAGGAGTCATGGATTCAGGTTACTAAGAAAGTGTTCTGGGGAACAGAAAAAAGTTGCCTGGAGAGAATTATGATTGATTCTGATACAAATCAGAAAACATCTGTCCTTAAGGAATCACAGTCTGTTTTAGGGCTTCCTTGGTGGCTCAGACGGTAAAGAACCTGCCTGCAGTGCAGGAGACCTGGGTTCGATCCCTGGGTGGGGAAGATCCCCTGGAGGAGGGCATGGAAACCCAATCCAGTTCTTGCCTGGAGAATCCCCATGGGCAGAGGAGCCTGGAGGGCTACAGTCCATGGGATCGCAGAGAGTCGGACACGACTGAGTGACTAAGCACAGCACAGGGGTCTGATAAGTAGACAGGCTGCCATGAGCTTCAGGTAGATGTTCTGGATGACTTGATTAAGTCAAAGGTCAGATTCCATCCAGGGTGAGACGTCCATAGGTCACCCTCTTTGGTGGCCTCCCATTTCATTTCAAAGAGCTCTCTTAGCAATACCAACTCCATTTTGATCGTCCTTTCCCAGTACCCAATTAGCCAAATGAAAAGTCTTGGTATTCCTTATCACTTTTGGGGCACAAGGGCTATCTGCAAGGTCACATTAATTCATTTGCTACAGAGACAGTGGCAGGTGGGGAAAAAGCCTCCTTTATTCTCAAGTCACATCATCCATGCCGTTCCCAGGCGCTCAGCTCCATGAGATTGGCTGCAACCTCTGGGCTGACCACTGTTCTCCATCTTCCTTCACTAAAGTGCATCGTCCCAAACAGACCTCCAGCCTGACTTACCAGGAACCTCAAGGCAAGCGTTCCTCCCTGTGTGCTTCTTTATTGATAAAAATGACAGAGTGATTAGTCTGCCACTAGGGCTCATCACCACTTTCTTGGGAGGTGCATCCCACTGTGGGATCCGGGATAATCCCATCTCTCCTACTGGGCAGTCTGAAATCTGACTACATCACACACTGACCCATGTTCTAGGAGGGCTTCTCCTCCTGTCTGTATACATTTCATTCCCTGATTTTATTTTTCCTTTTACTGTGTTTAGTTTTCCTTTTACGATCACTGCGTTAATCGCTCAGTCGTGTCCAACTCTTTGCAACCCCATGGACTGTAGCCCACCAGGCTCCTCTGTCCGTGGATTCTCCAGGCACGAATACTGGAGTGGGTTGCCACTTCCTTCTCCAGGGGATCTTCCTGACCCAGGAATCAAACCTGAGTCTCCTGCACTGCAGGCAGATTGTTTACCATCTGAGCTACAAGTAATTGTGGAAAAAAAAAAAAAAATATATATATATATATGTATATATATACATATATATATAATCTTTTTCTTTATCATATAATTTCTTTTTCACGCCAAACTCCTACAAAGCCTTCACTGTTCCCACATTTTTACTCACACCAAATATATATACTCCTTTTTTTCTAAAAGGAAGCAGTACTCATTTCTTTCTTGTTTACCAGTGTATCTTGAGAGTTGGATGTTTTAAAACCACAAATCTGGCTTCTCTGTGACCTCCCAGATGAGGAGACAGGTTGAGACACACCAGCTGTGGCCCCTCCCTCTACAGGCCAGCTCCTTCGAGAAGGGCCTGGTTTTGACAAGAACCATTTCCCAGCTTTCAGAAGCCATGATGAAGTTCTGCTCCGCTGTTCTGGGCCACCATTCAGGAAGGAGATGAAAATAAGAATTAAAATCCCATAATGAAGGATAACCCAGCTTGGGACTTCCTGGAGGTCCTGTGTCGAGAATCTGCCTTCCAACGCAGGGGACGCAGATTCAATCCCTGGTCGGGGAACTAAGATTCCACATCCTTTGGGGACAACTAAGCCTGAATACCACACTGGAGAAGCCTCAGCGAAGACTCAGTACAGCAAAAAACAAACAAACAAAAAAGAATGACTCGGGTTTGTGCTCCTCCTGCCTCCATAGAAAGACTATATTTAGAGAAACGATCTTGAGAAAGAGAGGAACCGCTCAAGGTCATGGTGCACTGCCTTGATGCTAGCACTTGGTCAAACCCTCCTCAGGCATTCAGTCACATGACCTGTATGATTCCTGCCCCCATTCTCCAGGTGAGGAAACTGAGGCACAGAGCTGGTGAGTGGCAGGGCCGGGATGCCAGCCCCAGGCAGTGGGGCTGCAGAGCGCGGAACTACCATCGCAGCCCCAGCAGATAACGACCAAACCACGGGGACCCAAGGGACCCCTCCCCCCTCACCTCTACCCCCCACTCCCAGCCCCCATCCTCGCCCACCACCACCCTAGTCCCCAGAGCCCCCCCGCAGGATCACCAAACAGAAGCAAGCAGGGAGCCGCAGATCGCTTCCTTACATCCGAAAGGCCCCCAACATACATTGTTTACTGTGGTCATTGGTCTCCTCAGATTACAGGCGGCCTTTTTATCTAATCAACAGACAGAAGAATGCTTTGCATTGATCATTTGCTCATTCCTGTCATCATTACCATCTCCCAGAACAGGGCACCCACTGAACGGTATAACCTGTCTCTGAACCGACCCAGACCCAGAAAGAAAAAGGGACTTTGATAAGAAGGACTTAGGTGGGGCCGTCTTTGGTTGGCCTGTGGTTAGCACTCCACACTTCCCAGTGCAGGGGAAATGAGTTTGAGCCCTGGTCGGGGAACTAAGATCTCACATGCCACCCAGCACGGCCCAAAATACTAAATAAATAATCTATTTATTTATTAAAAAAAAAAAAAAGACAAAGATCCGCTCTAGCCCAGAGGCGAAGTTCTCCTGGATCTGTGGTGGCAAATGCCAAACCTGCATGGGGAAGCGTCAGGACTGAGAAGGAACCAGGGCCAGCTGCAAAGAGCACTGGCGGGTGGGGGCCCCTGGGGGATGCAGAGACTGGCTCCCCCGCCAGGCTCTGTGACAAGAACAAGAAACTGTACCTGTCTAAGCCCCGAAACACAAGGAGCCCGGATTAGAGCATCACTCAGAAGTCAGTTCATGAGTCAATCTCATAATACTCGATTCACGCTTGTTTGTGTGAGCGGTGACACGGACGTTTGAATGCCGAAAGCTCTAGAAAAAAGTGATGCCAAGGCCAGAGGCGGAATTGACAACATGAGGAGATGGCGCCCCCCAGTGTCAAGATGATGCCTCGGAAACCTAGATCAGGCCAAGCATCACCCGTGACCTTGAGCGCGGAGTAGGTGATGCTTCAAGACAGGAGCAACCACCCGCGGGCCCCAGAGAGGCCCAGGGAAGATGCCTGTGGCCAGGGAGGGGGACCGCTTCCCGCAGTACCTGGTTCGCCTCAGTCACCATCCAGATCCCCGTTGTGTGCTGCGGACCCACCTAAAGCAACCTTCTCCAAAGACTCGAAAATACCACCAAGCCGTATTTATGTTTGTCGGTTTGTTTTTATGGTTTTGCCATACATCCACATGAGTCAGCCGTGGGTGTACATCCTGTACACCTGTACATCAGGTTCCCCATCCTGACCCGCCCTCCCACCTCACTTCCTCTGTAGTAGATGCATCGGATCCCAAGGATAAAAAGTTTAAAATCATATGGCCGCAGCACCTGGGGTCCCATTGTCCACTTTCTGCAACACTTTTTCTTGCCCAAAGCCAAGTCAATTCCAGCCCAGGGGCCTCCGCCCATTGACAGGACTCCTCTCAGACCCCCTTTAACGCCATAGACATGCGTAGAGAGCTGCCAGAAGCATGTTCCCACTCTCAAGGTTTAAGTGGAAAAACAAGCTACATATGGAGTTCTAAATTGGGGCTGCCAACCTGGGCCCCCAAGACAGCAAGTGGCTCGGGTCTGCTGTAAAGGATCCATGTACAGTTCTCAAAATAAACTCGGAGGGGAAAAGAACTAAAAGAGAGAGAAAACTGATGCGAAATTCAGTCCAAGATAAACATCTGAATGATGCAAACATTTCCTAGGTTCTTTCAATGTAACAAAATGCATGGGGACAATCTTAACACCCTTTGTTCTGAAGATACCATCCTTAGATACATTGTGCAAAACTGAAGAACAGGTTCCCTGGGCTGGGGGAGTCTAGTTGAAGTTAACCTGGGGAAGAAAACTTAGAAATCCTTTGGTCTAACTTTGGAGCCTGGTCCTTCCTGGAACTCATCAACTTGAACTTCACCCTACAGGTCAGAAGCCGAGCATTGTCAGAAACTAGAGTGGGTGGGTCTCTCCTTAATGGGGCAAATCGTTAAGGGACAGGACCATGGCATCCCCCCTCTTTTTTCCTTCTGATTATGATAGCAACACATGCTCAGTATAGAAAAAACAGAGAATGTAGTTTGGAATTTTTCCCTCCGTGTCATTAAATATGTTTCTCTAACACTAAATACTTTTTGAAAATCTCGTGGTAATGGTTGTACAGTGTTCCATTTTAAAAACGATTCTCTTATGCTCAGACATTTGTTTCCAATTTTTTGTCATTTTAAACTGAGCGCAGTAAACGTGTTGCCTGTTAACCTTCATCCAGATTTCTGAGTTTTAGAAGGTTCTTTCTTGGGTCAAGGGGAAAAATCACTTCATTTTTTTTACACATGTGCAATTGAGGGTCTCATGACACCATGCTGCTGTCTTTCATGCCAGCATATGGTGCCTTTGCAGAGAAAATAAAATGGTGAGAAATGTTTGTTTTGAATTGAAAGTCAGCATGAAACAAAAAAGCTGAGATTTGATGTCTGGGTTTCACTACCGCTAGAGCCCTGGACTGTGACCTTGGGCAAGTCCCTTTAACTCCATCAGCCTCAGCTGTTAAAATAACTATCTTAAATTTAAGTTTGTACAGGAGGAAAGAGCCTAAAAATAAAGTACTAAGTCATTTCCCTTCTTCTACGGGACAAAATTCTTTTCTTCTTTCAAATTCTCTACTCTTGCACAGAAGAAGGTTTGACAGTGCCAGTTGGGAAACTGCTGTCAGATGGTACCTGGTGGGGGCTTCCCAGGTGGCGCTAGTGGTAAAGAACCTGCCTGCCTTTGCAGAAGATTTAAGAGACTCGAGTTTGATCCCCGGGTTGGGAAGAGCCCTGGAGATGGGCATGGCAACCCACTCCAGTATTCTTGCCTGGAGAATCCCATGGACAGAGGAGCCTGGCGGGCTACAGTCCACAGGGTCGCAAAGCATCGGACACGAATGAAGTGACTTAGCACCCATGGTACCTGGTGAGAATTTGCTTCTGAGGCCCTGGTCGGTCGTTGCTGGGCTTTGCCTGCAGTGAGAATTCAGCAGACGCCCAGAAATCTAAGAGCAGTGTAGGGCGGTTTGACTGCAGAGGCATCAGGTTCAGAGTTCTTTCTGTGTTTCTCCACTTGTCACATCACCAAGATGGAAGCAGCATACACTGGCATCAAAATCCCATGCAGAGACTGGGACTTCCCTGGCGGTCCAGTGGTTGGGACTCTGAGCCTCCAATGCAAGGAGCCTGGGTTCGATCCCTGGTTGGGGAACTAAGATCCCACATGCTTCACATGGCCAAAAAAAAAAAGAAAGCCAATGCCCAGAAGTACATCCTGAGAGCCAGAGGTGCCATTTCCTAGACGAGCTGCCTAAACAGAATCCAGAAAGTTTCAGCACATATAAAGTAGGGGAGAGGTACCAGACTCCCTTCATCTTAGAGTTATCCTGAACCCTGGGATTTCTTTGGAAGGAATGATGCTAAATCTGAAACTCCAGTACTGTAGCCACCTCATGCGAAGAGTTGACTCATTGGAAAAGACTGATGCTGGGAGGGATTGGGGGCAGGAGGAGAAGGGGACGACAGAGGATGAGATGGCTGGATGGCATCACTGACTCGATGGACGTGAGTCTGAGTGAACTCCGGGAGTTGGTGATGGACAGGGAGGCCTGGCGTGCTGCGATTCATGGGGTTGCAAAGAGTCGGACACGACTGAGCGACTGAACTGAACTGAACTGAACCTCAAAATAAAAATGAAACCATACACGTGCAGCCACTTGATAAACCTTAAATTCAAATGACCACAAACTACTATTTTAGCAACATGCAAAGGGCTGAAGTGAGATGGGGATAAATGCAAAGGAGACAGAGGGAATCTCCCTGTTGCTATGCAACCTTATAGCTTACTTATAATTAATTACCAATGCCATAATTTAGAGTTTTTCAAATATAGTTAGTCCCAGAACTTTTGACTTGAAGTACATCTAATAAAGCCCATACATTAGAAAACATGGGCTTGGGGTTTGGTTCCAGGTAGAACTTAAGACCTGCGAAGGCGAGCACTTTGTCCTGTACCCTGCTGTACCTCCAGGCGTAGAAGAGCTGCCTGCACTTATTGTTGCTGTTGTTGAGTCCCTCAGTCATATCTGACTCTTTGTGACCGCATGGACTGTAGCCCACCGGGCTCCTCTGTCCACGGGATTCTTCAGCAAGAATCCTGGAGTGGATTGCCATTTCCTTCTGCAGGGGATTTTCCTGACCTAGGAATCGAACTTGTGTCTCCTGCATGGGCAGGCAGATTCTTTACCATTGAGTCATAGGTGCTCAATAAAACGTTCTGCATAATGAATACACCTTCCCTTAGATTTATTTGAAAACAGCCTCCCAGAAGAATTTGCAGAGGGAAGTAAAACAAGGGTTTTTTTGCACTGCTAGTGAAAGTGTAAAGTGGTTAAAAGTTTTGAAAAGAGCATGCCCTCATTCATCACAGACTTTTTAAATTACTTACTTACTTATTTGGACGCATCAGGTCTTAGGTGCAGCATGCAGGATCTTTGGCCTGGGGGACTAGTTGAGGCTTTCGAACTCTTAGCTGCTGCCCGTGGGATCTAGTACCTTGATCAAATCCAGGACCTTTGCATCAAGAGTGCAGAGTCCAGCCATTGGACCACCAGGCAATTCCCGCATCAAAGACTTTTAAAGTGTTCATACCCTCTCACCAAGTTGTGCCATCTTTGGAAATCTACTTGGAAGTTATCCTAAGTATGAAGGAAAAAAAGTTTGTATCTAAAGATGCTCAGGAGATGAAGTACTGTTTTAAAAGGGGGGAAAAAAGGCAACCATCTGAATCATGTTCAAAAGTTATTGAATGATTACATCACAGAATACCCACTTGATGGGTGAAAATCTTATAACTAAGAAATACGATTATATCATGCTGGAAGCATGTATTTATGAATCATATATAATTTAGTACACTTTTTTCTTGTATTAAGGAAAAAGGCAAGATACTAAATTATGCAGACTGTGAGTCCGTATATGTGATAAAAACAAAAGCAAAATAAAGAGCATTATTGAGGGCTAGTCGGCCAGAAAACTGTTGTATATCTTGTTCATTTTTCCTAACAGCCTGTAAGGTAGCTGCTATTATAATACTCACAGATAACAACACTGAGACACAGAGAAATTATATAACTGGGTCAAGGTCCATGAAAGGACTGGGATTCTAGCCTGGGCAGTTCAGGCTACTCTCTGAAAAAATAATGGGAGACAACACACTAAAATATTGACAATGGCTGCCCTCAGGCGGTCCAAAAGACGGCAATTACGTTCCTTCTACTTTCCTGCATTTTAACAAGTTTTTTGTAATGATGAGAAAACTGCACTCATTAAAATTAATGACTTTTAATGTAAATTAATGACTTAATAATTATAAGATATATAATTCATATATAATAATATATAACAATATATTATATTTTATATATATAATAGATATATAATTATAATAAAACTGAGCAGATAAACACCTTAATTGACCATAGGGCCCCATTACTGCAACCCAGAAACTCCAACCATGCTCCGACTGCAAACTCTTTTCCTTACAGAAAATAAAAATGACAGGTCCAAGTTCGATGCATGAAACAGGGCACTCAAAGCCAGCGCACTGGGACAATCCAGAGGGATGGGATGGGGAGGGAGGTGGGAGGGGGGGTTCGGGATGGGGGACACATGTACACCTATGGCTGATTCATGTCAATGTAGGGCAAAACCACCACAATATTGTAAAGTAATTAGCCTCCAAATAAAATAAATTAATTAATTTTAAAAATAAGTTTAAAAAATTGGTGTTCTATTTATGGGGGAAATGGGTTGAAAATAGGTTGTTTTTATGAATGCAAAGAAACTAACCAAAGCTAGTGTTGGTTTCTCAGTTTCAATGTCACGCTTTACTCAAACACCAGTTCTATTTTTAGGTCTGCTTCTCAGCTAATTACTCTGCCCTACCCAGAAGGAAGTATTTAATCACCAGAACCTCACGCTTCTGCACAAACCAAGGGGGTCAATGTTGTACTCAGGAAGATGGGGTGGACTGGGGATCGCGGTCAGCAGGAGCAGTCACGGTCCAAGTATTAGGCTTGTAGGGTCCGCGGCTTGAGCTGCAAAGCTGCATATACAGCATACACAGAGTGCAAGGACCTGCACTTGATACACACTTTGGCGTGGTAGGAAGAGTAAACATGCTAATTGTATGTGAAACAGAACAAATGCCACCCTACTTATCCAAATGGAAAGTTAAAACTAGGGGCATTAACTCTATTCTACACTACGGGGCAGTAAATAACTCAATCTCATTTCCAGATGCTCTCCGAGCCCTCTAGCCTACACCCCCACCAGCTCTGAGGAGCACTCGCTTCTGAGGACTACAACTCCCAGCCTGAGGGAGAACCCCGCGCATGCGGCCTGACGACCTACGCCTACATTTCCCAGCAGGCCGAGCGGCTACGCTGACGCACGCGTGCGCTCTCGGTCTCTCTCGCCGACTCGGGTTTGACCTACAGCCGCCAGGAGAAGATGGCCGCGCTAGCAGTGTCCGGGCTGTCCCAGCAGGTGAGAGGACGGAGGTCCTGAAAGCCAGCGGGAGGAGCCCTCCTGGAGTGACCAGCATTGGACCCCCAAGCCTCACAGTTCCAGGCCACACCTGGGGAGCGTAGCGGCCGTTTAAGGTCGTGCGGCCGGGAGAGTGGGGGCGACGCTGGGCGGCCCTGTTTTCCCCCTACCCCTCCTTTCCACGGGATGCGCGCGGGACACAGTGGACGCTGCACGCTCGTTTCTAACCTTGGCGTCCTCTGAGCACAGCCCCGGGAAGGAGCTGGTTGAGAGACCCAGGAGAAGGGGGATCTATCTTTGTTGTTGTGATTAAACGACTACTAGTATTAGTGGGTCAACAGTAATCCTAAAGAATATTTGTAAAACATGTTTCACATTTTTATGAAGAAAATGAGGTTGGAAAGTTTAAATGACTCGTTTTTGACTAAGTAAGGGTAGAACCGAGATTCGAACCCACAGAGTCACAGAAAAATTTGTGCTCTTTATGTTATACAATGCTTTATATATATCATAATACCTTGTACCTTCCGAAAGTTTTCCCTAAGTGTTATATAAAGTCTTTTAGCCCTCTCAGCTGTATAGTACACTCTGGAGTTATTTGAAGGTGGAATTATTTGAAGGTGACCTATACCCTTGCGGGTGCTTTTTAAACTCTGGATTCCAACTCTTGATAGACAAGATACCATTTCAACAATATCAAGGTTAGTATCTTGGTAGGAAACAAGCCAGAGAATTCATCTTTATCTTCAGATAGCTTTTGGAGTCTTAAGAAGGTACCTCTCTCGCAGATAATGCCTGGAATCGTCCCACTTGTTATTGGACTCATGCTCCACGATGGTAACATAAATGCTGGAAATCTTGTCAATTTTTTTTTTAAGACTTACTTCTGAAACTTGGGCTTCCCTGGTGGCTCAGTGGTAAAGAACCTGCCTGCCAATGCAGGAGACATGGGTCCCATCCCTGGGTGGGGAAGATCCCCTGGAAAAGGGAATGGCTACCCACTCCAGTATTCTCGCAGTGGGGGAATCCCAGGGACAGAGGAACCTGGTGGGCCGCAGTCCATGGGGTTGGAGAAGAGTCACACACAACTGAGCAACTAAATGTTTTCTCAAATTTAGTGTTTTCCTCTCCCATACTCGTGTGCCAGCCTCATAGTGGGAAGGCAGTTTTCCCATGCGACCTGTAATGACTCTTCAGTGGGAAAATTTACTCCTGGGTGATGAAGAGCAGCTCAGCCTCATATAATCTATGTGATGATATAAGGAAACATAAGAAGTGAACCATTTACTGTTTTTTTTACTATCAGTAATCTCATCCGGTCTCTCTGTTTTTGTGTTAAAGGTGCGATGCTTCAGCACATCTGTGGTCAGGCCGTTTGCCAAGCTTGTGAGGGTACGTCAGCTTATTTTTCTGTAATTGTAAAGCAAATAAATGTGTGTGGTTTCAGACAACAGTACATTTAGGCATGGATTTTGTACAGTTAACACTTAAATCTTTCTGTATGATTTGTGGTTCCCCAGACATGCTGGGGAGTAGGGGAGCTAGGGAACAGGATAGTGTTGAATGCCTGCCATAGACCAGGCCCACGAAAAAACCTTTTAAGTTGGAGAATTTCTTAAAACACAGTAACAGTGATGGGAGGTAGCTGGTCTTCCCATTTTACAAAAGAGGAGGGGTTATTCAGCTTAGTCTCTGAGCCGGACAGAAACTAAATCTTGCTCGTTAAAAACCTAAGCTTTTCCAGTACAATCACACAGTACCACTAAGCATATGTAGTCATACATTGATGATAACGTGGTTTAAAAAGCGTGTGGTTCACTGTAAAAAATAATTCAAGCATCAGGCACTTAGTAAATTACTAAAGGGCTCCATTAAACTGAACATTTATGGAGATACTCTGTAAGGGAAATTTGCAGTATTGCTATGAAATGTATAAAATTGTGCTTGTATGTGTCTCATAAACACCTGTTTCCCGGCGCTAACGTGTTCAAAACTGCCTTCTATCAGTGTTTAACACCGCCTAAACTTGGAACTAAGTAATTACTGAATTCAAAGGAATCCTAAGTTTATCTCAAAATTAGCACAGTTGAATTTTCTGTAGAATGGAAAGGGACTTTAGACACCATGTTTTCTCAGCCCTCATTTTAAGACGAGGAATTGAAAGCTCACAGATGGGGTGGCGGCAGGAGACGCCCCTTATTTGTGTGAGGGCTGTCACTCAGGCTGCGTTTATAATAATTTTAGAAGTATAAAGACTTCTGCTCTTGATACCATGGTATGGTCTGAACTGATTTTCCTTTTCTCTTCTTCCCTTACTCCACCGTTGTTGTTTAAAGCCACCTGTTCAGATATATGGCATCGAAGGTCGCTACGCCACAGCTCTGTATTCTGCTGCATCTAAACAGAATAAACTGGAGCAAGTAGAGAAGGAATTGTTGCGAGTAGGAGTAAGTAGCTTTCCTGTTCATTGTTAAGTTCTCATTGTATGTTTTTTCCTTAGATCTTTGTGCATCCTTAATGAAGTATATCCTGAGAGAAAAAGAATTGCAAAAAAAGGGAAAGAAAAAAACATTTCCTGTAACCATGTTGATAGTTATAATACTGGGTAAAATTGTTCTGAACCTATTTATAATAGGTATATGTAAGAATGTTAATGTTAGGAACCGAGATTTGGGGCTCAAGAGAAGAAATAGAAAATCTAAATTTAAGAAACAACTGCCATTTCAAAGAAGGGTTAAAAATTACCTTGAGAATTTATGCTTGTATTACTCGGTATTTCCAAAGTAGGCTTCAGGATATATTATGATCTTGCTTTGCTGGGAATTTATTTTCCTTTTGAAGTCTTTTCCTCAGTGTCAGTTGTCATTTTATTCCCAAGACGTGAGCGAAAATGAGCAGAGCCCGCTGGGCAGCACGTTAGTGAAGGTGCCCGGGCTGCAGGACGATGGCAGACCGGCGGAGGAAGACCAGGAGACCGCGGGGGAAGCTGATCTGTATTTTTTTGTAAACATGCAGAGTACATGAACTGAGTTAGCAGGAGCCTGCAGTGTGGCTTAAACAGGAGCATCGCCACTGCAGGTTCCCTGAGTCGTCTGATAGTTAACAAGTTGCTCCAGGTTTTGTTGCTTCCCCTTCTTTTACTTTCTAGTCGCCACCTCAAGTTTGTTTTTGTTTGTTTTTGTGTTTTTAATCTTAGAAGGGGGAAAACCCTCACAGACTAGCTGTATAGAACAATACTTAGGCGTTTTGTGCATTTTTTCATTTTGAGCTTTTGTGGGAGCCTTTGTCCTAATGCTCAGTAACTCTAGCTCTGTATCCCTCCCTCTGTCCAGTTATCCAGTGCGCTTGATCTTCACTGGTACCCTCACCTGTTAGGATCTTCACAGACCCAGCAGCCTGACTTGGAGATGCTTCTGGGCTGGGATAGCTGAAGTCTGCAGGGTCGCACAGGCTTTTGGGGAGGTGATGGTTCCCCTGCCCTCTGCTGTCACGCACACCCCTCGTAAACCTGTGGTGTTCACAAGCGAGACAGTGCCTGGCTTGTGGGCCTTAGAATGGGGTTTAATTAAAACTGAAGTCCGTTAAGCTGTGGAGACATACAAAGGCGGCAACCTTAAGACTCTTTATGAAACAAAATCAGCCATTTTTCGGCACCAGGAGGAAAACGTGATGCTGCCAAGGTGTCGCTAACGGTCCGTGGATGATGCAGCAGAAATGGTTAGAGACCTGAAACTGGGATGGCTCCAGCTCCAGAATGCTTGTCGTTGTATAAGCCAGCAGTGTGTATGGGAAAACCTTGTTTTGGGGGGTCACTCCAGTTGAAGTTTTAACATTAGATGGCAGTGTAGGCACATAGCTAGGATCAGAGGCAGAAATTGTCCAGGAGCCCAGCAGAGGGGTTGATCGAAAGGTCAGTGGAGGTGTGTGACCAAGAGATACCCACATGGAAACAGCGGTTGGTTTGCTGGAGCTCTGGCTTGACGCTGAGGGGAGCAGAGTGCTGGAAGCTGCCTGTGGTCCTGGACCTGACATTTGTGATGTAGTGGGACGGCGACAGAGTCGTCTCTTGTGGTCGTGGAGACAGAGTGGTCTCTTTTGTGGTCTTGGCACTCTGGTTTTTTTGGCCGTTTTTCCTCCCAGGAAAAGCACCAGAGCTCCCACCCAGCGCTGGGTTGGTTTTCCCGAGCTCTGGGCAGCTGGCCGGAATCCGGATCAGCCTTAGAGGGAGCGGCCCCCGAGGGAAAGGCCGAGGGGCCGCCCACACTCAGTGCATCTCCTTAGGTCTGCGTTGTGTGTGGGCATCACTGGCACCCTCTTAGCAGGGGAAAAACCAGAGTAATACCCACAGTAGATACATTACAATATGCCACAGATCCAGTCTTATGGCTGCTTAGTTTTTTAAAAATAGTCTCTCCTGAAAAGCAAAAATCAACTTCATTAGAATGGTCTTAAATATTTTCACACAATACTGTATCCTGTGTAAAGTCATCTGTGGTGCATCTTAAAGGCAAAAATTTTATTTGACTAAACTTTCCTAATTTTATTCATGAAATACATGATTCATCAGAAAGTGTGTGTACAGCAGCTGGCATCATTTATGTTCTAAAGAGTCTAAGATTATTTTTGGTCCTTTTAGCAAATCTTGAAGGAACCCAAAATGGCCGCTTCTCTTTTGAATCCCTATGTAAAGCGTTCAGTTAAAGTGAAAAGCCTAAGTGACATGACGGCAAAGGAGAAGTTCTCTCCTCTCACGTCCAATCTGATCAGTAAGTATTAGCTCTTTTATTGAAGTCTCTGAAAATTCTGCTCCTGAAACTGTGATCCCTGGACCAGGAACACCACCAGCCTTTGGCAGTGTAGAGTCTCATTACCCGAACTTGCTGAATCAGAATCTGCATCTTCACCGGCCCCCCGAGTGAGTCACTTGCACATATAGCTTGAGGAGCACTGTCAGAAGGATGTTAAGATGGAGGAGTGTCTCAAGGCATAGTTTTACCCCATGGAGGAGGCCAGTGGGATCCCTACCAAGAAAGTGGTTTATAGCCAGTGGATGTGTCTCTGTCCTTAAAGACATTTGCATTCTTTGGTACATTTTAATTGTTTTTCAAATCCCTTGATCACTCAGAATCCAAAGAAAATGTGTAGTGAGTATAAGTATGTTAATTTGGGGATTCGTGGCATAAACCTGAAAATCAGATTTCAAGCTGGGATGAAGAAATCTATTGCAGATTCGTTTAAGACACACACCCCTTTACAAATTTAAGTCCTCGTTGGTGCAGTCTTTTTTAAAAAAAAAAAAAAAAATTGAATATTCTTTTTAGATAACAGGTTGCAGCGTCTCCGTCCACATCCTTAACTGACATTGAATATAGTATTTTAAGGCCACGTCAGTTTGCGTTTGAGGTGAATATGTTGCTTCATGAATATGATTTAAGTGAAAAGTGTTCACTTTCCCAGATTTGCTTGCTGAAAATGGTCGCTTGAGTAATACCCCTGCGGTGATTTCCGCATTTTCTACCATGATGAGTGTCCACCGTGGAGAAGTACCGTGCACAGTTACCACTGCATCTGTAAGTAGTGAGTTGTTGCCACTGCATTTGTCTTGACTTTCCATTTTGTAAAACAAAAAGGCTAAAGTCAAGAAATCAGGGGGAGCCTGGCATGCTGCAGTCCATGGGGTCACAGAGTCGGACACAACTGAGCAACTGAACTGAGCTGACTTGTCAGTTGGAAGGTCTCTTCATTTATACCAGCTTCTGTGAACATGGCACCCCATGCCAGTACTCTTGCCTGGACAGAGGAGCCTGATCGGCTACAGTCCGTGGGGTCATAAAGAGTTGGACGCAACTGAGTTGGACACAACTTCACTTCCCTTCTGTGAACCTCTGCTTCGCAAGGCCCGGCGGGTGTCTCCCTGGTGCTTCCCTAATCAGCGGTTATTCGTAAAGACTGTAGGTTGGGTTAAAATGTGTCAGGAAATACTGGTCTATATTCCAGTACAGGTTTGAATTATTTTTTAAACATCATGCTCAGTAGTTTACTGAAATGTAATCTGTTAATCTTTTGTGGTGATGAAGCAGAGAGTATAAGGCGAACGGGCCCCATTGGTCTTATGGGCTTGCTGAAGTAGAGTATAATAATAGTCACCATTTATTGAAACACAATGTGCTGGGCACTTTATAATTTTTTTACTTAATGTCAAAGGCCTGCGTGAAGCAGAAGTGTTGTTATCCTTATTTTACTAATGAGGAAACCGAAGCCCAGGGAAAGGAAGTTGCTTGCTGGAGGTCACAGAAGGTGGAGCTGGGATTTGAACCACAGTCCTGTCTCCCAGTAATCCATGCTCCTTAGGTGGCACTGCCTCGCTGGAATTCGTTCATTGTTGTCCAGTGTTCAGTGGAGTACACTGTATTTCCCTTGTATTCTCTTTGCACTGTAGTTCATTGTAGAACAGTCTACTGGGCTTAGTTACCTACCAAGCATGGTAGAGTTACTTGGGGTATGCACCACCTGATCTTACCTAGATGAGTGTTTGTAGTGCTTCAGAGATTCTGACTCTCCAAAAGAGCGTAACCAGGGGTGCTCTTGTGAGGCGGGCTTTCACACGCCCGAGACCAGCGCCGATGAGTGCCTCTTGGGGTGCGACTCCAGAGTGGGTCCCCAGATACTGAGCACAGGAATTCACACGGCCTGTCTTGATGAAATGTTCCCAGAGGGAGATTTTTCTCTCCTACTGTAGTGACTTGTTTTACTTTACCTGAGTTTAAGGATGTTTTGTCCTTTTTTAGGCTTTAGATGAAGCCACTCTGACTGAATTGAAGACGGTCCTGAAGAGCTTCCTAAGTAAAGGCCAGGTTTTGAAATTGGAAGTTAAGGTAGGTTTTTAATTGTGTACAGTACATTTCCTGAGGTTGTTTGGCACTTAAAATGGAGTGGAAAGTGAGAGCAGAGTATGTAAAACTTTGCCTATAGTAGAACCTTTATGTTTATTTTCAAAATAGACTATTACTGAGTCCATTCACAATTTGACTTCTTTTTCCAGATGTAATTATTACATGTTACAATTCCATAGCACATAGACTTTTCAGAGCACTTTTTTTATCTTGCTTTTTCATTAATGAAATGTCAGCGTATTTTCACATTTCCAACCTATTTTCTTTCCTAGATTGATCCGTCGATCATGGGTGGAATGATTGTCCGTATTGGAGAGAAATACGTTGATATGTCTGCAAAAACCAAGATTCAGAAGCTGAGCAGAGCAATGCGGGAGATTCTGTGAAAGTGTTGATTTTCTAAAAGTGAGAATTCTTAAACTGGGAGCAACAATAAAACGCTTCCTGAACAGGATATACTGTGTTTTTCTGTCTTTTAAAGTGGAAGTACAGGGAGCCTTATTTTTATATCTTTCTCTCAGGATCCCCGTAAAGGTTAAAATGCCCTTTGAAATTTAGTTTTTGTCGATTGTTCTTAGAAATTGGAAGCTTATATATCCCTTAGGGGAAAATAGCCTTCATAGCAGGTACTATTAAGTGCTTCACGTATCTTACCTCATCCCTTTGTCTCTGAGTCCAGAGCCTGGGCAGGGGCTGAGCCTGCAGGTGAAGTTAAGGTCGTCATCTCTTGAGTTTTTCAGCTGTTGGTTTCATCTCGCGTCAGAACTGGAAGTGGCCTCAGCCCACACTGGTCACACACTGGCCACTGCTTCTGCTCTGCCACTTCGTGCTGCTCACAGCCTCTGCAGCATGTGGGCCGAGCCCCTCAGCCGTGCCCCTGAGACCACGTGCCCGCCACGTGCCTGGGCTGCTTAGCCGTCCAAACAGGGCCGGTTTGTGCTCACCCGAGTATTCTGACAGGTCCATATGTCCAGCCTGTGCGTTCTGACGAGCCGAAAGTGATCCGTCCTCCACTCTGCTCTCCATGTAATTCTAAGTTTAGAGGCGGTGATGTCTATAAAAGCTTCCAGAGAGATTCTGGCCAAAAACACATCTCTCTTCTGGAATCGAGAGAATCTAATTAAAAGCAGTGACTGCTATCACTGGGGCAGAGGTCCAGATGAGAGCTGTGCACTCAGCAGGCGGCAGGTTTCTCAGCTCGCCGGGTGCCACAGCCCCTGGAGTGTCCTCGGAACCAAGGATGCCCGGGAATGTCGGCCCAGGACAGAGTCAGGATTTTTCCCCTCTTGGGCACACCAGTTCAGTACATTGATGGTTAGAAGTCACTGCTCTTGGGTCGAGCTTCTGCCCGTTTTGTGTGTGTGAGTCGTTCAGTCATGTCCAACTGTTTGTGACCCCATGGACTGTAACCCACCAGGCTCCTCAGTCCATGCAGTTCTCCAGGCAAGAATCCTGGAGTGGGTTGCCATTTCCTCCTCCAGGGCATCTCCCCCACCCAGGGATTGAACCCAGGTCTCCGGCATTGCAGGCAGATTCTTGACCATCTGATTGGTTCTGCTAGTTAAGGCCTTCCCAGCCAGGTTAGGGGAGCCAAGCACACAGCAAACCTTCCTGCTTCTCTGAGGGTTAACAGTCACCCTGAAATTGCCAGAAGATAACATCTCAAGAGACAACCTGATGCATACTCAGCCACTGCACGCCAGGCCATAGGACATCCTGACAGGACTAGAAGGCTTGTGGCCACAATAAGCCTTTCTCCGCGTTTCTCCCAGACTGAAAGTGACCTCGCCAGGAGTAACAAGCACTCTAGAACCGTTCAGCAGGAGGTTCCATAAGGGGATATGACGAGCACCCACAGTGCGCCCCCTGACTAGACTGGTCTGCTCTGCAGCAGGAGGAGTGAGGGTTAAGGACGCGTCTTAGAGCCGTCTGGGGGTGCACATGCAGGCCTCTGCTGTTTCAACCCCTGAAGCCTCCTGCTTTTGCGGGTCAGCTTCCACACCATACGTGGAAGAAGCTGTAACATCCACTTGGTGAGTAACTGCTGCAAGAGTGAAGCGAGGTCATGACGAGCTCAGTACTGGGTCTCCCAGATGTAAAGATGTCGGTGAAGGGTGTTGGTCCCTGGCCTGACAGCCTCTGACTTCTTTGGGCCATCTGACCCCAGGGATTGGCTGACTGGCTTCACACAGTACCTGACAGGAAGTAGGCACTTGACCAAGTCCATCTAGAATCGCCTGCAAAATCGCCTATCTTCAAGGATGTTCAGAAAACCTGTTCAGACATCCTGGTTTCTAATAGACCATTAGGGTGACTGACTCGATCAGTCCCCTAGGAAAAGCTCCCAAGTAAAATGCCTTTAATTTGGACCTAATACCCGCAAACTGAAGGCTGCTCTGCAGTTACCAAGACTGCTTCATGTTATATCTTATTTAAGCTGCAGATGGCTCAGACAGGAAAGAATCTGCCTGCAAGCCAGGAGATGCGTGTTTGATTCCTGTGTTGGGAAGATCCCCTGGAGAAGGAAATGGCAATCCACTCCAGTATTCTTGCCTGGAGAATCCCACGGACAGGAACCTGGTGGGCTACAGTCCATGGAGATCACCAAGAGTCGGACACGACTGAGCGACTTAACAGGCTTGTGGTCCAAGCGAGACAGACCTCACTCTGCAAGTGAGGGAAGAAATGGAGGTTTGCTCGGGGCCCCCGCCCCCAGCCTCCCTGTTTTGTTTGTTCCTGCTTGCCCCTGGCCACTCCCTGGCACATGGTGCCCCCGCACTGGAGCCAGCAGGCAACGCTAACCTCAGGTGACTCTCTGGGCCCCTCTCACTTTGTCCCTTAGATACTCTTGATTCACCCTTTAAGCCAGGCCAGCTCTTCCTGCACTTGCCCTCCTACTGGCCTCAGAGGGAAGAGCGCTGTCCGGACAGCAGCCACCTCAGGTGCCCATTCCTTGGTCACCTCCAAGTGTTTGGACAGTGAATAGATTCCCTTCCCAGAGCCACCCGTCGTGGGCAGAGGCAGGGCTGTGCCGTCTAGGAAGTCCTCCAGGGTACTGAGGGGCCCGGGGCCACCACCCCCTGCACCTTGGGCAGGGACCAGTGTGCCCTCCACCTGACGTGACATGGCCCTCCCGGCTGTCACAGTGCTCAAACGAACTTCCTCCTGGCAAAGCAGCTCCACTGTCAGCACGTGCAATGGACAGAGACACCGCTGCAGGCCTCTCCGTCCTCTCCCAGGAGCCAGGAAGGCTCAGGCTGGCCCGCGGTCCCAGGATCCAGCCACCTAGCTGTGGACATTTGCCAACTTCCCTGGCGATTCCTGATGCTGGAGCTACTAAGTTCCGGCAGATGAAAAGAGAGGAAAAGTGTCCCAACTGGCCTCACAAGGACTGGGCTCGCAGTTCCCTTTACCTCTCGCTAGATGTGGACGCAGTGGAAAGTGCAGCTTTTACCTCTTTACTTCAAGGTAAAAGTCAAATGATTGCAAGGCCCTGCCAGGCCAGACCTCGGACCTCTGGGCTGTTAACAAGAGAGAGAAGAAACCTCCCACTGATGCCATGGGAGGGTGGTCTCTAAGGGCTCAGCAGCTGCGCCTGTAACGCAGCCAACACTCCTGGTTCCCCAAGACCATCTGCCTTCCTTCCGGCTTGCCTCCTGACGGGGGTTGCACACTGCACACCCGAGGCAGACCACAAGCTTTGAAGACGTGTAACAGCTGATGAAATATCTCTGCCAGTAATACTGCCCAATCCAGAATCCAACTCAACAAACTCCTTGTTGATTAAGCACATAGAAACGGGGGGAGGGAAGTGATGAAATGCTTCAAACACTGCCTTGTGTGGTCATCAGAGATGAACCCAGAGATCTGTGTACAGTGACAGTCTTCATGGCACTTTTTTTTAATCTAGATAAAAATTTTAAAGCAGCCTCAACACACAACCATTCAGGATTCTTTTTAAAAATTAGGGTAAACTGGAATATATTCAAGCAATGGGATACTATGCAGTTCTTAAAAATCAAGATGTTCAAAAACAGATAGATAGATGACAGATACAGCTGTATAGTGGAGAAGGAAATGGCAACCCACTCCATTCTTGCTTGGAGAATCCCATGGACAAAGGAGCCTGGCGGGCCACAGTCCATGGGGTCACAAAGAGTTGGACAAGACTTAACAACTAAACAAGCAAACAGTCTGCTCAGAAAGGAAGACGGGCAGAAAGAACCCAAAGCAATCCATTGTAACAAGGTTGGTTTTTCTCCTTTTATTCATGAACTATGTGAATTTAAACCGTACAGGTCAAAATGACCAAAGAATTGTTTGGAAGAGATTGTTCTTTTTAGATTCCAGATACACAGAAATATCCATCTGTATTGATGTTGCTACTGGTTTAAAGAAAATAACACTCAGTTACGATAATCTTGATCAATCAAATTTAACATTTCTTACATAATAAGGTGCCAAAGGAATGCTCAGAGAGCAAACCTAACCTCGGCTTCTTTTAAACAGAAAAGAAACCTAATGTCTTGGCCCTGCTTCATCAAACAAATACAGAATTCTACAATTTATAATAGTGTCTAGTAATTTTTGGAACTCCATTGACATTACGCATCAAACAATATAGTCTCCCTTTGATGGGAAATTAAACAGTACCGTTATTTGGCAACAGAAGTATATTACAGTCAACAGGGTGTCCGTCGGGGAGGTGGAGTGGCTCATCCCACCCCCCGGGCAGGGCTGTGAGGGGAGCAACATGCCCCCAGCACTGTGACCCATCTGCCGCTGGAAACACAAGGGACTCGTGTCAGGACCGATACGTTCTTTTCTAAATAAGTGAAGGCTAACTGGAATGGTCACTGCTGAGCAGGACCCCACGTTCTCTGGCTTTTCTTGACCCCAGACTTCATTGGAACAAGCAGAACCCAAGGGGTGGTTGACTGGCTGACTTATCTCCACATACAGCCCTCTTGCCACACCAGCCATGAGGACTTGGTGCCAAGGAAGGAGGTCAGGACTTACTCTGGGTGGGTCGATAGGAGCTTATCCACTTCTGCTGGCTAGCTTTAGATGGCCTTCCCAGGCCACCTTGGACAAAGAGATCCCTAAACAGCTCCATGTTTGGAAAAGAAGTCACTCACATCCACCCAGACAGTTCCTCAAGGTGATTTTCAGATCACTCCTATGATAACAGATTCCACGAAGCTCCCAAAAATCACAGCTCCCTGCGCCCCTTGAACCCTGAATTCCAGGAGGTCACTTACACGCCAGCATTTGCCAATTTCAGGTGTATCAAAAAAGGACTTGGACTGTTGGTTGACAGCATTGGGAAGCATACAGCTCATTGAAAGAAATGTTGAAAACCTAAGGCACACATTCCCTATACGTCCTTTTGAGCCAGGGCCCTCAGCGTCCCACACACAGCGATCTGTATGCAACACCCGCGGCTCACCAGGAACTTGGCCTTTTTCACCGCTCCATCGTTCCCCACCTGACGAGGGAGGCTGACCTCACAGGATTGCCTCCTCCTGAAAGGACCTCTAAACGCACCTCTCGGGGGTTTGCATCTTGAGTTTCATAGGATTTTGCGTTGTATCCATCCTTAGGTGGCCTGTGGGGACATTTCTGGTGGCAAAGGATACAAACGAAGTCTGTGCCCGAGAAGCAGCCTGGACCTCTGACCCTTTTCTGGGACAGGGAAAAGAGGAAGGCCTCTTGCCTTGAGGTCTCCATCATGGACACAAGCAGCTGGAAGGCTGCTCTGTGCTGCCTGTCCTGTGTGCCGGGAACAGCTTAACCCAGAAAGCCCCAAACTTCATCCTTCACCCAACACAGGAGAGCCACAGTGGGGACAGTGAGGATGCCTCCAGGAAAGGAAAATGCAAACACCAAAGGGATGCGTTGAGTCTATTCAGAAAGAGAACTGCAAAGGGTGACCCGGAAGTCAGGACATTCGGAACTTTCTAGAAGAACGGTTGCTCCACCCAAGATTCCTGGCCCATCCTCCAGAACCTATGGAAGCTTCCAGAGCACATCACTCAGATCTGATGGGAACCAGACTCTCAAGCCTCCTATCCTTCCTGACACAAGCACCTTCCCGAACAAGTTACCTGTTTAATGAAATACAGGGGTCTCACCCAAGGTCATGGCTAGAGGACACTCATCATCTTATCATAACACCACCCGTTGCATTCAACTTCACATTTTCTTTGTCCCTCCAAAATGACTCCTTTGAATGTCTAACATATGCAACTCTGGTTTTCTTTTTAATATATGAAATTTAGTTGGGTTGAACCCAAGTAATCTGATTAAGCACTCTCTACTCTTGGAATAGGTTTTTTAACTTTTTCTATAGTTTTATGCACTTAAATTAGATTCCTAAAATACTCTCATATACATACAGAAAAATAATCTCTCAATGACAAATCACATTTTACAATAACAAGTTAATTATTTATAACTACAGAATCTGCATTAGTTTATGCAACACTTAACAGCATAGCTCTTACACACCATATGTACATTGAGTCATAGACATTCCCATAAACTTATGGCAGAGATTTCTGGACAAACCATTGAAAGAGCATAACTTTTTCCACTTTACGTAGCGGAATTCTGCATTTTTCTTAGCTGCAAACTATATAAAATGCAGAAAACCAGGAGCTGAGGACTGCTTATCATACACGGGACATTCTGTTGCAGACTCTCATCTGTATACATGTATTTACACATATGCTAACCACCTATAGATGTGAAGATATATGCTGATGTAGCTAAGGCAACAGGACATGAATTATGAGATCGCCAACTTCTCTGTCTAGGTAGGACTATGAAAGGGTAGAAGAAAGGGTCCAAAGGGTACAGATCTCAGCCTGCTTGGGCTTCAGCAAAGAAGATCTGAAGTTGGTTTTACAGTTTAAAGACACTTGGGCTATTGGCAATGTACATTTTAAATGCATGTGTTAAAATAAATATCATTACCAAAGATCTTGCTAGAATATCTACTGTATGATGGTGAATATTTACCAGACAACACTTTAAGGATGTTGATTTGTAAAATGTACAACAAAATGTTCACTCATGAAAACTAACACTGACACAATATTAATTAACTGCCTCTAGAAAACACTTTCTGAACTTTTAGTAGTCCGGATGATTGCAATACAAGTAGAAACAAAGCTATAATTTGTTATTTCATTCAAAATGACACAACCAAACCCATGCAAGATGAATTTGATATCTCTATTCAACTTTCTGTCAGTATTTTTACTTAGCAAACTTTATAATCCCAGACAGAATCAGGAAACATAGGATTATTGCTCTGTGTAGGTAGACGTGCAACTGATTTGCAAAGGTCAAGCAAAGGTTTTGGAGTGTCCTGCTGAGCGCTAGAAAGTGCTAGTGAAAGAAAGTAAGACCCAGCACACAGCAGGAGGGGCGGCTCCTGTGTCAGCTGCCTCCCTGGCAGCTGGTCTTCTAGAACCCGAGGCTACTCACACAGTGGGGTCTCTCCTCCCGTCATCCCCCTCATAGGCGGGATCCTATGGCAGACACCCCAACTGGGAAGTCGCTGCGTCTCAGTAGCAGGTACCTCCAGACACCTGTGTACCCAGCGCCCAGCCTGGGCAGGCTTCACTCTCTCCAGGAAGAGGAGATGGAGGAGCAGCGTCCAGCCCCGGGGAAGGGGCACCGGGCACCACCCACCCCCACCAGCTCCCTGCTTCTTGTTGCCATCACTCAGATGGTCACTTAGAAGGCAGAGGCTAGAGGAGCCTGTCTGACCCACAAGCAAAGAGGAGAAAAGCCCCCGGTGGACGACTAAAAGGAAGGGTTTTATTTCCAATCAGTGGGTTAAATGGTAAGGACTCGGAGGGCTCTCGGCACCCGTGGCCCGCCATGGACTGGGAGCCCACAGACCAGGTTCATCTGTCATCTTGGGGCTTGAGTCCTACACCTCTGACTGATCCAGATCATTTGTGCTTTTAAAAGCAGACATTTTGAAAAGTGTTACCAGCCCAGTTCTCCACAGCCTGCCAGGGAGACTTTGCAAAGTAAGAAGCAGAAGGTGAAGCCCCACCTGCTCCAGAAACCAACTGAAAAGACAGTGACCAGGGCCGGCTTCGTGGGCGTCTGATCTGTGCAGTCACGGGGACCCTGTGCTTAGGGGGACCCACTCCTGGTTTCATTCTCTGCTGTCATCACCTCGAAATTCTTCACAATTCTCAACAAGGGGCCTCACCGTCTCATTTTGCACTCAGCCCACGAATTCTGCAGCCGGTCCTGACCTTGACTGCAGGAAGAGTCAGACCCACCTGTTCACATATCCACTCGTTCCCCCTGGTGCACACGCAAGCACACACACACGCACATGCGCACACACGCGCACACCATGCAAGGATCTGCATTGCCCCCCCTCAGCTCCTTGACATCTGAAATCCCAAATGTTATAGTCTCCACCTAGAAACTCTGCGATCCAGTCTAAGCAGAGGGGACCTGACTTCTTGAACCCCTTGTTGGGGACGGGGTGCCTCCTCCCCATGGACCCGCCCCGGGTCGGCCCAGCAGTAGGCGGAACACCTCCAACTTAACACCTGAGGCCCCTGCAGGGCTGAATCTCAAAGGGGCCGTCACCAAAGCAGATGCAGAAAAAGCATAAGGGCTGAGGACCCCTTATGACCCCAGCCCCAGCAGCAGAGAAAGGCAAGGTGTCACCAAGTACCGCAGGAGTGCTGGCTTCGAATCCCAGGCTCGCCGCTAAGCTCCCTCCCCCACCACCCTGCTCAGACCCAGCAAGTTCCTTCCGATTTGCACAAGAGCATGGGCTGCCGTCTACGGGGTCGCACAGAGTCGGACACGACTGAAGCGGCTTAGCAGCAGCAGCAATGCCCGGGGAGCTGCACTAGGTGGAGCCAACGGCCTGAGATCCGCCAGTGGGACCGGCTAGTTTCCAAGGCCGGGGAGCGCGCCTCCTAGCGGTGACAGTGGGTAGAACGGCAGGGGCTGGCTCCTCAACCAGACGCGGCAAAGCCGCCATCCCCCTGCCTCTGGTTCCTGCATCACCCTCTCTGCCCCAGGCCCCCATTCTGTTTAGACCGACAAACAGGAGGAAATCAGGGCTTTGAGTATGAGAGGGAAAATGCAAAGGAACATAACTTTAGAAACAGCCGCACAGGAATGTTATTCTTTTTCAGTGAAAAAAGTACAAAACCAGAGTTCCTAGAAGAAAAATATGCATTCTTTCCACTGCATAAAAAGAAACCCTGGTTACTGGGTGAGTTCTCAGTAAATATCAGAGAGAGAAGTGCTCGATTATTTTCAAGGCTGACCACATATGCCCACTTCTGAACAGGTTTATTTGGTGGGCTTTGAATCCTAAAATATTCACACATTTCTGATGATTTTAACAATATAGGCTGGTATAGAAAGTAGAACAAAATCCTTTTAAAAAATGACTCACAAAACACCCTGACATATACTAGGGGCAAATTTACCCTGAAATCTGACAACCACACATAGAGTTGGAAAAAAATTATTATGTGGGTGTTATCTGGTTCCCCGAGGCCAGATTAAAGAGGGTTCCTTTCAGTGCAGGAAGTAATTGAAACTGCATGTCACTGAAATAATTTTTGGAGGTGGAGGTGAGTTTTTACAAGCACTGGGTGTTATTCAAATGACTTAAAATTAGATCTACAATGAGGCTGGGAAAGCCACAAAGGCAGACCCCCTCCTTACCACCCCCCAGCCCCTTGGATAGTGGTCAGACCCAAGAAAGGGGACTCCCTGAATGAACAATGTATTATTAACATTACTGACGGTGTTACCAAGAGGTCACAACCCAGGGATAAGACATGCCAGCTGTTGGCATCTGGGTTTTAATACTCCCAAGATAGGGTGCTGTTAGAAGTTTTCTATCTTTCATGCAGGATGAATTTTCCAGGCTTATTAGGAATAGATTTTGGCTCCCAAAGGTAGCAGATTATGTACCTTAGTTGAGCCTGGAGACCTACGAAGATATTCCTGGATCTGACACAATGCAGGGTGAGGAAGTGAAAGTTCTAGAATGTTCCTTTCCTCTAGCTCAAAGAAATGGCTGCTTTCCAAGTGCAATAAACATCCCAACCATACTGACACAATACTAAGCGGCCCCCATAAAACATGGCTCTGGGCACTGCCAGCTGAGTCTTGGCAGCTGACCTGAGCCATTCCCTGCAGCCAGGAGAAGCCGCTGGGTGCAAAAAGAGGACAGTTTTAGTTTAACCAAATACCCTTTAGGGTGACTCAGACCACAGCATCTGAGGGCTTCACCATGTCCCCAGTTCACCAATCATGCTTCTGCTGGGTAAGAATTAAAGTCCTAATCCTAAAAGCCAGTCAAGAATATCCAGCCTCCTCTGTCATCATTGCCTCACTTTCCTGCGCAGGAGGCTCTGAACTTGTAAAGCAAGGGTACCTGGAGCAGGCAGACCCCTCGCTAAGCTCACACTAGCCTCAAGTCTGAAGTGACCCTGCCACCTCGAAAGCACGCAGGGGTCCATTTCTACATGCCAGTGTCCGCTGTAAAGCTCGTCTCCAGCCCCAAAGAGAAGGGAAAACACAATGAACTGACACAGAATGAAAATCTACTTGCTGTTCCCAATGGAAATTCTTAAAACTGTTACATGCACAAAAGGAACATCCTCTCTGTGAACCAAAAAAGCCCCACCAGCTAGGGAAAAAGCCATCCGGAGTAGAGACAGAAGTCTTTTTCCGCTCCTCAAAGTACAGGCAGGTGGTGCTAGCGGTAAAGAATCTGCTGCAGTGTAGGAGACCCAGGTTCGATCCCTGGGTCAGGAAGATTCCCCTGGAGAAGGGAATGGCTCCCCCCTCCAGTATTCTTGCCTGGAAAATTCCATGGACAGAGAAGCCTGGTGGGCTACAGTCCATGGGGTCACAAAGAGTCGGACACGACTGAGCGACTTTCACTTTCACGGTATTGGCAAAACTCTAAAATAGACTCCCAGATCTCCTTCCAGATAAAACCAGAAGCATTTCACTCACTCCCTTTGCTTTGTTGTCCAGCCCCACTGGATTCTAGAACACCCCCGCTCTGCTGTAGTCAGTGGCTTTATGCTTGCAGCCGTCTACTCCTGGAGAGACAGGGGTTTGGGGCACCAGGTCACCAAGACAATGCAAGTGGTAATTTACTCACTTTTGGATGGATTTTTTTCTCATTAAATTCAATAGTACTAACCAGCTGAAATGAGTTACCTTCCTAGACTTAGGTCATGCTTAAATTGTTCCAAACGCAAAGAAAAGAAATAATTCCCCTTTTAACATGAACATTCCTTGGAAGCATAGCTCTCTCCTCTGCCATCAGAGGTCAGGGACATGTAGGATGCCTGGCCCCAGTCTCTCAAGCACATCTGGAGACCCCAGCCTAGAAAGATCTGTGTGTGTGCATGTTTGAGCGTGTGTACCTGAGGCCAGCCCTGGATCTGAATGAACCACATCCTCAGGCTCTGGTAGGAGGGTCACAGCTGCTCTGGTTCCAGGAGACATGTTGCCCACCTGCCTGACAGAAAGACCCTGCCCCAGAGGGACTGGGAGAGCTGGTTGACAAAGGAGGCCCAGCCCAAGGGCTCCTGTCCTCAGGGCACGGCTCTGTTAGCAGTTCCCTTGCTGGGCTTAGACGAGGTCAGCGTGGCTCAGAGAAGGAGGAAACTCAGGATGTCTGGAGGGCTGGAGTCAATGCCAGAAGGGAGTGGCCAGGGGAAACCCTGTGTGTGGAAAGCAAAGAGCTAGGACACAGAAGGTGTCGTTTCATCTCTATGAAATACAGCCCCGGCTGCCCAAAAAGGTAGACACGAAGGACTAGTCTCAAAGAATTGGAGACTCCATGCGTCATCCACATTCCTGAGTCACAGCTGGATCTGACAGCCAGCCTATCTCACCCGTAAGGAGGATCAGTCACCTTACAAATCACCCTGGTGAGTACAAGGGCACTCATCCAGAATCGCTGCCCCGGAGGAGCATCGCAAGGGTGCTCAGTACACCTGGGAGAAAAGACTCACATATTGCTTCTTCTCGCGACATTAATTCCGATAATGGGACTCTGCATGGGTGGGTGAGCTGGTGGACCAAAAAAGGCGACAAGATGTTTGTCACTGAGCGCATCACACCCACCCTACATGAATGGTGATGCCCAACATTCACACGCAAAGAAAGCCAATGAAGAAAAGGAAGGAAGAAAGGGATTGCTCTGGTGACCCAATATGACTCCGTGTACACAGGCAACCCTTCTTTTTCTACCATATAGTCACGTATCCTCCATAAAGACCCTGAACAAACTGCATTGGGTATAGACATAGGAAGGTGTGACTGGTAGGTCTATTCACAGGTTTCACTTAAAATGGTTTCCTAACAGCATCGAAACGTACATATACACTTAAAGTATCCGAACCATGCTTGCTGCTGGAAAGTGGTAAATGAATGCATGCTTGAAGTTGAACTTGGTCTCTAAGGTCTTCAACTGAGAGTTACTAACTAAAGGGTAGATCCGCTTGTTTCAAAAAATACTTATGTCTGTTGTTCTTGATACAAAAGTCTACACTATCTTTAATAAATAAATAATAAAGTGTATCTTAAAAGTATGAAATGTAAACTTTGTTGCCCTTTCCGACACATACATTTTAAAAATTGCTTGAATGATGACAGACCTCTTATGGGAAAGGATGACATGACGTATTCGGTTCCCAGCAAAGTGGGTAGTTCACTATCTTTTTTTTTTTTTCCTCTTTTTTGGCCACACCATTTGGCACGCAGGATCTTAGTTTCCCAACCAGGGCTGGAACCTGCACCCCCAGGAGTGGAAGCACAGTCTTAACCACCAGAACCACCAGGGAAGTGCCCATGCTATCTTTAGAATGCATTTCTACAATCCTAATTAAATTCTAAGGACCTACAACCAAGGAGAACACCGTCTCACCCAGGAAAGCTAGATTCCACGACTGAGAGAACATGCAATGAACATTTCATGAAAAAATGACAAACTGGGATTATGGGAGCGTTAACATGCAAACAAAGAACGAGCCACGCTTGCCACGAGCAAATCAATTCTTACCTAGTCAACCAGCCTATCTCCTGGCATTTAAGGACAAAAACTGAAAGAACTCAAACTGGCATTACTCAGCCACAAAAAGGAACAGAACTGTGGCCGTTTGCAGAGATGTGGATGGACCTAGAGACTGTCAGATAGAGTGAAGTCAGAGAGAGAAAAACAAGTGTCATATATTAGCGTATATATGCGGCATCTAGAAAAGTGGTATAGATGATTTTATGTGATAAAGACATAGAGAACAGATGGGTGGATACCGAGGGAGAAGGAGGCGGGGGCGGGGGGCAGTGGATTGGGACAGTGGGACTGACATATATTTATACACTACCATGGATAAAATGGGTAACTAGTGAGAGCCTACTGTACACCACAAGGAGCTCCACTCAGAGCTCTGCAGCGACCTAAATGGGAAGGAAACCCAGAGAAGATGGGACATATGAATATGCATGGATGATTGACTTTGCTGTACAGCAGAAACCGACACCGCGGTGTAAACCAACTATACTCCACTAACAATCTGAAAAACAAAAAACTCAAACCGAACTTGACACATGGTCATACACTCCTGATTCTGGCATCACGCCGTGCGTCCTTCTGTTACTGAGAGGTTGGCTGTATACGGCGGGCTTTGGGAAGGAGTCTCAGGTCTCCTTCCCTGGAACCGAGGGGCTTGCCCACTCCTAGCGTCTCTCCCCCACCACAGTAATAGATTTCCTCTGCAGATTGTCAGTTTTCCTTTGCACACCTTGGGGACACCTTTGGGAGGAACGTACCAAAGACACGTGCGGAAATTGCCCATGACAAGCAGGCAGGAAGAGGCTCAGAGCTGGTCACCAGCAACCACTCTTGCTCTGAAACACAGGACCTCTAAGCGGAAAGGGAATGTCCAGCAGGGCTGGAGATGGGGACCCAATAACATCGTCAACAGCCTTTCAGGTGAGCTACAGCGACCTAGTCCCGCAGAGTATAACTAGGTAGACAACCTCCCTTAACCCTCTTCCAGGGGTGCGGGAAACCAGGATCAGGCCTCCTGGCAGTAGCCAGTGATAGTTTCCATTGACAGCTACCAGTAAAAAGATCTGGAGGAGACTGGAAAAACCCTAACAACACGCCTGCCGGAATCTTCCATGGCTTAGACCAGCATCTGATCAGAAGACCATCTCCCCAGGTGATCAGACCCAGGGCAGCATTTCCAATGAGGTCCCAGTGGGGAAATGAGATTCTGAAGCAATGACATGATCAGTGGGATCATTTCTAAACACACCAAGGACTGGACATCCTGGAGGGCCTGCTGGAGGCTGGTGGAGGTAAGAAGCAGGAGGGTCCCATGAGTTCCCCAAAAATACAGACATTGCATTTATGAACCTATTTTACAGTAACCAGACCCAAGCCTCAGGCCCAGGGACGGGCCAGACACCCCACCAAACGTAGTTGGGGGGTGATGGGACTTGAAAGACCCTAGAAGCCACGATGAGCCCCACAGTGAGGACAAAGGAAAACACAGTGCTGCTTCCTAACGTGGGAAATGATTTAGGGGAAAGGATTGTCAAGAAGTTTGGAGGAGCCTGTCTTCTCTGCCCTGTTGCCCTGTGGCCGAACACCAAACGCCGGTCCTCGAAAAGCCATGCTGTTTCCAGACAGGCAGCATCTGCTGCCTCGGGCTGGAGTTCTGCCAAGCACGCCTGAGTGGGCTCCCTACGGCTCATCGAACAACTGCAGGTCCAAGCGGACCACGATCTCTCCCGTGGGAACTTCGTGCAGCAGGAGACACTTCGTAACTGGACCCTTGGAGCCCTGGTCCTTCTTGATGTCGGCCACGCGGATCTCCGTCCGACCCAAAAAATCTGAAAGGACAGACACACATACCCTCCTCAGATAGGATTCCTTCTCGTCAGGGCAGGTACCTGGCATATTGGGAGTGTCCCAGCGAGGTGTTACGCTCTCTCTTCTTCAAAAGGGAAGTAGTTTCTTGGAATCCAGGGACTACAGTCACAGCATCGTTTTTAAATGGAGTGAAAACAAAAAGGTACTGGGCTGAGGATGAAGAAGAGTCTGGAAGAAACTCAAAATACAGATTTTTTTCCTTGCACCCAGGGGGCCCCTAAAGGGCTGGGAGCTTCCTGGGAGGCAACGCAAAACCGGATATCATAGCTGCTGTGCAATTTGCAATATATATGAAATTTAAAGAAATCTCCCAGGAGAACGTCAGCTGTTTCTTTTTTTCTCTCTTCACTTATTTATCTGGTGGGGAGGAGACGATAGCACAGGAGCTGCAGGCTCCCAGCCATGCTCCCCGGACAATCTCAACACCACTATTTTTTTTTTGGCTATACCATGCAGCATGTTCCCCAACCAGGGATCAGATCCACACCCGCTGCATTTTAAGCCCAGAATCTTAACCACTGGACCTCCAGGGAAGTCCTGCAACACCACTTTTCATCAAATATTGAGTGTCAGGGACTTCCCAGGTGGTCCCGTGGTTAGCGTGCAGAGCTTCCACTGTAGAAGGCACAGGCTGATCTTTTGTCTGGGAACTAAGATCCTGCATGCCGCATGGCAGGATCAAAAAAATTTATATATATATATATATATATATATATATATATATAGAGAGAGAGAGAGAGAGAGAGAGAGAGAGAGAGTCAGTAATGGACATGAGAATGTTTGAAATTTTTTTAATGCTACGCATTAAAATGATTGTACCAAATGGGCTTTCAGACAATTCCTTGCTTTTTTTCATTCAGCAGTTGGCAGTATACTATGACACAGGCACTCTTGTACAGGAAATGGCTTTTCTTTCAAGGTTTAAAACCTGGGAACTTTTTCTGGTGGACGATACCAGTGCATGTCGCCCCTTGTACATTTCAGGAGTAACCTCTGAAACAAGAGCTACACTAGGGTTTGCAACTGAAACTCTAGTGGCGCTGCCACTGTGTCATGGTATTTCACTATTTTAAAAAAAATCCAGCCTCACGTCTTTATTTATCAGAATAAAAATTGCCAGTGAAGCACCATGGTTAAGAGTCCAGACCTGAGTCACACTGTTCTTAGTCAGTTCAGTTCAGTCACTCAGTCATGTCTGACTCTGCGACACCGTGGACCACGGCACGCCAGGCCTCCCTGTCCATCACCAACTCCCGGAGTTTAGTCAAATTCATGTCCATAGAGTCTGTGATGCCATCCAACCATCTCATCCTCTGTCTTTCCCTTCTCCTCCTGCCCCCAATCTTTCTCAGCATCAGGGTCTTTCCCAGTGAGTCAGTACTTCGCATGAGGTGGCCAAAGTATTGGAGTTTCAGCTTCAGCATCAGTCCTTCCAATGAACACCCAGGATTGACCTCCTTTGGGATGGACTGGTTGGATCTCCAACGGACTCTCAAGAGTCTTCTCCAACACCACAGTTCAAAAGCATCAATTCTTTGACACTCAGCATTCTTTATAGTCCAACACTCACATCCATACGTGACTACTGGAAAAACCATAGCTTTGACTAGACAGATATTTGTGGACAAAGTAATGTCTCTGCTTTTAATATGCTATTTAGGTTAGTCATAACTTTTCTTCCAAGGAGCAAGTGTCTTAATTTCATCCCTGCAGTCACCATCTGCAGCAATTTTGGAGCCCAGGAAAATAAGGTCTGCCACTGTTTCCATTGTTTCCCCATCTATTTGCCATGAAGTGATGGGACCAGATGCCATCATCTTAGTTTTCTGAATGTTGAGTTTTAAGCCAACTTTTCACTCTCCTCTTTCACTTTCATCAAGAGGCTCTTTAGTTCTTCTTTGCTTTCTGCCCTAAGGGTCATGTCATCTGCATATCTGAGGTTATTGATATTCCTCTGGGTAACCTTGATGCCAGCTTGTGCTTCATCCAGACTGGAATTTCTCATGATGTACTCTGCATACAAGTTAAATAAGCAGGGTGACAATATACAGCCTTGACGTACTCTTTTCCCTATTTGGAACCAGTCTGTTGTTCAATGTCCAGTTCTAACTGTTGCTTCCTGACCCGCATATAGGTTTCTCAAGAGGCGGGTCAGGTGGTCTGGTATTCCCATCTCTTGAAGAATATTCCACAGTTTGTTGTGATCCACATAGTCAAAGGCTTTGGCATAAACCAATAAAGCAGAAATAGATGTTTTTCTGAAACTCTCTTGCTTTTTTGACTATCCAATGGATGTTGGCAATTTGATCCAACTGCCTTTTGTTCCTCTGCCTTTTCTAAATCCAGTTTGAACATCTGGAAATTCATGGTTCACATACTGTTGAAGCCTGGCTTGGAGAATTTTGAACATTACTTTGCTAGCGTGTGAGATGAGTGCAATTGTGCGGTAGTTTGAGCATTCTTTGGCATTGTCTTTCTTTGGGATTGGAATGAAAACTGACCTTTTCCAGTCCTGTGGCCACTGCTGAGTTTTCCAAATTTGCTGACATATTGAGTGCAGCACTTTCACAGCCTCATCTTTGAGGATTTGAAAGAGCTCAACTGGAATTCCATCACCTCTACTAGCTTTGTTCATAGTGATGTTTCCCAAGGCCCACTTGACTTCGCATTCCAGGATGTCTGGCTCTAGGTGAGTGATCACACCATCGTGATTATCTGGGTCATGAAGATCTTTTTTGTATAGTTCTTCTGTGTATTCTTGCCACCTCTTCTTAATATTTTCTGCTTCTATTAGGTCCATACCATTTCTGTCCTTTACTGAGCCCATCTTTGCATGAAATCTTTCCTTGGTAGAGTGTTCTGGTCATGCTCTAACACTTAGCCAGCTATGTGACCATCTCTGGCCCATAATTAATAGTAAATAACTCACAATGAACTAATTCATATGAAAGTCCTATAAAAGACAAAAGCCACGTGGAGCAATTTAAGCCTTGCACAGATCATGTCTGCATTGAACCCTCACTCCTAGCCCTCAGTTATCCTCCCTTGAATATAATCAAGTTGAGGCCATAATCTTTAAACTTACTCTCTTATTTTTATTGGATTGAGGAAGATAGAGACAAGTGTCTTGGAATCGTTGGCCAGACCCATTTTTTTTTTCCAGCTTCAAGCAGACACAGGAAGTTGATTGGAGGAATGATGCACCCAACATAATTTCATTCCTTTGATTAAGCTGAAATGTCGCCCGAAGGGCATTGATGAATTCTGCCACATTGTTTGTGCACTAATGCTTTTCTTGCTCAACTGGATAGTTTTATCTGTTGTCACCAAAGCTTTTAGCCAAGGACTAAAGAATGAGGCTGAGGCTTTGAGGGTACAGCCCTCTGTGCAGGTATCTGCTTTAGGGAAGCATGGGACCATGACCTTTGTCCCAGGGAAGCTGGACCACTCTAGACCAAACGCGCTTTGTCCACCTCCTCTGAAATGCTCTGGCATCAGTGAAAGCCTTTTCCCAGGGGAGGCCAACCTCATCTCTCCAGCAGAAAGCCCAGGAAATTCTGCACAGCAAGTTCCCAGGTAGAAAACGCCTATCCATGAAAGCCAAAGGGCAGGGACGGGGCAGGGTGCCCAGGGCCACTGTCTACTCACCATCTGGCGAGAACTGGTCCCTCTCAAACACGGTGATGCACAGCACCTCTTGCTCCAAGTCTCTGATGAAGAACTGGCAGTTGGAATTCCACTTGGGATTCAGAGTGTCCTGGATCGTCTTGGTGATGTGACACTGGGAACCCATGGTCACCTCGCAGTATGGGTTACTCTTCCCTGGAGGGGACAGAGCCTGGCTCTTCTGGGTGCCTGTGGCACCTCTTCCCTCTACACCCCTCATTCCAACCCCCTCCAATGCCATGCTTAAGATGCAGCATAAGATAGAGAATCCAGAGGAAACCTTACATAATCCAGCATCCTAAACTACATTAACACTTAAATATTTATCACACTTTATCACATAAGTGGGCTTCAAAACTAAATCTTCCCTGTCTCCTCACTTGAGCTTAGATTGTGTCAAATCTGCAATCACCCCTCAGAATCTACAGGGATTAGGTCCTCAACCCCACAGATACACAAATCCTCAGAGGCTCAAATCCCTTATATAAAATGGTCTAGCATAAACCCGCCCATATCCTCCATCCACTTGACATCATCTCCAGGTTATATATAATACCTAATACAGTGTAGGGCTGTGCTAAGTCGCTCAGTCGTGTCTGACTCTGTGCGACACCATGGACTGTAGCCCACCAGGCTCTTCTGTCCATGGGATTCTCCAGGGAAGAAGACTGGAGTGGACTGCCATGCTTAGTCTCCAGGAGATCTTCCTGAGTCAGGGAGCGAACCCATGTCTCTTCTGTCTCCTGCACTGGCAGGCAGCTTCTTTACCACTAGCACCACCTGGGAAGCCCATGGACAGCAGAGCCTGGAGGACTACAGTCCATGGGATTGCAGAGTTGGACATGACTGAGCGACTGAGCACACACACAGATAATTGCTTTACAATGTTATGTCAGCTTTTACTGTACAGCAAAGTGAATCAGTTATTTGTATACATTTATCTATCCCCTTTTTGGATTTCCTTCCCACTTAGCTTACCACAGAGCTTTGAATCCTCCCGGCTTTAAAACAAATTGGCCCCTAATCCTAAATTTCCTTCCACGTTGGGTTATTCCCATCCACTGTTTTGCCTTCCAGAGAGATCTGAGTGGCTGCCCTCTGACAACACAGTCAACCCCTCTATCTGTAGATTCCATACCTGCAGATTCAACCAACTGCAGAGCGAAAACATTTGAAAAATGGAAATACAGTGAAATTCCTCTGTAAATAGTTGCTGGTGTGTGGCAAATTCAAGTTTTGCTGTTTTGAAATTTCAAAAATGTTTCCGAATATTTTCGTTCTGCAGTTAGTTGAATCTGCAGGTGTGGAATCTACAGATACAAGGGGGCTGACAGTGTTGTGAAAAGGCAGCCACTCAGCTCTCTCTGAAAGGCAAAACGGTGGATGGGAATAACCAAGTCTGGAAGGAAATTTAGGATTAGGGACCAATTTGTTTTAAAGCCAGGTGGACTCAACCCTCGGTGGTAACCTAAATGGGAAGGAAAGCCAAAGAAGAGGGGATAAATGTATTCATGTAACCGATTCACTTTGCTGTACAGTAGAAACTAACATAACATTGTAAAGCAATTATCTGTGTGTGTGCTCAGTCACGTCCAACTCTTTGCGACCCCATGGACTGTAGCCTCCAGGCTCCTCTGCCCATGGGATTTCCCAGGCAAGAATACTGGGTTACCATTTCCTTCTCCAGCAGATCGTCCCGACCCAGGGATAAAGCCCAAATTTCCTGTGTCTCCTGAATTAGCTGGTGGATTCTTTACCACTGAGCCACCTGGAAAGCTCCTAAAGCAACTATCATCCAGTAAAAATTAATTTTAGAAAATAAAGTAAAACCAAGTGGAGGAGATGCAGCAAAGGCTTCCCCCACTCACACAGGCTAGAGGGGTTTCTAGGGCCCTTACCATGGGAGCGACAGGGTTTCAGCTCAATGCCTTCAACCACGTTCACCATCAACCTTCCGATGCCTGTGGCTCTTTGGGAGCGGACTGTGATGGGACAAAAAACAACACAAAACGCTCCTGTTTAGCGTTCGCGGTATTTCCAGCTTGCCTCGTGATTTATTTTATGCCACTCTTCAAGAACAAGTCTCCCCTTCCTCCCTTAAACTCTTGCTTCCTTGATCCTGGAATCCGCCCTCCATGTCTCACCCCATACCCTGCCCTCCCTCTTCCACCTGCCTCCACCCTCAGGCTGTCCTCAACCCCCAGGTCCACCTTCCAGCTCTAAGGGTTCTGGGCCTGGCCAGATGGCTCTCTGCCCCCCAACTCTGCGGGATTCCCAGGGCCCTGCTGCCCGGCTATGCATTACCCAGATACGCCTTCTCCCGCTTCTTCTTCTCTGTCTCTATGTAGAGTTCAGAAGCTGCTTTGATTTTCTGCACCCAAGCAGTCCTTGGAAAGAAAGAGACAGAACTCAGGTGTCAGGTCGGTGCCAATTCAGTTTCCAGGACTCTGCTTTGTTCGTTCGATTTTTACAATAAAGGCTCAGCATAGAGAGTCTGGTTTTATGTCACATGGCCCTAAGGATAATTTCTACCATTCATAACAAAGGCACGAGTGATGTTTTTATTGATTTGCTCCAAACCTGGGTTTGTGTCCCCATGGAAGGACATCTACAATGATAAACGCTGTTGCTGTCTTGCTCACAACAGCTCCTCTTCTTTCCTTACTGAAAAACATCACAAATTTGCCTGATCCGAGAAGGCTAGAAGGATCTCTCTCACTAAACCATCCAAAGAAAGAAACAATTTTCCAGATAAGCAGCCACTTTCTGTGAAGGAGCAAATGTACACTGGGAAAGCATCCTGGCGTGATTTTGTTCTTTTCCATTTCTCTGAGAACCATATGCATGATGACTTTAGCCAATTTCTTGCTTGGCACAAACGCTCTTGGAATGTTGTTGGTCTTGTGTCAAGTTCACCCTTCATAAAAATAATCTGTTTCATTAGGCTCCAGGGCAGAGCCCTGATTAAGGCAAACCTGCCCTCAGCTTCTAGGATCCAGGATGTCTGTCCAAGGGAGCCAGACATCAAGGGGGTCAGGATTGGAAGGTCCTCTATCCCCCGAATCATTTTCCTATTAGTTTCTGCCACCTGGGAAACTTTGGGAAACGGGAGAGCCTCCATTATCTCGAAGAATACTGAAAATTGCTGTTCAAAAAAATTCTCAAGCCAGATTCATTTCAATGTATTTCCTTTTGAAAAGTTAACTTTTGAAAGACGCTGGAAAAATGAACTAAGACCACTTCACTGCATGCCCCACCCCGACCTCCAGCCAGATGGGATGGCGCTGCAAGTGAGGGGATGTTGGCACCCACTGATTAATTAACTGTCCCACATCCATCCTACACCTGGTGGAACCCAGGTGCCCAGGGCCAGGGAGGAGTGGGGTCTTACCTTTCGTTTATGCTCTCTGCTCGGAGGGTGTAGACTCGGTCGATGTGAGAAATGTGGAAGATGGGTTCATCCCCAGAAGGGTCAGTGGGCAACTTCACTAGAACCTCATTTAGGAAGATAGGCTGAAAAATAATGCATGGGCATTACAAGACCAGACTGGGGCTCTGTGAGGACGTGTGTGTGCTTATGTGCACATGATCCAGTAAACTAAACTGAAGATGAGGGGTGTGTCCGTTTGTGTCTAGGGGGTGGCGGTGGTTTCAGTAAACCATACTGAAACAATGATTTTATTTGGAATGATAAGTGACTCATTGGAAAAGACCCTGATGCTTGGAAAGATTGAGGGCAGAAGGAGAAGGGGACGACAGAGGATGAGATGGCTGGATGGCATCACCGACTCAATGGACGTGAGTTTGGGTAAACTCTGGGGGTTTGTGATGGACAGGGAGGCCTGGCGTGCTGCAGTCCATGGGGTCGCAAAGAGTCAGACATGACTGAGCGACTGAACTGAACTGAATAAGTGTTAATATCAATTTTCAGATAAATGGAAATTGTAAATATGGATTCCCCCTCACCTCCATTTTGCAGGTACTTTTTTTCCCTCATCTGGCTAAGGTATTGTTTCCCAGGTTTCTACTTGTGAATTTTTATTTTTACTTCCCCACTTTTCATACTGAAGTCTTTAGAAGGAAGTTGATATGGGCAGCAGCCTACACTTAAGGAGTGCTCTGCTACAAACATCGACATACAGGGTTTTATGCAAAGATAAGTTTTCAAATGAGTTGGAGAAGTACTAGAGTGATCAGTAGGCCGGATGGTACTGCAGGTATTTCTAAAGTCCTCCAGAATAAGAACGGATGAGTTTGTTTTTTCCATGGTATATCCTAGTCAGCAAACAATCTCCATCAACTTTAGATGTATTATGTATTTAGAAAGTGTTAGTCTCTCAGTCGTATCTGACTCTTTGCGACCCCATGGACTGCAGCACGCCAGGCTTTCCTGTCCATCACCAACTCCTGGAGCCTATTCAAACTCACGTCCATTGAGTCGGTGATGCCATCCAACATCTCATCCTCTGTCATCCCCATAGCCTGCCAGGCTCCTCTGTCCATCGAATTCTCCAGGCAAGAATACTGGAGTGGGTAGCCATTCCCTTCTCCAGGGGATCTTCCTGAACCAGGAATCGAATCCAGGTCTCCTGCATTTGCAGATGGATTCTTTACCATCTGAGCCACCAGGGAAGCCCCCATCAACTCTACCTCCAAGCAACTCCCTCCAAGTTGTTCATACAAAGCTGCTAGTGACAATCTACATAAGTACATTGTTATTTTTCCCGAAAGAAGACTAACTGCTCCTTCAGAGAAAATTCTTCTGTGAAAACACCCCCACAGAGATAAATTTAGAAAAACAATACCCTATGACACGAAAACACACAAACACAGCCATACACACAGAAGCAGACCAAATAAACAGCTCACGAAAACTGTCTACACATGGACTATTTACATCTGCTTTTGTTGGAATAGATGAGGGGCACAGATGTTCCAAGGCATCTTGAGAAGTTTGGAGGGAGATCTGGGAATGTTTGGGAAGTGGACGCTGAATTTCTAGTCTAGAGCTTTCCCACGCCTGCCTCATCGGTACAGTGGACTGTGAACCCCATCAAGACAGGACAAGCCTTAGTCACATCCAAGGGGACCCACAGCAGCCGCTTGGCAGCTAATAGATGTTTGTCAATTGAACTGAGTATTGTTCTTTTTCTGATGGGTTCCCATGGTGGCTCAGTGGTAAAGAATCCACCTGCCAAGCAGGAGACATGGGGTCCATCCCTGGGCCCGGAGAAGGAAATGGCAACCCACTCCAGTATTCTTTTCTGGGACATCCCATGGACAGAGGAGCCTGGCAGGCTATAGTTCATTAGATCTCAAAAAGTCGGACACAGCTGACCAACTCATCACACACGCACCTTTGCTGATCACTGCTGGACCCGTGCTTGTGGTCCCCCTAAACCCTGCCTCACCTCCTCTGTGCCACAGACCCCATAGCCCGCTCAAACGCTGACTCCCTTTAGACATGGTCTCCTCCCCTCAACATCAAACCTGATGTTGCCGTCTAGAGTTGGACTTACTGTTTTGTACATTTTATACTGCAGGTTTGATTTGGGGCTGAAGACTTTGTCGGTGCCTGAGGAGCCCAGGGGCTTGATGATTTGGGTCAGCAGCAGGAAGTCATTGAAGAGGAAGCCATACAGCTCCTTGTTGCTCTTGGCCTTGTAGAGCTTCCCACTGTGCAGGAACTTGCGCGGCCCCAGGCAGTTGGTCACGGAATTGAACACAAGTTGCTGAGGAAGGGAAACAAAACCCAAAGAAGACACAGTGGAGTGAGGTCGTTTTTTTGTTGTGGTTGTTTTTTTGTTCGTTTGTTTTTTCGCATCTGAAAGCCGTGGGCTCCATCAGAATCTGAGGCCCGTATCTTAGGCTCAGATCGAGGACAGCTTTGAGGACTTCAGGCGGGGGCTTTGGGAGCCACGAAGTTAAAGGCGTGGTTCGGGAGACTGCATGCGTCAGGATGAACCCTGGCTGTGACTCCTAGTGCCCTTCCTTGAGGTCTAGGGTCTCAGGGTGACTTTTTTCCTTTTTATTTATCGGGGAAACAGGGCAGCAGGAAGAAAACCCTCCATCCTGGATGAGCGCACGCTGTGTGCAGGCTGGTCCGCCGGAGGCGGCATGAGCCGGTGCCAACCACGGCCCACACAGGCTCAAAGGGTCGTGCCTGCTGCTGGAAACAGCGCGCCTCTCTCTGCACAGTTCAACAGGACAAACGCCACTGTCCAGGGCGCGGCGTGAGTCCAGGCCCCTACCGCGTGGGTGGGCTGCCAACCGCGGCGGTGCTGGCGGAGGCCTCAGAGCCAAGCAGAGCAGAAACTGTGCTGCGCACGTTGGAGCTCACCCAGCTCACTGCTCCTGAGGACGGGGAGGGGACGGCTGTCTTCCTGCCACCTCCCAAACCTTGGAGACAGCTCTAAGCACTGAAATGCAGCTCTGCTGCTCACCCCTGGATGCTGTCATCCTTGCTCTGTCACCCCCCGGGCTCTGCCATCCCTCTGGGCTCTGCCATCTCATGTTCTTTCACACACACACACACACACACACACACACACACCTGGTTCTATCATTTCATGCTCTATCATCCCCCCTGGGTTCTATCATTTCCCGTGAGCAGGTTCTCAAGGGGCAGAGGGAAACTGTAGAAGATATGACCTCACTAAGGACCCCCTTCTGGCTAGCGGAGGAGAGACTGAGGGAGGGGAAGGCCACAGCACTGCCTCAGAAGCAATATGATCGAGGAAGGAGTCAGACCTTCGGGGTTTCCACCTGCTCACACTTGGGCCCCAAGAGTACACTCCATCCAGCAACCTTCAAGGCTGAGGCTGTCCACAGCTATGAACCCTACACATCTCCTGAAGAGTATTAATGAAGAGTTTACAACACATGTCCCCCCATGTTGCTGGCTACCTGTCTGCCTCTAGTGTGGAAGAAAGAATCAACAGCGCCTCTGTGACCAGAGGCCTATAGGCCTCAAAGGAGAGTGGCCACTCCAGTCCACTCTCAGGTACAAGGAGGAATGAGTGCCAACAACCTCCCACCAAGGTCCGAGGGAGCCCGAACAACTGAAGATGACACCCCAAAGGGAGCCTTCCAAGAGTGGGCCTCTGAACAAGAGCCTGGAGGTCAATCCAGTCCTTTTTATTTGCCAAGAGGGAGTTCAAGCCACTTGGGGCAATGAATCCAGTGAGTCACTTGGATGACGTAGAGGTGGTGTGGTTTCTTACTCAAAGGTCAGAGCCTCCAATTATTCAGGCTGACACCCAACATATGTGAATTGGAAACTGTCTTTATAGTTCTTGATCTTAAGACAAGAATGCCAAAGACAGCATTTATGTGAAACTTAATCACCGGTGTATTCTTAGATCTGGGCCAGGAAATGGAAGCCAACATGCCTCGTTCCCATGACCACGAACCCTGACCATACAGACAAAACAGACCTTACAGGAAGCTGGTGTACAATAGTCAGGAAGGACTGGTCACTTAAGAAGGACAGCAGTCTATTTCAAAGAGGGGATATACACCACAGAAAGCAAATGACAAGAGTTTATTTTATTCTTAAGGTTTTGTGGGGGCATTGGCTGTGCCTCAAGGCAGGTGGGGTCTTAGTCCCCCTAAATTGGTGCCCCCTGCAGTGGAATTATGGTGTCCGAACCGCTGGCCTTCCAGGGACGTTCCTATTCTTGACGTTTTATAATGAAGACTCAGGCCTCACTGAGTCCTGTGCCTGCAGCCACGAGACTCAGGGAAGGGCCCCTTTAAAAGTACACAGTGCGGGGAATTCCCTAGCAGTCCAGCGGTTAAGACTTTGCACTTTCACTACTGGCGCAGAGTTGATTCCCTGGTTGGGGAACTAAGATCCTACATTCTGCATGGTGCAGCCAAAAAAAAAACAAAAAACCACAGAGAGAGAAAGAAAAAGATAAGAGAACATCTTTTAAAAAAGAAAAAGTGCACAGTGGCCCTTCAGCTCAGCAGATCCAGGAGCAGTTCAAGTCCACTGTCTTCAAGATCACCTTAGTGCTCCTCGGAACGACGCACAGTCCTTCCCTGCCCTGTCTTCAACTTGCCTTAAAGCCTATTGCCTGTGACCTTCCATTCCTCACCCATGCCCCGCGCAGGCTGAGGCCTCCACTGAAATGCCCTCCCCTGGATGCTTTCCTGGGGAGATAGCTTCATCCTTGAACACACAGCCAAGTCTCACCTTCTCAGCCTGTCCCTGAATCCTCCACGACTCTTCCTTCCTCCTCGTCGAGTGTCCAGCAGCACTTGGCACCCGGATCTGCCTCATCATTTCTCACATAGGACTGCAGGTTTCTTGAGATGGGGTAGGTCCCATCTCACTGATTTTCATGTCCTCAGTGGTTAGTACTGAGCAGCGTTTAGTACCAAGCAAGGCACATGGGCCCGGTGCTCAGTGAACGCTTACTGAATAAATGAATGAATAACTGAGCCAACCAACCAGTGACTACCCCTGGACCACATATCAACACAGTTCTGAAATGGGAACCCACATCCATCACCTTGGTTTCCACATGGCTGCTTCCATAACTTTGCTTATCCCACACCTACGTTGAAGGGGGACAGGAGGTAGGGCAGGGAGGCAACAGTGGGGTAACTTCCTCAGGTAGGGAATGTCTTAGATGCTCATAAGAAGAAAAGAGTCATGGGGAGTGTGGGTAAGGGAGATGGTCTGCCTGGGCATTTTGGTAAATCCTAGTGAATTGTGTAAGTACATGAATGTGTGTGTATGTGTGGATGGGTGGGTGGGTGGGTGTGTACAAAGAGAGAGAACAGCAGAGTGGATGTGACTAAGGGAAAGATTAGGGTCAAGAAGAGAATCAGATACTATAAGAGGGTATTTCTGGCAGTATCATGGACTTAAAGACTGATTCAACCAATGAAAAATGTTAAAATGGAATAAAAAATATAGAACTGTACTTTTTAAACACAAGCAAGCTGGTAAAATAAAAATAAAAGCAAAAACAATTTGCAGAAGCAGAAAATGGCATGGAAATATGAACCCAGAAAGATAAACAAGCACCAAAGCTGGCTTTATCTTTGAGAGTCTTTCTTAAATCTGGTGACCCTGAGCTTCCATTTTAAAGGCTATTGGGGGGAGAAGGAGAAAACAGATATATCTAGTGTCTGCATGAGGTGAGAGACTTAACAGGAGATCCCAGAAAGCTGTATCACAGAGGAAGAATGACAAGTAAACTCAGTAGAGAAGGGAATAGCAAGAAAATTTGCTTGTTTGTGAACTTGGCTTAACCAACCAACCACGAGGTTGGTTGTGATTACCGAGAATTCGTAACCACAATACAGCTCTCACACAAGTTTAAAAATGGCCATTTGTGAAAGGAACAAGACAAGAAAAACCAGTAGGTTAGAGAAATAACTAGAACTGCTGAAAAGGCAAAAGAAAACAACTGAGAACAAAAAATAAAGAAAAGAACTGAAATTAAAAACTTGGTAGATGGCTTAAACAACAGATTAGATGCAGCTGGAGAGAGATTAGCAAACTGGAGGTTGCAGAAGAGGACGATTCACAATTTCTCTCGTCCTCCTTCTGGCTGCCTGCCGAGACTCAGAGGGGTAGCCCAGGTCCCACCTAAGGTGTTACCTCTGACAGGCCTTCACACAGTACGTGGGCCTGGATCCACTCCAGTCGGTCCGAGTTCTCCTTCTCCCGCACCCCTTCGTTCACCTGGGAGCACAGCTCCTCTGCCTTCTCCAGGGCGTGCTTCAGGTGGCTGTGGTCTGGGTGGTTTTCGGGAGTGTTTTCCAGGATCTACATCAGAGAACAGAAGACAGTAGCCTTAGGCAGCGAGCGGGCCTGGGGTTCACTGTTCTGGAAGGCTCGCCCCAGCAGAGACAGGGCTCTGCACAGACCTTTCCTAGACACTGCCACGTGTTTACAGCTGCAGCTCTGAGCACCCACCTTGGCAACGACATGGAGAGAGAAGGCCACTCTTTGTTGGCATGGGACCCCTATGGGGGCAGGGGCTGCCAGATTATCTATACTTGGGGTATGAGGAGGGCGGCGGCTGCAGCAAGGGCAGTATCACACCCCATATGGATCCCTCCAAGGAGAATCATTCTTCCCTGAGTCCGTGCATAGCTGCAGGCATCTGTGTACGTATGGAACTTCATGCTAGTGGGTGCATCGGAGCTAAGGTGCATTTTTCTGAATGAATCATTCCAGACCAGCAATTAAGAGTTCAGTTCTAGAGCAAGAGCTTCTGGATTAAAATCTCTGCTCTGCCACTGACCAGTCATGATATGGGTCAGACACATAAATGTTCTGAGCCTCATTTTCTTCATATGAAAAATAGGGGTACTACTAGCACCTCCTTTGGGCCTCCCTGTAGCTCAGCTGGTAAAGAATCTGCCTGCAATGCAGGAGATGCTGGTTCGATTCCTGAGTCAGGAAGATCCACTGGAGAAGGGATAATCTACCCACTCCAGTATTCTTGGGCTTCCCTGGTGGGTCAGACGGTCAAGAATCTGCCTACAGTGTGGGAGACCTGAGTTCGATCCTTGGGTTGGGAAGATCCCCTAGAGGAGGGCATGGCAACCCACTCCAGTATTCTTGTCTGGAGACTCCCATGGACAGAGGAACCTGGCAGGCTACAGTCCATGGGGTCACAAAGAGTCAGACACAACTAAGCAACTAAACACAGCACACAGAACCTCCTTTAAAAGGTTGTTGGGAGGACTACATGGCTTGATACAAGAAAGCACTTTGCAGAGTACCTGGCCCTTTGATGGTGCTCCCCTCAGATTCTCAAAGGAGTCTGAGGACACTGAAAACAGTCCTCGTGGGGAAAGACACGAAGACTGAGGAAGCATCCTAAGCCACTTTGCAATGTACTAGGGGTATGTTGAGTGTGCACTTGCTCATGCCTTATCCATATACAGGCTTCCCTGACAGTTCAGACGATAAAGAATCTGCCTGCAAGGCAGGAGACATAAGAGATGCAGGTTCGATCCCTGGGTTGGGAAGATCACCTGAGGAGGAAATGGCAACCCACTCCAGTATTCTTGCCTGGAGAATCCCCATGGACAGAGGAGCCTGGTGGGCTACAGTCCATGGGGTCACAGAGTCGGACATGACTCAGTGGTTAACACTGTCCACATATAAATAATTCAAGTGGGTTTTATCCTGAATAATATCTCATCAGCAAGGTATACTTTGGTTTAAGGTCCTAAGTAGGCACTCGATTTGGGAAAAACACCCAATCTAGGTATTGTGAGTTCCCCAACTTCCCTTGTGGCTCACCTGGTAAAGAGTCCACCTATAATGCAGGAGACCTGGGTTCCAACCCTGGGTTGGGAAGATCCCACAGAGAAGGGAATGGCTACCCACTCCAGTATCTGGCCTAGAGAATTCCATGGACTGTATAGACCACGGAGTTGCCAAGAGTCAGACACGACTGAGCAACTTTCACAATCATTTCCAAACCACAGCTCCAGCTCTGGGTGGATCCTGGCTATACATTCAAATCCCTTTGAAAAGTCCTGACCTCAACTCTGACCATATCAAAATCCCCAGGGGTAGGACTCAGGCATTGAAATTTTCTAGAGCTTCCCAGGTAATTCTAATGTACAACCGAGTCTGAGGACCACTGCTCTAGACGGGAATCCCACATAGCAGATTGTGTGAATTCATTTTTTTTTCAAAAATGAAAATAGATATATTGCTTTTTCTCATTGTAAAAGTACTATTGTATAACGTATGAAAGTTAGAAAATTTAGAAAGTTATAAGGAACCTAAAAAAACACCTTTAATTGCGCCATCGGATAATAATCTCGGTCTTTCCTGTTCACTGACTTCCCAGGTGGCGTTAGTGCTAATGAATCCTCCTGCCAATGCAGGAGACACACAAACACATGCTCACTCCCTGGGTTGGGAAGACCCCCCGAAGAAGGGAATGGTAACCTGCTCCGGTATTCTTGCCTGGAGAATCCCATGGACAGAGGAGCCTAGCAGGCTCTAGTCCATGAGGACACAGAAATTTGGACGTGACTGAGAATAGCATATTGAAAAGCAGAGACATTACTTTGCCAACAAAGGTCCGTCTAGTCAAGGCTGTGGTTTTTCCTGTGGTCATGTATGGATGTGAGAGTTGGACTGTGAAGAAGGCTGAGCACCGAAGAATTGATGCTTTTGAACTGTGGTGTTGGAGAAGACTCTTGAGAGTCCCTTGGCCTGCAAGGAGATTCAACTAGTCCATTCTGAAGGAGATCAGCCCTGGGATTTCTTTGGAAGGAATGATGCTAAAGCTGAAACTCCAGTACTTTGGCCACCTCATGCGAAGAGTTGACTCATTGGAAAAGACTCTGATGCTGGGAGGGATTGGGGGCAGGAGGAGAAGGGGACGACAGAGGATGAGATGGCTGGATGGCATCACTGACTCGATGGACGTGAGTCTCAGTGAACTCCGGGAGTTGGTGATGGACAGGGAGGCCTGGCGTGCTGCAGTTCATGGGGTCGCAAAGAGTGGGACACGACTGAGTGACTGAACTGAACTGAACTGAGCGACCAAGCACACATACACATTCTGTTTGTTAATACATTCTGCCTAGATATAAATACATATAATTTTTTAAGAATAAAAATTGGATCACACTGCCATACTACGCTACCATTTTGTACTTGCTTTTTCCCCACTTCATGGCAGTTATAGCATGTTATTTAATATATATGAATTATAGATCATCATATGATGATCACTTCACATGAATCTAAATCATAAGTTAAAAAAATTTTTTATTGAAGTATATTTATCATTTTTAAGGATTCTATAATATGTCATTGTAAGGATGAGCCACAATGCATAAAACTTCATATTTTTCAGTATTTCTCTGATTAATTCTTTAGAATAAATTCCTAGAGATGGAAATGCTGAGCCAAAGAGAACATGGAGTTTGATGTATACATCACCCTCCGAAGGCTGAACCAGTCTACCCTCCATAAGCAAACCTGCCAACACTATGGACTCACAGTCCTTTCAATAAATGTGCACCTGGCAAGCCAAAAGCAATATATTTTCTTGTTTAGTTATGCATTTCTTTCATTATCAGAGAATTTGAATTTTGTGTACATTTAGTGCATAAGTACATTAAATGAGAAAGCTAACATTTATGTACTGCTTAGTATGAGGCAGATGGACATATATTCATTCACTCACTTAACTTCTCAGAACACCACGCAGTAGGTACTATCAATGCCTCTATTTTACAGATAAAGGAGCTGAGGCCCAGAGAGGTAAGCTAAGTCTCCCAAGGACACGCAGCAGTGGTACGGGAGATTCAGGTCCAAGCAGCCTGGTTCCTAACAACACATGCTTTACTACTATTCCACACTCCTCTCAGAGACGCCTAGTTAAAGATTTCACCTATTTTTCTTTTTATCTTTTTTTAAAACCAATTTTTCTATTAGGGTATTTGTCTTTTTCTTCTTGAGCTGTAAGAGTGCTTTAGATACAAACATACACACACGATCTCTGTATCTTTCAGTATCTACTTGGATACAGTTAAAGTGTTTACTCAGTTTATATCTGTTCTTTGTCTTTTAATGTTTGTTATATTTTGTTACACGGAATTTTTTAAGAAAATGTTTATTCAAATAATAATGTTCTTGATATGCAAGATTCAAATAATACAGAATATTGAGAACCATTGTGCTGTCTCCCTTCTGCTTTCCTGCCTCAGAGGGAAACATGCCCAGAGCAAAGGGCATCCCTTTAGACGCTCCACATGCATTTAATACCCACCCAGAGTTTTTCCAAAATAGACCCTACTGCAGGATGGCTTGTGAGGGGTTTTGTCTGTTTGCTTGTTTTACTTAATAGCATTTTCTAGATATCACTCCAACTAATACATAAAAGTCTCTTTCATAGTACAGATTCACCACTTTAAGTACTCTCCTTAATGAACATCTAGTTGTTCCCAGAAGAAAGTATTTTTTTTCGAAAGTATTTTTTTTCAAGTTGCTGCAACTTTAACTCCTTTAAAGCTCTGTCTTTGGTGCCGTGCTAAGAATTTCCCCATCTTACTATTATAAAGAATATTTTTTGCAGCTTTCCATCTGTATCTTGTAACTGCCACCTTTTAAAATTCTGTTCTTAGTTTTGCTAGTTTTCCGTTCATTGTTTTGGGTTCTCAAGGGGGTAGAAATCATGTTTATGCAAAGAATGATAATTTGTTTTTTCCTTTTTAATATGTATGCTTCTCAGGTCTTCTCTTGTTTTTGTTTTTCTTCCCATTGACTAGATCTAGAACGCCTGTTTTAAAAACTTGTTTCCAACATCAATTTGCAACTAAATATTGTGGAAAGTAAACAAAGTTTTGAATTAGTTTAATAGTAACCATATGTTGGAGAAAAGGAAACGGTAGATTGAAAGCATCTTTCAAAACTAATTATTTAATTCAGCCAATGTGACCACATTGTACTCTGTGGGGTGGAACCGGGGTTGGACTGAGGAGATGCTTACATGAGAGAGAAACTTGTGACATATAAGGGGATTCAGCAAATAAGTAAATATACTGAGGATAATGAGAGCAAAGCTTCTCATGGAGAAGGGAGTTATATACATAGAAAGGGGGAAGGCTAGAATAAATTCTGTGATATCATTAGAACAGGAACTATTGGTGTGAACTCATGGCTTCTAACATATACATATATGATCTTAAATATATGTTTGTACACGTATGTGTATGTAACAGTGTGTATGGATGTATACACACATATATGTTTCCCAACTCTGCCACTGAGAGACTCAAGAGGCAACAACACCTCGGAAGCAGTGAGCACACCAGTGTACAGATGTGGGTTTCTAAATTCCTCACTGAAAGGAACCAGATCTAAAACCTCTCTCCACAAGCCAGCCTCCCTGTGCTTACAGAATCACAGGCTCAGAGGATGTCTAAGTCTGTTCACTCACTTTAAGGATGGGCACACTGAAACCCTAATTTCTTCTTTTCTTTTGGCATTGGCTTTCTTGAAATGACAGGAGAACAGCAATCATCTAATATCAACATAGAGTATCTCACAATGGCTTTCTGAGGACAGGTGGTAGAAACTGTATTCCTTTCTCTCTTTCTTAGAGCTTCCCTGGTGGCGCAGATGGTAAAGCATCTGCCTGCAGTGCGGGAGACCTGGGTTCGATCCCCAGGTGGGGAAGATCCTCTGGAGAAGGAAATGGCAACCCACTCCAGTATTTTTGCCTGGAAAATTCCATGGATGGAGGAGCCTGATAGGCTACAGTCCGTGGGGTCCCAAAGAATAGGACACGACTGAGTGACTTCACTTTCTTTTCACTTTTCTCTCTTTCTTCTTAGGAAAACCAAAGCATCAAGACCCTGCCTGTATTAGGGAAAGAACTGACTTACAAGGTGGAAGCCACTTGTTTGTTTGCTCAGCCGATGTGTGTATTATTAGCTCTGTTCACAATAAACCTTTCTGGGGCTTCCCTGCTGGCTCAGACTGTAAAGACTCTGCCTGCAATGCAGGAGACCCAGGTTCAATCCCTGGGTTGGGAAGATCCCCTGGAGAAGGGACTGGCTATGCACTCCAGTATTCTGGCCTGGAGAATCCCACGGACAGAGGAGCCCGGTGGACCACAGTCCATGGGGGTCGCAAAGAGTCAGACACACTAAGCGACTAACACTTTCACAGTAATCCAGCTTTTCTTTCAGAGTTACCATGCAGACACCTCCTATAGCCTGTTGGTATATGGTTTCTACACAACAGATACCTGGTGTGTTGGCTGGGGAACCTGCCCCTGACCCCAGATCCCAGACCTGCTGAGATAGCATTCCTCTGCTTGAAAAGGCAAGGCAGTTACTTACATTTTTAATGATCAGTGGGTATCTCGTTACTCGTTGCATAGGCTTCAGTATAAAACTAGACAGGGGCATTCCCTTACAGCGTGGGTCCATGGCCAGCCTCTGAAAAAAAAGAGATTTTTTTTTTAATGTTCTTAAGAAGTCTGCAAAATCCGGTTAGTGACGTCACACCATTGTTACTCATGACTCCCCGCCCCTCGCATTGTCTCATTTGTCTGGACGACAACTGGGGAGCCTGGAGCTGGAAGAGCCAGGCTGTTGCCCTGGGCCAGGGGGAGGCGTGTTCCAGATGGAGGGTGGGAGCTGATGATGGGTGTGACTCAGCGGCAGGGTTAACCCTGCTCCCCAGTCCCGCAGACCTTCCAGGCTCCTAACTTCCAGAGATGAGATTCTAGCTTTACAGAGAATAGTCCATCTGGATACCTGCCAAAACTCTACAGCATTCCTAGGAACAAGGAGAGTCGCAAAACTCTAGGGTCAGAAAAAGAATGCCCTTGAGTGCCAGAGACACTGCAGGTCCCAAGTCTCACTGCACCCGCGGGTAGGAGCCCCCAGGCAGGGTGGGGATGGCGAAGCTGAGACGCGATGCTCAGGCCCCTGGGACTCCGGTTGTCTCCACTCTGGACTCCTTCACCTCTTTCTTTCCACTTTCGTCAACTGAACTGGAGGACAAGAGTCCTTCTGCACCAAAAAGGCGACTCTGTTCTGTAAGCCACAGGGGTTATATGTGACAGCTCTCTGGTCAGGCTAATGCCTCAGGAACAGGTTTAACACCCTAGGGCCTGTCAGCACCTGGACCCGCTCCAGCCATGGACACCCTTATTCCAGGAACTCTTTGCAGCTGCCAAAGGCAGGACAAAGTCCCGCAGGGATGAGGCCGGGAGAGGTGATGAGGCGAGGCACGAGCAGGGAATGGGGAATAAGGCCCCTCCCTGGGCTGAGGTCAGCGTTTCCCTGAAGTTCAAGCGCGTGCAGTGATGGACTCATTCTGCCTGTGCCCAGGGGAGACCCTTGGCCCTTGGGGGGACCCCCAGGTGGCCCATGGTACCCACCAGCCCAGCACTACCTCCAGTCTCCAGCCCACCCTAGGCCTACTTCTTGGCCGTGTTTCTCCTTTAGAATGACTTTAGACGTTCCATTCATTGGATAGCAAATCCAAGCATTTAACTTTAGAAACAAGGAGAGAAAGAAAGAACGAGAACACGTGATGCTGTAGCCCAGAAGAGACGGCACATTCACCCAGAAGAGACGATGATGCCACAAACAAGGTTACAGGGAGGGTGGGAAAGCCTCCCCCCACCCCAAATCCAGGAGGCACAAAGATAAGCTTGTTGTTAGTGCGCTGACTCCGCTGCCCACTCATCAGAATGTGCCTGCTTAGCACAAGTCGCTTTAGTCTCCTCTCTCCACTCTGGGAGAGGTGGGGGCTGATGGGGTGGGCTGGCCCAGCCAGCAAGGACCATCCCCGCCAAGGCCGGGTCCCGGGGCAGCAGGCCCGAAGCCCGAGGCCCCCAGCAGCTCGGGGTCCCCTCCCCACAATGTTCCCTGGTCACACACGACTCTCCAGACCCTGGTTACCCTACAAAGCAGAGGTCCTGTCATCTCACACTCACCCCCGCTGATTTCCTAGGGCTTGAGCTCATCGAAAAGAACCAACTAGGGCGGGAAAATTAAAGGGTCCATTGGGATTCCCTTTGTCAGCAAAGGGCAGAGAGCAGCAGAGAAATGAGGATACTCAGATTAAACAGAATAGCAGACCTGAGACCTGCCAGTCCTCCTAGGCCTGAAAATGAGACGAAGGATTTTAAATTGGTATTGCAAGAACACCACTTGCACCTGGACCGCAGACTGGAGTTTCCAGGTCAGCGCTGGTCCCTCGCCAAGCCCATCCCCACGGCCCCAGTCACACCCACCGGTGAGGGCCAGCCCCCCCTCCTGTGCAGCTGAGACCTTGCCCCTGTTGGCCTTCCGTGCACGTGCGATTGCACACCAGCTGCCTGCAGATGGCCCCTTGTGGGGGCAGGGGCTCAGCTGAGCCAGGGCTCCTCACTTTAACAAACTCCTTGAAGTCTGGGGCCTCGTCAGTCTTCTGCTGGATCAAGGCGGCCCCGTTGAGCTGGCAGCTGCAGAAGCGGATGTAGGGCTGCATGTGTGGCAGCTGGGCCGTCAGGATGTCTCCGATCATCTTCACGGGCATCTTCTCCCCAGACATCTTCTTGCGGACCCTCAGCGCTCTGCACAGAAACGCAGCAAGTGAGCACCCCACCTTCGCGCTCTCTGATGGGAACATGGCACACTTCTAGGTGGCACAGAAATGGGATGTGTGTGAGGGGCACAAACCCAGGGCCACTAAGCATCTATGTGGGAGACAAGGGACAGAAAAAGAAATGAGTCTAGTGCTACAGAGAGGTGTCCCTGGGGCATTTTTCTTTTTTTGGCATGATGGTTATCTGCTGGCTCTTAGAAAGAAAGACTAAAAAAAAAAAAAAAAAAAAAAAATTTTTTTTTGCCAAACAAGTCAGTATAAAAGACAATATTTTCGTGTGGAAATATATAGAATCTTTCTTAAAAAGAAAAATAATTTGGACATGATCCCTGGGTGGATGTCTTGCCTGATGCATGGTCCATCCAGGCTGGTCTGGCCCCAGCCCTGAATCCATTTCCAGGACCAGTGCTGCCGGCCAAGGGAAGCTGTTGTGGCCAAGGGCCGTGGAGGCTCAACTTCAGACCCAACGAAACACAGTGAAGATGGCAAATCAACTGCCACAGGAAAAGAATCCTGTTATGTTCATGAAAGCCACGCTTAAATGATGGTCTGAACTATCTGTGCTTCACTCCTGCGGCCAACTTGCAGTTGACTGGATTAAGAGAGCTCTGAAGAGAGAAGGCTATTTATATGATAATGGAGCAATGGACCTGGAAGTCGGGGACCAGAGGGACTGCAAAGTGTTTGTTCAGGAGTTCTCTGCAGTATGAGTGCTCAGGGCCGTGCATCTCACCCTCCTAACTTGTATGGCAACTCCTAACCAACTACGATAAGAAGGGCACGGTACTGAGCTTCCACACAACAAGGACAGCAATGTACCCGGAGGCAAGGCCACAGCACGGGAGGCCATGGGTGAGTTCTGCTTACCCTAGTGACTATGGATGATCAACAGATGGATGGATAGAACAGAATGGCGTAACACATGATTTCAACATAAGCGTGGGAGGACGTTACTATGAATTCCTCTGGTTGCCTTCATGGTTGTGGGTAGGGCTATGTGATTCCCAAAAGGTGCTGCAGTCTTAGTATCAAAAACTTCAGATCACTTTCTTTCCCCCACATCTTTGGTTAAAGAAAAAAATTTAAAAATCTTTGGACTGGGCAAGCAAGCTAAGGAAAGAAACTTTAGGGACAGTGCCTTATATGGTCTAAACAACCAGCGATTCCCCCCTTAAGCAGATGCCATTGTGGGAAGAGGTGCTGGCCATTGCTGGTTGGCTGGGGCATGAGGAGTGGCAGCTTGGTATCCCCAGGATGGCCAGGTGGTGACTGCCCATTGGGTGGCTGGTGTGGAATATCTCCCAACATGTAGAAATTGGCTCAAGGGCGACATCACCACCAATTCTGGGGGGCGAGCGCAGTGAGTAACCAGGTTATTAATACAAACTTGGGAAGATGGAAACAGGAAGAAATTCCATCATTCCATGATTTTCCAATGAGGAGTAACATAGTCTTTCTGCAAGGGAATAAAAGTGTTTTTACCTGCCTCCCTCTTTTTTCTTTTTTTCTAAATGATGAGGAGACAAGAAAAAGGGAAAAGGAAAAAGATGACATGCAGATCATCACTGTGTTGAGGAAGTTAAGCCAGGTCCCAGGTTCTGAGGCCCACACTTGTAGACTTGAGTTGATCTTGCATAGGGGGGCAGACAGGGCCTGCAATGGACCAGGCACCTGTTAGGTTTAGCTGCGGGCCTCCTGGGATGTTCTACTGCACAGGACTGGGCTTGAGTGTGTTGGAACAGGGGTCACCAAGCTCAGGGACGGCACGAGTGCTGCAGCCACAGCGCCGCCCCTTGGGGAGCTAATCCGTAATCTCACAGAAAGCTCAATACATGCAAGGTCTTGAACTGCGACAGAAATCAAATCAGTCAGTGAATGCATTGGCGTGCTCGCTGTTTGCTGAGCGAATGAGTAACCCTCTGAAGTCTGCGGATCAAAAGAACGAGCAAGAGAGTTGGCTTTCATGAATGTGTCCTAGGCATCAAACACTTCTTTTTAACATGTATGACTTATTGGGTTGGCCAAAATTTTCATTCAGGTTTCTCCGTAAGATGGTATGAAAAATCCGTTATGAACCTTTCGGCCAAAGCAACAGTATCCCTCTTGACTGTTGGGGAAACTGAGGCACGTGGAAATCGAGTGACTTGACCAGGGTCACACAGCTCACGGGTGACAGGAAACCCTGGAACTCGGGGTGGGGGCGGGATCTGACTCCAAAGCCCATAGAGTATAAGCACCAAGAGCAGCCCCACCTCCACTCAAGCTGCCCTGGGCTCCCGGCCCCCCTCACTCCAGATGCCTCCTGCCATTCCGCCAACAGGGGCTTCCCCAGCCCCTGTGCTCGGCCTTCCCTGCCGGCCTTCCTCTCCCCTCCTCCAAGGCACTCCCACCTCCCCTCTCACCCTGTCCACGCCCAGCCAAAGTCCTTCCTTCTCCCCATCCTGTCTTTACCCACCAAGGTATCTTTTTTTTGGCGTATACCTTGGAGTATACTATACCTTGGGCTTCCCTGGTGACTCAGACGGTAAAGCATCTGCCTGCTATCAATCACTGTGTCAGGAAGATCCCCTTGAGAAGGAAATGGCAACCCACTCCACTATTCTTGCCTGGAAAATCCCATGGATGGATGAGCCTGGTAGTCTACAGTCCATGAGGTTGTAAAGCGTTGGACACAGCTGAACGACTTCTCTCGCTTTGGAGTATAGTTGCTTTACAATGTCGTGTTAATTTCTGCTGTACAGCAACGTGAATCAGCTGTACATACATCCCTTCCCTCTTGAGCCTCCCTCCCCACCACCATCCCACCCCTCTGGTCATCATGAAGCACGGAGCTGAACTCCCTGAGCTATATAGCAAGTTCCCACTAGCTATCTATTCAAGGTATGTTTTCCAGTTCTAATCCATTTTTCTTTGTTTTTCTGCCTTAAAGAAAACTGTGTCTTCTTCTTCTTAAATTATTCTTGTTATCTTCTTCTTTGGAGAAGGCAATGGCACCCCACTCCAGTACTCTTGCCTGGAAACTCCCATGGACGGAGGAGCCTGGTAGGCTGCAGTCCATGGGGTCGCGAACAGTCGGACATGACTGAGCGACTTCACTTTCAGGCATTGGAGAAGGAAATGGCAACCCACTCCAGTGTTCTTGCCTGGAGAATCCCGGAGACGGGGGAGCCTGGTGGGCTGCCGTCTGTGGGGTCGCACGGAGTTGGACACGACTGAAGCGACGTAGTAGTAGTAGTACTATCTTCTTCTTATCATACTTAAGTTGGAAATTGAATACTTAATATTTAAGGAAAACTTTTTTTGGAGAAGCTCTTTCATTTATTTTTATTTCTTCGAGCAAGGAAACAGGAAAGGATCTTGATAAAAACAGTTGCCAGCACTTGGTTCCACACGCCCTATCTCACTTCTGCATCCCTTCTCTTATCTCTTCTAATAGCCACTCCTAAGGGTCTGCATCTAGCTCCTAATTGTAAAAGGTTCTAGATTCTTCTGTCCTACTCTGCTTTCGAAGGCAAATTTCTCAGCTCTCTGCTCACAGGTAAGAGAGCCCAGAAGCAGCATTAGTAAGAAGTCTGAGCACACCAGGTAGCTCCCTTTTATGTTCGTTATGTTTGTTTCTTATTAATAAACCCTGTGTCCCCCTTTAAGTACAAGTTGTCGGTGGCCCTTGGATCAGGAGTGGAGCGTAAGTGACTGTCCACTGCAGCCCTCCAGGGAATGAAAGTGAAAGTGTTAGTTGCTCAGTTGTGTCCAACTCTTTCGACCCCATGGACTGTAGCCCACCAGGCTCCTCTGTCCATGGAATTCTCCAGGCAAGAATACTGTGGTGGGTATCCATTCCCTCCTGGTGGCTCAAATGGTAAAGAATCTGCCTGCAATGCAGGAGACCCGGGTTCAATCCCTGGGTTGGGAAGATCCCCTGAAGAAGGAAATGGCAACCCACTCCAGTATTCTTGCCTGGAGAATCCCCATGGACAGAGGATTCTTGTGGGCTACAGCCCATGGGGGTCACAAAGAGTCGGAACACGACTGAGCAACTTCACCTTCTTCAGGGGATCTTCCCAACCCAGGGATCGAAACTGGGTCTACCACATAGAAGGCAGGTTCTTTACTATCTGAGCCACTGCCTTAAATTCTCTTTTTCCTCAAATGCCTCCCTCTCCCATTGTGCCAGAAGCCCTAAATCTTCCCATTGCTGGGATTAGTCCTTTGCACAAAGAAGGTAAGTTTAAGCAGTGAAATTGTATAATCTACAATACGGGCCCTCATCATATAATTTTTTCCATTTTTCCTGGTATGTTTGAAAATTTTTCATAATAAGATGCTGAAAAGGGAAAAAAAAAAAGAAGAGAAAGAAAGAAATCAGGTCCCCAGAAAGCTCTTTCTAAATACAAGTATTAATATTTTATCTAAAAGATGAAAAGCTTAGCCAAACTAACCAATCAGGTCATCAGAGATGATAGAAGATGGGGATCAGAGATGCCTGGTGGGGCCGTGATTGGCAGGGTACCAGCTGTACACCTGATCTACTTGCTCCCTGGAATAACCCTGCATGCTAGACTGGGCAGGTGCTCTGACTGCAATCCTACAGCTTCTGAAACAAAGTGTTGGGGAGTTATCTGCCTGAGATAACTGCCCAAAGTGAGCTAGAAGGTGCTGGAGCCCAGATGAAAAATTGAGATGCCTCCCTCCTGGTTTCACCTGCTTTCCATCGAGGGCAGAACCGGGTGGAACCCCTAGTAGGGCCCTGAGTGTCATCCACAGAGCAGCCCGGGGCCCTGATCACCTTCTGTGTGACCTTGAACAAGTCACTCAGCCTCTCTGAGCTTGTTTCCGCAGCAGCAAGAGTGCTCTCGATTCCTACCTCTGGGGCTGTGGAGCATGTTGGCGCTGATAGGAGGAGGGAGCACAAGGGCCTGGCCTTGACAGAGCCCAAGAAAGGGGCTTCCGGTTCCCTGTCAGGAGCAGGAGGGAGGGTTAAAGTGCGAAGACAACAGAAAAGCAAGGGGGATGCTGAGGCGGGGTTTAGGGGCTCTCTGGAACATCAGACAGGTCTCCCCTCTCCCCACCCCCTCACTCACCCACCCAAGGAAAGCGGTGTTAGCGCGTAGGTGTGTTTTCAACAGAAGGTCTTTGTGTGCGTTTCAAAAGAACTCATCTCCACGCCTTTAGGTTGAGTACTTGTAGGTTCAGGGATAAATGAGCCCACTTGCCCCCAAGTGACAAGGCAGCCTCTCTCTGAAGGCAAGAGTGGGTACTCAGCTCACCCCAAGGCCCAAGCCCAGCACTTACTATGGACCAGGCAGTTGGTGTCTAAATGCTCCTTAGTGAGAACCCTACGTGGTGGTTACTACCCCCACTTTACAGATGAGGACACTGAGGCTCAGGGAGCACAAGTGACAATGAGAGCAGGTGGGCAACGGCAAGGGTGAGAGCCCAAGAATCCGACTCAGATCTATGCTAGCAGACTCCGCAGCATCTTTCTCAAGGAAGATTAATGGAAATACCTCCTCTAAACCATCCTCATCCTGTCATCTTTGATTATTTGTCTTCTAGAATGTACAGAGAGAGGATGTTCTGCTTTTGCTTCATGTCCACTTCGCCGCACCGCTCTGTCCATCCCTTCATCCACCCCCAAACACGCTCACAGTGGACGGCTGAAATCACTTCAGCAAATCCCAGGGGCCACACCCAGGAAAGAGCTGCTTCCCGTTTACATGAACCTAGAGATCAGGAGGAACCACCAGTTCCCAGGGCCTGTGTGCTGCCTCTGGGATCCCAGGACACTGTGGACCTAATCTGTGTTCTAGCAAGTGTTATACGGAGGCCTGATGGACACAGATTTGGAGGTTTTTTGTTTTTTTTTAAGGGATTGGATGATACAATCCAACCCCTTCCTTTTACAGGTGGGGAAACTGAGGAAGGGCGGTGAGTTGGGCTCCAAGCCCAGGTCTCTAGACATCTGGCCCAGTGTTTCTCCCTGGCCCTGCAGCTGCGACTGGGAACTGAAATATGAATAAAATACCCACTGCTTCAGGCCAGTATCTCAGAGGGACATCCTGAGAACCGCTGTGGACCGTGGCCATGGACGGTCCCACTGATTCCCATCTTCAGGAGGCAAGAAAGTCCCAAGAGACCAACGTGTCCCCCTGTGGATCCTGGGTCTGAGGGAAGGCATGAGGGCTGTCCCTCACCCCAGGTGGGGCCGGTCAGGGATCAGGACCCAGGATCAGCCCTTCTCTGTTCATTCTAGAACCACGGTAAAAGTAGGAACTGGGAGACCCGAGCAATCCACCCTCCCCAGGGAGAAACTCGGACTGTGATTCTAGAAGGCATCAGGTGAGAAAGAGTGATGGTGCCTGTGAGCAGAAATGAGGAAGAGAGGTAGGAAGACACGCAGCGGGGCATGCATGGAGAGGACACACGCGTGAAGCCACGCGGGGGTGCTAGTGGGTGAGCGCGAAGCCAGGCCGGGGGTTAGAGAGGAGAGGCTTACTTCAGTAGTTTGATATTACACATAATCAGCTCCTTCCAGTTAACAAAAATCATAGCACCCTCTTTTTCTGTCAGCAGCTCAGACTCCATCAGGGGTTTCTGAAAGATCTACAGATGCAGAAAACGAAGCAGTTCAGAAAGCAAACAGTTAGCTTGAAATTCAAACACACGCAATGCACCGATCTGTTCGGAGCAACGGGAAGGCCCGAGGTGTCTGCAGCCCTGCTCAGAAGCTCAGAAGCCGCCGAGTTTCTGAAGCAGGTGGTCCTCCCTCTGCCTGGGGGGAGGGGGTGCATGGAAGCGGGGTTCCCCATTGGGTCCACACACAGGTTTACAAGGAGGCCTGCTAAACTCTGGAGGACCGGCCTGAACTCAGCTGGGGGGTCTGGACAAAGGCACTCACGCTCTCACCAGCTGGCCACAGCCAGACGTGGGGGCTGAGAGATGCCCTGGGGTCGGTGGAGGGTGGCTCCCGCATTCCTGGCCTGGCATCAGTGGCCCAGACAAGCCTCAGGAGCTCCCGGGGAGCAGGGCCTCCAACCAGCAGCCTTGGGGATGGGATGGACCCCATGGCCCTGCCCACAGCGGGGCTGGACCTCGGGCAGAGCCAGGGGGTGCAGGCCTAGCCCCGAGGGGGTGCAGCTCCTCTCCTGGGCTCCAGGAAATACAGATGCCTGCCCAAGCCCCGAAGGGGTGGGCCACTCGCAGTACATCACGGATCTCAGCTGAGCCCCGCAAGGAGAGGTGGTTGCTACCCCTGGAGGCAGGCCACTCACTGGAAGGTTCCTTAGGGACCTAGTTTATTACAGACCTTAGTTTATTTCAGCCTGTCTTTGAAATAAACTTGGCTGGGCTAAGGCTGATCCCCAGGAGCCCCTACCCTTCACGGGTCCTTAAGCTGATGTTGAACCGGGCCTCCACCAGGCCACACACAACGTACCACATTTAAGGGCATGACACTCACATCCTCGACATGCGAGACTCCTAGTGACAGTCCTGTGTCTTGAGAAAGGGGTGCTTTTTCATCCCAATGGTTCCTAAGCACTCACGATGGCCTTGGGGGCCATCAACCCACCCTGCGTCTGGGACTGCTCAACACTGGGGCAGCAAGCCTTGTCTTCCCTGGTCAGTTAGGAGGAGATGATCAGAGGAGACGGTTTCATGACTTGGGGGGTGGGGGTGGGGTTCGCACACTCTCACAGTACTTCGCAGACTATAGGGGGACCCAGACACCCAGCTCGGCAAGCACCTGGACCCTAACACGCCAACGTCCCACAGGTCTGGACCAAAAGCTTCCCAACAAGCAGGGGGTTCCCAACTCTGCATCTTCTCATCCGCCTGGACCAGGCAGCCAAGGCCTGTCAAGAGCTTCCTGGGAGGAAAGCCAAAATGAGGCATCGTCCTGGACGGGGGTTGGGGGTGTGTGCACGGGGCTCCGGGGAGGAAACATCTTCATTCCCTTTAACAGACGTTTCTCGGGAGTGATGGGCGGTGTGAGGAATAACGCAAGCCATTAGCCCCGCTGGCCGCCGTTTTGAAACGCTACTGCCAAGGGCCGGGAGGTGGTGCTCTGTGGCGTCGGGTAGTTGGTGGCAAGTTCTCTGAGTGGAGCCCTGATGCCCACCTCGCCACTGTGAGTCCCGGCTCAGGTCTCCTCGCCCCGACGCCCACCTCGCTGTCGTGTGTCCTACTCTAGGCCTCCTCACGGGCTTGTCCGTCCCTGGCTTGAGGGACCTCTGCTCTCTCTGTGGACAGGACTCCCAGTTGGCCATGGATGAGAAGGAACCCTCTTCTCTCGAGACAGCGTCTCTTACGTGACGTCCCGTCCAGAGGCTCCCACACACCTGAGAGTTTCTCAGCCTGGGAAGCAGGACCCCGCCTCCTTGACAGGGACCCCGGCCCCCGCCCAGCACCCCCAGCCGCCCTCACCTCTGTGACCAGCTGCAGGTCATTCACATAGTTCTCCTCTGTGACGATGAGCTCGTGGATGTACCCCTGGCGCTTTCTTTCAGTTGGGGTCAGCATATCCAAGAGGTGTAAGTCTGAACACCCTGCAAAACACAACCACGGGGACCATTTAGTCCAGGCCTGGGGAGCTTCACGGGGAAGGTTCCCCAGGGCCCTGCAGTCTCGCGCCAGTGGGACCGTTGTCCCCTAAACAGATCGGTCCAAGTCCTACCCCAGCACTTTGTAAAAGTGAGCTTATTTGGAAATAGGGCCTCCAGATGCAATCAAATTAAGATAGAGTCACACTCGGGACTCCACGGGGCAGGCCAGTGGTTAAGACTCTGTACTTTCATTGCAGGGGGCCCAGGTTCGGTCCCTGGCTTGGGAACTAAGATCAGCGCATGCAATGTGACGTGACCAAAAAATAATTAACATTAAAAAAAAAAAGATGAAGTCATATTCAGTTGGGTCAGGACCTAAGTCAATATGACTGTTGTTCTTATGGACACAGAGGCAGACAAGGAACACCACATGACAACAGAGGCAGAGACTAGAGTGATGTGTCTACAAGCCGAGGAACGCCAGCGATTGCTGGCAGCATCAGAAGCTCAGGGAAAGGCATGAAACGAACTCTCCTCTGAAGCTGTCAAAGGAACATGGCCCTGCCCAAGCCTTGATTTTGGACGTCTCACCTCTAGAACTAGCAGAAAATTAATTTCTGTTGTTTTAAGCCCGCCCAGTTTGTGGGCATCGCTTTTTGCCTTTTCATACTGTTCATGAGGTTGGAAAAGACCCTGATGCTGGGAAAGATTGAGGGCAGGAGGGGAAGGGGGCGACAGAGGATGAGATGGTTGGATGGCATCACGGACTGCACGGACATGAGTTTGAGCGAACTCCGGGAGACAAGAAGACCAGGGAAGCCTGGAGTGCTGCAGTCCATGGGGTCGCAAAGAGTCAGACACAACTGAGCGAATGAACAATAAGTTTGTGGTCATCTGTTACAGCAGCCACAGGAGACTAACACAGACGGTGCACGCCTGCTTCAGCAGAACCGCTGAGAGTGTTGAGAGTGAGAAGCCGTAGTGACAGTTGGCTGACATTCCCTGAGGGCTCACACCATGCCAGGTGCTGTCCCAGGAGCTAGATCCTGACAGCTGTGTTTAATGCTCACTTAGATCCTACAAATATCTCCATTTTACAGATGGGGAAACTGAGGCTTCGAGAGGTTGCCTCACCCAAACTCTGTCAGCAGGGTGATGATGGTGAAGCCAAGACAGGACCCTGACACTGTGATCAGAGCCTGGGCTCCTACCTCAGATCACTGCTGCTGGGTCCCAGGTACATTAGTGGGGCAGATGGTTGTCTCAAGTTTGGTTTTTGGAGGATGAGGCAGCTATACTGAGACTCTGAAGAGGCCTGGGGACAGGGCCAATGTGGGCACATCCAGACACCACTGGGCAAGCTCTCCTGGAGCAGGCTGCGGCCCTGCAGCCACGGGACCTGGGCGGCTGGGTGCAACTGTGGCTGCAGCTGCCCAGGGGAGTAGGCTCTGTGCCCTGTGCGGGGTGGGAGTGGGCAGGCACAGCAGGTGATGCCTGCCCTGGCTTCTACTCACTTAGCTGGTTATTGGGATTTGTCTGCTTCTAATGTTCTCAGGTTATAATCCTAGGCTGCCCCCTGACTTGGGCACGCTGGAATGCAGGGTGGGGAAACTCGATTCTCAGGGGTACCCCCCATGCAGGTCTGGACCCACTTCTTCCAGGTCAGGGTTCCCCCACCCCTCTTCTTTTTATCAAGGGTTTCTTTTTTCAATCACGGAAACCAGATTTGTAAAGAAGACTGGGAGGTGTCTTGGATGTAGGTGGGGGTGAGGGCACGGAGTCCCATTTCACTCGCTGTTCTCATCCCTCTTTCTCCCACAAGGGGGCACCGTGGAGCACAGTGTGAAACCCCACCACAGGACACCAGCAGTTTTCAAAGTGGGGTCCCAGGCCAGCAGCATCAATAGCACCTAGGTGCTAACTAGAAATGCAGATTCTCAGGCTTCTGCTGAATTGACTGTGGGATCAGGGCGCAGGAGTCTGATTTAACAAGCTCTCTGGGTGACTTTTTAGGGACACTAAAGTTTGAGAGGGCTTCCCTGGCAGCTCAGACTGTGAAGACTCTGCCTGTGTTGTGGGAGACCCAGGTTCGATCCCCAGGTTGGGAAGATCCCCTGGAGAAGGTAACAGCAACCCACTTCCATATTCTTGCCAGGAGAATCCCATGGACAGACGAGGCTGGTGAGCTACAGTCCATGGGGCCGCAAAGAGTCAGGCACAACTGAATAACTAACACACACATGGTTTGAGAAGCCTGCTCTGAAATCTGGTTCCTCAGCTTCCATCTTCCCCTGAGGGAGTTTCTACGTTCATGACTGATCTAGTCCAGATGCTGGAAGCTTCTGCAAAAAGAATGATTCTTCTGGGGCAAATGACATCATAACTTCTTGGTAAACGCTTCACTGTGCCTGAGATTGACTCCAAGTTCAGAGTCAATCTCGGGCACTTCCAACTTTCAATTTTGTCCCCTCCCCTGGCCAACTTCCCTTTCTAGAATTCTAGAGCATCTCTTCCTAGGATAGGACAATCCCAGGATGGGCAGATTGATGCTGGGAAAGCCTCGGGGATAAGCCATCATCATGTTAACACCTGGCACACCCTTCCATCCAAGACCTCATTCAAAGCCACTACAGTGTGGCCAGACTACAGTTCCACAGGGTCACGGGCTGAGAATGAACCTTTGCTTAGGTCTGCAGATGCTTCTGGACCTTGAGCCCTCTGCTCAGCCATCAGCTCAGCCCAGCTGTCCTTCCTGCCCCGGCGCAAAGTGTTTTATTTAAACAATTGCATCGACAGTGAATCTTCAGGAAGGAAGCAGGTCATGATTGCTCCTTTGCTGGCCTCAGCTGCCCTCTGCTGAGCTGCTGCATGAGCCCCAGCTTACAGGATGCTGAGTGATATCACCGATTTCTTTGTCGTTCATGAAGAGAGACACCCAAAAAACACTCCTGAGATTGGGAGGAAAATATCTCCCTTCTGTCCTGTTCTCACCAAACTCTTCTGTCAGGGAGTCCAAGTGTCCAGCTTCAAGGTCGCTTCTTGTTAAAGGGTAGAATACCGCCCTTGCACTGCAGAGATGTGTATGAACGTGGGGGAGCAGTCTCCCCTGCAATTCTCAGCACATTTCTTTCTGCAAGGGTATCAGGATAACGGTAGAGACCAGTAGCTCTAAAGCTCAGCTCACACCCACTATGCAACGCCATTTGTAGGGATACAAACATCAGCCTAGTAGTGGACACTGGTTAGACCAGTCACCCCCACATCTGTGTAGATCACAATTTCCCTGGAGAATCTGGTGGATGCTAGAATCCTTACCCCTCCAAGAAAACTTATGGATACAATGCACACGATATACAGATCTATTCTGCACAGTTTTACAGGATTCACAGACCTTCTTGAAGCTTGTTCATGGATTTCATTCCTTCATTCATTTGACAAATATTTACTGATATCTTAACACAAGTCTGGCACTAACTGCCAGGTGCTGGGAATTCAAGATGGAAGAGGAGAAATGCCTGACCCTCAGAACATACAGCTATGAACTCAGGGTCTTCAGCTAGGGGTAGTGCCCTCCCCAGGCTGACAAGGGTACTCTCCCCCACAGGCTGAAGATGGTACTGCCCCCAACAGGTTGAAGGTGGTACTGCCGCCCCCCCCCAAGGCTGAAACTGCCCCCCACAGGCTGAAGATGGTTCAGTTCAGTTCAGTTGCTCAGTCGTGTCCGACTCTTTGCGACTCCATGAATCACAGCACAACAGGCCTCCCTGTCCATCACCAACGCCCGGAGTTCACTCAAACTCATGTCCATCCAGTCGGTGATGCCATCCAGCCATCTCATCCTCTGTCGTCCCCTTCTCCTCCTGCCCTCAATCCCTCCCAGCATCAGGGTCTTTTCCAATGAGTCAACTCTTCGCATGAGGTGGCCAAAGTACTGGAGTTTCACCTTTAGCATCAGTCCTTCCAATGAACACCCAGGACTAATCTCCTTTAGGATGGACTGGTTGGATCTCCTTGCAGTCCAAGGGACTCTCAAGAGTCTTCTCCAACACCACAGTTCAAAAGCATCAATTCTTCAGTGCTCAGCTTTCTTCACAGTCCAACTCTCACATCCATACATGACCACTGGAAAAAACATAGCCTTGACTAGATGGACCTTTGTTGGCAAAGTACTATCTCTGCTTTTGAATATGCTATCTAGGTTCGTCATAACTTTCCTTCCAAGGAGTAAGCGTCTTTTAATTTCATGGCTGCAATCACCATCTGCAGTGATTTTGGAGTCCCCCAAAATAAAGTCTGACACTGTTTCCACTGTTTCCCCATCTATTTGCCATGAAGTGATGGGACCAGATGCCATGATCTTAGTTTTCTGAATCTTGAGCTTTAAGCCAACTTTTTCACTCTCCTCTTTCACTTTCATCAAGAAGCTTTTTAGTTCCTCTTCACTTTCTGCCATAAGGGTGGTGTCATCTGCATATGTGAGGTTATTGATATTTCTCCCAGCAATCTTGATTCCAGCTTGTGCTTCTTCCAGCTGCGCTTTGCTGGAGCAGCAGTGAAGAAATACCCCACATCCAAGGTAAGAGAAACCCAAGTAAGACTGTAGGTGTTGTGAGAGGGCATCAGAGGGTAGACACACTGAAACCATAATCACAGAAAACTAGCCAATCTAATCACACGGACCGCAGCCTTGTCTAACTCAATGAAAGTAAGCCATGCCACGTGGGGCCACCCAAGACGGGAGAGTCATGGTGGAGAGGTCTGTCAGAATGTGGTCCACTGGAGAAGGGAATGGCAAACCACTTCAGTATTCTTGCCTTGAGAACCCCATGAACAGTAAGAAAAGGCAAAATGATAGGATACTGAAAGGGGAACTCCCCAGATCGGTAGGTGCCCAATATGCTACTGGAGATCAGTGGAGAAATAACTCCAGAAAGAATGAAGGGATGAAGCCAAAGCAAAAACAATACCCAATTGTGGATGTGACTGGTGATAGAAGCAAGGTCCGATGCTGTAAACAGCAATATTGCATAGGAACCTGGCTGAAGATGGTACTGCCCCCAATAGGCTAAAGATGGTACTGCCCCCATAGGCCAAAGATGGTACTGCCCCCCACAGGCTGAAGATGGTACTGCCCCACCAGGTTGAGGGTGGTACTGCCCCCCACAGGCTAAAGATGGTACTGTTCCACCTGCCCCCCACAGGTTGAAGATGGTACTGCCCCCCACAGGCTAAAGATGGTACTGCTCCACCTGCCCCCACAGGTTGAAGATGGTACTGCCCCCTACAGGCTGAAGGTAGTATTGCTCCCCACCAGGTTCAGGGTTGCACTGCACCCACCCCCCAACTCCAAATTCTTGGTTGTCATAATGACTGGACTGAACCAGGGCAGATGACTCGTAATATATGGGACAGAGAAGGGCTCACCTCAAATGTCAATAGCACCCCACTAAGAAATGATGACATTCCTAGAAACTGACAATTCTGCAGCAAGAATGGGGCATGTGACCTGAGATACACAGAATGACTGACGAAACAGACATAAGAACCAGTGAGGAAAGATGACAGGAACTGGCTTGCTTTGGATTTCAGCAATTCATTCTTCTGAATCTTCAAGTGTTACACAGTGTGGTTGGGAAGAAGCTCAGAGCCAGGAAACAGCAGGAAGTCCAGGGTGGATTTGGGCCATTGGTCCAAGAATCCCAGCTGCTGGGGCCAGTTCAGGGTGAACTGACATCTCCTACTTGTGGGGTCAGAGGGCATGAAAAGGCTGTGTGGCTCCCTACTCCAGGCGGCTCCAGCCTTCAGTCAGTCCACCCAACAGGCAGAGAAGTTTGGGACGTCAGTGCTGTGTGCGTCTGGTTTATTGGCCCCAACAAATCCCACCCTTCACTGCCCCCCCTACTAGCCTGCCTGGAGAGAGAAGGATGGTCCAGATGACCTCTCCAGGACCCAGAACACAATGAAAAGTAAAGATTTTGGGGTGGGGTGAAGATTCATCTCAGCATTATGTGCCAACAATGCTGGCTTGGAACAGTCTTTTCAGCTACTGAACCAACCCATAGGATACTGTTTTAAAAATTCTTGCTGGTGAATGCCAGACCAAGAAAACCATTTAAGACTTGAAACAGGCGCTTTGAACTAAAAAATATCCTTCCTTTGAAATTTTAAAACTTAGAAAAACAAGAGAGCTTAAAAAGCAAACCGTTATTCAGAGTAGGGTAAGTGGAAAGGACATTTCAAATGAGAGGGTTTTCTTTAGGGGTGGAGGGACGTGGTCCTTCTCTCTTTTGGGAACCAGAATAAACATTCTGTGCTGACTTCCTTTCCCAGTGAAAAATGAGAGGGTAAAACACAGCAAGTAAGTTCCACGGACATCTCAGTGTGATGGAGGAACTTTTATAACTAACTAGAATCCACTCACAGCTGAAATAATATTGCAAATGACTTCAGGCAGTTAGAAATGATCCCCAATTACAACCCACATAAAATTCCTAATCTATGTGCTGTCCCTTATAGCTTCATGCAGTTACACACATTTGCAGAACAGAGAGAACCACAATGTTCCTCCCCGCCCCCCAGAAAGGATTCAAGTCTGGAATACTAGAGAAAAGTATCTTACCCCCAAAGATAATCTTGTCCCTTTAATGGGACATTGTTCACAGGGACAGCATAATCTAAATAAATTGCTTTATTACAAAAGTAATGCATGAACATACGCTTATTGTAAACAGTTCAAATGACATAGAAGGGTAAAAAGCGAGAGTTGTTCTCTCCAGAACCCCAATTATTCTACTTCCTTTTCCAACAGGGACCAGAATTCTTAAAACCAAACCAGGCCCCACAGCAAGCTGGCTACAGAGCAAAGCAAATAAACAGGCCTCATTCCTGTTATGAATGGGCCAAAATATACTATGAGACGGTCAATAAATATGCATTAAATTCCCCTTGAAGTCCAAGAGACACAGAAAGCAAGGCAATGTCCTTGTCCTCAAGGAAACTCACAGTTCTGGGGGAAACTTGATGTGAAAATTAAATATAAAATAGCAAGCAATAAAGAATGGCCTGTGGGCTGTGCCGATGGTGGAGGCTGCAGGAACTCAGAAAAGTAGATGTTCTCTGTCCTGTTGAAGGAAGGTTCTACGAGGACCTGATCATATGTGTGCCAGGTTTCCATATAGCTGGGGAGGAGGGGGGCATTATGCTGGGGCATGGGGCCAGAGTGCCAGGTAGATGCAGGGATGCTGCAAAAGATAAGCCAGGGGCGTGGGCAGGGTAGGAAGTAGATGAAGTGGGAAGTGGATTAAAGAGGTCGTAATGCCAGAGGGATCGAGAAAAGAGCAATATGGAAGCTTGGGCCCTGGTTTTTCATCTTTAAGGGAAAGGATCTACCGATATCTCTGAGGACCTTCAGCCCAAATCCTCTGGCTAAATGGCCCCAGGAAATTTCCCAGGTGGTCCACTGGTTAAGACTTTTTTCTTCCAATGCAGGGTATGTGGGTTTGATGCCTGGTCAGGGAACTAAGATCCCACATGCCACACAATAAAGCCAAAAAACTTTTAAAAATAATAATAATAAATAAAATGCTATTTGTGATCCCATGGACTGTAGCCTGCCAGGCTCCTCTGTCCACGGAATTCTGCAGGCAAGAATGCTGGAGTGGGTAGCTCTTCCCTTCTCCAGGGGATCTTCCCAATCCAGGGCTCAAACCCAGGTCTCCCACATTGCAGGGGGATTCTTTACCGTCTGAGCTACCAGGGAAGCCCACCCCTCCCTACTTAAAAAAATTAATAAAAAAAAAAATAAATGGCCCCAGGTTCGGGGGCCAGTTAACCCAGTTTCTGGAGCTGGCATCTACACAGAAGGCATCTCCAGGGTTGGCCTGAGCAGAGGAAGTGGAAAAGCCACAGCCCTGGTGTCTCCTGCCAGGTGTTAGCTTAATTCCCTCCAGGCTACCTAGATCCTCCTAGGAAAATGAATCTAATCTAATGTCCTCCACCTCCAGGGCACAGTGGCATGTGTGAGGCAGCCCATCATGTAGGGAAGGCAGATGAAGCCCACAATGGATGGGTCGAAAAGAAGACTCTGTGATCAAAGCCGTTTTTCCTCGCCCTGCAGCTGATGTCAGCCCCTCCTCTCTGACCTGTGCTCTTATGCGTATGTGTTCAGTCACTAAGCCGCATTCAACAATTTGTGACCCCACGGACTGCAGCATGCCAGGCTTCCCTGTCTTTCACTGTCTCTCAGAGTTTGCTCAAATTCATGTTCATTGAGTGAGTGATGCCATCCAACCATCTCATCCTCTGTCATTCCCTTCTTCTTTTGCCTTCAGTCTTTCCTAGCATCAAGGTCTTTTCCAATGAGTCAGCTCTTGGAATCAGGTAGCCAAAGCATTGGAGCTTCAGTGTCAGTCCTTCCAATGAATATTCAGGACTGATTTCCTTTAGAACGGACTAGTTTGATCTCCTTGCAGTCCAAGGGACTCTCAAGAGTCTTCGCCAGCACCACAGTTCAAAAGCATCAATTCTTTGGCACTCAGCCTTCTTTATGGCCAAACTATCACATTTCCGTATATGACTACCGGAAAAACCATAGCTTTGACTGCATTTATGCGTTCACGGTATGACCGTAACTGTGCTTGATGCTGGGATTCAGTGATGAAGGAAGTAAGACAGGTGTTCGTCCTGCGGGAGCCTTGGTCCACTAGCAGCTGAGCCATCTCATCCACACCCTGATCTTTGCCAATGTGCAGTCATCTCGTAGAAGGCACCATGCACCTTGTCATCAACGCCTGAGACCTCAGAGTTGCAAATCCCTAAGATTGGATTTTTATGTGGGGGTCTAGAGATGCCAGGTGGACATGGAGGCCTGTAGCGAGAGTTGGGGAAAATTCCACCCAATGACACCAAAGCCCCGCCCTGGGATATGTCTAGCTGAGATCAGGCACCCTTCTCCAGCCTGTCCTGGGTATCCCCCACGGCCTTCGACTCAGCTGCACTCAGTCCCAATCCAGAATCTTAAAAGTCGCAACGTGGTTTCCAGATTAGCTTAATTCTCTCCCAAGAAGGAGAATCCAGCTCCATGGACTGCTAGGCAGTTTCATGACTGTTGAGAAGCAGTGAAAATCAAATTACTCTCAGGGATAAGTCATCTCTTTATTTTGCATCAAGAACTTTAGTAATTTTTTTTCTAATCAAAGGCATATCAGTCATGACTTTATAACTAACGCTGGAATTCCTGGCACGCTGTCAAGCGCCCCACTGGTCTGCACTTGTTAGCTCATTCCTGGCCTCTTTAATGTCACCCACCATCCTTATTTCCCTTTCTTTCTGAGTTCCTGCTTTCAATGTGCGCCATCATGCAGTATTTTAGGGGTCCTTGGTGTTGTCATTATTTAGTTGTTAAGCCGAGTCTTACCCTTTTGTGACCCCATGGATGATAGCCAGCCAGGCTCCTCTGTCCCTGGGATTTTCCAGGCAAGAATACTGGAGTAGGTTGCAATTTCCTCCTCTAGGCATCTTCCTGACCCTGGGATCGAACCCACATCTCCTGCCTCTCCTGCACTGGCAGGTGTATTCTTCCCACTGAGCCTCCTGGGAAGCCCTTAGGGGTCCTTACTAGCCACCTTAAATAAATCCTTTGGGTACACAAGGCAGATTAAGGTATTGGAAGTACAAACACACTTTTATTGCAGTATGATGAAGGAGGCTGTGGTTTTGCTTAGAGGGATCTAGGAATATTTTTCAGAGGAGGAGGAATTCAAGTTGGGCTTCATTGGGCAAAAGGGTGGGTGGGTAGGAGTCAGGGAACATAGAGAGGGAGCCATCAGTGAAAACAGGGGTAAGAGTGGGGTGGTGGGGCCAGGAAGCAAGTGAGGAAGAGGGAAGCAGAGGCTGGGGTACCAAGAGGGAAGGAAAGTTAGCATGGATGCTACTCTGAGCCACACGGTTCCAAGCACAGTTCATGGACTCACGGAATCCTCCCCAATAATCCTATGTGCTAGCTACAGCTGGTATACCCCCTTGAACAGATAGGGAAATGGAGGCACAGAGATGTTAAGGAACTTGGCAGAGCCTCTGTTAATAAAAGGCAGAGGGAATCCGACCCCCGTGTTCTTGGTCCTGATCACTCTGCCTCTCGCCTTGGTGGAACGGTGATGCGTCAGTCGGCCGGACTGCTGGAACAAAGACGGGGCGGCTTAGACCACAGCCATGTGTTGTCCCACAAGTCTGGAGGCTGGAAGTCCAAGATCAAGATGTGATCGAGTCTTGGCCGGCCGTCTTCTCCCCGTGTCCTCACATGGACTGTCCTCTGTGTGCCCTCATCCCTGGCGACTCTTGGTGCCCAGAAGTCTTCTTATTAAGGACACCAGTCAGATTGGATGAGGGCCCATGCTGATGGCCGCATCTTAATGAGCCTTTAAAGGCCCCATCTCCAAATACAGTCATATTCTGAGGCATGAAGGATAAGAGTATGCGCTTCAACATGTGCATCTTGGAGCCACGTTTCAGCTCCTAGTAAGCGGGGAAGTGCGGTCCAGGGGGCTCTGGATGAAAGAGTGAGGCACCTGCGCTTTGTCGGTGGGGGGTGGCTGTGCGGGTCTTGTGTGCAGGCTCTCTCTAGCTGTGGGGAGCTTTCTCTTCATTGTGATGCACACGCCTCTCGTTGCGGTGGCTTCTCATTTCAGAGCACGGGCTCTAGCATACGAAGACTCAGTAGCTGTGGCACATGGGCTCAGTTTCTCCATGGCGTGTGGAATCGTCCTGGTTAATCAAAACCATGTCTCCTGCATTGGCAGGTCAATTCTTAAGCACTGGACCAGCAGGGAAGCCCAGTGTGTGCACTCACATCTTTGGCTGGGCGCTCAGGAAGGTCTGGCTGTACTTTGGGAGGCTCACTGCAGCAGCTACAAGAAGGATGCAGGCGGGTCGTGGCTCTTGAGTTTGGCTGCACATCAGAATCACTGAAGAAGTGAAAGTGAAAATCGTTCAGTTGTGTCCGACTCTTTTCGACCCCATGGACTGTAGCCCGCCAGGCTCCTCTGTCCATGGAATTCTCCAGGCAAGAATACAGGAGTGGGTTGTCATTTCCTTCCCAGAGGATCTTCCCAACCCAGGGATCAAACCCAGGTCTAGTGCATGGCAGGTGGATTCTTTACCATCTGAGCCACCAGGGAAGCCCAAGAATACTGAAGTGGGTAGCCTATCCCTTCTCCAGGGGATCTTCCCAACCCAGGGATCAAACCCAGGTCTCCTGCATTGCAGGTGGATTCTTCACCAGCTGAGCCACCAGGGAAGCTCAGAACCACCTAAGGAGACTTTAAAAAAGCCCAGTGTCCGTGCTGTACCCCAGATCCACCAAATCCTACTGGATGGGGTGCGACCTAGGTGTCCATAACTTGCGAAGCTTTCAAGGGGTTCTGATGTGCAGCCAAGAGTGAGGACCACGCCATGATGGGAAGCTTGCCTGGAAACAAGGCGCCTGGTGTGGAAAGGGAGCAAGATTCAGAAACTAGATCTGTTCAGGCACATGCCAGATGAGGGTGGCCACAACCACTGAACCGAATGCAGCCCAAGGCAGGTCACTCAGGGCACTTGTCCAAGGAGACGTGATGGCCGTGACCACAGAATGCCATCCTCTGAGGCCATCCGCACGCCGGAGTCCAGAGAACCTTCAATGCTTCGTTTCCGGAGACCACACTGCCACCACCTGCCTCCAGCACCAGGGCCAGAGCTTGAAAGGTCACTCTGCTTGATGCCCTCATTTTATGGATGAGACAGTGGAGTCCAGAGACAGATGAAGATCAGGAATAAAACTTCTGCCATCAGGAATAACTTTTTGCTCTTGCTGTCTTGGGAAATGCAGACTCACCAGGAAATCATGAGCTTGTAAAAGAGCAGGTCTGAGAGTGGTCCATACCCGTGGCTCTCCCAGTCCATTCCCAGATAGCCCAGTTGAGAGGAGACTCCCGTCCTTGGAGCCGGAGACTGCTGGGGGCCAGAGGCAACCATGCTGGATCAAGGCAGCTGGTCCCAGGTTGACCAGTCCCAGGGAAACTCCAGCCCAGAGGCAGCTCTGGACACCGGACCAGATCAGGGTGGTCCATGGACAGCTGGGGACTTCTCACCGCGACGGAACTTTCTTCCCAAGGGTCTAAGAACAGCCTGGTCCCCTGCGGTCCTCCTAACTTGGCCAACTGACCCCGCCAGAACACAAGAGACCACCTGAGCCCGTGACATCTCTTGCTCATTTGTCAGCAACGGCAGAGAGGCACCCAGGTCCCTGCTTTCATGGAGCTTCCATTCTAGTGGAGGGGAGACAGAAAACCAAACACAGAATCAATACATAGTATTCAGGATGGTATAAGACTGATGAGTAACAAGTCTCACAATTAAGAAGCTCATTGCCTGGTCTAGGGACTTCTCCTGCGGATTTATCCTTTCAACAGTGGTGCTTCCCCAGACACAGCTGGTGCGCTGTTCTAAGCCACATGCAGCGGGGAGACTGGACACTGGGGAGGGGGCTTTTCTTTCTCTCCAGCCTTTCTGGGCAGGAAGGAGTGAGCCTACAGAACAACAGAGTGGAAACAGGACTGTTCACCCTGGACACTTCCTAAGCAAGGCACTCTGGGTGATACCCAGGTGGAGAGATAGGTTCCACCTCCAGTTTCTAAGCTGACAGGGAGGACTTAGTGTCAGGCAATACTAAATACAAAGGCAGCTCCCACTGCTATTGATTCACATTTGTAGGTCTTCATGGGATAGGGCCTGGCTCCCGAGAAGCTCACAGTCTAAGGAGGGAGTGTCTGTTTGTGCATCAGTCTCCATCCACTCAGTTTAGGTACAACAAGTGACTGGGATTCAGCAAAATGCTCAGACATGGCGGGTGAGTGGAGCTGGCCAAGGCAGCAGAGAAAGAAGGGGTGGAGGCAGGCAAACAGCTGGGGAAGATGGGGTGAAGGCTTTCAAGCCAAGGCCCACCAGTGGCTTCAGCTTCATGCAAGAATCTTGGAGAGTGTGGTGATAGAAGGTCTGGTTAGGTGAGACTCAATAGGCAAAAGGAAGGGCTGGATGATGGGAATCCGTCGACTGAAGCCTGAGCACCACCTCCCACTGGATGTGCAGGCGCACAGAGCCCTGGAAGGAAGACGAAGCTCAGGGAGGTTGACTTGCGCCATGTCCAAGGCAGAGAAAGCCTCCACATCCATGCCATCTCCCAGCCACGATGCCACAGTGGGGACCGGTGATGAAAGCAGACCTCTCCATCACGTAATCTGGAAGTCAGATGAAAGGGTTTTCCAGAGAGCGAGCTGGAAACCCACTGGGGCATCAGAAGCCTGAACTTCTGTTTAGGGTTAGCGTGGTGATCCCAAAGGTGGCTGAAAGAGCTAGAAAGAACATTAGACCATGAGGCGGCAGATCAGCCTGGGACTTCACCTCTTTAAGCACCAGCGTCTCCTCCCGGAAGCCAGAGTGGCCACAGCCCCTGCCCCTAAAACCCGTTTTGATGTCAGAAACCTGGAAGGTTTTTAGGTTAACAGCAGTCACCTAATGCTGGTCCTGTCAGCAGATCAGAAAGGAAGGCCCTGGTTGGGGAAGGCTGAGCACAAATGGGCAAATAGGTGGGACTAGGAGATCCAAGCAGTCCATCCTAAAGGACATCAGTCCTGGGTGTTCATTGGAAGGACTGATGTTGAAGCTGAAACTCCAATACTGTGGCCACCTAATGCAAAGAGCTGACTCATTTGAAAAGACCCTGATGCTGGGAAAGATTGAGGGCGGGAGGAGAAGGGGACAACAGAGGATGAGATGGTTGGATGGCATCACCGACTCAATGGACATGAGTTTGGGTGGACTCCAGGAGTTGGTGATGGACAGGGAGGCCTGGTGTGCTGCAGTCCATGGGGTCACAAAGAGCCAGACTCGACTGAGCGACTGAACTGAACTGAAATGAGGAGAGAGTTGGGCCAGGTGAGGGCCTCACATGGGTGGGAGAAGGAAGTAGGATCAAGCAGGGCCTCACAGATCAAATGCAAGATTTAGGACGCCATCCCAGGAGCACTGGGACACCCCTGGACAATTTTAAGCAAAAATAGTTGCATGCGTATGTGTGTCCTAACATTTACTTATTTATTTGGCTGCCTCTGGTCCTCATTGCGTCATGCAGGAGTCTTCACTGCTGGATCTGGACTCTCTAGTTGCAGCGCCTCGGCTCCAGAGTGCACTAGCTCAGTCGTTGCAACATGTGGGCTTAGTTGCTCCGAAGCATGTGAGATCTCAGTTCCTCAAGGGATCGAACCCACATCCCCTACATTTTGAGGTGGATACTTAACTACTGGACCACTGGGGCGACTCCAAGTTGTTAGGTTCTCAAAATAACTCTCTGCCTGTGGTATGCAGAAGAGGCTGGAAGACGGGAAGCAGGGAGCAGGTACCAGGTAGAAGACTCGTGTGTCTTTATGAAAGGAGCAGGAGAAATCCATCAGCCCTCAGGGCCTTTGCACCTGCCATTCCTGGGGCTTAGATTGCGCTCGCCCTTAAGGCTTGCCTGCCGCCCTCCATGCCCTCTGATCTTCCGCCACCTGTCGCCTCTTCAGAGAAGCCACGTGCTCCAACCCTGGCCCTCCGGCACACGCAGCCCATTTCAGCCACCACCGACTGCAATGATTCTGAAACAAGTCTGCTCCTCCTCCCGCTCCTGCAAGCTTCAGGAGCACAGGTGCCTCGTCTGCTGGGGTTCTGCTGAGCCCAGTCTCATCACCTGGATCTGTATTCCTCAGCCAATATTCCCCAGGAAGGAGCAGCAGGAGAGGAGCTGTCTGCTAGAGATCGCAGGCAGGCTCATCTCAAGGGTGGCGTCCTGAGCCTTTGATACAGCGGTCGGGAGGTGGGTGGGGAGGAAGAGGACAGACAGATGTCCTTCTGCCCCTTGACGATGGGGCGCAGGTAGGGGGAAGGTTAGTGCCAGAGATCACATCAGTGGAGGATTCAGACTTTGGGGTTCTTCTCATGGGGGCCTCAGGACTCCAAGGTAATGCCCCAGAGAGGAGGCAGAGAGGGTCTTCTGGCTGCGCCTCTGCTGCTGAGGCCGGAGGGTCAGTGAGCAGGGCAGAGGTTCCCAGGCCCAAAGATCCAGATCCTGAGAAACACAGGGAGGCAGAAGGGAATTAACCTCCTGTCTTCAAGCGTGCTGGGGGCGGCTGCTCAGGAGACGGTACCGCGGGGAAGCACCCCCTAGGGACACACATTCCTTAGCCAAGCCGCATGGTTGCTTTAAAAAAAGTATCGAGCTTCTGGCATGTTTGGGGGCCAAACGTTCCAGTCTCTGCTGGCAAGAGAACACAAGGCCGCAGAACGCAGGGATGAGAAATAAAGGACCCAGTGACTCAATGCCTGTGTGACAGGTTTATTGTGGTGCGCCGCCTGGGCCTGCCAACCAAGTCCACAGATGTGACATTTGAAAGCCGCATGCATTCCACGGGCTCTGTTGGCCTCCCCACTGCCAACCAGCCGTGTGAAATCCGGGGCAGCTTCTCCCCCTCTGCTAGGAGGGCTGCTGAGGCTGGGGCCCAGGGCCTGGGTGTCCCTGCATGTTTAGAGAGCACGGGAAGGTGTCAGGGAAAAAAAAAAAAAAAGCTGCTGGCTTCGACATGGGTGGGCCTCCCACTGACACAGAGGGGGCCCCCGCTCTGCACACACGTGAATGAGGCAGTCTGACAGTTTTCGGGGAAGCTGTCCAAGCTCTCTGAAATCCCCATCTGCAAAAGCATGTTTTCCGAAAAGTCTTAAAATGCACACAATCAATAGGCTGCCTGAGTTGAATGCAAGAAAGCAGGAAGTCAGTTAAATGCATTCCGTGATTCTCACCAACCAGGCACAAATGCCTCTTCTCCCAGCAACGGTAACAACAAGGCTAATATCTACCGGGAGCTTAATATCTGCTAGGTGCTATTGTGATCTTTCCATCTGGACATGAGGAAACTGAAGCACAAAGAGGATTAAGTAATCTGACCGTGACCACACAACCCGTAAGAGGCATAGCTGGGATTCAAACACGCGCTGACCTGCCATCTTGTACTGCTTCCTAGCCTCTAAAAGGGCCCAGGATACAGTTATGTGGCTCCCCCATGCTCCCCTCTTCTATCTCCCCAGAGGAAAATAAAACATTCCAGGGAATCCCCGATGGTGCAGTGGTTCGAGTGGCTCAGTGGTAGAGAACCCACCTGCCAACGAGTCGGGAAGATCCCTCGAGAAGGAAATGGCACCCCACGCCAGTATTCTAGCCTGGGAAATCCCATGGACAGAGGAGCCTCGTGGGCTATAGTCTATGGGGTCACAAAAGAGTCGGACCCGACTTAGTGACCAAACAATTACAACCAGTGGTTAGGACTCAGTGCTTTCATTGCCGTAGACTGTTTCAATCCCTGTTTGGGGAACTAAGATCCCCTAAGCCACACAGTGCAGCCAAGAGAAAAGAAAAGGAAAGAAAAGCAAGTTTTCCAAAATTTTAAAAGAAATGGAGCCAAATATTACACTAATATTGTAGATAAGTTGTGTTATTATATACGGCAGGAATGAAAGGCAAGGAATGAAAATTGAGAAGCTAGGCTGGGCACAGAGCAAGGAGGGCAAGGCTGTCTTTGGAAAATCCGCCTGCAGTTGGGGTGAGAAGGACTAAAGGCTGAAGAAGCCAGTGGCATCTTGAGCCTGTGTGTTGAAGGGGTTCGGATCCTTCCCTCCCATGGAGCCCCAGCCAGGGGAGGACCACACAAGGGGAAGGGGAACTGGTTCTCCATCTTTCCACAGATGCAGCCCCTGATGAAGAGAAGGCGGGCGGCTCTGAGGCCCTGGCAGAGATGGGGCTGCTTTCTCAAAATCACCATGTGAGAGAGGAGCAGAAGGTGAATCCGGGAGCTGCCTTTGAGAATGCGACTACAGCTCCCGGACCCTCAGCGCCTTCAGCTGCAAACTGCAGGCTGGATGCCCAGTGCTCTCCAAGATTCCAGCCTCACCGACTAATCTACCTGCCACCACCCTGGCCCTTTCCTGTGAGGGGAGCCGGGACTGCAACAGAGTGGACTGGTGTGCATGCAAGCATGGGGCAGGGCCCGAGGGACGAAAGGACAGCTTGGGCCTTGTAAGCGGAGTCACGTTACGCGATACTGAGTGGCTACGCAATACTGAGTGGCATAGCATCCTCCAGGAACAATGGCAGCTCCTCCTCCTGGGTCTGTTAGGAGAAGCTACATCTAGAAGATGCTCTCATTTTTAAAAGCACTGAGAGGGTAACAGGCAGGAAGGCCAGAGGTTCCCAAGTGGCAGGCGGTAATAAACTGCACGTGGCAGATCTTTTTTTTTTTTTTTCCCTTCTCTACACAAGATGAAAAGAGGCTTCTTTTAATTCTGTGTTAAGGACATCTGGTTCTGCCTTGAGCTAACCAATGTATTTTTCTTATGGAAATGTTTTTCTTAAGCTACGTTAATGAAACTATGTATTTGCTTTGCAATTTGCCTTTCTTCAAAATGGTTCTGCCTAAGACTAACTTTTTTTTCTTTTCTCAAACCTTGGGCTGCTAATGGCTCAACAAACCAGTATTCCTGTCAATTGTTTTATGGCCAGGGTGGGGAATGACACGTCTTGTGCCATCCTATCTCAAAATTGCCTATTGTGGAGGGGCCTGGTGAAACTCCCTCAGCCTTGAGGTGTCTCTCTCATCTGATTAATAGCTTTCTAACAGACATAAAACACCTCGCTAAAAACTAGCAAGGGGGCACTCTTTCTGTCCCCTTCTGACGTCTATGTCAGAAGCTTTCCCTATCTCTATTATACTTTAACAAAACTTTGCTACACAAAAAGCTCCAAGTAGTCAAGCCTCGTCTCTGACCCCGGATCAAAATCCTCTCCTCCAGAGGTCATGAATCCTAGCTCAACACAGGGCTTGCAGCAGCAACCTTTCAATATGATGGGCTGGGTCAAAAGGAAGGGACACTTCCTCTTTTGAGGCTCTGACACTGTGTGCCAAGCAGATGTGGGAACAGCAGCCGTCAGCCTCTGCCAGAATCTTTGATAAAGTTATACTTGTCTGCTTGCTGGTGGTACTGTGACCAAGCTGCTGATGTGGGCGTTTAACTTATCTGTAAATCCCAGTCTCTCTGTGTCTGTCACACACACACACACACATCCAGCCTGTTGACAACATAAAATAACATTGCTGCTGCTGCTGCTAAGGCGCTTCAGTCGTCTCCGACACTGTGCAACCCCATAGACGGCAGCCCACCAGGCTCCCCGGTCCCTGGGATTCTCCAGGCAAGAACACTGGAGTGGGTTGCCATTTCCTTCTCCAATGCATGAAAGTGAAAAGTGAAAGTGAAGCCGCTCAGTCGTGTCCGACTCTTAGTGACCCCATGGATTGCAGCCTACCAGGCTCCTCCGTCCATAGGATTGTCCAGGCAAGAGTACTGGAGTGGGGTGCCATTGCCTTCTCCAAAATAACACTGTAGCATGCTTAACAGGAAGTTGTATTGACACAACAATTTTATGGCTGATTCTCATCTTCTACAAACAACACAAATTTTTGTGACTCAAGTTATATTATCTTTAAAAAAAATGCCTGAGTTTTCAATTCAAAGAACAGAACCTTCTTAAGAGGCAACGAAAACTTCTGAAATGGAATTGCCACACACCCAGGAAAACATTCTGGAAGTCTGCTTTTTATGTGTGGTGTTTTCTTAAAGAAAGCCCCAACAGAGGCCTGGCTGCAATGAGATATTCACATGGAGCTGTTGTGATCCTTGACTTTATTATGTTTCTCTATCCTACCAGATCCAAAACATCAGACATTTCTAAGAAAGGGCTATTTTTCTGGACAGTCCTGGAACCGCTGGCATTCCATGCAGTTTCCATAAAAAATTCTCTTGGGTTATTTTGGGAATGAAAAAGAATGAATAGGATTAACTTATCACTTTGCTAGAAGGGAAAATGAATATTCACTGTCCTTCAGAAGTGATGTTCACTCCACCAGGAAGCAGGACTGAGTGTCAGGCCCGTTCCCCAGCTGAGACCAGGGCTGGCACGGAGACCAGGCAATGCCCCAGCATCCCTGGTCCTCAGCCTCCTTCACCCACCACTGATGGAGTGGCTTCAGGAACAGCACCTGCCAAGGAGACTTGCTCTGGGGAAGCTCACGCCTAAAAGGGAAGGCAGACAGCAGGGTCTCCTCTCCAGCGGGGGTGGATTGTGTGAGAACCTGAACTCAGCGCTTTCCTGTTTCACTAATCCCTGGACCCACCCATTCAACAGGCTTTCTTGAGCACCTGCCCTACAGCATGTCTGGTTGTATGAGTGTACTAGGTTGAGTCACATGCAATTGCTGTTTTATAGGTAAGAAGAATACTGGCAAATGTTTCATATGGGTAAACTGCTTCGATGGGCTTCCTAAACAAGGGTTAGCAGGTTTTTCTTCTGGTGGCACCCGAGAAGGTGGCTGTGGTTGTTGTTCAGTCATTAAGTCATGTCTGACTCTGTGGCCCCATGGACTAAAGCATGCCAGGCTTCCCTGTCTTTCATGATCTCCTGGAGTTTGCTCGGACTCATGTCCATTGAGTTGATGAGGCTGTCTAACCATCTCATCCTCTCAACCAGAAAAGAACTCACCAAGCATTTGTCTGTTCACCCGCTAGCAGGGAACATGAGCTGGGTCTAGACCGCTGTAAGACAGGTTAGTTTTCCCTACCCATGATGTGCTGTTGCCATAGTAATCCTGCTCAGTTTGCGAGGAACCGCAGAGGACCAGTTACCACTTGGTAGGGGATCTGGGCCTGCCCTTTTTTCCTCCAGAACAGAGTGGACATGCAATGACATAAAGCTCTGTAACCTTACAAGGGAATGAATCCTTCCTTTAGACTGGCTTCTCCCAGACATCGTTTTAAGCAGAGGCAGCCTGGAGCGTGGGCCACGTGGCCACCTTCAGCTCTGTGGGTTCTGCTCTGCACAGCAGAGGCAGCCAGACACAGAAAAGCAAGTCAGAACTGCGAAACCAAGGCCCTCTCATGTGTCCATGTGCCTCTGGGGCAAAATTGTACCTCGAGTTCAGTCGTAAAAATATTCACCCAGAGCAACCAGGGGAATATTGCCCACAGCAGCCAGAGGGATGAGAGAGACCAGGCTTTCTCAGCCCTGGCACTGGTGACATGGGACCATGCTCACTGCGGGGGCCGTCCTGTGCATTGCAGGGTCTTCAGCAGCAACCCCCGCCTCTACCCACCAGAGGCTGTCATCTTCCTTCCCTCTGGTTGAGAAGCCCAGGCTCAGAAGGACACTATGATCAAATGCAAACTGCATCATCTGTGAGGGGGAAGAGCAAGATTCCTGGGGACAAACCTGTGTCAACACAGCCTAAGAGGGTTGATCTACAGACAGGGGGATGGAGAGAGAGAGTTGTGGAGAGTATTATCGTGGATTACCCACCTTGACAACTGCATCTCTGCTAGCCAAAACTCAAAGCTGGAAACACTGACTTATTCGGGTGAAGGGGGCAGGGTGGGGGGTGGGAGCAGGTGGTCCTGGACAAGAGACAGGGCTTTGCTGACCAAGGGGGTGGGTGGGGGGCAGTGATGGGGATCTCTCCCTGCACCTTGGGGCCCCTGTATGACACTTCTGCCTCAAAGAGCCCCTTCTCTTCCCAGCTTCATCCGGCTCCTTCTCATCCTTAGGTCTCCCTTCTTTCTGGAAGGGTTCCCTGATCTCTCCCTGCGGCTGCCCTTCCCAAACGCTGGCTTTGGATGTCCTCCTCAGGGTCACCTGGCACCCGTTAGCTCTCCTGGCACAGAATGCATCAGCTTCTCTCTCACACACACACACACACCCCTCATATACTTATGTACATATATGTATGCAGCAGTTTGGTTTTCTGCTTGTTCTTCCCATTAGAAAGTGAACTCCATGACCCAGTCTTCACTGATGGAGCAGCACTCTCTGCCCCAGAACCCAGAGCAGCGTCCACACCTGGTAAGTCTCTCCCCGCAACTATTTGCTGAACTGATGAAGGAACTCACTTTTCCACTGAATGGCAGGGGAGGACCAATAAGCGAGGTTCCTGAACGGATTCAAGCCCGTGGCTGTCGTAGCCAACAGTTTCATCAGGGTGTACACCCGTCTGTTTCTGCAAATTCAACTGGAGTTTGCAAAGCAGATACAGATGGCAAACAATAGCATGGAAGATGTGAAAGTTTCAGTATTTACTTACATCTGTCAGCTCAACAGACCCTTCTGTGATACACCTTTTGGGCAAATGCGTGGTTCTCGGAGTCACATCGCTCACCTGTCATATCAATAGCACAGACTGAAAGCCCGATGAGAGAGCTAAGCTCAGAGTTGAATTGCCGTCTCTTTTTCCTGTTTTTGGCTGCACCATGCAGTGTGCAGGATCTTAGTTCTGGACCAGGGATCAAACCCCTGCCCCTCGCAGCGGCAGTGTGATGGCTTAACCACTGGACCACCAGGAAAGTCCCGGGAGTTCTATTCTTCAAAGTCAGTATTAGGAAGGGCACCTGTCTGCATGTTGATCAGGGAGGGGCGGGTAGCAGGGTAAGAGCGAGGGTCCCCATGGCATCTGTAGCATAATGGACACGTGGGCAGCAGGCCACCTGCTCAGGTCTAGTCTGGCTGGTTCCCCATCACCACTGCCACCTTCCAACATCAAGAACACAGAGACATTTCCGTCTAACTTTTATATGAAGAATTTAATTATCTATACACATAACTAATTCAAAAGGTTGTATTACAGTTGTTAAAGCCGCAGGTTTATATATTTATATATTTTACATTCATATCCATGAAAATACTGACACGCCAGCAAACGAGGTGGTGTCCTCGTTCTCTTGGCACCGTGTGAGTGGAGAAGGACCGCTACACAATGGCCAGCACAGAGTCCCCAAGGGGACAGACGTAAAACAGAAGATCGCTACTGTTAAAAAGTCATTAGTAGAACCGCTAGGTTGTGCTTGAGGCTCCCTGCCCCCCGCCCCGTTTTCTGTGCTGTCAGCAACGGCGTTTTTATTGAGAGCTTCCAACTAGTGTTTAAAAGACACACATGGCTTCAGCTACAACATCCAACACATCAACGGACCATGAGCTCCATTTCATATTAACCTGTAGAAATTCCACAGTCTAGTTAAAAAATGTAAACATTGGAAATTAATTGCAGGGAGACTCCTATACATTCTTTCTTGTCAAGAAAATTACTTGTTTGAAATCGTCATTCCATGAAGTCACTGGAATAAAACTTGGTGTAACAGAGACTAAGGCGAGATTGTAGATACTGTTGACCGTGACAACCTCAAAGGTATCGTCTACGGATTTATGGTATGAAAATATGCAAAATTAAAAACCCCAAACAGAAAACACCAACTCAACCAGATAAATCTGAGACCGAACAAAAACACACATGCTTTCTCATGGGGCTACAAGGTCACTGTGCAAAATAAAATTAATGCAATGTGATTAGAGCATCATACAAGGTAATAGCTTTTGCCATGGAAAGAACTAATTTCATATGTACAGGATGTATTATTACATGCTCAGCAAGGTACATCTGATACACACAAACAAGCACAAAACACCTTCTGTTTAATTGGCCTCATTCTACACGTCTTTAAAACAGATATACTGAACTCCTCTGTACTTCTACAGTAGGGGGCAACAAACCCAAACTACACAATTTAGTTGATAACACTGGACAGAATGAAAAACAAAAAATACATCAAGTCTCAGATTTATGGACATTTGGAAACATTTTTTTAATAGCACATGCAGCATTCCTTGATAGTGGGTCTTTTTGCAAAACCAAAATAGCAAAGAAGTCATTCATTTTTTTTTTTTTATTAAAAGGCTAAAAGATTTATTGAAAAATAATTTGAAAACTATTGAAAGCACCTGTGCAAAGGTGGGGGGAAGTCAATTTGAGTCACTAGGAAAGCCACAAAAGGACCCACTACCCTGTGTATTTTTGTAATTTTTTGCTTCTATCTCTGCAAGTAATAACTCAACATTGTCATCACATGCAACTAAGGTAAAATGAGGTAAACTGCTCTGCAGTGAGTTCTTCTACTCAGAAGGCAGTAGGTGATCATGCTGGAAGTCACATGATCAAGGCTGCATCTCCCATCATCCCTCGGGGCAGTGATATGGGATAGTGGGTCTCTTTGAGGACTTTCAAGCCTGAGGGGGGGGTGGACAACATATGATTCCTAGAAAAAGGAGGAAAACAACACATAAGCAAAACAAAACAATGAGCAAAATTCAAGCTAGGAAAATGAGTCAGGCATGTAAAACAGCATGGTGCCAAAATGATTAAAAAGTAAAAAAAAAAGAAAAAGGGGGGGAGGGGAGGGAGGGGACATGCTACAGAAGGAATGATTTTTAAAACCAAAAACAAAAAAACCAACAAAACGAAAACCCCACGAGATAAAAGTCTTGCATTACAAGGAAGGTCTTCAAAGAGACTGTTGCGAATGCAGCAATGGTCTAGCTAAGTTCCGCAAACAAAGCTCGGCAGAATCAGAGCAATGCTGCATGTTTCACCGTGAGACGCCAGAGAGGAGAGGCAACCGGGCGGCCGGGGCACTTACATTGCTGGCTGGGGTCCGTGTCCGTGGTCAGCTTCACGTAGTTGGACGGGAAGAGCCCCACCTGCCCGTGGACTTCACCCTTCCACCAGTCGGGGTCCTCCTTGTTGAGGACATTGATGACCTGGCCCTTGCTGAAGGCCAGCTCGTCGTCGTTCTGCGCGGTGTAGTCGTACATCCCGATCACCTGGCACACTGCGGGAGACAGGCCCGGTGAGCGGGAGGGGGCGCGGGCTGCCTGAGGCTCTCTGGGCCTCCCGTGTCCCGACCTCCTTGCCCGAAGAGGGTAGAGCTACCTGGAGGGCTCTGAGGGCTCTAAGTGTGGGCAGTGGAAGAAGCTGGAGGGCTGGGGACCAAGACAACAGCAGAAATGGCAGGCCTCGCCTTTAGTTCCCATCCCGTCTTCCTCTTTCAGGTGTTCCGCTGTCTGCAGAAAACAGCTCTCCCATAGGGAGAGCTACCAGGGAATCATTTCTGTTTGAGGGTGGTGATGTTCCTTCAGGATGCTGACTCGGAATGCTAGCCCATCTGCACACACAGCTGTGGATCATGTGGACTCGAACCCAGCTCTTTTTTTCCCTTTTCTGATTTTTTGTTGGCTTGTTTTTTGTTGTCTGTTTTTTTAAGGTGGAAGGTGATTACCAGCTGACCTCCAAAAAGTTCAACTCTTGTGCTCAGCTGTATCCGACTCTGCGACCCCATGGACTGTGGCCTGCCAGACTCCTCTGTCTGTGGGATTTGACAGGCCAGAATGCTGGAGTGGGTTGCCTTTTCCTTCTCCAGGGGATCTTCCCGACCCAGGGATCAAACCCACGTCTCCTGTCTCTTGCGTCTCCTGCATTGGCAGGCAGATCCTTTACCACCAGCACCACCTGGAAAGCTCTTAGTGAAAAGGAAAACCAGTGCCTTATTCTGCTGTGCTTTTGTGTCTCAGAATCTTGTCTCCAAGAAGCAATTTCCGCATTTAAGGACAATTCTCCTTTTCTCATTTTCCCTCAAACCTACAGGAGGTTACACTGTTTTTATTCCCTGGCATTTTTACACTTCAGAGAAGTCTGCCTAGGTAGGTGTTACCCCTGTTCATCTTTCCTGACCAACCTGTATACAGGCTCAGGCTTTAACGATGTTCCAGCTAATCCCATCCCCTTGGCAAACAATTTCTGTGGGTTTTAACCAACCTGATGAAGGGCATGCCACTAGGCCTCCCCAAGGGAGAGGAGACCCAGTGGGCACCACACCCCTCTGCCCACAAGAGAGGCCACGGCTCAAGCACAGGGGCCCAGCTGGGGTCAGCAATCAGTCACAAAGTTGACCAATCCTTTCATTCCTTGCAAAGGCTGCCAGGTTTTGATCTGATTTCACTGGGGATGTACAGCACAGACATTTAGCCACAAGGTTCTGGAAGGAAAAGCCTGTGTTTTCCACAAATACCACCCAAGATTCCATTAATGGCTTAAAGACCCAAGCAGAAGTCGGCTTCCCTTATCTCACCCTCTCACACATTACCGAAGCATCTAATTTGGTCTCTTCAATCAGAAGATAGCCAACCATCTCAGCTGCAGGGCCCTCTGTTCCCTCTTGGTCCCTTTAGGAGAGCGTGTATAACATCCTGCCCATTAAGCGAAGCCCCTCTGTTCACAGGAAATGTCACAGGGGAGCTATTTCAGTCTTTACTGAGCAGCACATGACAGCCAATAGACCCCTGTGGCCTCTCGGCTCAATCTCCTGACCTATTTAGACCCCGGCCATTTATTTTTAGGAGGCCCTTTCTGTCTCTCCCCAACCCCCACCGCCGCCCCAGCCCAAATCCCAATTTAAATAGTTGGAAGGAAATCAAGAGAAAAATCTGGCTTCAATAGCACAGCATTCAGGGCCCCTTTAGGAAGCCAGTTCCAACAAGGAGTCTGTTGTACCCAGCACAGCAAAGCTGCTTAGATATTTGGTCCTTTTGAAAAACATATTCCTTATCACATTCGTGGGGTATCAGCCCCCCCAAGTACAAGAGGCGGTTACAGCCGATGTGAAAGACAACTTCTGCCACTCCACGAGAGAAGTGAGTGGGAGGGCTACCAGGAAGCACAGACCATTTTCTGAGCAGAGTGTAAACCGCTCACCTGTTGGGAAAGCTGTTGGCTTTGGTGGGTCTGTTGGAGTGATTTTGCTCGTCCCAGGGCTTAAAAGTTTGACGTAATTAGCAGGAAACCAGCCTATCTGGCGCTTTTTCCCACGTGCCTAATAATAAAAAAAATTACATTAAAATGTTTCAAAGCTTCATCCTCTTTCATGGTGTAGTTTGCTTCCGAACATGGTGTGCTTATGCCAAGCTTGCTGCTGCTGCTGCTAAGTCGCTTCAGTCGTGTCTGACTCTGTGCGACCCCATAGACGGCAGCCCAGCAGGCTCCCCCGTCCCTGGGATTCTGCAGGCAAGAACACTGGAGTGGGTTGCCATTTCCTTCTCCAATGCATGAAAGTGAAAAGGGAAAGTGAAGTCACTCAGTCGTGTCCGACTCTTAGAAACTCCATGGACTACAGCCCACCAGGCTCCTCTGTCCATGGGATTCTCCAGGCAAGAGGACTGGAGTGGGGTGCCATCGCCTTCTCCGTATGCCAAGCTTACACATAACTAAAACAGAATATCATCAATAGACTCGATGGATTGCTATATTACAAAATGAAAACACCATAGCTGAAATTCAAATTGTGGCAGCCGTTGGTCGGCAAAGCCTGGAGTGTTTTCCTACGAGGCCGATGGTGTGGGTCACGGTCAGAGGAAAGTGCTGCACTTACAGGACAGAAAAGCCTGCTCGCTGAATAGCTCGCAGATGTCAATTTCAGGTCGGGCAGAGATTATGGTTTATGCCAACGTTATATATGGATTTTAGGAATAATAATAATAATAATAATGGCAGCAACATGTACTGGGAGCTTCTTATGAGCTAGGCCTGTGTTAAACATCTATCATACATGTACCTACACAACAATTCCAGAAGAATACTACTACTACAATTTCCATTTCCCATGTCCCACTTTCGCTATTCCCAGTTCTCAGACAAAAAGAGTAAGGCTCAGAAAAGTTAAGCGATAACCTCAATGTTACAGGCTAGTTAATGGCAAGCCAAGATTCACACTCGCATCTATGATCTTATGGATATTAACTGTACCAGATGAGTCATGTTTCCCACTGCCAGTCCTTTCTCCTTCACTTTAATCTAATTCAACACAAAATCCATTCATTGAGAGCTTACATGCTGGGAGTTGCTGGAAATGGACAGTATGTGACTTGAAGGAACTTATAATAAAGTTGGTGAACCAAGACTTGTAATCCTGACATAATTCTAAGAGACAAAGACTCTAATTAGGGATGTCATAACTACCCTTCTGCACACCAGGAGCAGAGAGTTCAGAACAACTTACAGGGCACACATGCATGCCTCCCCTCTAACCTAGTCCCAAAATAAGAAAATAAAATTCAGAGAAAAGGAAGCTTTCCATACCTCACCCTTACCCTCTTATCTGATTCAATTTGTCGTGAAGGATACTTCTGGGTTACTTTCAGAACGTAGATCAGATTTCACTTTCTTTGTGGTCTGATAGATTTTATGCCCTTGGCTCAAGGACTAAAGCTTTTATCTTCACACTGAACCCACCCATGGTTGAAGCCACTTCTTTAAAAGGTCCCCCAGGTTCATCTATCTGGTATACACTGCCGTGGGGCTCACAGAGACACCACCATTTCCTGCATCTGTGCAGTTTCCCAAGGGCAGAACACAGAACTCACTGGCAACTTCTATTTTTCTTTTAAAAATAATTTCTGTTATTTTTTGGCCGTGCCTCGTAGCATGCAGGATCTTAATTCCTTGACCAGGGATTGAACCCATGTCACCTAAGGGGAGGTGCGGAGTCAACCACTGGAACACCAGATGATGTTCCCAATTTCTTCATCCGTGTAGTCGCAGAAGACAAAGTCTGGTGAGAGCACCAGAAGCCCTCCTGGGCAGACAACTGAGGGTTGCAAGGACCCTCTCAAGACTCTTTCGCATAAGGTACTAGGAGTGAGAGGATGAAAAAATATGGTTTCTGCCCTCAAAGAGTTGATAACCTACATGAAGAAGAAACATGCATGGGAAGCTAAGTAATAGTATTGGCATCAATACTAAATGTCAAGAGAGGCTCAGGCATAGGGGCCACCATGGTTCATGGGAAGATGTCACCTCGGGTAGGACGGTCATAGAAAGCTTCTGGAAGAAGTGGGATCTGGCCAGCTCTTGAGGAAGGAGGCGGGAAGGACCATGTGGGGAGATGCTCTGGACAAAGGCAGGAAGAAATCGGGGTCTGAGGCTGCTGCTTGTCTTCAGGAGAGTAGATCACCGACCGAGGCTGGAGCAGAGATGTCACTGTGAGAGCCAGACTGGCAAGACACATGGAAGGGCAACAGGGCACACCTGTGAGCAGGCTGAGGAGGAGGGCCATGGGGACCCCCGTAAGTCTTCAGAACAGGGGAGTCACCTACGGACGTGAAGGCCACTAGGCGACAACTCTCTACAGGAAACGAGACCACAGGTCTGCGGAAGGCCTCCCCCACCCAATGAAGGAAGAGACATTAAAAAGGGGAAGGAGGGAAGCCCTGGCAGTCCAGTGGTTAGGACACAGTGTTTTCACTGCCACGGCCCTGGTTCAGTCCCTGGTTGGGGAATTAAGATCCCACAAATTGTGTGGCACAGCCAAAAAAATCAGTAAATTTAAAAAACAAAAAAAATTTTTTAAAGGATGAGGGGAGTGGATTCCAGGACCCCAGTGGAATACTGAACCAATAAACTGTATCTTGTCCGCCCTGCTGGACGGGGTTTTTAATGGCTGCCCACCGGTGAGATCCCAGGGGAAGTTCTGCCTTTGGCTACTCCAGGCTGTACCTTCTATTCCAGCCAAGATACCTTTCTTTTAGTCCACCAGCTCACACTTCACTCTCTGGCACTTTAGTTTCTAATTTTAATCTGCCCCATATGCACAGAAAGCGCTGTATTTATTTATTTCACCACAATGTAGATCTTTGCCTTCCTGATCAAGGTTTACCTTGACAGACTGATGAACTGAGGACGGACACACAGACACACACACACACAGAAGAACTAAAACTGTTGTGCCACACAGATGTGGCTTTGACTGCACAGGCCACTGTGGCATCACACCTGATAGCACCGCGGAGGGGAAGCTCTGCTCCTGTATCGCTGACAGTAAGGATGAAACTCTCCGTCACGAGCTCTCTCCTGCCCACCACTCACTGTCTCAAGAATCCAGCAGATACACATACATCTTCAAAAGAATCCTCAGCTCTCACATTTCTGTTCCTGGCTGCCCAAGGCTTAGGAACAAACTGGGTTTAGAGAATGTGGCATCTCTTGTTACACAAATGCAGGATTCATACAGTGTGGGGGTATCTGCGCTTTGCCATGAAATAGCATCCCTTCGAAATCTTGCATACTGAAATCTGGGCAGGGGATTTTAAACAAATGGAAAAGACACTAACCTGTAGCTCTCCTTCCCACCATCCACCTGGGTTCTTTTTCCGGATCAGGATCAGCTGACCGGGGGCCAGGGTAAGCTGTTCAGGACCTGTAGCTGTGTAGGAGGCAATGACCTGTGCGATTTCTGGAAAACAAGACCAAACACGGTATAGTGCATCGTTAAGAGTCAGGAGAAGGACAGCCGAGACACAGCCACCTCCCAGGTTCACAGGTAAACGTCCTCAAAGCCAGCGCACAGGGCCGGTTTTCTACTCAACGAAGAAGGCCCAGTGGCCCCCATTCCCCGCAAGGCAAATGCAGTGCTCCAGGACTGGACTCGCTTCTGGTTCTGCCTGGTGTGCCCGAGGGTCCCCTCATCTCTTGGAACCCACCAGCTTGCCCCCACAAACTCCCCACCCCTCCCCCTCCCCCTCAGGATGCCAACAGCTGGGCTCATTCATCCCCACCCGCCTTCCGGCCCCCACACAGGGCTTATTATTATCACATGGTCCACAGAAGGATGGTTGAGTGAATCAAGGAAGTCAAGTGAAGCCATTCCACCTGCCAGGAACAGCAGAAAGACAAACTGTGTTCTTGAGAAGCCACCAGGGGCAGGCACTGGCTTGACTTCTACACTATGACTTTCCTCAGCCTCTCTCTTTCGTCCACAAGACCATTTCCTCTGTGGCTGACACTTTAAGGGTGATCCCTGAATACCAGCTAGGGATCACGTCAATGGAAGTTTACTTCTTTTTATTGCAAGTTAAAGGAGGATCCTAGAGTCAAAAGGGGGATTTTAAGCAAAACAGCAATTCCACACAGAAAAAATGAAAACAGTTCTGTACTTTTCCTGACTGAACAGTTTCGTGGGAAAAAGTCCAGCAGTACCACAGACCAGGCTCTGAAAAAGTACACTTCTCCTGGCACAGGAGGTCGACTACGAAAGGACAAAACCCTTCTCTGACTGAATTCTGGCGCATCCGCAGGGACTGCCTTGTGGATTTCTAGATACAAGACGGAACAGACTGTTCTATTCCTCTACACTCTCTCCCCATCGTAACTGTTCTCGGAAGAAAGAGATGAAGACACAAGGAATGAAGTAAAGACAGACAGAAGGAGAGAAGTAGAAGGCCCGTCTCTGACAGCATTTCCTGCGTTAAGGAACATAACCCGGGCCCTCCGCCCACCCGACCCTATTCTGTAATCAGTGGCCACCATGCTAGGAGCACTGGGACACCCCGGTGCAGACTGGCCCTGTCAGACGCGTCCCAGAACTCAGGGAAGCAAGAGAGAGCCCAGCTCACACATGTCTGGGCTCCCCTGAGAGCCCAAGATGGGAAATCTGCTCTGGGGACGAGAACTCTCCCCCAGCCCACCAAGGATTAGCTCTAGACTCCAAAGAGTTCTCAATTCGAAAAACATCCAAATTATTACCCTATTTGGCTCCCGGTGTTCCCATTGTTCAACAGACCTGGCCTGTGTAGCTGGTGACCTGCCTCAATACTCTTTTCCTTTTTTTTTTTTTTTTTTTTTTTTTGAGCAGCTCGCTGGTTTCAGTGCGATGTTAAGCCCCTCTGGACCCTTTGGAACGACCATTCAAAATGTATAGGGTTGGCCAAAAAGTTCATCCAGGTTAGCCTGTAAGATGCGATGGAAAAACCCAAACAAACTTTTTGGCCAACCCCATAGCATACTAGAGATTTGACTGGGGTGGTCTGATATCTTGAGTCAGTCTGAAATCCTACAACTACTGAAAAGCCCACTTTTCCTTGTCAGGTGAGCCTGTCTGGAGGCTGAGCGCCAGGCACAGTTACACAAGTCCCTCTCTCAGTGCCATGGTGACTCTCAACCTGTAATTTCTTAAGGCTGTCATAGCAAAAGAGCTCAAATGACCTAGGTGAGGAAGACAGGCCATACCAACCGTATGATTTCCCAGCTGCTTCCTTCTTCTCTTGTTCATGTTTCTATTAATAGAACATGTGATTTTTGTTTAAATAAAGTGAAACACTTTTGAGTTCAGGGGGATGACTATAATTTTGTGCCTTCATGGTGTACTTGAGGAAAACTACTCAAAAGCATCTAAATTCATAGGCCCCAGTGTCTGATAATACGGGCGGCTCCTCTAATCTCCTCCACTATTTGCATCCTGGGACTGAATATGCTTCAGAAAAGGAAAGAGTACTGAACCCAATGAGAGAAGGATTAAGTAGCAGCTGACCCCAAATCCTACAGTTCCAAGCGTGACAATGTCTCACCATCTTGCCTGAATTATTTCTTCACATCCCAAGAGAACATTCTGTCTGATAAATGTCCCTAATACCCCATGTGTGAAGCAACAGCCATTATTTCATAATCATGGATACACATTATTAATGGATTCCAAGGAAAGGATCTATTCCAACCACTCAGGACAGATTCTTTAGTCTTTGCTTTTCTTTTTTTTTTTCCAAAAAGGTTTCTAGCCCTAATAAAAGATTGGGAGCAACTATCAATTACATTAAAAACATTGAAAAAATAATCATCAGGGTTTGTCACTTACCAGGTTTTTTTCCTAAACTCCCTGTTTTCCCAGCAGTTCCAGAGCCCTTGAAACAGAGCAGAAGGTCTCATTTGCATACTGAAGAGTTTTGGTCAAGCAACTTAAAAAACGATGAATGATGTCACGAACCCGCGTGAGCCCCTAAATTCCTTTTTTTCATTCTGGAGAAACACAGCAGCATTTTATCTCCTGGCATTACAATGTGTATCAAGGAAAACATGGGGCAAAGTAAGTACTGTAAAGCACACAGCCTTTACTCTCTTCTTGAGGGAAAATAAGCAGAGTGGCACTGTATAGATCCCCCAGGGCTCGGGCACTGCCTGTGTGTAACACGCGTGTGGCCTGTCCCTGTGTCAAATCAAACAGGGGCTTCCCCACCAGGAGACTGTCGGCCTACATCCTGAACACTAAGCTCATGTTTGATGTCCAAATGGTGAATCAGTAAACATTTCACAGACAAAAAGTACAGAGGTTACAGCAGACATCCATGAGCTCTATACTCCAATTTAGTATGTGAACATGTTACCATTTTGGTACATCTGCTTTAGGGCTTTCTTTTTTTTTTTAAAGAAGGAAAACAGGATAGTGGCGATTCAAACACCCCTGCCCCCCATTCTATTATCCAAAGAGGTGGTCACTCTCTCCTGTGAGTCCTTTCTACCCAAACTTTACACTGTTTAAACGCTAAAATTTCTCTCTTAATGCTGGACACACAGTGCATAGAAGCAGACCATTTTTCCCCCAACTACTAAGTGTTCCAAAAGTGCTTTAGGGTTGAATTCCTTCATGAATACTCATGGAATTTTAAACTAGCTGAGCAAGCCAAGCCGGCAGAGACTTGGCTGGGACAGGGGCCAGGCCGTAATCTGTCGTTACAAAGTGCTTTATTCCGAATTAATTTTCACTCGTGTGTCACTATCTTCCAGTAAATTAAGTATTCCAATTAAAATAGAACAAAACGAACGGCTTAATTAACTAAATGAGAGTAACTGTAAAATAAAAATATGTAATTTATCTACCAGGAACACAACTTCTCGTTGTCCCTTTATTTATACTGAAATTCAATAACCATCTAGCAGGGAAAGTTTGAATTAAAATGTTTACTCTGATTATGCTTTCTGTATTAACAAAGATACATATATAAAATACCCATCTCCCTCGGAATTTTCATAGGCTACGTATCAACATGAAGGCATACTAATGCTACAAAATTCCAAATGGCCAGTTAATTTCCCATTGCAGGCTTATAATAGGCTTTCTCTGTTCTATAAAAAGAACAAAGCGATTGGCAACCCAGTGATGGAGTTCCAGCCACTTTAATGTGCTCCCTTTTAAACACCGCAGCCAGCACTTAAGCTGAGACAGACTCAGATGGCCATGTTTGGCTCTGGCACTTCTCAAGAATGCAATAGAAAAGCTGATCCAGGCGACATGCCCCAGCCCTGCTCGTGCAGAGAAGGGAAGCAGGCTTAGGACAAACCCCTCTCTGCATCCACGGGTCAATTCTGGTATCTGAGGCTCGGTCTGGTTTTTAAGTCTGGCAGGATATTGCCTTATGCACTGAATTCTATGTCCAAGTAGGATGAAAGAGTTTTTTAGATTTTTTCATTATTATGAAATAATGTAGCTAAATGTTTGCCCCAAAATCATTAGCACTGCCAGTTCTTCAGTGGCTGATAATTTAAGACGGTAGTTAAAAAAGCACTTTACAATTCAACTTACCTTTAGAAAATGTCACAGTGCATTTTTTCTAAACTTACTGACTTGGGACGGTTTGGGTAGAAAACTCACGTTTATTAAAGGATAATACAAGTAATGGCTTTGGTGTTTAATTGATCTCAAAGGTAAAGCCACTTTAAGAGTTTCTGTGCATGGGAGCAGAAATTGAGTTTAGTTTGTAACGTTTTCCCTCTGCTCTCCTAAAATATCATCTCCATGGTTCCTACTGGATCTAACTAACTGGTCTGGAGAAGAGTTGAATTTTCCCTCTCCTGGTCTTCAGAGGATAATACAATGACTGTCTTACAGAAAAGAAGTATTTTCATTCTAAGCTTCGGCCAAATTCTCCAAGGGGAAGCAGACTTATGCAAACCCCTCCAGGGGAATTTCAGCAAGCTGCTCTCAAGACCAAAGCAAGGGAAAACCAAAAAAACCCCCAAACAACAATAATACTCCCTAAAAAAAGAAAAAAAAAAAAGCCAAAACAAAAACAAATAAAAATCTCAAGCAAATACAACCACTCCAGGGAACTGTAGGGAAGCAGAGAAGGCAGACTGAAGGGGGAATCACAGTTTATCACCAGGCCCAGCCTTGCACCCCAAGTGGCTATGGGTCTGGTAAATGGCTACCTTTATGACCTGAAATTCCCACTAACTTGAAATTGGCCACTAGGAGATGGGCTTCCATAGGTCAGGAGGCCCGTGCCACTATTTCATTAATTCTGTATCATCTCAGGACCACATTTTATGCAACTGAATTTTTAGGGCCTCATTAACAACAGTTGGGAGCCACTTCCAATTTGTAAGCATTGAAAATAAACTGAGTCTCTGCTCAATCTCTGATCAGGAGATACCAAGGCCTGGCCAAAAGCCTTAGTGAAATCTTGTGTCTTGCTATTGTGTAGGTAAAAATATAAATTCTATCAGTAAACATGATTTATATACAAATTGTAAATTTATCCAACCAACTTTTTGAAATAATTCCAACGAATTGGAGCTGCTAGGAACAAGGATATCCAAAATTTATAGTTTTGAGTCCAACCTATAATAGATTTCCCCCTATTATATAGACGGGTGGCTTCCCTGATAGCTCAGTTGGTAAAGAATCTGCCCGCAATGCAGAAGATCCCATTTCTCTTCCTGGGTCCGGAAGATCCCCTGGAGAATGGAAAGGCTACCCACTCCAGTATTCTGGCCTGGAGAATTCCATGGACTGTATAGTCCAGGGGGTCGCAAAGAGCTGACACGACTGAGTGACTTTCACTTTCACTTCTCATATAGACCGAACTTCATCAGTCTTGTATTTATGTGGGTATATTTCCTAAAACTCTACAAATGTTATTAATACATTTTTAACCTTTGGTAATATGGTATTACAAAATAGTTGCTTTTCTTCTGCTACTGTTCAGCTCAGTCATCTTCATATATGCTTAATCCTCATAATCACTTGTGTTTTTCATTTTCTTCTGTCTTCCCTTCCCCTGAATATATCAATGTGTTTGTTACAGATTTCTAAGAACTCATTTATGACTAAGGATGTTAACCACCTGTTATGCAATGCAAATGAGATAGCGTATTTTATTGCTTTCAGTTCACTATGATGGTTTATATTTTGGCTGTGTATTCAAGTATAACCATGTTGTGTTTCATGAAAGATAAATAAATTCTAAAAACTCTCTACTACCCAATATTCTGGGGCTAGTATCACCAAAATACATTTGTTTACATGGGGGAAATACCGCTGTGTATCTTTCTTGGGGTAGCCCAGATCAGTGACCATGGAGACTTAGTCAAGAACATTTATTCTAAATTCTGTCAGTTACATCCAGGAACAGAGAGGAATCCTGAACGTTATCCCAGCTGGCGCAGACCAGCCTCATCCAGGGCAGCCTCCTCCGAGCCCCGGCGGGTTCTTCTGCTGTGGGGACGCCGAGGCTGACCCTGCAGCACCTAGCCAAGCTCACACAGTGACACGCCACACTGTGTTTGCAGCCACGTTCCAGACCGTAGCAAAACCCAACAACGATGTTCCACCGGCAAACCTCATGACTCCCTGAAAAGAGAGTCACTGCACAGAAGGGGAGAGGAAACAGTTAATGTGGGTTTACCTCTGAATCTTTAAGCCTCACATAGTTAGAAGGGAAGACGCCGGACTTGTCGCCCACTGTTCCTGTCCACCAGTCACCATCTTTCTTGGTAACCAAAATCACATCCCCTTGCTGAAAGGTTAAATCGCCTTGCTCAGAACTCTCGTAAGTGTACATGGCAATAAATTCTGGTGGGGAGAAATATTGAGATACGGAGAGAGCTTGATTGTTTACAGAAATCCCAGACAACTTTGCAAAAGCAAGTTTATGAACAAGGACATTAGGATAAGGTCCAGTCAAGAGAAAGCCTAGTCACAGATAAAACACAGAGTTGCAGAATCCCCTGGGCTCCAAATTGACCAACCTGCATATAAATTTCAGTAATTGCAGCCAGGGAGACAATTCCTGTGAAGACCCAGCCCCAGAAACAACAACAGCAACAAACCTGCATGTCCACCAATAACAGTACAGACAGTGATCTCTGACTTAATGCCATGTTTTCTTTTTACTTGGCATTTTTATATTTACTTTTTTTTTCTTCAGGATTTAAAAAAAAAAAAGTGCAGTTGATTTACAATGTTAATTCCCACTGTATAACAAAGTGATTTGGTTATACATATATACACCTTTTATTTTAATGTTTACTTTGAATTAACATTTATTGAGTACCTAGGTTGTGCAGTGTTAGAGGCACTGACATGCAGGCTCTCAGTAGCTCATCAAATATCTGTAATTCACTTTTTGAAGGTACCAAGTCACCATTTTAGAAAACTTTTAGATGTGGTATATCCTTTATGTAAATTAAATAAGACACTTTTCAAAGTGCCTCAGTGAAAACCTAAGTTCTTTTGTGCCATACTACACAGATGGCAGAAGCTGTTAGAACACATAATTTAAATATATATTATTTAGTTAAAAATGGACATCACTTGTCATTCAAACAGGAACAGGTAGAATGGGCTGCTGATAAAAATAGTATCTACCCAATCCCAGAAAATAATCACGCCTTTCTGAACAAGATGAAAAGACAAATCACAGTTTCTTACATGTTATTATCCATGTAATTTAGTCTTAAAGGTCCAGAATTAAAGTTCTTTACTGTCTGGAAGGTGAAGGCTTTGCATTCCAGAGGAAATTTTTCTTCTAAAACCCCTGATTTTTCTAAGGCTTAGAAACCAAGTCATAATCTCAGAAAGATCACTTGACACAAAATTCTAGACACTATACTAGGTACAGAATAAAAGATTTCTAGAAAGATGAACATACATTTCCTGTTTCCACTTTTTCTCCATTTTATCCCAGGCTTTTTTAAAAAAGCAATTAAAAAAACAACAAAGTTTACCCAAAGTGTTTGTTTTATAACAGATGGTGTGTTTCTAAATTTCTTATGATAGTCCTTAAATGCAGAGCTTAATGTCAATTAATAGGCAGAGATTTAGTCTGGAGGACTCCACTAGCTAACTGTAAGAGCCTTTGCAGGAGGCACTAATGGAAACTAAAATAAACACTAGCAAACACAAACTATCCTGATGCTTATGCTAATGTGGGCAGCTCTCCAAGGGGCCACTTCAGCCTCAGCTGAGGCCAGCAGACCCCCAACATACAAGGTCATCCAAACGCGCAGGGAGAACAGAAGCCTCTCTGTGTTTAGCCCTCCAGCACCGGTGACACACACCTCCGCCGTTAAAACTGGCAAAAGGATTTCCCGCGCAAGGAAACCGAAGTTTGGCAGCTTGAATAAGGACACTGCTTTTTCATTAATATATTCCTTTTTCTGATTTCTCAGTATTTCAAACCTTCCCTTTTTATTTTGTTCTGTTACTTGTTCCTTAGCTCATGTCTGGCCATTTAAGATCGGATCCTTGGCCATCAGTCCTTTTCCCAGTGATTCCTGCACTTAAAAGTCACTTTCTTAAGAACGGATCCAAATTTTGAAGTCACTTTTGAAATGCTTAAGAAACTTCAGAAGCATGAACTCTGGCTGAACTTCACACTGCAGAAGATACCAAGGAGACTGGGAAGACTGTGGCTTTACAAGCCCTGCATATACACAGGCATCTGTGAGGACCGTCAGGATCCAATGAAAATGGGGAGACAGGAGGACAGATATGGGGGGCTCCTCACCACTCAGACCCTCCTCATCAGACATGTAACACATTGTACTGGCCATTCCCAAGCCCATATTTTAAAAGCTACCCAAACTGACCACCTATGTAATTTGGTTTCTGGTGTCTCAGCTGGTAAAGAATCCGCCTTCAATGCGGGAGATCTGGGTTCGATCCCTAGGTTGGGAAGATGCCCTGGAGAAGGGAAAGACTACCCACTCCTGGATTCTGGCCTGAAGAATTCCACGGACTGTATAGTCCAAGGGGTCGCAAAGAGTTGGACATGACTAGTTGCCTGAATCACTGGTTACTTTCAATCTGATTACATTTAATACAGTATTTATAAACACATCCCTAATATATCTAAGTGCCCTTTCCTAGAATATCAGATGCCATCGTCCTCCCATACCTTTCCAGAAGCCAGAAATCTTTCCTAATATTTCTAATACTGAAATCACTGTAAAATGGATGTAATAAATGAGATTAGACATATAACCCTCTGTTTTTGCCCAGGTTAAGGATGTGGGTGGTTCATCTGTGACCTACTTATTGAGGCCTCAAACATGGAGGGCTCTACATGTTTCAAAACAAAGCGACATTCATCAACACTGTTGTCAGATGACAACGCTCACTGCTCTAAGTGGCTCCATCAATAATCTAGGAACTGAAGCAAAAAGGAAATACAAGCAGCAGACACTTAGTGACCTTTATTCTAAAAGATTACACTATTGTCTCATGACTCCCATAATAATTTGCTACCTCAAGTGGTGATTATTACGTTCCTTTTACAGATGAGAGAGTTGAGGCATGACTAAAATTATACAGTCACTAGGTGTGAGAGCCAGGATGCAAACTCTGGCACACCACTGAGGCTTAGTGGCTGTAACCCACTGAATCTGGGCAGGTGGGGAGGGAGTATTGCTTGACACAATACTGACTACATGAGCTGTGTTTAAAAGACCTTTTGCCTTGCTCTCCTAACAGTGGCTATAAAAAGTCATTAGGATGACAAAAATGTATGAAGAGAACTATACTAATGATTGTTTTGGTGGTAATGGCAAAAACTGGATACAATAAAAACACTGGATTTATTTAGTGATGATGAAGTTTTTTATAGCTATACCTATAAACTAAAATAATTTTTTTACTTCTGAAATTCCTCTTGAGAAAGTAACTTTGTCACTATTTGAAACATCATTAAACCTTAACCCTTGCTTTAATAATTCTATTTTTCATAAAGCAAAGTTTCTAAAGAATAGAAGTCTCATAATGGCAAACAAACTAAAGATTCTACAAGTATTCAAGGAAACAATGAAACACTACTACAAAACAGGTTAGACATCTGTTCTCAACAAACACTGTTCCTACTTCCGCCACGGAAAGCCTGTCTGACTTGGGTCATGCTCACTCTTCAATTAGTGCTCTGATAATGGCTAGACCAGATGTAGGAAAGACCTGAGATTTTTACCACTAGAACCTGAATTATGTAGGTTTTGTTCATTGTTAAACTTATGCCATATACTGGCATATATTGGGTGGGCCAAAAAGTTCATTCAGATTTTTCCTATGCTCTTATAAAAACCCAAACAAACTTTTTGGCCAACCCAATATAATCCAAAAGATGGTGTCATGAAGTAAAAATGGGGGAAACAGAGCAATTAATTACTTGTGTAAGAAACACTGAAAATAAAATTTTTAGGCCTAAATAATCTGTTGTGGTTATTTCCATGGAACACAGAAATGACACTTCTGTTTCATTTGGGTACAAATGGCACTGATGCTACTGTGCCAGCTTTACTGAACAGCCCAGTTACGGCCTTAAACCAAAATACTTATCTGTCAGTCAGAAAAATAGCAAGCATCACAAATAGGCTACAGAGATGCTCAGAGACCTTGATCCTTAGTGACTTTGATGGGCCTCTTTCAAGAGTCAAAGGGCTTTTAATTGAACATCATCATCAGATTCGGTTTTTATGAGCAATATATCTGATTGTATTTTGAAAAGTCCCTGTAAAGTACTGTGACTTTGTAAGGAGCTAAACCTCATTTTACCTTCAGGTTTAATATAATGAACATAAATTAAGGCAGATTCTTTAAACATGAAATCCAACCTCGTTTTCAATGTTCACTGTTTGTATTACATAATCACCTCCACCGTCTAAAGATCTTAATTTCACTCAAGTTCTCACCTTCTCCCGACACAGCTGGCTTGGCTGCTGGGGAAGCTACCCTCTTCAGACTTGCAGGACTTTCTGAGGAACCAGAATCCATGCTGGAAGAGGAGGGGAAAGTATTTGAATTTTACTTTTCATCCTCAAAGAAAACAGTACAAATAACAATGATACTTTCTTTTTAAAACTGCTTTAACATTTATAATTATTTTTTTAAAAAGTAGCTATTTGTCCAGGTCTTGATTGTAGCATGTGGGATCTAGTTCCCTGACTAGGGATTGAACCTGGGCCCCCTGCATCAGGAGTCTGGAGTCTTGGCCAATGGACCATCAAGGGAGTCCCCACTTCACAATTAAAACCTTGATAATCTATAGATGCGCTTTGCTAAGTCAAAACACATCACAAAGGGCCAGGGTGGCCCGACTCTAAGCTCACATCCTTGTCTGTCAGCACTTTGCTTTGCTAGATACATAGCCAAAGCACTGGTCTATTTCAAAGTATGACGGACATGCTCATTCAGTATTTTTGAAGAGATTCTCTTCTTGAAACTCTTAATTCATTTTGACCATCTGTTTGGTTAGAACAATGAAACAATAACCTTCAGAGTAAGGTTCCACACCATAAGGTTCTTAACAAAAAAGATAATTCACTCTTCTAATAATTTCCCCCAATTCTTTGGGCTTCTAAGTATTTGTGGATATCTGGCACAGTACTGAAAGTGAAGTGAAAGTGAAAGTCACTCAGTTGTGTCTGACTCTTTGCAACCCCATGGAATAGGCAGTCCATGGAATTCTCTAGGCCAGAATACTGGAGTGGGTGGCCTTTCCCTTCTCCAGGGGATCTTCCCAACCCAGGGATCAAACCCAGGTCTTCCGCATTGCAGGGGGATTCTTTACCAGCTAAGCCACAGGGAAGCCCAAGAATACTGGAGTGGGTCGCCTATCCCTTCTCCAGCGGATCTTCCTGACCCAGGAACCGAACTGGGGTCTCCTGCATTGTAGGTGGATTCTTTACCAACTGAGCTATACTAAGCATGAAGAGGAACAGAATCTCCAACAAACCCGCGAGACTGTCCCAGGTCTCAGGGTAGAATTCCCTCTTGCACAAGTCAATGAAAAACAAGATGCACAGGCTTCTGGGTGAGGAACAAATGACCATCATCCGCAAGAGGCTCTCTTCTATTGACCCATGCCCTAACTTCTGCAATGAGAAGACCCAGAAGACGAAATGATCCAGCAACTCCTATCTGGGAATACTAACTAGTGCAAACAACAGTTTCATGCCAAACATGGCATTCGTCCAGTGGAAGCAGATGAACACAAGCATACCTTGTCGATTTCCTTATGGGCCCTGAAATGAGTTTCACGTAGGACTTGGGGAACCAACCCTTCTGGCCTTGAACTTCTCCAAACCACCACATGTCTTGCTGCTCCAGTACGGTGATGACATCGTTTTTGTTAAAATTTAAATGGTTGTCTTTCTTGGCTCTCCACGGATACAGGGCTTGCGCCTGTAGCCCCTCCACCTTTTCACCCTTGTGTGGAAGAACATAAAGGACCTCTTGTCACTTTGTGATCTGTTATCAGTTCAGGTAATGCAAACACCATCACCTTCCCTCCGATGGGTGCATGCAGGTGCATGTGCAACCACAGAAGACACCCCCCCCCCGCCTCCTCCCCCCCCTCCCCCGCAGTACAGCATGGCTGCCACGTGCCCCCTGGTTCTCAATAGCTGTTTCCTTCCCAAAGTGGAGGTGAAAACCTGCCAGCCTGTTCACAAAGCCATGGCCGGCCCATCTAGAAGTCTCTATTTAAACCAGCTAGGAGATCACATTTATTCTGTTGCACCTGGCCGAGTGCCTTTTCTATTTTGGTTCTATTTTTAACTCTCAAGTTGCCCAGGGCAATCCCATTCCCGCCAGTTTCCAACTGGATTTGGATGTTTAGTGAAGGGTTAATACCAGAGCAGAAACCTTCTGAAAGCTCAAAAGGCAAGCAACTCATATCTTAGTTTAGGTGGACACAGGGAAACGGGTCTTGGGTTGGGTTGGGCTTGTCCTAGCTCCTTTTTAAGACAAACAGGGGTTGGGCAAGCATAAACTCTCTGTAATCCCATGTACTATAGAGCTATATGAAAACTCTATATGAAGATGAACAGAATGCCATCTCTGCCTCCCCAAAATAATCCAGGTTAAAATACTTTATTAAGCAGAAAGCACGATAAAAATGGGCAGTAGGACATGGCTAAGGAACTCATGACTAATGAAGAAAGAGATACAAACAACCATGTCTACCACCGGGCAGAAGGAAATATGCTAAAAAGAGGCTGCAACCATTCACGGTGGGAGCAGAGAGAAAAGAGGGATGAAAGCTGCCTGCAGGCAACAGGGCGCGCTTCCCAGAGGTGGCAGTGCTTGAGCCGGGCCTTGAAGGGCAAGAAGGGTTTTGATAGCTAGGGCTTCGGGGGGAGTGAACTCCAGGTGGAGGGCACGACCGTGAGATGCTTTCCTGCCAAGGTTCGAGGAGGAGGAGCAGGATCCAGGGGTGCGTGTGGCCTAGTCTCATGGAAGGGTGCAATAGGAGATGAGGCTGGAAAAGGCAGGGGGAGGCATTTATTATCTCTTAAAAGACTATCACATAAAACTATCACAGTATCTTAAGACAATACTATTATAAAAAAATATGCCAACTTTCGATTATACATGTATTCATAAATGGACAAGAACAAGGGATAAAGCCCAAGGAGAGCTCATTCAGAATCAAGCTGGACTTGCCTTCAGAAGATACTTATTTTCATAATGACATTTAACTATGATTATGCCTGATAAGCAGAGAATTTATGATAGATTGAAGAGTTTCGGCTTTCATGCTGGCAACTTTCAACTCCTGGTCTCCATGGGTTCTCATCTTCTCAGACCCATGACATCTCCATTTCCTTTCATCTCAACTGTCCACTCAGTCCAGTCTTCAGAACAGAGGAGGGTTCTCTGGATTGCAAACACGCCAAGGACCACTGCGTCTCCACCTCCCATTTCTCCGGTCGTGCTCACAGGGCTGCGGAGCTCATGGCTTCTGTGTCCCCTAATTTTCCATCTTGTCTCTGCCATTTCACCTGGGCCCTCGCTGGTGTCTCGTAACCTCTCACCCTGAGACATCTTGGCTGCACCTGACCTGTATCCACCTCCCACACAGAGAGCCTGGAATCAGGCAGAACACAGACTCTGGGTTCAGAGCCCAAGTCCGTCCCTTACTAACTGTGTGACCTGAAACAACTGCTCAGTCTCTCAGCTGTAGGCCTCTGTTCACCCTCTCAGTTGAGGCCTCCGTCTCCACATCTCTAAAACACAGACACTTTCTTCAAGAAAATTTAACAAGCTCCATCTGCAGAGCTGCTATGAGAGTAATCATTATAACAGGAGTAGCTTCTATTACTATCAGTTCTTCCAAACGATACAGTATTGCTGGAGAAAGCCAAGACAACGTGTGATGACAAGTCACAGACTCAGGTTAAATTCAGCCAAGTCACGCTTCATCCTTCTTTGCTCAATTCCTATTCTGCATGCCCTGCAGGCCCTGGGGGCCCCTCCCGAGAAAGCTGCCTGGAAGCACAACCTCAACTTCTTTCCCTCTTTCTCCAACCTCTCTTCACCCTTTCTCTCCCAGAAGAAAAAAAAAAGCAGCCTGTGTTTTCTCTGCTTGTAATGCTGTTTCCCCTTAGATGCTCGACTTCTCAGTCTCTGTTTCCACTGGCCACACGGCTGCTCCTTGTCCTTCTACTCGGCTCCCTGTCTATCCTTTCACCAGACCTTCCCACTTTCTCACCTATCCTTTTCTCTGTATCCCTTTGCAATCTGGAGTATCCTCTTTCCCAGATCACAGATACGTGCCGCCCACCTCTTTGCCTGGACCACCGCCTTTAATAATACAAGAACTGCCACCATCCGCCGTTCTGGTCCTGCGCTCTCCCCCTCCACCGGAGTCACCACTCTGAGCGTGACACGTGTGCTACCTGCCGAGCTGGACAGATGCAAAGGCAAAGAGCACAGCTCCTGTCCAGAGCCGCCCTTCTTTCCAGGTCAGAGAAGACACACGCTGCGTGCAGTTTCCCTCCTTCTCCTGCACTCTCACTCCTCTGAAGCGCTCACTTCATTTCCTTAGATCTGACTGTGTTCCCATTTCCCAGACAGGAAGGCCTGACTGTCTCACTCTCACCTGGCAATCAACATGTCGAAAATCCAACTCCCTCCTTTCACAAAAAGTCAATTTCTCTTTCTGCCTGACTTGTTCCCCCTTAAGGTCAAATCTCTCCTCAATCTTTTCCTTTCTTACTCCCACAGGCGTTGGGATGCCACTCCTTTAACTGTTGTCACATCCCCCTGTGTTCCCCCGTCGAATCTTTCTGCACACCTCCACGTGAGTCTTCCCAGAGCCTGTGTTCAAGCTGCTTGTTCCCAGAGTAGAAACTGTCCTTGACCCCTAAATGCCTGCCAGATGGGCAATTTCTGTTTGATTACTTATAGAAATGTCATTTCTTTATCACATTAATTAGAAATATTATCCTTTCAGCAATTACTTTTCTTAATGAGGCATTTAAGAGCTTTGCATTTAATCTGCAGTCAATCTTCTCTGATAAATACTCAGTGGTCTGGCCACATGGATGGACCCCATGTCTTTTCCGAATCACACTCTGGCCTCCTAAAGAAAGCCTCTCTCCTCAGGGCAGTTTCTGTCTGCATGCCAGCTCTCTCCACGTTCTAATCAGCTCTTACCTACTGTTCGAGATGGAGTTCAAATACCACGTGATCAATGAAGCTTCCCTGAACAATCCAGGAGCGTAATCCAGTTTACCCTCCTCTGAATAGTCACGATTCCCTCCACTGGGAAAACGTGAACTGGATCCTTGCCTGCCAGCCATGCCAGATGCATATAATGAGGCTTACATTTTTTTTGGCCACACTACATGGCTTGTAGGATCTTCGTTCCCCGACTGGGCATCAAATGCAAGCCCTCTGCAGTGAAAACGAAGTGTCCTAACCACTGGACTGCCAGGGAATTCCCAAGGCTTACTCCCAATGACAATGACGACAAGCACTGGCTGAGTCTTTCCCCCTCACACAGCACGTGGGGGCCTCCCGCTCCCAGCGATGCTGTTACCTGGCCTAGAACAGGAGACGGAGATGAGCCCGTGGCCGTGGCTGGAGTGAAGGCCGACCTCTGCCTCAGCTGCCCGGCGCTTGGCACGGTGAGGGAGGGCTGGGTTGCCCATGCGTCCCAGCTGTCGGTTTCTGGTTTCTCATTCGTGCTGGTGGGCCACCTGGAGGGGAAGTGCAACGCCGTGAGCGGCAAAGACTTCCAAACATGTCAATGCTCCTCCCACAGCAGACACACCACGACGTGCGTGGGGCTAGTTCAAGAGCAAGGAGTGGGGAAGAGCACTGGACTTGGGTTTGGGTCAGAGCGTCACATACTAGCGATGGGTCTCAGGCAAATGACAGGAGTTTCTCTGAATCCTGATTTCCTTGTTGATCAAATGGGAACAGTACTGTGTCACTCTGGTTAGCTGTCAGGGTGACACAAAATCCTACGTAGGGAAATACTCTGTAACCTGAAGGCACCAGAGAAACACCCTCATGTGACCATTATCTTCATTTGCAACAACAATGCTAAACCAGCAAAAAAGAAGTTTTGCGTCACATAGGGAGTCCTGCCAGGCTGGCAGCTAGTGCCTCATAATACCATCTCCCTGTCCCAGCACCACACAGCAGGCGCCGGGCCACGAGCCTGGACACCATGGTAACTCTATAGGTGGCATCCTTAGAGCAAACTGTTGGGCGCAGCTCAGGAACAGTTTTAATTTTGTGATTTTATAATTGTAAATAAACACATCTGTGCGAGTTGCCGATTGAAATGCAATGGACTTTTGAGAATCTTAATGAGAGATAAACAAATTTGCAAATCAAAGTATTTCCTTTGATAGACAGCAGGCACATCCTGATTCTGGGTCCGGAAATAAGATGCCCAGGAGGATAGCCAGAGAGCCGCAGACCACACATTTATTGAGCAAGAGAGTCATGCTGACTAGACCCACAGCAAAACGAAATCCTGAAAAGAGTGTTTGTCTTCTATTTTAGTGTCAGCTTTAATTCAAAAAGTCAGAGCGTTTTAAGGGAATATAAACTACTTGCTATACATAAAATAGATAAGCGACATGATTTACTGTAGGGCACAGGGAACTATATTCAACATCTTGTAATAGCATGTAATGGAAAAGAATCTGAAAATATACAGATATACATACATATATGTATGTGAATCACTTTGCTGTATACCTGAAACTAACATAACAATATAAATCAACTATATTTCAATTTTAAAAAAAGATCAGGAAAGGAGAATTTCAATGTGGTTTCAGTCACGCTAATGGAACACTACTTTTTAGCAGAGATGAGACAGGGAGGAGCTTCTTGAGCACTTTCAATCTTGTACGTGAAAATACAAGTATGAAAACTATTGCTATTCATTATATCCTTCCCTCTACTTTCTCCTGCTCTTGGTCATTACACACCTTCTTTGCTCTATTTGATCCACTTTCTCCAGCATTATGCCCCGACTCCTTACTTTCTATTTGTTTTTTCTGAAAGATGATTAGACTTTAAAACAAATTTAAAACATTTCTTACATCACTTTTACTTGAAGGGCAGTATAAACTATTTTTAGACCAACAGCACAGCTGGATCAATACTATAAGTGGGAGCGTGGCAGCCCTCCATCTGTCCTTTGAAACCTCTGCTTACACACTGTTTTTAATGCCATTTCCTGATGACCAAGGGCATGGCACCAGTAGCTGCCAAGCGCACACATCTCTTTGCCCTGCTGTCCGCTTATTCAGGACTGATCAAAGAGGAAAGCCTCAGAGGAAACAGCCTTCTATCTTACTCAAAACCACATGACAAAATTCAATTTCTGTTTCTGTCCAGCAAAAAAAAAAAAAAAACACCACCAAAACAGTGCTATTTCCATGCAGGAAATGACTCTAAATATTTGCTGACATGGGTATCAAGCAGATTATTAGGAAATTGTGTTTTTCCATTTCTTCCACAATAATGAAAGATACAGACAAATGAGTGAATGAAACAAGGGTAATAGGCTTTACTTTATCCTAGGGAAAAATCACTATTAAGCCACGATATAATTAAATCCAGCTCAGAGAATACAATCCACAAATTGCCAAAACACCAGTCAGAGAAAGAGGCCATGAACAGTACTCAAGAGGTACAACCCAAGGACTGAAACAGCACTTAAAAGATCACTAACGTGGGATTTCACAAATCATCAGAAATGGCATCCAACACGTACGTGGAGCTGAAGTCGGCCCAGTTGTTGGGGGTCTCGGAGGGCTCTGCAGGGGTTGCAGATGAAGGGGCGGGGGTCTCACGCACAGCCACTTTGGGTGTAGGGGTGGAGGCCGCCTCAGTCACTGGTTTGACTGGGGCGGGAACCTCGTTTTCTGGGATTTTCTCTGCGTAGTTTGCAGGGAACCATCCCGTCTTTCCTTTTAATTCTCCTCCAAGCCATCCCGGTTCTCCAGTTTGGCTTTCGTCCACCTGCAGGAAAGTCATAAAGTTTAATTTAAGTGGAACTAAATCAACCCCTACAGACACCGAACACTCTTAACAGAACAAAGCCCCCACTTCTGACCTGGTCAGACTAACACACAGCACAGACCTTTCTCTGCCTTTTTCTTAGTCTGAGAGTCTGGAAAAATGGTCTCTAAACATTACCTCTAAAGAAACAGTAGGTGCTATAATTCAAGTTCTTACTCTTTTGTGCCTGTTTATCTTTTTCTTTTTCTCCTGATAATAGCAGCTAGGAAAAAGTGCCTGGAGTCTTAAGAAGTCCCATAATTAAAATATTTTGAGCTACTCTGAATTATAAAGTGATGTGACAGACTTCATCACTCAGGAACTCAAGTAATTATTAAAAAGTAATTTGACTTAGGTTTATTATTTAAAATGGAAAGCAAAGGGTGCAATCAATATAAATGTAGCCCTCTAGAAGTCTCTAATAACTAAGCAGTCCTTATTCCGCACACAGACAAGAGGGACAGAAAACACAGTCTTAGATGTTCCTACAGGTGATAAAACTGGCTGCTGTGTGTAGTCTTTTGAAAGCTCCACAGATACACGAAGAGAAAATTAAGGAAATGATTATTTAGAGCAATGATTAATTTTATTAAAGTCCTATTACTTTCTTTTGCATAAATTTTACTGTAACATTCACAAATGTGCACAGGAGAATACAGGATTCTGCTGTTTAAAAATTTCAGAGGAGATTTATTACAATTGGGCTTTTAATGTTTCCATTTTATCTTAATTCTGACTCAAAAGGATTAGTCAGAATCACCAGAATGACTCTAATACTTATCTTTCCAAGTTATCCTCACTATTTTTGAGCAACAGGAGATCAATTTGAAGATAATTACATTCCCTAGTAGAAAATTATTTTCATTACAATAAGTCAAATAAAGTTCTGTCAGAGATCTTATCTTATCCCATAAAATACTGTCTCAGGAAGTAAGGCACTGAACACTTCATTGGACCTGAATATTGCTCTTTTGAAATCACAGAAATGAGTGCTAGGGTTTCAACAATGACTTTGGGAAAAAGTGGCAAAAAATCCAGTTTTCTAACCCATTCAAATATTCAGTAAAACAAAACAGAGGGAAGGGACATTTGTATACCTATGGCTAATTCATGTTGATGTGTGGCAGAAACCAAAGCAATATTGTAAAGCAATTATCCTTCAATTAAAAAGAAATAAATTATTAAAAAAACACAAAATAAATATGGAACCACATATTTATTTGTATTCTGTGTAGAGTAATATGGCATGATGTTTATTAGCTTATTTGAATTAAAAAAAAAAAAAAGTCCCTGGGATAGGCATGGGGAAAGTAGAATTCAGGGCTTACTGAATTATTTCTACATGTTGGTTATAAAATAATCCATAGGAGAGCTTCCTTGCTGCTCTACCTTAGGGAAGCCTTACTGTCACAGGTAAAAGCAACTTTTAAAGCTGAGAAGTCTCCAAAAGAGAGTTACCCAGAGATAAAGCGCAACACTGCTTCCAAAAGTTCTATTTTTGGCTTTAGAGTTCCAGTACGAACACCCCCACATTGTCTTCTTTCTTCCTCTTCTGGGCAGCCCCACGTGTTTCATGAGATGAGGATTCAGAGTGACATTTTCCCCACTTGGATCTTATTTTCTGCTAAACTCAAGTGCCTAGATGCCCTTCCTTGTTGGTTGATATTTACCAGTTACACTACGACGCATTGTAACTTGCTAGCTGCTTTGTGCTGGAAACATAGCTGTTTGTAGGCCAGGCTTTGCCAGGGCCTCCCCAACTTCTCAGGTTCAACAGACAAGCTCCTGCCCTTTCCGTGTGTCCCAGGACCGAGGGGAGGATGGTCAGCAGTGAGTGAGGAGCTGGAGGCAGACACACAAGCACGTTGCCTCAAGACCGCAAAGTCTCATGATCAAGGGTAGGGCTCTGCCATCAGACTGCCTCAGTTTTGGTGTTCCGGCTGGGTCCTTTTGCTGAGGCCTTCTCTAGGTGCAGCACGTGGAGGCTACTCTCTGTGGCCGCACACAGGCTTTTCACTGTGGTGCACAGGCTTAGTTGCCCTGTGGCATGTGTCTCCTGCATTGGCGGGCGGACTCTTCACCACGGAGCCACCAGAGAAGCCCCTTGTTGTTGTGCAGTTGCTCAGTCATCTCTTGACTCTTGGCAACCCTATGGACTGCAGCGCGCCAGGCTTCTCTGTCCTTTACTATCTCCCAGAGTTTGCCCAGACTCATGTCCATCAAGTCAGTGATGCTATCCAACCAGCTCATCTTCTGCTGCCCCCTTCTCCTCCTGCAGCCCCTGCTTCAGTTTTAGTACCACTTCTACAATTTATTAGCTGGCTGACTTTGGGCAAGTTTAATTTCTTGGTGCCTCGGTTTCCTTATCTATAAAATGGAGGACAATAACAGTACCTGTTTTATAACAGTTGTAAGAAGTATTCAGAACACTGCCTGGCATCTGAGATGTGCTTGATGACAGATTCTCTTCTTTTTTAAAGATCTTTCTTGATATAGACTATTTTTAAAGTCTTTACTGAACTTCTTACAATATTGCTTCTGTTTTATATTTTGGTGTTTTGGCCACAAGGAATCCGGGATCGTTGCTCCCTGAGACCCTGTGCTCAGACCCACACCTCCTACACTGGAAGGCGAAGTTGTAACCACTGGACCGCCAGGGCAGTCCGACAGACTTTCTAAAGCCATCTCTCCTGTTGTCCAGCTCTGACTCTACCGTAGTTCTCTTTTGTCCTGCAAAAGCCTGGGCTCTGTCTGACCCTGGTCACTTTAGGTAACCAGAGATTTGGGTTCTCTATGGGGAGGTCCCTGCTCTAGAAACCTGTCTGGTACCCCAGGCCCTCTGGGCTGGCCTTCCTGGCTTCCTGTAGGGGCTGGAATGTGATCCCAGATTCCAGCCTATCTGAAACCCCTTACTGGTCTGTCCTAGTTAGACCTCCTTGAGTACCAGCTGCTTTACTTAATGATGTCCAATGACCCGCTGTCATTCCCTTGAGACATGGGTCTTACTTGGTTAACCAGATTTTTGGCTGACACCTGGAATTGGATCTGAAGCCCTGAGGGAATGTTCCACCCCATGGGCAGGTTGAGCTCACATCCTAGTTAATTACACCCAGCCCTGCCCCAAAGATGACAGAAAATGAGCACCACCATTGAGACGTGCCTGTGTGTACTCAGGAAGAGGAGAGGGTGCCATGCCAGCCCCTTATCCTTGCAGACAAGAGCTTCTGCTACCCTTCATGGCAATAATGAAACCAGCCTGTCACTTGTCACCAAGGAAATCCATCACTTTTAACCTAGGAAACTGTTTGCTAATTGAACAAACAACAGTCTCAATGAATTTAACTTATTCTTATAGAAATCCACTAATTTGAATGACCAATTAAATTTTAAGGTTCAGAGGATAAAATAAAAATTCACATTTAACATTAAATTAAATTAACCACTTAGAAAAAGTATAAAGGGTCTTGTACGAAAATGAGAAACATTTCCTCCTGGAGTTGAAAAGCTTTACTCAAAATGTCAACCAATTGTGAAAAAATGTTATCTATAATTAGGATAGAATAAGCACAGTCAAACACATAGACTTCTTTGTATACGTCTATGGTTGGCTATGGGGTAGATTCATCTATCTGTGGCTTACGTCGATCACTTACAAGTGAGGGGATTTTTGTGCTAATAACATTGGTCTTAATACACTTTCGCTTAGCCAGCCCACTGTAACACCGCAAAGCATCTGGGGTTGTTCTAGTGAAATGTCAAAGTAGGAAGCACAAACCCCAAATGTTGCTTAAGGACTGGGAATATGTTAGGGACCCCGTTTATGGACTGTTAATAATTAGGCACTGCATACCAGAGAGCACTGAGGCGGCAGTATAATGAAGGCAGTATCATCAGGTTCAACGACCGAACCCCAATACCCAATAATATCAGATCTCCTTTCTCAGTGTCTATGGCGTCATGACCGCCATCTCTGTTAGGTGACACTAAGATTTCCAACGCCTCTGACCTTGTCACAAAGAAGGGTAGTGGAGGTTCTCTCTCTCCTCACAAGCAGAACAAAGGCTGTGGACAGTAAACACGTGTAAACTGTGTACGACTTAGACCTGCTGCCGCTGCAAGCGATATGCTGGGGAGCGTGGAGACAAGCACGTGCTTCATGCATTTGCCAGTTTGGAAATAAAAGGGTTACCCCTAAACTCCTGGATGAGGATACTAAAGCTGTTTTCTAGAGATGCAGCCCTAGAGAATGGACTTGTGAACACAGTGGGGGAAGGAGAAGGTGGGCCGAATTGAGACAGTGGCGTGGAAACATATACATTATCTGATGTGTAAATCAGTTAGCCAGTGGGCATTCGCTGTCTGACGCAGGGAGCCCAACCAGGTGCTCTGTGACAACCCAGGGGGAGGGGAGGGTGGGAGGTGGGAGGGAGGCTTAGGAGGGAGAAGACGTGTGTACACCTATGGCTGATTCATGTTGATGTATGGCATGGACCAGCACAGTATTGTAAACAATCATTCTCCACTAAAAAATAAATACAATTTTAAAACATTAAAACAACAACAACAACAACAACAAAAACACCTGTTTTCTAAAGTGCTAATCTAGAGGTCAGCCAAAAAAAATTTTTTTTTTATATTTATTTGACTGTGTCTGGTCTGAGTTGTGGCATGCAGGATCTCCGGCTGAGGCACGTGAACTCTTAGCTGCAGCATGTGGAATCTAGTTATGGAACCAGGGGTTGAACCCAGGCCCCCTGCACCGAGAGCCTGGAGTCTTAGCCACTGGACCACCAGGGAAGTCCCCTTAACTTTCACAAGGACTCAAACCTGCAATTGTAGCACAAAGGCAGCTGTAGGCAATATGGAAATGAACATGCCTGAATGTGTGCCAGTAAAACTTTATTACGAAACAGGCATGGACTGGATTAGGCTCACTCTTGGAATCAATGTATACTGGTCCCTCAAAACAGCACCGGCTCAGATGTTAAGGTTACCGAAATCTAAGAAAGGCAGGAAAGAAGCAGTATTGACTACATTAAAAAAAAAAAAAATTCTCCATCAAAAGAAGAGAAAAAATGAGTTTCAAGTGTTATAAGAGTAACACTAAATTAAAAGATAAATAATTTTTTGAATGAATGGGCTGGTTGATGGCTAAGAACCCCTAAAGTCTCTCTCTTTTTTTTTTTTTTTGGATGGTTCTAAGAAAATGATATTTTTCAGAATGACTTGGGATTAGTTCTGACAGAAAAGAGATTAGGCAAGATCAGTGGTACCCAAAACTCCCTGACAGAACCACCAGAGAAGATTTTGAATTCTTATTGTTCAGTCACTCAGTCGTGTCCAACTCTCTACGACTCCATGGACTGCAGCACACCAGGCTTCCCTTTCCATCACCAACTCCCGGAGTTTGCTCAAACTCATGTCCATCAAGTCGGTGATGCCATCCAACCATCTCATCCTCTGTTATCCTCCTGCCTTCAGTCTTTCCCAGCATCAGGATCTTTTCCAATGAGTTGGCTCTTCGTATCAGGTGGCCAACGTACTGGAGCTTCAGCTTTAGCATCAGTCCTTCCAATGAGTATTCAGGTTTGATCTCTTTAGGATGGACTGGTTTGATCCCCTTACTGTTTAAGGGACTCTCAAGAGTCTTCTCCAGCACCACAATTTGAAAGCATCAATTCTTCAGTACTCAGCCTTCTTTTTGAATTCTAAATATGGATTACAAGTTCCCAGAGTCTCCGGGAGAGAGTCCTGGATTGGTTTTTTGTGTGTGTGTGGCCCAGATGGTAAAGCATCTGTCTGCAATACAGGAGACCCAGGTTCGATCCCTGGGTTGGGAAGATCCCCTGGAAAAGGAAATGGCAACCCACTCCAGTATTCTTGCCTGGAGAATCCCATGGACTGTGGAGCCTGGTGGGCTACAGTCCATCTAATCGCCAAGAGTCAGACACAACTGAGCAACTTCACTTTCACTTTCACTTTAAGATCTCTGAGCAGGACTGATGCATTCAGCCTTGCACCATTTAAAGCCAGCTGAGTTAGATGATCAGCCTGTGTTCTTAAGATAAACAAAATGGCAGTGAGCAGCATTGTTCTAATCTCTCATGCTATTATTTCAATACATTGTGGATATCAGATTGGGCTTTTTCACCCTCCAGGTAATGGGACCTCCAGATCAGAAGACAGGCCATAGATTTTCAGAGTATCTAAGCCTGAGCTGTTAAGGTCAACTCAACTAAGATGCCTCCACTCAGAAGTCTTCCCAGAGCACATCCATTCACTGATTCCTTTTTCTTTTATATTCCTAGCAGCAGTAGTGAGCATTCATTGGGAACATCATCACTCACTGGCTTTTTCATGTGCTTCTCCCTATTTTTCTAAGAAGATTAGAAACATCTGAATGGTAGATGTTACCTTATATTTCTTTGTATTACCAACAACAGTTAGAAGAGGACTATATATGAAATACCACCTAATTTTTGTTAATTATGAAAAACTACTTTTGGAGAAATCTGAGCTGATAATCAAGATTTTAAAGAGCAAAATATTTTTTAAAGCCTCTTGCAAGACTGCCTGCATTAAAACAGGAAACAAGTTGCTAGATCTTTAAAATCTAACATGTATAGTTAGCTATTTTTCAAAGTTTGAGAAATATGAGAATTTGATGATGACTATGCCTACAAAAATAAGTGAACTCCTGATTACTCAATCAAGAGAGATTGCTAAGGATGTTCTACTGTGTATTTTTCACAACTGTGTTTCTTAACTACAAAGTTCATGAAATAAAAAAACTTACTCTTACAAGTCAATTTCCACTTTGGGTGTCCAGTTGTTAGCCTCACAAAGATAACACAGCTGAATGCCACTTGGGGTGTCTTGCTGCATTCTGTGATATAAAATGAAGGCACCACTCCAGTCCCTTCAACAAGAGGACACAAGATGCCTCACAACAAAGTCCCTTCACCACACATTTGGGATGTCGGAGATAAAGTAAACAGTAACCTGGGCCTGGGTAGACACTCTGTTATATTTGTCAAAGTCGGATTTATCTTTAGTGCTTTATTAAAAATGACAAATGTTGATAAAGTTGTAAATATGCATATGGTGGTGGTGGCTTAGTCGTTAAGTTGTGTCCGACTCATTGAAACCCCATGGACAATAGCCCGTCAGGGATCCCAGTCCATAGGATTTCCCAGGCAAGAATACTGGATGGGTTGCCATTTCCTTCTCCAGGGATCTTCCTGACCCAGGGATTGAACCGGAGTCTCTTGCATGCAATTAGAAACAACTACCCCCCACTACTGCCAAGTAGTAACCACTATTAACAGTTTGATGCCTACACTGCAAAACTGTAAACTATATACATATAAACGTTTACATACACACACACCTGGTTTTTTATTTACCCAAATACAATTATACTCTATATATTGTTTCTGCTTTTTTACTGTCGAGTTTATTCGTATCAGGTTGGCCAAATTGTACAGAAAAACACAAACGAACTTTGGGACCAATCCAGTATATGTAGATCTGTGTAATTTTCGAGCCATCTTTATTGTTTAGCTGCATGGTAATTTATTTGAACCGCCTCCCTACTGAGGCACAGGGCTGTTCCTTTTCAGCTTTACCAGCAGTGCTGCAGCGAGTATCCATGGACACATTTATTTCTGCACTTGCCAAAACAGCCTACGGAAGGGAGGATAACAGAGTTCCTGGGTCAAGCGGAATGAGAAATTTAAGTCTGAATAAGCATTGCCAAATTGCCTTTCAGCTGCCTTAGCCAATTCATATGACAACGCTCACGATGTGTGTTATACTCACTTTCCTACACAGTTGACAAAGCTGGATGTTATCAAACTCGTAAACTTGCTCAGCTGAGAGAGGAAAAATGTTATCTCATCTTTAACATGTCCATTTTCCTGATCACCAAAGAAACATTTTTTTGTATATTTTAAAAATGTGCATGTATTTCCTTAAAGCTGTAGGTTTCTTTCATATTAACTTTTCAGTCTTTATGTATCATGGATGGCAACCCTTTCTCTCTCATACATTTTGCAATCTACAGGATTTAATTTTGTAATATTGTCAAATCTTTCCATGTTGGTCACTGATGGCCTCCAGTTTTAACCCAGAAAGTTTTTTTTTTTAATAACTTTTAAAAAAGAATTTTATCTTTTAAGTTTAACCTACTTATTAACCTACTTATTTTAGCCCATGTTCTGAGAGACTTGACCTGATAATTTGCCAATACGGAGCCTTCAAGTTAGTCCTTACATGGAAGCTAAAGCAAGCAGAAATCTGGCACGCAAACTTTGACACCTTTCTTTTCTTCTTTTCCTATTTCAAGCACAGCCTACTACACAAACTCAAAACATCTTTTTACTGCCAAGACAACACCCAAAGATATGTGTACTTACACAGAATTAAAGTCATTTAAAAGAACAAAACATTTAATAAGATACAGACTTCCTGACAGTGAGAAGGCACTCACCCATTCCCCTTTAACCTCCACCAGGAAAGCACAGGTTTGAAAGCAAGGCAAAACACATGTTTAATGAGATGTTTCATTCTTACAGTATATCTACAGTTTATTCTTTCAGAAGGGCTGGGGCTTAACTAGTCAATTTAAGGAAAAAGAACTCAATATCACTGTAACAAGACTATGTTTCCTTCAAAAATAGCAATATTTACTCATTAAAATATAGATTGTCTGTAACATTTCCTTATCATAACACTTGGTTAACACTTCCTTATCTCAAGAAGAGAATATTACTTTTTCTGCACTTTGTGCTGCAACAAAATCCACTTTCAAAAATGTTAGGCTTTTTTTTTTTTTCTTTTGAAAGCAGTGTAAAAAAAAAATCAACCTTGTAATAAGGTCCTATCTGCTACAGCATTGTACCTTCATACTGTTTAGATTCCTGCTACTGATTGGTATTTAGATAAATTACAGTTCATCTGCTTTAAAAGGCAGCCTGAGGCCATCAGGACAGAGAAGATGGGGAAGAAGCTGAGGAAACACTGCCTGCCTCGGGTCACCATTCGTGTGGAGGGTGTTCTGTGAAGAATAAGTGAGGCTGGCGCCCAGGCATCCAAAGCTCAGGTTCCATTACTGTGAAGGAAATGTTGATTTTGAAAGATTCTGGACCCTTAGATGTAACCTCCTTATTTCCAGACCAAAAGAACTAGAGAAAAAGCTATCAGAAAATAAGAGGAAAGGGCATCAGCTTCTCTGAGAAACAAACACATCGCTCCTTCTAAATATTTTGACCCATGAAATATCACATACTCTAAATACAGATATGATACATAAATGCAAAATGAATGTATAAATAATTACTGTGGCTACACGACATCCTTTATACTTCAATGACATAGGGTCCCAGTATGGGAAGTGTGTTTGTCTCAATTATTAATTTTCACAGTTCTTTGAAAATTCTGAACCATTTCCATCTTAAAAAAAAAAAAAAAAAAGCCAACAGTAATGCAAAGTTTGACCACTTCTAAGACATACATTAACTGGATTGAGGAACTACTGATTATTTTTAGGAAAGAATTCAGGTCAACTACATTCCTTTATTCTTTCTCAAACTGGTTACTATTGCTTTAGTTACAATCACAAGATTATATTTAATTGTTATATATATATATATATTTAATTATTGTATTTAAAGAAAAAAGCTACGACAAGCAAAATTCTAAACTCTTTCATCTGTTCATTTACAGAGTAGGAAAGCAGATTAACTGTATTTAGTTCATTACCCTTCACGCAATTCAAAGTTTACAGGAGTAAAGGGAAAAAAAGATGCTTTGACCCAAAGATAGAAAAGTTATCACTGGCAACTGTGATCAGATACTTTGCATTTAAAACTATTTCTGAAAGACTACTCATAGTATCTCAGTAAGAATCTAAACTCTGAAATTACCAGAGCTTTACAGATTTGAAAATACACAAGGCTATGTCAGGAACCCATTTTTCTTTAACAATTCTATTTTAAGGTGATGCATTTTTAAATACTGTCTCTCATTCAAATAGAAAATGAAGAAGACTGAGTCAATACTTCAAAAACTCAAATGCTGGATTACTGGATTTCACACTCGCCCACAATTTTACAACTGTCAAATAAAGTACAAGAAGAGGACAGATGCTAACCATCAACAGAAACCAGACTTTTTGCTGGAGGCTTTCTTACCATGACTATATCTCCCGGCTGGATCGTGATTTCATCGTGACTCCTGGACTCAAAGGGATAAAGTGCTCGGTAATACACCACTTTTACATTCTCCTGTGCAGAAATCGTAAGTGGGCCTTTTTCTGTTTATAAGGAAAGGAGGGGAAGGGGACAAAAATGAAATGCTACATGGGACACAAATGCATGACACAAGCCAAATTACCGATATCTATCTCCTCTGCTGTCTATCTTAACATCTGAACCACTTCCATCTACTCAAGGAATTTCTGGAAGACATTCAGTGAGGATGTGTCTGGTTCTGAAACCAAAGGAGAGCCAAATCTGATGTCAGCAGCTCCATCCCATCTGAGAGGTCAGTAGTGGATGCGAAACAAAGGTTACTGCAGTGCTAATGCCCCCGTTCTCTGCCTCCTGGCTTAGACGCCAGCAGCGCACATCTGTAAGGCATCAAGACCTCTCTCCCCCGACGCAGTGTGTCTAGCAGGATGCAGTAGACTGAATGTGACGTAAATCTCAAATCAGTCAACTCATATGGGAGGGCCAAAAAGCACAACTTTAACTTCCCCTATTAAGCGATATGGAAATGTTGAGGCTGCAGGCCCCAGGCATGGTCATATCAAAGGTAAGTTAGGAGGCCACTTGTGTTCAAAGGGCAAAAAAACATTCAAAAGGTTAAGATCACAACTGGATGCAGTGCAGACCAAGAACAGTGAATGCTGCATGAGTACAGGCCAGGAAAAGAAATACCAATTCCTGCTGCTAAGACAGCTCTGAAATTCCCAGAGAAAATAACACTGGAGAAGCAGCAGGTTCCTCTTTGGCAAGAAGAGTAATGATCTCCATGGGGAATACAGCTGTATGAATGGCACTTGGCTATGAAACTTCACGCCACTGCTGTCTGCAAACGACTTCTGGATGCCAGCATAATGGGGCCAAGGGTTGCCATGGTGTGGGCCCCTAAAAGAGACCTCTAAAATGATGCTAGATAATGCACTGTCCAAAAAATGACTGACCTTCTCATGGCTATGAACGTAGCCAAGACAGAGCCTGATCAGATATGGCTACTTCCCAGAAGGACCTGGGAGGACAGTGCTTATTTGCTAGCCTAATTCTGGTTTCTCATACCTGCAGTGGACCAGGGAGCCTGGACAGCGGGCTTAGCTGGTTCTTGATGCTGGTGGAAAAGCCGACTCAGCTTGTCTTGCATTTCCGGTTTGCCCTTCTCCTCACTGTCCTTCTTTTTGACGCTCTCTTCCCTTTTGAGCTTCTCCTCCTCGTGGGGTTTTCGTGGCCGCTGCTGCTCATCCTCCTGATGCACGCGCTCCAGCCACTGCTGGTCCCTTTCCTGAGCTCGTCTGTCAACAAAACGCCTGGTTACAGCACGGAAGCAACTCCACGTTAACACTGCCGTGACGTCTCTTTTCACAAAGAGCTCTGTCTAGTCAATGGGATGCTAAACACCAAGGGATACTGTTTGTTCTTCAGGTGGAAGATCTGAATCAATGAAACAGGGGCTCTCAGGGCTCCCCTTCTGGATAAGACGAGATCACATGATTTAGAAAGACACAGAAAGAAAATTCCTGATGTCGCTTATAAAGGGATTAGAGAACTCAGTAAAATACTCCTCCATTTAAAAACTGGTATATAACTGCAAAGAAAAATAAAAGACTTAAAACACACAGGAATATAACTTCCATGGACAGAAAGTATACCCAACACTGCAAGTGAAAGATGGCTTAGAGAAGTCCATGAACAATCACAGAGGGCACATGCCCGTTTATGTAGCACATGAGTAGCTCTCCAGAACTGAAACAGAAACCAAGAGGTTATTCTGAACACTGGAGGTAGTAACCATCCCTTACTAAGCAACAGTTTCTATCTTTTACTGAATTTGACTATTCTGTTCGTCAAAGTAGCCGACACAAAGAGATAAAGTGCAATTAAATCCAGGCCTTGAAAAGTATGATGACCTCAGTATGAAATCCATAGGAAAAGACTAGGAATGATAAATTTTTTTTACCAAGAATGATTTTTCTTGCATTCCATAATATTTTACAAAATCAGAAAATTCCTTAAACAATCACAATTTATTTATTTTTGTCTGCGCTGAGTGGCTCGTGGGATCTCAGTTCCCAAACCAGAGATTGAACGCAGGCCACTGCAGTAAAAACACTGAATCCTAACCACTAGACAACCAGGGGGCTCCCTAATGATCACACTTCACTTTTTTTGGGGGGGGGGGGCACACTGCATGGCATGTCGGATCATAGTTCCCTGACCAGGCATTGAATGTGCAGCTCCTGCACTGGAAGTGTGGAATCTTAACCACAGGACCACCAGGGAAGTCCCAATGACCACACTTTGAATGAAATTAACGTGCAATAATAAATGATACCATGTTATTAATAATTAGTCTTCCACATTTAAAAGAAATATTTATTTTTATTTATTTGGCTGTACCAGGTCTTCCCTGGTGGCTCAGATGGTTAAGAATATGCCTGCAATGCAGGAGACCTGGTTTCGATCCGTGGGTCAGAAAGATCCCATGGAGAAGAGAATGGCTACCCACTCCACTATTCTTGGGCTTCCCTGGTGGCTCAGAGGGCAAAGAATCCACCTGCAATGCAGGACATCTGGGTTCGATCCCTGGGTTGGGAAGATCCCCTAGGGAAGGGAATGGGAACCCATTCCAGTATTCTTGCCTGGAGAATCCCATGGACAGATGAATTTGGAAGGCTCCAGTCCATGGGGTCACAAAGAGTCGGACACGACTGAGCGACTAACACTTTCACTTCCCCAGGTCTTAGTTTCAGGATGCAGGATCTGGTTCCCTGACTGGGTAACAAACCCGGGCCCCCTGGATTGGGAGCCTGGAGTCTTAGCCACTGGACCACCAGGGAAGTCTCCACATTTGTTAACTACTTTAACTCCCACCTGGTGCTCTGTCGCTCAGTCTGTCCAGCTCTTGGGGACCCTGTGGACTATGGCCTGTCAAGCTTCCCTGTCCATGGGATTTTTCAGGCAAGAATACTGGAGTGGGTGGCCATGTCCTCCTCCAGGAGTTCTCTCTGACCCAGGGATTGAACCCAGGTCTCCTGCCTTGGAAGGTGGGTTCTTTACCACTGAGCCACCTGGGAAGCCCACCAGGTAGGCAGGTCCTAATCATCCACATTTTACAGAAGAGGAAAATGAGGCAGAGGGAGTGAAGGACTTGGCCAAGGTCACACAGCCATACAGGCCTCAGGATTGACCCAGGCCGCTGAGTTCTGTTCACAACCTGAATCTCTAGCCTTGTGACACAGCCAAGGCACAAGGGTCATCTTGTGGAATCAGGAGACAGCCAAGGGAGCATAACATAAACAAAGACAACTTTCATTCTCCATTTAAAAATATTATATTTATTTCTACTTGAATAATCATGAAGATTCACTGCAGTAGAATTCTTGTTAGTTTACATCTTAAGCATTTCACTTACAATTTTCAAAACATCTTTTAAGAATGCTATAAAAAATATCTTTTTGGAGGGGTAAGAATGTTAATTGTTATTCATAACACAACAAAAAAACACAATAAAATTTGCTTCACATATTTCACTAACAAAGGGAACCATGTGGACACAGTGAGGGAGGGAAAGGGTGGGAGGAATTGAGAGAGTATCACGGAAACACACATATTACCGTATGTAAAACAGATATTACCATATGTAAAACAGGGGGAATTTGCTATATGACACAGGGAGATCAACCCAGTGCTCGGTGACAACCTAGAGGGGTGGATGGGGTGGGAGATGCGGGGGGCGCTCAGGAGGGAGGGGACATGTGTATACCTGTGGCTGATTCATGTTGATATATGGTAGAAACCAACACAATATTGTAAAGCAAATACCTTCCAATAAAAAATTAAAAATAAAATAAAATATATAATCATGTAATTTCTGAAGTTAAATTCTGGGTACTATTTATCATATAATTGTATACAGAAAATTTAAACTTTCCATATGATGACACTGTATCTTTATTTCTACTCTGTAGGGATATAAAATTTTGGTGGAACATATTATAAACAATCAACTTTATAGATAAAAGAATGGAGCTAATCAACACATCCAAGGGGATAGGCCTAGGGGCATAATCCTAGACCTAGCCCCAAGAAAACCATAAAGTAGTCCTCTAAATTGGTTAGAGACCCTACCTGCTTACCCACTGGCATGTAAAAACAAAACCAAAAACACTAGGTGCAAAATATTACTATTCCACTAGTAATTTACCAGATGCAAAATATTACTAGCAGATAGAAACAGACACAAATATTCAAACAGAAACTAACAAAAATGTGTCTGGATCTTAAGCAGCAGCAACAGCAAATTTTCTCCTTTTGACCTCAAATTTCATTTGCTGTTGAAAAAAGGAAGATGGTGGTATACACTATTCGCCCCACTGGAGAAACCCGGTGCGGCCAGTGAGATCAGGGACTTTGATTTCAAACCCAAGACTCTGATGGTTATTGTTATTAAAAGGCTGTAAACTGGAAACATATGTTGGTCACTGGCATGCAAACAGGCATATCAATTGGCCCAAATCCTTGTGTAATTCCATTTATCTACATAATCATAACCTGAGAGATCTCTGAGCACCAACCGAAAACTTCAGAGGTTACTTATGTATGCAAAGATTTACATGTATATGTGCTTTTGCTTGTTTTGTGTTTAGTTGTTAAGTTGTGTCTGATGCTTTTGCAACCCCATGGACTACAGCCCACCAGGCTCCACTGTCCATGGGATTTCCCAGGCAAGAATACTGGACTGGGTTGCCGCTTCCTTCTCCAGGGGATCTTCCCGATCCAGGGATCAAACCTGTGTTTCCTGCACTGGCAGGTGGATTCTTTACCACTGAGTCACACACATTAAAAACTGAGGGCTCTTTCTGGTGCAGTAAGAACTTAGAGAAGTTCAGCGAAAAGTAGTAAGTACCTAAAGTTCCTTCCAGATGGGTTCACAATCCACTGAAAAGACTCACCTTTGGGCTTCTTCTTTTTGTTTTTCTAATTCCAGGATCTTTCGTTCTTGTTCCTTCTGTTTCAGTCGTTCAGCCTCTATGGACTTCTGTTTCTGGAGTTGCTGCTTATTATGTATTTCTCTAAGTTCCTATAAATAATTAAGAAGCAGTTCATGTAGCAACATGTGTTGGGAGACATTTCTACTGTTTATCAGCATGCAACATTTCATAATGGGGAAGCCTGAACACGTAGGAGATAATGCTTCAGGTTTCAAAGACATTAACCGGGAAAACTAAAGTCACCCTACTCTGACATGACTGATCTCCAGAAGCTGTTCGAGGTCTTATTTTAGGAGTCATAATACCCTGCACCACATCCATGAGGTGTTTTAGAAGGAGCTTACAAGGGATGAACATTAGAGAAACTATACTGCTCAAGACACAGCAACAATAATAGAACACAACCAACTTTAAGACCTGGTGATGATTATGAATATGAACGGAACCTTAAGATTCTTTTGGTAGTAATCAACACCAACCTCCATCGGCTTTGACGATATACACATCTCTTCACACATTCCCTCCATCAAACCATGGAAACCTCGGCTCCTACTTGTGACACGCTGCCTTAAAACAAAGGGACATCCTTCTCCCCCACAACCTTGAGTCTTCCCCCGGGGTCTATTTTACTTCAAATCAGACATCTTCCAGAGCATCTTTTACTAAAACCATGTGTGAAGTTGTCAGCTGCCCCAAACTAAACCAGTAGTCAGATGGAAGGTAAAAACTTATAATTTGACCATTCCTCTAGATCTGATTTCCTCATGTGACACTAACACAGGAATAACAGTAATTTCCTCAGAAGGCTAGTGAAAATAAAGTGTATGTTACAATATAGAAAGTATTCAAGTCAGAAGCTGAAATACTCAAAAATATGAAGAACAAAGAAATGCCTGTTGGTGAGGGAAAATCCTCTGATTCTATAGGAATCAAATGGTCACTAACAGATTCGGTCACCAAATCTCTTCTTACTTGTGTCAATAAAAAATCAGACATACCCAAATGTCCAGAAGAACCACGAGTAATGTTCTAGTTGACCTCCTGGTCTGGCCAACGAGGGGGGCGGGTGGCCCCAGGCTCTATCTGGTGAGATTTAAGAACGAAGGCCTGCACTGTCTTCTCTTGCTTTGCTCATAGGTAAGTCCATGTGAGGAGGTTTCTTCTGGCCTTATTTCTACCTTTAGAGTTCATCCACAGCTCAGGCATCAAAAGTAGAAAAACTCTCTGGAGAAGATCAGTGTTAAAATGCATTTACTCCTAGAGAAAAGCCCTAGAGTGAGGGTAACCTTTTCCCGTGACTTAGCAGCAGCAAACTATTCTTAACATAAAGTTAAACTGTATGTACAAGCATTCAGTATACCATAAGTGACAAGGGGAAGTCCTAAAAGGGATCCATGGGATATGGGAGAAAAGTGTAACTGGCGATCAGGAGGCTAGGGGGAGCATGTACTAGGGGAGGAGGGAGGGGTGGAGAGGAGGAGGCTCTCCAGAGAAGGAGAAAGACGGAAAGAAGGAAGCGGCTTCAGTGGAGAACCCGGCGGATGAGTCAGGAAACAGCCAGGCAGGATGAGAAGGAAGATGCAACTTTGTAAGGTCAATATTCCTTAGGGCAACAGCCATGGGCATGTGACTTCCAAATTATGACGGGTATCTGGGACAGGGGGCTTCCCCAGTGGCTCAGTGGTGAAGAATCCACTTGCAATGCAGGAGACACAAGTTTGGTCCCAGAAAGATCCCCTCGAGAAGGAAATGGCAACCCACCCCAGTATTTTTGCCTGGGAAGTCCCATGGACAGAAGAGCCTGGCAAGCTATAGCCCATGGGGTCGCAAAAGAGAGACACGACTTAACGACTAAAGAACAACAACAGCAACTTGGGTCAGGTGTTCAGCTATGGAGGGGCCATGGAAGGCCAAGAGTGGAGACTAGAAAGTGATGATTAAGTCTTGCTTTGTGTACAGTTCTAAGAGAAGAAAATCAGCACCAGGAAAAAAGATTTCCATTTTTCATCTTCTTTCTCATGGCTATACTATGGGATATAAAACTAATCTTGAATGAAGCATAAATAGTAATCTCTAAACATATGAATGAAAAATCTGGTTAATATTTGGGATTTGATATTTCAGAGACAAGTGGAAAACAAGGATCAATTCCTGTTAAGAGTTATTTGCACTCTTGGTTCAAGTTAATATCTCTACGAGAAAAGGAAAAACTGCAGTGGAGTGCTATTAATTGAAACTCTATATGTCCTAAGAGAGGAATCCAAAAGTCAGCACATAGAAGCAGAAGATATTAAGAAGAGGTGGCATGAATACACAGAACTATGCAAAAAAGGTTTTAATGACCCAGATAACCATGATGGTATGTAATCACTCACCTAGAACCAGACATCCTAGAATGTGAAGTCAAGTGGGCCTTAAGAAGCATCACTATGAACAAAGCTAGTGGAGGTGATGGAATTTCAGGTGAGCTATTTCAAATCCTAAAAGATGACGCTGTGAAAGTGCTGCACTCGATAAGCAGGCAAATTTGGAAAACTCAGCAATAGCCACAGGACTGGAAAAGGTCAGTTTTTAATTCCAATCCCCAAGAAAGGCAATGCCAAAGAATGTTCAAACTACTGCACAATTGCACTCATCTCACATGTTAGCAAAATAAAGCTGAAAATTCTCCAAGCTAGGCTTCAACTGTACGTGAACGGAGAACTTCCAGATGTTCAGGCTGGAGTTAGAAAAGGCAGAGGAACCAGAGATTAAATTGTCAACAACTGCTGGATCACAGAAAATGCAAGAGACTTGCAGAAATACATCTACTTCTGCTTTATTGACTATGCCAAAGCCTTTGACAGTGGGGATAACAACAAACTGTGTAAAATTCTTCGAGAGACAGGAATACGAGAGCACCTTACCTGCCTCCTAAGAAATCTGTATGCAGGTCAAGAAGCAATAGTTAGAACCAGACATGGAACCACAGACTGGTTCCATATTGGGAAAGGAGTACGACGAAGCTGTATATCGTCACCCTGCTTATTTAACTTATATGCAGAGTACATCATGCGAAATGCCAGGCTGGATGAAGCACAGCTGGAATCAATTGCCAGGAGAAACAGCAACAACCTCAGATATGCAGATGACACCACCTTTATGGCAGAAAGTGAAGAGGAACTAAAGAGCCTCTTAATGAAAGTGAAAGAGGGGAGTGAAAAAGCTGGCTTAAAACCCAACATTCAAAGACTAGGGGTTTACCTTCGGGCTTCCCTGGAGTGCAGTCAGCATCTGAAAAATTAAAGTCTGGAAAGATGGGTCCCCAAAGGCTCAACTGCAGCCCACATGGAAGGGCCCCTCCACTGTAATACTTTCTACCCCCACAGCAGTCAAGGTACCAGGACATGACGACTCAAACCATGGAAGAAACCAGAAGAGGACATCAATAATACCTGTGAGCCCCTGGGAGAACTCAGATACCTATTTAGGACTACAGATGAGTGCCATTCTAATGAACACCCCCAAAATTAAGTTTCTGGGGATAAGATTTCTCAGACTAGCTCTAATAAGCCAACACAGCTTGGCAGTGGTTATACTCCAAATCAGACAGGAGATAGATCTCCTGAGCCCTAAACAAGAAGGGACTTGAGCCATCTTGAATGAGAAATGTCGTTTCTGGGTAAATACCTCCAGCCAAGTTGAATAAAGTCTCACAGTCCTCAAGGAAAACATTCAGATCCTACAGGATCTCGAAGAACAAGCTGGAGAGTTCTCGGAGTGGCTACAATCTCTTTTTAGGGGATCCTTCTCCCGGCGAGGGGGAATTTGGAGTTGACCAGTGCCCCTACTAATCCCTGTCATCACCATATTGATGCTGCTTGTGATTGCTCCATGTATTATCAATTGTCTAACCCGTTTCATCTCTGCCCAAGTCAACTAGCTACAACATGCAGTGCCAGTTCAACAAAGATACATAAAACTACACCCGACTATGGAAAATATTACTCATGCTTAGATGGACGCTGCTAAAAGGACTCTGAGGCTTGAGACTAATAGGGGGAGGCCCAATGCCCCTTGCTGTCCCAGCTCAGCAGGGAGTAGCCAGAGAGATCTCAACGCCCCTATTGCCAAAGAATTGGACCTCCCATCTCTTGACAGGGGAATGTTAGGTAGTTAGAATAGGAAAAAGGAGTCCAAAATAGCATGGCTAAAAGACAAAGAAAGAGAAAAGCCCATGGAAGTGGAACAAAAGAAGATCCACAGACCAGAGTGAGAACTTCAGGTGAAACAAACACGCCCCCTTCGTGGCCAGACTAATTTGCACGGGGCAAACTCAAGGGGGTGGGAGGAGGAGACAAATGTATAAAAGGAGGAAGCCAAGATGGATTGAGGCCTCTCCTTTGGGGTCGGTGTGCCATCACGCCTCGAGGGTATACTATCCTTTGTTTGCCGGATAAAACTCTGGGCTGTAACCATGCTGCTAAAAAAAAAAACAACATTCAAAAAATAAAGATCATGGCATCCAGTCCCATCACTTCATGGCAAATAGATGGGGAAACAATGGCAACAGTAACAAACTTTATTTTCTTGGGTTCCAAAATCACTGCACATGGTGACTGCAGCCATGAAATTAAAAGATGCTTGTTCCTTGGAAGAAAAGCTACGACCAACCTACCTAGACAGCATATTAAAAAGCAGAGACATTACTTTGCCAACAAAGGTCCATCTTGTCAAAGCTCTGCTTTTTCCAGTAGTCATGTATGAATGTGGAAGTTGAACCATAAAGAAAGCCGAGCGCCAAAGAATTGATGCTTTGGAACTGTGGTGTTGGAGAAGACTCTTGAGAGTCCCTTGGATTGCAAGGAGATCCAACCAGTCAATCCTAAAGGAAATCAGTACTGAATAGTCATTGGAAGGACTGATGCTGAAGCTGAAGCTCCAATACTTTGGGCCACCTGATGTGAAGAACTGACTCACTGGAAAAGACCCTGATGCTGGGAAAGATTGAGGGCGGGAGGAGAAGGGGACAACAAAGGATGAGACAGTTGGTTGGCATCACTGACTCAATGGACATGAGTTTGAGCAAGCGCCGGGAGTTGGTGATGGCAGGGAGGCCTGGTGTGCTGCAGTCCATGGGGTCGCAAAGAGTCGGAGACACAACTGAGCGACTGAACTGAACTGACCTGACCTGAACACAAACAGGGATGGCCTGACATCTCACTGGCCCAGTGGCTGAGACCCTTTAAAAGGAAGGGTAAAAGATGATGAAAAATAGAATTTTATCCTGTTTTCAAAGTTCATTTTCAATCGCACAAAATTCTCAAAAAGGTTCAGAAAAAATAATTTATGGTGTGCATGCTCAGTAGCTAAGTCATCTCCAATTCTTTGCAACCCCATGAACTGTAGCCTGCCAGGCTCCTCTGTCCATGGGATTTTCCAGGCAAGAGTACTGGAGTGGGTTGCCATTTACTTCTCCAGGAATCAAACCTGTGTCTCCTGCATTGCCAGGCAGATTCTTTACCGCTGAGCCACCAGGGAAGCCTGGGAACGAAGATACCAGGATTTTATTCTCAGGTCCCTGATGTGGGCCAGCAGCTGAAGCAGAGTTGATGATCTTCAGGGTTCTTTTTTGTTTGTTTTGTAGTTTTAAGATCTATTAAATTCTTAGATACTGTTCATCACCATAAAAATTTATTCTAAATTTATCTCAATGTCTCTTTTATTTATGATTTTATTTTTATGGCATAAGCTAAAAATGCATAAGTAGTATGCAAAATAATTCTGAGCTGAAATTAAACACAAAAGAGTAAAAAATGACAGAGGAGGAATAATATTTTAGTTTGATGTTTAGGGACCTGCTGCTGCTGCTAAGTCGCTTCAGTCGTGTACGACTCTGTGCGACCCCATAGACGGCAGCCCACCAGGCTCCCCTGTCCCTGGGATTCTCCAGGCAAGGACACTGGAGTGGGCTGCCATTGCCTTCTCCAATGCATGAAAGTGAAAAGTGAAAGTGAAGTCGCTCAGTCATGTCCGACTCTCAGTGACCGCATGGACTGCAGCCCACCAGGCTCCTCCGTCCATGGGATTTTCCAGGTAGGAGTACTGGAGTGGGGTGCCATTGCCTGTATATTAAAATACAAAAGTTCTTATTTCATTCAGGAAAAGTGTATTTTAGGCATAGTGGTATTCAGAATATTTAATAACATGTAAACTCTGCATAAGCAATAGCCAATTAGGATGGACTCCAGCCATGCTGTACCAACGCACAGGGTAGACCATAGGCATAAATGAAGATTTTTCATTTTACTAAAGAATTACACTGCCCATTTCTATACTGGGCTCTAGTAATAGGAGATCTATTAATTTATGGATCAACAATTACCAAATACAAAGTCTTGACAGACGGGAACAAAGCTAGGAACATATTATGAGGCACTATAAAATGAAAAGCAATCAGAAATAAATCTAAAGAATAGGAGAAAAATCACTCTAATGAGACAGTTTTCAAACAATTTTTAAATGTATCAAATACTCGAAGGAAGATAATTTAAAAAAATTTTAAAGCACATTTATTTTTGAGTATAAGAGAATTAGAGGATAAGCTGAACCTATCTTTGGAACTGTCTAAATAAGTTGCAACTTCAAGCACCTCCAAAGCAATGGAGTTTGCAGGAGCCATAACATAACAGATGTCAAATTAGGTAACAGAAGGCTCTGACATCTTATGATCCAGATTTGAAGACTGAAAAGTTTTTCTGTCATTTCCTTCACCCGAGTCAAATACTGCTGAGATACACAATCAAATATAAGAAAATCAAGATGCTATGAATAGGAAGCCGTTCTAGATCTACCTCTTTTTCTTGGACTTAGGAGTTTAAGAAGGCGTGAACCAAAATAAGCAGAAAATGTATGATTCCTAAGCTGATTACATTCTTAAAAGTTGAACTTCTGAGAAGGCAACCTATAGAATGAAGAAATATGAACTAAAAACTAAGACGACTCGCCTTTCCAGGCATGACAAGGAGCAATGGGTCCCTTCACATGGGAGCAGAGAGCTGCCCTGATCATTCATTCTTTCTCAATACTGTTTCAGAAACTCAAGTATAAGTACTCTTACTTTACAAGTTGCCTTTTAATTCTTTCTGGGAAAACATTTTCCAGGTGGCAGATCTCATGTCATTACATTCTTGCTTTATTTAGAAAATGAGAAAACTACTGGGAAAAGTAGCTAAGAAAAACATCCCCACACAAATCATAGCAGCTATTGGGCGATTAGCTTGGCATAAGTGACCTTGTAAATTCTATCAAATCTTGTCAGAGTTATTTCTCTATTATAACTAAGATAAATAGAACAAATCAGAAATTACTATGAATCAACACTCATATCTCACTTGTAGCCCTTCCTCAAACTAACCTACTTTCTACCAGTTTTTTCTATAATCACATATTTATTTATTGGCTGGATATTCATCTAGCAATATCATCGTATGTGTACAACTTAGTTGATCTTTCTTCTGTGTTATACTCAAAGATGTATGTTTAACACTAAATATGGTGAACAATAGCCTAATATTAACTCCTAATAAAGTATGGAGACTTTATTAATAAATAAGAAATGATTAAGTAGCCATTCAATAAGTTCCAACTATGAACAAATATATGGGAAAAAGAAAACTCCAATAAAATGTGTAGTATATGTAAATTAAGATTTTTATTTTCACTAGTAATATCTCCAGAATCCTAAGAGAGAGAGGAGTTTCTTATCCGGTGTCTATAAATGAGCTTTAGATTGGTGAACATTATAAGACTGCACGCAAACTGGGGTATATGGGCATGTTTCTTGCTGAGAAGGCACATAGCTGCTTTTATTAGATTCTCAGAGAGGTGTTGGATCAAGCACAGATATAAACCACAATAAGCAAATGACTGGCAAATAAAGATTGTCTTGTGTTAGTTAAGATAAATGAAAATCAGGTTGCCCCTTTCTTCTTTCAACTAAGGGGGAAAAGTCACTCATTTCCCCTAAGGAATGAAGATATTTGCACCAAAAAACATCTTTGGAGCAGACAGCCAAAGTATTTCGAAAGCAATATGCTTCACAAATTGAATACTCAAGAAGATCCAATTTTTTGCCCAGAGAAATATGGCTCAATTTCAAGTTCACTAAAGACAGTTGTCCTATTGATATGCAAGTGGCACAGAATCACTGGATTAAAAAACTGTGACTGTTTCTCCTTCATTTAGTCTTGGAGACTCTCAAAAATAAATGTATTATGTGACCTGACATTACATGAAATATAGAGAAGTTATGTACCTTCACAATATGAATGGCATTTCTTTTCATAAACATGACTTTGCATAAAAGTTTGTGAATAGAGGGGGGAAATGAAGTAGCAATATGGAGCCTATGAAAGACTAGCTATTTATGGAAATACATTTGTATTTGGTCATCTAACTCTTAAAGTATTAGCCTGCTTCTGGTTTGTTTGTTTTTTTTCCTCAGACTATCTCTTGGAACAGAAAGACAAAAGCAACTGATTAATTAGTAGAAATTCATGGGCTTCCCTGGTGGCTGAGATGGTAAAGAATCTGCCTGCAATGCAGAAGACCTGGGTTCGATCTCTGGGTTGGGAAGATACCCTGGAGGACAGCATGGCAACCCACTCTAGCATCCTTGCAAGGAGAATTCCACGAACAGAGGAGCCTGGCGGGCTACTTGCATGGAGTCTTGAAGAATGGGATACAACCAAGGGACTAACACTTTCACAAACTGAACACCACAAAATCAACATAAATTGTGGAGCACACATTCCTTACAACAATCTTGGTACTGTCAACAATGTATTGACCACAGACCCAGTCACACATCTTTTGTTACCCAAACATCTGTTTGGGTGACCACATATGTTTCAAATATCCACTTACATCAGGCATTAGTCTCTGCAAAAATCACCCGATCATTTATGTTAATATTAAATGGACCACATAGGAAATTGATCTAGGTACCAGCATCAGAAACTGCAGGTGTTTGTTTTGTCTAGACCTAATACTTACAGAAAGCTAGAAGTGCTTTTTATTTTTTTCTCCACACTCCACCCAAGAAACTCAGCTTGAGTCTTTCCTGGCTTCCACAGAAAACTTCAGTGCATGCCAGAAACCTCAAAGCCTCCAGACCTTCCCTGTCCTTGGGAATCAGCTTGATACGGGAGAGTACAATTGGCAGGTCCTTTTCTAGGCCTCACCTACAGCAAAGGGAAGGTGCTACACAGAGCAAGCAGATGAATCCACACTGGAAAAAACGCCTTGTAAACTGTCCCGTTTCTATACAAACATTGGGGGTGATTTACAGATTGCTCAGGTAGGCGTGCTTCTGCATAAATAAACGCCACTGTATTTCTCACCTAAGGACACTGTGTAGCAGACAAAATCAGAATTTTTAAAAGGATTTGGGGTCTTAAAATATGGTAACTTATCCCAATTAAGTGGTTGTAAAACAAATGGAAAATCAGTAAAGAAAGCCAACCAACAAACCTCATGAAGACTGAGGAACTCCTACCAGTTTGGAAAAATCAGAAATATCACTATTTCAAAACAGAAGTTTTATTCCAATCAAGATCAACTGATATTCCATTTCCTGCAAAATTATAAAATGTATTCATTCTTGATGCCTGAAAAGCAGGAGGAATACAAAAAAAAAATATTGATTGGAAATATATATAGAGAGAGATAAATAGACTGGTTATTTGAATTCTGAGAACATGCTTAAAGATTATTTCTAAGTCTGTGGTCAATATTCAACCAAATAGAAAGTCCAACTCCCCATGGAGCAAGTTGGCAGTCAGTGTATCACAGTGCCATGGGAGAGTCAAAGAGGAATGAATGGGTGTGTGTGTACGTGTGTGTATGTGTGTACATGTGTGTGTGTGTGTAAAGGGATGAGAGGACAGATGGACAAAAAAGGAGAGAAGAGCTGTTAATAGAAAACCCTGTCTTTTCTGCAGTAGATATAGCTAACTAAGAATCTTCTCTCACGTCTCCCAAGAGTCTTTGCTAGGTATCCTTATGCTCCCAGAAAGAGAAAACTGACTCTATTTTGTCCTGAAAATCTGAGTTTTCCCCAAATGTCTCAGCTTTATCTATAAAGCAATACCCTTTTATTTTAAAATGCATGTCAGTCTGAAAGATCTAATTGTCAAGGAGTTTGGCTAAAGAAGAGAATAAGAAAACATTTTTTAAGTTGTTTTTTTTTCCCTCCCTGGTCAGGAAGCAACAGTTAGAACTGGACATGGAACAACAGACTGGTTCCAAATAGGAAAAGGAGTACGCCAAGGCTATATATTGTCATCCTGCTTATTTAACTTCTATGCAGAGTACATCATGAGAAACGCTGGGCTGGAAGAAGCACAAGCTGGAATCAAGATTGCCAGGAGAAATATCAATAACCTCAGATATGCAGATGACGCCACCCTTATGGCATAAAGTGAAGAGGAACTAAAAAGCCTCTTGATGAAAGTGAAAGAGGAGAGTGAAAAAGTTGGCTTAAAGCTCAACATTCAGAAAACGAAGATCATGGCATCTGGTCCCATCACTTATTGGGAAATAGACAGGGAAACAATGGAAACAGTGTCAGACTTTATTTTTCTGGGCTTCAAAATCACTGCAGATGGTGATTGCACCCATGAAATTAAAAGACGCTTACTCCTTGGAAGGAAAGTTATGACCAACCTAGATAGCATATTCAAAAGCAGAGATATTACTTTGCCAACAAAGGTCCGTCTAGTCAAGGCTATGGTTTTTCCAGTTGTCATGTATGGATGTGAGAGTTGGACTGTGAAGAAAGCTGAGCACCAAAGAATTGATGCTTTGAACTGTGGTGTTGGAGAAGACTCTTGCGAGTCCCTTGGACTGCAAGGAGATCCAACCGGTCCATCCTAAAGGAGACCAGTCCTGGGTGTTCATTGGAAGGACTGATGCTGAGGCTGAAACTACAATACTTGGGCCACCTCATGCGAAGAGTTGACTCATTGGAAAAGACCCTGATGCTAGGAGGGATTGGGGCAGGAGAAGGGGACGACAGAGGATGAGATGGCTGGATGGCATCACCGACTCAATGCACATGAGTTTGGCTGAACTCCGGGAGTTGGTGATGGACAGGGAGGCCTGGCGTGCTGTGATTCATGGGGTCACAGAGTCGGACACGACTGAGCAACTGAACTGAACTGAACTGAACTCCTTTTGTTAAGTACTTTTTTAAAACCTCAAAAGAAAAACCCCCACTATTACTAAAAACCTCAACCAACCAGGCAACAAGCCTACTGGTATGGCACAGAATCTAACATACAATGTTTGTTAATTATTTCGACTCTTGGGAGTGTTTAACTACTTTTCTACATTGAAGGAATCTGCCTGAAGTTTCCATAATCACAAGTACATTCAATGAGAGTTACAGCATATTATTACTTCTATGCAAAAAAAGTCTTTTCAAAACGATCATACAGGTAAAAATAAAATTTGGTCTTGAACAAGCCATGAAACAGCCAAACGTTACTCTACTAATCTGAGAAAACAACATGGTTATTTGAATTCACACTGATTTCTCTTGCTGTCTCTGGATCTTCTCTTTCTGGATCTTCTCCTTTCCGTCCTTGTTTCCCTGCACATGCATTTTTTTCCTGACATCTCATTCTGTTCTGCAGTTGCATCTCCAGCTCTTTTCTTTTCTTCCCTGGTTGCTAAACATTTTGCCTTTCACTGCCTTCATAATGAATGAGCCTGCCATTGAAAGCAAGTGTCTGAAACCAAGAGCGTAAAAGCCTCAGTAAAGCCAAGAACCTTATTTACTATAACTGGCATTCTCATTTCAACAACAATTCAGTTCCTAGGAGCAATTTTTAGAACTGGTAGCATTATAGGCAGAGTTTATATTTCTAATAGCATCTTGTATCTAATTTACAAAGCCTGGATTTCCCAAGTATATTAAGGAATGTAAGTCTTAACTCTGAATCAGTCCTAAATACTCACATTTTTCTGAGAAATAAAAGATTATCCATTTTTGGAATAGTATACTGACTATACTATCTGCTGATGAAAATATGCATATTGACCCAAATAATGACCAAGTATGGTCTTTCAAATTTTTGCAGCCACATGGCAAATTCAATGATCTAAAATATGCTTGGTATAAAGACTACAGTATATAGTACCTTATCCATCTCGTAGTTCAGAGCTTCCATCACACACCCACACCAACAGACACACAATTTTTCAAGAGGAAAGATTCACTCATACTCCATGATTTATAATAATTAATCATGATTAACTTTTACAAAGAAGGCTTATTAGCACTTCACAGTAAATGCTGATTTAGACACTGAGCACTCATCTGCATGGGGGAAACTGAAGCACAGAGCTGGAGATGGTTCACCATCCTTAGTTTGAGAAAGATGGGCATTGCCTGAGCAGGGCAGGGAAAGCTTTAGAAAGAAGTCTAAGTGGATGACGCTGCCCAGGAGAACTGCCAGGCACTGAAACACTGCCTCCTCCATCGCCACCGACTGGAAAAAACGCTCTAATATAAACGTCATTCATGCTAGAACTCGGCCAGCACACAGTGCCTAGCGGGGACCAACAAGGACTCGACTTTTCAGCACATAACATAACATCTAGACGCTTTGTGTGGATTCTGTTTTAGCTTACAATAGAGTCCTGAAAACTATTAAGCTGCACTTTATGTTGCTGTTCTGTATCATAATGAGGATATTAAAATATGGAACGTTAACCTATAAGGGCTAAAGAAAACTATGCCAGCAACTACTAACATTGCCAAAGGCAATGTGAGGTCAAGTGCTGCTGTCTAAAAAGTTCCTATTCGTAATGGTATTTGACACTTGCTAGAACCATAATTTTACACCTACAGCTAAGCACTGTAGGTAAGAAAAATAATGATCAGAATGATTCTATGTGCCCTTAAGGCAAATAGATTCCCCCAAAAAATTGTTTTGATTTTCCTGCAAAATGAGATAAAAAGAGAAAAGTCAAAGATAATTGAATTTTTAAATTGAGGTTTCTAGAACACGAATATGAGATTATTGATTCCTAAGCATGATAAAATAGTTGCTGCATATAGAATACATTTTAAAACCAGAAAATTTGGTAAATTTGGTCCACTGAAATTTACTATTCACACAAAAGGTAAAAATAAAAGGCTATCAGTTGGAATTCGAGCACAAAAGCTTTAATGTCAGGGTGCCATCGTTTCCTCCCTTTTTGATAGACCTACAAAAGCCAAGTTTATTCATTCTTTTTCCTTTTTAAAGTCATTCTTGGTTTTGGGTGATAAATCAGAAAGACATTTCTGACTTGGGATCATTTCTGGAAAACATAAATATCATATCTATAAGGTAGCTGTCTACTACAAAAGGATGCAAAAATGTATGCTCAGTTGCTCAGTCGTGCCTGACTCTGTGGCCCTGCGGACTGCAGCCCTCCAGGCTCCTCTGTTCATGGGATTCTCCGGGCAAGCATACTGGAGTGGGTTTCCATTTCCTTCTCCAGGGGATCTTCCTGACCCAAGGATCCAACTAGTGTCTCCTGCATTGGCAGGCAGATTCTTTACCACTAGCGTCACCTAGGAATCCCGCATGGAAAAGTAGTCTTTTCTAAGAGGAAACAAATGAGTCTTCAATTTCCATTAGGTAAAATAGAAATGGAAAGGTCCAAGATTCTAGAGGCCATATGATCCACAGCTCTGACCAGTTCTTGATCAGAACTGTAAGTATGGTTTATATTTTTAGTAGATTGCTACCAATCCGAAACAAATATCTGTTAATCTAACTGTAAAAGTAATTGATTTGCTCTTTAATTAATGACTTGAGTACTTCCATCATTAGTTATCAGAAACTGAGTGAATAGGCATAAATGTAATTCTTGCTTGACTGAAGAAAAAAGGAGCAATTCTCAAAAGAATGAATCTGAACTAGACAGCTGGTAGACAGGACTAAACCAGACGGCATATTAAAAAGAAAGATAGAAAGAAAAAGGAAACAGCATATTACCCTCTAAACCCTTTCTCATTCAATAAACTAAATACAATTATACTTCCTGAACACAGTCTTATGCTTGAGAATCTGAGCTAAAACAGGGTACTGTTGTTCCCTGTGCTATGTGCTGTGCTCAGTCACTCTCTGCGACCCCATGGACTGTAGGCCACCAGGCTTCTCTGTCCATGGGTTTTCCAGGCAAGCGTACTGGAGTGGGTTGCCACTTTCTTCTCCAGGGGATTTCTTCCCGACCCAGGGATAGAAACTGCACCTTCTGCATTGGCAGGTAATTGTTTACCTCTATGTTATTGTTCCCTGCATGCTAAGGAACTGGACATGAATGTGAGTGTGCATCAAAAGAAGTGAATTTGTACCAAATTTGTAGTTTTGTACCAAAGAATCTATGAGAGTGGGATTTTGCTAAATGGAACCCTCATTTATGGGGCTAGAAATTGAATACAGGTTTTAATGTTCTGATCAACAATTTCTTTTTTTGGCCATGCCCCACACCATGTGGCATCCTTGTTCCAGGATCACGGATCTAACCCAAGTCCCCTGCACTGGAATCTCAGTCTTAACCACTGGATGACCAGGGAAGTCCCCTTTGATGATCTACTTTTAAAAGTCTACGCCCTATAGGTATTTCTTCAGTGTCACCATACTAGTTGATAATGGGTGAACTAAACTTTCTTTCTCTAGATGAACAATTTATAGGAATATAAAACAAAACTGAGTTCTAATTTCTTTTCTATACTCTCTAGGCTGGTTTCCTCTGGGGAGAGGAAGGTTAAGGATGGACCAAATTCATACCATCAAACCTGATGTGTGGAATTACTGGATAGTTGAAGTGTTTCAGCAAGGAAGAAGTAATTTTTGCCAACATTAGCGAGGATGCTGCAGAGGTACTACTGTACCAAGGGACACACGGAAGAAATCCCAAAGGGTCAGAGTGCTGGCTTGCCTCATTCATCTCATCTTAGGAGAAATTATAACTGCCAGTGGTAACAAATTCGCCTGCCAGTGCAAGAGACACAGATCCGATCCCTGAGTCGAGAAATTCCCCTGGAGAAGAAAACAGCAACCCACTCCAGTATTCTTGCCTAGGAAATCCCATGGACAAAGCAGCCCAGCGGACGACAGTGCATGGGATCACAAAAGAGTCAGACACGACTTAGTGACTAAACACCAACAACAAAGTGAATAAGCTCTAAAGTAAAAAGAAAAAGAAAAAAGCTTCACATTCGCCAATGTGATTATAACAAAGAAAACAGACAGGAGATACTCAAGAAGCTAAAATCTTAAATCTGCCTCTGAGCTGTCTCAATCAAATTATACATCTTTTTTTTTTTTTTTTTGCAAAAGAAGAAAAGAGTGGCTTTATTTCTTTGCCAGGCAAAGGGCTACAGCCTCAAGAATTGTTCCCTTCAAATTATAAATCTTTTGATCTTCAGTGTACCTGTTTCTGTTTTGATCTCACCAGGCTGGAGAGGGATACTAGAAATAACAACTGTCATGCAGATGACATGATCCTCTACATAGAAAACCCAAAAGACTCCACCAGAAAACTACTAGAACTAATCAACAACTATAGTAAATTTGCAGGATATAAAATCAACACACAGAAATCCCTTGCATTCATATACACTAATAATGAGAAAACAGAAAGAGAAATTAAGGAAACAATTCCATTCACCATTGCAACGGAAAGAATAAAATACTTAGGAATATATCTACCTAAAGATACTAAAGACCTATATATAGAAAACTATAAAACACTGGTGAAAGAAATCAAAGAGGACACTAATAGATGGAGAAATATACCATGTTCATGGATTGGAAGAATCAATATAGTGAAAATGAGTATACTACCCAAAGCAATTTATAGATTCAATGCAATCCCTATCAAGCTACCAACAGTATTCTTCACAGAGCTAGCACAAATAATTTCACAATTTGTATGGAAATACAAAAAACCTCAAATAGCCAAAGCGATCTTGAGAAAGAAGAATGGAACTGGAGGAATCAACCTACCAGACTTCAGGCTCTACTACAAGGCCACAGTTATCAAGACAGTATGGTACTGGCACAAAGACAGAAATATAGATCAATGGAACAAAATAGAAAACCCAGAAATAAATCCATGCACATATGGACACCTTATCTTTGACAAAGGAGGCAAGAATATACAATGGATTAAAGACAATCTCTTTAACAAGTGGTGCTGGGAAATCTGGTCAACCACTTGTAAAAGAATGAAACTAGAACACTTTCTAACACCATACACAAAAATAAACTCAAAATGGATTAAAGATCTCAACATAAGACCAGAAACTATAAAACTCCTAGAGGAGAACATAGGCAAAACACTCTCTGACATACATCACAGCAGGATCCTCTATGACCCACCTCCCAGAATAGTGGAAATAAAAGCAAAAATAAACAAATGGGACCTAATTAACCTTAAAAGCTTCTGCACATCAAAGGAAACTATTAGCAAGGTGAAAAGACAGCCTTCAGAATGGGAGAGAATAATAGCAAATGAAGAAACTGACAAACAACTAATCTCAAAAATATACAAGCAACTCCTACAGCTCAACTCCAGAAAAATAAATGACCCAATCAAAAAATGGGCCAAAGAACTAAACAGACATTTCTCCAAAGAAGACATACAGATGGCTAACAAACACATGAAAAGATGCTCAACATCACTCATTATCAGAGAAATGCAAATCAAAACCACTATGAGGTACCATTTCACGCCAGTCAGAATGGCTGCGATCCAAAAGTCTACAAGTAATAAGTGCTGGAGAGGGTGTGGAGAAAACGGAACCCTCTTACACTGTTGGTGGGAATGCAAACTAGTACAGCCACTATGGAGAACAGTCTGGAGATTCCTTAAAAAACTGGAAATAGAACTGCCTTATGACCCAGCAATCCCACTGCTGGGCATACACACTGAGGAAACCAGAAGGGAAAGAGACCCGTGTACCCCAATGTTCATCGCAGCACTGTTTATAATAGCCAGGACATGGAAGCAACCTAGATGTCCATCAGCAGATGAATGGATAAGAAAGCTATTGTACATATACACAATGGAGTATTACTCAGCCATTAAAAAGAATACATTTGAATCAGTTCTAATGAGGTGGATGAAACTGGAGCCTATTATACAGAGTGAAGTAAGCCAGAAAGAAAAATACCAATACAGTATAGTATACTAATGCATATATATGGAATTTAGAAAGATGGTAACAATAACCCTGTGTACGAGACAGCAAAAGAGACACTGATGTATAGAACAGTCTTATGGACTCTATGGGAGAGGGAGAGGGTGGGGAGATTTGGGAGAATGGCATTGAAACATGTAAAATATCATGTATGAAACGAGTTGCCAGTTCAGGTTCTATGCACGATACTGGATGCTTGGGGCTAGTGCACTGGGATGACCCAGAGGGATGGTATGGGGAGGGAGGAGGGAGGAGGGTTCAGGATGGGGAACACATGTATACCTGTGGCAGATTCATTTTGATATTTGGCAAAACTAATACAATTTTGTAAAGTTTAAAAATAAAATAAAATTAAAAAAAAAAAAGAAATAACAACTGTCAGAAACATAATATGGTCACCAAGTCCTCCAAACTTTTGTTTTAAATAATAAAACAATATAGCTACATACTGGCTTGTGATTTTTTTTTTTACTCTCCACACTGACTTAAATTTAAAGTAATAATGGAAAACTAAAAGTTACAACAGAAAGAAATATTTAAAAACAAGCATATTCAGGTTTCCCTGGTGGCTCAAATGGTAAAGAATCTGCCTGCAGTGTGGGAGACCCAGGTTCGATCCCTGGGTTGGAAAGATCCCTTGGAGAAGGAAATGGCGACTCACTGCAGTATTCTTGCCTGGAGAAGTCCATGGATAGAGGAGCCTGGTGGGCTGCAGTCCATGGGGTCACAAAGAGTCAGTCACAACTGAGTGATAAACACACATATTTGGAAAAAGGGCCAATAGAATAAAGGTCTAAAAACTCTCTTACTACTGAAGTCAGCATTAGTCAACTAAACAGTAAGAGTGACTCACATCACATCTGCAGGGTGTTCTCTTTAGCGATGACAACAGTACAACAGCAAAAATAATCTGTAAGTTATCTAGGCATTATCAAAACCACCGACCAGAGCCCATCTTCTGACATGTGAACCTTGCTTTGGGCCAAACTTTTAGAGAAAGGAAACTTAAGAGTAAAGCATAAATCCGGAGTACTGCCTGGGTCAGAAGACACCTGAATACTTAAGTTTATATTCCAAGAGACTATTAAAAAGGACTACAAGGGTGCCATAGCACCATATTCTTTTTGCTTGAAACAGTGACAAGTAATAATGCGAGGTAATGTCAGTGTTTCTATTTATTCTAGAGAAGGAGAACTGATAGCTGTAATTCCAATACTTATATGACACATAATCATATATGTACATATACAGAAAATATATAGAGTGCACATACACACATATACAAACATATATTCAGTGTAAGCATGAAAGCAATATTTTAAAAAAACTCACAAAGGTAAGTTGGCTCAAATAATATTTCCCCTAAGATCATCTTCCTGGAATTATATAATTGTGAAAACCTCATTACTTATTACTCTGAAAACACAGTACAAATACCTCAAACTCAAATGTCTAGACAAGCTGGCCTAGAATCAAAATTCTAAAGTCAACTAAAACTCTCAAATATGCTTTCAAATTTGTTTTTGTATTTCTAATAATGAAGAACAGAATAATGAAGAAAAGTAATTAAACCTTTCCTAAGTATCAGAAGCTAAATTGGCCAGAAGCAAGTATAAAGGATTTTAGGTTGGAAACAGAAAATACTTGGGGGGGGGGAGGGGGTGTAAAATCCAACTTTTTAAAAGAACATAACTGATTAAAAACTTCAATATCTACTTAAATCTAAAGTATGTGATTGCTGTTAATAGGAAATAAGCTGCTTGTATTTCAAGATATTTTATTATAGGATAATAATCATTCTTAAGATGATAAAGCTGTCACATTAAACCAAAAGCACCAAATCAGAAAAAGGCTGTGATTTCACCACCTGTACCTTTCCTGGGAGCTTTGGAATTTTCCTAAGTTACACTGAGAAAATTTAACAAAACCATGCACCACTTCCACCACAGAGACAAAGGTAATTACTCCATTAATCCATAATATTTTAAAGTATGAGGTCACAAAACAAGGATCTATTTATATTCAAGGACAATCCTGAAGGTAAGAATTGGCAAAAAAAATTCTTAGCTTTCAAACAGAAAACAGTTCCTTTTCAATCTTTTTCAAAGAACATAAGAAAGATGCAGCTTTTGGAGCCCAGCTTTTGGCAATTCAGCTTGATGGCATTCTCAACAGACACAAGGATGAAGATGTGCAAAAATGTATTCATGTGAAAGACAGATGTCAAGTTGGGGTCACTTACTCAGTCCTTTATTTAAAGAGGCCAGATTCATTTTTATTTTTTAAAGGACAAAAATTCAACTCAGATTGTTTAATGTTCATCTATAAATGTGAGGGCTTTTTATGAAGGCTGACAAACCAGCAGAATAAATTTTCCTGCCTGGAGGTCAAATATCAACTAACCATCTTGGCCACTTAGAAAAATTAACAAAGTAAGACATACATGTGGGCACACACAGAATAGGTACCTTCAGCTGATTGTTGAAAATATCAATCTCCTGTAATTTTGACCGAGTTTCTTTCTCCACTTCATCCAGTTGGTCTCGTAGCTGCTGCCGAGCCAGTTCTTTCGCTTCTAAGGCTCTTTTGAGTGTGAGAAGTGAATCCCCTGTTTTAGAAAAACATGGGGAGATAAGAAAAACAAACTGGCAGTGAGGAAAAACGGCTTTTCAGGTTCTCATTTCTTGCCTGTGAGGAAGGAAAATGTCAACTTTAAAAAGAAAACACCTACTGTGCAAACTGTTTTGCTGAACTTGTTTCAATTGGTCATTGAGTATCTGTTTTTCTGGAATAAGTCTTCCAAGCATTTGCTGGGACTCCTAGGAGAGAAAGAGAACGTAGCAATGAATGGTGGAGAAAACTTCCATGTTTAGATCCAAAGTCCTGGCAGGCAGAGGTCAATTTTCTGCTCCTTCAAAGATTCTCCTAACCTCATCCCAAATCGACTACAGCGAAACAGCATTTAATCACTAGTCAGGGTTGTTGTTGTTTTCTTGCCAAGAAATTAATTGTTTGCCAAATGCTTCTCACTGAAATAAAGTTTAAATAAGACAGTTATAGCTCCCTTGGTATTTCTTACATTTTTATTGACTTACTGCCTCTTTATAAGCTTTTAAAAGTGAACCACAAGTACAACTCAGCAGAGAAAATGGAAAGGAATGATCTCTCAAATTGCACTAGGATCAAATACAAATGCAGTGACCCTGATATTTGTAAACGGACTCAGTAGTTTAAACAGGAAGTGTTCTGTCAGGAACTCTGATCCTTAATAGGGCTGAACTGAGGGTGACCACACACCTGAAGTCAGAAACAGAATTCAAACCAGGACTTTAATAATTAGAATCTTAGCTGCCATATGTGGCTCCACCAGAGGATAAAGCCACAGTTTTAAACAGCTGCACAGAAATCTTGAATCGACTGTTTTTTAACCGACACAGATAAAAGCTAAACCATGTTGTACAGGACTGTGAGGCATTTTCACAGGTGACTTGAGAATCAACTGTATTTGCCTAAGTTCAGCTTAAATTATTCAATGTAGTTTCTACATATATTAGGAAAAAAGACAGCTTTTGTAGCCTTTATTAAGGAATATTTGACTTCTGGGGCTTCCCCAGTGGCTCAGTGATAAAGAATTTGCCTGCAATGCAAACCCAGGTTCAATCCCTAAGTTGGGAAAATCCCCTGGAGGAGGGTATGGCAGCTACTCAAGTATTCTTGCCTGGAGAATCCCATGGACAGAGGAGTCTGGAGGGCAACAGTCCATGAGGTCGCGAAGAGTCAGATATGACTGAAGTGACTTAGCATGCACACACGCGTGCATTTGACTTTCATTTTTACTCTGACTTAAGAAAAATAAATCTCTATGTATTAACTTTTCGTTTGAAAAGTAAAAATGTCTTCATGAAAAATTTTCACCTGAGGCTGAAAACCAGTCCTTTCTGGAACAACCACCTTTAGATACCGACTGGCTTGTATGTAAGAAATCTTTGTGTACTATACATCCCAACCGTAGGGCGATACAGCTCAGTGGAGAACATTTGGAAGCATCTTCTCACATGAATAATTCACACACAAAAAAGTACTGTCCCCAATCCCATCAAATTTAGACAAAACAGAATACACAAATCAGAACATTTTTCCAAAAAAGCATAGCCAACTGGGCTCCTCCTCTTATTCGCCTCACTAAACCAAGGCCATGTCTCTGACCAATCTCAAATTTTCTTTCCTGAACCAGGGCAAACAATGAAGTATCAAGATGAAGCCCAGCTCAAAATCACTGAGACACGAAATCTTAACCAGTGGACCACCGGGGAAGTCCCAACATTACTTCTAAATGTACAATCTAACTTTCTAAAAATAGGTCAAATCAGTATGAAGGGATACTTGAATCATTTGCATAGCAAGAATCTGCTAATACTTACAAAGAAAGAAAACCGATATATCATTGCCTACTATGTACCTGACTTTCTTCAAACCATGCATTATTTTTAACTTCACTGCTTTTTCAGGAACCTTGATCTGTATTTTATTTTCAATAACTAAACACACTAAGCATCAATCATAAACATATGTATGGATACACAGCATTCAGAGATAATAAATAAACCTATGGTTTTTGGTCCTAAATTTTCTAAGGGCATATTTTATGAAACTTCTCATAAATAGTTAGTGAAAGACACAGAGAGTTAACATAGAAAAGATCATATTTGTGCATGCGTTTTAAAATATTTTCAAATAATTTCTAGCAGTGAACTTCTGATACTATTTACATTATATGTCATATTCTAATATTTCAAATCTCAAATTAATTAGGATTTCTGTGATAATCAGGAAGGACACTGAAGATATGAACAACACTAAGAACCAACTTGATTGACTTACATTTGGGGGACACCCTACTCAGCTTCAACAGAGTACATGGAACATTCACCAAGACAGATCACATGCTGAGCCATAACATAAGTCTCAATAAACTTAAAAGGATTAAAATCACACAGACTGTGCTCACAGATCATACCATAAATAAACCAGAAATCAATCAGACAGCTCAGAAAAAATAAATCCAAGTATTTGGAAACTAAACTACATAATTCTAAATAACCCTTCAAAGAAATGACAAAGGAAATCAAAAACAGGTTCTGAATGGAATGAATATAAAAATACAACATGTTAAAATTTGTGTAATATGGCTATGATGATGCTTGGAAGGAAATTTACAGCTTAATATGTTTATATATTATCAGAAATCAAGAAAGGTCCAAATTCAATAATCTAAGCTCTTCGTAATAGGCTAGATAGAAGCAAATTAAACCCAAAATAAGTAAACGGAAGGAAATAATGAGCCAAAGTAAATGAAATAGAAAACAGAGATACCATAGAGAAAAAAAACAATAAAATAAACCATTTATTTAAAAAACATCAATAAAGCCAATTAGTTCCCAGCTAGACTGTTGGAGAAAAGAGGGAGGTGGAAGAGAAGGGAGAGAACAAAGAGAAGGAGAGGAGGAGTAGGAATGGGAGGTAAATGACACAAATTCTCAACATCAGGATGTAACATCACTACAGACGCTACAGACTTGCAAAGAATAAGTGAATATAGTAAACAATTTTATACAAATAAATTTGTTAACTTAGATGAAACAGACACATTCACTGAAAGATACAAATTATCAAAAGAGAATACAGCACAAATAGAAAACTGGAATAGCCCTGTATCTACTAAACAAATTTTGCAATTGTAAGTCCTACCACAATGAAATGTCCAGGTCCATAAGGCTTCACTAGTGAATGCCACCACAAATTTAAGCAAGAAACAGTAATCCCTTGGTATCCATGAAGTACTGGTTTCAGGATCTCCACAATAAAAAAACCCAAGGATGTTCAAGTCCCTTACATAGAATAGCTAAGTATGATTGGCACTCTGAATCCTAGGGTTGGTTGAATCTACACAGATGGACCAACTGCACCGAGACTGGAGTCTGATAACTATGAAAGGTAGTGAGACAAAGTTTTTAAGAAATATATAGGGTTTTAATCTTCCCTGGTGGGTCAGACGGTAAAGAATCTGCCTGCAATGCAGGAGACTCGGGTCTAATCCCTCGGTCAGGAAGATCCCCTGGAGAAGGGAATGGCTACCCACTCCATTATTCTTGCCCGGAGAATCCCATGGACAGAGGAGCACAGTAGGCTATAGTCCATAAGGTCGCAAAGAGTCGGATGCAACTGAAAAACTAACACTTTCATACTTTCATACAGGATTTTAAGAGAGAAGCTGAAAGGGTTAGCTAGGGAGGCAGGGTGGTGTCAAGTTAAGAAGGAAAGTTTTGAAGTAACATAAACTGGGTTAAATTTGGATTCTTGTTGCCCAGCTAGAAACTGATTCTGAAACAGAATATTCCCTTCTAGAATCTTCACTTTCCCACTTATGAGAGTAACGATATGCCCTTACTAGGGTATTGTGGAATTCTATTTAATATTCACATTAAGGTCTTCACATGCCAGGCCTTCGATAAACAGTAGCTACCACCACAGACAGTCTAACATCCAGTCCATCTGGATTCAGCAAGTCTAGGATCAAATTTCAATTCAAATATGCAGACACAAGATAGATAGGACTATCATACTATCCATTTTACATAAAGAACTTGAGCATCCATGGATTTTGGTATCCTCAGTTAGCTTGGAACCAGGGCCCCATGGATATCAAGGGAGGACTACCATTTCATATAATTCTTAGAAAATGAAAAAGAATATACCTTATTTACTTCCTTATTATCCTGATACCAAAGCTAGATGAGGACATTATGAGAAATGAAACTAATATCCCCCATGAATTTAAATAAAAACTCATAATAAGTTGATCTAAATGATAATTTTTTAAAACAATAATATACCATGACAAAGGGTAGTTTCATTGAGTTAGACAGGCTGTGGTCCATGTGATTAGATTGGTTAGTTTTCTGTGATTGTGGTTTTCAGTCTGTGTGCCCTCTGATGGAGAAGGATAAGAGGCTTATGAAAGTTTCCTGATGGGAGAGACTGACTGAGGGGGAAACTTTATTTTTTGGGGCTCCAAAATCACTGTGGATGGTGACCAGAGCCATGAATTTAAAAGACACTTACTCCTTGGAAGAAAAGTTATGACCAACCTAGACAGCATACTGAAAAACAGAGCCATTACTTTGTCAACAAAGGTCCATCTAGTCAAGGCTATGGTTTTTCCAGTAGTCATGTATGGATGTGAGAGTTGGACTATAAAGAAAGCTGAGTGCAGAAGAATTGATGCTTTTGAACTGTGGTGTTGCAGAAGACTCTTGAGAGGACCTTGGACTGCAAGGAGACATAACCAGTTAATCCTAAAGGAAATCAGTCCTGAGTGTTCATTGGAAGGACTGATGTTGAAGCTGAAACTCCAATACTTTGGCCACCTGATGCAAAGAACTGACTCATTGGAAAAGACCCTGATGCTGGGAAAGATTGAAGGTGGGAGAAGAAGGGGACGACAGAGGACGAGATGGTTGGATGGCATCACCAACTCAATGGACATGAATTTGAGTAAACTCTGGGAGTTGGTGATGGACAGGGAGACCTGGTGTGCGGCAGTCCATGGGGTCGCAAAGAGTCAGACACTACTGAGCGACTGAACTGACTGAACTGAAGGGCAGTTTACCCCAAGAATGGAAAGTTGGTTTAACATTCAAATTTAAATCAATGTAAAGCACCATATTAATAAAATAAAAGGGAAAAAAAACACTTTAAAATCTCCATAGTTGCAGGTCAACAGAGGGAGATACTGGTAAAAGGATAGATGTAGATCAGCATAACAAAAGAGAGTCTAGGAAAGATTTTTACAAATGTGGTCAACTGATTATCAACAAACTACTAAGGTTTTTAATAAACATGGATAGAACAAACTGGGTGTCGGTATGGAAAAAAGTGACTCTCATTACCTTACCTTGCACTTAACGTAAAAATCAATCAAAACTGGATCACAGAACTAAGTATGTTAGATAAAAGTATAAAACTTCTGGAAGAAAACATAAGGGAAAACATCTTCAATCTTGGGATAGTCAAAGCTTTCTCGGATAGAACATAAAAAACCGTAAAAGAAAAAATAAATTGAAATTTAAAAGTTAAAACACCTGCCCTTTAAGAAACACCATTACAAAAATGAAAAGGCAAGCCAGAGACTAGGTGAAAATATTTGCAAAACACCTATCTGACAAAGGACTTCTTATAAGACTATATAAAGAACTGTGATAATAAGATAAGCAACCCAATAAAGGATGAGTTAAAGATTTGTTCACAAAACACATACAGAAGATGCACACTAATACACATAAGAACCAACAGCCAACAGCATTCAGCCTTCAGGGAGATGCAGATTAAAGTTACATGAGACATTGTTGCCCACCCACCAGAGACGCTGAAAACAATGACAAAAGGGAGTGTTGGCGAGAGTGAGGGGCAGCTGAAGGGCTGGTGCACTGCTGGTGAGAATGTGAAATGACACAACCACTGTAGAAACAGTTTGATAGACTCTAACATGGCTAAGCACATACTTATATGACAGTAATTCCCCTCCTAAAGTTTAACCAAGAGAATTAAAATATATTTCCACATAAAGAAATATAAGTAAATACTCATTGCAGCTTTAGTCATAAAGTCCAAAACTGGAAAAAACCTAAATGTCCCTCAGCAGGTGATGGGATAAACAAGGAAATACTACTCAGTGATGAAAAGGAAGAAAAGCTATGACCAACCTAGACAGCATATTAAAAAGGAGAGAGACATTACTTTGCCAACAAAGTAATGCCAAATTTTCCACCTAGTCAAAGCTCTGCTTTTTCCAGTAGTCATGTATGAATGTGAGAGATGGACTATAAAGAAAGCTGAATGCCGAAGAATTGATGCTTTTGAACTGTGGTGTTGGAGAAGACTCTTGAGGGTCCCTTGGACTGCAAGATCAAACCAGTCAATCCTAAAGGAAATCAGTCATGAATAGTCATTGGAAGGACTGATGTTGAAGCTGAAGTTCAATACTTTGGCCACCAGATGCGAAGAATTGACTCACTGGTAAAGGAGGAGATGGGGACGACAGCGTGAGATAGTTGGATGGTGTCACTGACTTGATGGACATGAGTCTGAGCAAGCTCGGGGAGTTGGTGATGGACAGGGATGGGGTCACAAAAAGAGTTGGACAAAATTGAGTGACTGAACTGACTGAACTGATGAAAAGGAACAAAGGACTGATTCACTCAAAAATATGGATAAATCTCAAAACTGTCAGGCTGAGAAAAAGAAGCTGAAATTAAAGTCACGGTGTCCAAAACTGATCACCTTTTAGGATGGTATGCAGAACAGTATCTACATGAATTGGATACCCCCTCTAACTCAATACTTGAAACCAAACCAGGAAATTTTAACAACTTGGTGGTGAAGGCTGAATAGGTAATAAAATGAAAGCAGAACTGCTTAGAGTACTCCATTGTGTCTCCAACTATTCTCTATACACGTATCTCTGGAACTCCCCCTGATATACTTAATTGCACTTCTTTATTGTGGTTATCATGGTAAAGCCAAAGTCCCAGGAGTAGACTACAGGTCCTGCATGATCCAGCCCCCAGCTGCTCCAACCATAGCTGTCTCCTTGCTGTAACTGGCATCCCAGAGACCAGCTTATAGCCTTAGTTCTTCTGCACAACTGTTGCCCTACCTAGAACTTGCTCTGCTAGATGTCCATCTGGCTCAGCCATTCACCTCTTTCAAGTCTTTGCCCCAACATCATACTCACAGAGATGCCTGACCTGACCACATTACTTAAAATCACAGGCCTCTCTATTGGAGACTCTCTTCCCTACTCGCTCTCCAGAGCAACTTTCCCTCTTCTAATAGAGAACATGCTAGTCTTATTTCCTGAGTCCTTGTCTACCCTGCAAACAGAAGGTAAGCTCCATGAGGGCAGGGTTTGTCTCTGTTATCCACTGCTGGATCCTCAGTGCTTACCAGTCCTTGCACTGAGTTGGCATGCAGCAGTCCCAGCAAGTGTGCTGAATTACCAGACAGCCTACTTTCAGACGATGAGCTGATTGGATGGCATCACCAACTCAATGGACGTGAATCTGAGCAAATTCTGGGAGATAGTGAAGGACAGTGAAGCCTGGGTGCTGCAGTCCATGGGGTCACAGCGTCGGACACGACTTAGCAACTGAGCAACAAGTACTTTCAGGCAAGTACCCTGTCTGCTTCATCTTGGCCTGCTAGATGCTTGCTGCGTGAATAAGTGAATGAAGTGAATCAAAGAAAGGAAGCCAAAAGGCTTTTAAGGGACATATTTTCTCACCTGTAATTGCTGTTGTAGGTGGGTGATTTCTGCAATTCTCAACTCTCTAGATTTGTTTGTGCTCTCAATTTCTTGCCTTTGGGTTGTCAGTCGACATCTGATATCCTGAAGTTTTCCTTCTAATTGATGTTTTTTATCATTCTTTAACAAGTGAAAAATAATAAGAATCATTAGCATTTAACAATTCAATGCAAGTGGGTTCCCAAAGCACAATCAAACTACTCACTAGAGCTTCTAATTCAAATTCCAAAGTCTTTTTCTTTGCTTTCAGTACAACTATGTCTTCTTGTTCTTTGTTTCTTTGATTTAATAGTTCTTGTCTTCGATTCCGTTCCCATTCAAGCTGTCTTTGCCTTTCAAGCTCCCGTTTCGCAGCCTGTGACATACACAAACAGACGATTTATTAACTGCTCAGTTCTTACACTCTTCAATGTCTCTTAATAAATGTTACATCTCGTAAGTCTTTTCTTTTAGGGATGAAATGGTATTAAACATGACAAGTGACTTTCATTATAAAACAGCACATTTCATACAAATATGTTATTACTTCTATGGGAAAAGAGAGAATATTCAGAAAGGCAATCACAGTCACATGGGTTGAGAACAGAAAGGACTATTGGATCACTGACATTTGATTCCTTAGGCCTCTAAGGATGCTTGGTGCAGTAAGTAAACCTGCTCTTCCTTATTTACTGACTCATAAAAGAAAACAAGGAAAATTATGGGAGTTCCTTGGTGGCTAGGACTCCAAGATCCCAATGCAGGATGCCCGGGTCCAATCCCTGGTCAAGGAACTAGATACCACATGCTTCAACTAAAGATCCCACATGCTGCAACTAAGACCTGCAAGTCGCTCAGTCGTGTCCTACTCTATGCAACCCCAGAGACGGCAGCCCACCGGGCTCCCCGTCCCTGGGATTCTCCAGGCAAGAACACTGGACTGAGTTGCCATTTCCTTCTCCAATGCATGAAAGTGAAAAGTGGAAGTGAAGTCGCTCAGCCTAGAGCAGCCAAATAAATACAACAAAATTATCTTTTCAAAAAAGGCAAGTTAACCTAGGAAAACCCCCAGAACTAAAACACAAAACAAAAAAAAACTTTCTTCCATCAAACGAGTAATTATTATTTCTTCTGTCATAGGAGAAATTATTTATCTCAAGCTTTAAAAGTCCATGACTCCTATGTCCCTAATCATTTGTTTCCTTGTTAGCACAGAAGGCTCTGTAATTTTTCCAGCAACGTCAGCTCTCTTCAACCCTGACTCTGATGGCTGCTGGGCAGAGGAAGTGTAAGGGCACTTGGCACTCTTCATTGTATCATAACTGCTTCTTACATATTTGTGCTCCAGCTACACTGTAAGGGCCTGGAGGACAGGTGGGTACCTAGTCACCACAACATCTCCAGGAACTTAACCAATGCCTGGCACATCGTAAATGCCAATTATATAGTTCTGAACAAACACTCTGAAATGCTTTAAAAAAAAAAAATTAAAGAAGGAAAGGTGGCCTATCTTTTGGTTGTCATTCTGGAAAGGAAAATCTTGCTATTATCTGTGTGTATGTGCCTAAATGAAAAGGCACCTTACAGCTAGAAGTTTTCAAAAGCATTCATCAGGAGATGAAACCAAAGTATTATTTTTTTATAAAGAAAAAAATCCCTCATCTTTAAAATACATTTCATCCACACAAGAGGATCACGGCATTGCTTCTGTCACAACATACTAAAACTGGAAAGACAGACAAGAGATTGGCTTGGCCCACATCCAGGTATGGCACCAAATTTAGGAAGCCTTCCATAAAATACAGTAAAGATTACTAGACTTGTTTTCTAAAGTGGAAAAAGAAAAAGATGACAAACACTTTAATTATTTAGTGTGGTACCATTACAGTGGTTTAAAAAACAATTTCAGTAAACGCTCAGCCTCTCCACCATATGAACCTTTCTATTTCTATATGTGTATATGAATGCAGAAAAAAGGCTAAAAAATACATAATTGATAGCAATAGTTTGTCATAAGACTCAGTTATCAAAAACTTGTATATGAATGTTCATAGCAACATTATTCAAAATACCCAAAAGGTAGGAAAAAAAAACCCAAATGTCCATCAAGTTGATGAGTAGATAAATAAAATGTTGTCTATCCAGATAATGGAATATTACTCAGTTATAAAAAGGAATAGGTATTTATTCAATCTACACACTGGATGAACCTTGAAAGTGAAAGCCAGACACAAAAAGCCACATATTCTATGATTCCGCTTATCCAAAATGTCCAGAATAGGCAAAGGTGTAAAGACAGAAATTCAATCTGTGGTTGTTAAGGGCAAGGCGCAATGGGAAAGGGGAGTAGTAACTCCTTAATGGTTAAGGAATTTTTTTTTCAGGGTGATGAATCAGTGGTGATGGTCACACAACTTTGTGAATAACTAAAACTACTGAATTGTAAAAAGAAAAAAACAAGACTGGGTTAATGTATTATTGTTGTGTTGTGCTCAGTCACTCACTTGTCTCTGACTCTTTGTGACACCAAGGAGTGTAGCCTGCCAGGCTCCTCAGTCCATGGGATTTTCCAGACAAGAATACTGGACTGGGTGCCATTTCCTTCTCCAGGGGATTTTCCCATTCCAGGGATCAAACCTGCATCTCCTGCACTGGCAGGCAGATTCTTTACCACTGAGCCATCAGGGAAGGCCATATTTTTATGCTTTCTTAAAATTTTGTTTTTTCAAACTTAGACGGTATAAAGAATCTGCCTGCAATGTGGGAGACCTAGGTTCGGATCTTTGGGTTGGGAAGATCCCCTGGAGGAGGGCATGGCAACCCACTCCAGTATTCTTGCCTAGAGAATCCCATAGACAGAGGAGCCTGACGGGGCTAGAGTCCATGGGGTCGCAGAGAGTTGGACACGACTGAGCGACTAAGCACATGGCATGTGTGAATCTCAGTTCCCCAGACCAGGGATCGGACCTGTGTCTCCTGCCATCTCTTGCACCGCAGGTGGATTCCTCACCTGCTGAGCCATCAGGGAAGCCCCGATACACTACTAACGCTTAAACAATTCTAGAAGAGCGCCTGCGTTAATGACACGACTGTTTCCAGCTGCTCACCTCCCGCCTCTCGATTTCCTTCCTTCGCTCCTCCTCCCTCTGCCGCTCCAGCTCCCGCTGCTTCTCTAGCTGCTTTTCCAGCTCCAGTTGTCTTTTGCGCTCCTGCTCCTGGCGCTCCCGCTCCTTCCTCTCCTGTTCTGCCCGCTCCAGCTGGGCCAGGCGCTCCTGCTCTTTACGCTGCTGCTCCAAGAGCGCTTGTCTCCGCTTCTCCAGCTCCAGGTTGCCCCGTTCAAAGTTCTCCCGCTTCTTATCTTCAAAGGTTACTTTCAGACAAGAGACAGCACGATTATGAAAAGCCATATGATGTTCAACAGACATTTTCAAAGGAAAAACTCCACAGCACATCGTCAATGAGTAACGGACCTGCAGATAGGAACTCCCTAAGCTTCCCGCCCACCTCTGCCCTCACGGATAAGCACCAGGTACAGGCCCTTTCACTCAGCATCTTGTTTACATACCCTCCCCTGCAGATGAACCGCATCACAGCATTCAGAACACCCAAAACTCGGCTTCTGGAATAATCTTTCGACAGAACTTCTCCATCATCACTCATTCTCCATACCTTCCCTGTTACTCTATCCTTTCCTTTTTCTACGACCTTGGTTCAGCAACTGACCCTCTCTCTCCTCTATACCACAAACTTCTCCCTTTCTACCTCTTTTTCTTTGGCCAGCAGGCGTGAGGTATCTTAATTCCCCAACCAGCAATTTAACCCTAGCTCCCTGCATTGGGAGCCCAGAGTCTTAACCACTGGACCACCAGGAAAGTCCTTCCCTTTCTATCTCTTTTTCCTTTGCATAAAACTGTGCCATTCTGTTTTCAATTTTAACAAACAGAATGGCTTCTGAAAATAGAGGTAAGATGATACATCTCCTCCCGGGTTTTGCACTGAAGAGCAGGTTGTGCCCTAATCACTATGCAGAGGACACCCAGTAAACTAGTTTTCCCAACCTATTATTCAGTTTCCTTCTTTGAAGAACACCAAGGTAATGAATTTTAGATGATCCTCAGGTCAACAATTTTTTTTCTGTGATCCTTGCTAACACTATTTGCACCCATTTTATTTTACTTAAAAAAAAAAAAAAAATTCCATGCTCCATGTCCCTTCTGTGTTTTCAGCAGTGTCAACTCAGCTTTGTGTTTGCCTCACACGCTTCTCCTGGGAGCCAACCCCAGACACTGGAAGCTCTCGTTCCCAGCCTGTGCAGCACGCCATTCCCATTGTCCCCAATCTATTTCAAGAACTGTCACTTCACACTGTCTTGAGATACATAGCTGTGAGCATCCTTTTGGCTTCTTCCCACATTCCTGCCTGGCCTCCACTGAAGACACTTTCCTTAAACACGGCAGTTAGATGAGAGATCGGAGATGGTAAGCAAGTTTTGTTTTCTTGTTCTTTTTGCTCCTTTAGTGGTTTCACAAGAGGCAACACCCATTTCACTCTGCCACTTTAAAACTGCAAGTCCTCTCAGCCAGAAAAAGGAATGAAGTAATGATGCATGCAAACCTAGACAGCGTATTAAAAAGCAGAGACATCACTTTACCAACAAAGGTCCATATAGTCAAAGCTATGTTTTTCCAGTAGTCATGTACGGATGTGAGAAAAGTGCAAGTGGAAACCACTCACTCATGTCTGGCTCTTTGCAACCCCATGGACTATACAGTCCATGGAATTCTGGAGGCCAGGATATTGGAGTGGGTAGCCATTCCCTTCTCCAGGGGGTCTTGGACCACAAAAAAAGGCTGAAAACCGAAAAACTGATGCTTTTGAAATGTGGTGTTGGAGAAGACTCTTGAGAGTCTTGAGAGTCCCTTGGACTGCAAGGATATCAAACCAGTCAATCCTAAAGGAAATCAGTCCTGAATATTCATTGGAAGGACTGATGCTGAAGCTGAAGCTCCAATACTTTGGACACCTGAGGTGAAGAGCTGACTCATTGGAAATGACCCTGATGCTGGGAAAGATTGAATGCGGGAGGAGAAGGGGACAGCAGAGGATGAGAAGGTTGGATGGCAGAACCGACTTGATGGACATGAGTTTGAGCAAACTCGGGGAGCTGGTGAAAGGGAAGCCTGGCATGCTGCAGTCCATGGGGTTGCAAAGAGTAGGACACAACTGAGCAACTGAACAACATTGTGGATAAAATCTCAAAAATACTATGCTAAGTGAAAGAAGCCAGACATGAAAGAATACCAACTGCATAATACTATTTCTATGAAATATTCAGAGGGGGTAAATCCAAAGACATAGATAGCAGGCTGATGATTACTAGGGAATGGGGAAAAGGGAGAATGTTGAGTAACTAGCTATGGCCATTGTTTTGGACTGAGTGTTTTCCACCCTATCAATTCAGATGTGGAAGCAGTGGGCTGGTATTTGGAGAGGGGATCTTTGTAATTCGGGTTAAGATAAAGTCATGACTATGGGACCTTCGTTATGAATTAGTGGCCTTATAAGAAAAGGGAGAGTCATCTTTCTCTTTTCATGTGCACACACCCAGAAAAGGCCAAGTGAGGATCTGGTCAGAGTGCAGCCATCTGCAAGTCAGGAAAAGCGCCCTCACCAGGAACAGAATTGAATGGCATCCTGATCATGCACTTTTCTATCCTCCAGAACTGTAAGAAGTAAATTGCTGCTGTTTAAGGCACCCAGACTAGCTGACTTTGAATGATCAATATTATGTTAAGCAAATTTTACCTCAATTAAAAAAAAACAACAAAAACCGAAAGTCCCTATATACCTTTTTAATTCCAAAATCTGGCCCCATTTCTGATACACAGAGGCACATAATAAACAGCTGTTGAAAGAAAGAACGCATTAACCAAAACCTCTAATAATGTCACATCTTGTTCAAAACTTGAAATGTTGGACTTTCCTGGTGGCACAGAAGACAGGAATCCACCTGCCAATGCAGGGGACATGGGTTTGATCCCTGGTCCAGGAAGACTCCACACACCGTGGGACAACTAAGCCTGAGAGCTCCAGTTACTGAAGGCAGCTCCAGAGCCTTTGCTCAGCAACAGAGAGAAGCCACTGCAATGAGAAGCCCACACACCATAATTCAGAGTTGACCCAGCTCGCCTCAACTATAGAAAGCCCTTGCATGGCAATGAAGACCCAGTGCAGCCAAAAAAATAATTAAATATCTTCCACCAACAGAAAAAGAAAATTCCAAATTCTAAGGATTCCTGTCCTTATTTGCCTGAAGACTTTATTCCCATGATTACTAATCTGAAATGTTCCTCCTTCCCAATATGCAATATAATGACTCTGTTGATCAAATCTCAACTCCACTGTGACCTCTTTCATAGAGATTTAACTCCCAGTGTATTTGCCAGTCTGTGCTAACCAACCACAAGTAAGCTCTGCTGTGTATCTATAATTCTGCCTTCATGAATTTATCACAGTTATGCATTGCTTTGATGGTTTTTTATATGGATGTCTTAAATCCTCAGTTGTATCCTAACCTTCTAGAGGGCATGGACCATGTATTATTAACGTTTAGAGTCTTCACTGTACTCAACACACTTCCACAAAGAACATTTTCCGGAAGCAGTTTCAGTGAACAAAAGGTAATTTAGTTGAAGAGGAGGGCGGGAGAGCTAGTAGTGTCCTCCGCAGGTCGGTTATTCCCTGAGCACCTGAAATGCAGCAAAATGACACTGACAGAGTATTTACCGTTTTCTCTTGACTCCATAATAAATTTCATCAGGGTGTCTCAGTATCAATTATCACTTCATATTAATAATTCATAACCACCAGAGAATATTTTAATAGTATGATAATTTCTCATTGTAAATGAGGGTAATTTAAATTAGGTTCCTATTAAATTTAAAATAGCTTCTTGCTATCAAGGAGCTTTCGATTCTGTAACAACATGAGAAAACAACAGAAGGCAACTTTACATTCTATTTCTATACTGGTGGTATTAAGTCATTACCTTAAAGACTTAACAATTTTCAGTGCTTTATAGATAACATTTATAAAATTTCTGGTAAGTGTTGAATAGATTTCAATTTCAGAGCTAGAACAAAGGTGCATCAGTACCTTCTATACATATATTAAAATCCAAAAAGCATATGCAAAGTGTCTCCTTTCTGACTAAGGTCAGGTAAAGAAACATAGCAATAATGTCATTAGCTAAATATATTTTACCTCCATCTTTGCCTTAGAGACAGAAAATCTCTAACAGGCTATAAAATTCAAATATGAAGACTGTCTTACCAGGTAGTTTCTTTTCTAGTTGTTGCTGTTCATCTTCCAAAACTGGTTCCTCTGGCAACCTCTGATCCACCGAAGTTGAGGTTATGACAGATATACCACTACCAGATCGAACTCTTCTGCAATTGTGGAAAAAAGAAAATGGTTTCACGTCTAGTTGCCAAGATAGAATTGAGCAAACCATGAAAATCCACCTTTTAAAGATTATGCCATAGAAAATGGAGCAGATGTAATTTTTGGTAAGGAAAAGATAAAAATGTGCTCTTCTCAATTTATATAAAGAGTTTTTAAAAAATGAATATCTGAATGTCATCAGACTCTGAATGTCAAGTTCATTTAAGTATTTAGAACCATCACAAGATTAGGACAATTTCAAAGGATTAAATCAGTTAACAATCTTCAAGTGGTTACAGCAGTGCCTGAGACACAGTTTCCTTCCTATGGAATATAAATTCTTCCAAGGAAGACTAGCAACTCTGCTAATTGTCAGCATCTCCTTTCCCCTTCCAGAATCTCTACATTTGCTCTCTTAATAAACACATGGAATGACTACACTTAATAGTCCTTAAATCACATAGTTTACCAGCTAGTTTCACTTTCCCCCATTATCTTTCTCTCTTAAACCAGTCTACCTATCTTCTTTCTATGCTTTTTTTATGTCGGCTTCCACCTTGCAGGTCAGATGGTAAAGAGTCTGCCTGCAATGCCGGAGACCTGGGTTTGATCCCTGGGTTGGGAAGATCCCCTGGAGGAGGGCATGGCAATCCATTTCATTCTTCTTGCCTGGAGAACCTCCATGGACAGAGAAGCCTGGAGACGGACACTACTGAGCACCTAACACACACACACACACACATACAAACATACCCACCAACGTTAAGTGTCTCTTGTGATTCTTGCAGCTGTGAGATGTTATGAACAAACTGTCCAGCTACTGGTTTCTTCCTACACCGTGTTCTCAGCTTCCCCGTACTTCATATGTGCTGACTGCAATGGTTCCATGTCTCATACTTTTATGGAGACTTTGCCCCTAATCTTTCCCGACATTGGAGGAATCGGGACAGAAATTCTTATCTGGGCTTCTTTTGTTCTTCTGTGCACTTGTAAGAGCTCAAATTTGTCTTTTGAGTTAAAGCTTTGAGAGGCAGTTGTCTGAGAGGGTTATGTGTACATGGCTGTGTGTGGGTGGGGGATACAAGTCCTCCCAACTGGACTCTGAACTACCCTCTCGACCTCTCTACTGAGATTGTAATTCAGACCAGGATAATTTTCTTTCATTATTTTGCTGATTATAATTTCTACATTGCCAGCATTTTGTTACCTCTGGAATGTGCAGAATTCACAGGCAGAATCTCCATCATTCATTTTCTATGTGCAGGCTGATGTTGTTTCACTTTAACTGCTAAAGTTATTTGGTGAGTTTTGATTACATGGATTGTCCTAAAAGCACCAATTTTATGATGTTATACTTGATTGTTTTACTAACAGTCTATTTAAGTACTTTAAAGAACGGAACAGGCAAAGATTAACACAAAAGCTGCCTAAGAAGATTCAGTTCAATACGTGGAGATTTCATTCACTTGCCAAGAAGAAAAAATGACCATAAGATATATAGCCAACAAAACCAAGTTTGAAATGAACATACTTAGCACACAATTTCTTATGAGAACCAAATATTCCTTACCTAAAGGAAGGTGGAATGTATTCTGGGGGCAGGACCGGTGGCAATGGTTGACCAGACATAGCTACATCAATGAGGTGCATAGCCAGGATAAATTCTTCTGCTGTGAGTTTTCCATCTTGATCAATGTCAGAAAGATTCCTATTCAACAGAAAGTTCATTGTAATCTAGTTTCATGAAAATGCATGCTCGTTACTATACACGAGTGATTTCAAGGATCTGTTTTCTCATTCTGACTCTATGCCAGTTGAGTCCTTCTGTACCTCCATTTATAAAAATTGTACCGACTTCATACCACTGTTACAAAGACAAAATGAGACAACCCATCTAGCTGGGGTGGTGCTCAGCATTCAACAGATGTTAACTGTGATTATACTTACATGCTTCTCAGTCCTTGCACCCATTTAAGCTATGTCATACTCACATTCCATGTGTGTTTAAACACCACGCTCCACAGACTATCAGGTCAGATACTAAATGTTTAAGCCTTGCAGAACACACAATCACTATCACACTGAATTCTGCTGCTCCAGCAGGAAACTAGCCACAGACAGTAAACAAAGAAATGAATGGGCACAGCTGTCTTTACAACAAAACTTCACCTACAAAATCAGCTGCAGACAACATTTAGCTAACTGGACCAACCCCTGATCCAGGACTCCAAGGGTGGGTCTTCACGGCCTCCAACCAGAGGCAAGGTGTTTTTTGTTCCTTAACCTCACGATTTAATCACCACTGTTCTTTATAATCTTAATATAGGATTAGCTAATTAAACAGACCTTCCCCAGCAAGTCCAAGAATATGACTTTTTAAAAAAACAACTGGACACCAAAAAGAGAATGCACGACAACAAAGCTGTTCACTAAGATGTCAACAGAACAGACGCTACACTGAGCAACTAACTGGGCTTTGCTGATGCCATAAATCAAGAAACTCCTCCAAAGTCTGAAATTTCCTCAGGTGGCATAAACTTTTTTTTTTTTTTTTAAGGTACAATTTCCATAATATCCACCCCTTTTATACAGTACGGTTCTGTGAGTTTGGACAAACACAATCAGTTGTATGGCTACTACAATGAAACAGAACAGTTTCATCACTGCCCAAATTTCCCTGCCTCTTTACAGTCACCCCTTCCTTGCCTCCGGACGTTGGTAAACACATTTCATTATATGCTAGTGTCATGAAAACAACCAGCCTCCATAAATGTGAGGTCTTTAGCTTTTATTTCAGAGGGTCCTAGGATACTGGTGCACATCCAGACTTCAAGAGGTCTGGATGTGTCACAGAGATAAGATGTTTGCTAACTGGTCTATTATTACTCTAATGCAAAAGGTAGGCTCTTTAATACAAAACAGAAAGGGCCAGGCTGGGCTTGACCTAGAGCTTGACCACTTATGAAACAACCAAATCAACGTGCCTGCAGCAAAATTAGGAACCTAGCAGGTAAGCAGTGCAGACCGGGTTTATCTTCCTGGCAGAATCAATGAATAATGCATAACTGAGAGAGAAACACTCCTGAAGAAACCATTCTAGTTAATATTTAAGTGTAAAGAATCCTACAGAATTTAGGCAATCAATAAGCAAATCCTACAGGATTTGCTCATCAATAGCTACTAAAAATCATTACAGAGAACCCCCTGGTGGTCCAGTGGATAGGACTCTGCTTTTCCATTGCAGAGGGTACAGGTTTGATCCCTGGTTAGAGAACTAAGCTCTCGTAAGCCATGCGGCACAGGCGAAAAAAAAACCAAAAATTAATTACAAAATAGACAGAAAGACATTTGTGTGCCTCCTGATAAAAGTACTCAGTATCATCTCTGATGCACTTTGCAAAAAAAAAAAATCAAATTTGAATCTGACAAGTGGTTCTCCTCAGATCTGAATCAGTGGTTCTCAAACACTGATTGATTTGGTACTGCAAAGAACATCTGTCAGTGTCTGGAGACATTTCTGATTGTCACATGTGGGGGATGGCGGGGATCATACTACTGGAGTTGGCAGAGGCCAGAGACACCACTTAACCAGCAAAGGGTTATCATGCCAAAAATGTCAACAGCACTGAGGTGGAGAAACTCTACCTTAGATCTAATTTCCAATCTACAGGAAATACAAGAATGAATTAATACCACAAGGGTGCAATCAGCTAAAGGTGGGCTGGAAGAAAGCATAGGACAAATGATCTGGGGGTTTTTTTGGTGGGGGTGGGTAAGGGAAAGGGGAGAATAAGGCCAGAGGAAATTTATAGGTTAAAGGAGACTTAAAAGGTGCATCAACCATCTGTTACAAAATATAGATTTATTTTAGTCCTGATTTGAACAAATCAACTATAAAAAATTCTGAGACAATCTAAGGAATTTAAACACTATCTGATTAACTTAATGATAAGAATTTCTATTAACAGTTTTAAGTGGACTTTTAGTATTATGGTCATGTAGAAAAAAAATTCCTATGTCTTCTCAAGATACAGGCTGAAATATTTGCAGATGGAAATGATATAATGACTGAGATTTGGCTTAAAATAATTGAAAGGAGGGGAGAGGCAGGACTAGCCATGAGGGGACATTTATTTAGGATGTGTTATGGAGGGATTGGGGGCAGGAGGAGAAGGGGACAACAGAGGATGAGATGGCTGGATGGTATCACTGATTCGATGGACGTGAGTCTGCGTGAACTCCGGGAATTGGTGATGGACAGGAAAGCCTGGCGTGCTGAGATTCATGGGGGTCGCAAAGAGTCGGACATGACTGAGCAACTGAACTGAACTGAACTGATGAGTTCTTGAGAATTCATTATATTAATCTCTCTGCTTCTGTATTTTTAAAAATCAAAAGGGGGTAGTAAAAGGGACAACTTTAAATCATTTTAACTACTGAATCATTGTGAGTTAAAACTCACTGAAAAATTAAGCATACTCCATATATCACCCCTTATAAATAACAGTGTCAATCTAAAGACTCATTAGGCCCTATCTATTTAAGAAATAAAATTTCCACTTTATAAAAACCAAGGGACTTTTCATTCCTTACCATATTGAAGCCAGCTGAGCCTGTGGTAAACTTGATTGCATAAGAATAGTTCTTGCTTGGGGACCTAAATGAAAGCCAGGAAAAAAAATAAAGATGAATCAGCAAATCTTCACTGTCTAGGAAGATCAGTGTTCTGCACACAGGTACTATGCAATCTCATGCAATCACAGTGCTTTAAACAATATTTGCTATTACCCAATGGGCTTTTCAATAAGGAAATTAAGCCCCAGTGAAAAAGGGAAAAAACACAAAGCATAGCACCTGGCACACAGCCAATAAATTTTTGTTAAATAGATGTTTAATGAGGAATGAGTATGTAAAACATAAGAGTTTCAATATATAACCTGCCCTTTGGTCCAGGTGACCATCTCTATTTGTATCAGGTTTTTATTCACAAAGCTGAAATGTGTCCTCTCTAAATGCAATATCATCTGCCACCTCCATCATGATGACTATCAAATTTAGACAAGAGTCAGAGAATCTCAAAAGAGGAAGCGACCTTAGAGAAAACTCTTCTACCCATTTCATTATGCAGACTTAAAAAAAAAAAAAATTTGCTCATGGTTGCATAAATGGCCAATATCACAGCCATTTCCTAGGTTTGTAATAAAGAATTCCTGGAATTTCAACTTTCCTCTCAAAATTAGCTCTCATTTCTTAAAATACTTGTGTATATATCTTCATTTCTGGCATGAAACTAGCTTTAGATACCAGGAAGCCTACAATGGAAGATTTTGAATGTTGAAATAAACCAGTGTTAAGAAGAGAGTGACAAATGTCTCATGTCCTTCAATGATTTCCAAGGGGTGGGCCCAGGATGACAGGTAATAGATCAAGGAATGCAAAGTGGTAGCAATCATGCTGGGAAGATTACCATGTATAATATTTTGCTTGGTCTTCAGTATACTGGAATGAGGAAAGTTCACCGATCATTTTATTTAGTCTCTAACACTGTATTTAGAGGGCTTCCGTGGTGGCTGAAACGGTGCCTGCAATGCACCGTTCATTTCCTGAGTCGGGAAAATCCCCTGGAGAAGGGAACGGCTACCCACTCCAGTATTCTTGCTTGCAGAATTCCATGGACAGAGGAGTATGACTAAGGGACTAACTCTTTCTTTCACTGCATTTAGAATACTGGCAATATTAAAGTAGAATCAGCATAAGTTTAGTGAAAGCTTTCATTTATACTTGTAACAACACTGTGCCCACTACAGAACTGTATAAAAGAAAGTTCATATTTCATTTACTTAATAAAAAATGTAACAACAAATTTTAAAAACTAGCCCTGGACCTGGATATCAGGAGATACGGATTCCACTCTTGACTCTTCCACTCTCTAATGACATGTGACATTAATAAAATCACTTTCCCTCTCTAAGAGGAAGTTCTTTTATCTCTGAAATGAGGGACATGATCTAGAACAGGGAGTGGCAAACCACAGTCCACAGGCGTTCTCCAGTCCTCCAGCTGTTTTTGTAAATAGTTTCACTGAAACATAGCTATGCCCATTCACTTAACATATTGTGGCTGCTTTCATACTGCGATGGCAAAGCTGAATAGTTACAACAGTGTATGACTGAAAGCCTAAACTATTTAGTATTTTGCTCTTTAAAGAGAAAGTCTGTGATCCCTATTGTCTTTTGCAATTCTAATATGGGACTCTGTTAAGTCTTAAGGCCAGGTTAAGAAACATTAAACTAGATCAGCAACAGTGAAGACAGTATCTTAGCATAACAGAGCAACCTGCTGAGGAAGCCTGCATTCATGAAGAGTACTGACTTAGAAGAAAATATTAAGGATATAAACAAAATCTCAAGTTCACAAAGCCTATAATGGGTACCCATGATTGGGCAGGGAAGCAGGAATGTAAAGGACAGAGATAATTCAATGAAGTCAAAAGTTTAGTTCAAACAATGACTTTTTAGCTTCTGAGATTAGCATATGAATAACCAAATAACACAGTCACTGTTTCAGAATGCAAGGAGATAATAAAATACCTCTTTGAGAAAAGGACTAGCAAGAATAGCAGTTCCAGAATTCTGTGTGTGTATGTTAGTCACTCAGTCCTGTCCAACTCTATGCAAACCCATGGACTGTAGCCACCAGGCTTCTCTGTTCATGGGACTCTCCAGGCAAGAAAACTGGAGTGGACTGCCATACCCTCCTCCAGGGGATCTTCCCAACCCAAGGATCAAACCCAGGTCTCCTGCATTGCAGGCAGACTCTTTAACATCTGAGACACAAGGGAAGCCTAGAATTGTAGAGCTACTTATATCACTTTGATTAAAGAACTCTTTTTTTTTTATGAGTGTATCTTTTAAGACCATGCAATAGTATATACATCAAGTTGGGAAGGAACAGGGGGATACTCATCTAATGAGGTGTATCAGATAAATCAACTCAGGGAATCTTCACTGACTCAATGGACATGAGTTTGAGTAAGCTCCAGGAGTTGGTGATGGACAGGGAAGCCTGGAGTGCTACAGTCCATGGGTCACAAAGAGCTGGACATGACTGAGCAACTAAACAACAACAACCCCTTATTAGAAAGATTTCTGGACAGCATCATAAAATCCTTTGAGTCTTTCTGATGTAGACAACAGAATCTTTTTTTTAATTCACAGAGAGCATGTAACTTAACTCTGACCTTTTATACATGAAGAAATAAGATCCAAGTAGGTAAATTGAACTCCAGCTGGTAAGTGGCAAGGCCAGGTTCCAAACTCCCCAATCATTCCCCTTTCACCCCGCCCCTGCAGTCATCACTGATTCTTTGAGTAGGCAGTTTCAAGTTGACCTCCAAAGCTGGACTTCAGAAGGTGAACCAGGTTTCCTTCATAGCAGTGTTCCTTTCTAGTGCTTTGATTTGCACACTCGTGGCATTTGGGATGCTGGGGGATCCTTGGTCTAGGTTCTATTACTAAGAAGCAAAAGCCTGAGGCAGTGGAGAATGAAGTAACTGTGGCCTTATCAGTTGATGAGAACTTATCAATCAGTCGATGAGATAAAAGGAACAATGAAAACACTGTTTAGAAAGAAGTACAGGTAAATAGAGCGAAGTCTGGAAAATCTTTGGCCCAATATCTAGAAACAATTTACATTTAGAACGAAGACCATATTTCACTAAATTAATTCTTATGTGTAAATACCTGTTAGGTGTCCACTCATGGTTTTGTCATGACTATTGAAGAGCTGTCTGTATTTCAGCCTGGATGACTGAGGAACAGCCCACTCAGCTGTAGGAGGGACGCTGTGGGAGGAAAGACAGGAAAAGAGGGTGAACAGCAAGGACCTGCACATTCCAGTTCTTTAAAAAGTAAGAACTTTCTAGAAAACTAGCTTTAACATTTATTCCCTTTCTAATCACTATTTCAGAATTTTCCATCATGATTTTTTTTCATTTCTTAAGGTTACAACCCTTTCTCTGCATACAGATAAGCTCATTATTTTCAGCTTCCTATTACTTTGAGTAAACAGGACAGACCAAGTGGCTGATTCAAGTTATACATACAATTAAACTAATTTAAAGGTTCTACAAAAGGATGGAAAATCTCCTAGGAACTGAGGTGATCACAGTAACATCCAGTCTTCTTTTGGTTTTAAAAGCCATGTGGACAGCACACAAAAGCAACTGCCTTTAAAGGTATTAATTTTTTAAAAATGTTTAACAGTCTTACACCAAAATACATGATGGATTTCCTAATGAAGGGAAGTTATTTCATTCTGAGAATTTACATGCCAACATGTGGAGTTTCCGAGAGAGGAGAGAACACTTCTCGGCAGCGTAGAAAGGAAGGGAAGGAGTTCTGCTTCTGACTGCGACCCAGGGCTAGTCTTTCCTGCCAATGTGTAGCGCCCCTGACCTCAGGAAACCCCTTACCAGCAGCCAGCTCGGGTGTAGATCTCCCTGGTGATCAGTTCCTTAGATCAGATCCCACACAGTATCACACTGGTTGTACCCACGGTTTGTTAAGAGCCCGCTGTTTATATAGGGCAATTTAAACATGACGATTGAGCTGACAGTAAAAAAAAAAATGGCATTCCATTTCCAGGACAGATTACAACTAACGCCCCGTGTGCAATGTCCTTTCATTTCAACAAAAATATCTATTTATCACTTGTTAAAGTGAATTTTTAATCCTCATTTATGTACTTTATCTGTGTCCATATTCTTACTATGTACACTGCTTAAAGCACAGAAACTGCTCCCAAACACTTGAAAAGTACTTATAAAAATTTACTGTTTCAAGTTTTATGTATTTCTCCGTAAAATCATTTACTGAGGTCTATTCTGCTGTGCCTATTTCTGCAACAAATCTCTCATTTTAAACTAATATTTTGCAGATTCCAACTCTTCCCAATTTGTCAAGAAGCCAATTATCTCTCCCCTCCACCCCAGGAATGTAGGATATAAAACGCAAAGTGCCTAAGACTACACATATCAAATCATAGTTTTCTGCCAAATTCCTGAGAACGTAAACAGGCCTAAAAAGGCATGATCCAAAAAGTTAGATGCCACATCACACAAATTTTCTAGAAACTTAAGATACTGAAGGAAACTATTAAAAAAAACAACAACAACAGTGTTTTTATAACCAAGCAGGACGCTGTAGGGTCTTCCTCGGACAGACCTCTCCCCTCATGTTCTCTGCCTCTCTCTTTTTTCCCTCTGCCTGCCTCTTGTTTGTAGAAAAGCTGTGGTCTCCCAGGCCTCACTTGAGTCACAGAAATCTGGCTCAAGAATTAATGATTGAAAGGATGTGAACATGTAGTGACAAAAGTCACAGTTGGGCCAGGAGAACTGGTAACAATTTAAACAGCAGATGTGCCATATGGCAGTCATAGAATCCTTAGTTCCTCCCTGAAGTACCTAGATAACAGGGTCTGAGGCACATTCCTGACTTGTTTTACAGATGATAAAACTCCACCAAAGGGAAGCTGGAAGCTAAGGATGATAACATCAACCCTTGTTGCTGTTGCTGCTGTTCAGTCACTAAGTGGTGTCTGACTCTGCGGCCCCATGGCCTGCAGCACGTCAAGCTCCCCTGTCCTTCACTAGCTCCCCGAGTTTGCTCAGATTCATGTCTGTTGAGTCAGTGATGCTATCCAGCAACCTCATCCTCTGCCACTCCCTTCTCCTTTTGCCCTCAATCTTTCCCAGCATCAGGGTCTTTTCCAATGTGTGGCTCTTCACATCAGGTGGCCAAAATATCTGAGCTTCAGCTTCAGCATCAACACCTGTGGCATTGCCCTGGTACCTCACCATCAATTAGAGAGGAGTGCAGAAGCTGATCAAACACTCTGTGACTCCCTTCCTTCACCTGGCCTTTAAAAATGCTTCCTTGTTGGGAGTTGGGGGTTTCTGAGCGTTAGCTTCCCCAGACTCCTTACCTGACACCTTACAACCTATACTCGACAATTAACCAAAGTTACTAGGGCAAATTTTAAGAACATTTGCCTTAAAATCAGAAAGACCTCAGTTCAGCTGTTGGCCCTATCACTTATGAGTTACCTTGAGCAAGTCACTTACTCTCTGAGCCTCCTGATTCATAACACAGAGAAAATCATAGTCATCTTCTGGAGAAGACGGTGAACATTAAAAGGGTTACTGTGCATAAAGCATTTGACACAGTGCTTTGCAGCTTATGGATTTTCTTTATATTAATTTTTTAAAGGTAATGAATTTTTGAGTTATATTCAACATGTTCTTCTCTTTAAAGAGAAAACATGATTCACTTAGGAAAGATTCGTAAAGAGGACTGAAACAAGAAAAGATGCAATCATGTTCATCTACATCTTCTCATTTGAAAAGTTTTGAGACAGCTTATCAAGAGACTTAATTTTTCATTTTAGAGCAGCATTATGCAAGGGGAAAATATGGGTAAAATAAAAACATAAAAGATAATGGGAACCAAGACTGGCCAAAATACAAGGCAGCAGGTCACATAAGCTTTACCAAAATCAAGCCACATGTCCAATTAATAAGAGCTCTTCACTAACTTGAATAACTCATTTCATAAAAACTGATCTGAAGTTTTACTAACAATCCACACAGGCTTCATAAGATTATCTGAGATAAAACTAGAGCCAGTTTCGACTCTAAGTTTCATATACAATATTTTATACATAAACTTTTTTCTTTTACAGCGTGAGGCGCTTCAGGGCTGTGGCACGCGGGCTCCGCTGACCCGGGGCCCGTGGGGCTGAACCGCCGTCCCTTTCACTAGCAGGGGGTTCTGAACCACTGGACCACCAAGGGAGCCCTGGCACAGAAACCTTCAAATGACCGACACAAGATAGCTAACCATGGACTACTACATATTTATCATCCTCATGGAAAAAAAAAAACACTAAATTTTTTAAGGAAAAGTAGTGTTTCTGATTCTGTCATTGCTACAACAAACAAATAATAAAATCTAGAACATTATCCAGAACTAAGACAAATATTAGCATGCTACAAAAGAAAAGAAGATAAGTAAAGAACACGTAGCTAATTCATTTTCAAATTTACGAGTCAATCAGACAACAGTTTCAACCAAACCACTCATTTGCAAACAAGCAAACTTACCTGGCCACATCAAATGATTGTGCCTTCTGTAATTTTGTGTTTAACTGCGACCCTGGGCCAGATCTACTAAAGGAAGAACTCTTTGGCAATGTGGCAGCTGTAAAAATAAATAAATGTTGAATAATTTTAATTCTACAAAAATAAGAAGTTTCCCTTTTAAAAATTAAAATGCATTGTCATCAAAACTTTTTGAGTCATCAAATAATTTCTAAGGCAGAAATTATTTCTCCCTTCTGACCATTCTAGACTCAAAAACAGTCATTCCCTCCTTGCTTCCTGCCCTCTAGCCAAAAATGTTTTTCTTGTTCCTTCGTAAAACCACCTTACCAGGTAGTAATGTTTACATCCACAAAGTTGGGCTCTTCATTAAACATTTAGTATCACATTTTATAGTATCTGTTCCTACAGCTGAAGAAGCAATAGCTTAAATAGATAGCTGGCATATTCGTAACTGCACTGAAGCAGCTGAAGCATCAGTTCCAGAGTCAGAGCCCAGAAGTCACAGACCTGTCTCAGCCAGAGGAAACGTGATGCCAGGGAAGGCCAGCTTCTGCGTCAGAGTCTCATTCAGGCTATGTGTCAGGAGAAAAACTCTGAGCCTTAATCAGCATTTCTCCCAACCTGGCCTACAGCCTTGCAACAATCACCATTTGACACAAAAGAAAACAAGACACAGGGCGTGGATTCACCGCTACCACGGGAAAAATAATCGCAAGCACTTTTTCAGCTGCCATCTCACCTACAGTCATGGTCACCTATGAGAGACAAGCTACCTGTGACAAGAACATCTTAAAAACAAAAGGTCACAGAGACACATCCTGACAGATATAATAAATCCAGGGGCATAGGCAGACTCACATATTAGGCTCAAACCCACACTGTCCATCATGACTGAATGTACTCAGACTTATCTAAGTACTTAAAAGATAAAACAAGAAAAAAATTTCCATATTGATATGAACCCACTCACATTTGTTAGACTAAGACTATCTACATCTACACTTTATGCTTTTCTCTGTTGTCACTGTTAAGTTGCTAAGTCATGTCCAACTCTTTTGCAAGTCCATGACGTGTAGACCACCAGGCTCCTCTGTCTGTGGGATTTTGCAGGCAAGAACACTGGAGTGGGTTGCCATTTCCTCCTCTAGGGAATCTTCCTGACTCAGGGATCACACTTGAGTCTCCTTTAGGCAGGTGGACTCTTTACCACTAAGCCACCTTTTCTTTAAAGGGAAGAAAGACTTTGAATAAAGTCTCAAAATGAAATTAGCTAAGCCAGACACTTTGTAATCCTTTGTTCAGTTAAGCAAGCATGGAATACTATAACCTTAATATAGTCATTCATTAGATTTCCTTCCCCTCTATGCCTGATTCATTATACCTCTTCAAAAAAAAAAAAAGCCAATGTTCTTTTTTTATCTCCCACATAATTCTACTCCTAAGGGATTGGCTTCTTTATTAGCAGTTCACGGCAGCTGAAGAAAGGTAGTAAGTGATACATGGAACTAAAAAGTGTTCAAATGCTGTTCAAACTTGAGCTGCTCTCATCAAGCCCTTGAAAGGGAATTATGCTCTTGGTTTTAGCTGTTGACTTCACCTTTGTGCACAATGGCAGCCAAGGGTACGTAATTTCATGCCCTCTCTCTAGACTAGCTCTTCCCCAAAATGAGACATTAAATGAAAAAACAAAAAAAAAAGATGATTTCTTCTGGAATAAAATACTATGTAAATACAACCCAAGTGTGAAAACAGAAGACTTAATAAGAATGACGAGTAAAATACATATAGAACTTCAGCCTGTGGCTTTAGCAGGTCACATACCAGGATGAGCAAATGCCGGCAGAGGCTGTATGACCGGGGGCGCCCCGTTGGCCAGGGGGGGCACCCCTGCTGCAGGAACAGATGATACTAGGGGGGGAGACATGCCAACAACGGGAATGGAGCCCATTGGCACAGGAGCAACAGCGGTCAGCGGCGGCATGCTGGCAATACCTCCCATACCTATGAAGGGAAAATCCCAACAAAATTCACATGGAACCACATTTCAGCATTCAACAATAATTAACCCAGGAATGCATGGAGAGGAAAACCCTCTTCCAGTCGTAATATACTCCCATTTAAAATCTGAATTCAGATTAATCCTTTTGAAAAGTATTAAACATTGTCAATGATCAGATGGAAAGGGCTCAAGATCCCGGCTTAAAGAGAGATCTACTGGCCAATGTTCACCAATAATAACCACAGTGGACTGAAAGCCAGCAAAGGGAAATCAATTCATAAATTCACAATGAGGTACTTTTTGTAAAAAATCCTAATTGGTCACCACAGGAATCAATTTATTTTGAAAACTAGTAAATAAAGGCAGAAAATAAACCATTAACTCACTTTCCCTTTACACACTGAACCTCAGAGGAATCAAACATTTGATGAGAAAGTTTCTTTTATAAAAGTATTCTAACAACAACAAAAAAAGATAGAACTAAACTAAATGTTTATATTATTTTTCCTTTTTCTATCCTAACTTGTGATATTGTGACATTATAGGAAATGTAGATCTGATCTTTGGCCCCAGGTCCTTATTTTTGACAGAGCTCTGGCATGCATGTGTAGTTGCTCAGTCATGTTCGACTCTTTGCGACCCTATGGACTACAGCCCACCAGGCTCCTCAGTCCATGGGATTCTCCAGGAAAGAAGACTGGAGTGGGTTGCCATTTCCTTCTCCAGGGGATCTTCCCAACCCAGGAGTCGAACTGGCATCTCCTACATTGCAGGCGAATTCTTTACCACTAAGCCATCGGGGAGGCCAGAAGAACTCCTAAAACCCTTTTCATTTCCTCACTGATAGGAACATCTTCTGCCAAAATATTTGGTCTTAGTCCCTGGTTCATGACACAAGAGCTTTTAAGATCCTTGGAATCTCTGGAGTGGGAAGACTGTCATCTTGTGTTTGATGAGACATCAGGGGAGAATAGACGGGGGAAAGTGAGCTAATCAAAGGCTGATGATTTCATCAATGAAGCCTCTGTTATGAAATTCCCATAACAACTCCTACACGATGGACCTCATTTCTGTACTGTAGTGGTTATCACATTTGCCTCACAACTCCTACACAACAAGGTCTGGAGAACTTCCAGGCTGGTGGACACATCCAGGTCCTGGACGACAGAAGCTCCTGCACTCAGCACCCTTTAGGACCTCACCCTACACACCTCTCCATCTTCCTGTTCATCTGTACCCCTTACAATATCCTTTATAGAAAACCAGCAAATGTAAATACAAGTTTCCCAAAGTTTTGGGAGCTATTCTAGCAAATTGAAAAAGCAAAAAGCGGGAGAAGGGTTTGCAGGAGCCTCTGACTCGAGTCAATCTTAAAGGAAATCAGTCCTGAATATTCATTGGAAGGACTGATGCTGACGCTGGAGTTCCAATACTTTGGCCACCTGATGTGAAGAGCTGACTCATTGGAAAAGACCCTGATGCTGGGAAAGATTGAGGGCAAGAGGAGAAGGGGGTGACAGAGGACGAGACTGTTGGATGGCATCATCGACTCAATGGACATGAGTTTGAGCAAACTCTGGGAGATGGTGAAGGACAAGGAAGCCTGGAGTGCCGCTATCCAAGGGGTCACAAAGAGTTGGACATGAGTTAGCGACCAAACAACAACTCTGTAGTCTTGACTCTGGAGCCAAGTCAGACAGTACTGGGGCCCAGCACTTGTGACTCAGATCTAAAGTGAGGTCAGTCTTGTGGGACTGAAGCCTGTGGAATCTGACACTAACGACCAGAGTGAGTGTCAGAATTGAATTTAATTATAAGATATAAAGTCAGTGTCCGCAGAGTTAGAAAGTTGGTTGGTGTGTTTTTTCTGGATACAAAATTCTTGGCCGATTCTTTCCTTGAGAATCTTAAATATGTCACTTCATTTCTTTCTGGCAGGAAGAAGTCGGAAGATGCTCTAATTCTCTTTCTTGTTAGCCACGTGCTTTCTTTTTGCTTGTGCCCAAGTGACTTTTTGTTTTACTAGAATGGATCTTAGTCTTGATCCTCTTAAGGACAATATTCCTAGGCACATGCTTTATTTGTTCAAATTTAGTTTCAAACTTGCTGTGTCAGGAAAGCTGTCTTGAACTAGCTTTTCTCATTTCCCTTCCCTTGCTCTGGTTTTCTTCTTCAGAGGCCCCACCTAACCAGCTAGTCAGTTCTCTTCACCTTCATCATTTGGCACTTGTTATCAAATTCTTTTTGTCTCTTTTGTTGTTTCCTTTTAATGCTCGAAACTGTCCTCTTTTTTTTTTGCTTTCTGTTTCTCTTCAGTCTCTCTCGTGCTGCCTCTGGTTCACTCTTCATTTCTGAAACAACTTTTTCTTTTATGTCTCATTCTTTCTGGAGCGGTCACCTGATTTCTGGAGTTTTAAAAAATTCAGATCGATGCCAGTCGTTCATGACTTGCACCATTTTCTTAGTGCCTCTCAGCTTGTTTTGAAATAGTCGGTCACTGGTGTGCGGCCACTGTCCATGAGGGTGCTGCTGGTCTCTCCATCGTCTCCTCTCTAATAATAACTGTGTGTGGGATTTGACCCTGCCTGATGCTGCCTGTTGCTCCTTTTGAAGTGTGAGCCTGGCTTCCTGGGCGGGTTCAGTCTCCTCCCCCACGTAGTCTGGACCTTCTCATCCTCCTGTCTCTGCGTCCCTGCCCTGTTTAATCTTTACTCACTCCCAGTCATTCCTCCTTGGTGTGGGATCCGATCATCAAAGGCAGCCTTGTTGGTCAGTTTGAAGAGTCCATAGGGACCAGATCTTGCAAGTTTTCTAATCCAGGGACAACCCCCATCATTATTGTCTTAACACCATGATTTGTCCATTTCAGTTACCTACTCAGCTTTTAAATTGCCCCTCTTACCAAGTGACGGCCTCTTCTGAATGAATGGCATTTTCTGGATACCTCTAAACAAACACATCCCCCAGGCAAGGTTTTAGATGCCATCTCTCTTGATGGTGCTAAGTCTCAATTCATGAAATTTTCCACGCTCTCCTCAACCACTGAATTTTCCCCTAGACTCTAAAACACGGGAGCCTTTCCAACCATCAACATGCTATCCTTTAGCTGACAGGCTCCACCTCACGGTTAAACTTTCTGCCCTCCCAGGCCTCCAGCAGGCTTCTGTCCCTCCCACTCCAAGGAAACTGCTCATCAAAGTGAAAGTGAAAGCGTAAGTTGTTCAGTAGTGCCCGATTCTTTGCAACCCCATGGACTATAGCCGGTCAGTCTCCTCTGTCCATGGGATTCTCCAGGCAAGAATACCAGAGTGGGTTACCATTCCTTTCTCCAGGGGATCTTCCTGACCCAGGGGTTGAACCCAGGCAGATTCTTTACTGTGAGCCACTAGGGATGCCCAAGATCAGGCCCAAACCCATCTTATCAAATGTCAAATCCAATCACTCTCGCGTCCTATTCTTACTCAGTCCCTCAGAAGCAACTCTTCCCTGGTGGATCAGCTGGTAAAGAATCCACTTGCAATACAGGGGACCCCGGTTAGATTACTGGGTTAGGAAGATTCCCTGGAGAAGGGATAGGCTACCCAATCCAGTATTCTTGGGCTTCCCTGGTGTTTCAGATGGTAAAGAATCTGCCTGCAATGTGAAAGAGTTGGGTTCAATTCCTGGGTTGGGAAGATACCCTGGAGGAGGGCATGGCAACCCACTCCAGTATTCTTGCCTGGAGAATCCCCATGGACAGAGGAGCCTGGCAGGCTACAGTCCATGAGGTCACAAAGAGTCAGACATGACTGAGTGACTAAGCACAGCACAGAAGCAACTCAAACATGGAGCTCCACCCTTGAAACAAGGTGTGACCTTAAGTGTTCTGCCTACTCTAGCTACACTCTGTCCACCTAAATGAAGAGGGACACTGAATCACCGGAAGTTGAGCTTATGCAGGAATAGCAGACGAACTACAATTCTGATGTCTTTCTTTTTTCTCTCTCTCTTGGTTGGGAGGCATGTGGGATCTTAGTTCCCCAACCACGGATCGAACCCGTGCCCCCTGCATTGGAAGTGATGAGTCTTAACCACTGGACCATGAGGGAAGCCCCAAGAATTGCAATTCTAGACATACCAACTGTAGTAAGCTACAAGTGAGTCCTTTGAGGGTTTGGGGTGGGCTGGATTTATGGATAAGGATCATAAAGAGGAGGGAATTCAGTTAGAATCCAAGCTAAGTTCATTGGCTTGAGGAAGAGGAGAAACTCTTGGTGGAGGTTCATCAGTCAACAGATCAGTTTCCATTTTCTGTAAATCCCTGACAGTAGTACCTCTGTTCTTAAGTTTCATTTTCCTGAGGATTCATGCATGAGATTCTCCACTGTATATATCCTCTGGTTCCATTTAAGATTGAAATCCTCTCCCAGCTTTCTCTCTAAGATCCTGTATCCAGTCCCAGGGCTTTCATTGCCATCCATACTCAAACTCACCAGAGCTGAGAATCCCTCCTGCGTTGCAGACATTACAGATTTATCTGCCTCCCTAATATCTCGACTTTGAAATCAGCAAGGCCCTTCAAGCCTAATATGGTCAAAATCTGATTTACTTTTCCTCCACAATACAGGATACGATGAAACTAATTCTAAGCTATTTTCCACATTGATTATCACTGGCCAGATCTAAATTACCATAATCTCTTGCCTATGGAAAAAGCCTCTTTATCGATGTCCCTGATTTTAGGCTTGTCCCCTGTAATCTAGTCTTCAGATAACACAAATGACAAAACAACAACAACGACAAAAAAAAACCCACACAAAAAAACCAAAACCATCTTCAGATAACATAGATTTTATTTTTTTAAAAGTCTATCAGCCATTTATATCCTGTTCAAAAGTTTTCAACTGAACTTACTTAGAAAAAAATGCTAGCTCTTTAGTGGTTTCAGTGGTAAAGAATCGGCCTGCAATGTGGGAGCCCTGGGTTTGATCCCTGTGTCAGGAAAATTCCCTGGAGGAGGAAATGGCAACTGACTCCAGTATTCTTGCCTGGAGAACCCCATGGACAGAGAAGCCTGGCAGGCTGCAGTCCATGGGTCTGCAAAGAACTGGACATGACTAAGTGACTTTCAGTTCACTTAGTGGTTTTATTAGGTCCCAAACCACCTGGCTCCTACTTTACCTCCCCGACCTGAAGCCCTAAGGACATCAGGTGCAAGCCTCTCATTATCGTTCCTCTGACACATGAAGCTTTGCCTTAGGACCCGTTATTTTTGCCAGGAGGGTTCTCTCCCCCCATACCTAAGCCAGCTCAAAAGTTATTGCCTGGGTAAATTCTCCCTAACCACCTGGTCTCAGGAGAAATAACAATAACCTCAGATACGCAGATGCAGATCTGTCATAGGCACCCTTATGGCAGAAAACGAAGCGGAATTAAAGAGCCTTTTGATGAAGGTAAAAGAGGAGAGAGAAAGAGCAGGCTTAAAACAACATTCAGAAAACAAAGATCATGGCATTTGGTCCCATCACTTCATGGCAAATAGATGGGGAAATAATGGAAACAATGACAGACTTTATATTCTTGGGCTCCAAAATCACTGTAGATTTCAGCCATGAAATTAAAAGACACTTGTTCCTTGGAAGTAAAGCTATGACTAACCTAGAGAACATATTAAAAACCAGAGATATTACTATGCCTACAAAGGTCCATCTAGTCAAAGCTATGGTTTTTCCAGCAGTCATGTATGGATGTGAGAGCTGGACTATAAAGAAGGCTGAGTGCCAAAGAATTGATGCCTTCGAACTGTGGTGCTGGAGAAGACTCTCGAGAATCCCTTGGACTGCAAGGAGATCAAACCAGTCAATCGTAAAGGAAATCAACCCTGAGTATTCACTGGAAGGACTGATGCTGAAGCTGAAGCTCTAATACTTTGGCCACCTGATGCAAAGAGCCAACTCACTGGAAAAGACTGATGTTGGAAAAGATTGAAGGCAGGAGGAGAAAGAGATGACAGAGGATGAGATGTTTGGAGGGCACCACCGACTCCATGGACACAGGTTTGCGCGAGCTCTGGGAGGTGCTGCAGCAGTCCATGGAGTTGCAAAGAGTCAGATACAACTCAGTGCCTGAGCCACAGCCACCTGGTCCTCTCTGCGCCTCTCATGAGTGCATGGGAGCTGAGTTGCTTTAGTCTCCACTCTTTTCAACCCTATGGACTGTAGCCTGCTAGGCTCCCTTGTTCATGGGATGCTCCAGGCAAGAATACTGAAATGGGTTGCCATGCCCTCCTCCAGGGGATCCTGCCCCAGGGATGGAACGCAGGTGAGTTCTTTACCACTACTGCCACCTGGGAAGCCCTGGGTCTCTGTCATATCACCCTGTTTCACAGAACTATTTGTCTATTTGTTTCTTCCCCTAACTTGCCAACAAGTTCCATAATTACTGGAGTCACGACGTTTTACTCACCACCCCCTTCCCAGCAACTAGGACACACAGTCGGGACTTAAAGATACTGATTGGTTTGACCCAGTAAAACTGTGGACTCTGGCAAAAAAAACAGAAACAATTACAACAACCTCTCCCTGAAATATCTGAGTCCAGAGTCAAAGAAGAATGATGGTGTGTGCAAATACACTGAAGGGAGAAGGTATGAGGCATACTCATCACAGAATGTCCTGGAATACGGCCGGGCACCCTTAAGCAAATCACAGTATCACTGCACCCCATTTTCCTCTTCTTAACAAAATGACTATTCAACCTCTGCTGCTGCTGCTGCTGCTGGTAAGTCGCTTCAGTCGTGTCTGACTCTGTGCGACCCCATAGACAGCAGCCCACCACGTTCTGCCGTCCCTGGGACTCTCCAGGCAAGAACACTGGAGTGGGTTGCCATTTCCTTCTCCAATGCATGAAAGTGAAAAGTGAAAGTGAAGTCGCTCTAGCCAGCCTAAATTCCACGGTGCGTTAACATTTGCATTAACCTTGGGAGAGTGATGAAGCCCTGTGTCACTCTGATGATCTGGTGATAATGAAGGTGGGAAGAGAGAAGGAAAAGAGGAAACCAAACGCCTTGAGGACAACTGAGTTTAAAGAGGCTCTGCCTCCCTTTCAGAAACATGAAAGGAAGTGTTACTCCTGAGTCATGTGTGACTCTCTGCAACCCCATGGGCTGTAACCCTCCAGGCTCCATGGGATTCTCCAAGCAAGAATACTGGAGTGGGTAGCCATTCCCTTCTCCAGAGAATCTTCCCAACCCAGGGACTGAACCTGGGTCTCCCACCCTGCAGGCAGACTCTTTATTCTCTGAGTCACCAGGGGAGCCCCTTGGAATATGCGTAGGTGTTCAACTTCTTGGCATCTCAGTTCTCTCCTTTGTGTAAGAGGGTCAACAATCCGTTGCACACTTTCAGGGTTACTGTTGTGACCAAAAAACACACTACATGTGAAGACAGACCACAGGGATAGAAAACCCATGGTCAGACAAAGTCTCATACTAATTAGAAAATACCGATAATAGTAATAAGTTATGTTTTCAATTAGCCAGAAGAATCATAAGAAAAAAATTACTTTGGCAAAGGCCAGATTTTTGAGTAAACTTGGGCAAAAGTGGGGATTGGGACCATGTACTTTTAACTTCTCTTTATCGTCTGTTATTCCCTCACGATTAATCCTCTGGAAAAGAGTTTACTGAGAAGGTCGATGTGACGAGAATGATGGGAGGAAAGGCAGTGGAGAAGCCAAGGGGAAGAGCTAAGGTCTGAATGGCAGGAGGGCAGTTAAGAAATCCCAGCTTCCCAGGGACCTCCCTTGGGGTTCAGTGGTTAAGATTCCAGCGCTTTCACGGCAAGGGGCATGGGTCTGATCCCTGGTCGGGGAACTAGATTCTATATACTGCGAGGCATGGCCAAAAACATTTTAAAAATATTTTTAAGTTAAAAAAAAAAATCCTGCATATGTATACCTGTGGCTGATTCATGTTGATGTTTGGCAGAAATCAACAATATTCTGTAAAGCACTTATCCTTCAATTAAAAAAAAAAAATCCTGGCTTCCTTTAGAGGCTGGGCAGGTTACTTAAGTGACTGTAAAACCCTCTGTACAATGATGCCACTGCTCCTGAAAATAAGTCAGCAATGTCCCTAGAGCTGAAATCCCTACAGCAGAGCGGAATCAGAGAAGGCATATTACATGTCAGAGGAAGAATTACTGACACCTGGGTTTGAGGGGAAAAGAGGAAATGGGATGCCTGTGGTTATCTGACCCTTTCTCCACACCAAGGTTTCTTCTTGCAGCCTCAGAAGGGAGGCCAAAAGCAACCAAACACCCTGTAGTTGTTTTAGCTACAAGCACCGTCAGGCATTCGGAGCAACCACCCCTTTGAAATAAGCTGGTTAACGGAGGGCTCAGAACTGGGAATACATGGTGGAAGATGGCCAGGGAGGGCGCTGGTCCCTCGGAGCAGCCCACAGCACTGTTCACCTCTGCCCGTCCACCTCTAGCTCTCGTGTGACTTTGCATTGTTCCTCCTTCTCTTGGATCACTGTCTTATTTGCCTAACCCAAAACCTGGACCTTTTCCCTAATATACCCAGACTTGTGGCACAAACTCACCGAAAGAAAGGCAATGCACAGTGTGCTTTTAATAGTGAACCTCTTAAGTACGCCATTTATTTATCTCAGCTGATCATTAATTGTGGGCTTCCCAGGTGGCTCAGTGGTGAAGAACCCGCCTGCGGATACAGGAGACGTAGGAGATGCGTGTTTGATCCTTGGGTTGGGAAAATCTCTAGGAAGAGGAAATGGCAAACCACTCCAGTATTCTTGTCTGTAAAATCCCATGGACAGAGGAGCCTGGCGGATTACAGTCCATGGGGTTGCAAAGAGTCAGACACGACTGAGGACACACGCATCATTAACTGTATCAGAGACAACCTGAATGACTATGATTGCCCCCTCCCAAACCTCCTTCACTTTATCACCTGTCATCAGATATATGAGGATGAAGGGAGGGAGGGAAACTCTATCCACCATTTTTCTGTTTTGTTTATAAACTGTCTAAGAACTTTCCCAAGAATCACATGTTGGATCTTATTACTGTAATCTTTAAATCAAGCTAAATAATTAAAGCCTAGGGTGAGAACAGAGAAGAAATCAGAATTGTTGGGGACTTCCTTCATGATCTAGCAGTTAAGACTCTGCTAGCTTCCACTTCCCTGGTGGCTCGATTGGTAAAGAATCCGCCTACAATGCAGGAGATCTGGGTTTGATCCCTGGGTTGGGAAGATTCCCTGGAGCAGGGCATAGCAACCCAGGCCAGAATTCTTGCTTAGAGAATCCCCATGGACAGAGGAGCCTGGAAGGCTGCAGTCCATGGGGTCATAAGGACTAAGTGACTAAGCACAGCACAGCACAGCTTCCACTTCAGGGGGCACAGGTTTGATCCCTGGTCAGGGAATTCAGATCCAACATGCCACACAATAAAGTTCAAAAAAAGAAAAGAAAAAGAAAGCAGAATCGACTGTGATCTTAGTCAACTAATTATCATTTAATTTTCTTTTTTTCTGGCTATATCATAAGGCATGTGGTATCTAGTTCCGTGACCAAGAATCGAACCCATGCTTTATGCATTGGAAGCTTGAAGTCTTAACCACTGGACCGCCAGGAACATGCCTACCAATTAATGTTTAAGAAAAAATATCTGACTAAAAGATGGCATTTTATGGAATTATGTTTTAAATTGGGATAATAACTTTCATTCCCCCCTCCCCGTGGCATTTTGTGTGAAGAAGTAACATAATGTAACCAAGTGCCTCAACTATTATTAAAAAAATACATTTCTCTTGATACTATAAACAAAAGGAGCACAAGGAAACAAAATGATGCTCTAGAAAACACAAAACCAAAGGGAAGTATGTGAAGATGTGAAGAAGGGTCAAGAATCCAATAGGGGCAAGAAAGAGAGAGAAGATGCAACAGACACTGCAAGTTTATTCCTTTTCCCCTGACAATCTGCACCTTTGCTTTCATTTCTTTCTTTTTTCGCTTTCTCCCCTTCCAGCATTATCTTTGTGCACAGGGATATCATTTTTCAGACTGAATGTCTCCTAGAATTTCAGTACTACAAACTGAGATGGCAGGGAGAAGGAAATATTTATTTTAAAAACAGACAATGAAATATACGAACCGATTCCTTTTAGACTCACCAAACGCTGGTGCACTAGAAATAGCAACTGGTTGCTGTTTCATGACAGGGGGAAGTGCAGAGGGGAGCTGATATCCTTGGAGCTTCAGCTTGATGAGTTTCATAGCAATGGAAAACTCCACTTGATCCATCCTTCCATCATTATTCATATCAGCGAGCGCCCTGCAGAACAACAGCATGGGCTCAGAATGACTGTGACCTTAAAAGAACCTTTCCCAAACCACCAGTCCCACCCACACAAAAACTAAAGAGTCAGCTCCCTTAGTCCCAGGGAAAACAAAACAAAACTTGTTTACCAAGCTGTAGGGAAAAACTGAATAGGTTTTACATAACTACGAATTATGTTTTACTGTGTTAGTCTTCACTTATATGCATGCATTATTTATATGATACACAAGGTAATTTTCAGTCTGAATGTCAGGACATATACTATGGACACCAAATGGAGCTTGTTTTTGGAGCAATGAAAATGTTCTCAAATGGATAGTGGTGATGGTTACAAAACTCTGAATAGACTAAAAAACACTCAACTGTACATTTTAAAACTGAATTTTGTTAAGCTATTATGGGGGAAACAAAGGTATTTGGAAACAAGAGTTTATTTCTAGATTCTTGATTAGATTGCATCAACTCATCTGTGGGGCTCTACAAACCTCACCACGGGGATGTGACATGCTATGCTCTACTATAATGTAATACTGGCAATACTTTTAAAGCTGTGAAAATTAATTAAATGAGCTTACAAACACACTATCTGAAAGTGGTGTTCAAACATAAATGGTCAAGCACAACTTTCAATAAGCTGTTTATAAAGTATTTTTCTCAACGAAGAGTAACCAAACAGAAGAACAGAGTCTGGACTTGCAACAGGAAACTACATTTTGGCAAACTGAAACTGCATGTGACTTAACCTCTTCTGCACAAAAAACGGTCCTTCGGATTTCATTTGTTGAAGTCTAGATATCAAAGGCCTAAAGATTTATTTTTTAAAACCTGTCTTAACAAAATTTTTATTTGAAACTTCAAATGTTAAGACCAGTTACTCCAATTAAAATACTTAATCCTTAGCCATCTTTTAAATGAGCCACAGACTGTGTCCACAAAAGAAAATAACGTTACGTAGAAAATAACCCTACATGGCTGGAGTTAATGCAAAGTAGTAAAACATGAGGCACAGAGAAAAGTCTCATAAAAAGATTACAAACCTTTAAAAATGTTAAAAATTCTAAAAGTCAACACTATCTCTCGGGAAAATTTGTAAAGCTCATAAAATCATAAAGGAAACACTACAGCCACACGAACCATCCTCCTGCCTCAGATAGGAGCTCCCCTGCCAGCAATACACCATGGAACCCGAATTTCTCTCACTGCTAGCTTCAGCATCGCTTGCCATGTTTCTTGAGCATTTGGACTCATGCGTCTATGAATTGCTCATTCACACCCTTTGCCAAGTTTTCTGATGGACTGCACGTCTTTTCCTTGTCAGTTTAAAAGAGCTCATTGTATGTTACATATCAACTGTTTATCTGTCAGTTGCTGAAAGAATTTTTTAAACTTGATCCATTTTGTGTAATTCTTCAGCATACAGAAATTCTACATTTTTATACATGTAAAATATTTCTTTGATCACATAGCTTTCTTTTCTGAGACTGCACTACTTTATTACATTTCAACCTTTAAACTGACTGTAATTGCATATATGTGTGGTATGTTACCCCAGGGTTCAATCAGACTTCCATCAGATAGATGGATACTTAACTTTCCCAGCAATGTTTAGGAACCAATCCATTCTTTTCTTGCTGAAGCAGAAAAATATTTTTGTGGTTTATTAAATGTTTATATGAAATGAGATCTGTTTCTGGATTACCTACTCTGAATAATTTCCAGGTCAACGTGACAATAATCTGATTGCACTGACTCCAGTATCTGGCAAGGCTTATTTAAAAAAAGCCTTGTTGTGTTGATGTTTGGCAGAAACCAACACAAACCTTTCAATTAAAAAAATAAATAAATAAAAAACTTGTTGGATGAACCTAGAGATTGTCATACTGAGTGAAGTCAGAGAAAGACAAATACCACATGACATTGTTTATATGTGGAATCTTAAAAAAAAAAAACCAACAACAAGAGTAAAATGAACTTATCTACAAACCAGAAACAGAGTTACAGATGTAGAAACAAACTTATGGTTACCAGGGGGTAAGGCAGGGAGATATAAATTGGAAGACTGGGGTTGACATATACACACTAATATATATAAAACAGATAACTAATAAGGACCTACAGTATAGCACAGGGAGTTCTACACAATACCTTGTAATGGCCTACATGGGAAAAGAATCTAGAACAGAGTAGATATATGTGTATGTATAACTGATTCACTTCACTATACAGCAGAAACTAACACAACATTGTAAATCCCAATAAAATGGCTATTCAGACATTTCTTTTTCCCTATGAACTTTATCTATTCTACAAACAACTTTCTTGAAATCCAAGATGAAATGCATTAGATATATTAATTTTTATAGAACTGACATATTTATGATAGTTTGTCCAAAGAAAACAGTACATTCAGTTCTCCTAATGTTAAAAAGATTACATCACTTTCTCCATATAAGTAATTACTATTCTCGTTAAATGGGGTCTTAGGAATTTTATCATTTCTGTCACTCAAACAGAACGGGTTCCTCATTTCCATATTTAGACGCTTATGTCAAGCACAGAGAACAATTTTGCTTTTAATAATCATTTCTGCTGGCTGATCAATCTTACCAAACTTCTGTGAAACTTACACAATCACCTAAACAGCAAAAGAGTTAGCTTTCGTTTCCTATAGCTATACCCTTCCTCTTTCACTGTTCTTACTATCTCCATCACATTACTGAGTGGGCATTCCAGGGTAGTTCTGAGTTTAAGTTAAATGGCTGTAGTGTTTCACTGTTTAGTGTAATATTTGGTACTGATTTTTAGAACGTAATCTGACATATTTAAGCAGTTCCCTTTTTCTACTAGAAATGCTTGCTATACATTTTATCAAATGTTTAATCAGCATCTGATGACCTGATCACACACATCTTCTTTTTCCTTTTATCTGCTGATATAATATGGATTTCCCTGGTGGTTCAGACAATAAAGAATCAGACTGCAATTCAGGAGACCTGGGTTCAATCCTTGGATCAGGAAGATCTCCTGGAGAAGGGAATGGCTACCCACTTCAGTATTCTTGCCTGGAGAATTCCATGGACAGAGGAACCTGGCAGGGTACAGTCCACGGAATCAAAAAGAGTTGGACGGACACAACTGAGCAAAATAATGTTGAGGGAATTCCTTGACCTTGAACTAATCCTGGCATAAACTCAAGTTGGTCATAGTTTTTGTACATTGTAGAATTCCATTTGCTAAGATTTTGTTTTCATTTTTCTGTGTCTATGATCATAACTGAGATTAGTTTCTGGTTGCTTTATTTTTAGTCTGTTTTTCAGGTTTCATAAAGTTGAATCAATAAAATGAAATGGTGAGCTTTCTTTTACCAATTTTTCCTTTTTGGGGGACACTGTGCAGCATGTGGGATCACAGTTCCCTGACCAGGGATCGAACCTGTTGCCCCACCCCACAGTACAAGCGTGGAGTCTTAACCCCTAGACGGCCACAGAAGTCCCTCAAATATTTTTTAAAAGACATTCAAGTATTTCAAATGGTTTTCAAGGATATAATAAAGGTTCCCAATGATCAATACTGACATGCATACTTTACAAAAAAAAAAAACCCGGCAGATAGATTCCTACTTTCTATTCCCCACACTACTGCTCCCAAAACACATTTTCTAGAGAGAAACAAAAATATCTAGTGTGGGATAATGAGTGGGTTAGGGGAAAAAGACTTTCTAGTAATGACATAATTAGCAAAAGCCTCAATGGGAGAGGAGAGGAAACACGTAATGCTCAGGTTCTAAACATTCACTAAAATCCTAAAACATTTCTAACAATTTTGTGTGAATTTTTTAAAAAACTTCTGCTCGACTAACATAACATAGCTGTTGGGATTCCTTGGTAGTAAACATTCAAAGGTCTTTTTAGAATTATAACAGTTACTCCTACAAAGCTCAACTCTCTCCAATCCCTCCTAAGACACTGGAAAAGAGTCAGAATTCTATTTCTCAAATTTTCTCTGCAAAAAATGATTTCAGCTCTGCTATCCACTTCATCTCCTGTGTGTATGTGTATGCGCAATCACTTAGTCTGACTCTTTGCGACCCCATGGACTGTAGCCCGCCAGACTCCTCTGTCCATGGAATTCTGCAGGCAAGTGCTGGAGTGGGTTGCCATGCCCTCCTCCAGGGGACCTTCCTGTACCAGGGACTGAACCCCTATCTCTTGCACTGGCAGGTGGATTCTTTCCCACTGAGCCACCTGGGAAGCCCGCTTTACATATGTATAGTTATTTCTCAGTTTACTCAGTTCTAATAATCACCCCAGAAAACTAACTAAAAGTCTGAGAATCCTGAAATTAAATTCACACAACTTCCAACGTTAAAAAAAGTCTGATAAAAATATTTTTAATAAAAAGTAAGTGAAACAATATTTATGACTCTTGAATACAAACTGATCTTAAACTCGATGTTTAGTCTGATATTAAAATCTATATATAACAACAGGCATGGTGGAGATGAGAAAAGGTCCACAAGTATACTGAATATTAAGGGTAAGTTTTTTGTTCGATTTGTACAAATAAACCACACATTCCTCTTATATCCTATGGGAAAAAGTGCTTCAACTCCAAGCATAGGAAAATCTGGCAACACCTGCAGAACTACATATAGATTTACTCTTTGATGCAGCAACTCAATCCTATGAATTTACCCTGAAGGTACACCTCCAACAATACAAAAACACATGCTTTAGCTCATTCTTTCTGCATTATTTGTAACTGTAAAATATTAGAAATAACCCAAATGCAGAAAACATAGGAAGCCGGTTGAATAAACTATGGTATACCATTCACAATAAGTATTACCTAACTGGAAAAAGAAAATAAAGATCTCTATGCAATGATATGAGTGATTCTAGGATATGCTGTTAAGTGAGAAAAGGAAAGAACAAAAGAACATTTATAGGAGGTTGCTTTCAAAGTAGAAGGAAGAGGAAATAATTTAAATTCACATACATATTAGAGACACGTTTTTTTCCCACAGAAATAAACAACAAAAGGATAATAAGCTTTTGGAACCTTGCTAAGAATTGATGCCTTTGAACTGTGGTGTTGGAGAAGACTCTTGAAAGTCCCTTGGACTGCAAGGAGATCCAACCAGTCCATTCTGAAGGAGATCAGCCCTGGGATTTCTTTGGAAGGAATGATGCTAAAGCTGAAACTCCAGTACTTTGGCCATCTCATGCGAAGAGTTGACTCATTGGAAAAGACTCTGATGGTGGGAGGGATTGGGGGCAGGAGGAGAAGGGGACGACAGAGGATGAGATGGCTGGATGGCATCACGGACTCGATGGACGTGAGTCTGGGTGAACTCCGGGAGTTGGTGATGGACAGGGAGGCCTGGTGTGCTGCGATTCATGGGGTCGCAAAGAGTCGGACACGACTGAGCAACTGAACTGAACTGAACTGAACTGAACTGAATGTGTTACATATTCAAAAAATAAAATTAAGTCCACAAAGATGAGAGCAGATCCCTGAACTGAATAAAAACTAAACCAAATAAAACTGGGGTAGGGGATGGGGGTGGATAAAGGAGATTGGGACTGACATATACATACTACCATATATAAAACAGATAACTAATAAGGACCTGCTGAATAGCACAGAGAACTCTACTCCATACTCTGTAATGACCTATATGGGAATTGAATCTTAAAAAAAGAGAGGATGTATGTTTATACATTAACTGATTCACTTTGCTGTATAGCAGAAACTAACACAACACTGTAAATCAACTATATTTCAATAAAAATTAATTAAAAACAAAACAACAACAATAACAAAGAAAAACACAAATAAACCTAGTAGTATTTTGAATGAGTACATGTCCACATAGGAAAAAAACATTCAAGTAACTTCTGAACACAGCACTTGGTACATCCTCAGTCTGTAAACCAAAGAACTATGAGGTAACCTTGAACGCCACTGAATGGGTTTGGGGTTTGCGGTGGACAGGCGTGTAGCCCTTCTGAAACTTACCTTGTCTGTATCACACGATTCAGGGGAAAGAAGGACCTGTCTCCACTCCATCTCATTCACTGCATCAGACAGTTCCTTTAGGAGGCCGAGGCCACCTCACCCACAAAGGCCCATCGCAGGCTGCTCACCTCCCCCGTCCAGATTAATCTGGTCCAGTCACTCACCATCTCTTTGTTTATTCACCCAACAACAAAAAAAATTTTTGGCTTTGCAGCACAGCTTGTGGGATCTTAGTTCCCCAACTAGGGACTGAACTCAGGTCACCTCAGTGAAAGTGCAGAGTCCTAACCACTAGACTGCCAGGGAATTTCCCAACAAATATTTTTTGAAAAGATCACTTACTAAGGTCTCCATTCAGGAAATGGGCTTAAAACTAAGGTAAAGACAGGCAAAGTTCCTGCCCTTGTTTCAGTGTAAGCAGACACTCCACAAGAAAACCAGTCAGATTACTCAACATATTGATAAGTGCTATTAAGAAATAAAGCAAGGGGACTTCGCTGGTGATCCGGTAGTTAGGACTTTGCCTTTCAAGATAGTGGGTGTGGATTCGATACCTGGTTGGGGACCTAAGATTCCACATACCTCGTGGCCAAAAAAAACCACCAAAACATAAAACTGAAGCAATATTGTAACAAATTCAATAAAGAGTGGTTCACATAAAAAAATCTTAAAAAAAAAAAAGAAAAGAAATAAAGCAAAGCAATGGGAAAGAGAAGATGTTGGCAGGAGCAGGTAGGGAGAGGGAAAAAATTTATTTTTTAGCCTTTAAAACTTTTTGTTTTGTATTGGAGTATAGCTGATTAAGAAACAATGCTGTGATAGTTTCAGGTAACCAGCAAAGGAACTCAGCCATGCATATACATGTATCCATTCTTCCCCAAACTCTCCTCCCATTCAGGCAGACACACCACATTGAGCAGGATTCTCTGTGCTATACAGTAGGTCCTTGCTGGTTACCCATTTTAAATGCAGCCCTGTGTACATGTCCATCCAAAACTGAGAGGAAAGTACTTTAGACAAGTGCTCAGGAAGCCCTTCTCAGGAAAGGTGACCCATGAATCGAAACCTGATGGATAATCAGCCAGATATGTAAGGATCTAGAAGAGCTGCAAGACAGGGAGAGGAAATGCCAAGTGCAATGACCCTGAGGCATTTAAAGAATATAAAGAAGGTCAGTGAAACCGGAGTGCAAAAAATTAAGAAGGAAATGGTACAAAATAAAAGAGGGAAACAGCCAAGAGCCCAGTTCACATGGGTTTTCTTGTTAATGAAGAGTTTTAAATGGATTTACCTTTTGGCGGGGGGCGGGATTTACTTTTTTGAAAGATTGTTGGGTTGCTGCTTGGAGAATGGAATCTAAAGGGACAAGTGTGAAAGAGAGACTCCAGTCAGGATGGTCAGATCGTGGGCACAGTTATTCGGCCCACTGTGACAAATCAGGATGGTAGCAAAGGAGACAGAAAGTCAGGGGCCAGATTGGGGATACAGTCTATAACGGAGTCAAAAGTATACGCTGATAGACTGGTTGTGCAGGGTAACGAAAGGAGAGCAATCAGGCATGGCTCCCACCAGCTGGAGAGATGCTCACGAACATGAACTGAGATGGTGAAGACTCAGGAATGTTCTGGATGACGTCTGGGGGGGCCAGGGACTTTAGCAAACTGATCTTGCTGGGGGCTGAAGGCCCTCCTGACGTATGTTCAGAGGTTCCTAAGATGGTATCCTAAGGGGTGACTGCCCTGATCCCTGCCCCTAATTTCTGCCTCTGGCTTCCTCCTCCTCTCTCGGGGCTGTTTCCAAGCAGTGCTCCCTCTCTTCCCCTCACTTCTCTCCTTAACAGCTTCTGTCCCCTCTTTCCATGGCCCCTACCGCCTCTGATTCCAAAGCCCTCATTCAACTTCTTTGTCTTCTCTCTACCTGTCTTCTATTCAAGGCTCTTGTCCATTGCCCTCTGCCTTGTTCCTTCCTGTCTCCACACCAGCCTAAGGTTGGAACGATGTTAAGCATTTAAGTTGCCAAAAGATAAGAGGATATTGGTGGCTTTCCTTTCAGCTCCTTAGTAGTAAGACAATTTCTAGGGAGAGGAATCATCTTTGGTTACTGTTATAATTTGGCTTTAAACACACTGACTTGACTCCATCCTCTGAGGGAGAATTTAGGATTTCCTGTATTCTTAATTAGAAACTGGACTGGACAGATACGTATCTCTAAAGTATTAGTTCCAAGCTCATAAATAAATTAACTGGAGTACAGTTTCTACATGAATTCTAAGAGATATTCCCCAGCAGTCCCCATCACTTCTACATTTCAACTGTGGTCTAGAGCAAAGAAAGAAAGGCACAAAGAGAAAGAGAAACTAGAAAAAGTTCCTAATTCTCAATACAAAAATGTTCTTCTTCCCCAGAGGAGTGGCACAGGGACCACCTAAAACTCTATAGACTCAAACCCACTCCTCTACCAAAAGGGGAAGGGGCTTCTTTTGAAGCCTTTGACCCCATCAGAAAAAACAAGTGAGAACACAAGATTAGTATCAAAGATAGGGAGGAAAACCTACTTCATCAGGTCAGCTGTTATTTATAAACTTAAAAACCAAAATATGAAGAGGTGAAGTACTCCTCAGGCTTACAAAGGGAATAAGCAACTGTACTGCATGTGCTCAGCCGCTCAGTCATGTCTGACTCTTGGCTACCCCAGGGACTGTAGCCCGCCAGGCTCCTCAGTCCATGGGATTCTCCAGGCAACAATACTGGAGTAGGTTGCCATTTCCTCCTCCAGGGTATCTTCACGACCCAGGGATCAAACCTGCATCTCCCGAGTCTCCTGTATTGGCGGGTGGATTCTTTACCCATTGAGCCATCTGGGAAGCCCTGAAGAAGCCAGTGCTAAAAGACAGATCTTCCTCACATTCTGCATCACACCATTCCAGCATCTTAGCAGGACATCTGTGCCTCATAAAATTTACAATGACCTTTCAAAGCTATTTCTTTTGGGAAGATACTTGGAGGTGTGTTTTTTTTGATTTGGGGGTTTTTGTTTGGCTAGGAGCGGGTCTCAGTTGTAGCATGTGGGCTCCAGTTCCCCAGCCAGGGATCAAACCCCAGCCCCCTGCATTGACAATGTGGAATCTTAGCCAGTGGACCACCAGGGAAGTCCCAATAGGTGTGTAAGTGTGTTTTGTTTTGTTTCTTCCCCCTAGTAGTAATTCTCGATGAAACTAAAATATGCCATCACAAATTTAACAAAATGTCAGAAAAGAAAGATAAAAAACATTCTGGATTTAACCTAAGTCTGCCAACTCATTATCTTCACTGTTAATACAATTTTTCACAATGAAAAGAAAAAGTTGGCAAAAATTACTTTAGTGTACTCTGGTAAACAAAACAGAAACAAACAAACAAAAAAGCAGTTTTGTTCTTTTTTTATTTTTGGCTTGTGACATCTTAGTTCCCTGACCAGGAATCAAACCCAGGCCCCCAGCAGTGGAAGTGCAGAGATGTAAGCTCTGGACTGCCAGGGAATTCCCCTGTGCCCCACCCCAGCTCCTCCACCAAAGAAAAAAAAGTTTGGAAAATTAACTGTCTTAATTGAAAGAAGTGAAATTTATTAAATAATACTTTGTTTTTCTCCATTACACTTATTAACATGTGACACTTTTTATGCTGTTATTGACCATCTCCTTCCACTGCATTACAATCTCTATGAAAGCACAAATTGTGTCAGTTTTGTTCACAGCTATGTTCCCAGCACCTACAACAGTCATTGGTCCACAGGAGACATCTGACAGATATTTTTCCACTGCTGAGTGAACAAATGTTAAGTGAGATCTCCTTGCAGTAATTCATCACAAGACTGCTTCTTGAATGAACCTTCACAGATTGTAAATACAGTATAGGAGCAGAATTCAGTGAAAGAAATTAATCTGGAAAAAGAAGAGTCTAGTGAGTGACCTTGGTTGATTGCATGAAACACAATCACCAGAACACAAAGCAGAAGTTTAACACAGACGTCACAAGTCTTTCCCATTTAGACTTAGGCACTTAACAGGGCTGCCAGTGCAGTCTCCTGCCTGCCAGTGCAGGAGATTTAAGAGATGCAGGTTCGATCCCTGGGTTGGGAAGCTCCCCTGGAGGGGGGCATGACAATCCACTCCAGTATTCTTACCTGGAGCATCCCATGGACAGAGGAGCCTGGTGGGCTACAGTTCACAGGGTCGCAAAGAGTCAGACACGACTGAAGTGACTGAGCACACTTAACCAACATGTCAGTGACACTGCTCAGAGATACATGAGTGTTCTGTCTACCTCTCTTTGTGTGTTTTTCTCTCTACTTGTTACTTGATTTCAAAAACCTTGTTTGATTTTTCTGCTTCAAATAGATCAGAACTTAGTACAAGAAGGGTATAATAGTTAAAAGGGACAGTCTGGCAGCCAATATGCTGAGAACCAGGAAAAAGAAAACAAAGCAGACACCAAAAAAAAGCACAGGAATCTGGGTATCATTTAATTTCAATTCAAATATATCCACTCACAAATAATACATAAATTCCCATCTAAGTTTTGTTATGTCAGAGCACAGTAAATCATTTTCATACTGATGACACTTATAATCGGGCCTATGTACTGTAGACTCCACTTAAAGGCCATAAGGAACTACGTCAACTTTATTAATTTCCATAAAATTAAAAATATTTTAAAGTTAATGAACTAAGGGGACAAGCAACTGGTTGGATAATTCAGTCAACGTGGACACCCAGTCCCTGATGATGACAGCAGGCACCTTCCTGAAGTTTTGTTTTGAGGCCCTGTAATGCGCCAGGGCCCACACTAAGGTCTTTGTATACAGTGTCTCTGCTAAACCACTCAATACTCCTATAAATAAATATGCATCTTCCCATTTTCTAGATTTGAAAACTGAGGCTGACAGGGAGAGAATAAATACATGTTCCAAACCATAAAGATAGATAGTTGTACAGATGACGCAAACTACATAGCATGTGTTCTTTGCACTACAGCAAGCTGTCTCCACAACACTAAGAAACCCAGGGAAATGAAGAATCTACTGTAAGAACCATCCATTGCAGGAAAGCATGGCCTCTTCGCCAAAGAATTCACCACAGCTTCCCAAAGTCATAGACCTAGTACCCAAAACTATATTGGCCACTCTTTCATTCACTCTCTTTCCAATGGTTTCAAAAGACTGAGTACTTATTTGTGCCAGTTAATCAAGGGATTCACCAATATTTATTATGTGCTCACCTTGTACAACATTGTAATAAATACTGGTTTTTTCACTCTTTCATTGGTTATTTCCCTATTGAGCCTCAAATATTTTCTTTGCCTTTTATTCAATGAAAGATACAATACCATCACATTATAAACCAAGAAATGTGGGACACTCATTTGAGTATGGGTGATGTGAATGAAGCCAAAACAATTGGTGAGAAAACATTAAAATGCAGATTTCTCAACTGGGAAGTCAAATTTACAACAATGTTATCTTGCAAATGTCACCACTTTTTCAAGTTCCATATCAAAAAGATAATTTTCAGAAGTATTTCTCTGGTGGAAGCATATTTCAGACTAGAGATACATGTTTTCCTTCAATAATTTAAGAAATTAAGATTAGATATTACTGAACTATTTTTTTTTACAACCTTCTGTAAAAGCTCCAACTTACCATATCTGTGCTAAAACAGGCTGAGGTAACCCAGATTGAAAAAAAAAGTTTCTAGCTTGATCACCTGTAAATTAAATGGATAAAGTTTTAGAAGAAAATAGTGGATGACAGAAAACTCCTATGTCAAAATTACAAAAATGAAAGAGGCTAATAATCTAGTTAGTATGAAACTTAATACATTTTAAAAGCCAAATGATAAGTTTATAAGTAACAATAAAATGAATATATCAGCATGGACTTTAGAATGTAACACTTAAAAAAAAAAATGTGTACCATTATGTAAGGGTAGACTGTCTATGTTAATAAATCTGCTAGTAATTAAAATGGTAACAGCTACATATTATGACAAAGTGTACCTATAGGAATCCCCAAGAAACTGATGACCCATACTTCTACTTTACAAAAGGGTTCTTTGTTATTACCATTTACCTACACTTCAAATTATTGGTACTGCTAACATATTTATGGAGAATGAGTAACAGTGACCAAAAGAATGACATCAATGACTAAGAATTAATAAGTTAAAGAGAACTGAGACAAACATACACAAAAACAAGTCTCCAGGAAATCTAGATTTCATTTTCTCTAAAGCTAATTCCTGAAAAGTAATCAAACAGGAAAGAAACTAGAAAAGGCAAAGTACAAAGGAAGCTTTAAGGACACAGTAATAAACAAAATGTTTTTAAATGTTCATATCTCTTAATTTACTCAAGTTTCTCAAGCCACGGTCAACGTCAGAATTAAGGAAGTGTTTTTACTCAAGGACCACAGTCCAATGCTACAATTACTTAAAGAATGTGATCCATTAATTTCACCAATTCCCTCCAGTGATATAGCTAAAACAGTGACTTGGCATCCATTAAAAACTGCAGAAAGGCTTGAGTGCATCGGAGGAAAAGTAACTGTGAAAATACAGAATCCAGGCTAAGTCAAATAAGTAAAGTACATCTTTGGTCATGGGTGCCGACCTTCACTCTGCATAATAGACTTTCCACAGATATATGCACTACGGTAAGTAAAAATACTGACTCCAATTACCAGTAATAAATCCAGATATTGGCTTTAAACTATGGAACTGTTGATCATGCTTTGCTCTTTCCTCTACAGTTATGGCCCAAATATCCAGGCTGCCTACAAGCCAAAGAAAAGACAAAGGAATTATTCAACGAAAAAAGAAAAACAACGTGCTCACACACAGTTTCCACAACACTTATATGGTCAGTATATTATAAACCATTTGATAAATTACCATCTGTTTGTCCTTGGAAGTTGAGTAGACACATACACAGTACTATGTATATAACAGATAATAATAAGAACTATACAGCATTGGAAACTCTACTCGGTACTCTCTAATGTCCTAAATGGGAAAAGAATCTAAAAAGAGTAGATGTAAGTCTATGTGTAATGGATTCACTTTGCTGTACAGCACCAAGCAACACAACACTGTAAATCAACTATACTGCAATAAGATAACTTTTTAAAGGAAAAAAAAAAAGAGAAAAGTAAGAGTAAAGCAAGCAAAAAAAAGACATTAACATACATTCTTTGTGAAAGTTATGGGAAAATTGAGCTTCACTAAATTAGTATTCTAGTTGATTCCATGAAAATTTTTTTGGAGTGATAAAAATACTCAAATACTAGACTGCAGTAACTTTTATAGAATGTAGATTATAATTCACTGAAACTGATTTTAAAAATGGGAAATGAGCATCCTGGGAGAAAAAAAAAAAAAAAACCAATGACAAACCAGAGAAAACAGGGTTAAGTTCTTCAGTTTCAACTCTTGGACTGACCAGATGTCCCCTCATTTCTGAGACTGTCTTCACTTTAGGGCTCCACCAGGCTCTTCTGTCCATGGGATTCTCCAGGCAAGAATACTGGAGTGGGTAGCTATTCCCTTCCCCAGGGCATCTGCCCGACAGAGGGATCAAACCCATGTCTCCTGCACTGGAGGCAGATTCTTTACCATCTGAGCCACGAGGGGAGCCCACTTTGGTTACGAGGTCTCCTCACATGAATTCACCAAAATAACTCTTGATTACATTAAGAAAAAGGCTTTCAGAAGTTCAGATGTCTTCCCAAATGGTGGGAACAGACAATACGTGACGGGGCAGGTCTGATGACAGTGATGGTCAGCGCAGCAATTCATTCCGTCACTGGAAATGTCCTTGCTGAAAGCCTTGTATGTGCCAGACACCGCGACAGACGTCAGGGAAAAGAGGGCGACCCAGGCAGACCAGATCCCTCACAGGTCCTACAGTCCTCAACGTCTGGGGCCCTGTCAAAATTCGTCGAGTAAAAGCAAACCCCAACAAACAAACAAACAAAACAAAAATGTGCTCAGTGATTAAGAAGGGGAACAAAGACAAAACACAAAATAAAATAGTAACATGAATGGTTTTGAAAAGATTGCAGATTTCTGCACTAAGAATCCCACAGAGACTTTCCTGATGTGATCACAGGAACGAGGCTTTGCGCTGCCTTGCTCTCTTCATGGTGATCAGGGGTGACAGTTACCAAGAGATACTTTGGCAACTGTATCTCTTTAAAACAAAACAAAACACGGCCAGTAAGGGAAACCAACATTTAATACTTTCCTAATAATCTTAGGGAAGATTACCTGAAAAGAAAATTTTGTGCAGATTGATGTTTCAAATAGATAAACTAAAGCAAAACAAAAATTGCATGCTTCAAATCCAGTCTTCCAAACAAAGTACAGAATATAAAATGACCCAGTCACCTGAACAAATAAATTGCAGAAAACAACAAAACAAAACAGAGATGGGGGAGGGGGGTTGTTCACTAACAAAGCAACTATAGAGACACACGAACTAATTCACTGTGTCTTGTTCAGATCCTGAGTCGAACCAAACTGTAACAAAAAAAAATAATACCTAAGGAATATCAGGGAAATTTTTAACAGTGACTCGATAGTTGAGGACATTAAGGAATTACTATAAATTTCATTGGAGTGGTAACAGTATCATAGTTATATCTTTAAAAGTGTTACCTTTTAGAAATGTCCACTAAAATATCTGTGGATGAAATGAACTGATATATATGCGAGGTGCTCAAAAGAATCCAGGTGAATCAATATTGACCATAAGTTGATTGATAATCACTGAAACTATGTGATGAGTTGATTATACTATTCCCTCTACTTATGTGAATATTTGAAATCTGCCATAATACTAAGTTTTTAAAACTACAGTTCCAAAGTACATTAAAAAAAAAAGAAAAGAAAAAATCTTTGAAAACTTACCACCAAAAGGTGTGGGAAACTGAGCCATGGTTCTGTTACTTTCACCTTGCTAACCGACGCCTGTAATTGAAATGCAACATTTAAGTTCATGAAAACTTCACTTCTAGGAACTTACAAACACACTACCAGGCTGTCTTTAATGACCTGAAGACTGACACTAGAGCTAGGAGATAACACTGCAAATGAAGGTTACAACTAAGGGTTCATTCATCCATTCCTTCTCTGTACAGCTTCTTAGTCCCGGGTGCAGTGATGGGCACTAAGGAATGTGGATGGAAGCCTCTAGGGCAACAAGAAACTCTCAGTCTGGTGAGTGATCCTGCACTATTATCCCACTCACTGCATTGTTGAATTTGTTACTTTTTAAATCTATCTTTTTCCTAACCACCACATATACCAGTGCACCTGCTTGAAGGTCACAACTGCTCCTTTTCATGGAGCACGAGTCCATGCAGTGCACTGTCTTACCTTCTTCTTTTTTTTTTGGTGACTCTTTGCGACCTCATGAACTGTTATCATCAGCAACAAATGCTGGCAGTCGTTTTTCCTGAAGCAGCAGACCCACTTCATTTTTGAGAACACACACACACAGGATGTTCTCAGTCCTGTCTGACTCTTTGCGACCTCATGGACTTTAGCCCACCAGGCTCCTCTGTGGAATATTCCAGTCAAGAATACTGGAGTGGCTTGCCATTTCCTCCTCCAGGGGATATTCCCGACCCAGGGATCAAACCCGTATCTCCTGCGTCTCCTACGCTGGCAGGCAGATTCTTTATCACTGAGTTACCTGGGAAGCCCAAGTACATGCTGTGAGGCAGGGGGGAAAAAAACTAAAATAAAAAAATCTGAATACAAACTATTAAAGAATTTCCATTTTGGGGACTTCCCTGATGGTACAGTGGATAGGAATCCACCTGCCAATGCAGGGGACACTGGTTAGATCTTGGTCTGGGAAGATTCCACATGCCTTGAAGCAAATAAGCCTGGGCAGAACTCCTGAGCCGGTGCCGAGAGCCTGCACTCTGAAACAAGAGAAGCCATTGCAACGAGAGGCCTGGGTACCACAGTGAACAGCAGCCCCGCTCACCTCAACGAGACAGCAGCCCTGCTCATTACAGCTAGAGAAAAGCCTGCGCAGCAATGAAGACCCGGCACAGTCATAAAGAAATAAAGAGAATTGAATGGAACATCTGAGAAGTAGTTAGCCTGGAAAACTAACCAGAGTGAAGCTGGGGGGTGGGGTGTACTGTCCCAAACAATAAAAGCACTGGTAGACAAAAAAAAGACCACAGAAGGGAAACTAGCGGGTTTGTTGTGTTAAAGTATTGAAGCAGACCACAAGGAAACTGAATGTGGGAAATAAGTAATAGAATTTTGCCAGATAAGCCCAAAAAGCTTTTATTTTTGTACAAAAAGTCAAGTGTAAGCATTTATCAAATGGAAGTTGAAAGTCTTATATTAAAAAAAAAAATCTAACAGTGAGGTTTAAAAACACAAAACAGGAGTGAGTGAAGGCAGAAGTTCAACACATACAGTGGGATTTCAACCCATACAACCAGTTCAGCTAAGGTGAGCTATCTGTAACAGGGGATATAGAGCTATCAATAATATAACCCCCCCAGCCAAAGACCGGTACAGTGAGCAGTGGGCAAGCAAGCAAAGCTTCATCTGCATTTACAGCCGCTCCCCTTCACTCACATGACTGCTTAAGATCCCAAATAGCTGTGGCCTGAGAGGTATGTATGAGACAACTCGAACTCTCCATATGTTTAGGATTGAAGTCAAGGCAGAATATCCTGAGACTGCCATAAAAGCACTGAAAAGCCTGCTTCCATTTCCAGTATCCTATCTTTGCGAAACATGAGATTACGGAGTAAACTGGACATAAGCAAGCACACTTTGGATGTCACTGTCTCCCATCATCCCCAGATGGGACCATCTAGTTGCAGGAAAACAAGCTCAGGGCTCCCACTGAGTCTGCATTATGGTGAGTGGGATAATTATTTCATTATATATCACAATGTAATAATAAAAGAAGTAAGAATTATCCTGAAACTGTATTTCCCTCTGTGGAAAAACTGTCTTCCATGAAACTGGTCCCTAGTGCCAAAAAGGTTGGGGACTGCTGATCTACAATGAAAATACACAGGAATGTAGGCATCTACATAAAGGAAACTAGAGATGGGTGTTCTTCTCCCTGAAGAATCAGGGATGCAGGGCCGTTGCCTCAGAACAAGTGCAGAAAGCTCACCAGCTGATGCAATACTTCTGGGGAAGATCTGTTCTTCATCAGAGAAGGCAGCACCATGCACATAAGTCTGTCTACCCAACTTTATTAACACTTAGCATTTCTATTTCCTATAGCCCTTTCTCTATAAATATATAATTGTTTCCTTCTTTTGCACACTTTACATTATAAAAAATACTTTCCCCAAGCTGGGCTTCCCTGGTAGCTCAGCTGGTAAAGAATCCTCTCCAATGCAGGAGACCCTGGTTCGATTCCTGTTGGGAAGTTCCATAAGAGAAGAGATAGGTTACCCACTCCAGTATCTTGGGATTCCCTGGGGGCTCAACTGGTGGGTTCAATCTGTGGGTTGGGAAGATCCCCTGGAGAAGGGAATGGCTACCCACTCCAATATTCTGGCCTGGAGAATTTCATTGCAAAGAGTCGGACATGACTAAGCGACTTTCACTTCCCCAAGTTATTAAAAACCTTTCATAAACACATTGTTGGACTTACTTATATCTTTTTAGAGTGAGGCAAACATTCCTATATTTACATATAAAAAATAGAAAAACACTCAAACTAAATATTGAGCAATCAAGAAACAGTAAATAGTAGTTTGAAAAGTTTGGCTAAATGTTAGGATTTTTAAAGCCAAAAGCTAAAACATGTTTGAGAAAAGTCTTTAACCTTTCTTCAATTCAGCTTCAGAAAGGGGAGCTAATCACAGAAAGCTACAAAATAAATATGATTCTGAATTTCAATATTTACATTAAAATTCAAATTTTAATGTATTTAAAGTAGAAGACACCTCTGTAAATTTATATTTATAAAAGTGATAGGTCATCCTTAAAACAGTATTAAAATGTCACTTTGCATAAAAGCTGTGTTAAAATACATTTGTTATTTGATTCAGTGTTTTGCTATCATAAAGGGAGATCACTCAAAAAATATTAAATGATTTCAAAAAATAAAATACAAAATATGTATAATTGGTCTCTAGCACACTAAAATAAAAAAAAAAAGACAAAAGTTAATTATGAGGAATAAAATTTCTAAACTCAATTATTGGCACAATTTAAAACCTTTAACTTTATATTAAATAAACTTTGCAAAACGTCTTTAAAAATAGGTGTGTCATATAATTCTTCCTAACTTCCTGGAGGTTTGAAAATTTTCTAACACATTATAAAATTAAAGGGGGGGGATAGGTAAATATAAAAATGAGTATGGGGATGAGTTAATTCAAACGTGTACTCATTCACAGAAAAAGAAATCCTCACAATTACACAATTCCAGTAATTAGCAGAATTCTAACAACCAAAACAGGACTTAGTCAAGGATTAGTGATTGAAAGACCAAAATGAGATTATGAGCACACAGTATCTATTTTTATACTTAATTAATGCCCACACTCTCACAACATCTTGGAATCAATCATCTTATATAAAGAAGCAAAATGGGTGAGAGAACTTGGGAGATAGGGGTTGTGCCTATACACTATTGAACTATGCATAAAATAGATAACTGATGAGAATGTACTGGATAGCACAGGGAACTCCACTTAATGCACTGTGTGAACCGAGTGGGAATGAAGGCCAAACGGGAGGGGATACATGTATGTGTATGGCTGATTCATTCCGTTGTACAGTAGAAACTAACAGGGGCGTCCCTCGTAGCTCAACTGGTAAAGAATCCACCTGCAATGCAGGAGACCTAGGTTCAATCCCTGGGTTCGGAAGATCCACTGGAGGAGGAAATGGCAACCCACTCCAGTATTCTTGCCTGGAGAATCCCATGAACAGAGGAGCCTGGTGGGTGGGGTTGCAAAGAGGAGCCTGGTCCATGGGGTCGCAAAGAGTCGGACACGACGAAGCATAGCACAGCAAAGAAACTAACAGAACATTGTAAAGCAACTACACTCCAATAAAAATTATTCTTTTTTTAAAGCAAGAAGGCAAAGTCCCAACAACTAGACAAGCAAAGCCTACAGAAGAGGCAGAGACTTGAACTAATGCTGTGAACACATCACTGACCTATGTTGGTTGCTAGATTCCTAAACAGAGAATACTTGGTCTCAATATTTAAAGATATAATCTTAATATAAGAGAAGGTATTTTATGTACAATGGAACATTTATAAGCACTATTCTTTTTGTTGTTATTTTTGTTGTTTGGCCACTAAGTGCAGTCCAAATTCTTTGAGACTCCATGGAGTGTAGCCCGCCAGGCTCCTCTGTCCATGAATTTTTCCAGGCAAGAATACTGGAGTGGGTTGTCATTCCCTCTTCCAGGGTACCTTCTCAAGTCAGGGATCACACTCTCATCTCCTGCATTGGCAAGCGGATTCTTTACCAAACACTGAGTCTTATCAAATCACTGAGCTTTACCGAACACTGAGCCAAAGAGTGATTCTTTACCAAACCAGCTGCTGCTGCTAAGTCACTTCAGTCGTGTCCGACTCTGTGTGACCCCACAGACGGCAGCCACCAGGCTCCCCCGTCCCTGGGATTCTCCAGGCAAGAACACTGGAGTGGGTTGCAATTTCCTTCTCCAATGCATGAAAAGTGAAAAGTGAAAGTGAAGTTGCTCAGTCGTGTCCGACTCTTAGCGACCCCATGGACTGCAATCTACCAGGCTCCTCCATCCATGGGATTTTCCAGGCAAAGTACTACAGCGGGGTGCCATTGCCTTCTCCGAACCAGGGGAGCCTTAAATTTACAGTATTTCAACAGTTCTAGATTGCAGGCAACTACTCATGCTGCCAGAGAAAGGCAAGCTGGTTAGAAGGTATCAGAAGTCAGAGAGGTAGGGAAACAAGAGACTATTCTTCTTCATATTTAAAATAACTTTATTGCTGGCCTGCATTTTCACAGACCTATTGACTACATGCAGTTCACAGTGTCCTTTTCTAATATTCAGGTTAATTTATTTGAAGCAGATTTTCGTGGTACTAAGGCAATAAACTTTAAATTCATCTCTTACAAAAATTTATTTTTAAAATTTTGTTGTAAAGTTGATCAAAAGGTTTAGTTTTATGTTAAAGGACCTACAGGATAGCAAGGTACAGAAGAAAAATTTTCAATTTCTGGAAATTTGGCATCAGTGAAACATTGAGAAAGAAAGGAAAAGAAAACTGTCAAAATGTGAGACAAAAATGAAAGTATAAGCAACAATGAAACACCTTGTAAGGCACAAAAATATTTTCAGGAATACACAAAAGTACATAATATATCATGATATTATCTGGTATTTGAGAGTTGTGATGGTCTGGTTTCAGGCTCTGTTCTACTCATATTCAACCACTACCACCACCACCACTATCCCACCATCCTACTCCCTCATTCTAGAATAAAAATGGAAAGGAATCACAAAGATTAAAATTAAAACAAAAACTACTTCCCCCATATCTCTTACTTTTGGAGGCCATTACATCTCTAAGAATTCAAAATTAGAAAACCTTTAAAAATGAAATCTCTATTATTAAAAAAATAAAATAAAATAAAAGTGCAATGAACGGAAAACAACTAGAGGAGTCTACACCCCTGCATTTTAAGCAAGCCTTACACCAAATTCCAGTCCTGTGAAAAACGAGCAGGAGAAGAACAAAAGGCAGAAAGTTGCCCTGTAAGATTACACATAAAGGCAAGATGTACACAAAGGTCTTTTGAAATACAGAGAAAAGGTGCAGAAAGCCACACAATATATGGACAAAGGGACTGACAAATCCCAAACATACAGCCAACCTGATCAATGCCGAATTGTCATGTCTGAAGTCATGGACTTCAAATGCAGCTTCTAAATGTGCCACTGTTTGAAGTTGAACAAGATGGCCTGTAAGGGATGTGCAGCTTGCTCACGAGTAAGATTTTAAAACTGCATGAAGGGTGAAGAACCCAATAAAAGAGAGAACTGAGTTCAAACAGACAATGTCAATGTTCTATCTGAAAAGCTGGAGTGAATATTCAAGCTGTCCTCTCAAAAGAGAACAGGCATGCCTCCCAGGTTTCCGTTGTTGGGGGAAGGGGTGGTGGCAGGGGAACGAGGTGAGAAGGGGACGGTTCAGGAGCGGCCAGTGGCCAGCCAGCACTGTCAGGCCCAGCTGTCAGCATGTCTCTGGGCAACACACACTGGCATTTCAGACGACGCGTCCACTCACCCCTGCTTACGTTCCACAAAGAGAAATGCCAAGGAATCTTGCCTGTGGAGCTCATGGAGCAGATTTTTAACCTTAGTTCTCCTAAATCACCCTTATTTTAATATTTGCAATAGGAGAGAATTCAGCGGGGAGCAATAAAACCAAAGCATAGCTACCAAGTTGAAAAATGAGGGACAGAAAACAAAAAGGGAGAATAAAGGCATTCTTGTTTTAAGAGAGAAATGGAAATTAACCAGCCCCTCTCTGAAGCTTATTGGCACCTCCAGACCACCAACCAGTTGCCAAGTCACATCTGAGAAGTAAGTCATTAACTTACAGCTTGTCTAACGCTTCTAAGAGATCAGATTCTAGAACACTCACTAAGCTGCAGATACAATAACCATTCATAAAGCTTCAATAAGTGAGGGGCTTTATTTCTTCCAGAAGGTCCCATTTTCAAGAGGGTTATTAAGAATAAAACAGTTATCGCTGGGAAAAAAAAAAAAAACAGTATCATTGAAAGGCACTAAAAGCTGAAAAAGTAATTCCTGGAAGAAAGCAGATTACCCCAAATCAAACATCAATAATTTTAAGAATCCATGAGTGGATATGTATATATACAGCTGATTCACACTATTGCACAGCAGATACTAACAAAACATTGCAAAGCAATTATACGCCAATTAAAAAAATAATTTAAAACAACATAAAATTAAAAACTATATAAGATACCATCAAAAAAAAAAAAATCAATGAGTGGGAGAGGGGCATTTCAGACTAAATTTTATTTTAAATATAAATCTTTTGGAAGTTCAAGATTATCTGCCAATTAATGAGATTATATAAATTTAACATATTATCAACTCACTTTCCAGTTTCTCCCCAAATAAAAATAAGCGACAAAAAATTGAAAATTTCACAGGTAACTGTAAACAGTTATCACATGGGGGAAAAAAAAGTAATGAACTTGGTAATGGGAATGTTGTCCTCTGTCATGTGGATAAATCCGGTCACTGAAAGGAGACAATCTAAAACTTTTCTTCCAAAAAAAACCTGAATTCTCAACACACTGCAAGGCACAAGCATATTTTAAAAAGAAAATATTTAATAATAAAATAACCTTCCATGTTATATCACCAGAAATGATATCACCCTGTCTTAAATCAAGACACTGTACCAGTTGGCTACTCTCAACTTTATCGCTAAGGTAAATAAGCTATAAACCTCTAAATACAAGCAGCAACCAAGAAGGGTCTTATCAGTTCTGCTTCGGGAACAGTGATCAAAGCAAGGCAGAGAAAAGTCTTAGAGGATGTCTCAGTTTTGGAAAAGAAGTCAAGATACTACCCAGAAAGCACCAACTGTGCAAAACAGGGCTGTAACACTGAAAAGAGCAAGAAAGCAGAAAGGCCTCCTGCAAGAATTTTAAGCCTCATTCCACAAAAACAGTGCAACAGCTGCAATCAGATAAATTAAATATGAGTTTACAGAGCACAGTAAAAGAAGAAATGAAACATACGCATGCTGCACAAAAAACAACCATGTGTTAGTATTGATAAACTGCTCTACATTTGAATATACTCATCAAAATGAAATTTGCCTACATGGAAGCCTTGATAGGTAAAGAACCTACCTGTCAATGCAGCAGACTCGGGTTCCATCTCTGGGGTCGAGAAGATCCCCTGGAGGAGGAAATGGCAACCCACTCCAGTATTCTCGCCTGGGAAACCCCATGGACAGAGGAGCTTGGTGGGCTGCAGTCCACGGGGTCACAGAGTCAGACATGACTGAGCAACTGAGCACGAGCACAAAGCTTTAATAATGAGCACACAATCGGGAAGCCAGGGAACATGTCACATCTTTGACATCTTCACAGATGTAGTGCACGACAGTTAGACCAACTAACTGTCCTGATGCCAGCAAGTGGAAACCTCAAGGGAGATTTGTTTCAATCTCTTATTAGAGTCTGTGCTAAGGACTGGTAAGTGTTTACCCAATCAGGAGATAAAGGAAATCTATAGGGCTACCTATTAATAATCTCATCCATGCATAGATGCTGGCTGGCTCCTGCTACAGCTGAACATTAGTTTACCAACAGGTAAAGAACAGCCATGAAATTAAAAGACGCTTGCTCCTTGGAAGAAAAGCTATAACCAACCTAGACAACATATTAAAAAGCAGAGACATTACTTTGCTGACAAAGTTCCGTCTAGTCAAAGCTATGGTTTTGTATGAATGTCCCTCTAGTCAAAGCTAGTCATGTATGGATGTGAGAGTTGGACCATAAAGAAAGCTGAGCACCGAAGAATTGATGCTTTTGAACTGTGGTGTTAGAGAAGACTCTTGAGAGTCCCTTGGACTGCAAGGAGATCCAACCAGTCCATCCTAAAGGAAATCAGCCCTGAATATTCAGTGGAAGGACTGATGCTGAATCTCCAATACTTTGGCCACCTGATGCAAAGAACTGACTCCTTGGAAAAGACCCTGAAGCTGGGAAAGACTGAAGGCAGGAGGAGAAGGGGACGACAGAGGATGAGATGGTTGGATGGCATCACTGACTCGATGGATATGAGTTTGAGCAAGTTCCAGGAATTGGTGATGGACAGGGAAGCCTGGTGTGCTGCAGTCCGTGGGGTCACAAAGAGTTGGACACAACTGAGTGACTGAACTGAACTGACCTGAAAGAATGAGCGATGTCCGAAGAAAAAGCCTTACTGCAACATCAATGAAAAGTGACTGAGTGCCATGAATGAAAGTAAAGGACAATACAGTCATTAACAAAAGCCAACTGTGCCCTGGTAGGTGACCTAAAGGACGTCTGTGCAGGACAAGATTTATGACACAAGGAACTTTTAGGGCTAAAAAACTATTCAGTGACATTAGCATCACTAAACACTCAGCAGACTGCAGCCAACAGAAAACCAGAGTGTTTCAGGAGACAACAGATACATGATTCAAATCTTTAATTTCACATGACTTGACCGAATTACACTGAAATATATTTAAGCCTGAGAAAAAAAGACAAAAGCTCAAAAGAATGCTGGTTATCATTTACTAAGGATTTCACCCAATTTAAGTGGAAGTGGCTAGCTGTACCATTAAAGTACAAAAAAGAAACTTAGAAGTTTCTGTTAAAAATCACAAATACACTGTGCTCTGGAATAAAATTGAAAAAGAAAAAAATTCCAAGTTTTCTCAATTTCATACTTTCTTTAAAAAGGTTCAATTTCTCATAATATGAAAAACCTTAGAGAAGCCACTTTTATTCTTAAAATGCAAATTCTAGTTCAGTTTATCCAGAATTACAATTTAAGCACGTTTCCACACGTAAAGCTGACTGCATTTGATTTAAATGTTGTGGAATCCAGTAGAGCTATTTATAATTCCAAATAACATTCAAAAGATTTTGAAAAGATAACTATTGTTACTGAAGGGAAGAAAAGTTAATTTATTCAATATGCAGTTCACTGATTAACATTCATCTGTGTGGACATTATTAAACTAACCCTTTTATTTCCTCTCTGACAAAGCTTTTCTTATTTCCTTTACACCCCAACCTTTAAAATGGACCTTACAAAGTTTTTGTCAAATGGAAATTTTAATTGAGAATTTGAGCCAACTTAATTAAGGTCAATACAGCATGGAAAGTTCACCACAAAAGAATGAAGTAAAACCTCAAAATAAGTAAGTTTATTATTGCAGATTTCCAATATTAATAACTGTAACAACTAGAGCCCCCTCTCCCACTGCTGGTGGGAGGATGAACTGTTATATCTCCTTTGGAAAGCAATGTGACAATAATGCTCCAAGAGTGAAAAAATGTTCTTTACCCATGTAACCAATAATTCAACTCCTGGGAATGTGCCCTAAGAAAATAATTAAAATGTCCAAAGTTGTTTACTGTGACCACTTGCCGTCCAGTGGTTAAGAATCTGCCTGCCAGTGCAGGGGACATGGGTTTGATCCCTGGTCTGGGAAGATCCCTCCCAGCATGGAGCAGCTAAGCGCGGGTGCACAGCTACTGAGCCCATGCTCTGCAGCAAGAGCAGCCATCACAGCAAGGACGGAGCAGGCCCCGCGTGCCGCAGCTAGAGAAAGCCTACATGCAGCAACGAAGAGCTAGGGCAGCCAAGAACAGGGAAATAAAATGTTTGATAAACTGAAAAACTATCTTTTATGTTCAGAACATCTGCACATTAATATTTTCTCCCTTCTGTGGTTATATTTCAATAGGTGAGATCCAGAAATTTGACTGAAAAATGTCATTCTGCTGTGTACAGAAAAATAGAATTGTATATAGATAGACAAATGGTCACTCCATCTATCTGGAATTCTAATAAAGCTGCTAACATTTAAATCTCCCTCCTTCTTGCCACCCGAGTATGTTGCTGCAGTGGAATTCCTGGCCCTTGCAACAGCAATGGCAGCAGCAAAGCCAGGAGTGATTCTCAAAGCCAGGCAGACTTTACTGACTGTCAGAGTAGGCTAGCGAGGACTGACTGAGCCGCCACAGACACAGTCCAGTTCAGAACAGGATCACCAGCTTCAGGCTGGCTGTGGATCTTGTGCAGTTATTTAGACTATTTCTAAGCTTTAGAGTCTTTATCTATAAAATACAGATAATAACAGTACCTAGTTTATTGACCAAAAAAAAAAAAACAACTCATCATGACAAAGACTCTCTCCCTAATCAAACTTTCATCAGGCTCCTCTGAGCCCCCTTCTGGATGAGGGCTTAGCCTTGGCCCTGCCCTGTCTTTTCTTCCTAGCCCAGTTTAGCAAGAATCCTCTAGTCCGTTTAACAGAGCATCCCTACCTTTGATATCTGATTACATCTGATAACTGATCAAGTCCCTCAACTCCAACTTTTGATGTACCAGTCCTGGGCTTGCCTTTTCCAACGTTCCCGTTAGGTCAATATAGCAAGAATCCCCCAACCCATGAATGCCTCCTTTTAATAAATTTCCATCCACTGACCACCCTTCTACTGCCAACTCCCCACCCTTCATCCTGCCCCTTGGCTATAGATCCCCACTCATCTTTGTTGTACTCAGAGTTGAGTTACAATTCTCTCCTCTGTTGCAACAGTCTTCAATCAAGTCTTCCTTACAATTTTAACAAGTGTCAAAATAAGCTTTTGTTTAACAAGGGGAAATCAGTGTGAATGTAAATAAAATGCTTGGAACATTAACTTATGCACTTTTGTTCAGTCATGATTATCACCCAGTAAATATAAAAGACTAACTTAATGTTTAAACGCTAAACTGTTCAGCTTAAATCAAGTAATGGCTACTTATTACACAATGGTTTTTACTTTTTTTGGCTGTGCTGTGTGGCATAAGAACTAAGAAGTTCTCCAACCAGGGATCGAACCCGTGCCCCCTGCAATGGAAGTGCAGAGTCTTAACCACTGGACCTCCAGAGAAGTCCCACAAAACTGTTATTGTGATACAGATCCACAGAGAGCAACATCTAGGTGCTGCCTCAGAGAGCTCACATTTAGAACAGGAACAGAGAATCACTCTGAGCATGCTTCATGCAACAGTGCACGGCAGGTCAGGGTACAAACTCGGCAGAGAAGAGAAACTGATGAACGGAGTGTGGCGGAAAGGTCACCAGATGGGCTCTGAAGCAGGAAGACAAGTTGCAGAATCACTATCAAGGTGGAAGACGAACACTCGGGAGAAGGAAACCACCCCAAGGGCAAAGGGGTAAAGGTGGAGCTGAGACTAGACTATGCCCCCCTGGCAACACCTGGGCAAGGGAGCTAATGAAAGATGTAGCAGGAGCGGGCCAGGATCAGATTCACCTTTTCTAATTAACTTTTTCCGGTTTGTGCCCCTCTGGCAACTAAGAAGCAGGACTGGGGAAATGGCCGTTAGAATCCAAATAAATGCATACTATGGAATTCGCAAGAAAACGTAGACACTGCCCATTAACAAGAACAAAACTGACAACGTAGACACTGCCCATTAACAAGAACAAAACTGACAAGGGGAGAAAAAAAAATGAGCACAGACACAGTTTGTAGAAATACACCAAAGGAAAAAAAGATACAAAATTAATATGTCATCATTAGGCAACCTTAAAGATTTTATTTATGGTACAGCTATTACAAACTGGTAACTATTAACTACTGAACTATTCTTACAAAAGAACTGAATTTATCCCCTGCAGAACTCTACCCACACTCCCTCTCTGTCTTCCCTTCTTGACCTGGCTAATTCTTCTTGCTATTCTAAACTCAGGCCACATGTCCTGTTTGAAAGTTAGAATGGTTTAAGTGGACTTCCTCTATTGTTCTTCTTGCATGCTCTAAGCTTAGGTCTAAATCCACTGTAAACTGTTTGTTTAGTGTGTGTTCCTTAGACAAGACTTTAGACCCTTGAAAACAAGAACCTGTTTCTGCATTTCTAGCCCTGTTACATGGTTCTGGCCATGTAATGACACGAATGACACACAATGTATACTGAATGAATGGGTCTTAGAACAAATGAATGAAGGCTGAAAACTCCATGGGGTCATTCTTCCATCTTCAGTGGTCACCTGCATAAATTGAGAACTAAACAAGGAGTCTTTCTGCAGTCAGATTCCTGATACATTGTATAATCCTGCAACTCTTAGGAATCAAACTAATTTCAATTCTCCAAAGTGCATAAAGAGGCTGAGTGCCAAAGAATTGATGCTTTTGAACTGTGGTGTTGGAGAAGACTCTTGAGAGTCCCTTGAACTGCAAGGAGATCCAACCAGTCCATCCTAAAGGAAATAAATCCTGAATATTCATTGGAAGGACTGATGCTGAAGCTGAAACTCCAATACTTTGGCCACTTGATGTGAAGAACTGACTCATTGGTAAAGACCCTGATGCTGAGAAAGACTGAAGGCAGGAGGAGAAGGGAAAGACAGAGGATGAGATGGTTGGATGGTATCACCAGCCCAATGGACATGAGTTTGGGCAAACTCCAGGAGAGAGTGAAGGACAAGGGAAGCCTGGTGTGCTGCAATCCATAGGGTCACCAAGAGTCGGACAAGACTTAGTGACTGAACAACAACAAAGCAAAAACCAAATACTGATTTCAAAAGTTCCAAGGAATACAAAATATTCCAAGAAAGACGACAGAAATGAACTAGCTCCCTAAATTTCACAGTACTATATTAGTCACTCTAATTTTCACATCAATTATGTGGAGTTAAGACAGAAATACATAAAACATATTCCAACTAATGAAGCTGATGCTTAAACATATGCCTTTTCAAGAAAAAACTAAAGCTTCATAGTTTTATTGAAAACACTGATGACTTTCTACTTTTTTCTTAATTTAATATTTTAAGAGAGGTGAAGCAGCTTCTTCTTCTTTATTAAATAAAACAGGCAACCATGCTCTAGAAACTTGCTATTTTGGAAGCAACAATCAAAACGCTCCCAAGGTTTCTCTTTATCTGCTCAGAGCACAAGTTTCTCTTAGAAAGTCTTCATTGATTCGACCCTAAAATCAAATAAATTCAGCTTAACATCAGAGGCTTCCTCTGCTTATTTTATTTACTCAGTACCAAAGTACATTGTCACTGCTTTTTAAGGACCTTTTCAAAGCCAGGCAGTTGTCACAGGATGCAGACAATTCAAGCTGTAGGACACAATGAGGGCCACTGACAACTGCCCTGTCTATACACTTACGCCTCCAGAGCAACTCCTCTCACTTGTTCTCAAAAGTTAATTCATTTCCAAATGAAATTAAAAGACGCTTGCTCCTTGGAAGAAAACCTATGACCAACCTAGATAGCATATTAAAAAGCACAGAAATTACTTTGCCAACAAAGGTCCATTTAGTCAAGGCTATGGTTTTTCCAGTGGTCATGTATGGATGTGAGAGTTGGACTATTAAAGAAAGCTGAGCACCAGGGAATTGATGCTTTTGAACTGTGGTGTTGCAGAAGACTCTTGAAAGTCCCTTGGACTGCAAGGAGATCCAACCAGTCCATTCTGAAGGAAATCAGCCCTGAATATTCATTCATTGGAAGGACTGATGCTGAAGCTGAAGCTCCAATAATTTGGCCACCTGATGCGAAGAACTGACTCACTGGAAAAGACCCTGATGCTGGGAAAGATTGAAGGCGAGAGAAGGGGATGACAGAGGATGAAATGGTTGGATGGCATTGCCAACTCAATGGACATGAGCTTGAGTAAACTCTGGGAGTTGGTGATGGACAAGGAGGCCTGGTATGCTGCAGTCCATGGGGTCACTAAGAGTCAGACAGGTCTGAGGGACTGAACAGAACTGAAATGTAACAGAAACTAACCCTTTGAGTAGGTCAACATAACAATGTAACAAAGGGGACCACCCTGTGGGAAAAAGAAACCTCCGGGTTCCCTGAAGAACCACTACCCCAAATCCTCAGACCCTCAAGTTCTGTAAACTAGAATCATCCAAACCTAAATATACCATGGCTCATCTCCTTATGGGAAAAGCTCACGCCTACAGAAGCACTGAGGTGAGACTGAGGAATCCTTTAAGTAGTACCAAAGTTTGAATTCTTCAACCACCCGACTCCAGCCCTCTTGCCTGGAAAATTCCATGGATGGTGGAGCCTGGTAGGCTGCAGTCCATGGGGTCACTAGGAGTCGGACACGACTGAGCAACTTCCCTTTCACTTTTCACTTTCATGCATTGGAGAAGGAAATGGCAACCCACTCCAGTGTTCTTGCCTGGAGAGTCCCAGGGACGGGGGAGCCTAGTGGGCTTCCGTCTATGGGGTCACACAGAGTCGGACACACTGAAGCGACTTAGCAGCAGCAGCAGCAACTATGTACAAGGCTGGACAACCATTGTTGGGACTCAAAGCAAATGAATCTTCTGTGAAATGCACATGACAGTGAAAAGTGCAAGTCGCTCATGTATCCCACTCTTTGTGACCCCAGGGACTATACAGTCCATGGAATTCTCCAGGCCAGAATACTGGAGTGGGTAGCCTTTCCCTTCTCCAGGGGATCTTCCCAACCCAGGGATCGAACCCAGGTCTCCTGCATTGCAGGCGGATTCTTTACCAACTCAGCTATCAGGGAAGCACGTGAATTTGGTCCAAACTTTTCTCAAGAATACAATCCAAACCAGAGAAGGAGAATGATTTCATCTGTAAGCACACAGTAAGTCCAGAAAAGTGGAGGAGTCTAGTGACATGGCCCTTGTCATAGATCTGCTCTGTTAATGCTTGCCACCTAATGCAAAGGACTCATTCTGACTTTCTGAGACAGCATAAAGCTTCCCTAAAGTGGTTAGCCCAGTAGATCATCCACTCTGAAGTGTAAGACATAAAATATAAGGTTGGGGGAGGGGAGAAGACAAACATCGCATTCAAGACAGCCAGGCAGCAGGCACACTGATTGAGAACCCCCAGTCCCAGACAGTGAGACTGGCACTGCAAACAGTAACTCTACCCTGAAAGGGGAGAAGCCACAGGACACAGAGGCGAGCACTTGTGAGGTTCAACTGCCTGGCCATTAACTGAGCCATCTATCCACACTCGCCACTGTGCACTGAAAACAGGACACAAGATGGCTTTTATAGCATCCCCAGCTGCTAAAAATGTTAAGAAAACCAATTTCAAAACACGCAGCAGAACATGTACACCGGGAAAAGAGAAAAAGCAATATGTGCATCCAGTGTCAAAAACACAAATCAAGAGAAACGAGATGTTCATAATTACACCTCACTTTTATATAGCTCTGATCTGTGAAGCAGCTCAAATATTTTTGCAAATTAAAGAAAAAAATCTAATTATAGGACTTCTAACAACATCTCTGTGAAATAGGTGGAATGCAAATATAATTACTTCTGTTTAGCTATTGAAGACAAGTAGACACATATTTAATCACACGCAAGTCAGAGTTCTGATCAAACTCAGTCCAGGACTTTTGGCATCCCATACAGCCAAGTTACCAGTAACTTGAGTGATCTTAATAAAGTAAAATATAAAAGTGAACCCCACGGTTTTCTATGCTCAAAAACTAAATTCTAAGAATTAACAATTAAGTCAAAATTGGTTTTAGTTTTAGAAGGAAAACAGTTCAAGAATTCTATTTAACCTGTTGAATCTACTTTTTAAAACTTTCTTTTTCAGGAGTCAAGAAACCATTACAACAATGATGATTAAAGCCACTTAAATTTAGAAATCATAGAGAAAAGTGAAAAGTCAGTTTCTCACACTCACCAATATAAACGTAACAGTTTTATGCCTCCTTCAAAGGACAAAAGGAATTCAGTTTAAAGTGCAAGGTCAAAGTATAGAAAAAGACATGTTGGCCTGGGAAACCAATAGGTTTAACAACAAAAGATGAGTCAACCAATACTTGCAGATCTCAGGGTACTTGAAAGAATATTTTATTTTGACCCAGGAAAGGAATTAAATTATCCCACTGATGGCTAGGAAAAGAGATCACCCTTACGTGCCTCATTTGCGCTTTTTAAAAAGCTATTATTATGAGGTGCTTTTAAAAGCTAGTATATTATTACAGCATTAAGGGGCACTTCCTAAATATATCCAGTATAGCTAACTCCTCTCCAAGCCAACTCCTGGTGAAATAATTCTTTCTTCCCTTCAATACTGTTTAGATAAGGCACAGACAAGGCAGTGCAGGATAACTAAACCTGAACTTGCTACAGGAATTTCCAAAGAGATAAGAACTTAAGAACTTAGCAAATACCTGCTATTTGAAAGACAAGAGAAACTTGAAGAAAGTATCCAGAGAAAATATGAGCTCACAAGGTAAGCTCTTCAATGTAGAGTCTGTCTCCTTATAAATTCTATTCAGCCCTGAGAGACCACGCCAGTGCCAAGAAGGAAAATGGCTTCCACTGTCACTATCAAAAGCAATTCACTTTAACGAAATGATATGATGTCTAGAATCTTTCAAAATAATCTAGAGTTGGGCTGGCGGGAAAGATGAAACAACACTGACCAAGAATTAACACTTTCTGAAGTGTTAATTGAAGTGTTACTGAAGCCTGATAATGGGGGTTAGTGGCTGGAATTTTTCATAATAAAAGGTCAAACAGAGAAACAGAAGAAAGCTCGCTTTAGAAAGCAAATGCCTCTCAGCTAGCCTATTTAAGTAAGGCCAGCTTATAGAAATGCATAACTGAGAACTGAAAAGGAATGTATTATGTCAAAACTTTTTTAAATTCTTTGTGGTTATAAAACAATTAGGATGACCTGTGGTTTTTCTGTTATTCACACAGGTATGAGAGGATGAATTAAGAGATTACCTGTTTCTACATTGCTATGTTTTCTACTTTATGTCACTGCAGTTAAGCCTGATTAAAAAGAATGACCGATCTTTTTTTCTCTTCATTCTGGCAAAAGATACTCTAAAATGAAGGAAATTGAGATACCCTGGGGAAGCTGTTTCTACCCCCAATCTAGACTTTTAATAAAGCTTAGCAAATTTCAAACTAACCTTTACATCAGTTTCTAAGAGTTAAGTTTCAATTAATTAAGCTGATTTTTAATATATTACTTTAATCTCGATAAATAGTCTCACAAATCATGTTAGCACATATTTGGAAATTTTCATTCTTTTAAATTCTGCTCAAAATTGCAACACAAAAGAGACCAAAGGCCTGATGTCTTTTAGTCAACAGAATCAGTACTCTACGATGAGTGCCATCAATTCCACTTTCGCCTCCAGAGTTGATTTCAGACACTTGCCAACCAAGATTAATGTCTGACCTGTGAGCTGATCTTATAATGGACACTTTTTATTTTTTTTTAAGGAGATAAAATGTTAGATAAGTATTCACATGGAAACTCAAAAGTTATCACTGAAGCCCCTTTTTTTTAAGAAGTTATCAGCACTCTTTTCATACTGAATTTACCAGGATACCTTAATAGAACTGGAAAAATTAAACTCTAGGATGAGAACCCAAGAATCACTTGCAGGGCCCACATTCCTCTCCAGCGGGTGTCACATGGAGCTTCATTCTCCTGCTCTTCCCTCTTTGTTCCTTTGGATCTGGAAGCCTGACTTAGAGGCATCTGCTTCAACAGCAAACATTCAGATTATTTAAACTGCCCTCTCCACACATTCCTAACTTATCTGGTGGAGCAGACATTTCAAAACTAAACAGCTGTGAAAATTAAAACAGAAAAATTCACCAAAATTCAAAAACTGGTCACTAACCTTGCTGAGGCTGCATTTGGTATTTCAAAATATTTGCAAATTACATCAAGCACAGGAAGTCTGGAATCGTGTCATCTATATGGTAACTTTAACAGGCCTGATAAGATCCCTTTGTAAAACGGACACAAACTGTATTTTTCAGTTAACATATAAGGAATTCGGTCCACACGTTTCAAGAGACAAACCAGTCCTCAGATTTATACTGAGACAGCAAATATTTCATGCATGTACCTCAGCAGGGTGGATCACCAGCACTGTGAAGGGCCTGATGACTCAGGACTCAGCCATGTTTCCAAAGCTTAGAGGGAAGATGATTAATGATACTGAAGAACAAGGCATGGTGAACTTTTACAATGGGTTGCTTACAAAAGCTCAGTTGCTAACTAAGTGCTTTGACCTTAGATAAAGAGGGTACTCAACACAGAGGTTCAAGCAGGGGCTACATTCTGGAATGACTCACATTAAACTTATCTAGTATATTTCAAAAAGATAACAGGACTCAAATCAACTTATTAGCAAGTTTTGACTTTTCAAAAGATTGTGAAAAACCCAAGCTATGAAAAAGTGATTTCATAGTAAACGAAGAAAAAGAAAAGATTAAAAAAGAAAATAACCCTGATGCCCCAAGAACTGACAATCTGATCTTTGAACCACCTCCCACCAAATTTTTCAGGACTCTGGTCTACTTTTCACCATTCTTCTACTCATTTCCATGCTTGCCTCATGTGTGAGAGAAAAGGAACAAGATGTAACTTTATTGAATGAATAGTTCATACGGAGGAAAGCAGAAAAGGGAAAGCTAAAATTAATTTTATGACTCCTTTATTTAGTCTATGACCCTTCCAATTGTTAATTCATGATACTATGTGTTAAACAAGAGATACAGCAAAAAGTAGAATAAGCGATCACAATATGACTATAAACATGGACAATGTTCAAACAGCACATAGAGAAAGAAAGGAGGGAAAGGAAACACAGTGCAGTGTACAATAACCAGTATCAGCCGTGGTCCTGAGCTGCCAGAGAGAAGGCAGTCCTCTCCTCAGTTGTATTTAATATAAATTTTGTATAATGGACATGTGGGTGATTAAAAAGCAATTTCTTTTATGGTAAAAATGACCCCTGAAGAATCATTTTTCATATAATAAATAACAGGCATAGTTTATGGGAGCTTCTCTATAAAACTGTTTCAAGAAGTTGCAAAGGGCAGTAAAGATAATGAAAAGTATGGCTTTCCTATTATTGTTAGAAGTCATTGTCCACTAATCCAACAAATATTTACTGAGCTGTTATCATGTATTAAATCCAGGATCTGCTGAGATCCCCAAAATGGTAATTAAGATAGTCAATACACACTATCAAGGTGTTTGAAAATACAGGTTGCAAACCTTCCTTCCCTACCTCCAAATAAATATGCTTCAAAAAAAACCCCACGAGACTTCCTTGTAAAGTGACTACATCCAAAAATACACTGCAACAGATAGAGTGATATCAAAATATTTGCTGTCCTTCCCTTGCCAAATCCTTCCCTAGCTGTTCATCCCTGGAGCACATTACGTTTCTTGGACCCTGAGGCCATGTTTGACCACATGACTTGCTTTGGCCAATGAAGAATGAGTTCAGTTCAGTTCACTTCAGTCTCTCAGTCTTGCTGGACTCACTCTTCGCGACACCCTGAACTGCAGCACGCCAACAGCATTAATATGAGAAATAAACTTTTGTTGTTGGAAACTCTGGGGCTTGTTACTACAACATAATTTAGCCAAAGTTGACTAATTCATATATTCCTGACTAAGCTCTGATACATTAAAGACATACCAATGGGCAGGAAGAAGAAATAAGTAACCTATAGTTTCCAACTTAATCTTGCAAGAAGTAGCTAAAATTTGGCCCCCAACCACGTAATCACTACCGTACTGCTTGTTTTGATTTGTTTTCTTCCAAAAGTCTGGAAAGGCCAATCTGTTGTACTTCAAGCATTTGCAAGGACTTGCCTCATGGTCCAGTGGTTAAGAGGTCACACTTCCAATGCAGGCGGCAAGGGTTCGATCCCTGGTAAAGGAATTGGGATCCCAAATGCCATGTGATGTGGTCAAGGGAAAAAAAGCACTTGCTTTTTGTTGTCCTCTCATTCAACATTTTAGAGTTGTATGAAATTCCCTTCCTTAAAGAAAACACTCAGAATGTGATACAATGAAAATATTCCACAGGACACAGAGAACAAGAAATGTTCAGAAGAATGAAATCTACTACTTTTCTTTCAAACAAATTAAATATAAGACTCATTGCTGTACACCTGGAACTAACATAATCTTATATATAGGTCAATTATATCTTGATTTAAAAACACTTAACTCAAAACATGGTCCACTGGAGAAGACAATGGCAAACCACTTCACTATTGAGAATCCCATGAAGAGTATGGAAAGGCAAAAACAACTGACACTGAAAGATGAACTCCCCAGGTCGGTAGATGCCCAATATGCTACTGGAGAATATTTAACTCCAGAAAGAAGGAAGAGATGGAGCCAAAGCAAACAAAACACTCAGTTGTGGATGTGACTGGTAGGGGAAGTAAAGTATGATGCTATAAAGAACAATACTGCATAGGAACTTGGAAAGTCCATGAATCAAGGTAAATTGGAAGTGGTCAAACAGGAGATGGTAAGAGTGAACATGGACACTTTAGGAATCAGTGAAGTAAAATGGACTGGAATAGGTGAATTTAATTCAGATGACCATTACATCTACTACTGTGGGCAAGAATCCCTTAGAAGAAATGGAGTAGCCATCATGGTCAACAAAAAAGTCAGAAATGCAGTACTTGGGTGCCATTTCAAAAAAACAGAGTGATCTCCGTTCGTTTCCAAGGCAAACCATTCAATATCACAGTAATCCAAGTCTATGCCCCAACCACTAATGCTGAAGAAGCTGAAGTTGAACAGTTCTATGAAGACGTACAAGACCTTCTGGAACTAACACCCCGAAAGTATGTCCTTTTCATTATAGGGGACTGAAATGCAAAAGTAGAAAGTCAGATACCTGGAGTAACAAGCAAATTTGGCCAGGAGTACAAAATGAAGCAGGGTAAAGGCTAACAGAGTTTTGCCAAGAGAACGCATTGGTCACAGCAAACACCTTCTTTCAACAACATAATAGAAAACTTTGGACATGGACATCACCAGATGGTCAATACTGAAATCAGACTGACTATTATATTCTTTGCAACCAAAGATGGAGAAGCTCTATACAGTCAGTAAAACAAGACCGGGAGCTCTCTGTGGCTCAGATCATGAACTCCTTATTGCCAAATTCAGACTTAAATTGAAGAAAGTAGGGAAAACCACTAGGCCATTCAGTTATGACCTAAATCAAATCCTTTATGATTATACAGTGGAAGTGACAAATAGATGCAAGAGGTTAGATATGATAGAGTGCCTGAAGAACTATGGACTGAGATTCACGACATTGTACAGGAGGCAGTGATCAAGACCATCCCCAAGAAAAAGAAATGCAAAACGGCAAAATGGTTGTCTGAGGAGGCCTTACAAATAGCTGTGAAAAGAAGAGAAGCTAAAGGCAAAGGAGAGAAGGAAAGATATACCCATTTGAATGCAGAGTTCCAAAGAATAGCAAGGAGAGATAAGAAAGGCTTCCTCACTGATAAATGCAAACAAATAGAGGAAAACAATAGAATGCGGAAGACTAGACATCTCTTCAAGAAAATAAGAGATACAAAGGGAATAATATTTCATGGAAAGATGGGCAAAATAAGGCACAGAAATGGTATGGACCTAACAGAAGCAGAAGATATTAAGAAGAGGTGGCACGAATATACAGAAGAACTATACAAAAAAGATCTTCATGACCCACATAACCATGATAGTGTGATCACTCACCCAGAGCCAGACATCCTGGAATGCAAAGTCAAATGGGCCCTAGGAAGCATTCTGCCATAAGGGTGGCGTCATCTGCATATCTGAGGTTGATATTTCTCCTGGGAATCTTGATTCCAGCTTGTGCTTGATCCAGTCTAGCATTTCTCATGATGTACTCTGCATTTAAGTTAAATAAGCAGGGTGACAATATATAGTCTTGACATACTCCTTTTCCAATTTGGAACCAGTCTGTTGTTCCATGCCCAGTTCTAACTGTTGCTTCTAGATCTGCATACAGAGTTCTCAGGAGGCAGGTCAGGTGGTCTGGTATTCCTATCTCTTTCAGAATTTTCCACACTTTATTGTGATCCACACAGTCAAAGGCTTTGACATAGTCAGTAAAACAGAAATAGACGTTTTTCTGGAACTCTCTTCTTTTTCAATGATCCAACAGATGTTGGCAATTTGATCTCTGGTTCCTCTGTCTTTTCTAAATCCAGCTTGAACATCTTGAAGTTCATGGTTCACATACTGTTGAAGCCTGGCATGGACAATTTTGCTAGAGTGTGAGATGAGTGCAATCGTACAGTAGGTTGAGCATTCTTTAGCATTGCCTTTCTTTGGGACTGGAATGAAAACTGATCTTTTCCAGTCCTGGGGCCACTGCTGAGTTTTCCAAGTTGGTTGGCATATTGAGTCCAGCACTTCCACAGCATCATCTTTTAGGATTTGAAATAGCTCAGCTGGAATTCCGTCACCTCCACTAGCTTTGTTTGTAGTGATGCTTCCTAAGGCCCACTGGACTTCCCATTCCAGGATGTCTGGCTCTAGGTGAGTGATCACACCATCGTGATTATCTGGGTCGTGAAGATCTTTTTTGTACAGTTCTTCTGTGTATTTGTGCCACCTCTTCTTAATATCTTCTGCTTCTGTTAGGTCCATACCATTTCTGTCCTTTATTCTGCCCATCTTTGCGTGAAGTGTTCCCTTGATATCTCTAATTTTCTTGAAGAGATCTCTAATCTTTCCCATTCTGTTATTTTCCTCTATTTCTTTGCATTGATCACTGAGGGAGGTTTTCATATCCTTGCTATTCTTTGGAACTCTGCATTCAAATGGGTATATCTTTCCTTCTCGCCTTTGCCTTTAGCTTCTCTTTTTTTCTCAGCTATTTTTGTATAGTTCTTCTGTGTATTTGTGCCACCTCTTCTTAATATCTTCTGCTTCTGTTAGGTCCATACCATTTCTGTCCTTTATTCTGCCCATCTTTGCATGAAATGTTCCCTTGGTATCTATTATTTTCTTGAAGAAATCTCTAGTTTTTTCCATTCTATTGTTTTCCTCTGTTTTTTTGCAATAATCACTGAGGAAGTCTTTCTTATCTCTTCTTGCAATTCTTTGGAACTCTGCATTCAAATGGACGTATTTTTCCTTTTCTCCTTGGCCTTTTGCTTCTCTTCTTTTCACAGCTATTTGTAAGGCCTCCTCAGACAACCATTTTGCCGTTTTGCATTTCTTTTTCTTGGGGATGGTCTTGATCACTGCCTCCTGTACAATGTCGTGAACCTCAGTCCATAGTTCTTCAGGCACTCTATCATATCTAATCCCTTTAATCTATTTGTCACTTCCACTGTATAATCATAAAGGATTTGATTTAGGTCATACCTGAATGGTCTAGTGGTTTTCCCTACTTTCTTCAATTTAAGTCTGAATTTGGCAATAAGGAGTTCATGATCTGAGCCACAGTCAGCTCCCAGTCTTGTTTCTGCTGACTGTATAGAGCTTCTCCATTCTTCATGAGAACCTAGGGGAAAGAAGCAGTGACTGATTGAGACCTACCTGCTAGTAGGTCTCCTACAGAGGTATAGTTTGGCAGTGGTTTGCTGGAGGACAGAGGCACTGGCAGTCGCAGTGCTGGGACAAGACCCTTGTTGTGAGCCCTCTTGGAGGTCACCATTAGCCCTGCCACAGAGCCAGTAGATTCCACGGCTGGGTCACCTCAGCCAAACAACTAACAGGGAGGGAGCTGCAGCCAATCAGCAGACAATTGGATTAAAGTTTTATTGAGCCCCTCCCACCAGCACAGTTCAGTTCAGTTCAGTTGCTCAGTCGTGTCCTACTCTTTGCGACCCCATGAATCACAGTACGCCAGGCCTCTCTGTCCATCACCAACTCCCAGAGTTCACTCAGACTCACGTCCATCAAGTCGGTGCTGCCATCCAGCCATCTCATCCTCTGTCGTCCCCTTCTCCTCCTACATCAGAGTCTTTTCCAATGAGTCAACTTTTCGCATGAGGTGGCCAAAGTACTGGAGTTTCAGCTTTAGCATCATTCCTTCCAAAGAAATCCCAGGGCTGATCTCCTTCAGAATGGACTAGTTGGATCTCCTTGCAGTCCAAGGGCCTCTCAAGAGTCTCCTCCAACACCACAGTTGAAAAGCATCAATTCTTCGGCGCTCAGCCTTCTTCACAGTCCAACTCTCACATCCATACATGACCACAGGGAAAACCATAGCCTTGACTAGACGGACCTTTGTTGGCAAAGTAATGTCTCTGCTTTTGAATATGCTATCTAGGTTGGTCATAACTTTCCTTCCAAGGAGTAAGCGTCTTTTAATTTCATGGCTGCAGTCACCATCTGCAGTGATTTTGGAGCCCCCACCAGCACAATACCCAGTTTTTCCTAGCTAGCCCCTCCCATCAGGAAACTTGCACAAGCTTCCTAGCTTCATCCACCAGGGGACAGACAGAAGAAGCAAGAAGAACTACAACCTTGCAGTCTCCCGTACGAAAACACAATCACAGAAAGTTAATTAAAATGAAAAGGCAGAGGATTACATCTCAGATGAAGGAACAAGTTTGTTGTTTAATCGTTCAGTTGTGTCCAACTCTTTGTGACCCCATGGACTGTAGCCCACCAGGCTCCTCTGTCCATGGGATTCTCCAGGCAAGAATACTAGAGTGGGTTGTCATTTCCTTCTCCAAGGGATCTTCCCGACTCAGGAATCAAACTCATGTCTTTTATGTCTCCTGCATTGGCAGGTGGGTTCTTTACCACTTGTGCTACCTGGAAAGCCCAAGGAACAAGATAAAAGCCCAGAAAAACAACTAAATGAAGTGGTGATACACACTTCCAAAAAAAGAAATAAGAATAATGATAATGAGAATGATCCAGGATCTCCGAAAAAGAATGGAGAAGATGCAAGAAATGTTTAACAAAGACATGGAATAACTAAACAACAACAACACAAAAAACAAAACCAACCAGAGGTGAACAACAGACTGGAAGGAATCAACAACAGAATAACAGAAGCAGAAGAATGGATAAGAGACCTGAAGGACAGAATGGTGGAAATAACTGCTGCAAAACAGAATATAGAAACAAAGAATGAAAAGAAATGAAGACAGCCTAAGAGATCTCTGGGTCAACATTAAATGTACCAACATCCACATTATAGGGGTTCAAGAAGGACAAGAGATAGAGAAAGGACCTGAGAAAATATTTGAAGAGATGATAGCTGAAAACTTCCCAAACATGGGAAAGGAAATAGCCAATCAAGTCCAGGAAGGGCAGAAAGTCCAGGCAGGATAAATTGAAGGAGGAACACATCAAAACATATAGCAATCAAACTGACAAAAATTAAAGGAAGGATAAAACATTGAAAGCAACCAGGGGAAAATCACAAACAACACAAGGGAACTTCCATAAGGTTATCAACTGATTTCTCAACAGAAACTCTACAAGCCAGAAAGGAATGGCAGAATATATTTAAACTGATGAAAAAAGAAGAACCTACAACCAGGAATACTCTACCCAAGGAGAAATCAAAGCTTTGCAGACAATCCAAAGTTATGAGAATTCAGTACTTTCAAACCAGTTTTACAGCAAATGCTAAAGAGATTTCTCTAGGCAAGAAACAGAAGAGAAGGAAAAGACCTACAAAAAATAAACCCAAAACAATTAAGAAAATGGTAATAGTGTCATACATATCAGTAATTACCTTTAAATGTAAATGGTTTAAGTGAACCAACCAAAAGACAGTCTGGCTGGGTGGATACAAAAACAAAACCTGTAGCTGCTGCTGCTGCTGCTAAGTCGCTTCAGTCGTGTCCGACTCTGTGCCACCCCATAGATGGCAGCCCACCAGGCTGCCCCGTCCCTGGGATTCTCCAGGCAAGAACACTGGAGTGGGTTGCCATTTCCTTCTCCAAAAACTTGTATACATGCCGTCTATAAGTGACCCACTTCAGACGTAGGGACACTTACAGACTGAAGGTAAGGGGATGGGAGAAGATACTCCATACAAATGGAAATCAAAAGAAAGATGGAATAGCAATACACATACCAGACAAAATTTAAGAGACAAAGAAGGACACTACATAATGATCAAGGATTCAATCCAAGAAGATATAACAATTATATATGCATTCAACATAGCATTTCAATATGTAAGGCAAATATAAACATAAAGGGAGAAATTGACAATAACACAATAATAGTGGGGGATTTTAACACTTCATTTCCATCAACGGACAGCTCATCACACAGAAAATTAATAAAGAAACAGTTTCTTTGTCATTAAATCCAGCTAAATGACACTTTAGACCAGTTGGACTTAATTGATATATACAGAGCATTCCATCCAACAGCAGTAGACAACATATTCTTCTCAAGTACACACAGAACATTCTTCAGGACTGACCAAATGCTGGGCCACAAGGCAAGCCTTGGTAGATTTAAGAAAGTCAATTTCATATGAAGCATCTTTTCTGATCACAACACTAAGAGATTACAGATAGATAAACTACAAGAAAAAAAGCTATAAAAAACAAAAACATGTGGTGGCTAATCAATACACTACTAAACAGCCAATGGATCACTGCAAAAATAAACCAATACCTACAGACAAAAATGGAAGCACAATGGTACAAAACCTATGGGAAGAAGCAAAAACAATTCTAAGAGGGAAGTTTATAGCAATACAAGAACAGTATGGCAGTTCCTTAAAAGACTAAAAATGGAGCTCCCCTGCTATCTTACTTTTGGGCATATATCCAGAGGAAAACATGATCCAAAATGATACATGTACCCCAATGTTCATTGAGGCACAGTTTATAATAGCCACAATATGGGATTTTGTCCATTGACAGAGGAATGGAAGAGGAATGGATAAAGCAGATACAGTACATATATACAATGGAATGAGCTTCTCTGGTGGCTCAGATGGTAAAGAATCCATCTGCCAATGCAGTAGACTTAAGAGACACATCCCTGGGCCAGGAAGATCCCCTGGAGAAGAGAATGGCAACCCACTCCAGTATTCTTGATTAGAGAATTCCAGGGACAGAGGAGCCTGGTGGGCTACAGTCTGTGGGGTCACAAAGAGTTGGACACAACTGAGCAACTAACACACACACACACACACACACAAATTACTAAGCCATTAAAAAGGATGAAATAATGCCCTTTGCAGCAACATGGATAAACTTAGAGATTGTCACTGAATGAAATAAGTCAGACAGAGAAAGAGAAATATTGTATGACATCTCTTATAAGCGAAAGTGTTAATCACTTAGTCGTGTCTGACTCTTTGCAACCCCATGGGCTATAGTCCATTGTAGCCCACAAGGATCCTCTGTCCATGAGATTTCCCGGGCAAGATTACTGGAGTAGGTTGCCATGCTCTTCTTCATGGGATCTTCCCAACCTATGGATCAAACCTAGGTCTCCTGCACTGCATGCAGATTCTTTACCACCTGAGCCACCAGGGAAGCCCCTTTATATTACATGTGGAATCGAAAATGAAATGATACAAATGAACTTACAAAACAGAAAGAGACTCACAGACATAGAGAACAAACTTACGGTTGCTGAGGGGAAGGGAGCTTGGGACGGACATGTACACACTGTTATATTTAAAATGAATAACAAAGACCCACTGTATACAGCACATGGGACTCTGCTCAGTGTGATGTGGCAGCCTGGATGGTATGGGGGGGTGGAGGAAAATGGATACATGTGTATGTATGGCTGACCTCCTTCACTGTTCACCTGAAACTATCACAACACTTTAATTGGCTATACTCTAATACAAAATTTAAAAAAATTCTTAAAAGAAAGGAAGAGTTACTGAATTTAATATGGTATCATTTCAAGAAAAAAGCTGTACGTGATAAAAAAATAATTTTTTATTTTCATAAAGTGTATAATCAACAATGAAAACAACAGTAATAAAACTTTACACCCCCAATGCTGGAACATGAAAACACATGAGGCAAAAACAAAAAGCAATCTCTTTGAAATTACTGGTTAAAATGTGGCAAGCAGTAACATAAAACACAATTGATATGAGTTTGTAATTAACAAGAGTAGACAGAAACTAAAATACTGATTTTGTCACAGGACAACTGTTACAAAATCAACTGATATTTAGGGAGTAGCCACCTGGTACAGAGTATACAGTGAGGAGTTAAACAGGAAGTCCAGAAGTCATAAACTATACAACCATATAGCTATAGATCAAGGAGAAGATATGTTTATATGTATGAATAACACACCTAGAACATAAATATTTACACAGTAAAGCTGTACAAATGCTTTGGCTTGAGATTCAGGAAGCACTCTTTCAAAAGGGTAAATATAAGATTATACAATCTCATAATCATCTTAATTATAGGATTAATAACAATCTGCTAAATAAAATTTTTTTTAATCTATGGTATGCAATTCAGTATGTAAAAAGGTACCCTCAAGCAAGAAATGTTTAAAATCAAGCTGTACTCGTAACTGGCCTTCAGCCCAAAACGTCAGGAACCTTATCACCAATATATTTAGGAAGTGAATGCAACACTGACAGAAATGTCAAGTTAAAACCTCCTCTTTCTTTACGTCTTCAGAGTGAAGTCCAATCTTCTAAGGAAATTATCTTTAAACTTTTGTTAACCAAGAAAATTTATTGTAAATGAAGCTTCACACCAGCTTGAGATTGAAAAGCTAGGCTGCTCTGATTCAAATGTGAGTAAGGAAAGGCCACTAGACCATTCAGGTATGACCTGAATCCTTTACGATTATACAGTGGAAGTGACAAATACATTCAAGGGATTAGATCTGATAGAGTGCCTGATGAACTATGGACAGAGGTTCGTGACACTGTATAGGAAGCAGGGATCAAGATCATCCCTAAGAAAAAGAAATGCAAAAAGGCAAAAAAAAAAAAAAAGGCCTCTGAAGAGGCCTTACAAATAGCTGAGAAAAAAAGAGAAGCTAAAGGCAAAGGCGAGAAGGAAAGATATACCCATTTGAATGCAGAGTTCCAAAGAATAGCAAGGATATGAAAACCTCCCTCAGTGATCAATGCAAAGAAATAGAGGAAAATAACAGAATGGGAAAGATTAGAGATCTCTTCAAGAAAATTAGAGATATCAAGGGAACACTTCACGCAAAGATGGGCAGAATAAAGGACAGAAATGGTATGGACCTAACAGAAGCAGAAGATATTAAGAAGAGGTGGCACAAATACACAGAAGAACTGTACAAAAAAGATCTTCATGATCCAGATAACCACAATGGTGTGATTACTCACGTAGAGCCAGACATCTTGGAATGGGAAGTCCAGTGGGCCTTAGGAAGCATCACTACAAACAAAGCTAGTGGAGGTGACGGAATTCCAGCTGAGCTATTTCAAATCCTTAAAAATGATGCTGTGAAAGTGCTGCACTCAATATGTCAGCAAATTTGGAAAAGTCAGCAGTGGCCACAGGACTGGAAAAGGTCCATTTTCCTTCCAGTCTCAAAGAAAGGTAATGCCAAAGAATGTTCAAACTACCATACAATTGCACTCATCTCACATGCTAGCAAAGTAATGTTCAAAATTCTCAAAGCTAGGCTTCAACAGTACATGAACCGTGAACTTCCAGATGTTCAAGCTGGATTTAGAAAAGGCAGAGGAACCAGAGATCAAATTGCCAATATCCACTGGATCATCGAAAAAGCAAGAGTTCCAAAAAAACATCTACTTCTGCTTTATTGACTATGTCAAAGCCTTTGACTGTGTGGATCACAATAAACTGTGGAAAATTCTGAAAGAGATGGGAATCCCAGACCATCTGACCTGCCTCCTGAGAAATCTGTATGCAGGTTAGGAAGCAACAGTTAGAACTGGACATGGAACAACAGACTGGTTCCAAATTGGAAAAGGAGTACGTCAAGGCTGTATATTGTCACCCTGCTTATTTAACTTATATTCAGAGTACATCATGAGAAACACTGGACTGGAAGAAGCACAAGCTGGAATCAAGATTGCCAGGAGAAATATGAATAACCTCAGATATGCAAATGACACCACCTTTATGGCAGAAAGTGAAGAACAACTCAAGAGCCCCTTTATGGAAGTGAAAGAGGAGAATGAAAAAGTTGGCTTAAAACTCAACATTCAGAAAACAAAGATCATGGGATCCAGTCCCATCACTTCATGGCAAATAGATGGGGAAACAATGGAAACAGTGAGAGACTTTATTTTGGAGGGCTCCAAAATTTCACTGCAGCCATGAAATTAAAAGATGCTTGCTCCTTAGAAGAAAAGCTATGACCAACCTAGACAGCATGTTAAAAAGCAGAGACGTTACTTTGTCAACAAAGGTCCATCTAGCTAAAGCTGTGGTTTTTCCAGTAGTCATGTATGGATGTGAGAGTTGGACTATAAAGAAAGCTGAGTGCAGAAGAACTGATGCTTTTGAACTGTGGTTTTAGAGAAGACACTTGAGAGTCCCTTGGACTACAAGGAGATCAAACCAGTTTGTCCTAAAGGAAATCAGTCCTGAATAGTCATTGGCAAGACTGATGCGGATGCTGAAACTTCAATACTTTGGCCACAGGATGCAAAGAGCTGACTCATTTGAAAAGACCCTGATGCTGGGAAAGATTGAAGACAGAAGGAGAAGGGGATGACAGAGGATGAGATGGTTGGATGGCATCATTGACTTGACGGACATGAGTTTGAGCAAGCTCCGGGAGTTGGTGATGGACAAGGAAGCCTGGTGTGCTGCAGCCCACAGAGTCACAAAGAGTTGGACCCAACTGAGCAACTGAACTGACTGACTGAAGGAAAGGCCACAGGCTGGGAGTGGATTCACAAACGGCTACATCCCACCAGGAAGGAGCACCATGAGCCAGGCTCTGGGCCAAGCACAGGGCATCGGAAACAAAACAGAGTCTCTGACCCCAGAGAGCTTACACCTGAGAATGGGGAGTAAGCTAACAAGGAAAATAAAAAATATGACCGTTTCACACATACAGAACCACTAAAAAATGAGGCAGGGGAACAAGGCAGATGATGCCTGGAGGTGGTATGTGGGATTTCTTTGTGTGCTTGGGTAGTCAAGGGGGACCTCTCTTAAAAGAACAGGGGTCGCTTCTGAGAAGATTAAGTCAGTGCAAAGATCTGTGGAAGGAAAAGAACCTATCCAAGGAAGAGAAAGAGGCCAGTCCAGCTACAGCAAAGGGAACCAAAGGAGTGTAGAAACAGAGGAAATTGGAAAGGCAATGGAGGCCAGAATACAAGCCTCTCCTCAAGCGAGGCTTGGATTTAAGTGTAATAGGAATGCTTTGAAAGGCTTTGAGCAAGGGAACAACTTGACCCGATTTACAGTGCAGAAGCTGCCGTGTGGAACAGATTCCACGCAGGCAGAATAGAATCAAGAAAACTAGCGAGGAGACCATGGCAGATATTCAGCTGAGATGCAGCAGTGGCCAGGAGTAACATTTTAACAGTGGAAACAAGAGGGATATATTTTAAACAGAAAGCCCACAGAAATTAACAATGGAATAGATATATACAGTACACAGAAGACAGAGGAATCAAGGAGAGCTGTGATGTTTCTGGGTGTACAATGGGGTGGATGAGGGCACCATTTACAAGACAGAAAGGTCTAGAATGTACAGATTAGACTGGGGACAGCATCAAGAATTCTGTTTTTACAGATGGTCAGTAGGCACATAAAAGATGCTCAACATTTCTATTTATTAAAGAAATGCAAATCAAAACCACAGTAAGGTACCACCTCACACCAATCAGAATGGCCCTCATTTAAGAGTCTACAAATGACCAAAATGGAGAGGATATGGAAAAAAGGGAACCCTCCTACACTGTTGGTGAAGAATGTAACATGGTGCAGCTGCTATGCAAAACAGTATGGAGGTTCCTTAAAAAACTAAAAACAGAGCTACCATATATCCAGCAATCCCACTCCTAGGCCTTTATCCAGAGAAAAAGATATTTGTACCCCAGTGCTCACAGCAACACTATTTACAATAGCCAAGACACGGAAACAACTTCAACACCCATCAGCAGAATGAAAATGTGGTACCTTTATGCAATGGACTATCACTCAGCCATAAGAAGGAAGGAAATGCCAATTTGCAACAACATGGGTGCAACTAGAGATTATCATAGCAGTGAAGCCAGGAAGGCAAATACCGTATGATATTGTTTATACGTAGAATTTAAAATATGACACAAGAATTCTCTACAAAACAGAAACAGACTCACAGACACACAGAACAGGCTTGTGGTTGCCAGGGGATGCGGGGAGGGAAGGATAGATTGGGAGTTTAGGATTAGCAGATGCAAACTATATGTGTGTAATTGAATCACTGTGCTGCACACCCGATACTAACACGACACTGTAAACCAGCTATGTCTCAATAAAATGAATCAAAAACAAAAAAGAATTGTTTTGATCACGTTAATTTTAAAGAGCCTGTAATTAGGTGCCCAAGAAGATCTGCCCAATAGGTGCCTCATTGGCCACTGAAGTCTATATATTCTTGGGAGAAGTTGGAGCTGGAAATATCCACATATCTCTCATACCTCTATTCCCATGGCAAACCCTTCAAGTCTTCTCTGAAATCCCAGTGCCCCACAAAGCAGTGTGAAAACTCAATGCTTACCTCCAACTGGCTAAACTAAATTTGCCTAATTTTGCATAGTGTGGCCGAAAAATTAAATGAGGAAAACGTAAAATGCATTTACCCACACTAGAATTTGTTGACAACAAAACAAATTACAGATAGGTTAAAGATTCTAGTGGAAAAAAAAAGAAACCATGAAAGCATGCAAGAAGAAAATACAGGTTAATATTTATAAAATCGAAGTGAGAGAGGGCTTCCTTATTTGACCAAAGGCGGAAATTCTTAAAAGAGGAAAATAATGGTGGATTGAGGGGAGGGAGGTTTAAATACTTCTAGAAAAGAAAATATCACAAATCTTAAAAGCAAATAAAAAATTGGGTTAAGGAAATATCCTTACATATTTATATAAGGAGCTCACACAAATTAAGAAAAAAAGATTAACTTCAAAAAGAAAACATGACAAGGAAAAGAGAAAATTCAAAAGAGAAGAAATATAAGTGAACAATTAACACATGGAAAAAAAGTGCTGAACTTCTTATCAGTAGAAGGAATTAAAATAAGGAGACAGTATTTGTCACCTATCAAGCTCATAAATATGAAAATGGCAGTGAGTGTAGACTTGGAGTCTGGACAGTAATTACTAAACTCTTTGTGAAGACAATTTGGTAATGTATCAAGTGAAGTGAAGTGAAGCCGCTCAGTCGTGTCCAACTATTTGCAACCCCACGGACTGTAGCCTACCAGGCTCCTCTGTTTATGGAATTTTCCAGGCAAGAATACTGGAGTGGGTTGCCATTTCCTTCTCCAGGCGATCTTCCCAACCCAGGGATCAAACCTGGGCTTCCTGCATCGCAGGCAGATGCTTTACCATCTGAGTCAACAGGGACGTCTTAGATTTTACATGCTCTTTGACCTACCAATTCCACTTCGGGGAATTCATCCAAAAGGCAGGGGTATTGGAGGGTTGATGGGAAAGATTTAGGCACAAATTATATTTATAAGATGCTTCAGAATCACATCTAATGACATGAAAAGATATTGCACCTTAAAATAAGGGTTTTTAAATCATAAGGTCAGAATAATACAAAGTAATAAGAATATTCATATAAAGAGATCCCTAACAATAAATTATAGGAAATCAACACTGGTTGTGTCTAGAAAAAATAACTGCTCTTTACGATCTTTTTCTTTCATTACAATGAGCATCTAGCATTTAAAAATAAAAACTTCGTTTGGGGGGAAAACAAAACTAAACATCCTTTGCATAAAAGATAAATTGAATAAAAATTAGCAAAAATGTAATAGGAGATCATTTCAAGTGATAGAATATAATTGGGGAAAATTTTCATCCTTTCTAGAATAGAAAATTCTCTGTATTTACATATGTCCCATTATAAATATGCACTACTCTTATTTTTTTTAAAAAGTAAAAGAAACTTAAGATGGTTTCCCAATCTTTTGTTATCTGAAGTTGAATGACCGTTACAATGATCACACTGTATTTTAAAGGGTTTATGCCCTTTTCTTCATGGACCAAACCCAGTTTTTCTTTATAATTCCAACTAGCTTACAGGGCACAAAAGGGTTCTCCTGAAATATGAAATACACTGCATCTCATACCTCCTTTCCATTTACTACCTTTAGTGGACTTCAACGCTTCAGCTCCATGGCTCTCAAAGTCTGGTCCTAGACCAGCAGCCTCAGCATAAACAGGGAGCTGGTAAATGCAGATTCTTAGGCCCCACATCAGACCTAGAGAATACGAAATAGGGCAGGGGGCTTCCCTGGTGGCTCAGTGGTAAAGAATCTGCCTGCCAGTGCAGGAGGCATGGATCCAATCCCTGGTCCAGGAAGATCCCACGTACCACGGAGCCACAAACCCCGTGCGCTCTAGAGCCCACCTACTGCAACTACTGAAGCCCACACTCTAGAGCCCTTGAGCCACAACCAGAGAAGCCACCACAATGAGAAGCCCGTGCTCTGAAATGAAGACACAGCACAGCCATAAATAAATAAATTAAATTAAAAAAAACAAACAGGCTAGGACTCAACAGTGTGCTTTATCAAGATCCTCCAGCTGACTCGGATGCATGCTTGAATTGGAGAATCAGTGTTTCAGCCCATAGAGCTTTGGGCCTTCAGCATGCAGAAACTGTCTTGTGTGTGTTGCATGCTCAGTGGCTCAGTTGTCTCCGACTCTTTGACCTCACAGACTGTAGCCCACCAGGCTCCTCTCTGTCCACGGAAGCATCTATGCAAGAGTACTGGAGTGGGTTGCCATTTCCTCCTCCAAGAGATCTTCCCAACCCAGGGATTGAACCTGAGTCTCCTGCATTGGCAGGCTGATTCTTTACCACCTGGGAAGCCCTCCAGAAACTCTCCCAAACACAGTCAAATCATTTTTCAAATTTATATCTTTCAGAATCCTAATGGTAACACATTAAATCATTCAAGAGGACTGAGCTGCTAGATCTCGAATCTTAACAGCTGGAAACAACATTTAAGAAAAATAAAAAGATAACAAGGAAAGAAAACCATACCTGTAGAAATGCCTTAAAGGGAGCAGTGAGTCCTTGAGACATCACTTCAAGCCTTCGACAACCTTTGAGGTAAACACACTAGGCCTCCTCAAGGAACACACTAAATTCAAACTCATTTAATTACATGTGTCAGTCAGGGCCTCACAATCAAACAATCAACCAGACTCCTGCATAATAACAACACTGAAGCCATACCTAGACATAAATACAATAATCAGGTGTGCCAAAAATATGTGAAACATTGTTGCTTGAATTGACTGATGAGCCCACCTGGAGCAAGCTCTACTGGCGTTTGAAATGAACAACTATTAATATAGTTGCTTATCTGTGATGGAGGTATAATCACGATAGAAATGAAACAAAGTCTAACCACAGCCCAAGGAAGTACCAAGTTTTCTGCCACATTCATCACTTCAGACAGTCAGGTACTGAGCCAGTGCCAGAGACAAAATAGTGTCTAAAATACCCCTCCTGCCCTCCAGAGGCCTGCAGTCCACTTGGAGATTGGTAAACAGCAGACTGCGACCTCCACTCACCCTGGGACAGAAACGTCACATGCCTTTTCTCTAATACTCGTGGTTAAGTCACTTGGTCAAGGCCACCCAACTCCCTACAAGTCCATGCTCTGTTCTCGCCTCTCCATCCACGTGTAACGTCAGCACCAAAGGGATATGAGTATGTACGCACTATCACACGCTACATGAGACTGTGCTAAGTACAGACCTTTCCAGGTGGCGCTAGTGGTAAAGAACCCGCCTGCCAATGCAGGAGACGCAAGAGACAGAAGCCGCAAGAGACAGGAGACGTGGGTCCGATCCCTGAGTCGGGAAGATCCCCTGGAGGGAGGGCATGGCAACCCACGCCAGTATTCTTGCTTTGGAGGTGGGGTCACAAAGAGTTGGACACGACTTTAGTAACTTAGCATGCATATGCTAAGAATAAAGCCAAGAATAAAAATGATTTTGTTGCTACTAAAAAAGAGACATGGAGTTCAGTAAAATCAAGTAGTGTCAAGCCAAGTAAAACAGTTTATAAATGGTACTGGTTTTGAATAGGAAAAATTACCCATAGAAGAACAACCAAGGGCAAGGCCAATATGGATCAAAATATCAACACTAATTATATTGAATGCAGAGATTATAGGCAATTATTGGCTCAATTTGAAATTGTTTTTTTTTTTTATTATATTTTTAATGGAATAAATTGGCATGAAAAGGTAGGAAAACCAATTACATTTATGGTTTTAAAGTGAAAGTGAAGTCGCTCAGTCGTGCCCAACTCTTTGCGACCCCATGGATAGTAGCCTGCACCAAGCTCCTCCGCCCATGGGATTTTCAAGGCAAGAGTACTGGAGTGGGTTGCCATTTCCTTCTCCATTGAAATTCTTTTATAACACAAATTGTTTTTAAAAATGATCATCCAACATTAAAAGAAAATGCTTTGGGTTTTTTTTTAACCCAGCCAAGATTCCCTTAATCAGCAGTTCTCAGTAAGTATGTTCCACCCCTCAGGAGATGTTCAGAAATCGCCGAGGTGGTTTTGGTTGTCACGTTCACTGGGAGGCACCACTGGCGTTTAACAGGCTACTCAGAACAGCCTCATACAAGCACCCATCCCAAGCCACTTGAACGTCTGTCTAGACATTCCTGTAGGGGGAAAAGTCCGTTTATAAGTATCTGGGCCTAGAACCAAACTCCATTTTACACATTAACACAAAAGACATTTTGCAAGTTTTTACTTGCAAATGTCCTGGGGTACTAGTAGTGTAAAATACTTTGATTTCTTCTTTAGAAAAAGTTGGGCAGTACATTGAGAGATTTGAAAGTATGTATATGTTATTGATGAATTTAACTTGATGAAAAGAAACTTGTTTTTGTTTAGGCACTAAGTCGTGTCCGACTCTTTGCGACACCATGGACTATAGCCTTCCAGGCTCCCCTGTCCATGGGATTGCCCAGGCAAGAATACTGGAATGAGTTGCCACTCCCCTCTCCAGGAGATGTTCCTGACCCAGGAATCAAACTCCTGTCTCCTGCTTTGCAGGCAGATTCTCTAGCACTGAGTCACTTGGGGAGAATAAAGGAAGCATTACAAAAAGAAAATGGTGGGTCTGACAAGGTTGAGAGCTTGCTGTGATGACCCAGGGAATATGTACGCAGTGAGGAGAATCCAGCTGACTTCTATTAAGCCAGACATAGAAGAGATCTGCAAAAAATGCAGAACAAGGCCATCCTTCTCACTACAACTCTTTGTTGTGAAAAATAGGATTATTCTCATTAAAGAGTTATTTATGCTAACTTGGAATGATTTGAGTTTTAAATGAATAAAAGTGTTAAAAATAAGTAAATTTTCAGTTTCACTCTTACTATGGGAACATCAATAAAGAGAACAACCATAAGCAAAAGCTCTTTGATAGCCTTCAGTACATTTTATGTGCATGCAGGGATTTAAGATGAAAATGTTTGAAAACTGTTGCGCTTATAGAAAAAGATAAGGAAGAAGGGCTTAGCTGGCTGGAGAGAGACCAGGTCACAGACCAGAGCAGTGGCTGGATAGAGTGGGGAAACTTGGAGAACCAAACCAGATCAACAGGGCTGGATTACAAATGGTGAAAGAAGAGGGAGGGATTCCAGATGAGGCAGAAGCCTCACTTCAGGCAGCTGAGTACACACCGCCCAAAGAGATTTTAACATCATAATCATAAACATTTGTGTGTCATAAAAACAATTTTTCAGTAGAAAGTAAACCCACAAACATTAAAAAAAAAAAAAAAAAAAACAGCACAAACAGCCCTTTTCCATGCATATGCAATAATAGTAGAAAATACTTTCTTCTCTCCCTGCTTCTGATACGTGTAAACAAACCAGAATGTTTGGACTCTAGTCACGAATCTGACTGAGCCCAACCCTGGGTATCAAGGGTGGACTCGGGCAGTGTCCGCCCCCCTCCCTCCCCCGGGCAGCATCTCCCCACCACCACCCCCGCCAGACCTCCTTCAGCCAGCATCTTCAAGGAGTCCACCCACTATTTCTTTAAGGATTCAGTTTCAAGAGCCTTTTAAAGCAGAGATGTTCAAAGAAGCAGGAAGGAGGGACCACCTGCGGCCCCATGGCAGGCTTCTGCAGGAACTCCTGGGCAGGCTGAGCCTCTCACGGCCCCCCAAGGACTGTGCTGTCCCTCTCAGGGCTCAGGACTGAGAACGGATATGGCCACGCAGCAAAGAAATTCCCTTAAGGAAATGTCCAATCACGCCCAATTTTTAACACTCATGGAGCCTTCCCGTCACATGAATTGCCTGGAAGATCCTCGGGCCCCACCCTACTTCCCACATCACCCCATTGTGGACGTTGGACCTAGAAAGGGATCTCGGGCAACAGGACTGAGAGTAGGGAAGAGAAAATGGAAGGAGGCGGGAGGACATACCCTTGAGTCCCCCGGGAAATCTCTTGGCCACATTCCCTTCCTAGCCTGGGGCGGGAGGCCTGGATTATTCTGCCTCTCCCAGCCCCAGTGATGACAAGCCTGGAGGAGCCTCAGCAAGGTAGGTGACATTCTCAGAGGCCAAGGGCTTTTATTTTATTTGAATCCCAAGGACCCCTACCACCACTCATAGCTATACCACCTATTTCCAAGTTTCTTTTTCAAAGGTTTTCCTAGGGATTCCCTGGTGGCTCAGACAGTAAAGCATCTGCCTGCAATGCAGGAGACCTGGGCTCAATCCCTGGGTTGGGAAGATCCCCTGGGGAAGGAAATGCAATCCATTCCAGTACTCTTGCCTGGAAAATCCCATGGATGGAGGAGCCTGGTAGGCTACAGTCCATGTGGTCACAAAGAGCCGGACACGACAGAGCAACTTCACTTTCACTAAGGACCCCTACCACCACTAATAGCTATACCACCTATTTCCAAGTTTCTTTTTCAAAGGTTATCTTTAATACCCTCCCCCACCACAATCCTTTCTCTCATTTCTAGCTGGTAGTAAAAAGCCTCAGAATAATTCAAATGGAGTAAATGCGGGACTCCATGACAGAGATTAGGAGAAAACTGTGAAAAATCTAACTTATTCCAAAGAACTGCAGAAAAGGGGAGAGATGCCCCTGTAAGTCACATACTGAGGCAATCCCTAGGAAGGAAACATCCAGCTAGAAAACTGGACCAGGGGCGTTTAGAGGAGAACAGATATATGCATACATATGGCTGAGTCCCTTCGCTGTTCACCTGAAACCATCACAACACTGTCAATCGGTTATACCCCAATATAAAATAAAAAGTTAAAAAAAAACAAAACTGGACCAGAGGCATCCTGGGGCAAGGAGTCTGGCCCCCTACAGCTCCCCATCCCCCTATCCTTGCTCCCCACATCTTTGCTGGAGCCTCTACCCGAGGCTTCCCCCCGGCCCTACTACCGCCCTCATACAGCACTACTATAAGGGGGAAGTGTGGGCAGGCCTTCTAAGTGGGAACTGTCTATGTATATTCCCAGAGAGCTATTATTATATAGTATGCACACACAGACGTAGTATACAGTGCTAACAGCGCAGATTTTGGAGTCAGACTGCGTAGGTCCTAATACAAGATCAGCCACTTACCAGTTGTGGGATCACAGGTCAGTTACTTCACCACTATAACTACTTTCTCTGCAGAAAGTGGGGAGGATGAGATGAGTTTTCACAGGGGAAACACCTAGAACACTGCCAACACACAGCAGGCACTCAGTGAACATCAGCTGTGATGACGCTTCAAGTAGTTTATGTGTTCTAGAAGTTTGGGGGAACTGATCATAGTAATGTTAACCAACATATCTAGTATCATTCCTATTGTAAAATGCATTCAAATTTAAAAACCATAGACTTAACCAATAATTGAGAAGCTTTTCCTAAACTGGAGACTTAAAAGTGTCCCGAAAAGAAAATCCTAGTTCCAGATCTAATAACCTCCGAGCAATAAGGAGGTAAAACCACCACCACCACCACCAAAAAAAAAAAAAAAAAAAAAAAATCATCTAGCTTACAAGTATTTTCCCTCTATTTTCAAAAATGTATAACGCAGGCACTTCATACAATTTTTTTTATTAGTAGTATGTAACATTTTTGCTAAGATACTGATTCACTCACGTTCTGGCCTCAGGACTCTTTTTACTTTTCCTTTTTTTTTTTTTTTTTAAGATTTTTTGGTCACTCCACACAGCATGTGCCTGACCAGGGATCAAACCTGTGCCCCTGCATTGGAAGGGCAGAGTATTAACCACTGGGCAACCACTTAAAAAATTGAGGAAACAAAGAGCTCACCTTTGAAAATCTAAGAAATAGACATTATTTAAGCATATAAACCATTAGCCATTAAAGGAATGATGTCATCAAGTGCATATAGCTACTGGAAAACTACACTGAACACATGAAGAATGAGAGTAAAAAAGGGAAATTGAAACTTAGCTATCATTACAAAAATAATCTGAACTTGCAGACCCTCTGAAAGGGTCTCAAGGATCCCCAGACTCCATTTTGAGAAGCCCTACACTAAGGAAGAAACAAGTATCAAAATTCTCATCGCTTTCATTTTCTACCTTTTCTAGCTGTACAAGAGAATAATTATGGTACATTTCACTGAACTATATATGAAATGAAAATGATCACATCCTAAAATCACCAAAAAATCGTTCAATATTCTGACAAAATTGCCACTAGGTAAACTAAAATGCTATTTTCCCTTTTTTAAAAACAGAAAACTTACCATTTAAATCATCTTAAAATGGACAATTCACTGACATGTAATACATTCACAACGTTGTGCACCAACACCTGGTTCTAGAACATTCATCATCTCCGAAAGGAACCCCGTATCCTGCCCCTAGCAACAACCAACACTAACCTCTTTCAGTACATCTGCTGATCCTGAGAATTTCATACAAACGGGCCTTACGGTACACGCATGGCCTTGTCTGTCTGGCTTCTTTCACTTGGCGTGTTTTCAAGGTTCACCCATTTGTGGCAGGCCCCATTCACTCCGCTTTATAGCTGAATAATATTCCATTATAAGAATACACCACATTGTGCTTGTCCACTGACAGACAAAAGTTGATGGACGTGAGTATTTCCACCTTTTGACTGCTGTTAATAGTGCTGCTATAAAAATTTCAGGTACGTTTTAGTGTAAACACCTGTTTTCAATTCTTTGGTTCTCTTCATACCCTGGAATGGAATTGCCAGGCCATGTGACTGTGTATTTCGCTCACCGAGGAAGAGCAGTAGCACAATTTTACATGCCTACTAGCAATTCCAAGTTTTTCACATCCTTGACAAAGGTCTGTTTTCTGTTACTGTTGCTTTGTAACAGCCACTCTAATGAGAGTGAAGCGGCACCTCATGCTTTAGATTCCCATTCCCTCTAAACACACTGAACATTTCCTCATGTGCTGGTTGGGCATCTTTGCAGAAATGCCCAGGCACATCTCTTGCCCATTTTTTAAATCGGGATATTTCTTTTTTGCCGGGAGCCGGCATATTGCATATTGAGTGAAGATCTGTAATAGCTCAACTGGAATTCTATCACTGTCGGGAGCCAGCGTGAGGAACTCCGCCCATGACAAAGGTCATGAGGAAGGAGGCTCGGCATACGCAAAGGCGGGATCGAGCCTCAGGAGTCCCCCTGGAAATTCTCGAGCATCTACCCCCAAAACCAGAGTCTGCCTACTTTCTGCTTTTTGCTTTCACCTACACCTCTGACTTTATGGGGGGGGCTGTCCCCCACTACCTCTCTCTGAAAAAAGAGTTAGCTTACAGCTCCGGTTAATAATTCCTGGGTGTGACAGTGTTTCAACCTAAAAACTCCTTTGGAAATCCTCTAGCCTGCCTGAATAGGTTTTTCCGGCCACAGGTGATTGTTCAGAGCCTCCCAACTGTGAGAGGCAGGAGATGTTCTAAACTGCCTAAACACAGATTCCTTTGAGTAGTTAAAAGATTGATTAGAAATTGTATTGGTGAAGGGTTTTTCACTTGTTGGGCCAATGTTTGCTGCTAAGTCTCCATACTCCTTACCTACTGTGTCCTTGGCAGTCCTTGGCAGTGTATTGATTGATATAATGGGTGTATAGAAATGTAAAATGCAGCTTTGTCCAATGCTTTTTTGGAGGCTGGTGCCTGACTTTGGAATAATCACCTTTAGAGAAAAATAAGTTTCTTAAAATGTTAACAGGCCTCCGGGCCAGAAGATGATGTCAATCACCTGAACTTTTGCATATGATAAGTTTGAAAGCCTGGCTTCGTTTAGAACCAGGAACTGCTGTCCTTGCATGACTCCACCCCTTCCCCCATTATCCTCTATGCATAACTTAAGGTATAAAAACTACTTTGGGAAATAAAGTGCGGGCCTTGTTCACCAAAACTTGGTCTCCCCATGTCGCTCTCTCTCCCAAATTCTGGCTGAGTCTCCATCTGGAGCGCGGAACCCACCATGCTTGCTAATTATGCCTGGGCTTCTAAGATCCGACCGGGGTGGCCTCAGTGTCTCCTCTCCTTCGGGAGAACAGAAGGACGCCTGCAGCCTACGTAAGTGGTGCAAACTTCTTGTCTTGAAGTTTTATTGGTCTCCCGCGTAAACCAAGCTACTCAGCCTCTTTTCTCCACTGAATTTTCCTACTGAGCTATCCTCATTCTATTACTCTTTGTATCCTTAATTAACGTGTAATTAAGCAGTTGTTTCCTGACCCTCGCCTATGCCGTCTCTCCTTCGAATACCCTGGATCAGCCGGGGCTGGACCCCGGCACTTTTTCTTTTAGGATTTTAAGAGTTCTTATTTTTTTTGTCAGTAGATGAAAGCACTTTAAACCTACCGGGCTTAAAAGGTCCTTTCCTATCTACCAGGCTTAGGACAAATGCCAACCTTCCAGATTGTGAAAGAGCAACTAAGAAGTTACAAGAGGCCGCAGAACCAATTGTCAATAATACTATATAATGCCTCCGTTTATGTCTTAAAATGGGAGTCCAGGATTGGGTCACAGATGATAAAAAAATAGTCATTTTTCAAAAAGCACTTTTTAGTGAAACACCATCCCAAGTGCTTTAACACCCTCAGAGCAACCCCACAAGGTAAGAACCGTGACCTACCTCATTTTATAAATGAGGAAATAGGTACTGAAAAGTTAAATAGCTGGCTTATGGTCACACAATCAGTAGCTGGGGCAGGCTGCCTTCAGAATTTGTGCTCTTAATCCCTTTGCTATACTGCCTCTCAACCATGAAATAACACGCCTTGCCTGGATGCCTAACTGAAGGCTTTTTTAGAAGCTGCTAGTAGCTACATTTGATCTGTCACTTTCAAGTTCTAACCTCCACTGCCTGCACAAATCTTGGCTCCAGAATTCTTTAATTGAGTTTAGGGAATGTCACAAAGAAGGAAGCCGAAAGCCAGAGGGGTGAATGTCATTTTATCATTCCAATTTAGATCTTTTCTAAGATTTTTTAATCTGACAAAGCCTATTCATAGGATAAATGTGCCAACAGACTATTTCCAAGAGCATCTGGCCAGCATCTTGACTGCGATTATCGGAGGTTTCAGTTACTACAAAGCCAGGGCTGAAAGGTCCATCTAACTCAAACCCATAATTTGCAGTATAATTATATAGCAGTAAATGGGTTTGTAAACTGAATCTCGAACTTGAGAAGAACTCTAAAAGGTAATATCTTTCATAATAAAATCAATATGAACACAATGCCGGAGTTAACAGATTTCATTTTTTGAGCAATAATTACAGGCATCACTGACTGATACTTCCAGCATTGCTGCAACTGCCTGGAGTTATGGGACCTCAGAATTTGAAGGAACTTTATGGCATATCTAAAATAATCCATCACGAACAATTCCTGTTTCCTCTAGAATTAAAAGCTGGACTAAAGCCCTGAAGTGTACCTATCTGATAAATGGTCATGTCATAATGTTACTCTCCTATTTACATCTGTGGTAACTCAAGAATTTTTTAAGTTCAGCTACCCACTATGCCATTTGTAAATATTTTCATGACTACAAAGGGTAGTAAATGTGAGGTTCTGTTTTCTCATCTGCAACATAGGTATTTACCATCTATTTACCACTCATCTCACTGAAGGGCTTCCCCTGTGGCTCAGCTGGTAAAGAATCCACCTGCAATGCAGGAGACCTGGGTTTGATCCCTGGGTTGGGAAGATCCCCTGGAGAATGGAAAGACTACCCACTCCAGTATTCTGGCCTGAAGAATTCCATGGACTGTATAGTCCATGCGGTCGCAAAGAGTAGGACACGACCGAGTGACTTTCACTTCACTTCACTTTTTCACAGTATGATGGGAAACAGATTTTAGATGGGATATGTGAAAGTGCCTAGCAAAATCCCAGAGCAGGAACAGGAGCTCAGTAAACATTCCTTTGTGTGTGTGTGTGTGTGTGTGCACACGCACACACACACACACACACACACACACACATGCATGGGGGGGGGCGGTGACTTAATGGGTGTGTGTATGGGGGGTGGGGCGGGGATGGGTGTGGGTTAGATCACCAGAAGTCTTCCAAAGCATACTAACATACTTTACATAAGCTAAGCACAACTCAGATAACTTATCTAAAGATCACTTATCTGATGAACTTAGCTGTGGTTCAGTTAGTTCAGTTCAGTCGCTAAGTTGTGTCCCCAAGGACCGCAGCACGCCAGGCTTCCCTGTCCTTTACCATTTCCCTGAGCTTGCTCAAATTCATATCAACTGAGTTGGTGATGCCATCCAACCATCTCATCCTCTGTCATCCCCTTCTCCTCCTGAACTTAGCTGTATATAATCCCAAATCTGCTGCTGCTGCTGCTAAGTTGCTTCAGTCTTGTCCAACTCTGTGCAGCCCCATAGACGGCAGCCCACCAGGCTCCCCCGTCCCTGGGATTCTCCAGGCAAGAACACTGGAGTGGGTTGCCATTTCCTTCTCCAATGCATGAAAGTGAAGTCACGCAGTCGTGTCTGACTCTTCGTGACCCCATGGACTGCAGCCTACCAGGCTCCTCTGTCCATGGGATTTTCCAGGCAAGAGTACTGGAGTGGGGTGCCACTGCCTTCTCCGAACCCCAAATTTAGATGATGGCAAAAAATCTTACCATTTAATAATGAGGAAAATGCTGATCATTTGTGTAGTTATTAAAGGAAATCAGATTATTCTTCGGGCAGGCCAGTCTATACCATTTCTGATAGAGCCGAAGACACTAAAGAAATATCTCACCACCTGGTTACTCAAATGTTTCTCTGAATTAGGGCTAAGAAGGTTCAACATGCAAAACAGCAAGTATTTGAACAAAGCTTAAATCACAAGAGGGATATTTTCTTGTTATGATGGCATTGTGAAGAACTGTAAATCCAAGGCATCCCTGGTGGCTCAGTGGTAAAGAATGCAGGGCACATGGGTTCGATTTCTGATCCAGGAGGATCCCACATGCTGCTGGCAGCCCCGGGGCCACAGCTACTGAGCCTGTGATCTAGAGCACGTGCTCCACAAGAGAAGCCACCGCAACAAGAAGTCAACGCACCACAACTAGAGAGTAACCCCGACCACTGCAACTAGAGAAAGCCTACACGCAGCAACTCAGCACAGCCCCAGAGAAATTTTAAAAATAGCCTACATCAAAAAAAAGTCTTAAAAACAATTGTAAATCGAGGGATCTAGGAAATAGATGGAGATAGTCAAAAGCTGGGAAGTGGGGTGGGAATCGGAAGGAAGATGACTAATAGTTGGGGTAGGACCTTCTACTTCAGGGAAACCCAGCAAGCCCAGAAGGATATCACCCAGAGTGAGGGAGGCAGAGGCAAAGGAACTTTCTGGGTTGGGGGAAATGGAGTGTCAAGGCAAGTGCCTGTGACAAAAGGACCACTTTGTGAGATGCAGGTGGCCTGAGTCAGGGAAGGTGAGGTATAGCTGGAGAAAAGGAAAAATCAGGAAAATCAGCAGGGACAGAGCACAGAGCGCTCTTTAGACCATGCATAAAGGTTCAGACTTCATCCTGTGAGGTAGCAATTGGTGTGGTCTGGGGAGTCCCTGGAGTTCCCAAGCCCCTGTGAGGGATTCAGGTCGAGATCATCATAGCACTCAGACATCACTTTCCCTTTTCACCGTATTTACGTGCACTGATACCGACGACAGCCACCTCAACAGAGGCACGGAGCTGAACTAGCGGTCACTGTATTCTTTACCCCCTCAGACTCACGTTTAAATAAATTAATTTTCAAAAAAATTTAAAGACAATTTCACGTCAGAATATCCCTGATGAGTTATTAAAAACATTATTATATTAAACGTTGGTCCTTGAGTACATGTGTTTAATACCAGTCCGAATAAAGGGGAGGCGTCATAAAGTATCTTTTATTTCTGTAGCTTGTGGAATGTTAAGCTTCCCGACCAAGGACCGAACCACTGCCCTTGGCAGTGAAAGCAGAGTCCTAACCCTTGGATCGCCAGGGAATGCCCATGAAGCGCCTCTATGGAGCACCAAGAAACACACTTACGCAAATGAGTTACAAGCTGAACTAGCCACTGTTTTTTATGGATCACAATGTTTACTTAGCGGAATGACAACAGAAAAACTACGGTTATTCACACTTGAGTACTTGGCAGACAGTTTCTCAAAAACGAGAGCTCTACAGATGACTCAGTGGTAAAGAATCCTCCTGCCAATGCAGGAGATACCGGTTGGATCCCTGGGTTGGGAAGATCACCTGGAGAAGGAAATGGCAACCCACCAGTATTCTTGCCTGGGAAATTCTATGGATAGAGGAGCCTGGAGGGCTACAGTCCACAGGGTCGCAAGAGTCAGACAAGACTGAGCACGTCCTGTGATCGTGCGTTCTCAAAATGAAGTGGGCCTGCTGCTTCAAGAAATATGACTGGCAGTATTTGATGCTGATGATAAAAGTTAAGCTTTGCATAAAAATTTAAAACTTGGAAAACAAGTATCTGCCATTGTGAGCTAGACTGCTTTCCCCAAATTTAGAGAATTTTCTAATAAGATGGGCAATATTTCTGCTTTATTGACTATGCCAAAGCCTTTGACTGTGTGGATCACAATAAACTGTGGAAAATTCTGAAAGAGATGGGAATACCAGACTGCCTGACCTGCCTCTTGAGAAATTTGTATGCAGGTCAGGAAGCAACAGTTAGAACTGGACATGGAACAACAGCCTGGTTCCAAATAGGAACAGGAGTTCGTCAAGGCGGTATACTGTCACCCTGCTTATTTAACTCATATGCAGAGTACATCATGAGAAATGCTGGGCTGGAAGAAGCACAAGCTGGAATCAAGATTGCCAGGAGAAATATCAATAACCTCAGATATGCAAATGACACCACCTTTATGGCAGAAAGTGAAGAGGAACTCAAAAGCCTCTTGATGAAGGTGAAAAGTGGAGAGTAAAAAAGTTGGCTTAAAACTCAACATTCAGAAAACAAAGATCATGGCATCCGGTCCCATCACTTCATGGGAAATAGATGGGGAAACAGTGGAAACAGTGTCAGACTTTATTTTTGGGGGCTCCAAAATCACTGCAGATGGTGACCAGTCATGAAATTAAAAGACGCTTACTCCTTGGAAGAAAAGTTATGACCAACCTAGACAGTATATTGAAAAGCAGAGACATTACTTTGCCAACAAAGATCCGTCTAGTCAAGGCTGTGGTTTTTCCAGTGGTCATGTATGGATGTGAGAGTTGGACTGTGAAGAAAGCTGAGCGCCGAAGAATTGATGCTTTTGAACTGTGGTGTTGGAGAAGACTCTTGAGAGTCCCTTGGACTGCAAGGAGATCCAACCAGTCCATTTTGAAGGAGATCAGCCCTGGGATTTCTTTGGAAGGAATGATGCTAAAGCTGAAACTCCAGTACTTTGGCCACCTCATGCAAAGAGTTGACTCATTGGAAAAGACTCTGATACTGGGAGGGGTTGGGGGCAGGAGGAGAAGGGGATGACAGAGGATGAGATGGCTGAATGGCATCACTGACTCGATGGACATGAGTCTGAGTGAACTCTGGGAGTTGGTGATGGACAGGCAGGCCTGGCGTGCTGCGATTCATGGGGTCGCGAAGAGTTGGACACGACTGAGTGACTGATCTGATCTGATCTGATCTGATCAAAGAATAACCACAGTTTTCTGGAAGTGATATTAAAAGACTCCTGCTTTCTCCAACTGTGTTATCTATGTTAAGACCAGACTTTTGTCAACTACTTCAATCAAAACAACATTTCGCAATATTCCACTACTGAGCAGATATGAGAAGCCAGCTGTCTTCTATTAAGTGAAACATTAAAGAGATTTTTTACGTTAAGTGTATAATGGATTTATGACAGATATTTTCAGTAAATAAATTAGTACTTTTAACATTCTCAGTTTTAATCACTAACCTGACAAAGAGGGATAAAACTCATGTAAAGAAAAGCTCCTTGGGGTCTTCAGTAACTTTTAAGAGTATACAAGAGTATTTGTTGTTCAGTTGCTAAGTCATGTCCGACTCTTCGGGACCCCATGAACTGCAGCATGCCAGGCTTCCCTGTCCTTCACTATCTCCCAGAGTTTACTCAAACTCATGTCCATTGAGTCAGTGATGCCATCCAACCATCTCATCCTCTGTCGCCCCTTTCTCATGCCCTCAATCTTTGCCAGCATCAGAGTATATAAAAGTATACATCCCACTATACTACAGCACAAGTTTGAAACCCATCCCTGTAAGAGATGAAACCCCAGGGGAAGATTTCATCGTGAAGCAGCACTTGTACCACAACACGCTTCTCTGGCAGCCTCGTGCAGGCGAGACCCAGTGGATAAGGGAAGCCAGACCAGTCAGGAAGCGGCAGGCGGTAAGAGCAAAGCAGCGCAGTGAAGAACGCTAACTGCCAGGGCTAAGACAACAGCAGAAATACGAGAGAAAAGAATAAATTCAAAAGATATTGTGAAGGCCGAATCAACAAAATCTAGCAACTTCAGAAGTGGAGAGACTTGGCTGCTGCCTGCATGGTTGGATTGTAACTCACTATCCACCCATCTGGCTTAGGGATAGGTACTAAGTCTATGCCAAATACAGTCAACCCTCCGCATCCATGGGACCCTCAGCTACGGATTCAACCACCCTTAGATGGAAAATTTCCAGAAAATTCCAAAAAGCAAAATTCAAATTTGCTGAGCACCAACAACTATTTGTGTACCATTTATACTGTATTACACGCATGTAGGCCTATTTGCTCAGAGAAGGCAATGGCACCCCACTCCAGTACTCTTGCCTGGAAAATCCTATGGACGGAGGACCCTGGTGGGCTGCAGTCCATGGGGTCGCTAAGAGTCGGACACGACTGAGCGACTTCACTTTCACTTTTCACTTTCATTCATTGGAGAAGGAAATAGCAACCCACTCCAGTGTTCTTGCCTTGAGAATCCCAGGGATGGGGGAGCCTGGTGGGCTGCCGTCTATGGGGTCACACAGAGTTGGATACGACTGAAGTGACTTAGCAAAGCATAGCATAGGTTATATGCAAACACTATGAAATTTTATATGAAAGACTTGACTATCCAGGAATTCTGGTATCAGTGCAGGGCCCTGAAACCAATTCCATCACCCTGCAGATACTGAAGGACAACTGTATAGATATCTACAGACATTGTAATCCAGATATGTGTTCTAATGACACATCTCTAACACCAACTGGGTTTCATACAATTCAATTTAGGCAGACCCCACAGATACCCTGGAGGCTCAGATAGTAAAGAATCTGCCTGCAATATGGGAGACCCAGGTTTGATCCATGGGTTGTGAAGATGCCCTGGAGAAGGGAATGGCAATCCACTCCAGTATTCTTGCCTGGAGAATCCCATGGACAAAGAAGCTGGCGGGCTGTGGTCCATGGGGTCACAAACAGTGGGACACAACTGAGCAAGTAACACTTCCCATAGATTATGGGCTCAGTCCCACCTCAGATGCCCAAGTCTCAAGGGTCCCCAAGCTACCAGCACTTCTGCCAGGCAAGCTACAAGTTCACAGGGTCCCACAACCACACCCAGCCCTGTTTCCCCAGGTTCAGTAATTCACAACTCACACAACTGAGGAAATCGTCATACTGGTGATTACAGTTTCACTATAAAGGATGTAACTCAGGAACAACCACTTCAGCTAAGAGAGCAGAATGTGGGGGAAGAGAGGTGCAGAGACTCCACAGCCTCTCCTCCTCCATAGAACACAGGTGTCCACGTTCCCAGCTCAGTGTTCTCCAAACCAGAAGCTCCCTGAACCTTATCATTCTAAGAGTCTTGGATGGGACTGCTTCACACAGGCATGGCTGACTAAACACCTGGCCATGAGACGGGACTCAGTCTCCAGTTTGCCCTTCCTCTTCCTCGGAGGCGGTAGTGGTAGTGGTGAGCGGAAAGACACTTCATTAACACAAATTCAGGTTAAGGTCCAAAAAGTTTCTTTTTAAGATTTTTTTTTTTCCACATGGGCCATTTTTAAAAAAGTCTTCATTGAATTTGTTACACCATAGCTTCTGTGTTATGTTTTGGTGTTTTGGCAGTGAGGCATGTGGGATCTTGGCTCCCCTACCCTGGATCGAACCTGTGCCCTCCTCCACTGCATTGGAAGGTCAAGTCTTAACCACTGGACCTCCAAGGAAGGTGTTCAGTTTGAATAACAGAAGGCATTCCTATCAACTCAGGGAACTCCAAAGGTTTTAGGAGCTTTGGAACCAGGAACAAAAACTATCATTTTCTTTTTTTTTTTATTATACCAGGGCATGGTTGTTGATATACAGCAGGTACTCAATAAACAATTGCTAAAGAATGAACAATAGGGCAGATAACAGCATCATTCACCAGAATGGGAAATACAGGCAGAGAAAAAGGTTGTCAGAAGAAAGGCAGTGGTGAGCTCTGAGTTGGACTGACTGCGTTGGAAGCACCCAAAGATCACAGGCGGAACTCAGATAAAGGGTTAGACCTTAGAAGAAAGGTCAGAGCTCCAGGTATGAACATGCAGAGATAATGGGACTTAATCCTGGCAGCCAGAACCGACAGTGGCAATATGACCATCCTAGAGAACAGTTCAGTTCAGTTCATTGCTCAGTTGTGTGCAACTCTTTGTGACTCCATGGACTGCAGCACTCCAGGCCTCCCTGTCCATCACCAACTCCCAGAGCCTGCTCAAACTCATGTCCATTGAGTCGGTGATGCCATCCAACCATCTCATCCTCTGCCATCCCCTTCTCCTTCCTCCTTCAATCTTTCCCAGCATCAGGATCTTTTCAAATGAGTCAGCTCTTGGTATCAAGTAGTGAAAGTAGTGGAGTTTCAGCTTCAGCATCAGTCCTCCCAATGAATATTCAGGACTGATTTCCTTTAGGATGGACTGATTGGATCTCCTTGCAGTCCAAGGGGACTCTCAAGAGTCTTCTCCAATGCCACAGTTCAAAAGCATCAATTCTTTGGCGCTCAGCTTTCTTTACGGTCCAACTCTCACATCCATACATGACTCCTGGAAAAACCATAGCTTTGACTAGATGGACCTTTGTTGGCAAAGTAATGTCTCTGCTTTTTAATATGCTGTCAAGGTTAGTCATAGCTTTTCTTCCAAGGAGCATCTTTTAATTTCATGGCCGCAGTCACCATCTGTAGTGATTTTGGAGCCCAAGAAAATAAAATCTGTCACTGTTTCCATTGTTTCCCCATCTATGTGCCATGAAGTGATGGGACCGGGTGCTATGATCTTCGTTTTCTGAATGTTGAGCTTTAAACCAACTTTTCACTCTCCTCTTTCACTTTCATCAAGAGGCTCTTTAGTTTCTCTTCACCTAGAGGACAGGGTAGGACCAAAAAGGGTAGAGAAAACAGCCTTGGGAACAATAACGTTAAGGATTAAGAAGTCCTAGATGTAAGAGAAGAGAACACACAGAGCAGAAGATGGAGAAAGGCGAGGCAGAAAAGTGTTCCTACAGAACATGTTGAAGGTCGTGGAAAGATCGAGGAACAGACTGACAGAAGATGGTGCATGGAAAAGAGATACAGGAGGCAGAGGCAGGCTGCAAGACTGCAACACGCAGCCAGGAGCAGGAGACACCCGGCACAGAAGGCGGAAACGAGAGATGCCGACAGGCAGCGCTGAGGGGCCAAAGCTGAGCAGCCGGGAAGGAGGGAGCAGAGGGCAGGGGGCCATGGAGGCCCCGGCGGCAGAGAACAAGCAAGATTCAGACTGCGGCTCCCAGACGGCCCTTCCGTACACGCCTGCAAGGCCCTGCACGGCCTGAGCTCACTGCCCTCTCCAGTATTCCGACTGCAACCACAGTGGCCTTCTACTCAAACATGCTGTGCCCCTTTATGCCACAGGCCCTGTCACAAGCTGGCCCCTCAGCCCAACAACTTCTTTCCTTCCCTGATGACTTCCTAGACATCCTTCAGATGCCAAGTAAATGTCACATCTGCCCTAGACTGTAGGACTACGTTAGGTCCTCTTGGACACTTTCGTCACAGCATTTCAAACGGTGAGGAATCATTTCTTTCTGCAACTGTGGGGAAGGGGGGTATGTACGTGTGTCCTAATTAAAGAGTAAGGACAGCAACCTGTCGCCGCTGTCCCCTAGCTCCTACCGCAGCATCTGCACACAGCGGTCACACAGGACGGGGTTGCGGCACTAATGAGGGGCCTTCTGAGCACAAGCGCAAGCCAGAGTCTCCGAGGAAACCGGGGAGGACAGCATCCAGAATCCGCGGAAGGGAAGGCGACATCTGCCTCTTCCTTCACTCTCATCTCAAGAGGCAAAGCGTGGATCAGATAGATTTACAAGATCTGCCTGGGAAGCGGGCACCTGGACTGGACAGGAGGAAGAGCCGCTCCTGAGAGCGAAGCTTCTGAGACATCCAGGGAGGGCTGGGGAGGCCTGACGAAAGGGGCAGGTCTGGAACAGCATCTATGCGGAAAGGAAAGAAAGGTGAGGAAGAAACCTATTTGCAGGGGAGGAACAGAGATGCAGATGTGGGGGAATGGACTTGTGAACGTGGGGCGGGAAGGGGAGGGCAGGACAAGCTAGGAGACTGGAATTGATGAACACACTCTACGGGGGTGGGGGCAGGGGGCTTCCCTGGTGACGCAGATGGTAAAGACTCTGCCTGCAATTCAGGAGACCTGGGTTCAACCCCTGGGTCGGGAAGATCCCCTGGAGAAGAGAATGACAACCGCCTTCAGGATTCTTGCCTGGAGAATTCCATGGACAGAGGAGCCTGCAAAGAGTCAGATATGACTAAGTGACTAACACGCACGTGTGTAAAATAGATAGCTAGTGGGAAGCTGCTGTATAACACAAGGAGCTCAGCTCGGTTCGTACCTGTGTATGTACCTGTATACACATAGCTGATTCACATTGTTGTATGACAACAGTGTGAAACGAATACAACATCGCAAACAATTCTATTCCAATAAAAAATAGTAAAACATAATTTAAATATATATATAATATTGAGAGTAAAGAGGAAAAAAAGAATTCTTAGCAGAATACAACCTGAGGAAGAATACAGCTAAATGGGTAAAGACAAAGTCTGCAAGTTTGTATGGTCTTCTTTGGCTGATTTTTTTTTTTAAGTTTTTTTAAATTAGTTTATTTTTTATTGAAGGATAATTGTTTTACATGACTGATTTTTAATATCACAAATACAGGAAACAGAACCCAGAGAGTTGAGCTGGTCGAGAGAAGGAGGTCGGCGGATCAGAAGTGACAGAAGGACAATGGGGCAAGGAACTAGCTGGGGTGACCCAGCCTGAGGTCCCAGCTGCAGGGGGTAGGAAACGAGATGAGGAGGAAACTGACAATCGGAGATTAAAGCAAGAAGGTCCAGGAACCAGTTTTTGAGTGGAATTGTTGTAATCAGAATGTGGGAAATAAATTACACTGCAGATATATAATTTAAAAAACAAGTGCAACTTTTCTCAAGGTACCATAAGCTCTTACCACCTACTATTATCAGTCTCATAGGACAAAACAAAACAATTCTCAAAAATAGGCCTGTGCCCTTCTGAAAAAGGTCAAGTTGCTATTTTCCTTGGAGTCTAACCTAAAAAAGCAGACACATTAAGAAAAAATACCCCTACAAAGAATTAATCTCAAAAATATACAAGCAACTCCTGCAGCTCAATTCCAGAAAAATAAACGACCTAATCAAAAAATGGGCCAAAGAACTAAACAGACATTTCTCCAAAGAAGACATACAGATGGCTAACAAATACATGAAAAGATGCTCAACATCACTCATTATCAGAGAAATGCAAATCAAAACCACAATGAGGTACCATTTCACGCCAGTCAGAATGGCTACTGTCCAAAAGTCTACAAGCAATAAATGCTGGAGAGGGTGTGGAGAAAAGGGAACCCTCTTACACTGTTGGTGGGAATGCAAACTAATACAGCCACTATGGAGAACAGTGTGGAGATTCCTTAAAAAACTGGAAAGAGAACTGCCTTATGACCCAGCAATCCCACTGCTGGGCATACACACTGAGGAAACCAGAATTGAAAGAGACACGTGTACCCCAACGTTCATCACAGCACTGTTTATAATAGCCAGGACATGGAAGCAACCTAGATGTCCATCAGCAGATGAATGGATAAGAAAGCTGTGGTACATATACACAATGGAGTATTACTCAGCCATTAAAAAGAATACATTTGAATCAGTTCTAATGAGGTGGATGAAACTGGAGCCTATTATACAGAGTGAAGTAAGCCAGAAAGAAAAACACCAATACAGTATACTAACACATATATATGGAATTTAGAAAGATGGTAACGATAACCCTGTATGCGAGACAGCAAAAGAGACACAGATGTACAGAACAGTCCTATGGACTCTGTGGGAGAGGGCAAGGGTGGGATGATTTGGGAGAATGGCACTGAAACATGTATAATATCATATGTGAAACGAATTTCCAGTCCAGGTTCGATGCATGATACAGGATGCTCAGGGCTGGTGCACTGGGATGACCCAGAGAGATGGTATGGGGAGGGAGGTGGGAGGAGGGTTCAGGATGGGGAACACGTGTACACCTGTGGCGGATTCATGTTGATGTATGGCAAAACCAATACAATACTGTAAAGTAATTAGCCTTCAATTAAAATAAATAAAATTATATTAAAAAAAGAACAAAAAAATAATAAATAAAAAGGTTCATTCCTAAAAAAAAAAGAAAGAAGTAACATCCCTTTCCAGCTCCAGCTTTTTCCTAGTATACATGTTTCCCCGGCAGTTTCAGACAAATCATAAGTTAGAATGCCTCCAGCTATGAGCCAAGAGAATGTAACCTACCTTCGGGCATGAAAAAAAATCTGTCGTTATAGTAGTAGTCAAACTGATAAAATAATGCCCACAGTTCTAAACCAAAAGTGATCTAGCTACATTATAGATAAGCAGCCCAAACTTCATTCTATCTAGAGCAATCACAGGACAGCAGTAAAATATATTTCATTTTAAAATGAATGAACAATACAAATTCTTGGGCAGCACAGTGAGCATTTAAATTTAAAAAGTAAACTTTATTGAGAAGAAAGTTCATGCATACATTGGGTTTCTTTGATGTCTTTGTATTATAGTTTTACTAAAGACTATCATTCAAGGGGGAAATTCCCCTGGAGGAGAGCCTGGCAACCCACTCCAGTATTCTTGCCTAAAGAATCCCGTAAACATGACCCAGAGGGATGGAATGGGGAGGGAGGAGGGAGGAGGGTTCAGGATGGGGAACACATGTATACCTGTGGCGGATTCATTTTGATATTTGGCAAAACTAATACAATTATGTAAAGTTTAAAAATAAAAAATAAAAAAAAAAAAAGAATCCTGTAAACAGAGGTGCCTGGTGGGCTACAGTCTATAGTGTCACAAAGAGTCAGACAAGACTGAAGCAACTTAGCAGCACACCATTCAAAAGGGAAAAAAAAAGGTCACCATCAGCCCCTTTCTGTCTGATCGCTGCATATGATGAGTGTGTTGGGTATGCATTTAGCCTGCCCAACATTCTTTCATCTTGTAATTGATCCACTTTCTCTCCTGCTAATTCCAGGAGTCTAGCTACTGACTTTACTAGCTACTTTACTTTACAACTGGTACAAAAGGTGGACCCAAAACCCAGGACAGCCAATGAGTGCCTTGCATTCCCTTGGCCATGGTGACTGGTTGAGGCATGGGATCATGCCAGGACAATCAGAACCCTTGGACCTAACAGACAGATACGTAAGTCAGTAGTAGTTGTTGTTCAGTCGCTAAGTTGTGTCTGATTCTCTGCAACCCCATGGACTGCAGCTTGCCAGGCTTCCCTGTCCTTCACTATTTCCTGGAGTTTGCTCAAACTCAAGTCCATTGAGTCGATGAGGCCATCTAATCATCTCATTCCCTGTCGTCCCCTTCTCCTCTTCCTGCCCTCCATTGGTCCCAGCATCAGGGAGTCAATACATTTCCCTTTTTTACTTAAAGGCAGTTTGGGCTTCTTCCACTTGCAAATGAAAAAATTCAGACAAATACAATTATGAATAAGAATTACAGCACTGAGTTTTCTTTCTTCTACTATAATTCTTTCTTACTCTTCCTAGCATTCTTTCTTATACATATTTTACTTATTTATTTGGTTGCACTGGGTCTTAGCTGCGGCATGTGGGTTCTAGTTCCCTGACAAGGGATCAAACCCAGAACCCCTGCATTGGGAACGTGGAGCGTTAGGCCACTGGAACACCAGGGGAGTCTCTATCATTCCTCTTTTTTCCCCCTCCCCATCCAACTTCTTCATTATAGCAGACTACTTAAATTTAGCACTGAGTACTTATGACATGACTGAAACAAAAAGCTAATTTAAGAATAAGCCTAGCCCCAGGTAAATTCTTTACGATCTGAGCCACCAGGGAAGTGGTAGCTCAGACATTAAGAGTCCACCTGCAATGCAGGAGACCTGGGTTCAATCGCTGGGTCAGGAAGAGAAGGGAGAAGGGAATGGCTACCCACTCCAGTATTGTTGCCTGGAGAATGCCATGGACAAAGGAGCCTGGCAGGCTACAGTCCATGGGGTCGCAAAGAATCAGACACAACTGAGGGACTAATACTACCACCCACCAGGTAAATTATACTGTGCTTCAATTTCTTGATATTTAGATAGTAAAGTTAAGAGTCTTCTTTCAGTTTCTGGAAGAGTACATGCTTAAACAGATGCAGTATCATTTCTTTCATGAGGTCAAAATGTTATATGTATATGAAGGGAAATTACTCCACCAAAATTCTAGGACATTTGGAAATAAATTCAAAATCTCTTCCTTTTTGTTTTTCTTCACAAGAGATCTGAACTGACTTAAGAAAGGTCATCAACCACATGTGCAAAATGGACTTTCTAAAAAATCGTAATTGTGTGAATCAGCTTAAATTTGTGCACTTCTGCTTCTCTTGCTATCCTTAATTTTTTAATTTAATTTTTATTTTATATTGGAATATAGCTGATTTACAATACTGTGCTAAGTGTCAGGTGTACAGTAAAGTGATTCAGTTATACATAAACATATACTCAATCTTCTTCAGATTATTTTCCCATATAGGTTATTCCAGAATACTGAGTAGAGTTCCCTGTGCTATACAGTAGGTCCTTGTTGATTATCTATTTTATATATACTGCTGCTAAGTTGCTTCAGTCGTGTCCGACTCTATGTGACCCCATAGACGGCAGCCCACCAGGCTCCCCCGTCCCTGGGATTCTCCAGGCAAGAAAACTGGAGTGGGTTGCCATTTCCTTCTCCAATGCATGAAAGTGAAAAGTGAAAGGGAAGTTGCTCAGTCGTGTCCGACTCTTCGCGACCCCATGGACTGCAGCCCACCAGGCTCCTCCGTCCATGGGATTTTCCAGGCAAGAGCACTGGAGTGGGGTGCCATCGCCTTCTCCGTTATATATACTAGTATATCCTTAATTTTTGATGTTGCTGTTATATGGAGAAAATAATAATAAATTCACGTCCTCAGATGATAGTCAAGAAATACAAGAGATAAGGTAGGATTATAGAAAGAATTTAGGGCCGAAAATGAAGAGAAGGCTTAAACAACCCAACCTCAGCTGGCTTCAGCTAAAAGGTATATCTATAGCGGGTGGGGCGGGGGAGCGCTGTTAATCTTAAGAATACAGGACCTCACAGAACTTCACAGAACAGGAAAACACCCAGCCCCAGAAAGGACTGGAGGAGGAGGTTTAAAGTAATCTCAGGTAGTATTCTCTCTTCCTGCTTCTCTATACTTACTTTAATCTCTCCATCCATAAATTACCTTTCTCTGTCCCCAGACACAACAGCAGAACACAACAGCCTAGAACTCCCAAGCTTTTACGTTAGGCCCTGTGAATGCAGTGAGGTCGAACCCTTACTTGGGCCCAAAGTCAATTTCCAAGAAAAGGACACTGATTGGACTAGCTTGGGTCAGGTCTGAACTAAACCTGATTCAATCCTCTGTGTATTCTGTGGGGACGAAGAAGTATGCAGGGGAGTGGATGGGTAGGTTTGAGGACAGTTAAGGGATCTATGTTGAGTTAGACACTCCAGAAGTTCCCATTACACAGTCCCAGCACTGTACCCTGGTTTTCTCCTCATCACAGGAAAGGAATTGCTCACCAAAGTCCACTTGCGACTTTTTGTAGCAGAGTTTAATAGAACTCAAGAGAATTAATGGAATTTAAGAAATTAGAAGCTGACTAGCATCCACCACTGGTTTGTTTGGTTTTTTTTTGGGGGGTGGGGGGAGGGTTCATGTCAACGAGAAATAAAAGCCAAAAAATTATAAATTCTGGAAATAAAAATTATCTTTTATAAATATAGTGGTCAACACGATAAACGCAAGAGAAATTTTTAAAAAATCATAAGGTCTTGGAGAGCTGAGACCGCTGTCAGAGTTCAAGGCTGCCAGATACAGAGCACGTGCTCAAACCGTGCCACTGACCAAACCCAGAGCTTCTCAACCGTGGCTCTTTAACACGGGTTACAGGTGTGCTCCAGGTACCAAGGCCCTCAGGTTTGGGGGATGACACCTGCCATGAGTACTATTTACTAGGACTAATGGGGTGCAAGTATTATATAATATTACAAAAGTTGAGACACACTAAATAAATGACCAAAATACTACTGGAACTCAGAGTTCTAGCAAGGTGGCGAGTTACCAAGTAAATCTGAGTAAGGTCAATAAACGTTTAATCAGTGTTCAACTCATTTTTGCCATGTAGTCGCTAAGTCATATCCGACTCTGCAACCCCATGTACTGTAGCCCACCAGGCTTCCTCTGCCCGTAGGTTCCCAGGCAAGAATACTGAAGTGTGTGGCCATTTCCTCCTGCAGGGGAGCTTCCTGACCCAGGGACTGAACCTGAGTCTCCTGCATTGCGGGCAGATTCTTTACCACTGAGCCACTGGAAGCCGCCAGGAAGCCCAGCAACTCAGTAACTGTACCAAAAAAATGCAAATTAAAACAAACAAAACTGGCTAGGATTTTCTTTTTTTTGAGAAGGCTTTACCCAATGCTAGTAAGGAGGAAATGGCAACCCACTCCAGTGTTCTTGACTGGAGAATCCCATGGACAAAGGAGCCTGGTGGGCTGCTGTCTATGGGGTCTCACAGAGTTGGACACAACTGAAGCGACTTAGCAGTAGCAGCAGTAAGGAAACAGGAGACCAGTACACACTGCTGAGGCAGCACACCCTTAAGGCTTGGGTGTATACTCCAATATACTGAGAGAGCTGGAATAGAGATTGCCGGGAGAAATATCAATAACCTCAGAAATGCAGATGATACCACACTTATGGCAGAAAGCAAAGAGTAACTAAAGAGCCTCTTGATGAAAGTGAAAGAGGAGAGTGAAAATGTTGGCTTAAAACAATATTCAAAAAACGAAGATCATGGCATCCAGTCCCATCATTTCATGGCAAATAGATGGGGAAACAAGGGAAATAGTGACAGACTTTATTTTCTTGGGCTCCAAAATCACCACAGATGGTGACTTCAGCCATGAAATTAAAAGACACTTACTCCTTGGAAGAAAAGCTATGACCAACCTAGACAGCATGTTAAAAAGCAGAGACATTACTTTGCCAACAAAGGTCTGTCTAGTCAAAGCTATGGTTTTTCCAGGAGTCATGTATGGATGTAAGAGTTGGACCATAAAGAAGGCTGAGTGCCGAAGAACTGAGCTTTTGAACTGCAGTGTTGGAGAAGATTCATGAGAGTCCCTTGGACTGCAAGGAGATCCAACCAGTCCATCCTAAAGGAAATCAGTCCTGAATATTCACTGGAAGGACTGATGTTGAAGCTGAAACTCCAATACTTTGGCCACTTGATGTGAAGAACTGACTCATTTGAAAAGACCCTGATGCAGGGAAAGATTGAAGGTGGGAGAAGGGGATGGCAGAGGATGAGATGGTTGGATGGCATCACCGACTCAACGGACATGAGTTTGAGTGAGCTCCAGGAGTTGGTGATGGACAGGGAGGCTTGGTGTGCTGCAGTCCATGGGGTCACAAAGAGTGGGACAGAAATGAACGACTGAAGTGAACTGATACTGAGAGAGAAACAGGCTACACAACTATACGTAGCTGAGGTTATAAGCTGGCAAGGCAACAAAGACTGAATGCAGCCGTCAGGTCTGCTCTGCCTGAATCCCAATGGGTTGTTAGTAGTTGTGTCTCACATAAAAATTGGAGATTTCACATTAAATCCGTATTTCTAAATTTTCAACTTCTCTTAAAGACCTAGAAGGCGTGGAAGCACCCAGACACAACGGGCCAGGAATGTGTGGTCTGACTGACCCTGCGCTGTCCCATCTCCAGGTCCCAGAGTCCCAAACAGGCCTGCAAGTCGCCTAGACCGAATGCACCTATGCTTCTAGGCGATCTGAGCAAAGCTGACCCTTCCCGGCGTATGGACAGGCATCATTTCTGGTCAGGGAGATTTGGAGTATGCTTTTTTACTCCCTTACCTGTATTTTCCAAAGCTGTCTTCAATAAACATGTATCGTTTTGGTAATAAGAAAAAACATGTTATTTTTTTAATCTCCCAAATCACAACTGCAATATCACTTCATCTAATGAGATCACAACAACTAAAGATAACAGATAATGACTATGGTTTAAAACTAATTGAACTAAGGGAGTAACATAAGGTTACAATTACCACAGTATTTCCCTTCCTTTGATACTAATTAAAACACCAGATTGGACAGACAATATTAGCACTTAACAAACTGGATCTCCCTTCAAGTGCATAGCTTCTATAGACACTCAATTCATAAAACCCTATTCTAAGGATTCATTTCCGTACATTAAATTTCTTTCACCAAAAAATGCAAACAGAAAAATCTCTCCTACCAGAAATCTGCAGCCATAACCTCAATTAAGTTAATGGTTAAAAAGTTAAATTCCTGATCTTTATTTTACACGGTGTTAATCGATCCATAAGAATAGTGATTTTACGGGGTTCTCGTCCTCAGAGAACTTCAAAAAGTCTATACAAATCGCCATTCATCTCACCCCATCAAAGAGTAAATCACACTACCTTCAAGGTAAAGAAAAAGTAAAACTTTCAGGTAACCGACAGCAGGGGATGGGGTGGGGGGGTCTTCAGTTAGTTCAACATCTCCCTCTCAGTTTCATCCAGGCCACTTCCACATAACATCCAGAGGGATCTAGTCAAACAAAAGGGTCTCCCCTGCTTAAAACTGACATCAGCATCCTGCCTCCTCTGACTCTGAGGAAAATCCAAGCCAGAGCCTGTCTGCTTTGTCCCAGGGCTCACCTGCCCCGGGGCCAGCACATGGCTGCTGAGTGTCCACCATGCCCTGGACTCTGCTCCCGGTTGTGAAGACAAGCCTTAATCTCTTGTGGAACCCACCCCCTACTCAACCGCCCTACCAAGTTCTCCTCCTCCTCAGTTCCTCTGATCATCTTTTTCATTTCTTTTTTTCTGTTTTGAGAGCGCTTACATTTGTTCATAATTTTATTTATGTATCTACTTTCAGCCATGCTTGGTCTTCGTGGCTGAGAGGGCCCTTCTCCAGCTGCAAAGAGCAGGGGCTGCCCTCCTGCTGCGGAGCACAGGCTCCAGTGCGTGGAGGCCTCAGCGGCCACGGCTGCAGCACACAGGCACATTATTGTTGCACACAGGCTCTGGTGCTCCATGGCCGGTGGGTCTTCCCAGATCAGGGACCGAACACGTGTATCCTGCGCTGACGGGAGGATTCTTCAGAATACTCAAACAGCAATTTTATTAACTATATCTCAAGGTATCTGAAAATAAGCAGTACTACCTATAACACACTTATTGTTATTGACTGGCTTTGTTTAACAATACTTTTTTGTAAGTGAAGAAGAGAGGAGGAGGGAATTTTAATCACTGAAGCCTGGTATACATACCAGGAATATACCACTAATTGTTTGGTCAACTTTTTACTAGCTTTACAGCTTTTATATGTCAGTGATCAAAATGGGATACTCCAATTCTGTAAGAATGGATCAGTTGACTTTCAAATGATTCCAGAAAGTGAAAGGCTACTTGCTTCTAAAATCTATTATCTTTAAGATTATAAGAGAAATGAATTGATTTTTATAAAACAGTGGATGCACAACAAATACTCTTGTTATAGATAATGCACAGGAATGGGTACATGTGTGTGTTTATTCAATGGCTTATAATACAATACATTACCCTTGTTATAGGGCTTCCCTGGTGGCTCAGGGGTAAAGAATGTGCCTGCAATGCGGGAGATGTGGGTTCAATCCCTGGGTCAGGAAGATCCCCTGGAGCGGGACTCACAACCTACTCCAATATTCTTGCCTGGAGAATCCCATGGACAGAGGAGCCTGGCGGGCTGCAGTCCATGGGATCGCAAAGAGTCAGGCACAACTGAGCAATTAATGCTTTTACTTTCACCCTTGTTAGAATAAAGCGGGTCAGAAAATCTGCCTCAGAGAGAGGTGAGCAGGCCTCTACACAAGCACAACAAATGGCTCCAATGGCATCTTGTCCCCCAGCTTTTATCACAAAAGCCAGTGTCCTCCTTAACCAGGCCGGTGAAAACATGGCAGAAAAGCCAGTTGGCTTTGCCCATTTCCTGCAGCTGTATACACCAGTCACCAGAGGGACTTGCAGGCACAATGCAGGGATGAACACAACCATCCCTGAGAGAGAAACCAGTCAAAATGCTCCCCAAGCCACAGAGGAGCCAAAGCTGGCCCTCCTGCATGAAGGAGAGGATGTTTAATTTTAACCAAGAATAAAAAAAAAAAAATTCTGACCAACTGCTGCGACCTTGTAATTTTCACATTCAAATTCAGGTGAGTCTGAAACTATCACATCCCTCAGTTCAGCTCCTGGCTCCACCACTGGATGAGGACTGAAGGGGCCTCAGGACCACTCCCACCCGGCCGGGTGGAGCCCTGGCCCACACAGCACTGAGAAGGGTTTTGGTAACCAGCCTACCACTGAACCGGGGCGGTCCTGCCTCGCTCAATAGCACAAACTCAGGCCAGAGAGCTGAAGCCAAAATGATTTCACCAACCCTCTCTCTGGGAGATAAGCTGGCAAGGTAAGCTGCCAATCATTAATCCTACTAGAAAAAACGGTGAAGAGAGCGATGGCAAATTCAAACAGATTCAGTTCAGTCGCTTAGTCGTGTCAGACTCTTTGCGACCCCATGGACTGCAGCAAACCAGGTTTCCCTGTCCATCACCTACTCCCGGAGTTTACTCAAACTCATGTCCATTGAACCTGTGATGCCATCCAACCATCTCATCCTCTGTTGTCCCCTTCTCCTCCCGCCTTCAATCTTTCCCAGCATCAGGGTCTTTTCCAGTGAGTCAGTTCTTCACGTCAGGTGGCCAAAGTATCAAACAGATTAGCTTACTGGAAATTCACCTTGTTAGCAGCCTGCTGCTGCTAAGTCGCTTCAGTCGTGTCCGACTCTGTGCGACCCCATAGACAGCAGCCCACCGGGCTCCCCCGTCCCTGGGATTCTTCAGGCAAGAACACTGGAGTGGGTTGCCATTTCCTTCTCCAATGCATGAAAGTTAAAAGTGAAGTTGCTCAGTCGTGTCTGACTCCTAGCGATCCCATGGACTACAGCCTACCAGGCTCCTCCGTCCGTGGATTTTCCAGGCAAGAGTACTGGAGTGGGGTGCCATGGCCTTCTCCGTGTTAGCAGCCTAGTCATTAGCAAGAAAACATCAATGATCTTCTACCATCACACTTTAGAAGCGTTTTTAAAAGAAAAACAACAACAACAACAATCTCCCAGTGGATGGGTGACATCTCTACAGTAAGGCCTTGCATTCCTGAACTGAACTTCCACCAGACACTTCAATTCTCCAACAAGGCTGATGTGGAAATGTTTGTACAGGCTCCCGGCTGCGTCCCTAAGCTCACTTCTGTCCCTAAGCCCACTTGTCTTGTGTTTCCAAGGCAGGTCCACAACAAGTAAACTGCCTTTTCCAACTGTGCTAGTCTCCTCTGTGACTCTGATCCTGTTTTTCATATGGGGGTGGGGGAGGGGTGTTAGGAAAATTACTACAGAATAAAGGGTAGCATACTGCTTTCAGAGGTGAATGCTAGACAAGACAGGAGGCTTATTTATGAGCTAAGTTTTGAGACTAACTCCTTACTGAGAGGGCTTTGAATCTGTGTGCCAGCTACTTTATAAATGAATACATGCCAGGAAACTGCTAGGTTAGTCTCAAACAGAAATCAGGAATGCAAAAAGTCCCCCAACACCCATACAACATTTGCAGGCAAGAGGCAGTCCAGCACTGTGGAGTTTGGGCTCTAGAGTAACCATTCTGCAGTCACTTACTGGCTCCTGTGACTTAACAGAGGGTATTTTGGTTCTCAAGTCACATTCATCTAAAAAACGAGAATTTGTAAATATTAAGTGAGTTTATGCTTATAAAATGCTGTAAACAGACTTGATAAGTGTTAGGTATTATTCTTACAGGTGTATGAATTTCCAGCTTCCAGATCACATCACCAACATGGTCACAATAACAACCCATTTTTCTTTCTAAAGATAAAACAATTCCCTAGGTTGGTCACTTATTAAGTCAGTCCTCAAAAAAAAGCAAGGGGGAGGGACATGGCACTCTTATACAACATGCTGAGTGTAAACTGCTACAACCTTTCTAAATGACTAACTGAAAGGATGTATCAAAAACCCTTAAACCATAATATGTACTTTGATCTTAAATCACACCTCTAGAAATTTATCCTAAAGGAAAAAAAAAAATCTCAAAGATATATAGAGATGCATGGAGGACAGTTATTGCAGAGATAATGATAATAGCAGTGGCAGAAAAATAATGTTTAATAAAAACAAATTGGCTGGGGACTTTCCCTGGTGGTCCAGAGGTAAAAAATCCACCTTCCAATTCAGAGGATGTGGGTTCAATCCCTGGACAGGGAACCAAGATCCCACATGCCTTGGGCAACGGAGGATGTATTAACAAGGAAGACCCGACACAGCCAAATAAATAAATAAATCATAGATCCGCAAAATGGAATATTATTTGGTCAACATTACAACTGACTACATAGAGAAGAAAAGATTCATAATGAGATGCTAAGAAGCACAGGTTAGGAAACAACCAAATGTATACCAGGATCCCATATTTGCTACCCTAAGTTATATATACTGACAAATAGCACAGAGAAAACACAGCTTGGAGAGAAATGTATTCAGGCAGTGGGCCTCTAAGTATTTTATGGTTTTTTACTCTTTACTTTCCTGTATTTCAATTGTTCTACCACAAACATGCAATTCTTTAAAATACAAGGGATCATCTAACTGATTAACAGATTCCTTCTGAAATAGTACTATTAAGCTGAGAGGGATGACAGGCTTATCTTTATTTAGAGAAAAATCTGCATAGAACCTGATGTTTTATTAGTTACTTTTAATGTTTAGTTATTACTGTAATTTTAAAATTACACATATTCAGTGCCAGGAAATTAGCAAGAGACTTCTTTTTAAGCAATGGGTTCTACTTACTACAATAAAGTACATTCGTACAAAAACTGAACAGACTAGAGTTTCATACATTTTTATATATCTCAATATTTTATCATCATCATAACTAACATATATTAAATGAATGTGTCTCAAGAACTTAAGTGAGAACTTAGAAGTATTAAATTTTTAAAATTATTGTACTTGAATTTAATTTTTAAAATTTTGGCCGTGCTGGGTCTTCCATGCTGCTTTCTTTAGTTGCGGCAGGGGCGCAACCAGGGCGTCCCTGGTGGCTTCGATGGTAAAGGGTTGGGGTTAAAGCACGGCACGGCACAGCACCGCACAGCTACAGTTGTGGTGCGTGGGCTTCTCCTCTTGCGGAGCACAGGCTCTGGGGCATGTGGGGTAGCCGCTGCGTCACACTGGGCTTAGCTGTGCCATGCGTGGCACGTGGAATCTTCCCGGACCAGGGATCGAACCCATGTCCACTGCACTGACAGGTAGATTCTTAACCACTGGACCACCACGGAAGTCCTAGAAGTATTACATTTTACTACAACAATTCCCATTTTCAGCTGAGAAAACTGAGGCACTGAGAGGCTGCTGCTACTGCTGCAAAGTCGCTTCAGTCATGTCCGACTCTATGTGACCCCATAGACGGCAGTCCACCAGGCTTCCCCGTCCCTGGGACTCTCCAGGCAAGAACACTGGGGTGGGTTGCCATTTCCTTCTCCAATGCATGAAAGTGAAAAGTGAAAGGGAAGTTGCTCAGTCGTATCCGACTCTTAGCAACCCCATGGACTGCAGCCTACCAGGCTCCTCCATCCATGGTATTTTCCAGGCAAGAGTACTGGAGTGGGGTGCCATTGCCTTCTCCGACTGAGAGGTTAGGTGACTAGATCAAAGTCACAGACCGTGCTGTGTGGTGCTTGGCCGCTCAGTCATGTCTGACTCTTCACAACCCCATGGACTGTCGCCCTCCAGGCTCCTCTGTCCATGGGGATTCTCTAGGCAAGAAGACTGGAGTGGGTTGCCATGCCCTCCTCCAGGGGATCTTCCCGACCCACGGATCAAACCCAGGTCTCCAGAATTGCAGGCAGATTCTTTACCATCTGAGCCACCAGGGAAGCCCAAGAACATTGGACTGGGTAGCCGATCCCCTTTCTAGGGGATCTTCCTCACCCAGGAACCCAACTGGAGTCTCCTGCATTGCACGCGGATTCTTTACCAGCTGAGCTGGTAAAGTCAGACTATGTATGGTCAAACCCAATATCCTCTAGAGGTTGCACTCTTAACTATCCATACCCTCAACTACACAGCAGAAGCTGTTATTTATGGGGCCTATGCTGGGCTCTGACAGAAAGGAGTGAAGGTCATATATTAGGAGTATGAAAAATAAAATTGGAAAATTACTAATTTTCTTTATTTTGGGAAAAACCAATTTTTTATTGCATTATGTTGGACTTATCATAGGCTATAAAATGGCATTTTGATGTACTGATAGCAAATAATTTACCATTATGCTGTGACTTAAATTTACATTTTGAGTCTAAGCAAACATTTTGCTAGGAGCCTTCTTTTCAGCTTATCATCTTGAGTTATGCTTGGGAAAGGTTCTCTCCTTTCAGAGCCAACCAAACTTACAGAAATGACTGGGGTGTGGTACTTATAAACAGTTTATAAAGTGACTATGAAATGATAAGATGAACTTTACAAGTAAAAGTTTAAAGGTGTGGCCTCACTGTGACGTAATTCACCCAAATATTTCATAGAGTTCCTCCAGGCACTACTCTAGGAGGTACAGTGATCTCTGCCCTTCTGAGATGTATTATTACAGGTGCCTTACATATCTGAAGGCCATGGTGTTTTATTAGACGTCCAAGGTATGAAAGTTATTCTGTCACTTGAAAAACATGCCATCCTCTTCAGGACATGGTCTGGGGCCACTCAGTGAGAAGCAACCACAATGCCAGTGGTTCTCCAATGCTACTGTGTAAGAAAACTTCCTGCAGAGCTTGTTGGAAATCAGATTCCAGGAGTCTGTATTTTTACCAAGAACTTCAGGTTATGTTGATGTAAGTGATCTGAGGTCTAGAGTTGAGAAACCTGCCAGTAAGTGGAACTATTCAGAAGAGAAAGATCATTCACAAGAGAAGAGCCCTACGGCAGTGGAATGTGGACTGAGTAATATAAACCCAACCGACCTGTAATTAATTCCCTATAATTCACAAATCCACATTAAAGCTGAGTAAGAGTAGAGGGATTTAATGGCACCTCCTCCTTAACCCCCTTTATGGAGATTTGAGTTTGCCTCAATCTAGTTATTTGGAGAAAACATGAATTTAAGCAGAGTTTTATTTCCGATAATAGAGGGATAAACATTAAGAAAAAGGAAATTGCTAGTCAATTGAAAAAAAAAAAAGCTAAGAGAGACAAACATTTCAGGGAACTAACTTGCTACCACTCATTTTATGCCCTATTTCACAATGCTTAGTATCTGAACAATCCACAGAGTTCCAAAGTACATCAAAAATGTGTTCATTTCCTCTCTTACTCAGGCAGAATAATAACAGACTTTTGTGAAGGTACCATGTGCCTCAAAAATTTCAATAGATACATTCTTAAATAAAGAAATAGCCTTCAAAAACAATTCTATCAGAAATTCACCCTACTGGAGCTACTTATAATAGTCTTAAATAGCTTTTGGACCATCACTAAATTAGTGTCCTTCATTTCTGAATTTGGATTACCTAAAGTTTTTGAGTTCTTTACAACTGTCCTACAGAAATAACTCAATATTGAAAAATGTTTTTTTTCTTTTGTTATAAGCAAACAATCATAAAAATAACATAAATATTTCAGGTGAACTATTAAAAATTTAGAAACAAAACACAGTATTTTATTCTCCATAATAAGTAGAAATCCTAACTTTAGAGGGGGTACTAAGCTTCTGCACCTTAAGTCATATTAAAAATAAAGGTATCCCAACAAATATATTCCTATTTCAGACAGTAAGAGTAGCACTACATAAACCAGCCGGGCTGCTGGCTCCATGGTCCCATTTCCTACCCTCAGATCCTGTCCACTACATAAACTCTGAGCCTGGTCTTCATCCTTTCAAAGGGATTAGTAAAAACTGCCTCCCCGATGACAGAATTGAGATTTTCCAGATGCACTTTTGGCACGGTACTTATTATTATCTATACTTTTTATTGCACTTGTTTTTATTATTTGGACGTCCCGACCACGTAAACATTAAGAGCAGGACGCCAGCAGATTAAGCACAAAGAAACGCAACTATTTGGAGTCGCATCTATTTAAATTTTCAGGCTGGTGCTGCCTCCAGAATAGCACCGAGGATGGCAAAGTTCTAAAGGAAACTTTCATATTCAGAGGCTATCAAAAAATCTCCAGAGCCTTCAACTCAACACAGACGCCCCTAATGGTTTTTTTCAAAAGCAAAGCCTTTAGACTGAATCACAACAAAAGATGCCCATAGGAAATGTAATCTACGAAGGTGCTTCCTAATCCAAAAGGCAAACAAGAAGTAAGAGGGAAAGGCGCAACCCCATTCCTCGTCGGTTACCTTTTCCTGGGGATTCTGATTGCATTTTCCTCGGTCAAGCCAGACAGAGCCTGGTAACTGTGGCTTCGGTCCACACTGTAAAACCGTGTCAATGCGTAAAGAAGGGGAAAGGGAAGCGGCCGACACCAGGGACGCGCTCCCCCCTTGAAAGGATGAGCCGCTTTCTGTGAAATACCACCGGAGTCAAGTCAGTACCAGCAGGAGGACGCGGGGCCAAAACGGCATTGACTGCCCTTCACTGACAGGGTAGTTTTTTTCTTTTTCTTTTTTTTTTTTTTTTTGCGGGCGGAGGAGAGAGAAGGGATGAGCCGGGGAGGAGAGGCCGGGCATTCCGGATCCCCGGCAGCCTGGCGGGGAGGCGAGGCTCGGCCGGCCCGCCCCACTCGGGCGACCGCGGGCAGCGAGGTCAGCCCTGCAAGGGACCCCACCGCCCCGCGTGCCCCTGGAGAAAGGACGGGACCTCCCCCCAGCTCGGCCAGCCACGGCGACCGATGCCCATTCAATCCCCCGAAGCCCGTCCCGCGGCCGCCGCCCACCCCCAGCCTCTGTCCGCCGCGGAGCCCCGGCCTCCCGGCGCGTGCCAGCCGGCCGCCACCACCACCACCCACCCAGCCACCCCCGGCGGCTAGGGAGGATGGGAAGGACGAGGCACAGGGGCGCCTCCCGGGTGCGCGGCTCAGGGTGAAGGGCGCCGGGAGGGACTCGCACACCGGCCCCGGGGTCGGGGAGGGAGGGTGGACGGGCGTCCCGGGCGGCCATCGCGCCCACCCTCGCCCCGGCCGCCTGCCCGGTGCAAAGCAGGCCGACGCGGTCCAGCCCTCTCCTCACCTCATCTCCAGGCGGGTCCACGCTGCCGCCTCAGGGGGACAAAAAAAAAATCAGTGCAGCTCAGTCGCCGCGGGAAGGGGACGCAGGAGCCGCAGCCCCGCACACCATCCCCGCCCGCCTCTCGGGGCGTCCCGGAGTCCGCCCGGGATTCTCCCTCGCGAGCCGCCGTACTACCGAGCAACCAAGCTGCGCGCCCTCCCGTCTCCACCTCAGCTCTCGGCCTTCCTTCGCTCCCCTCCCTCAGTCCCTCGCTCCCGCCTATCTCCTCATCTCCCCCGGGACCTGCCTCCCCCGCGCCCTCTCCTCCCCTCCGTCTCCGCCCACGGTGGGTGGGTGGGGACAATGAAAAAACAACCAATCGGAAGAAAGGACTCACACCTCCTCCCGCCCCCTCATCTAGCCCCGCCCACCACGGGGGAAACGCAACTGAAAAAAAAAAAAATCTGGAAGAGGAGGGAGTGATAGACGGATCGACAAATCAGCAAGCTCAGAAGGGGCGGGACTTGGTCGCCCCAACCGCCCCCCCACCCCCCGCCCGCCGCCGCCTCGCCCCCTTTCCCGAAGCGGGCGTCTGGCGTAGGGTTTCCCGACGTGCCTAGAGGCGTCTGGTGTGGGGCTTCGGGACGTTTTGTTCCATGGTCTCGGTGCCATTTGGCTGTTGCTGTGCGAGGCGAGGTACATGTTAGGACGCCTTCAACTAACTAACGGCAGGTGTCACAGGAGAGAACAATGTGGAGGAACAAGGAGGGCGGGGCACAGTCCCAGGAAGGTGATGGGGATACGGTTGGAATGAGGAAGGGTGTGGTCTTGAACATATTTACATAAAGCTGAACCCCTCGGCCTCTAGGACTTCGCGCATTGATTGGTAGCCCCAGGTGCGTCGCCTTGGAGCATGCCGGGAGATGTAGTTCCGCGTTCGGTTGCTATGGCGGTCTTCTCGCATTAGTTGGAAGCCCCCAGACGCGTCGCCTTAGAGCATGCCGGGAGATGTAGTTCCGCGTTCGGTTGCTATGGCGGTCTCTAGAGTCCGAGACTGACGAGCGGCCTGACCAATGGGAACAGGCTCTGGCGCTTAGGGGGCGGGCCCTCTGCTGAGGGGCGAGAAGGTGGCGGAGGTGAAGCTGCAGGCCGTTAGTGCCGCTCCGAGCCAGGTGAGCACCGGGAGACGCGCTACGTGTCTTGGGAAACCGGCCTTTGGGCGGAAGCTCGGGAGACGCCCCGCGGGACCGTCCAGCCCTGGGGCGCAGGGTGGTTTCCGTTGCACCCCAACCTTCTTAACACCTCTCGGGCTCAGGCCTAGCTGGCTTAGCTGAGGCCGCTGAGGGGCGGGAGAGACTTGATTTGCCTGACGATTTCCTGGTTTTTACTGGTTTTGATAGTGGATGTTATTTCAGTTTGCATCTTCCTCCACTTTCATGGAAGCAAAAGTCTCGAAGTTCCCTTCCACCGAGACTCCCAGGTTGGATTTTACCCACTCCCGCGTCTTTTTGTTTCTATACTTCTGAGTTTCTTTTTCTTTCTGGCTTACTACTTCTATACTACTGCTTTCTCCTCCGTCACTTTTTTTTTCCCCCCGTTGAACAATTACGTAAAGCAGGGGCATTCGGTTTTATGTAACTCTAGGTCCAGATTTGCCCTCCAGATTTAAGCTAAACGGAGGAATACTCTGGAGCAACGCGTGAAAATCACCTCAGAACCGTTTTGAAGTGCAGACTATGATGCTGTGGGTGTGGGCGGGCCCTGAGAATCTCCATTTCTGACAAGCTCTCGGGTGCTGCTAGTCCAGGTTATGGGCAGCAAGGTTTTGCACATTTAATGGGAGCCACTTTTTAAAAAAAAATAAAGAGAAATATGTGAAATTAATGCTAGAGTTTTATTTAACCCAGTATATCTAAAATATTATCATATCAGCACTCAATCAAATGTTTAAAAATCAAGATTTTGTACATTCTCTCATTTTCTTCACATTTGAAGAAACCTAATGGACATCTTATGCTAACAGTACATCTCAGTTCTGACTAGGCACAGTTCAAGGGCTACTGGATGATACAACCCACTGCAGAAATTAAAAGCTGTTAAATCTTAGGTTGCCCCTGACAAAACCCCTTACTGCTCTGTGAGATGGACTTTGGAAGTACTTTACCAGGTCTCAACTCAATTTACAGAAATAATAGCACGAATATCCAGCATTCATTTAACACTTCCTATGTGCCAGGTATTGTACTGAGTGCTTTGCATGTATTATTTAAGCCTTTCTGTTACTGTCCCTGTTTTACAGGTGTAGAATTTAAGGCCCAGATAGTTGAAAGTATTTAGTGTATGTGGCAGAGAAGGCAATGGCACCCCACTCCAGTACTCTTGCCTGGAAAATCCCATGGACGGAGAAGCCTGGAAGGCTGCAGTCCATGGGGTTGCTAAGAGTCGGGCATGACAGAGTGACTTCACTTTCACTTTTCACTTTCACGCATTGGAGAAAGAAATGGCAACCCACTCCAGTGTTCTTGCCTGGAGAATCCCAGGGACAGGGAAGCCTGGTGGGCTGCTGTCTATGGGGTTGCACAGAGTCGGACACGACTGAAGCGACTTAGCAGCAGCAGCAGTGTATGTGGGTCATACACTGAATAAGTAGAAAAGCCAGTATTCAGAAGTATGGTCACTTAGGACTTCTAAATCCTATCCATCAATCACCACAGTGTATAATTACTACATTTTGTCACTAATTTCAATTCATTGATGCCTCTGCTCTAGTTTATGGCTAATCCTGAGACATTCAGATTTCAGACAGAGGGGGTTCACCATACAAGGCAAAGTTCCCTCAGTTGTAGTGAACTATTTTGGCAGTCTTACAACTCTCTGTGCTGTCCATTCAATATCAAAGTTCTGAATTGAAGAAGAGCATTCCAAACCTCAAGGAGATATATAGGCCTTTCAATCAGTACTATATGCTGGACAGTAGTGTGTCTTGGTTCATCTGTGTACCTCTTTGAAAGAAGGCTTGGGAATTCTTAAAGTGTTTCACCTTGCAATCACAATGTTTTGGGGGTTTGTTTTTGGTGAAATCTTTCATTCATTGATAAAAGTGAATCTTTTCTTGCTCATGCGAACTTCACATGGAATAGTTCAAATACATCCTTATTTAATATTTTTGCAAAATGATTTTCTTCTTGTACATTGTAAAGATGACATCTCATTAATATTTTCCCTTGATGGTGAATTTATTAGTAAATATTTAATCAAAAGTACAGTTCCTACTTTGCATCTGAAGTAAGTAATGATTAAAGAGCCTATAGTGATTTAGAGAATTAAATAAACGTTGGCAGACTGCAGTAAGATTGGTCTGTGGAGAAGAGGATCCCTTGCGTCGGTTGGCGAGGAGGGAGAGTGTAGTAACAGTAGGGAGGACCCTCAGTTTACCTTCCTCATCCCGTGCCTTGTCCCAGTGCCACATGACTAAGCCAGCGGGAAGGGAGACTGGCATTCATGGCGCCATGGGCTCCACTGTTCTCCAGGAGTACAGTATGGAAAAATGGAATGCCAACTCAGAAATATAAATGAAAGTTACGTTTCTGTCATTCTGAATCTTACTGTATTAAATGGCCCTACATCGAATACAAACTGGAGCAGTGACTTCTAATCTACGAATTAATGACCATCCCACTTTCCCAAACCACCCACTACCCACCCCCAAGCAGTACTGGCAAGGGGGTCCACTAGTAAGAATTCTTAAGTGAAAAGGTATTTTGTAAATCAGCAAATAACAAAAGTTAAGCTCTCTTGGAGGGAGGAGAATTAATCAGAAATTCTTTTGAGATTCAAAAGAGGTCATTGTTGGAAGCCACTTGTTGCATGGATAGGCAACAGTTTGACGTAGCTAATTAAATGCCTCTTGTCTGGCTTCCACATAAAGCCTTTATTAAAAAATTATTTTCCTTTCCTAATTCTTCACCTATCTTTAGATCTCAGCTTATGTGAAGTGTCAAGAGGATGCCACACTTGTATACAAATTCAATCAAGTATGTCTTGATAATGTCCATATAAATCTAGACTCTCATAATCAGAAGACTGATATGGTCATCTCATCCCCATCCGCCTCAACTGATGCTTGAATCTCCTTTATGATGCTGCTGTAAATGTGTATCCAGCCTCTAGTTTGGAGAAGGCAATGGCACCCCACTCCAGTACTTTTGCCTAGAAGATCCCATGGACGGAGGAGCCTGGTAGGCTAAAGTCCATGGGTTCGCTAGAGTTGGACACGAATCAGCGACTTCACTTTGACTTTTCAGTTTCATGCATTGGAGAAGGAAATGGCAACCCACTCCAGTGTTCTTGCCTCGAGAATCCCAGGGACGGGGGAGCCTGGTGGGCCGCCGTCTATGGGGTCGCACAGAGTCGGACACGACTGAAGTGACTTAGCAGCAGCAGCAGCCTCTAGTTTAAATCCATCTAGTAATAGGGGCCATGTCACTTCATACATCTGCCTAAGTTTTGAATACCTAAAATGTGAAAGTGAAAAGTTCTTCTGATACGTGCTACTAGCTAGGCTTTCCAGAGTTCAGCTCGGTGTGCGCCCCCACCACAGCGCCTCCCATGCCCATCCTGTAACAGGCACAGGAGAGCAGTACAGTGTATAACGCCAGTGTATTCATTGTTTATGTCGAGTGTCCTTGGAATTTATAGATTTCTGGAGACTGTCTCCAGTACAGTGTAGAGATGTCCCTTCCTCTTTAGGAAGCAGAACTGGCCTGTCCAGATAGGACTACCTGTCTCCTCTACAGCCTGCAAAGTATGTGGTATTTGAACCAGACCTCCAGCTTGTTACTGTTTTGTTGACCGTAATAGGTTTTATGGGTACATGGTTTAACATTCTTCTTTACCTGATATGTGGATATGTGTGAAAAGTCCCACAGGTGGGTAAGAACATGGTTAAAACTTAAGCACCTCTTCAGTATAACTGAAGATTTACTCAGCCTGGCAAGATGATGAGCATAATAGGGCCACATTTCAGAGCTGACTTCATCTGTTGTTGTTTTTTTTAAAGTAGCCCAGCTGCTTGACAGTTTGTCTGCTTTCCTTAAAGTAAAAAAGAGGGTGGGTGAAGCATAATACTTCACTGTATTATGAAGTTTGTGTTGGGAATAATGAAAATTTGAACACATAAGAATCTGGACTTTGAAGTTGTCCACAGGTGTGTTGTCCACAGGGGAGAGAAAGAAGCCGTGCAGCGGCCTGTGGCGGTAGCCCAGGCCTCAGGCATCACAATTTTGGCCTATCATTGTGCTAACATCTAAGATGAGCACTTAAGCCAGGAGATTGAAAAGGAAAAGGAAGCCTAGAGGAGGGAATTATGGGAGATTCTAAGATATCCTCAATGGCTGAAGTTGGCACAACAAAATCTCATTTGGGGGTGGGAAAAGTAAGTCTGGTTTTATGACTGTTGAATTTGAGGTTGAGCTGATACTCAGAACACTTTTGGTCTGAAGGTACAGATAAGGATTGATCTATAGAGGCTTTACTTACAATCATTAATAGATGAGCTCCTTGGGGGAGCAAGTATAGCAGGGGAAGAGCAAGTGAGGCTCGTGTTGTTGTAACTAAGAGGAAACCATTTGAAATGTCTTCCCGTTGATTTTTTTTTTTTTTTAGAAATCCTTTAAAAGATTAGTACTTTCATTAACTACTTTCTTGGTATTATTTATGGTAAGTGTTTAATTTATGCAAAGTCTTTATTCTGCTTTTATACCAAAAATTATTTATTTTTGTTTCTCCAGATTTATAATAGGTTTAATATGTTGATATTATAAAAACTTAAAGTATTAGGAACATAATCTTCAATTTGTGGACTTATGTCAAATATATTTAAAACTGGATGTACCTGAAGAATTATCAGAAACCTCAGATATGCAGATGACACCACCCTTATGGCAGAAAGTGAAGAGGAACTAAAGAGCCTCTTGATGAAAGTGAAAGAGGAGAGTGAAAAAGTTGGCTTAAAGCTCAACATTCAGAAAACTAAGATCATGGCATCTGGTCCCATCACTTCGTGGCAAATAGATGGGGAAACAGTGTCAGACTTTATTTTTGGGGGCTCCAAAATCACTGCAGATGGTGACTGTAGCCATGAAATTAAAAGACGCTTATTCCTTGGAAGGCAAGTTATGACCAACATAGATAGCATATTGAAAAGCAGAGACATTACTTTGCCAACAAAGGTCTGTCTAGTCAAGGCTATGGTTTTTCCTGTGGTCATGTATGGATGTGAGAGTTGGACTGTGAAGAAAGCTGAGCACCGAAGAATTGATGCTTTTGAACTGTGGTGTTGGAGAAGACTCTTGAGAGTCCCTTGGACTGCAAGGAGGTCCAACCAGTCTGTCCTAAAGGAGATCAGTCCTAGGTGTTCTTTGGAAGGACTAATGCTGAAGCTGAAACTCCAGTACTTTGGCCACCTCATGCGAAGAGTTGACTCATTGGAAAAGACCCTGATGTTGGGAGGGATTGGGGGCAGGAGGAGAAGGGGATGACAGAAGATGAGATGGCTGGATGGCATCACCGACTTGATAGACATGAGTTTGAGTGAACTCCAGGAGTTGGTGATGGACAGGGAGGCCTGGCGTGCTGCGATTCATGGGGTCGCAAAGAGTCGGACACAACTGAAGGACTGAACTGAACTGAACAGATAGTAGAATATATAATTTTGAGGTTAATGACATTCATTTTTCGAAATAGCATGATAAATAGTATATATTTCATTTATATTTTTATTTTATGAGGTGTTCAGTTATTTTATTTCCTGTGTGCAAATATCTTTATGTTCAATAAAAATTTTATTAAATAATGGATTAAGTGTTCCATTTAATCTGGACCATTCCCTAAGAAATTAAGTGGGTTTTGAATACCATTTGTTGTACCATTTCTCTGTGGTAAGAACTCAGTTTTCCTTTTTGGGCTTGCAAAATAAATAATATTTCCTCAATTTTCTTCTGGTCACTTTTAGAAAAATACTTCTTTTTCTTCACTTTGTAACTTTGAGGGGTGGTTTTTGTTCCCACCTGGTTCCTTATTGAACCAACAACTAAACATTACTTTTTTCTGCCAGCCAGGCTGATTATAACCTAATTTGGGGGAACTATTTAGATGATCAGACCAAAAATATGGGCATTATTATGTATATAATAGTCACCTTAAGGGACACCACGGGTACATACAAACAGCTTCCAGGGTCTTTGAAGTTGGGGTGCATACAGTATGAGACTCTTGTGACTGCTGATCTGAGAGAGATGCTATATGTTTTCAGATGCAGTGGGCAGAGAAGACAGTGGCTTCCAGAGTCACAAAGGGAGATGTTTTGAAATCAAGGTGTTGATGTGTAATTATTTCATTTCTCAAAAAGGCAATTCTAGTGGCTCCAGATTGAGTGAAGCAGAGTTTTATTTATTCAGTAATAATGGGATATTGATTCTTCAAAGCTGGGAGAACCCACTAGTTGAGTGAATAAAGCAAGGTTTTGTCAGTATGTAATGAAATCTAAAAGCATGGAACAGATGGAGTAGACTGCGTGTCACTGGGAGGTGATTTCAGAGAGGGAGTAGGACTTGAGCTTTGTTTACTTTGCAGAATCTGTAGAGTAAGTACAGCACAGTCTCAGAGAGCAAGCAGGGCCTGGAGCCTGGAGACAGCGGCGGCCATATGGTATGAAGTTAACTTGGCTTCCCAGGTGGCACAGCGGTAAAGAATCTGCCTGCCGATGCAGGAGACGCAGACCCTGGGTCGGGAAGATCCCCTGGAGAAGGAAGTGGCAACCCACTCCCGTACTCTTGCGTAGAGGATCCCATTGGACAGAGGAGCCTGGCAGACTACAGTCATGGGGTCACAAAGAGACACAACTGAGCACACACGCGTGCATACTGCCTAGATCAGACGGGATGTGTTGGAAGAATGAAGGAGTAAGGTAAACCAGGGACAGTGGTACGCATCTTAGATGGCTTGACAGCTGGGAAGAAGTTAGATTTCTGTCATCGGTAATACATAGCTGCTGTTCTATGCTTAGGTTCTTCCCCTCTCCCTGACAACCCTGACAAACTTATTGATGTGTGTACACACACACACACACACACACACAGATCTTCCTTAACCAGAAGGCTAGAGACATGTAAATTCTCTTTGTGTCTAGAATGTGTACTCGTTTCTGTTAGTTCCAGCATTTGATTACCACCTACTGGAAAGCAGCAACCATTGCTGAACTGCTCAGTAAAAACCCTCTATAAAGATCCTTTAGACCCATTACGATTCAGCCTGCAGAGCCAGCTTCATAAGAACAGTACCTCTGCAGTCGCACTGGACTCACAGTCAGAAGGCACTTGTGCTTGGTTTGATGCTTGACTGTTACCATCTTGAAATTTTAGTTTCTGAACAAGGTTCCCCACATTTTCATTTTGCAGTGAACTCTGCAAGTTATGTAGCTAGTTATGTCAATAAGCACTTACTAATTATGAATCCTAAACTAAAGGAGATAGGGTTCTAGTTTTACATCTAATGTTAGCAGCTCAATAGAAACCATTAAGTATAATGGTAAAGGTAAATGACTTTGGAGTTGGTAGCATCTGATTTGTCTCAGCTCTGGCCCAGCTGGAGCCATGAGACCCTGGGAATGTGCCTCTGTAAGTCTCAGTTTCGTCCTTCATAAATTCAATAATACTGTAGTACTTTCATCAAAAAATATGTATAAGAATGTTCTTAGCAGGATAATTTGTAAAAGTGTTAAACTGGAAACCATCAGATGTCTATCTTTAGTGCAGTGGACATTTAGTAATTCATACAGTGGAATACTATGTAACTGAATGAAATAAATACAACTGCAGGCAATAGCATGAGTGAAACTCATAAACATAATACTGAGAGAAAGAAGGAGCATAATTCATTTATATAAAGTCAAAAACAGACAAAGCTCATCTCCACTTGAATATCAGGATATTGAGTATCCTTAGAAGGGGGATAGTGACTAGAAGGGAAACCAGGGAGCTTCTGGAGTTCTAGTGACATGTTTCCTGCTATGGCATGGCCATGTTCACTATGTAAAGTTCACCGAGCTATATACTTAGGATCTGTGAACTTTTCTCTGATTTTATATGGTACCTCTATAAAATTTACATTAAAAAAGTCTTGTCATACAATTACTATGGAAGTTAAAGAAACAATTGTGGAATCCTTAGAGATGCTTCAGGATGTCCACAGAATACAGGTTTAATTGAAGGCAGGAGGAGAAGGGGATGACAGAGGACGAGATGGTTGGATGGTATCACCAACTCGATGGGCATGAGTCTGAGCAAACTCAGGGAGATGGTAAAAGACAGGGAAGCCTGGCGTGCTGCAGTCCATTGGGTTGCAAAGAGCTGGACACGACTGAGCAACTGAACACCAACAAATGTCTTGTAAATGGATACAGAGGAATTAGGGACACAATTTCAATGACTGTCTTGATTGTCCACTTTTTCCTTTCCAGTGGACTTTTTTAAGACTTTGAAAGCCCTTTAAATGACACTTTTGGTTATTAAAATTGAGCCCTCTGGCCTGCACAGTTTTTTTTTTTTTCAGGTACATCTCATAATTTTTGTTGAATAGTGAGATGAACTTAAGTCTTGGTGTGAAAGGCTGAATTATAAGCCCATTCTCCAATGCATACCTGAGGTTATTGCATATTCTCTTGTTTGATTGCTTTCAAGAACTATTACCTAATTTGAAGACTGCAGTTAAACTGTCATTTTATCCTTTAGAACTATTTTTCCTTTTATGCTCTCACTTTATCTGGCATATGTTTTGTTGGTTAGTATATTTCATGTATATTTTTTCTGTTATCGGTTTTAGGTGACTATGAAAGGCTTATATTTTCAACAAAGTTCTACAAATGAAGAAATAACATTTGTGTTCCAAGAAAGGGTAAGAAAAATGATTTAATCTTTAGATAGAACAAGATAGTGTATTTTACAAATGTCACAGACCTAGTTTTAAATACCCTGTTACAAATTATTTTTGAGTGGCACCCTATAAATTACTTTAATTTTATGTGAAAACAGTGGTCGATATGGTATAACTATGTTTTTAAAAGAGTTGCTGCAAAAGAGTTTTCAGTTCCTCAGTGTGGTAGTATAAAAGATAATAAGAAACTGAACAACTTGAGTAGTCTTATGTATTGCAAAATTAACCCAATTTATTCTGAATACCACAATAAAATGAGTTTTTAGATTGCAACCATATTTCAGAAAATACTTTCATATTGTGAAATTAAAGAGGTGGAAAAACATTGTTTTTCACACTAACTTCTAAGCATTGCAAAGTTACTTCATGAACTAAGCTTTAAAGGTTTCCAGTTTTTTTTTTACTACTTTAAGGATAGAGAGTAGAATTTTTATCTATTAGTGATTGTTTGAAAGGTTTGTGGCAGGCCAAAGACATGCCACTTTCGTTTAGGGACAAAAACTAAATGGGTATGTATTTCATATTGTATGTGTGTTTCATAGTAGTAATAAGAATCTGTGGATAACGAACACAATTCAGTTTTTCTTTTTCATCTTTCAACAACTCCAAAATCATTTAGATTAGGAGTCTAATCAGTTTAGTTTCTACCATTGGGTCAGTATGGAGGTTCAAGAGGTTTGATTGGCTCTCGGAAATATCACCAGGTTCACACAATCATGAGTATAAAATTATCGATACTGCTGAATATCTTCACATAATTACCAAATATTATCAAATCTGAGTTTTAAAAAGGGAAATCCTAGAATACTGTGTTCATGTCAAATACAGTGATCACTTGGATAGAACACAGGAGGCACTGCGCAGGTAGCTGTTCTAGCCAACTAGCCAACACTTGATCTAAGTTTGGGGCATATCAAGGATTGAAGAAAGCATTTTAATTACTGATGTCATTGGTGGATGACACTAAATACCAACGTTTGAAATATCTTTGCCTTTGAAGTTATATCTAGCTATGGAATATGAGGGGTAAATTAAGTTCCATCAAGTTTGTATTTCGACCCTAAGGTCCCATGGGGCATGCTAAAATGTCCAAGACAGATGTTAAATAAGGTAGAGATCAACAAGTGACACTCAAGAACTTTCTATATAGCATTAAAAAAATTCCATGATCAGTACAGTGTATCTGTTATGTATATATATATGTTTAAGGACATCCCCGCATGTTGCTTTGAGATTTAAATTGAACTGAAGGACAGTATTTATTGCTCTACTTTGTTATCCTGTGTTCATTGCCTGCACATATATTCTTATCCATAGCTTGGAAGTACATTTTCAGATTAGTACCCTAAGACTTTTGAAATTTTTTACCCCAAATTCCCTACATTTTTTTGTATTATATATTATAAACTAATTGTTTGTAGCTTTTTCAGTTAACTTAGGTGTAAGATTTCGAGTCTTTTTTATTTTGTTCAGTTGTATATGAAAATTTTTGCAACATGAAGGCAGTATTCTCAAAGGAATGTGCAATTATTTTATCATTTGACTCTAGGAAAATCTTCCTGTTACAGAAGATAACTATGTGAAACTTCAAGTTAAAGCTTGTGCTCTGAGCCAGATAAATACAAAGGTATGAATACTAAGATATTGGTGCTTTGATTTGGCCAAAAGTCAAATATATTTGGTATACAAAAATTATAATAATAATAACTGACTTCTGAGTACCAAGAAATTATTGCTAGAAGAATAGAACAGCTAGGAAAAAAACTTACCATGTATTTCTATATTAATTAGTATATTATTTCTATATTAATATATTGGATCCAATATATTAATATAGAAATAATATACTAATAAATATAGAAATACATGGTAAGTTTTTTTCCTAGCTGACTTAGCGACTGATCCGATCTGATTAATCCTATATTAATATATATACTAATATGATTTCTATATTAATCAGGAAATTCCATCTAATTGAACTCATGTATTTTATAATATTATATGAAAATATATGGAATTGTGTTAGATGGTAAGTTTACAGACAGAAATATCTCTATGTATTTTCTAAGATAATGGAGATTAAATGGTAGCTAATTGATTTGCTGACACATTAAAATTATACATATCAACGAATCCCTTAGCAAACCTGGCTTCCTGCTCCACAAAGGAACCTATTTTGTGAAGATACTTGCTTTTTGTCTTGATGCCAAAAATGGAGTCATATTTGCTTTTTCTGTGGTTTGATTTTTGCTCCTGCTTTTCTCTTGTATAAATAGAGGTTAGAATTTATTCTTGACAATAAGTTCAAGTCTTTGTCATTATTTAGCTTCTTGCAGAAATGAAGATGGAAAAGGAATTCTTTCCTGTTGGGAGAGAAGTTGCTGGAATTGTGTTAGATGGTAAGTTTACAGATAGAAGTATCTGTACTTATTTTCTAAGATAATGGAAATTAAATGGTAGCTAATTATTTTACTGACACATTAAAATTATACACACTTCTTCAATACAAAGAAACTATACAGAAGTGTTTTTCCTTTTTTAATTAAAAAGAAAAATAGAACTTAATGGTATTTTGTAATTGAAGAGCTTGTTACAGTTTAGTAAATAAATATTTAGAGATTATGTATTTAAATCCACAAGTAATCATTTTGAATAGCATGACCAGCATTGTCCTTTTTATGATGTTTACAACCCAGCATAAATTACTTGTGTAGCTTGGCTTTGGGTCAAAATTTACATAATGGTCAATAGCTGTACTCACATTAAATTTTTAAGGTGTGCCTAAAATTGAGTATTTAAAAGGTAAATAGGGACTTACTTCCCTGCCAATCCAAGTGGTTAAGACTCTTAAGTTTCCACTGCTGGGGGCACAGGTTTGATCCCTGATGGGGAAACTGAGACCCTGTATAAAGTTCTGGGCAACAGTCATAGGCAGGATACTTGGCAGAAGAAAAAAAAGTTTGTCAAGAAAATTCCCCTTCAAAAATTGCAGGATAAAAGATATCTAACAAAATCTTTTAATGATGATATGAACACTGACTCCTTCCCCCACCCCCAAAAAAATGAGGTGGGAGGGTAGGCAAGGGCCAGATCACGTTGAATCTCATCTCTCAGGTTGGGTTGTAGAGAACGTATTAGGGTGGCCATATGAAGAGTGGATTTGAGGCAGACCGGACTGTAGGCAAGAGCACCGTTTGAGCCATAGACCCAACAAGCCAGAAATGACAAAGTCCATAACCTAGACAGATGTGGCAAAGGTAGTGTGGATACATTCAAGAAATACTGGGAAAGTCAAATCAACAGAACTTAATAATTGACTGGAACAGGAGAATTCAAAACGCATAAAGGCAGGAAATGATTTACAAGATTCTGGTTATATCTGAAAGTTGTCAGCTTATCGGTTGTGTTTGAAATCATAGAATGGTGAGCTCATGCAGGGATAGGGAGGAAATGAAGGAGACGCACAGATTGCATGGACCCCTGGCAGTGCCACTGTCTGAAGGACAATCCTTAATAAAAGGAGTATGAAGGACACCATGAAAAAAGGATCAGGATGATTTCAGGAAGACAAGAATCCGCAGCAGGAAGGAAAGAGAAAAGCACAGAAAGCAAGAATATTAGGGGATGGAGGCACAGGCAGGATCCAGAGATGCAGCAGGTTAGGACCCTTCCGCAGACAGAGCCAGCCAGAGGCGCCACTCCCAGATGGCAGGCTTCTGCCTTACTTCACTGCCACACCTCAGTTTCCTCGTCTGTTAAACAGGCCTAATAATACCTACTTCATGGGTGTGCCATGAAGATTAAATGGGAACACACACTAAAATGCTGGGCACAAGTAGACATTCAGTGAGGTCTGGGTTTTTTCCTCCTGTTTCCTCTTGTAACTATTGGAAGAAAAATATTCTACAGAATTGACTGATGGTGGAGGCCTTTTCTCTACATACACAGGGGAAGTGTAACTTATCACTTCTGTATAGTCCTCAAATTTCTTGGCCCCATTCTGAATTTATTTCCATAATCCCAAATCAAAGTAATTGCATACATAACTCTAACCAGAATTGCCATTGCATGTCTGCACTTCTGCAGCTAAAATCATGACAGGTTGGACTAGCAACAGGAGGAGGGGAACCCAGTGTACCCAGTGTAATCATCATAAGAGCTGTGAAATGGATTATTTTTCTTTATGCCTTCATCCTTAGCTAAACAGAGAGAGAGCCTGCTCCATGCTGTCAACAACCGCACAGCCCAGATTTTGCAGAGAATCCACATTTGAAGTGTTACATCCTATGGTCCCTTGCAGACTGTCAAAATGTCCTAAAAGTTCTTGACCTTTTCTCTGAGTCAGTGACTTTTATCATTCTATGGCTTTTGAATTTTAATTATTATGTTATATTTAATAACCTCGTAATAATGATTATTAATTTTCTCCACATTTTAGTTGGAAGCAAGGTATCATTCTTTCAACCAGATGATGAAGTAGTGGGTAAGTTATAGGTCATAGTCTTATTTCAAGTCGTCTGTCTTACTATTGTCTCTTTTTTCTGTACAATTGCTAATGTTTACTGTGACCTTGCTTCATATACAAGTACTTATCTAAGATTTGGAATTTACTCTCAAGTATCCATTGATGAAGAGAATTGAGAGTTTGATCTCAATAGCAGAACATTTACAACTTTTCAGTATTTGGCTATAATGGGATAGAAAGAGACTTCCCTGGTGGCTCAGATGGTAAAGAATCTGCCTGCAGTGCAGGAGACCTGGGTTTGATCCCTAGGTTGGGACTATCCCCTGGAGGAGGGCATGGCTTCCCACCCCAGTATTCTTGCCTGGAGAATCCCATGGACAGAGGAGCCTGGCGGGCTGCAGTCCATGGGATTGCAAAGAATCGGATACAACTGAGCAGCTGAGCTCACACAGGATAGAAAGGTGGCCACAGTTGTTGCTGCCCTTGGTGCAGCCCTTCCCGGACAGGAGCTCAGTCTATAATTAGACTGATGACTCCAGAGAAAGGAAGAGTCACAGGCCATCAACGTGAAGACTACTGACTGACTTGGCTCTGCAGGTGCTCTTTTGTCCACATCCGAGTAAATTGTATGTAGCTGCTCCCTTACTACCCTCGTAAAACCAAAAATTTGCTGAAGACATTTATTCTTTTTTTTTTTTTAACTCTATGGTTAATACCATTTTGCAAATATATTTCTTTATACTGTGTCCTAGACATTCATACACACAACTATGAAGTAGTTAAGAAGTAGTTTTTGAAGTTGCCATTTCTCTGTAGAAAGTATTCATAGGAGACAGTCGCATAAACTCAGCAAATATATGGCTTTACAGCATGCTTGAAGCTGTTAAGATAAATGTGTAGGAAAGTTTTCATCAGCTTTTAACAGAATTGCCTTTGATTTGGGCATTTTCTTTGAGAATTTATTATTTCCGTCTTTATTATCTGCCCAGGAGGGCGGGTAAGGGACTTCCCTGGGGGTCCCGTGGATAAGAGCGTACCTTGCAATGCAGGGGACAGCAGTTCGATCCCTGGTCTGGGAAGGTCCCACATGCCCAGGGGCAGCTGGGCCCGACTGCCGCAACTACCGAACCCTCTAGAGCCCGCAACCGCAACTCCAAAGGCCCATGCACCGCAACTAAAGAGTAGCCCCTACTCACCGCAACTAGAGCAAGCCCGCGCACAGCACTGAAGACCAGTGCAGCGATAGATAAATAAAATTTTAAAAAGAAAAAAGAAGTCAGATGACATTGTATTATTCAAGATTCTGTTTGTAAGAGACCAAAAATAAAATCCAACTGGCTCAGGAGAAAATGGGATTTTATTGGAAGCGTACTGATGAATCCTGTAGAACCAAACTCTGGGAAGGTTAACCGTACGTCAGGGGTCAGTTTAATGAGGAGCCCAGATGCTCCCCCATCTCTGACTTGGCTCTGTATGTCAGCCATCATCTCTGTCATCACTCAGGTGAAAGAGGAAGAAGAAAAAGAAAGAGGTAGTATAGGTATTATAGTGCTCATATCAGAAAATAAACTGTCCACTCTGCTTCTGTATTTCTGAAATCTCTCCTTACTAGTGGTGGAAGCTTCCTCAAAATTCCACTGAGGAAAATGTAGACTAATGCTTACTGGCCTCTCATTAGGAGTGAGTTCACTTTTAGATAGTTGCCCTTAGGTTTCTCGTTTTAATTTTCAGGAATTCTGCCCCTGGATTCTGAAGATCCTGGACTTTGTGAGGCTGTTCGAGTCCATGAGCATTACTTGGGTATGTGGTTGTGCAGTGTTTTGGAGCTCATAAGTCTTACTTCCCAGGTGTGTGTGGTTTTTATTAACAACACAATTGCTTTGCATCTGCCGTGAGTGTGCCTAGGAAATAGCTATTGGGTGCTCGTCATTTGACTACTTCTAGCTTAAACTTTCGGAGAAGGCAATGGCACCCCACTCCAGTACTCTTGCCTGGAAAATCCATGGATGGAGGAGCTTGGTAGGCTGCAGTCCATGGGCTCTCTAAGAGTCAGACACGACTGAGCGACTTCACTCTCACTTTTCACTTTCATGCATTGGAGAAGGAAATGGCAATCCACTCCAGTGTTCTTGCCTGGAGAATCCCAGGGACAGAGGAGCCTGGTGGGCTACCATCTATGGGGTCGCAAAGAGTCGGACACAACTGAAGCGACTTAGCAGCAGCAGCAGCAGCTTAAATTTTCGGAGAAGGCAATGGCACCCCACTCCAGTACTCTTGCCTGGAAAATCCATGGATGGAGGAGCTTGGTAGGCTGCAGTCCATGGGGTCACTAAGAGTCGGAAACGACTGAGCGACTTCCCTTTCACTTTTCACTTTCATGCACTGGAGAGGGAAATGGCAACCCACTCCAGTGTTCTTGCCTGGAGAATCCCAGGGACGGGGAAGCCGAGTGGGCTGCCATCTATGGGGTCGCACAGAGTCAGTCACAACTGAAGCAACTTAGCAGCAGCAGCAGCAGCAGCAGATTAAATTTTATATCTCTAAACTTTATTTTGAAACTGAACAGTGTTCCTACCTCTATATTTCCCTTACACTGTTCATGGTAAGAGGTTTGAAAAGCAGTTTCTCCCTTGGCTCTGAAATTATATCCCTAATCAGAAGTTTTTACTTTTTTTTCTTTTTTATTAAAATTTTCATATGTATAAAATCTAGACAATACCTATAGTCTGAAGTCAGGAAAGACTCAAAACACTTATTTTTGGTTTCTCTTTTTAATATCCTTTGGCCAATATTCAATTTAACTCAAGTGCTAATTTTAAAATTTTCTTATCAGGTGGCCAAAGTATTGGTTTCAGCTTCAGCATCAGTACTCATTGGAAGGAGGAGTCCTCACTGGAAGGACTGATGCTGAAGCTGAAACTCCAACACTTTGGCCACCTGATGCAAAGAAATGACTCATTGGAAAAACCCTGATGCTGGCAAAGATTGAAGGTGGGAGGAGAAGGGGATGACAGAGGATGAGATGGTTGGATGGCATCACCAACTCGATGGTCATGAGTTTGAGCAAGCATCGGGAGTTGGTGAAGGACAGGGAGGCCTGGCGTGCTGCAGTCCATGGGGTCAAAAAAAAGACACAACTGAGCAACTGAACTGAACTGAATTTACTTGTTAAATATTTAAATTAAAGTGAATAAATTATATAGACACACAAAACATGCTGCATCTCCTTAAGAATCAGGGGAAAGCACCTTAAAACCACTGCTATGCATCCTTGAGCCTGACAAAGTCATAAAGTTTGACATTCCAAGTGCTGGCAAGGATGAGGAGCCACAGAATCTTTTGAGCACTGGGAGTATAAATTACTAGAAATGCTTTAGAAAAATAACTTGGCGTGATCTAATAGGTGATGATGTATTAACAGCTCAAACCTAGTAACTCTGCTGGTACTTTCATGCCCCAGAGAGGCCTGATGTGCAGCATAGACATGCCCAAGTGTCCATATAGCAGCATGGTTTGTCACTGGAATAAAAAGAGAAAAAGCTTCAATGGTCATCACCAGGAAAATGGATAACCAAAGATATTTCTAATTAACTCATCAGTAAAAGTGTATTAAAAAAAAAAAGTGTATAAATAACAGTCAAACATATCAAGATAGATGAACCTCACAAGCTGTGCTAAGTGAGAAAAGCAAGTTGCAGAAATATACAACAGTGTGATACCATTTTATTTCTATAAAGTTCAAAACTACAAAATTTAATGAGGCATATCTCATTTAAGGATATAAGGAACATGTAGGGGAAAAGTCATGTGGAAGTTACCTTTGTGGGCGAGGAACAAGGATGTGAACACAGCATATCCACAGCCTCCAATGGGAGTCTTGTTTCTTATGCTAGGATTCATGGTTTCTTCATAACTTACCTATAAGTCATCGTACATTCTTTCGTATTCTTGAACTATTTCATTAAATTTTTTCCTAAGTTCTTTCTTGAATAATATAACTGGTAATCAGACTATGTGGGGCCAATTTTGGACTCTTAAATTTGGATTTTGGACTATTAATAGTAGTAAATTTATATACCTCCTAGCAAGTCCGTTCTTCCACCAAATCAAAAAACTAGGTTCCAAACAACTCCCTGAAGATGTCTTATTAATCTTGTTGCAGAATATTAAGGATAGAGGTAAAAAATTGAATAAATTCTTCCAGCCCTTTTGTGCTTTCAATTCTCAAGCCATTCTGTCAAACATAAAAAATTTATTTGTTTTACAAACATTTCATGCAGCTCAACATAACAACAAAAAAAAGCCCAATCAAAAGATGGGCAGATCTAAAAATACATTTCTCCGGTGACGACATGCAGATAGCCAAAAAGCACATAAAAAGATGCTCAACATTGCTAATTGTTAGAGAAATGCAGATCAAAATTTCAATGAGGTATCACCTCACACCAGTTGGCATGGCCATCATTAAAAAGTCTACAAACAATAAATGCTGGTGACAGTGTAGAGAAAAGGGAACCCTCCTACATTGTTGGTGGGAATATAAGTTAGTAAAACCACTATGGATAACAATATGGAGGCTCCTTAAAAAACTAAAAATAGAACTACTCTATGATCCAGCAATCCCACTCCTGGGCATATATCCAGTGAAAATCGTAATTCAAAAAGATGCATGCAGCCAATGTGCTTTACAGCGCTATTTACAGTAGCCAGGACATGGAAGCAACCTACGTGTCCATCAACAGAGTAATATCACTTCAGTTCAGTTCAGTCGCTCAGTCGTGTCCGACTCTTTGCGACCCCATGAATCTCAGCCCGCCAGGCCTCCCTGTCCATCACCAACTCCCAGAGTTCACTCAGACTCACATCCATCGAGTCAGTGATGCCATCCAGCCATCTCATCCTCTGTCGTCCCCTTCTCCTCCTCCCCCCAATCCCTCCCAGCATCAGAGTCTTTTCCAATGAGTCAACTCTTCGCATGAGGTAGCCAGAGTACTGGAGTTTCAGCTTTAGCATCATTCCTTCCAAAGAAATCCCAGGGCTGATCTCCTTCAGAATGGACTGGTTGGATCTCCTTGCAGTCCAAGGGACTCTCAAGAGTCTTCTCCAACACCACAGTTCAAAAGCATCAATTCTTCGGCGCTCAGCTTTCTTCACAGTCCAACTCTCACATCCATACATGACCACTAGAAAAACCATAGCCTTGACTAGACGGACCTTTGTTGGCAAAGTAATGTCTCTGCTTTTGAATATGCTATCTAGGTTGGTCATAACTTTTCTTCCAAGGAATAAGCGTCTTTTAATGTCATGGCTGCAGTCACCATCTGCAGTGATTTTAGAGCCTTAGTCTGACACTGTTTCCCCATCTATTTCCCATGAAGTGATGGGACCAGATGCCATGATCTTCATCTTCTGAATGTTGAGCTTTAAGCCAACTTTTTCACTCTCCACTTTCACTTTCATCGAGGCTTTTTAGTTCCTCTTCACTTTCTGCCATAAGGGTACATATATCTGATGGAATATTACTCAGCCATTAAAACAGCATGAAATAATGCCATTTGTAGCTACGTAGACAGACCTGGAGATTATCATACTAAGTGAAGTAAGTCACACAAAGGAAGACAAATATTATATCACGTATATGTGGAATCTGAAAAAACAGACTCACAGACTTAGGAAAAAACTTATGGTTATCAAAGGGGAAAGAAAGGTAGGTGGGTGAAATACATTAGGAGTTTGGGATTAACGTATGCACACTGGTGATGGTGGTTTAGTCGCTACGTCACGTCTGACTGTTGTGACCCCACAGACTGTAGCCCACCAGGCTCCTCTGTCCATGGGATTCTCCAGGCAAGAAGACTAGAGTGGGTTGCCATTCCCTTCTCCAGGGGATCTTCCTGACCCAGGAATCAAATCTGGGTCTCCTGCATTGCAGCCAACCAGCTGAGCTGAGGGAAGTCCATCATACATGCACACTACTACATATAAAATAGATGATCAAGAGAGACCTACTGTATAGTAAAGGGAGCTTTATTTAGTATTCTCTGGTGACCTACCTGGGAGAAGAATCTGAACAAGAATGGCTATGTGTATGTTTATAATTGAATTCTTTTCTGTACACCTGAAACTAGCACAATGTTTGAGTCAAATATACTCCAATATAAAATAAAAATTAAATTTAAAAAAATTGGCACACATTTTCAGCATTATTTCTTGGACTTGTAGAAAGAATTGAAATGATAATTACAAAGAATTATAATACTGTTATTATTGATCCATATATGGCTCTCTATTATTAATTTTCTTAGTTTTTATAACACAATAAGTACTTGTGGACCACCTAATACAAAAGCAAGGATCTCAACATTAAACCACATCTAACCATGTAATTTTAAAGCCTCTGCAATTTTAAATGTGGTTTTATTAGTTAGCATTATTTTGATCTGATAAAACTTCTAAAATGTATTTTTAATTGGAGGATAATTGCTTTACAGTGTTGTGCTGGTCTCTATACCTGTGAATCAGCCACAGATATACATGTGTCCCCTCCCTCTTGAACCTCCCAGCCCCCCGTCCAGGTTGTCGCAGAGTGCTGGGCTGCGCTCCCTGTTACACAGCAACTTCCCTTCAGTCGCCTGCCGTACATACAGTGGCGTGCGTGTCAGCGCTGCTCTGTACATTTGCCCCACCCTTTCCTTCCCCCTCTGTCCACAAGTCTGTTCTCTGTGTCTGCGTCTGTGTCCCTGCCCTGCCATTTTTTAAGCACTAAATTTTTTATTTCTTAATGAAAGTATAGGTAGTACCAATTCTTATGATGGAAGATAATCTCAAAAATATAAGCAAGTTGTACATAGACTGAACATGCACTGTTAGAGTAGATGGGCTTTAGAGTCAGACTTTCAAACTTGGACTCCCCTGGTGGCTCAGACAGTAAAGTGTCTGCCTACAATGCGGGAGACCCGGGTTCTATCCCTGGGTTGGGAAGATCTCCTGGAGAAGAAAATGGCAACCCACTCCAGTATTCTTGCCTGGAAATTCCCATGGATGGAGAAGCCTGGTAGGCTATGGTCCATGGGGTTGCAAAGAGTCTGGACATGACTGAGCGACTTCCCTTTCTTTCTTTCTTTCAAACTTGTGGCATCAGACAAATTATTACCCTGAACGCCATTTGATAATCAGGAAAACTGGGGAAATTGCTGTCTCAAATTTGTAAGGATTAAAGTACTGTTTGAGATATCCCCTGGTGCTTAGTATGTTTTACTGTTTTAATGCCTTGCTGTCTGTCTGAATGTTTTCATTGTGTGCTTGGATGCTTTACATCCCCACTAGATGGCATTGGTTGGCCAGTTTAATTCTAACTGTCCAACCCATCTGAATCTTTTGCCTTAAGAGGAAAAATACTTAGGGTAAACACTATTGAAAGTGTTATACACTTGATTTCAGGTAAAATTAGAAAGGATTACCTATACTGTGAAAAAATCACATTCAGTATACACATTCATAAAAACAAAATATTAAATAATTAAACATATTAAGGAACAGCTTTGTTGCTAAGTCACTTCAGTCATGTCCAACTCTGTGTGACCCCATAGATGGCAGCCCACCAGGCTCCCCCCGTCCCTGGGATCCTCCAGGCAAGAACACTGGAGTGGGTTGCCATTTCCTTCTCCAATGCATGAAAACGAAAAGTGAAAGTGAAGTCGCTCAGTCGTGTTCAACTTAGTGACCCCATGGACTGCAGCCTACCAGGCTCCTCCATCCATGGGATTTTCCAGAATGGTCAGACAATATAGAGCTAATGTGGCTTAAACTATATTAGCAGTTTACGTTTTGTTTCAAGTGCAGTAGAAAACCATTGATGAATTTTAAGCAAAGAAGTGTGAGGATGTTATTTATGTTTTTAAAAGATCATTCTGACACTGCTGCATTTCAAAGACACCACTAAAGAGATTGAAAAGAGACGCCATAAAGTTGAAAATAATATTTATAACACATGAGCAAGCAAATGACTTATCTAAAATATACTACGAATTCCTGCAAATAAAGAAGAAAAAAGACAACAACAATAGAAAAATTGGTAAAACACCTGAAGAGTCACTTCACAAAAGGAATTCTAGGGCTTCCCCGGTGGCTCAGTGGTAAAGAATTCACCTGCCAGTTCAGGGGACACGGGTTCAATCCTTGTTCCAGGAAGATCTCACATGCCAAGGAGCAGCTAAGCCCAGATGGAAAACTATCGAGCTTGTGCTCTAGGGCCCAGGAACCAACTACTGAGCCCATGTGCTGCGACTACTGAAGCTCAAGTGCCCTAGAGCCCATGCTCAGCCACAGGAGAGGCCACCGCAGTGAGGAGCCCACTGGCCACAACTAGAGAGAACCCGAAGACCCAGCACAACCAAGAATAAATAATAAAGAAATAAATTTTTTTTTAAAAAGAAATTCTGTATGGCCCACAAACATGGAAAAGTGCTCAACTATATTACTAGGTGGGGGAAAGCAAATTAAAATCACAGTAAGAAACCATGACACACCCATATGATGGGCAAAAATGTGTAACACCAGGGTAGACAAGGATGTTCAAAGCAGCAGCTTTGTGAGAGTCAATTCATAAGCCACTGTGGAAGTGTTCAGTGATGTCAAAGGCAGAATTCCATTCCTCAGTAAATACCCTGTAGAACACCTGTGTATCAGCACAAGAGTACTTTTATACATGAGTACTCTTAGTTAAGAATGCTTAACTCTCGAAAAGTTAAGAATACCTAACTACCAAAAAATGGGGGAAAACAGAAATGTTCCTTGACTGGAGAGTGGATAACCCATTCATTCTATTAAATTAGATGTTGCCATAAGACATCAAAAATGAAAAGCACGATAGCCTAGTGGCATTTCCCCAGCTCAGTGGTTAAGAATTTGCCTGCAGTGCAGGAGATGCCGGTTCTATCCCTGGGTCAGGAAGATCCCCTGAAGAAGGAAATGGCAACCCACTCCAGTATTCTTGCCTGGAAAATCCCATGAACAGCGGAGCCTGGCTGGCTACAGTCCATACCGTCCAAAGAGTTGGACACAACTGAAGCAACTTAGCATGAGTAGCCACAAGTACCAAAAAAGGATGTCTTAAAAAATGATAAGCAAAAAAAGAAGATAGAAATAAATGTGTATAGTACAGTTCCATTTAGATAAAATTCATAAACAGGCAAAACAAAATTACGTTGTTTAGGAATGTATATGCCGAGTTGATGGCTTTTGATCAATTGACCAATAAAGAATTAATGCTTTTGAACTGTGGTGCTGGACTACAAAGAGATCAAACCAGCCAATCCTAAAGGAAATCAACCCTGAATATTCATTGGAAGGATTGATGCTGAAGCTGAAGCTCCTATACTTTGACCACCTGAAGCAAAGAGCCAGCTCATTGGAAAAGACCCTGCCTGATGCTGGAAAAGATTGAGGGCAGGAGGAGAAGGGAGCAACAGAGGGTGAGATGGTTGGATGGCATCACTGACTCGATGGACATGAGTCTGCATAAGCTCCGGGAGTTGGTGATGGACAGGGAAGCTTGGTGTGCTGCAGTCCATGGGGTCACAAAGTCAGATACAGCTTGGCGATTGAACAACTTGCGTTTGTTAAACTAGAATGGTTGTGACCTCTGATGTCAGTTATAGCTCAGTTTTTAAAAAATGCCTTTGGTGGGAGAGGCGAGGCTGTCAACATGAGGGCTGTGTTCTCTTCTTCAATCAGGATGGTAGTTACTCATGTACTTGCTTTATGTTTATTCATCCAGCTATACTTTGTTTCATGTTCTTTGCTGCATGTTTTACTTCAACCATAAAACATTTTTAAAAATGCACACTGATTCCTGCATTCACAGGGGAGTGTGCATGGGCAAAAATGGCAGCAGAGAAAGCATGCTGCTGCTGCTAAGTCGCTTCAGTCGTGTCCGACTCTGTGCGACCCCATGGACTGCAGCCCACCAGGCTTCTCCGTCCCTGGGATTCTCCAGGCAAGAACACTGGAGTGGGTTGCCATTTCCTTCTCCAATGCATGAAAGTGGAAAGTGAAAGTGAAGTCACTCAGTCATGTCTGACTCTTAGCGACCCCATGGACTGCAGCCCACCAGGCTCCTCCATTCATGGGATTTTCCAGGCAAGAGTACTGGAATGGGGTGCCATTGCCTTCTCCCAGAGAAAGCATAGTGGAGGTGAAAGATACTGGAGTAGAGGCTTGGACCAGGGCCGTGGTGGCAGCAGAGATGGACGCAAACAGATCCAGGAGGCAGGTCTAATGGGCTTTGCTAACAGATTGTTTCCTCTTGTTCTTTGTGATAGTTCACAAACCAGAAAAAGTCACGTGGACAGAAGCTGCTGGAACCATCCGGGATGGATTACGAGTCTATACAGCCCTGCATTATCTTTCTCATCTCTCGCCTGGAAAATCCGTGCTGATAATGGACGGAGCAAGTGTAGGTGCTAATAGTTTTGTTAAAAAACAGACCATCATGTCAATGTATGGCAAAAACCACTACAATACTGTAAAGTAATTAGCCTCCAGTTGAAATAATAAATTAAATTTTTTTTTAAAAAGACCAAAATAGGATACTTAGGAAATTGAGAAATGGGCCATCCACTTACTAATACAGTGTATTGCCAGTTAACTGATTCACTGATTTCCTATACCAAACTCCCATTTTCTAAAATAAGCAGCTTTTATCAATAGATGATAAAAGTGTTTAGTTTCTTACTGCTTTGAATCTGCTAGTACTTTAAAAAAGCAGACAAGCCATTTTTATTCATGCCTGTTACACAAAACTTGAAATAGCTCCTAAAATCTTTGAAGCTAGACCCCAGGTCTCCCTGCCTATTTTGTATCATATCTCTCATACTTACACTTATGTGATTAAGGTGTTTCATTTATAGATATATCACACAAGATCAAAACTGTACTAATTTAAACATGTTACATATATGTAGTGATGTATAAACATCATGTTGATACATGATAAACATCAAAATATAAAGACACTAAAAGATTACATAAAAATCTAAAAATGTTAGATTTTATATCTGACTGTTGATGAAAATGATTTTTCTTTGGAAAAAAAAGGCAGTCTTCGTTGGCCTCAGCCCTGTGTCCAACATCAAGATAGTAGTTATTTCCCTGAACTAACTTACAGGTCAGCAAAAGAATGGAACTTTTGAAGTGCTTTTATTTTCAAAGAGAGGTTGCTGGACTTGTATATGTACCATATAATTAGCTTAGTACATTATGCTGACAAGGCCCTTAATGGCCCATTTTTCTGTTTCCAAGGTCATGTTCTGAATTCGGCCTGCCTCCATCCTTGAGGTTATGTGCTACAGTCAGACTGGCCGGGAGCCTGTAGCACACACAGCTTTTCCTTGAGGCAGTCTATCAGTGCTTCCCTTTCTAATAAGCTTGTCCTATTTTTTCTTTGTATCAGACAAGATTTTAAAATATACTGAAGTAGCACTAAACTGTTACTCTTTATTAAAAAAACAACCTAGCAGATGAATTAGACACAGCCTCCGCCCTCTCTGTAACCCCATTGTGTATTCCCCCACACAGGCACTTGGTACAATAGCCATTCAGTTAGCACACCACAGAGGAGCCAAAGTGATTTCAACAGCCTGCAGCCTTGAAGACAAGCAGTTTCTTGAAAGATTTAGGCCTCCTATAGGTGAGTAATAGTGTTCAACACAGACTTGAATACATAAATTTTGAAGAGATATCATATCACCTTGAAAACTCGATTTGTAAAACAAACTGCAAAATGCCAAATGCGTGTCATTTTTAAAATGCACTTAGTTCCTGTGCTAAGTCCAAGGTTACTTAAGTTTACACTGTAATTATTTGGGTTTTTCTGTTGTTGTTTTCTTTTGGCCACACAGTGTGGCACATGGGATCTTAGTTCCCCAGGGAGAGGACCCATGCCCCTCTGCTGTGCGAGCACTAGACCCCTAGCGAAGTCCCAGTTACTTTTCAGATTTTTTTCTTCTTTGCCCCATTATCAACTTAGTCAAGTTTGAATTAGGTGAACTTTGACACAGTTCAGAAACACCTGATACCTCTTTAATTTTTTTAGTCAATAAGTCATATTTTTGTATCACTTTTCGTTTCTCAACCTCTTTTACCTGGTGATATATACCTAAAGGGGCCCACAGAGAATGAGATGGTTGGATGGCATCACCAACTCAATGGACATGAGTCTGAGGAAACGCCGAGAGATGGTAAAGGATAGGGAAGCCTGGCATGCTGCAGTTCATGGGGTTGCAAAGAGTTGGATACAACTTAGCGACTGAACAACAAATGTCCCTAAAGTTGCCTGTTTCCTGTGATTCACTGGCATGGGAGATGAGCCAGTTAAACAGAAACCCAGGTCACATATAGTTTAGGATAAACAGGATATGGCATCAGCTGGGGAGCTCTTGAAAGGACTGACCCTATCCCAAAAGCAATGCACATGGAAAAGAAAAAATAGAGATTGACAAAATAGAATGGAGATGGGAATGGAATTTAGTAGATTGGAGTTAACAGAATTAACATTGGAGATTAACAGATGAAGAGAAGAGCAGAGTGTAAGGCCTGCAGGAAGGAAAGTAAGATTCACTGGGTGTTAATATGAATGATAGTTCCTTAAATCCTCAACAACCCTGTGCCAAGTAACTGGGAAACAGCATCTCAGAATTTAGTTTTTCCAAAGATGTGCCAGGGTGTGTACCACTAGGCCTGGAATGGGATTTGAACCCAGGCCTGTCTAACAGTAAAGCCTGGGTTATTTCCATGGTTATGTTATGCTTTTGGCAGATAACCAAGAAATGGAAAGAAGGTTGAAACAGGCATTGAGAAAGGAGGGAGATAAGAAAAAAGGAAAAAAAGAAGAGATTGAAAATGGAGGGGAGGAGCATAAATAGTACTGCGGACAAGGAGCAGTTTCCTCTTGGTTAACCCTGCCCTTCTCTCCTGTCTCCGCACGCCCACCCCCAAGACTTCAGTCAGTACTGGACTGACTACACCTTGAACCTGAGCAGCTCTGAGCAGAATTCTCTGTAATGAGAAGGTATTCAAAGATACAAAAATGAAATAGAGATGTATCTTCATTTTCCAATTCAAATTGAGGTTTTTAAAAAAATATTTATTATATTTGGTTGCATCAGCTCTTAGTTGTAGCATGTGGGATCTAAGTAGATCCCTGACCAGGGATTGAACCTGGTCTCCCTGCTTTGGGAGCAGTAGTCTAGCCACTGGACCACCAGGGAAGTCCCCAAATTCTGAGATCTTTTAGTTCTCATTGGCTTGTTCTCTTAATATAGTGCTTTAAAACAACCAGTTAAAGTTAGTTTTATTTTCACTGACTCTGCTTAGAATAATCCTGTTTTGTTTTTTCACCTTAAGGAATTTTTGTTTTGTTTTGTTTTGGAGGGCAAGTCAGGGGATGCCGGTACAGGTTGGGATTTCTGTGACTGAGAAAGGATAAAACTGCCTGTAGTAGAGAAGTACCAAATCCAGAATAGATCTTTGTACTTTTGAGCTCTGAACTCTATTAAATCTGAACATTCTTAAGAAATTGTTTAATCTTTCAGTTCATATCTATATAGGTACATTTGCTAAATTAGAGAGTCTCAGTTCTGGCAAAATACCCTTTAGCTATAAAGAACAGTCCTCTGTGTCAACAGATCAACCTTGGAATATGTTATCTGTAGAATGCTCATATTTTAATTTATTGACTATACCAGTTTCTTCATCCTTTCATCCTTACCAACACTGGGTTAGATGAGTGAAAAACAGGATAATTCAGATTCAATAACTGCTTCAACCATTTAATTCATTTCAGAGATGAGAAATTTATTTACTTTTCTTGCTCTTGCTCTGGGAGCTGTGCTGATCACATAGGGAACAGTACAATCGCCTGACTTGCTGTCCTTTGCAGCTCGAGTGATCGATGTTTCTAACGGGAAAGCCCATGTGGCTGAAAGCTGTTTAGAAGAAACAGGTGGCCTCGGAGTGGACATTGTCCTAGATGCTGGAGGTGGGCACTTTACTAAATCAGGAGTCTCTGTCATTTTTTTTATTGTGATGGGTAAATTTCTGGGAAAAAATAGAACCAGGAAGTAATTACTTACATATTTATTAAGTTGAGTTCAAGAGTTTTTTTAACTTTTTGAATTGGAGCTTCTTCATTTTATTCCCATTTTAAGCACCATCAGAAGAGAGAACATGCTTACCTTTTAAAAAAGGATGCATGCGTGCTTAGTTGCTTCAGTCATGTCCGACTCTGCAACCCTATGGGCTATGGCCCACCAAGCTCCTCTGTCCAGGCAGGAATACTGGAGTGAGTTCCTATGCCCTCCTCCACGGGATCTTCCCAACTCGGGGAGTGAACCCTTGTCTCACGTCTCCTGCATTAGCAGGCCGGTTCTTTACTGCTGGGGGCTTCCATGGTGGTTCAGTCGGTAAAGAACCCACCTGTAATGCGGGAGATTTGGGTTCAATCCCTGGGTTGGGAAGATCCTCTGGAGAAGGGAACGGCTACCCACTCCAGTATGCTGGCCTGGAGAATTCCATGGACTGTGTAGTCCATGGGGTCTCAAAGAGACTGAGTGACTTTCACTTTCCCTTCTTTACTGATGGTGCCACCTGGGAAGCCCTTTGAAGTCTAGGCATGGGAATTTAAGTATCTCGACAAGAAATCTGGGGCCTCCCTGGTTGTGCTTGTAATGGTTGTGCTCAGTCACTCAGTCATGTCTGACTCCTTGTGAGCAGCAGCCCGCCACGCTCTTCTGTCCATGGTATTTTCCAGGCAAAAATACTGGAGTGGATTGCTATCTGCCAGAGGGCTTTTCCTGACGCAGGGATTGAACCTGCGTCTCCTGCATTAGGAGGCGGATTCTTCACGGGTTCGGAGGTTCTTGGATTAGTTCAGGTCTCAGTCAGTCACTTGTTTCTGCTATGTGTGGCTGCCTTCTGTGGGATGGTGAGCTTCTGCAGTCCCTTTTTGGAAAATGCAGAGAACTTTTTTGCATTTTACCTTCCTTGAACTTTTGTAGTTTAACCAATAGCTATTTAACACCTAATCTCTACACACTTAGGTAGTGCCACTGCACCTTAAGAATAGGTTTCACAAGCCTGCCAAGGGATTCTATTTATATTTTGTTAGAATTTATCTTCTAAGATCATAACAAATGGATCTATGGCCATAGCTGTTTCTTTTAGCCAGTATTTTCAAGATTTGAAATTAACTCAGAAAAATCTTTCAGTGGAAGTGAATGTATAGTTCATTAACTTTTCAAATGGACATTTCAATAATTACATCAAAGTAGGACATTCTTGAATCTATGAGTTCCTTACTCAGGAGTCAGCTTTCCCCAGAGTATTAAGCTATCAACGGTACGATTGAAACGGTCAGACTTAGTGGTGTGTGCTGTTATCCTGTCTGATTTTCAAACTGAAAGAAATGTTTTATCTTTAGTTATCTCATTTATAATTAAATCTAAAGTAAATTTTATGAACAGTTTTAATGCAAAAGTCTATTTTAAGGTGTCTGAATACATCGTATGTTACCTTGTTCTAAGAAAAATGCTTCCTTGTTACATTAAAAGTAAACAGAACTAGTTTGAAGAATAAATTTTTATCAGATTACTGTAAAATATATGTTCTCTCCCTCTCTTTCTTTTTAAACAATTCTTCTGTAAGTGAGGTTATATAGTAAAGATGACGAACCAGCTGAAAAATTACAACTACTACCACATAAACATGATATCATCACCCTTCTTGGTGTTGGAGGCCACTGGGTAACAACAGAAGAAAACCTGCAGGTATTATCAGAAACAATAAAGCATTACTACCACCAATAGCATATAATTAACAAAGAATGATGCCTAAGTGTTTTAGCACGGTGTGGTTAAATTTGTATAAATTTTTAATTATTTCCTATTTTTAAAGAAATATAGCTTTTTTTTTTTTTTTTTTTTAACTTTAGCTGTTGGCCAAGATGTTGAAATATAGTTGAAATATAGCAGAGGAGTTCATTTAACTTTTATTTAGTGGTTTGGAAATAATGACTTCTAAATTTTTTAATAGTATTTCAAATAAGATTTTTTTTTCCCTAGTAACAAACATTCATGTTGACATATACTTAGCAAAATATTTCTATATAAAATGACAATTTCTTAATTATTCAAATTAGAATTTACTGTGTGTGTGTGTGTGTGTGTGTGCGTGTGTGTAGTTTTCCATTTTTACATTTCTTCCAGTTTTACATTTCTCAGCAAAATTCAGGGATTTTTATTATGGTGATATTCACATACCAGAATTCTCATGTTCCATTCTCGATGATTTTCTAACATCCTCATGAAAATGACTGGTGAGTAGCAGCTAGAAATCTCACACACACACACACACACACATTGGTGAGTAGCAGCTAAAAATCACACACACACACACACTGGTGAGTAGCATCTAGAAATCTCACACACACACACTCACACACATAAACACACACATTGGTGAGTAACAGCTAGAAATCACACACATACACACACTGAGTAGCAGCTAAAAATCACACACACACACACTGGTGAGTAGCATCTAGAAATCTCACACACACACACTCACACACATAAACACACACATTGGTGAGTAGCAGCTAGAAATCACACACACACACACACACTGGTGAGTAGCATCTAGAAATCTCACACACTCACACTCACACACATAAACACACACATTGGTGAGTAACAGCTAGAAATCACACACATACACACACTGAGTAGCAGCTAAAAATCACACACACACACACACACACACTGGTGAGTAGCATCTAGAAATCTCACACACATAAACACACACATTGGTGAGTAGCAGCTAGAAATCACACACACACACACACACTGGTGAGTAGCAGCTAGAAATCACACACACACACACACACACACACACTGGTGAGTAGCAGCTAGAAATCACACACACACATACACACACACACTGGTGAGTAGCAGCTAGAGATCACACACACACACACACTGGTGAGTAACAGCTAGAAATCTCACTCACACACACACACTGGTGAGTAGCAGCTAGAAATCGCACACACACACACACAGAAACACAGACACCCGTAATACCACATTATCACCTCTGGACTGGCCTTGCATTTTGACCTTGCTGTTTCATAATTTTGGACAATGAATTAGAAAAGAAATTACACTGTACATACTGTTACTAAAGTCTGTGTGCTGATTACTTGCAATTTGGGTATTACTTGTGTAAAAATTTTTCTGACCTAAGATACCAATCATTCTCCTGCTATTAAACTCACAATAACTGAGCGTTCTTTGTGTATTTTATCCAAGCTGGATCCTCCAGATAGTCATTGCCTTTTCCTCAAGGGAGCAGCAGTGGCTTTCCTTAATGATGAAGTTTGGAATCTGTCAAATGTACAACAGGGAAAGTATCTTTATATCCTTTTTCCTACCGATTTGAATTTCTGGCTTGAAATGTACCTTGTATTCTCATCATTAAATTCTGTAATAATGGTAATAGCTAGTTCCAAGTGTGTATAGGTACTTATTTAAATATGAAAACAACCCTGTGAAATTTAAGTATTGTTATTATCCCTCTGTCACAAGTAAAGAAACAGAAGGATAAAAGGTTAATACACGCCCAAGGATGCAGCTGGCAAGTGCCAGGACAGGAATCACCCAAGCTGTCTCGCTCGTTTCTGAATGAGAAATCAAACTATAGGAGACATGGAAAAATTTACTTCATTTTAATCTGGCCTCAAGAAAATCAGAGGCACCTTAAGAGACTACGTCTGTATTCCTATGGCAGCACTGCACAAAGCATTTCAGAATATTCATCTACATTAAAGATGGGGGGCGGCATTGTTAAGAATATCAGTGCTAGGAAATCTTTATCAAAGAAAGATGGATTGATTATTTTTAATGGAAGTGATTCAGTAACAAATCGAGTGTAAAATAGAATCATTCCATTTTAGTAAAAGTAATCAAGTTTTCTTGAGACTCTGAAAGCAGTTCTGAAAGAAAGGTCCAAACCTCTTTAGAGCGAGGTCAATTTAAGAATAAACATTTTGTTTCTGAGATGCCTGTCTTAAAGGCAGCTGTACCTGGTAAAATGTTTAATATTAATATATTGGATAAATATTAATACATTCTCGTTACTTAATAGAGTATAATTGTGCATGAAGAGACTTGCATGTCTCATTGAACATCATTATTTTTATCAAATGCATATTGTATATGCGTGCTATGTACAAGGCCAGCCTCCTCTAAAATCTATGGCAAGCTTATTTCAGAGCCTTCAAATAGTAGTATTTAATTAGTATATTCCATATTTTGAGTTTTAAAGAGTTCATTTCAAAACCAGAACATTCCCTTAATGTAGTGAATGTGTGTATTTAAAGTATTTTTGATTAAATATTTTCCTATTAAATTTGGAATAAACAATTTTTAACTCTCTAAAAGAATTATTTAAATTTCAGCTTTAAATAATGAAATGTCCAATAACACTGTAATTCTCAGGAATACCATGGGATGTTAATTATAGACACTGTATTAAAAGTAACACAAGTTAGCAGTTTTGAATCTTACATGTCTGAAGGCAGGCTGGCTGCCTCTGCCTGTATTACTTAATTCTCTCAACTGCTCTCCTTTCCCCCACACCGTAAGATTTTAACCTCTCTGACAAACCCATGGACCAAGTTCAAATATGACATGTTTATGAGAAATGTTAAATTTTCAAAAATCAGAAATACATATTTTATATATATATACACATACACACACACACACTTACACATACCATTGGCAATTTCATTAACAGAAGAAAGCGAATTTGCAGTAACAAAGAGTGAATCAGTATTCTTTAGGTCCTTTAAAAAATATCTTTAAAGTAGCTTATGTTTCTATTTTCTCCCTTACATTTCCTAGAGTCCTGAATCAAACTTTAGTCCTCACTTGTGCAAACCCCCCTCAGCTGCATCACACATGAGCCAGTTGATGCTTATGATTTATATAGAGATAGCCTTCCAATTGTGTGATTATACATCATAAATAATTCTCCTGTACTATCAGTTAGGCGATGGCACCCCACTCCAGTACTCTTGCCTGGAAAATCTCATGGACGGAGGAGCCTGGTGGGCTGCAGTCCATGGGGTCGCAAGAGTTGGACACAACTGAGTGACTTCACTTTGACTTTTCACTTTCATGCATTGGAGAAGGAAATGGCAACCCACTCCAGTGTTCTTGCCTGGAGAATCCCAGGGATGGGGGAGCCTGGTGGGCTGCCATCTATGGGGTCACACAGAGTCGGACACGACTGAAGCGACTTAGCAGCAGCAGCAGCAGTTATATAGACTCTCAGCTCTAATATTATTTCAATTAAATGACTAGAGTTTTTAATTTTATACTGTTTATTCTTATTTGCATATGTTAGACACAGAGATTATTAACTTGCTTGCATACATACCATATATCAGCTAGCTTAATAAATGTGCACCTAAAGTAAGAAATATAAGTGCTAAAATTTTTAACTAAAATACCATATTTAGCGCTAAGATGAAACCCTGACCCATTCTGTTATTAATACCATTCACGTGGGTTAACACTAGTCATTACTTAAGGAAAAACATTAGGCTTCTTTCATCACTTGTCCTTTGAAGTTTTATGCTCTATTATGTCACTCTCTCTCTCAAATCACTTCCACCATTTTCCTGGTTTAGAGGTAGACCTGGACAGCTTACAGAATTTGTTACAAAAATAGGTGACCTGCCTAGCATCCTCTGCTTATCAGATAGTTTTATTTACTCCTTTACATTGTCACCTTAACAGTCTTTTCCAGCTACGTATCTTAAAAGATGTGATGGAGAAGTTATCAACTGGTGTTTTTAGGTATGCTAAACAACCAAATCATTGTTCTTGTTTATTTTTCTATTCTCCAAGAGATAAAATGGGCATTCCCATTTTTGTTTCAGCTTTCTCAGTATACTTGTTGCCACCATATGTTACATTTTGCTTAAACAGCTGCTGTTTAATATTTCTAAAGTGTATCCTGTGATACACCAGTAAGTAATTATTCCCTAAGATAGAAGTGGTTCATGAGTTTTCTTTACTGCATTCCATACTGTATCAGCCCCTTCGCTTATCCACATCACCCCTCCCAAAGCAATTTGAAATAACCCACAGGTAGACAGGAGGGAAAAGTACAATTTTTTTTCAGCTGAATCTGTTTATCAAAAAAGAGGAATTAAAAAAGGGAATGGAGAGAATGGGTCTTTTCCCCTTCCAAAATCTAACCACTTTTAATAGTGGAAATATTAATGGACAAATTTTACTTAAAGTAATAGAGTTGAACTACAGCAATTGTCAACTACCCTGCTGTGTACTCTCCTCATCCTTAACTAGACATTTCTAATAATTTCATTCTTCCTCAGACCTCAGTTGGATGAACCCATTCCACTATACGAGGCAAAAGTTACAATGGAAGTTGTTCAGAAAAATCAAGGAAGAAAGAAGCAAGTTGTTCAGTTTTAATGTTCTCTCTGACCTCAGTTGGATGAACCAGTTCCAGTATTTGAAGCCAGAGCTTCCTTGGAAATTGTTTATAAAAGTCAAGGAACCTAAAAGCAAGTTTTGTGTTTTTAAGTATATTTTCCTGCTGAAACAAGATGCTCATTTATTTGAAGTATTTGAAAAGTATCTGAAAAAAATTATCGTACAGACAGACGGTCGAAGCAGTTGTAAATTTTAACATCTAAAAGGAATATTCTGAAAGTCTTTTAAATTATTGTCCCTATATATTTGCCTCTTATAAATTGTTTACATGAAGAAAAACTGTCATCGGAATCCACACTATGTCGACAAAGCTGTTGGGAGTCTTGCTATGTCAAAATACTTTTCTGATGAACTCCTTTCTCAATACTTACCTTCTTTAAACATCCTTTGCTGTCGTAATTTAATACTTGGAATATATTTTCAAGTATCAAAGGATCTAGCCAAGAGAAAGCTAAATTTTTTTTTTCTTCAAATATTCATTCACTCCAGGGTTTCCTCAGGATGGAACCAGAGCAACACTAACGCGCCCGTGACCTCTGCAGTGTTTTTCGTGAATGGCCGCAGCGGCGATGCCGGCTGGGGCCGCTTTGGGGGGGTCGGGAGGGGAGGCCCAGGCCCCTCTGCAGCCCTGGACGTCTCCGCTGAGCTCCGGAAGCTTACCGAAGCGGCAGCTCAAGTGTGACGTTTCCTTTCTTCCTGGCGCCTCGCTGCGGATTTAAATAGCACTCAGCTCTCCCGGCGCGCTTCCCAGCCACCTAGCCCCGGGAGGTCAGGCTGGCGCGCCCGGGGAACGTCCTGGGACACAAGCGACAGCAGCGCGTCTCCCGCCGCGGGAGGAACATGGTGTGGGTGACCCGCGCGAACGCCCCGCCGCGCACGCGCCACGAGAGGCTTGGGGACGGGGCCGCGCGAGGGCCCCATCGCGCACGCGCAATGAGCGGCTCGGGGGCGGGGTCACGCGGAGGCGGAGCCCGGACGCGCGGGAACCTCCTGCCGGGCTGGCCTCCTCGGCCTCCGCCGCGCGTTATGGACCTGTCTGTGCCTGGGTACTCGCCCAGTTTCAAAAGGCCGCCCGAGACACTGCGGCTCCGCCGGAAAAGGGGTCGGAGCCTCGGCGCCACTTCGTCGCCCGCAGAGCGGCCGGAGCCGGCGACCCGCCGCGCCGCCCGAGCGGCCGGGCTGCCCCTCCGCCCTTTCCCGGCGACGGGCAGAGGCGGAGGCGGCGGCCCGGCCGGGGCCCGAAGGAACCCCTTCGCCCGCCTGGACAACCGGCCGCGGGCCGCCTCCGAGCCTCCCGAGGGCCCGCCCCGCGGCCAGCAGGAGGCGCCTGGCCCGGTGAGTGTCCTCGCGCCCGGGAGCCGAGGGGACTCTCGTAACAGTCCGGAGGTCGATTCGGCCGTGAAGTAGGGCTGGCGGGGCTCTCGCGTCCCGGGAGGGAAATGGGCGCCGAGTTGAAGTCGCCCGCGGCCTCGGATTGCCCGGTGGTGGGGGGCGGCGTGAAGTGCGCTCCGCGAGCGGCCGCGGGGCGTGCGGGGCTGGCCGGTCCCGAGGAGCGGACCCTGCATCTCCCACGCTCCCGTCCGGTGCCCGGCCTGCGGAGCCTGGGCGGCCGCCGCGGGGTAGAAAGGATGAGAGGTCAGTGGGCGTGTGGCTCCGAGTTGTCCTGAAGCCACCCGGGGAAGGCCCCCGTTTGAGGGGAAGAATACAGGACCCTCTTTCCTGCGGCATTCAGTGCGTCCCTTCTCCCGCCGTCCAAATTATTCTGGATTTAGAGGAATGGTGAGGATTGATCAGGGGGTCAGAATTTACCCCATGAATGATTTGTCTTACTCCAAAACCTTTTGTATCTTTTGAGTTGAGATTATTGATTATTGAGTTATCAATTGTGCAGACCACCTGCCTTCTTCCCCGTGCATTTTGATGGTTAAAGTTCAGACACAAAGCTGAAGTGACACTCTCCGTCACACTGATTTGGGCTCCTGTGAATTCCTGGGCTTATTGAGAAACTTGTGTGCCAGGTGAAGCTCTGGAGATTTAAAGCGAACTCCAGCATCATTTAGAATTTAAAAGGACCATTTTTTTCACCTCAGTTTTTAGATTCTAATCAAGAAAATGATTTGCTCTGGGAAGAGAAGGTTCCTGAAAGAACAGCCATTACAGAATTACACCAGGTAATACTTTTGAAATGTCATTAGAGTGTATATTTTTATAAATTCAGACTGCTGAGAAGCGTTTTACTTGGAAAATCGTTTACCAGAGAGCCCTGTGTAATCATTTCTACCAGACTTGAAAGGACCGCCGGCATCAGCCTTGGTAAAGGACTTTGTATGTAGTAGTAACAGTTTATTATGGCACCAGTGCTAAAGCAGATATAGAGGTGAGGTTTCTTTTTCATAGGTAGTGATAAGTCCAACGCATCACTCAGAACCAGTGCCTCCAGGCTTATCCCGAGTTCCCCCAAGACCCAGTCTCCCTTCCTTGCAAGTGAATGGCCTTCAGGTTGGTTGGAAATAGTTCCCCCTTTCCTATTATTTTTAAATAGCATCACTTAAAAGAGTCGTTTTAATGTGGAGAACAGCGACTGGACAGCAGACAGTTTGGGGGAAGTGTTTGAGGCAGCAGACGCTTCTTCAACCAGCCTGAGAGGCTGATCAGAGGCCAGGTTCCCTGCAAGGAGCAGCTTAGCCCTGGCTCCAGAGTTTGGAAGCTAAAAAGTGCTTTTGAAAAAATGCTTGGAAGATTTGTGCTTTGACAGCAGTATAAATAGCAGGTTTTTTTAAATTATGATCATGAAAATAGTATTTCTCTTGTGACTAAACTATGTAGAAGTATAATAAAAGGCGAAAACTGCCTTTCCAACACTACCACCACCCCCAACAACAACAAATTCCCACTTTCCAGAGATACCATCACTGCTGATGGTTTAGTGTAGCTCCTTCTGGACGTTTTCACAGTGTGTAATTAGTTTCCAGTGTTATTTATTGTACAGTTGATAACATTTTGAGATTTCAGTAATCGTGAGCATGTTTAGTGGATGACTTCTGTAGATTGAAGGGTTTTTTCCTTAGTACTCTACTAATTTTTGTGTTCTTTGTTTTCTAAAAGACTCCTCATGTATCATTCTCCGAATCTGATATTCCACCCTCAGAAAGTACTGAGTTACCTGTGGACTGGAGCATTAAAACACGACTCCTTTTCACCTCTTCTCAACCCTTTACCTGGGCAGATCATTTGAAAGCCCAGGAAGAGGCTCAAGGTATCATCCAGCATTGCAGGGCAACAGAAGTTACTTTGCCTCAAAGTATACAGGTAATCCTGTGAGAAAATAGCTATGCTTTAAAGTAACAAATGAAGTATAAAAAGTACTTCTCTGCAAACCGTCAGCGATATTTCCTTCCATTAAGTTTTTCTTTGGACATTTAAGACACAGAGACATGGGAAATTATTTTATTTTCCAAATGCCGCATCCATATACTTTTTAAAATCATACTGAGTAACTGTCTGTTAAATTTACAGACCTGTCCTGAGAATTACTCATTGTTACAGGCAAGAATTGTTTGAACTAAACTTCTTTTTAAGGCCTTTTGCGAAAAAAAATAGAAGGAAATGAAAAGCAATTGAGGAGTAGGATTGCAAAGAGATTTTACTGGTTTCCTCATATACTGTATTCTGCATTTTTTAAATGCGCTAACTCTTACCCGCTTGGGCGACAGTCTGTTGTAAATTTAGTAGAGTTAATGAGTTCTAGAAAGGTTTTCAAAAATGTAATTACCATTACTTTCAAGCAGCTCAACTCAAACTAGGTTAAAAGAGATTACCTTGGTTACCTCTTTTTTAATCAATAGATCCTGGTGATTTGTAATCGGGACTATTGGTTTTTACTGGCTACTTTTGAAAGAGTTTTGAGGCAAAGGAGTTGAATATAGTGTTATCTACACACATGCACCCTGCCCTGGGGTTGAGCATCATTGTTCTCAAGGAGGGTAGAGACAGGCAAATGCTCCTCTCTGTGTCCAGGTGTCCTTTCTGATATGTGGGTTATCAGACTAATTGCTGGCAAGGAAGCTTTTCCCAAATAATAAACTACACTTCAGCCTCTGTAACTGTTGTTAACACATTGCTACAGAAGAATAAATGTTCGGTATATTCAATGTCTTTTTAATTAAATTCTGTGTTTCTAATGGGGCAAAAACTGTCCAATATCATCTTTGGATTTTAGGATCCCAAACTCTCCACTGAGCTCCGCTGTGCTTTCCAGCGGAGCCTCATCTATTGGCTCCACCCTGCCTTGTCTTGGCTGCCATTGTTCCCTCGTATCGGAGCTGACAGAAAAATGGCTGGAAAGACAACCCCGTGGTCAAATGATGAAACCCTGCAGCATGTGTTAATGAGTGACTGGTAAGATGAATAAAAATTTGTGAATCCCATAGTGAATTTTCATTTTAGCAGTATTCTTTCCTTATTTATTATGTGTAATTGGACATTAGTAGATGGATTTCTCTGTCCTTCTGAATTATTTTATTAAAATGTTAATGATTAACTGCTGGAGAAGACTCTTGAGAGTCCGTTGAACAGCATGGAGATCAAGCCAGTCAATCCTAAAGGAAATCAACCCTGAATATTCATGGGAAGGACTGATGCTGAAGCTCCAATACTTAGGCCACCTGATGCTAAGAGCTGGCTCATTGGCAAAGACCCTGATGCTGGGAAAGATTGAAGGCATAAGAAGGGAGCAGCAGAGGATGAATTGGTTAGATAGCATCACTGACTCAATGGATGTGAATTTGAGTAAACTCCCCAAGATAGTGAAGGACGGGGCAACCTGGCATGCATAGTCCATGGGGTCACAGAGTCGGACATGACTTAGCAGCTGAAAAACAACAGCCATGATTACCAATTTAAACTGAGTTAAATTGTTTACTTTTGGGGAATTCCCTGGCAGTCCACTGGTTAGGGCTCGTAGCCTGAGTTCAGTCCTGGTCAGAGAACTGAGATCCTGCATTTTGTGTGGTACAGGCCACTCCCTGCCAAAATTTTTTTTCCTCAAATTGTTTACTTGTTTAGCTCTTATTCACTCCTTTTTTCCCCCCTCTGGCTGCATTGCAGAGCTTGTGGGATCTTGGTTCCCCAACCAGGGTTAGAACCCATGCACCCTGCGGTGGAAGCCAGGAGTACTAACCGCTAGGCTGACAGGGAACTCCCACCTCTTGTTCTCTCTTTATGTAGTTATAGAATGCATATAAGTATTTGATGACTATATAGAGACAATTCTTTAATATTACTTCTTGTTAATGGCTGTGTCCCTTCTCATCAGTAGAAGCTGCTTATTAAAAGTCAGCAACCTGATATCAACCTCAACTGCTTTGTCTAAAGAAAAAATGGCAAGCATTTAAATGTTAAACGCTACTTGTTAAAGTATTTAGAATTCATCAGTGAGTCCCGTGACCAATTTCAGTCCTTTAAAAAGCCAAGTTGTATGTCATGGGAAAAATTCAGACCATTACCTGTAATAATTGTGTTTGAAATCAGGTGAGGATCAAGTGATATAGAAATTTTCAACATTGAGTTGACATTTTAATAATGGCTAAAGAAAAATATTTTTCTTCATAGGTCTGTGAGCTTTACTTCTCTATATAACCTGCTGAAGACAAAACTTTGCCCTTATTTCTACGTTTGTACCTATCAGTTTACTATCCTGTTCCGTGCAGCAGGGTTAGCAGGAGATGATGTGATCACGGCTCTCATATCTCCTACAACTAGAGGTATAAGAGAAGCTATGAAAAACGAAGGTAAAACTATACCTTTAAAGTGAGAATACCAAACTGTAAACACCTTAAAAGTTAAAATTTGAACTGTCTTCTAACAGTTGAATTATCTTCTACAACTTTTATCTTGTTACTTTAAAAATCACTTCATTTCTTCACTTTGGTTTTTTTTCTTAGCATTTAATTAAGTTATCCGTTGTACATAGCTTTAAGTTACATTCCCTTCTCTAGTCTCTAAACATATGTCAAGCTGGAAAGTCCCAATCTGAATATACTCCTGTAGAATTTCTTTTATAGTACAAATTATCTACAGTCTTCTAATAATTTGATTTTTAAACTTTGTCAACACATTAGTAGATCATGAAGTCTGTTCAGTGGACTTATTCAGCACTTTTTTAAAAAGTGAAAGAGTAATATATACTCGATGAAAGATTACCAAGTGTAGTGAGAATATGTATTGTCCTGAACCATTTGTTTAAGGAGATATATGAGTATTGTGAGCCGCTGTCAAGAAAGCATGGAAAACACTGCTTTAATGATCAAGTGTAGAAACTCATTTTCAAATATTCTCTACAAGTCAACAAGACTGTTAATTCTTTCAGAGTATATTAAATAAAACATAGTTATATTTTTCTTTTCTCATGTAGGTATTGAGTTTTCTCTGCCTTTAATAAAAGAAAATGGCCCTGAGAAGAGGAAAGTGTCTGGAACAGGCTTGCGACACGGGGAGTATGTGATTAAGATAACCTTTTACGTCATCCATGTGACTTAAGGATTCAATGTAGAGGAAACAGCTTTATGAAATGTGAACCCTAACTAACTGTAGCAATGTCCTAGGGAGCAAGCCATCAGTGATGAGGATGAAGAAGAAAGTTTTTCCTGGCTGGAAGAGATGGGTGTGCAAGATAAAATTAAAAAACCAGACGTGCTTTCTATCAAGCTGTATCCTTTCAGTTACTGTTAACTCAAATTGGTTTTCATTGAATTCAGTTAGTGAGCAATGTAATTTTTTTGTTTGTTTGTTTTGGATGAGGATGTAGGATCTTAGTTCCCTGACCAGGGATCGAACCTGTGCCCCCGTAGTGGAAGGTCAGAGTCCTAACCACTGGACCACTAGGGAATTCTCTTGAGCAATGTAATATTGACTGGAAGTTTCCTTTTGCTATTATCTTAAAGTATCCTTAAGATCATATTCAAACTTAACTTGCCACATGACATTAAAAAGCAAACCCCTAAGAGCAGTAAAACAAGAAAAATTAAAGTTTTTTTTAAGTCAAAATATTCCGTTTTGGGTAAATTTGGGGAGGGGAATGGAATGGATTTTTGACTAGAGAAGAAATTCATTTTTCTAAGGAATATCAATTTCTAGCATATTCAGATGGTCATAAAGAAATTATTTTGATTATTAGGATGCCTTATAATTGCAAGAGCTTCCCTGGTGGCTCAGATGGTAAAGAATCTGCCTGCAGTCAGGAGACTTGGGTTCAATCCCTGGGTCGAGAAGATTCCCCTGGAGAAGGAAATGGCAACCCACTTCAATACTCATGCCTGGAGAATCCCATGAACAGCGTAGCTGGCAGGCTACAGTCCATGGGGTCGCAAAGAGTCGGACCTAACTGAGCGACTAACACTTTCACTTCACTTTCATGATTGCAGTGAAGAGAATTAGCAAGAGCATTTTATTTGGAGTAGGGAAAAGGGTTCCTGGTGAGTCAAGATTAAGATAACCACTGTTACTGTTGGTATGGGATTTGCATTTGTAATTTCCTTGATTGTCATGTTCAGGCGTAAAGAGATACATGAAGTACAAATGGATCACAGACCAGAGTCTGTTGTGTTGGTGAAGGGAATGAATACCTTTACACTGCTAAATTTTTTGATCAACTGTAAGAGTTTAATTGCTACCTCAGGTCCACAGGCAGGACTTCCACCAACCCTCTTATCCCCAGTAGCTTTCCGAGGTGCCACAATGCAAATGCTTAAGGTAATAAAAAGGAAAGAAATTCTGTACTAATTGTCATCACCTAACTTCTGAAGACATATTTTCCCCTTTTTTGATAGGATGAATTCTTGGTTTTTTAAATAGCTCAACTTCTTTACAGGGGCTTTCCTGGTAGCTCAGTGGTAAAGAATCTGCCTGCAATGCAGGAGACATGGGTTTCAATCCCTGGGTCAGGAAGATCCCCTGGAGGAGGAAATAGCAAGCCACACCAGTATTCTTGTCTGAAGAATCCCATGGACAGAGCTGCAGGGCTACAGTTCATGGGATAGTAGAGTCGTAAAGAGTCAGACACAACTGAGTGACTAAACCACAACCTTTTTACATGGTGCACATTCTTTCCTGTGAGTAAAAAAATTCCTTGATATAAAGTTGTTTCAAAGGAATTATATGAACTATACTAATTATTTGAAATGTTGTATTTGAATTATTGCTATAGGAAAAGTTGCTTAATTTCATTTCGTCTTTCTGAACCACTGAAAGAACAGAGCCAACCAAGAATGTTATGTTACATTGTTGTTGTTTAGTCACTAACTCGTGTCCAGCTCTTTGTGACCCCATGGACTATAGCCTCATCAAGCTCCTCTGTCCATGAGATTTTTCCAGTCAAGTATACTGTGAGTTGGTTGCCATTTCCTTCTCCAGGGGATCTTCCCGACCTAGGGATCAAACCCACATCTCCTGCCTTGGCAGGTGGATTCTTTACCACTGAGCCATGAGGGAAGCCCCATTTTCAAATTACAGTAGGTCTCAAAAACTGGATCATGGTTAAGTGAAAACAATCTCTCTCCGTATTGTTGAAGAAATACGCGTGCAGTTTTGATGTGAATTACATGGTGAATAACAGCAACAGAACCTTTTTATTTTCTTAATACTATGCATTGAATGCACTTTAATAAACCACAAAGGATACCATTACTAGAAGTTATTTTCCCTAGAACTAGTACTTCCATTGACAGTCTCATAATTTGGAGGAGAGGATGCTGGAAGCTGAGAATTTCTGAACAGGTTTACTCACGAAACTTTCTTGTGGTGAACCTTATGAACTACTTTTGTTCCCTAACTGTTAAAGAGAGGAATGCCCAAATGAGAAGTTATTGGTCACATTTTTAGCTGGGTACAAAAGGTAAATGGTACCATAACTTTCTTTAAAATTTTCTTGAAGGCTCGAAGTGTGAATGTGAAGACACAAGCTCTTTCTGGATACAGAAATCAGTTTAGCTTGGAGATTACAGGCCCCATTATGCCTCATTCTCTACACTCTGTGACGATGCTACTCCAGTCTTCACAGAATGGGTCGTTTTCTGCAGGACTGTATACACATGAGCCAACTGCTGTATTTAATATCTGCCCACCAAAGGATAATGTACTGGATAAGGTAAGTAGACAGCTGGTAAACAAATTTAGCTGTAGTCTTCTCAAACTACATAAAAGTGAAAGTCGCTCAGTCGTGTGCTCTTTGTGACCCCATGGACCGTACAGTCCATGGAATTCTCTAGGCCAGAATACTGGAGTGGGTAGCCTTTCCCTTCTCCAGGGGATCTTCCCAGTCCAGTGATCGAACCCAGGTCTCCTGCATTCAGGCAGATAGATTCTTTAGTAACTGAGAGCTATCAGAGAAGCTTTCAAACTACATGGATGGAGGAAATCAGTCATTTGTGATGAGCCAAACTGGTGTTCTAAGTTATTAAACTGTACTAAGTATTAATTAGCAAGAGGAAGGGAAAAATGACTGTTTTTTTGAGGAGATAAATTCTATGAAAATTAGCAAGAGGAAGGGAAAAATGACTTAGTTTTTTTTTGAGGAGATAAATTCTATGAATTCACACTGTTACAGGAAACATTTACTAAAGAACTTCCCTAACAAAAGGCATGTTATTTTTGTGGTCCTTTCGGATGCAGAACTTAACAGTACCTGATTCCTTTTATAAATTATTGGAAGATTAATAATTATGGATATTATTTAACCCCCGTGCCTTTTTTCTATTTAAGTTTTTCTTAGATGTGGGGGGGAGGTGGGGGAGAGAGCTACTTGGTAAGTTCTACGTGATACAGAAGTTTCTAGATATGTATCACACACTTTGTAAAAAGCCTTTAATTTTGAACATGTAAATTTTTATTTACTTATAAGGCCTTTTAAACTTTTTATCAGTTTGCCAGACTTCTGAAAATAACCAAAATTAGCATTTGGGGATGCTGTAATTGTGTAGAAATTCTCAGGGTGAGCATCTGTTGATCATGATAAATTTGCCTTTATAATCATCAATGAGGCATCAGTCAAAGATCCCATGGTAATTTTAACAACTCATCGGTGTTCGGACTCATGCTTTTTACTGACTTCCTTACAAATTTTCACAGGAGGCTGTTCACAAGGAGCTTGCCAATTGTGGATTGCACCCTAAAACTCTGGACCACCTTTGTCAAACACCAATACTGGGAAAATTGTCCTTACGGCATGTGGAAATGAGGGACTACATTTATAATTGGAGATCCTGAACACCAAAGTAAGCCTAAAAGGAATCTATGAGGAAAAAAGCCTTCTAGCAAGGAAATTCAAGATGGCTTTAAAGTTCACTTTGGAAGTTACCCAAATGTTTACAGATATTAATCTTTCACAGTAACCTTTTATTACATGCACTAAGTGTAAGAGTAGGATTAAGGTTTTAAAATTTTGTTTTTACTCTTTTGATGAAGATAAAACTTTTTTAAAACTTGAATGAAAATTCTAGATCCATTAATTATAAACTGGGTAGAAAAATGAGTGTTTCAATGCAAATGGAAATTGAGGATTAGTATCCATTATCTTGAGACACTGTGAGTAAGGGCATTGGGGCAAAACTAACAGTTGACTTAGGAGACAGCTTGTCTACTGGGCTGACCGATGGTGCTTCCACCTCAGCTGTTTCCCTGTTTATGATTCCACTGTTCTCAAATACTTGTTTTAATGCGTGTTCATTCCGATTAGGGTATTTTGTATTCCGTATAGAATAGGGTCAAGAGTTGTAAAGTTTGCTCAGCTGTCATGACAAAGCAGTATTTAGTATGTTCTTGCAGGTTATTTGTGTGTGTGTGTGTGTGTGTGTGTGTGTGTATACATATATAATTCAAATTTTCCCAAATAAAAGTGCTTAGAAATCAAAAGCATTGGGTAAAGAAGTAACAGTAGTGAAGAAGTATGTGTTCACTTTGTAATCCAGAAAATAAAACACCACAATTATTCCAGAGAAGTTTATATTTGGGCCTTAAGCTTTTGAAAATAAAGTTTAGAGACATAGCATATGAATACCACTGTAATACACATGAAATATTCTATCAGACCCTAAAAATTAACATAAACTTAAACTTTCTCATAGTCAACAAAATAGTGGCTGGGTGCCGATTTTATTAGATAAGTTGGTTACAGCATTTTAATTATCATTTTACGTCTATCTAGATGTAGCTGAAATTCAAAATGCACATCAAAGTAAAACTATATCACAACTCAATGCCATACTAAATGTACTTGGCCTCTGCAGTAAAATTCTAGTCAGACTTCATTTTGACTCCCTTCTCATTCATGGCCCAAGTGGCTCTGACAGAAACGCAGGACTTTGTGCTGATCATCACACAACATACCACTGTCTTTTTTAATAACCTCTACAAAATTTGAAAGGGGAGGTGGTGGCATTAGCCCTGTGGAACAGATCTTGCTTGATTAACTCAGTAACACTGGCCCAGTATCTGTCCAGCAGAACCCATTGTGAACTAGTACAAGGTGCACAGCCCTTCACTGATTACAGGCAAGTGTTACAGCAGCCGAGCCATAAGGAAGGGGAGTTACATCATAGTACAAAATACAGTATAAAAGCGTTATTTTTAACATTCCACACTGAAGATTACGGATGCCTTCGAACAATCGTTTGGATGTTAGCCACTGAAACAAATACATCACTAAGGTAAACAATATAAACATACCAAAACCCTGTATGGTTAAATACAATTTCCATGGTACAAAAATCAAAGCCTGGAGATGTTTGTACAGATTGCTTTTTTACACAATGTCTTAAATTGCCAAATATTTACAACATTAAAGAGGAAATACATTTTGATGCAGAGTAAAATTATCTGAAATGATTAATATAAAACCTCAATCTATCTACGTGAGGCACTCCTGAAGCAAGTGGCATTAGCCATGAGGTCCTTTGGTACAAGGCCCATTGCTTGAAGAACCACAGTAGCTGCTGTGGCTTTAGCATGCTTCTTATTAGGGCTGGCAAAGCTGGGCTGGTAAGCGCTTCCATTTATCAATACCTATTCAAGAAAAACATACAATTGGGCTGGTAAGGGCTTCCATTTCTCAATACCTATTCAAGAAAAACATACAATAAGAACAGCATCAAACTTTAATATCTATTAGCTTTGTATTTTTTTTCACTAAATGCTAGAAAAATAACTTACAAAGATATAAAACCCATACTATGTGAGTCAAATTAATCTCAACCCCAAAAGAAGCAAATCATTTGGGAAAAGGGACTGCAAATTTAAAAGCATGTCTCCAAATTGAAGGGAAAGAAAAAAACCTGATTAAAAACCACTTAATTCCCCATGTTCCACTAGAAAAGGTCAACAAATTGTTCACCAGATTGTGCCCACATCTTTCCCTCCAATATTGAAAAAATAGGGAAGCATACTTAAATGTTTAAAACTTCTACCACTCTACCCACATATTCACACTCCCAGCCCATAACATTAACCCTGTGATCACAGAATGCTGATCCCTCACCCTCCAACATTAAGTTATCAAATTAACGCAAAAATTCATATTTACCCTAAAGAGAAAATGTTTGCGATGATCAGGGCCACTATCATGGACCAAGAGAAATTCAGGTGGTTGCCACCTTCTCTTATTACAGATTTCCATCAAGGCAGACACAGGATGTTTGCCTGCAGAGAAAAAAATAGTTAATTATCCCCACACCTGTGGCAACAAATTATGAATTCAAGGGGAGGGTGGGACAAGAGGAAATGCAAAATCGTACTCTCACCTGATAGATCTTTCATTGCAGCAGAGAAGTTTCCGGACCTCTTTTGTGCTCTTTCTCCTACTGCAACAAGACCTTTAAAAAAAAAAAAAAAAAATCAACGATCACTGAATAAATTTCAAAACATTTAAAATTATAATATGGCAAAACAACTACTCCCTCTGTAGGAATCTTAACCTCAATCCATGCCCTCAAATAAAATATTCAACAGACACTCACTACTCTTGATTTCTATATAAATCTGTTTTGACATTTCTATACCTATATCCAAACTTCATTTATCTTATTGGAAATTGTATAAAAATATTCAGAAAACCAATATGTGAATACATATATAAATTGCCATAATTAACAACCACTCTGCTGCTGCTAAGTCACTTCAATCGTGTCCGACTCTGTGCGACCCCATAGATGGCAGCCCACCAGGCTCCCCTGTCTTTAAAAACTAGTGGCAAAAAAAGGTGGCTATTTGCAAATGATTTCTAAAGGTTTCTCATCCCTTAAAAAATGATGCTCAGATTAAGAATGCTCCCCCAAATTCAAGGATTTTAGGCCAAAATGAAGTGGGAAAAGTGAAAAAGGCTCTCTCCATTTCTTTTTCCAGCAAACTAGCCCTTTCTGACTTCAAATGTGAGATGTACTCAAGAGACGCCAGCCTTGGCCTCCCTTTCCAAAAGGGGCTTAGCTATATTACTATCTAATATATTTACTATATTACTATATTTACTATCTAAAATCAATGCTTTCCATTTAGGCTAGGGAGAATTCTTCACAAATTCCGCCACTATGCTTTCCCAAAACTAGGCCATGCTGCACAATTCCGAAGGACTATTCCCTAGAATTATGCAACGTACCCACAGATGCTTTCTACCAATAAACTACCCTCTGTTAACAAAGAATCTATTCAACTTGTATAAAAGCAGTACAATGTCAGTGTAACATTCAATTTCTCTCTATTAATGTTTTCACTAGTACTACATTATAGAATTGTTATTTCTAGCCTATTTTTGAGTAACAATAATTCACTCCAATATGGAACAGAATGGCAACATAGTTATCTTCGGGATGACAATGTAGAGATTCTGATACAAAACATTTTTATTTCTATTTTCTTTTTCACAAAACACTTTTAAAAATACATAATTTGATTAGAGCTAGTTGTTTCATTAGCATGACAATTTAACTGCATTAAATAACCTCAACAAACTATCTGATCACGAAGATAAGAAAAATAAATTTCAGTTTTAAATTTTCTGGATTTTTTAAAAAATCTGGTTTAAACAAAATCTCATTTAGCTGGCAGCCCCGTATGATTCTACAACGGACATTATTCCCAAGTATAAAAATGCAGTGTTGAAGAGGAAACGCTTGTCAGCAGTTGGTCTATTCTCTAGCCTAAACACTCAATTACTGAGTTTGATAAAAAGGGACATGCAAAAGGGTTTACACAGTGAAGACTAAACAGAACTCTAACAGGAAATGAGAATATGTGGAATAAAAATCTTAGAAATAATAAATTCTAGAAACAGAATAAATCCTAGAAGCATATGTTCCCTGTCAAAATAAAAAAAAAAAAAGGAAATCCTACTTTCTAAATATGAAATCTAATTAAAAACCTAATCATGTACTACACATAACAAAGGCTGCCTTTTACCCTCAAATTAGTGTCTCCACCTATTATGTGTACAAAGCTTTCAAAACGGGTTAAACATTTTATTCCTAACTCTGTACTATAAGAAGTGCCCCCAGTTCAGGATCACTGACATGAGAAGAATTTATGAATTTATAATAGTAATGAAACCCTAAATGTTAAAGGAGGTATAATAAACATTCTACAAAAAAAAAGAATCAATCTTACCTTTTCGATCTGTCTTAAAATCAACTAGGATAGGTTCCTTATTTCCTTCTTTGTTTTTTCCTAATCCTTCTCCTTCTTTCCAGCCCATTTTTCTCATCAAAACGGCTCCCATCCCTCCAGTTACTGGGGCTGCTCTTAAGAACTGATCCTATCCAAAGAGAGAAAGGTAAAAGATCCCCAGTTTATAGTTAGAATCTGACTACAGACTCAGTGTAACTTTGTAAAGAAAGCAAGCTTACTTTACTTCTAGATCTGTTATAGCAATTAAATGCTTCTATACTTATATACATACTGTAGTGTATATGTTCTAATTATTTTCACATAAACATAACAGTATTTTAAAAGTCAAATAAGTCAAATGGCAGTTTTAAAACAGTGGCCCTTGTGCCCCCCCTCCAAAAAAAAAAAAATAGAACACTCCTGTTTTCGTCCACTATTTAGGTTCACTGGTATCTCTTCTTAGCTTGCAAAATAAAAAGAAGGCAATGTTAAAACAGTCAATAATATTAATTGTCCCAGGTGTACCTAGTTAATGAATAAAGCCCAGCAATCATTTAGAAATAGTTTGAACACTGAAGAAGCATACTGTTATCCAAAGCTTTTTCCCCCATTCTACCATAAGTATAAATATTTTACTTAGAAAATCCCTATGAAGCAAAAAGATAGCACATACAATACCCTGTAATTAAACCAAACTGAATTTGAATTCTTTTAAAACCTAGCTTGATGTTAAAAGACTTTTAAAAAACTCCTTAAATGTTTACATACCTAGGCCTCGGTAGCAGCAGTGTTGTGAATAGTAGGGCTGGCACTGACCGGGGCAAGAAGACAGCTACAAGGATTTGGCCCTGAAACAAGTTTCCATACAGAGGGGTGAAAGTTCACAGGTTATTCTGTGAACAATCATCTCTCTTGTATCCAACCCACTGAACCATAATTTCCATCAAAGCAGCAAACCACTTAATGTCGTAAGATGCACAACACTATATACATTAGCATGGTCAACAGTCAATTGTTTCCACACACTAAGATATAAGTGATGCCTCTTTTTAAAGGGCATCCATGTATATGTAACAAACAACTGAATTCTACTGTTGATCTTTATGGTCATTTTTTAAACATTTAAAATATAATCTCCAAATCATGTCTTGTTTCCCCTTGTTACTAAGTATTTTACATTTACATTCTCTAGCAAATGTAAGCAAAAGTCATTTAACTTATCAACAGAGGGAGTCCAAAATTTTGGTAGCTCTGGACACAGTATAATCATTTCCTCTACTGATAAGTTACTACTAAATTTTGGTTTTACACAGTAGTAAAACTGTATCCTTTCCCCCTCCCCAGCTATTTAATTATAAGCTGGGGAGAAAACATGCCAATGGTATGTGACTAGACATTAAGTTCAACAAGGTGCTCTGATGGAAGGAGGCAGCTGTGGAGGTAAAAACATAGCCCTGGTTCAGTTCCTTATGTGGTGCAGGCCATGCAGTGTTGATGTACAGAGAGAAAAGTTAGCTTGATGCTTGGGTACCAACTGCCTTGTTTCTACACACCTAGAATGACTTTTACTTACTTTCAGGTTCATCCGCCCCTCTTTTCCAGGAAACACTCCTAAAAAAAAGGGCAACTGTGCAGAGTATAACACAAATCCCCAAATAACGCAGGTTTCTGTTTCTGTTCTCTATTATCTTCAAATGTTTCTTTACACCAGGGTGTATAAACAGTTTAACAAAAAGCTAATTAATGTAGTAAGACTACAATAGTAAACAATATTCATCAGGTCATGTCCAAATCATTTCAGAAAATAAAGGTTCTTTCAAATCAATAACCATTCGAATTTTTTCTTACTACTAATAAAACTCATTCCTTTTCATCTAAGAGTATACTGCAGCAAACAAAAAAAGAATATGGAGAATGCTGGCATTCCCTGTAGTCCTTAACATTAAGAGGGTGTTGCCCTACAGGAAGGCAAGGAACACCGTATGAATGGACATTTGAAAAAGTTTTCTAAATGAAACAAGTAGTTTGTGATATTTGACCACGAAGATGAATATTATAGTTGCCTAATGACTTTGTCCATGTTTTTGTTCATTTTTCTGAGTAAAGTGGTTCTGCCTTAATTGATATTAGCAGCATGTATTTTTCAGCAACACACAAATAGAAGTTTCCTGAAAGCACTTTCTGTAATTATTCAAAAATTTGGTGTGATAAATGAACATGTCTTTATCTTGTGGTAACTTATCAAATATGATCTACATCTACATTTTAAATGATCTGCGAACTGTCTACAAGGACTAGCAGTCAAAAAGAAAAAGCAAAGTTTATGAGGAACCCAATTTAATCATTTTTAAAAGTTATGTGATGTTTAGAAGTCTTTAGCAATATATATGTATCAGAACTTCAATGTACAAATGAAGACCAGCACTTTGCAACGGAATCACATTCTTAAGTTTCTACCTAGTAATGTACATGACTATTTAATTATCATAGAGCTTCAAGTCTAACTTTCTGAAATATGGAGTATTCAGCTTCACCATTAGATAGTATTAAATTAAAATAAATTTATGTACATTTATAATTATTCCCAATGAGATGAAAGCCATTTTTCAAGCACTACATGAATCACTTTCATATTTTAAATACTGTAATTAATCCAAATTTTCTAATTTTCATCTTTTTTTCCAACACCAACCCCTAGTAAACTACGTTCATTTTTTAACCAATCTGACTATGTACTCACAGTATATCATACTTATTAGTGCAACTATTCTGCTGCTCCAAAAAAGGGGGGCAGGCAAAGTAAGGGTATGCTTTATATTAATTTGTTAATAAGATCACCAGAGATAATGCTATCAAAATTGAAAAAAGAAATGTTATGAGATTAAAAGGTCCAAAGCAACCAAAAATCTGATTTTTCAGAAAAAATCAGCTCATTCACTGGCACTCAGCAGTTCTCTATTACCCATGACATTACATCGATCACCACCCCGCGAGGCAGTTAAGAAGGCACTTGGAAACTGAAATTCCAAGTAATTACTTGCCACGATCACAACAGGAGTCAGGAGTACAGCGCCATTAAGAAACCTTCCCAATCCGTTAGACCAGGCAGCCTCCCTGTTTCAGCACTGCTATGCTGCCAGTACTCCTGAAACAAAGTTCCCCATCACCCATCCAACCAAGCCACATCCCTTCACCAGAACCCATTTCTTCAGAAAGCCCTTGGTAACCACCTAAGACTCCCCCAACAATGAGGCAGCCGTAGGTGGAGTTCACATGTCTCACTGCAGGAATCTGAAACCAGGAGCACCTACATCTTCACAGCACGAGGCGTCCGTCCTCTCCCTTGCATTTACGTCTTACATTTCCTGTTATTTCACGGAATCAGTAGTTCTCAAACTGAACCTGTGGATCACCAGAGGCCACCAGGGCCTAAATGGTGGTCCACAGATAAGTCTTCTCCACCCCCATCCCAGCCAATTTCGCCACCCTTCAGCACCACCCACCCCACACTTCAGCCATCCTCCCCCATCCTTCTAGTCCCCTGGCAAGACCACCACATGCAGCGCTGACAAGGGGGGCTCCCAACCACTTGCTGTAACCAAGAGCTGATAACCACATGGACCTGGGGCTGGAGGTCACAACAGGAGTGAGGACTAGGGGCCAAGGGCGCTTACAGGAGGGACGGGCACTAAGGAAAGGGGAAAGAAGGGCAAAGGAATAAAGGAATGGAAAACCAAGTGGCAGAAGGTTCTTGGGGGCAGTGATTCACCAAAAATGAACCTGTAATAAAGTATCCCATGATGAGAAAAAATCTGAGAACTACTGCTTTGAAATCATAAGATCAGTTGTCCAACAGGAACCGTAGGATATTCTGAACAGCCGCTGAGATACACTGTTAGCATTCAAAACACAGTTTAAAAACCACCCCCACAAAACCCAGGAGCAGTAGGATATAAACTGAGTGGCTCTTGAGCCGTATTTATACATTAGCCATTGTCTCAGGGATCGATCCATCTTCATTGTCCATCCTGGAGTATATACACATAGCAAATTTACTCATGAACTTTAAAATCACTGGCTTCTTTGTGCATTTTTAATAAAATATTTTCTTAAAATTTTTAACTTTGTACATGGACACTTTTATATGTGCATATGTTGTGTACCTTTTTAATCCAGGCTTGGGCACCAGTATTGGCCAACTGTTCTTGTGTCAAAACCTGTACTCCTGTACTTCCTGTGAACTGGCCGGGAATAGAGTTCAGCTGAGCCCAGGCATCAATCTGAAGAAAAAAGGCCTCAATTAAGTAAAATTACTTCTCTCATTAAAATGCCACTGGTATTAATTCCCTAAATGAAATGGTTTATTTGGTTCCCACAAAGACTAAATAACAGACTTAAATATATAACTATAAAAAAATATATATATACCGAATTTACTGTATCTTTAAAACTGTTTTCTTAAACATTCCAAAGCAGTTCAGTAACCGTTCAGTGGATCCCATTAATAATAACAAATTTAAAATATATATCTAACAACTGAAAAGCATGGCTGTGATACTTATTCTTCAAAATATCACACAGATACATGAAAATATACAGAAAATTGTTCCCATGGTAAAGGATCCTTGCTCTCCTTACATATCTCATAAATGCATAATAAATGTTGATAGCCTCAATTTTTAATTACTTTCTCTTAAGTGTTATAAATCAAGAATCAATTCAAGATACATGCTTAAAACATAATATAGGAAACTGGTTACTCAAACACTGTAATGGTTAAAGAATTAGTTGTCGTTCATTCAGAGTATATTTACTGAACACCTGGAGCTGTCAGGCAGTATTTTCTATTTGTCTGAACATGTACTTCCTGTCCCCATATATTTACCATAGAAAGAGGATGTATGGAGCAGCTGTCCACTGTTAAAAACACAGACTGGATTCAGACTGTCTAGGTTCGGATCCCAGTTCCCCTACTAATGTTGTGACCTTGGGCCTCACTTAGCCACTCTTTCTAAATGCAAACTCACAAGGCTGTTATGGGTACTTAGCTACTATTTTTATATATTTGATTACAAACTCTATGAGGGCAGGTAATTTTTTCTATTTTTATTCTCTCAAATAGTTCCTGCCCCATAGTATATGACATTTACTGAATAATCAAGCCCCAAATCACGTTCACTTAAACAAAGCTTGCTAGATAAATGATTTTCAAAGACCTACATGTCAACAGCATGCCAGTTTACTTATGTCACAACCCTCTAGTTAGTGAAATATCATTTAGACATTAAAACCACTACATACCCGTTCCTGAGCACGATTTAACATGCTCATAGCTTCAAGGTCAAATGCATTCTCGCTGAGTCTTTTCTGAGCAAGTGCCCGTTCACTCATTGCTGTAGAGATGTCCACAGGCTAAGAAAGAAAACATAAGATAATTATCTCAAATAACCAAAGACTCCCTAAATTATGAAAACTGCTCACATCTTTTGTTGCTTCATGTCAAAAACCAGTTTTATATAAAATTCTGTATATACAAATATATAAAAACGTGTATATATATATATATAATTTTGTAAAGCAGGGAGAAGACTCTAAAAGGTAAAATAACGTTGGAAAATAGACACGGATTGTTTAAGGTAAGTTACAAAGTATCAGGCAGCAGATGAACTCAATCCAAAATCCAACTTTCTTTTTTCTACTACATCAAACTACAATCATAGAAAGTTTCATGAAGAATTTAAAAATCTCTCGCCTTCTTTAACAAAATAATCATTGGAGTTTTCATTTTACCCTGCTTCTCAGCACAGCCCTCAGAGGCAATAAGCAAGGTTCTTAAATAAGCAAGCAGAAAACCACTGCCATGTCAAAGACCGTTCTTTTACTGATGTCTGCATGTTTTCACATACTTGTGGTGGTTCATCAAGTCTGATACAAAGAACTCAGCTTCTTCAAAGAATATATTCATTATGTATGGTTTTCCATTCATTAGTATGTGCACTGATGACGGGAGTTAGACTGTCTCTGTGGGGGCACAAGTATCAGGCCGGAGCACTTGAAGAATGTCTGAAATGCCTTAGGTTCGCCTCTTCAGTGCTCAGGTTCTACCTGTAAAAGCTGATGCTAAGCAGATGCGACTTAACTTTTTCATAATATCCAGGAAAACTTCAAGGATTATCTTTAGACCAAATATCCTATTTACCAAATTTGTGGAAGGCTCAACCATAGGAGGAAAAAAAAATCAAGTATTTGATGCTGTTTAGTTCTAACATTATTAAGAGCTCAAGATGACTTGTGTCAACTCACCAATTCTTAATACTTGTTTTTCCTCTAACACTACTAAACCCATTAATATTTTCTAGTATCTCATCCAAGAAAATTCATTTTTGGAGAATGGTTATCTGACATGGGAGGATTTTCCTAAATTCATATAAAAAGAATAACTAGTAGCAACTGCATGGATGTGACAAATATGAGGAAGTCAGTTAAAATAAATTAACAGATAAGTTTTTTTAAAAAGCCAAACTAAGGCAACCTGTAATTTGACTGTATAGTTAAATATGAAATACTTCTTTTAAAAATAAGACCTATATGATTAAGAGTAAGTGACTATTAAGAGAATAATTCTATCTCATGCATAAGGATTACTAATCTTCCTTTTTCCTATCTTCACTATTCTTAGTTATCTTGCTGAGTCACCTAGTATCATCCTTTAGAAAAATTAAAATTTTCTTCCACAAGGTACCAAATATATATATAACCTGTACAGGTTTCTATATATCTGCCATCTTTAAATGAAAGCAGAATTAAACTGAATTCATTCTGTAATCAGACTGCTCACAGATCTCATTAATAAAAGATCCTAATTTCTTAGTTAACTTAGTAAATTATCCACACTAACTGGAACATTTCTGGGGATATACAGGTAAAGGCAGACTGAAACACTAAAAAACACAGCACGTCTACTTTTCACTTCTATTACAACTGTGATCACCTGCTGTGACTTTTTAAGTGGGAATCCAGATTATTTTAGATCAGAATCACATTATTTTTTGGCCTTAGATATTTCATAAACCTGTCAGGTAAGATGATGAAGTAATTTTTGGAGGCCCATTAAATATGTGTGAAATACTATTCTTTAACTTTGCCAGAATTACTGTGGGTTTCATACTCGTCTACAAATCTAAGCATTAGGGTGTTTAGGTATAAATAATAGGTTTTTATTCTAAAAAGTTGAAATTCAGAGATACTAGGGAAAACGTACCTACCCACCACCAAGCCAAGCTCTGATCCCACAATTTCTAACTGTAAAAATTAGCCATAAAAATGTAGTTAAGATGGCTCTGAAAATTCCAACTTTTCTAAAATAAAATTACTTCTTCCCAACTGAAAGCAAATTAACATACCTATCTGTGACTTCATCCTTCTGAAGACACTTTATATCTTCATACTTTTTTCTCTTTTAACCTTTATTAAGCAAGCAGGTAACCTAAATACCTCATCATTTATCCTCAGGATGAAACTTCATTCACATCTCAGTATTTTATGTTAAATTCACATCTCACTCTGAAAGGAACTTTTATTTATTTAAATAGTTATTTATTTAATATAACAACATTGAGATTTAATATAAATTTAGATAAAATTACAACTAGTTTTTTTCCTAAGGTAATACAACTTCATTTATTCTTCAACAGGCTTATCAAGTAAGCTCTAAGTTCGTGTCAAAACTTTATTAACAAATAGTAATTTGACTATTAATTTCATATTCATACTTTTTAATGTGAAGAAACATACCCAAAATAGGATCAGTCAGGATTATCTTAATCTCTAAAGAATCCTCAAGAGTTTATATCAAAAAGCATATATCCAAGTTGCCAGGATAACTCAGGATATGAAATAAAAAACCAACTATAATTCTCAAAACATTAATATTCAAAGATTAGACCAAAGTTCTGAATCAGTATTAAATGACTCATAAAACATCACAGCTACCCTTTAGAACAGCACTATCCAACAGAACTTTTACAGTGAAAGCTAATGAGCACTTGAAATGTGCCTAGTGCAATTAAAGAACTGATTTCTCAGTGGCTCAATGACTACTGTATTGGACTGCATAGGATTTGTATGTGTATACATAAAGCATATAACTATTGGAGAAGGAAAATGGCAACCCACTGCTGTCTTCTTGCCTGGGAAGTTCCATGGACAGAGAAGCCTGGCAATGTGCAGTCCATTGGGTCGTTAAGAGTCATACACAACTATACCACTACTACCAGACTATAATACATAGCAGAGTTTGAGTCTTAACTTAATGTTGCTCAAAAACAGTCAAGTGTGAAAGGTACCAAAATGATGCTAAAAGTTTTAGAATGCTAAAAAGTCGGTGGGTGGTGAGGGAGGGGCGGGAATTATCTTAAACCCTGCAGAACACTATTATCAAGCTATCATCAACAAAGCAAATTTATTTTCACTAGTACACAATAGACCTTCCATGTAATGTGTAGTAATATTCTAGGCATCATGATGGGGGGAAATGTTTTATTTCCTTCTCCCTAGGGCTTGTTCTAAAAGGTGAAATCCACATAAAAAGAGTATCCTGAATTATTATTCCAGTTCACACATCAATAAAAACCTGTCCAAGTTATTTCACCCCTCTACTTCAGCAACACAACAGATTACTATTTCTGTAACCTAAAATGTTGTCAGGACTAATAAAACACTAATGTAACTGACACTGTAATATGCATTTCACAACCTAAGTTATTACCTGTGCATCTTCATCTTCCTTATTTTAAAAATCCTTCTAAGTCAATTTACCTTCCCCCTGTGTTAACCCAACTGTTTACATAAATAAAACAATTATCTTAAATAATTCTTAAAAAGTCAGTGAAAGGCTATTAAAGAACTAAGGAGAATTATTAAAAGGTGGTCATTCAGGTAAGGAAAAAATAGTACCTGTAAAAGGCAAATTACTTTCTACATAAGAAATTGCAGGTATCTCCAATTAAAAGATGATATAAAATGAAATTTTTAAGTAAAGAGAGTTAATTGGAGGATTAGATAAACCATTAAATGGTAAAGAAATTCCATGTTAATAACCTGGGAGAATCTAAAGAATGAATGAATAAAAAAGCTGTATGTAACATTCTTGTACTGCCAAGACCTACTATGTGTTTCATTTTCAATTAAAATTTTCATTTTACCACAAAAACTCAAGTTTTCTTAAACCTCAAAAATACAGAGTTCCTAACCATAAGGGAATTTTAGCTCCACTGGGACATGAAGTAAGGAAACTTTATGCCAGAGACTACACTTATATCCTCTACCCAGTAAGGCTTTGCTATCTTTATTACCGAGAATTAATGCCCCCAAAGGACAAGTTTTAAAATGTTTTCCAACACTTTTGGTTTCATTGTTTATAAATCAAAATTCACACAAATATGATCAAGGTTCTGCAGTCACTCTTTACTGAGGATGATGCTGGTTGGCTTCTGGGTAGGAAGACGATGCTATGGCAGCAGAGCCCACAGTGTGATGAGTTGGTATTTCCGTAAGATATGGATTTATGTTGATCCATCCACGTCTATCCACTCTCACTTATGTCAAAGAGCACTCATGTGCACAACTGGTAGGATTAAGGATCATATAGCAAAGCTGAGATCAAATCTGTGATCTTTGCCTGAATGTTTTATGCTCAAAACTAAATCACAAATTCCAATTTTATTAAAATGAAAAAACAACAGGTAGAAAAATTCAAAGCACTATTCAATTAAAATATTGACCATTTAAAAAGAACTTTCTTTTCTATATAAAATCTTTATTTCAACCCCTGACAGGGAATCAAGACTCAATGCTCCCATAAAATGTCACCAATAGTATTCTACAAACATTTAGAATATAGAACATTAATCTTACTAATGTATTTGTAAGATACAGCTAAATAACTAGAACTAAACATTTCATACAGTGAACACTTCCTTTAGATGTTCAGTATTACTTCTAGGTAAAAGTACACAGACCTAAAAACAAAAGCAAATTGCTGTCCCTTCCTAAAATTTGGGGATTGTTTTACTTGAAATTAAAGTTAACACATATTTTTTAGTCTAACTGTCTAAGAAACTAGCTTAGAGTTCTGATAGCAATAGTTGTATATAATATCCCCCACAGAAGAAATCTGCTTCATGAATAGAACTTTTGTCTCCTGCTTTAATAAAAGGCTCCTTTACTTATAATAAAATCCTAATACCCACCTACTCCCCTCTCCCAGATGTCTTTGGAGTTAATTCCCCCAACTTTTCATTCAAATTTGACAACCACTATTGATGACAGACAACGTAAGGCACCACAGTTTCAGTGTTAAGACTGAAAACGGCTAAATACGGTAATATATATACACACGCACACATTTATATATATTCTTAATCAATAAGAACCGTAATCACCAGGATTCACTAAGCATCTTCCCCATGTTCCACTGAAGTTAAATAGTTATAGTCACTTATCTTCCCAGGAAAATCTTTTGGAATTATGCAATATTTATAGGGCTTTACCACGTTGGAAAATTTTTTTCACATAAATGTTTCATGTTTTTTTCTAACTCTGTTAAATGCTTAATGTTTAAGAAATTACTAAAAGCATGTGTATTAGAATTTCTAAGTCAGTCAGTTCAGCCCTCTTACCATGGTTTATACTCAGCTATTACTAGACTCAAGTCAGTTATAAATGTCAGTTAACCTTTCCCTCTTGAGATGTGCACCAAGTAGCCTGATTTGCGAATCGGCAACTGAACTACTCAACTGGCTTCACTAAAAATTGTCCAAATAAGCTATCTGTCTCTCCTTCACTGGTGATGGCGTACCTTGCTTCAGTTGTTGAATCTCATGTAAATATCAACAGTGACTATAAGCTGCACTGGCTAGTTATGTCCAGTGTCATTGCACAGAATGTGCTCTCTTTTCCAAATGCCACAGGTCAAAAACAAAACAAAAAAACCCAATGTCTCTTGTGAATAGCTCAGGGGAAAAAATACTACCAAAGTTTCTGATTTGGGTTCTGTTCACTTTTAACTTTATAAACAGAATTTGTTTATTTGTATTATCAGAGGTGTTTATTGGATGATGATGATATGGTCAATAAGGGGAACCTGTAGGTGAAGAGTACAGGTCTCTCTGGATCCACATATCCCAAAATGGCAAGGACAGGAACTGGGCAAGAATCCCTACACTGTACCGGCATCAGATATCTAGTCTAGTCCTTGGACAAATGTCTGGGTTTGGGAAACCAAGGGCAAGAGGTGATGACTAGTCTATTGTATCATTTAAAACTCCCACCCCCCTAGTAAGTCTCCACCCTCCCAGATCCCCCAAGCGTGATTTTGCACAACAAGTTAAATAAAAGTAAACTGTTTATTAAAAGATACAGCAAAGGTACAGATACAGAGATACATACAAAGATACAGATATATATATATATTTACATATATATACAGTCTCGCTGTTTTCATGTGCACTATATTTAGCAGCACATTATTTAATCAGGTGGCATTTTAATGGGGCTGTTTTGACACTTGGCATTATTACTGCGTCATTTTGACAAGATACAACTATAGCCTCCTGGAAATTTCAAGGTGTGAATTCCACTTCTCCAACTTTTAATAGTAGCAAAAAGGGGAAGGAGAAGGGAAATGGAGTACCAAGGCTGAGCATTAGGTTAAACACAAGAATTCAAAAGGGCCAAGGTAGCACACAGAAGGGGAAAATGATTAAAATTAAAGGCTATCTGACAAACAACCCAGAGAAATATAGTAAGAAACCATTATTTAAAGGGCAACAGGCTATGTATCCGAGATGCTCACATCAGCCTACAGGGACCTTTTCCAATCCAGTTCTTGTGTTGAACCTGAGGATCTGCCTCTCTCTGCTCAAATCCCTCCACCCGATAAATTTGCTACCACCAAAATCTAGAGCTATAGAGCCTTGAAGCAAAACGGGAAGCTAAATAGTTGTACCTTGGGCTACCTTCCCACAAGTGCAAGGAGGGCCCAATGTTGGGTAGGGATGTGATAACACTGTTCTCTGCAATTCGATGCTTTTCACTTTGTGGCTTGGTTCCACAAAGTGAATTGCATCGAGTTACTGTCAAATGAGAAGCTGCGGGTTGTTTCATCTGTCGTCTAACCCGGCCCTGCCGTTTAACCCGGCCCTAAGAAGAGTGAAACAGAATCCAAATCAGATATAAAATAACAATAAAATGCAGATTCAGGTATATAAAAAGAAAAATACATAATAGTCCTCTTACTTACCTCAGAGGGCAAATTGCTGCTGAAAACATTATCATCATCTTTGTTTTCTTCACCGTTTTTCTCTACAGGGACCCACTCTCCATAAACACTATCTGCTTCTTTTTTCCGATGTTGAGATCCAGATGATACAGGGAATTCTTTTGTTAATGTTACCTGGCTTTTTGGTGGAGTTGGCTTTGCTGCAGCAATCTAAAAACATAATGTTTTTCTTAATTCAAAACTCAATAGATTGTCAACATAATCGGAAAATGACTATTTCTCACAGTATTTAACCTAAATTAAAAAATATTATTTCAGTTTTACTTAAATAGTTCTACAAGTTGTGCTGTTTTACCAGTTCAAAAACATTAATACTCACATTCAGATTGAAAAAAATGGGTTTGGGTTCACTGAGTTTAAAGGGATGATGATAAAAAGGAGGTTCTTCTTCCTCTTCATCCGAAACATGCGGCTTATTCACTATTACATCATCATCTTCTTTACTCTGTGCAATCTGTTTGCATTTCTTAAAAAGTAAAAACAAACAAAAGATAAATCTTACACTTTATGTAGAATAACACATAATTTCTTAAATTCAAAACCACATAAAATTTATAGCTGGGTAACTTAGCTCACTACTTATTTAAACACACTCTAGCTGGTCAGTCAGTTAACAACATTTATTGAGCACCTACTATGTGCAGAGCACTGTACTGGGCACTGTCCAGGGAATACAAAAAAATAAAAGACATGGTCCCTGCTCTCAAGGAGCTTACAATCTAGTTCAAAAGATGGAATACATACACATGAGATAATTGAGGAACGCTTTTACAGAGCAACACAGTTTAACAAGTGCAAACTGATATAATACAAACTGAGTACATAAGTGCTCAAAGAACAAAAGCTTAAGAGAGAACAGAATCAGGCAGAATCTGATAATCAAGGAATATTCCTTGAAAGTTCTAAGCCAGATTTTCATAGTTAAGAAAAAGGATTAGCAGGGAAAGGAAAAGAAAGTCACTCTATAGTCAGGTAGTGGTAAAGAGGTGAGAAAAAACTTATTAAAAGGGATAAGAGGGCTGAAGATGAGGCTAAAATATATAGGGAATCACTAAGTGTTCATAAGGTTTTGGATAAGGAGCTTGGATTTGATAAGCAAGCAGTAGAAGTCTTCACTAGGTCCTTAAACATAAAAAAAAAAAAAAAAGCTGTAATTCATATTGCAGTAAATCTAAGGAAAGAGATTAAGAAACTATGCAATCCCCAAATGTATGGCTAAACAAAATTTGAAACACTTGCAACTGGGCTAGATAATAGCATGTCTTTCCATAAATGTTTTATAGGTTGAGTGTCTAAAGAAACAGAACTCAAGGATGGAATATAAGGCATGATGGAGAGGGTGCAATGATGAGGTCTGACACATAAAGCAAAGTCAATTCCTCCTTGAGAAGCAAAGGAACAGACTCCCATTACCTGGCTTTATAAAAAGGTCAGAGTAAATTTGGGTGGACTTGTCTCTATACAAGCAGTAGAATTTATCATATCCCTTATCAATTGAAAATATTTTAATAGGATAAAAAGCTCATTTAGCCAAAAACACAGAGAATACCAAGCTTGTAACCAAGGGGAACAGAATATATTGACAGTGGCAGGCTGGCATAAGGCTAGCCAATAACAAGTTTCAATATCTGAAACAGTGTGGTATTTCTGGATCCTAGCAGCAATATTTCAGCGTCCTCCAAAAAAAAAAACAAAAAAAAACAAAAAAAAACCCAAACAAATTTTAATAAAACAAAGCCATAAGACAAAAAAAAAAAAGCCTCAATTGAAAAGATCAAATTCTTAAAAACAAAAATAACTGTGTTTAAAATATATATGTTACTGCCAAAACCCGAACCGCAGGAAGAACTGATAATGGCCGGCCATTATCACCAATGGCTGGTACCAAACAGCCAAAACCCGAAATGTTGATGCGAAAGAAGTTCCTTTCAGGCAATGGCCAGCTATTCTCATTAATTTCCAAGCTCCGGTGGCAAAAGATCATTTCTGAAGATTGTCTGTGTCTTTGCGTATATGCAGTACACTCGTGGCGATCAGTGAACGCGTCGTGAATGGAAACGAAACTGTAGGCGAGCTTCTGCGTGTTGCTCACTCAACACCTCCTCCATTCAAACGAACCGTCCCACTCCTCAGTCAGTTTGGCTTCTAAAACTGGAAAGCAAAAGTAATGGGAAGTAACTTAGCTAGCGGAGCTTAGCCATCCCGGATAATGGCCTGCTAAACAGAGCTTCTGCCGCTGCCACGTCTGTATTTCGGGTTTTGGCCACTCGGTGCCAGCCATTATCAGTTCAGCCCACAATTCAGGTTTTTGGCACGCTCCAGAGTCAACATCACTGGAGTAATCCATTTAAGAATGAAAACAAATTCTGTCTAGCTTACCTCAGTTAGTTCTTCTATAGTAGCTCCTCCTGACTTTTTAGCAACTTTCTCTTCTATTGTAGGTGGAGGTGCAGGCTTTAGGTTTGGTGGTAAAGGAACACCAGCCTTAGCACACATGGCAGCTGCATTAGCTTTGGCTATTTCAAGTAACTGAGCCTTATCTGCAAGAGGAAAAATACAAAAAGCAGTTTTCCTGAAAGGCTATACATTTTATATTATCTAATGTTTTACATGCTAAAAAAAATTAAAGGCATCAATTTTCTGCCCAAACTTACAGCTGTGATGAAATCATTCTTTGGCTCAAAGATTTAAAGAAATAAAGAAAATACCCCATATTTAAAAGTGAATTAAGTCCGTTTAGCTTCCCACTCAAACACTATACAAAACAGCTAAACTACACAACTACAATAATCACCCTGCTATACATGCTAACTCCCCACCTGCCAAAGCCTACTTTATTTTCCAATACTATGGTGCCCCTTAAATTACTCTCCTTCTAAATCTCCTAATATAAACATTCTAAATCACTCTTTGAGCCCAATTTCAAAACTGCCACCATTTCAAAGTAACAAGTCTTAAGTCAGAATTTAACATTCCTCTCCATTGTGCTCCCAAAGTACCTAATCTGTACCAGTATTTACAGCAATCATCACATTCTGCTCTTAGGCAGTTTCACTACTTGGTAAAACAGACATACATGCATTTTATGTGTGTCTCTTGTACTAGCTCGTAATCTTTATGTTTTTTAATAAAAAAGAACTCAAAAACCATCTGTTAAACTGAATCATTCTCCCCTAAGGTTCTGTCTAGGACTTTTTCTTTAGACTACTCTGACCTGGAAATGTCCAATCTATTGGGATAATGACAAATTATCCATTAACAGTAGTCATACATTATCCATCAAATTTTAGTCACCTCTGCACACTTAAAAAAGCAGGAGATATTAAAACACTTCATTTTGTAAAAGACAGACAGACTGAAATCACTAACTCCCCACATGCAAAATTCCCTACTCACCTACATTACCCATTATACCAATTAGAATTATCCTCACAAACATTTAACAGTTCTATACGCCATTTTAAGACATGTAACTATTTAAAAAAGAAATGTCTGATTTCAGGCTTATTTGCAAGAACCTATGTTGGAATAATTACAGTAACAACACTTAATTGAACTTCTACTTGCCATTTTTAGTTATGGTATATGGTTCAAGCAGAAAGAAAACATTAAAGTATGGAAATACTTTGGTTCTAATATACTCCAAAGCTAATCTTTTAAAGCTAATTATAAATGTACTTATTCCCACATTTTCTAAACAGAAGCTAATTACAAAAACTTAAAAGATAGAAATATTTATCCTAAAAAACCAATAATCCCCAATATGTCATTAAACTCAGAAAAAAATTCAGATTCAAATCATTCTTTAATACCATTAAATTTTTAAATGACTCACTCAAATCTGTGAGACGTTTAGGTGATCTGCCTCTTTCTGAAGACCTGGATCGTTTGCGACGGATTGGAGACCTGCTAAACCTTCTTCTCAAGGGTGTTCGTGATCGCCGTAATCTGACTGGTGATATACTGAAGCTTCGTCTTCTTACCACAGATCTTGATCTTCTCCGACGGCTCGGGGTCCGGCTCCGTCGACTCGGGGTCCGGCTCCGTCGACTCGGGGTCCGGCTCCGTCTGCTAGGGGTGCGGCTCCTTCGGCTTGGGGTGCGGCTCCTTCGGCTTGGGGTGCGGCTCCGTCGGCTCGGGGAAATGCTAAAGCTCCTTCTCCCCCCGGATCTGGATCTTCTCCTACGACTCGGAGTATGACTCCGGCTCCGACGACTTGGGGTGCGACTTCGAGCTCTACCTGTTTTCCGGTTATCCCTGGAGCTTGATCTTTTTCTCTTTCTTTCCCTGGACTTGGACCTGTGCTTTGGAGATCTTTTGCGCTTCTCTTTTGATACAGATCGCCTTCCCCTGGACTTTGATCTTGACCTGCTGCTCCTCCTCCTGCGTCTTGATCGTGACCGCGAACGTGTCTGAGAGCGATGAGACTTGGACTTAGATGATCTCTTCCTTGCCCTAGAACGAGATTCACTGGTGCGTTTTCGAGATTTGTGTTCAGAAGACTTGGAACGTTTACTTCTCGACCTTAATGAAGAGTCTCTTTTCTTCTCTTTCTCGCCTTTGTCACGGTTCTTATTTTTCTTGCTTTTTTCATGTGTGTCCTTAACCTTTACAAAAATTTCATAATCATCTTTTTCCTCTGAAGACGACTCTGAAGCTCTTTCTGGTATACTAATTACAACTGGACTGGCAGCAGATTTATCCCGTTCTACCTCACTCGAAAGTAAAGGTCCTTCAATACCAGCTCTAAGGTTTGTAAGACGTTCCATGTCTTTAGGAAGTAATGGTCTCACTAAATCAGCTTCATTAATATCATCAATGCTGGCAGGAAATCCTGAATCAGACAATATCTCTTTAGTAGTGAGAGATACTTCTTTATCTTCCCCACTACTTTCTTTAGGACTGACAGCAGCTGCTAACATCTGGTCACTCTCCTGTACAGGTAATGATCCTTCTGCATCCTTGTTGATAAAATTATTAGATAGATCAGGATGAATGTCTTTAGCAGGCAAAGGTCCCTCTATGTCAGCTTCACTGCCACCACTGGGACTGGTGGAAATGACCATGTCATGTTCAGTATCTTGAGTAGTTAAAGATACCTCACCATCATATTTACTAACTGAACTGAGAGCAGATGCTGTGCCAAATTCAAGATCCTTACCAGTTCCCACTGCTTCAGATTCAAGGACAAGGGGACCAACAGAAGACAGAGTTCCTCCTAGCTCAGTTTCACTAACACTAGGACAGGTATCCAATACTGCGCATTGTTTAGTCTCACTGGTAGGCAAAACTGCCTCTTCACCAATTTCACCAACAGCACCAGTGCTGGCAGCAGACACTGTGCTACGTTCTATCTCTTGAGCAATTAAGTGATTATTTATGTTAAGGTCTGTATTTATACAATTTTCAGTTTCATTAGAACCACTCTTCAGGAGTCCTTCAGCACGTGGCTCTTCCTCTGAATGCATGGCTATCTCCTGCAGGCCAATCTCTGAAGCAAAACTTTGATCACCAGATAGTAAATTCATTCCTTTTATAACACTAGACTCTAATATTACTGGTGTAGACTCTACAACTGTCTCAGCTGGTATTACTTGAGTCTGCTCTGAGACAGTGACAGGAGGCTCTGAAATTGTCACAGTGGACTCTTGGATACAACTAGATGGTTCTGAAACAATCACATTAGGTTGAAGGATGGACACCACTGGTTCCAGAATAGGCACAGTAGGCTCCAGGGTAGAAACAACTGGCACAGCAACAGTAACATGCTCTGGCTCAGACAAGGCCAGGGGCTCTGGTACAGCCTCAGCTGGTGGGTCCAGGACAGCCGCAGCTGGAGGGTCTAGGACAGCCGCAGCCTGTGGCTCTGGGACAGCCACGGTTGATGTCTCTGAAACAATCCCAGCTGGGTGCTCTGGAACAGCCACAGCTGGCAGATCTACAGTGCTCTGTGATGGCTCTGCGACAGGCACCGCTGGCTCCCGCAGAGACATAGATACCTCTGAGGCAGTCTGTCCTGAAGCCCTCATGGGATCATAAGTTTCTGCTGTCTCTGACATAACAGAAGGCTCTGATGTTAACACAGTTGGTTCAGCTGATGATGTGGGAGTTTCAGACACCATGTAAGTCACTGGTCTCTCTGCAACAATTTCATGCTCTTCTGCTCCAGCAGCAGACTCTACAGGTGTTGACATAACTGAAGACTCTGGCTCTAGCTGTGGTTCTGGAACAGTCACGTCAGCCTCTGATGCTAACACTGAAGGCTCTGATGCTGACACTGAATAATTAGCAGTCACTGCCAAAGGCTCCACAATCTCACTCTGACTCACAGGAGGTTCAGGCAGCGATACAGACTCTTCAGGAGGTAATGCTGGCACCTCAGCAGACCATGTATTTTCAGCTGTTAATGCTGACTGCTCAGTGGCTAACACTGGACCCTCTGGTGGTTCCTCAGGAGGCAATGGTGGTGTCATTGGTGGCTCTTCAGGTGGCAATGGTGGCATTGTTGGAGGCTCTTCAGGAGGCAAAGGTGGCACCATATATGCCTCCGTGTATGTATCAGTATAAGAATCGGTGTAAGAATCAGCTGCCATAGACATCATTGAACGATCAGCAGTATAAGATGACATCATAGATCGGTCAGCTGCAGAGTACGATGACATCATAGACCGGTCAGCAGCAGAGTACGACGACATCATAGACCGGTCAGCACCCATGGACATCATAGATCGGTCAGCCATTGGGGACATCATGGAGCGCTCGTAGGCTGACATCATAGAGCGTTCATAAGCTGACATCATAGAGCGCTCAGCCATAGGGGACATCATAGAGCGCTCATAGGCTGACATCATAGAGCGCTCGTAGGCTGACATCATAGAACGCTCAGCCATAGGGGACATCATAGACCGCTCATAAGACATCATAGAGCGTTCATAAGATGACATCATGGAACGTTCTGCAGCATAGGACATCATCATAGAACGTCTAGATGCTAACATCAGGGGTCTAGGTGCTAACCTATATGGCCTGGGAGCTATTCTATAGGACCTGGGTGCTATCCTATAGGGTCTAGGTGACATCCTATAGGGATCAGGAGTTAGTCTGTAGGGATCATGGCCTAATCTATAGGGGTCCTGCCCTAACCTGTAGGCATCATGACCTAGCCTGTAAGGGTCATGACCTAACCTATACGGATCCTGAGCTAACCTGTAAGGATCCTGAGCTAACCTGTAGGGATCAGGAGATTTTGAACCCAACATAGCAGAATCTTGGGTACTAGATGCTAACATCTGGGCATCCATGGTACCAGACGCTAACATCTGAGCATCCATGGAGCCAGAAGCTAACATCTGAGAGTCCATAGTGCCAGATGCTAACATCTGGGAGTCCATAGAGCTAGTGGCTAACATCTGGGAGTCCATGGTGCTGGTTGCTAACATCTGGGAGTCCATGGAGCTGGTTGCTAACATCTGGGAGTCCATGGAGCTGGTTGCTAACATCTGGGAGTCCATGGAGCTGGTTGCTAACATCTGGGAGTCCATGGAGCTGGTTGCTAACATCTGAGAGTCCATGGAGCTGGTTGCTAACATCTGAGAGTCCATGGAGCTGGTTGCTAACATCTGAGAGTCCATGGAGCTGGTTGCTAACATCTGGGAGTCCATGGAGCTGGTTGCTAACATCTGGGAGTCCATGGTGCTAGAGGCTAACATCTGGGAGTCCATAGTGTTGGATGCTAGCATTTGAGAGTCCATGGTGTTGGACGCTAGCATTTGGGAGTCCATGGTGTTGGATGCTAACATATGGGTCTCCATGGTGTTAGAAGCTAACATATGGGATTCTTGGGCCATCAAGGGATCCACTCCTACTGTTACAGAAGTCTCCCCCACTAATGTAGTAGGCAGCTCCTGTGCTACCGTATTATAGGATTCCAGCGCTGTCGTCGAGGGCACCTCCAGGGACTGCGACACGGTCATCGTTGACAGCTCCGTTGTCACCACAGACTGAACAGAGATCTCCAGCGCCACAGTTGCCACAGGCTGCCCAGGCAACTCTGGCGCCCCAGGTTGCCCTGGCAACTCCAGCACCCCTGTTGCCAAAGGCTGCCCCAGAAGCTCCAGTGCTCCAGCTGCCCCAGACTGCCCCGAGAACTCCAGTGCCCCAGCTGCCATGAGCTGCCCAGGCAACTCCAGTGCCCCAGTTGCCACAGGTTGCCCCGACAACTCCAGCGCCCTAGTTGCCGAAGGCAGCCCTGGCAACTCTGGCACCCCAGTCACCGAAGGCTGCCCTGACAACTCCAGCGCTGTCGTTGCCACCGGCTGTCCCGGCAACTCCAGCACCATTGCCGCCTCAGGCTGCCCCAGCAACCCTGTTGCCGTTGTCACCTCAGGCTGCCCAGGATGTTCCACCGCTGTCATCCCCACAGGCTGCTCCAATTCTGTCGTCGTCACAGGTTGTTCGGTCAACTCCATTGCTACTGTTACCACAGGCTGCCCTGGCAACTCTACTGCTGTTGTCACTGCAGGCAGCCCTGGCAACTCCTGTGCCATCACAGGTGGCTCTGGTACCTCCTGTGGTGGCTCCAACCCCATGGATGGTGCTGGAAGCCCTGACAATTCCTGTGACAACTGCGGCACTGCTGTCACAGAGGGCCCCGCCAACTCAGGCACTGCTGTCGCAGCGGGCCCCGGCAACTCAGGCACTGGGGTAGAAAGGGGCCCTGGCAACTCTGGCGCCGGGGTAGCAGAGGGCCCAGGTAACTCCAGCACTGGAGTCACAGGGGGCCCCTGCAACTCCGGCATGGAGGTCGCAGGTGGCCCCGGCAACTCCATCACTGAGGCCACCGACGACTCCTGCAGCTCCAACGCTGTGGTCTTGGGCAGCTCCAGCATCTCCTGCGGTCGTGTCATGGATGAATCTGCAATCTCTGATGGTCCTTCTACAGGCTGCTCTGGCAATCTTAGCACTTCAGTTGCTGACGACTCTGGAAAATCCATTGCTGTTGACGTGCTTGGCTCAGGGTGCACCTCAGTAGGTGTCTCTGATGACACAAGAGTTTCTGATAGCTCTAGCACTTTTGCTGCTGGAGGCTCTAGCAACATGATCTTTGATGGCTCTGGAGGTGTGCTCTCCAAAGACTTCTGCACAGATTTCATCTGACACTCCACTGACACCGTTACCACTGGCTCAGAGGACTTGAGCACTACTGTTGCTGTAGGCACTGGTGCTGTTGCAAAGGAATCCAGAATCTTTGTTGTGGACGGTTCCAGCATTACTGCCACAGACTGCTCTGACGGCACTGAGACTACTGATGTAGATGCAACTGACAGTTCTGTATGTTTTGCAGCTGGCGTCAAAGTTTCTAAGATGTGTGGCTCTGAGACCTCCATCGAAACTACAGGAGGTTCAAGCACAACTGCGGGAGATTCACTGGTGTCATATAGGCCAAATGCTCTTACAGAATGCTCCAGTGCCATCTCTGAAGGTTCAGAATCAAACTTCAAAAAGGAATCCGACTCCATGTTCCCATCATGATGTGATTTTGGCTTTGACTCGGATTCTTCTGACTGTCTTTTATACTTTTTCTCCTTTTCTTTCTTCTTTTTCTTCTTTTTATTTTTGTGCTTTTTATGCTTCTTCGACTTTTTGGTAGGAATTTCATCAGTAGGATCTGTTTGGACAGACACACATCTACTTTTTCTGGATGCCTCCTTCAAGTCTGAAATTAAGGAAAATTAATTATGTCAAATATTCCCCAAGATAGATTTAGATAAATCATATAAACAATACCTTACATTCCATGTTAAGATACCATAAGACATCTCCTGTTAAATAATTTTCCATAAACCAGCTATCTGAAGACTGGCACCTTTGCAACACTTCTACAACTAAAGTCAGGGTTAAAAATAAGTTCTTAATTTATTACAAAAGTTCTTAGAATTACATTAAAATGTATTTTTCCTAAGTTCATCTAAAACAATTATTTTCTCCAGCTCTTAATATACAACTTTTAAACTACACTTACATATAAACTTCTTTTATATTATTAACTATCAGAATTCCTAAAAATACATACACTGAATAATTTTTGTGACTATTTCATAACTCCTATTTACTCATACAAGAAGCAATGTGGCACTGGCTTTAGAACAGACTGTCTGCTTTTGCATACTGAATCAATGCACCACTCAATTGCTGACACTGTCTTTCAGAGGCAGAGGACAAACTGAGTTAAAAACATGCAAAGTACACTAAATAACGCGTGGCATCAAGTAAACCCTCAGCAAATGCTGCTGCTGCTGATGCTAAGTCGCTTCAGTCGTGTCCAACTCTGTGCGACCCCATAGACAGCAGCCCACCAGGCTCTCCCGTCCCTGGGATTCTCCAGGCAAGAACACTGGAGTGGGTTGCCATTTCCTTCTCCAATGCATGAAAGTGAAAAGTGAAAATGAAGTCGCTCAGTACTAGGGAATGCTTTTATAAAGACGGCAAAGGTCTGAGCAACAAACACAAAACATGGAACCTAAATTCTCACTCATGCTGTATTCTAAGACAAGTAACACCTCTTCCCTTCTCTTCTAAAGTTATTAAGAAGTTAACTTACAACCCTTAAGAGGTTAAAAACATATCTGCATATCTAAACCAAAATATGGCTTACACTTTATTACTAGATGAGATTTATTCTAATGCCAGTATAAAATCTGATAAACCTTAGTGATCTCAGAAAAAGATCAGAAATCCAGGTCATCAAGATTATGGAAAAAGTGAATTAACACACGACAAGATCTGTTTCAAAACAAAACTAATCATTTTCTACTAATTGTTTATATTATGTACCAAATCTACATTATACTTCAACAAAAGTTGCTCAAGTCATGAATCTAAGCATGGCCAGTTTATACTATTTTTTTAAGCCACACTCCATATTAAAAAAAAAAAAATCCATAAAATGTCTCCATTTCCAAAACTAAAAGATGGTTGATGATAAGTCATTTCTAAGCACCAATTATTTAATCAGTTCCCCACATGCTCAATATCCAGCAATGCTTCCTCCCCATTTATTACACCTTTAAAAGTAGGTGCAAAAACAAAGTAATCTCTAACCTTGAGCTTTAAAATAAAACTTTCCAGGGTTTTAAAATCATTACAATTTGGTCCAGACTCCTGTACCTTCCAAAACTTGACATTTACACAATTTTTCAATGAAAATCCATATTCAAAATCCTGGCACTGAGGCACTACAAGACTGAATCTAATACAGTTATATTCCACCAGTAAAGCAAACAACTGCAACTGTATTTTCAAAAAATGGACATAAAAACAAGTCTTCAGTAAATCAGTTAAATTAAAAATTCAACTTAATGACATTTTAGATCTAATGAACATCTTAAATACCGTGCAATCAGAAATACTACTATTTAACTATTAACTATTTTTAAAAATTTAGCTTTCAAGACAGGTAATTATCTTCAACTTACCTGGCTTATATCGTAATTCTGTATCTAAGACCCCAGAAAGTACTTCCTCTATCTTCTGAACTATGTCTTCATTTGGTAGGTTCCTGGCAGAGGCAGCTGCATCACCTGCCTGGCTTCCTTCAATAGGTGTGTTTGTTTCACCATTGAGCTGTCCTTCACTCCTTCCACTTGACAAGAAAAGTTATCAAAATTCGTTAATAATTCTATCATGACATATAAATATTTGTAACAATTTATTAAAAAAAACCTCATATTATTCATACATTTCACCATTTTGTATTTAATTTTGGATATTTCCCTTTTCCCCATCAACAGTACTTCCTTAACACTACTTAACAGTTGGCACATTTTTATTTTCATACAATTTCTTAAAGTTTTCAGAAGTGTTAAAGTTAAAAAAAATCTTTAAAACAGGTTTCCAAGCTCTTAAAAAAAAAAAAAAAACTAAACTAAATACTCCCCAACCAGCATATTTCTCTCAGGGGAAAAAAATTACTAAGCTCACAATCACAAAACCAAAGAAAAACACATTACCTAACATTATGGTAAATGCTATAGTGACAATAAAGCTACACCTCTGGATGGATCACAATCACCATCAGCAATATGAATTAACAAAAATTTAGCCACAGACATTTAGTCAAAAGTATAACTGATAGCTTCAGATCAGGTTGAGACTCTTCAGTTACTGAAATGCCATAATACTGAAAAGAAAAAATACACTTATATAGTTTTCACCCAGTTACCAAAAATCATGTAAACCAATTCACTTATAGTAACAGTAAATGAATGAATCACTTAACATATTTTCAATTCATAGGAACAGAAGAATCTTGACAGAAGATACATTTTAATGTCATTTATTTTTATCATTTGCCACTTGTATTATTTTGTACAAATTTACAAAATTGTTTCAAAAAATACTTTCGCAACAGCATGTGACTTACTGTAACTTATGCTTTAACTAACAAAAAAATTCAGTAGCTTTTCATGATATTAAAGAATATTTGGTTTTCTAATACAATGAATCATACAATAAATATTAACATTTATTAATTATTAATTAGGGTCACATGGTTCTACATTTCTAAACTCATTTATCCCCACAAACTCTGAAATCAGCACTACTGTTCTGATTTTTCAATGAGGAAAATGAGGCCCAAAGAAAACAAAACAACAAAAAAACCTAGCTGAAGGTTACACATCTATTAAGTAGTAAAACTGGCATTCAAAACCAGAGCTCTTACTCCTAACCATCTATATATAAAAACTTCACTCAAACCAATATACATAAAAAAATAAATGACACAGAGAAAAACTACAGCTCACTAAAATAGCAAATAATCTTGACACTGATAATGTATAAAGTTACTTGAAAAGAAGCTTTTTACTCCTCTAGTAATAAACTGCTTTATCTAATTTTCTTTTTAGACTTTCTTCCTGGACTTTCTTTACATTTTTCCTAAGCACTTACCCTGTGCTTATCTTACTAAAAAAATCCACGGATTTAAAAATCAGAAAAGTAGGTATAAAAAAACAAAACAAAACCAGGCAGTCTATAAGAAAGTAATCATCTTAAAGCTATCCGGATGTTCATTCAACTACTGGAAAAGGGTGGAAATTTCAAGGCACCTAAATATCAATACAATCCTACAATGAACAGAATTCTATGGAGCCCGGAAAAATGTTCCAAAGCCTACTGAAACCATGATAAAAGTTCACAATATACAGGTGAAAAAAAAAACAAAAAACCACAAAACAAGATGATCACGTTTCACAAAACACGTGCATCTGTATGGACAAGAAAAAAAAGTTAAAGAACATAAAGATCAATAACCATGTGTTTTAAAATTCGTTTCTCTATTTTTTCTAAACTTTCTACAACAATAAAACTTCTAATACAAAACCTAATTCTTGAAAAGTACAGAAACAAGACATTACAATTAGCAAACACAACTACTTATTGCATGCAACTATTAAAAAGTTTCCAGGAAAATTCTATTCCCTTAGCTCAGGTCGTTTCTCACCATCCTAAAAATAACTAGCATATAACAAAATTTCAAAAAGCAACTAAATCAACGAACAGATATATTTCCCACTTAAAAAACAATGTATACGCAAAAAATTCCAGCAAATCTCTATCACTGCCCCATAACCTCACGTTAATTGAAGCGTTAAGTTTACAACTGAGTTTCCGGCTAATTTTCAAATTCACCTCACGTCTGATTCTAGCTCTCAACTTTTAAAAAACAACTAACAATGCATTTAACTGGGAACAAATGTTTACGTTACACAAAATAAAAATACAAAAAGACAACCACTAAATAACATGACCCACGCGATTTTCCTTTCTGAGTAAGCAACTATTTCTTCGCAAGTCTCTTCCCATTCAAATTGTGTGGAACCAAGGGTAAACTAGTAGCGATGACAAAAACAGCGTGTTGGTCAAATATGTCAATTGGGGCAGAGGAAGCAAGAATATTTAGACCAGTACACGAACTCCACTTTCCACTTGCTAAATTTAGTAATTACGAGTAATTTAAAGTTTCCTTCCATCCTCGCCTCGAATATTCTGTCAAAATAGCTAACGTTAACTCGAACTGCTTTAATTTAAATTTCTAACCTACCAGACTATTTAAAATGCTACCTGGTGGAAGCCACAGGACATTAGGACCCAAATCATCTTCTCAAAGGATCCCGACCCCCAAATGGTCCGAAGCTTGCAATAATAAAGCGTATTTAAGATTATTCAAGAAACGGCCGTTAGACCCCTTTCCGGTCAAAGACACCGGCCGGCGAAATCCGCGGAGGCGGAGAGGGGGAGGGGAAGCGCGGCGGTAGAGCTGAGGAAGGAACTAGGCCCATCCCTGGTGGACAAGCAGGCCTACCGTAGCTAGACGGTAGGGGATGCCCAAACAGGACAGAAGGCTGAGCATCTTAAGTCGGTTCTAGAAGAGAGAGCCTGGGATTACCTCGGAAAGGGCGAAGTTCCTCGCCGGGAAGGGAGGGAGCGGATGGGGGTGGGGGGGCCGGAAAATGGATCCCAGGCCCAGGCGGGGCTGTAGCCGGGCCTGAGACGAGCAACGACAGCGTCTCCGAAGAAAGGTTCCATGGAGGGCCCCGTGGGGGTCCCAGCGGTCCTTTGGGAGCAGAAGAGTCTGAGGAGCACTTACCTTGAAAGTTCCTGTTGAATTTCTCGGAATTTACTGACCACGAAAGACCTAAAAATCTGCTCGATGTTGGTCGCCATGGCGTCCGCTCCGTTCTCTCAACTCCTCCTCACTAGTCCTCCAGGCTCCCAGCATGCCTCGGGAGGAGGCGCAGCGGCCAATTCCGTCTCTCGCCGTCCTGATTGGCTCCTGTGGGAGAGCCCAGACCAGCACGCTCCGCCTCCGAACCTATCAGTGAGCACGGCCCCGCTCTCCTTCGCTGTTTCTGAGCGTCTAGGGTAGAGCTGCTGACGTTTGCGCCGCGCACGACTGTGTCCGCCATGTTAGTGACTGACGCAGGCGCCATTACAGGAGAAGTCTCTCTCGAGGTGGCTGTGTCAGCTTCAGTTTTCAGTCTTCACCACCGTTCGTGGGGGAGGGGGCGTTTAAGAGGCTTATTTTAGTCACTAACTACCCGAGATTAAATTCCTTGAGCAATGGGAGCGGGAAGGGCAACAGGGTGCTCCAACATGTCTCCGCGTTTCGGCAGGGGAGATCCCTCCGGGAAAGCATATTATCAGCGCCTGCCCACCGTACGAAAAATAACGTTTTCATCCCCCCATCTCTCTCCCATGGCATCCTATAATTAGCTTTTTTTTTTTTTTTTCCATTTTAGCATTGGGTCAGAGGTCACGAGCCAGCTGAGCTCAAACCCTGGTGCATTCTAATCTCGTCAGGAGCCAGGCGCGTCACGAGACTTTTGCACAGTAGCCGGTCAGTTCTGATTCCTAAGCAACACACAAGCAGCTGAACATGGGTTTAGCATTTTGGCGCTCCCCACCCTCAGAGCTCAGGAGGTTCTGGAGGGGGAGAATAGATTTTACGTGGCACCTGGTACCACAAAATTAAACACTGTAAACGAGTAAGGCTTAAGAGATTTGCTCGGGAGGGGAGGTTCAGGCCGCGCCCGAGAGCGGGAGGGAATCGTTCTTGATTATCTCGGGGTGGGGACCACGGGCCGCCCCAGCCAATGGGGAGGCGAAGCCAGTCGAGGGCGGGATGCGAGGGGTGTGCGCGCCGGATTCCGCGCGCCCAACTTCCGGCGCGCGTGGCGTGCGTTCCGATCCAGAGCGCTCGGCGAAGGTCTACGCGCGGGCCCCAAGGTCCCCCCTGGATCGCCGGGTGAGTTCCCTACGCTTCTCAGTAAAGTTGCTTTACGGTTTGGTTTGGCGGATTTACTCTCAGGCATGAGATGAAACTATCTGAACCGGTTTGGCTGTAGGAATTTTCATCTCATTTCCACATACCATGGGTGAAGGTTGGGCATGTGCTTTTTCAGTTTTAACTGAGGTTTACAACGGCTCTGTCATTTTCTCTGCTTTAGGTGTCAGGGCCCTTTTTGTACCTTTATGCTTTTTTTTTTTATGTCATGCACCAGAATTGCATATTTTCTTGTTAATTCCGTCCTTTGTCTCTAGCAGGTTACTTAATCCCATTTTGCAGTTGGTTTCTATGTTGTGTTATTCACCAAGTCTTTTGAAATGGCTTTTCTCTGTTATGTTATCCATTTAGACGACTGAGGCCCAAGAAGGTTAAGTCCCCCCAGGTTTCCCAGCTAGTAAGTCTTAACCCAATCCTAGGTCCTCTGACTGAAGGGCTCCTAGCCTCTCCTGGATGTACATTCCCTCAGTCTTGAGGCCTAAAACTATTTCAGAGATCTATTGCGATAATTCTCTCACTGCCCCTGTAATTCACACTAATGTCTTCTCTAGATTTAAAGGTATATTTATTTCAAATATTTCAATACACATGGCAAGTCTATGTTTTCCATTAACCATTTTCCTTTCTGAGATAACTGAGTAAATTTTTTTCTTCTTCATATTTTCAATTGTATCTGAAGCAAAATTGCTTCTGTTGGAATCTCACCCTCTGATCTGTGTGACCTGCAGCAAGTTACTTAACCTAACTGAACCTCAGACATGTTTATCAGAAAAGTGGGCATAGTAATCTTATCTGCCTCATAGAATTTTAAAATTAAAAGCTTTTAGAGTAGCATCTGGCAAGAAGTGCTCAAAAAGTGTTTTTATATTATCAATTTAGATTTCTCTTTAAATATGTATTCCTAGTATTTCATAAGTAACGAATTTCAGTTTTTCCTGTTACCAGTTTGCATTCTATCTAATTAGATGTCTTCTGAAAATTAGTAAATGAATATGACAAATATGACAGATTATTCACTCTTTTGGCTTTCTAGAATTTCTATCCCTGAAGCATCAGTTTAGACAAAAGTAATCAAATGTAGCATGTTAGCATTCTTTTACTACTGAGTGTATGCAGTTGTACTAATTACTTATAAATAAATGGCATTTCAATTCTTACTATGCCTCATAAGGCACATTCTTAATTCCACCTTGTAAGATGCATAGAAATTGAATTGCAGACAGGAAGAGCTTAACCAAGGTCACATGCTAACTTGAGCAGAGAGATAGTTACCCATCCTGCTCAGCATCAGATGCCAGAACTAAGTAAGAGGTGTTTAAATTTGATTTTTGCCTTCTCCACCAATTTCCTTTGGGAGGAGGGGGCTGCTGCATCCCATGGGCTTAGCTGCCCTTTGGCACGTGGGATCTTCCGTTCCCCAACCAGGAATGGAATGCACATCCCCTGCATTGGAAGGCAGATTCTTAACCACTGGACCACCAGGGAAGTCCCTTTGCCAGCATATTGCACTTAAAAAAAAGATTTATTTACTTATTTGTATTTTTGGCTGCACTGGATCTTTTTTGCTTTTGCTTTCTCTAGTTGCAGAGAGCAGGGTCTACTCTGTTGTAGTGCATGGGCCTTTCATCATGGTGGCTTCTCTTGTTTTGGAGCAGGGGCTCTAGTGTGAGGGGGCCCAGAAGTGCTCCCAGGCTCTAGGACGCTAGCTCAGTAGTTGTGACACACATGCAACCAATGCTCCAAGGCATGTGGGATCTTCCCATACCAGGGATCGAACCTGTGTCTCCTGCATTAGCAGGTAGAGTCTTCACCGCTACACCACCAGGGAAGCCCTGTACCAGCTTCTTAAATGGGGATCAGCAGACTATAGCTCTTGGTACCAATCCTTCCGACTACCCGTTTTTGTACAGCTCACTAAATAAGAATAATTTTTATGTTGTTAAATGGTGAGGGGGGGAAAAAAGGAAAAATGATATTTCTATGACAGTTATGCAAAATTCAAATTGCTATGTCCATAAATAAAGTTTTATTGAAACATAGCCACACTTATTTCTTTATAAACCTTTTACAGCTTCTTGTTGCTTAGAGCAGAAATAGGCAAACTATGACCTACAGCCCATGCCTGTTTTGTGTAAGTTTTTGCTGAGCATAGCCAGGCCACATCTGTCTCTTGTCCAAGGTTGCTCTTTGTGCTACAATGGCAGAGTTCAGTAATTGCAACAGAGACTATATGGCCATCAGAATTTATTTATTTGGCTGCATTGGGTCTTCTTTGTGGTGCACAGGCTTCTCTCTAGCTGTGGCACTCAGCTGCAGCACAGTAGTATATTGTGCACGCAAGCTGCACGGCATGTGGTGTCTTAGTTCCCTGGCCAGGGATCAAACCCATGTCGCCTGCGTTGGAAGATGGATTCTTAACCACTGGAACAACATTAAGACTCATTTTTAACTGAGGTTTGATGATTATTAAATCTTCTAAAAGTGAAGCTCTAGAAAGGGTGATTGTTCATAGTTTTTTTGTGTGTTTTTTTTTGTTTTTTTTTTTTGTTTTTTAAATCAAGCTCTCTAGGCCAGTCTGCCTTATTTCTAAAGTACCACGCTAATCCTTAAGAGTACAGTCATATTTCTTAAATTATGAATCCCAGTTTAAAACGGTCAACTGTGGTTTTCTTTCTCCAGCTTTCCTCTTCCTGCTGAATTCCTGCTTTGCAGATAGCACAATGGCAGCCCGAGTACTTGTCATTGGCAGTGGAGGACGGGAACACACGCTGGCCTGGAAACTTGCACAGTCTACTCATGTCAAACAAGTGTTGGTTACCCCAGGAAATGCAGGCACTGCCTGCTCTGAGAAGATTTCAAATACTGGTAATGACTTTTTTTAAGTAAAAGTGAACAATTGTAAATGATAAACTGTCAACCACATCTGTTCTTTCTAATAGTCGATTGCTGTTCAGATTTGAATGCTTTGCTTAACCCAAAAATGTATGTGGTAATTTGAATAGTTGCCATATGTTATAAATTTAAGGTATCCTGTTGTTCAGAGTATAGCACTTCCTTATCTTAAATTAGTTTAAACCTTTAAAACATGTCTAAGAAGAAGGTCACAAAGCAGTACCTAATACAGATTCAAGGTGTTTGGCTATATATTTTGGGGAATGAAAAATTGAGCAGTGCTATTAAATGTAAGTTCTGCTAATTCTTATTCCATAATAGATCTCAGCCTTTATCTCTTCCACCGGTAAATATAAGAAGGTGATCAATTCTTAGTTAAGTCGCTCAGTCGTGTCCAACTCTTTGCGACCCCGTGGACTGTAGCCCACCAGGCTCCTCTGTCCGTGGGATTCTCCAGGCAAGAATACTGGAGTGGGTTGCCATTTCCTTCTCCAGGGGATCTTCCTGACCCAAGGATCGAACCCAGGTCTCCCACATTGCAGGCAGACGCTTTAACCTCTGAGCCACCAGGGAAGCTTGATCAGTTCTTATGCTGCATTAAACTCTCCAATAACTTCTCATAGTAGTTAGCATAAAACTCAAACTCAAACTCCTTACTGTTGCTTACAAAACCTGTTGTGATCTGGCCTCTGTGCCTTTCCAGCCTGATCTTTTGTATACTTGGTTTTCTTTTCACGGTGCTCTATCCATGCAGTTCTGGCAGTTTCCCAGACAGAGCTGCCTTGCACTTTTTTCTCACCCCCAGCACAACTGGCTCCTCATCATTCAGGTCTCAACTTACGTTACCTCCTCAAAGAGGACTTTCCTAAAGTGAACTGTTACCTGTGTCTTCTTTTACTTTTCTCTTGTCTGTCTCTTATCTTCACTTCCCTCCTAGAATAGAATCTCTAAAATGTAAACTGCATGAGGGCAAGGAACTCGCCTGTCTGATTCTGCATTGTGTATACTGTGCCTAGTACTCTGCATGGCATATAGTATTTACAGGGAGAACATAGATCCAGTGAGCCACAAACTGGGAGAAGATGATTGTGTACACGGGACCACAGATAAGAGATAAATAAGAAAATATCTACTCCCCTGGGATCTTAGCTCTGGGAGTGAGGTTTTTGTGTTTTGGCACATTTTATCCAGCTGCCATTGCTGTTACACAGACCAGCCCGTGAAAATCTTCCAAGATTGTCATGAGACTTTGATCACTTGTATTGACAGGTTAGGTGTGTCATCTTCCTTTGCTGTGCTGAGGTAGTTGGCTCTGCTTGGCCCAGTTGTGTTTGCACCTACTAACCCAGAGTTCATGGTACTCCATCCTTATCTCACTCAGGCAGTTTCTGTACACTGAGAACTCTACCTTTTCTGGACTTACTCCCTACACATCACAAACACCACATATGTGCAGAGTAATTTGAGACTTCAACCAGATTAGGAATGGTGGCCCAGATATAGTGAAGTGGAAGAGTGCCTATAAAACCAACTCATGCTCAGTATGTGGTTGATCCCACTACTACTTAGAACTTTGTCGAGAAAGAAGATTTACCTCATTGGTAGGTTGGGAAAGTGAGGAAGGTCATAAAATCACCGTTCTATTCTTAGCTTAAACATCTTTGCACAAAGAGCCCCTGCCTGGCTTAGTCAGAAATAGCCTCCCAATTTACTTCACATCAGATTTGCCTAACTTTATTAGTTTGCTTGGATAGTTATAACCCAGTATTCCCATAGTGAAGTATAAGCATCCTAAGTGTAGGGACCCTGTTTGTGTGTATGTCTTAACTCAGTGACTAGGACAGTTATCTAGCACATAGTAATTTTTAGTAAATCTTGAATGAAAGACATGTAAAAGGCCAGTTTCTGAGTATATTCTCTGATACACTGTTTTGTTTATAATCAACACTAGTGACATGAACGCTACAGTCAGGAGAGTACAGCTCTTGGGAAACTTACTCAGTTCTCTGTCACTGTAGTGATAACAGACAATTCAGCTTTGTTGGTTAACCTGATGTACTCTGTTCTGAATTTCTCATGGTGAAACTCTCCTGCAACACTAAAAGAAAATCATCAATTGATTGGCATACCAGAGTATAGTACTTAGACTTCAGCAAGACACTTACTTATTATACCTTAAACAAAGTATGTTTATATAAACAAGATGGTTTGTTTCTTTTCTCTTTTCACAGACATATCAATCAGTGATCATGCTGCCCTTGTGCAGTTCTGCAAAGATGAGAAAATTGAATTTGTAGTTGTTGGACCAGAGGCACCTCTAGCTGCTGGTAAAGTTCATTTCTATATATTGTTACGATTTATACTGTGCCAACAGGAGCTTGGAGATCATCTAATCTCATACATTTTACAGATGAGGTTTCCTAATACAACATTACCTTGGAAAAAGTTTTCACTCTCTTGAAATTTATGGATTCTAGGATTTTTTTTCTCCCAAGAATTACTACTCTGGATAATATAAATACTAATATGACTAAATTTGAATGAGAGATCAAATTTGCAGCCATGAGAAATTTTTCTTTTTATTTTGCTCTATCCACATATTTGAATATCACATAAATTTTTGTTGTACTTGACTCATGTGCAAATAGCATTTTGTTACATCCTGTAGAAAGCAAGAAAAATGTTCATGTTTCCTATTCTCTGCCATCTGCCTTATCTCAGTGTAGATTTAGTCTAATCCTAATGCTTCAGAATGATAAGGCCCTGCACAGACCTGACTAAGGCTGCTTATTTTCATCACTAGGAATTGTTGGGAACCTGAACTCTGTGGGAGTTCGGTGTTTTGGCCCCACAGCACAAGCAGCTCAGTTAGAGTCCAGCAAGAGATTTGCCAAAGAGTTTATGGACCGACATGGAATCTCAACTGCAAGATGGAGAGCTTTCACTAAACCTAAAGAAGCCTGTGACTTCATTATGAGGTAGATAGAAGACAGCCTGTGAAGGGCGGTCATCTTGTTATCTTATTATGATATTGGAATGTATGAGTCACTGTTACAAGTTTATAGTAAGGTAATTCTAGGGGAAAACTCATAGAATATAGATTGCCTTTTTCCAACATCAAAATGAGATTCACTCTTATGGCCTTGCAGAAGAATAAGCTTTTTAACAATTCTGCTGAATAGTTTATAGGGGGAAAGGATACATTTGGTTCTGTAGTCATGCACTGTTAGCCAAATTGACATAGTGGCATCTTACAACGTTGGAGAAGGCAATGGCACCCCACTCCAGTACTCTTGCCTGGAAAATCCCATAGACGGAGGAGCCTGGTAGGCTGCAATCCATGGGGTCGCTAGAAGTCGGACATGACTGAGCGACTTCACTTTCACTTTTCACTTTCATGCATTGGAGAAGGAAATGGCAACCCACTCCAGTGTTCTTGCCTGGAGAATCCCAGGGATGGGGGAGCCTGGTGGGCTGCCGTCTATGGGGTCGCACAGAGTCGGACACGACTGAAGCGACTTAGCAGCAGCAGCATCTTACAACATAAAGGGTATGGATTTTTTTTCATAGCTAGAGAGAAGAATCATCACTTGGCCTTCTGCCACCACTGTTCAATCCTAAATCTTGAAATTAAACATCCTGTTCTTTATTCTATGGAAAATAATGAGCAATAAGTGAATGTTGGAAGATACATGCCTTTGCCTTTTTTTTGTTGACACATCTAGCTACTTGGTATGTTTTTGTGTTCAGTTCAGTTGCTCAGTCATGTCCAACTCTTTGCAGCCCCGTGAACTGCAGCACGCCAGGCCTCCCTGTCCATCACCAACTCCCAGAGTTTACTCATACTCATGTTCGTTGAGTTGGTGATGCCATTCAACCATCTCATCCCCTGTCAACCCCTTCTCCTCCCGCCTTCATTTTCCCAGCATCAGAGTCTTTTCAAATGAGTCAGTTCTTTGCATCAGGTGCCCAAAGTATTGGAGTTTCAGCTTCAACATCAGTTCTTCCAGTGAACATTCAGGACTGATTTCCTTTAGGATTGACTAGTTGGATTTCCTTGCAGTCCAAGGGACTCTTCAAGAGTCTTCTCCAACACTGCAGCTCAAAAGCATCAATTCTTTGGTGCTCAGCTTTCTTTGCAGTCCTACTCTCACATCCATGACCACTGGAAAAACCATAGCCTTGACTAGATGGACCTTTGTTGGCAAAGTAATATCTCTGCTTTTTAATATGCTGTCTAGGTTGATCATAACTTTTCTTCCAAGGAGCCAGCGTCTTTTAATTTCATGGCTGTGGTCACTATCTGCAGTGATTTTGGAGCCCAAGAAAATAAAAGTCTGTCCCTGTTTCTAGTGTTTCCCATCTATTTGCTATGAAGCGATGGGACCAAATGCCATGATCTTTTTCTGAATGCTGAGTTTTAAGCCAACTTTTTCACTCTCCTCTTTCACTTTTCATCAAGAGGCTTTTTAGTTCTATTTCACTTTCTGCCATAAGGGTGGTATCATCTCCTTGTCTGAGGTTATTGATATTTCTTCCAGCAATCTTGATTCCAGCTTGTGCTTCATCCAGCCCAGTGTTTCTCATGATTTACTCTGCATATAAGTTAAATAAGCAGGGTGACAATATACAGCCTTGATGTACTCTTTTCCCGATTTGGAACCAGTCTGTTGTTCCATATCCACTTCTAATTGTTGCTTCCTGACCTGCACAGAAGTTTCTCAAGAGGCAGGTCAGGTGGTCTGGTATTCCCATCTCTTTCAGAATTTTCCACAGTTTGTTGTGATCTATACACTCAAAGGCTTTGGCATAGTCAATAAAGCAGACGTTTTTCTGGAACTCTCTGGCTTTTTCAGTGATCCAGCAAATGTTGGCAATCTGATCTCTGGTTCCTCTGCCTTTTCTAAATCCAGCTTGAACATCTAGAAGTTCACAGTTCACCTACTGTTGAAGCCTGGCTTGGAGATTTTTGAGTATTACTTTGCTAGCATGTGAGATGAGTGCAATTGTGTGGTAGTTTGCACATTCTTTGGCATTGCCTTTCTTTGGGATTTGGATGGAAACTGACCTTTTCGAGTTCTGTGGCCACTGCAGAGTTTTCCAAATTTGCTGGTATATTGAGTCCAGAACTTTGACAGCATCATCTTTCAAGATATGGAATAGCTTAACTGGAATTCCATCACCTCTACTAGTTTTGTTTGTAATGATGCTTCCAAATCCCACTTGACTTTGCATTCCAGGATGTCTGACTCTAGGTGAGTGATGACACCATCGTGATTATCTGGGTCGTGAAGATCTTTTTTGTATAGTTCTTTTGCATATTCTTGCCACCTCTTAATATCTTCTGCTTCTGTTAGGTCCATACCATTTCTGTCCTTTACTGTGCCCATCTTTACATGAAATGTTCCCTTGGTATCTCTAATTTTCTTGAAGAGATCTCTAGTCTTTCCCATTCTATTGTTTTTCTGCATTTCTTTGCATTGATCAGGGAGGAAGGCTTATGTCTCCTTGCTATTCTTTGGAACTCTGCATTCAAATGGGTATATCTTTCCTTTTCTCCTTTGCCTTTCGCTTCTCTTTTCAGGCCTCCTCAGACAACCATTTTGCCTTTTTGCATCTCTTTTTCTTGGGGATGGTCTTGATCCCTGCCTCCTGTACAATGTCACGAACCTCCTATCCATAGTTTTCGTTTTAGTTATTCTTATTTATTCTTTATTCTACATTGAAGTTTATTGTTTTCTAGTAGCCAGATTCCTTGGACGTAACAATTTAGTTACTTTCGGTAAGTCTCCTGGATCTCCAGGTCTACTCAACAGAAAAAACTACCAACAACAGTTTCTTACCTGTACTTGGAGAAATTATGTATCCGTGCTTATATTGGTCCATGATTCACTACTTTGTATCTTAAAGATCATTCCTTATCCATGCTATACTGCTGCTATTTCTTCTCCCAAAGATTTGTTGATATGCTCTCAGGGTAGGTGAGAAAAGCAAAATCGTATGTAGCATATGATCACAGGCAACTACAGAGGAGTACAGAAGAAAAGAATCCTGACAGGAGGTGCATCAAAATGGTGTTAGCTGTTTTTTTAGTTGTTTTTAGTTTCTTTCTGCTTTTTAGTTGTTGCTATAGCATATCATCACAAAATCTGAAAGTATTTTAAACTTTTGAATCATAAGGATTTACTGAATACTGAAACTTCCTCTGTCTTCACAGCGCAGACTTCCCTGCTTTGGTTGTGAAGGCCAGTGGTCTTGCAGCTGGGAAAGGGGTAATTGTTGCCAAGAGCAAAGAAGAGGCCTGTGAAGCTGTCAGAGAGATTATGCAGGTAAGTTGATCCTTCTGAAAAACTTTCATAATTTTCTAGTCACACTGGATAACTACTCCCAATTTTTCAAATACTTACAAATTCTTATCCTCAAGATGAGGGAAATGGGTAGTAGTTACTGTTTATAATACTATGTATTATAATCCATCTCTGTAAAAACAAGTATCTGTTCTTGGAGTCTCAAGTCTAAGAAAAGTGAAACAATGTTAATATATATTGCTTTTTATTTTAATATATTTTGCTTTTTTTTTAATGAAAAAAAAGTTTTTTGGCTGTGCTGGGTCTTCACTGCCACGCACAGGCTTTGACGGCAGGCTGGCGGGTGGCCACTCCTCACTGTGGTGCCCCAGCCTCTCACTGCGGTGGCCTCTCCTGCTGTGGAGCGCAGACTCCAGGTGCGTGGGCTTCAGCAGTTGCAGCACACAGGCTCAGTAGTTATGCACGGGGGGCTTAGCTACTCTGCATCATGCAGAACTCTCCAAGACCAGGTATTGAACTCAGGACCCCCATACTGGCAAGTGGATTCCCAATCACTGGACCACCAGGGAAGCCCCTAATGTTTTGCTTTTATGATCCATCTTGGTTGTTTTGGGTTTCTCCATCTTTTGGAAATCTGCTTTCACAGACACTACGGTATAATTACTATAACCAAATATAATTGTAATCGGAAATAAGAGTGAAGAAGTGATGATGAAAACATCTGTTTTTCTGTTGCCTTACTGAACCTGGAAAGGAGGCTACCCAGGAGGGTTCTAATGATGTATTCATTTCTTCTGTACCAGTGCTAACTCTACATCACTGCCACTTTAAAAATAGGAGACATTCATATGTTCCTATGCGGCTTTCAGAAAGGGAAAGAGAAATTATAAACTAGTGCATTGGTTCATTATACAAATGGTGCAAAATGAAGCAGCTGGTTAAATAAGTAATAAAAGCTTATAGTTTCTCTTTGTATTTTATCTCCAATAAGGGTAAAGCTTTCGGAGAAGCAGGAGAAACAGTTGTCATTGAAGAACTTCTTGAAGGAGAAGAGGTGTCTGTATGTATATCCATCTTTTGAATTTGTATAGAGTATGCGCTGTGTTACCTGATCTATGATCCCCAAAAAAGGCTTGATTTGTTCTGGTTGCTTCAACCAAGAGCATAAACTGAGCAATACAAAGGAATTTATATGTGTTTAGTATTTTGGATACAAATGAAAAAGTAATTTATCTTCTTTTAATCACCCCTAGTGTATCAGTAGGGGAACTGGACTTATATCACACATTATTTAAAGAGGGGGAAGGTTGAACTATTTTACTTTAGGGAGTAGCTTGACCTGCCCCTTGACCAACCTAGCTCAAAAATTACAGATCCTTCCGAATTGAATATACAAAATCTTTTGATACTTAATCTAGGAAAGTTATTTATGTTTTAAATCATTTTACTTAAAAAAAAAATCTAACTGGAGTTAAGGTATGTATAGTTCTGCTTATGAAATTTTTTTTTTTTAACTTTTTGGCATGGAAGGTTAAGTGGATTGTTTTTTCTGCAGTGTCTGTGCTTCACTGATGGACGGACTGTGGCCCCCATGCCCCCAGCACAGGACCATAAGCGATTGCTGGAGGGCGACAAGGGCCCCAACACGGGAGGAATGGGAGCCTACTGTCCAGCCCCTCAGGTAGCCATCATTTGGTCTTTGCAAAGAACTCTTTGACATCTTTCCTTTTTCCAGTTTGTTTTTGTTTTTTTCCTATAAATGACATTACGAATCAGCAAATTGGTTTTCCTGATAAATGAAAAATATCTTTTATGGCTTCACTCTAAAACTAAACTTTTCTAAAAGCCTTTGTGAAACTAACTTTGTGGATTAAACAGATCCTTCCAGCCCCTCCTTTCTACACCCTGTTTTTACCCCTTGAGCCAATTATAATCTGGAATTAATTATGCATCTTTGGATATCCAGGGCCCAACAATAAGTGCTTAGTAAGAGTGGGTGTGGTGCATCAAGAAGCAAGTCAAACTATCATTTCTTCTTCTCTTTCTACTATAATGGATAAAGTATGTTTCCACACAATTCCTGGACAGTTTTATGAAAAATCTGCATTGCTGCTGCTGCTAAGTCACTTCAGTCGTGTCCGACTCTGTGCGACCCCATAGAGGGCAGCCTACCAGGCTCCCCAGTCCCTGGGATTCTCCAGGCAAGAACACTGGAGTGGGTTGCCATTTCCTTCTCCAATACATGAAAGTGAAAAGTGAAACCGAAGTCGCTCAGTCGTGTCCGACTCTTAGCGACCCCATGGACTGTAGCCCACCAGGCTCCTCCGTCCATGTGATTTTCCAGGCAAGAGTACTGGAGTGGGGTGCCATTGCCTTCTCCAAAATCTGCATTGAGTATATTATAAATAGCACTTAAAAAAATAGCACTTAGAAACTCACATTTCCTTTCACTGATGATAGTTAAAATTGTGCGAATAACATGGTGCCTTTTTGATATTTTTCTTAACTAAAAGATTAAAAAACAAACATGGTTTACTTTAGACTCCATGTATTAAAACTACCATTTGGTGAAAATGATTTTAATATAAAAACTAACTCTAGCTCTAATTTTTGTAATTTTATAAACTCTAGATTTTCAACTTACAGGCTTATGAGGTATGCAGACTATACTGGAAGTATACAAAGGAGCCTCAATGTGGGTGAGGACTTTTTTAGTTTAATACCAATTACATTTAAATATTTCTCTGTATTCCCCAGGTTTCTAAGGATTTGTTGCTAAAAATTAAAAATACTATTCTTCAGAGGACAGTGGATGGCATGCAGGAGGAGGGTATGCCATACACAGGTAAGCACATGGATGTCATTGTGAACATGATTCATGGAGGAAGTTTACAGCATTTTCTCTTTTTTTTAAACCACTTTTTTATTGACCATTGTTGTAACATTGGTTATGGTCATTCCAAAACCTTGAGTCTATATTCTAAATTTCATAGTCATAATACCCACCGCCGCCGCTGCCACTAAGTCACTTCAGTCGTGTCCGACTCTGTGAGACCCCATAGACGGCAGCCCACCAGGCTTCCCCCGTCCCCAGGATTCTCCAGGCAAGAACACTGGAGTGGGTTGTCATTTCCTTCTCCAATGTGTGAAAGTGAAAAGTGAAAGTGAAGTCGCCCAGTCGTGTCCAACTCTTACCGACCCCGTGGACTACAGCCTACCAGGCTCCTCCATCCATGGGATTCTCCAGGCAAGAGTACTGGAGTGAGGTGCCATTGCCTTCTCCGAGTCACAGTACAATGTCTGCATTAACGATTTTTTTTTCCTTTTTAATGAAGGTGTCCTCTATGCTGGTATAATGCTGACCAAGAACGGCCCCAAAGTTCTGGAATTTAATTGCCGTTTCGGTGATCCAGAGTGCCAAGTGAGTAAAAAAAGATTCGTGCTATTTTAATCTTAGGATTTTTCAGCCTTGAAATAATTACCTTTGAGAAATATAATGCAAATTCTGGTATTTCAGTGAATAAAATGTCCCAGGAGAATTGAAATTTCTCTCAGTTGTCATACTGATTGTGTTTTTTCCAGGTGATCCTCCCACTTCTTAAAAGTGATCTTTATGAAGTGATTCAGTCTATCTTAGATGGCTTGCTCTGCACTTCTCTGCCTGTTTGGCTGGACAACTGTGCTGCTGTAACTGTGGTCATGGCAAGTAAAGGTTATCCAGGAGACTACACCAAGGGTGTAGAGATAACAGGTGAACATGAGGGAATGCAAGGTTGGGAGACAATGTGAACAGTACCGCAGTAGGCCTTTGTCCCATGGAAAGCTCCCTGTAAGGGTGTGAGGCCATCAGTATCTTTTCAGGGGTTCTTAACATAACTCTGTTGCTTATTGCTTGGATATGGGTGTCCAGATACCTAAAATTGCTGTATTTAGGAACTGCTATCCATTTCCCTTTCTGCACAATGAAGACTTAAGTAGGCCTAGCCAAGTTACGGAGAATCACCCAGTCCTGCCTCTCTTGTCCCTCCTCTGAGAGCCAGTAAGATAATAGGAATATATGAGTCAGAGGAACATAAGTTTAAACTACATAGGTTCAGTTCAGTTCAGTCGCTCAGTGTTGTCCAACTCTTTGCAACCCCTTGAACCGCAGCACGCCTGGCCTCCCTGTCCACCGCCAACTCCCAGAGTTTACCCAAACTCATGTCCATTGAGTCAGTGATGCCATCCAACCATCTCATCCTCTGTCATCCTCTTCTCCTACCTTCAATCTTAGGGTCTTTTCAAATGAGTCAGCTCTTTGCATGAGGTGGCCAAAGTATTGGAGTTTCAGCTTCAGCATCAGTCCTTCCAATGAATATTCAGGATTGATTTCCTTTAGGATGGACTGGTTGGATTTTCTTGGAGGCCAAGGGACTCTCAAGAGTCTTTTCCAACACCACAGTTCAAAAACATCAATTGTTCAGTGCTCAGCTTTCTTTATAGTCCAACTCTCACATCCATATGTGACTACTGGAAAAACCATAGCCGTGACTAGACGGACCTTTGTTGACAAGTAATGTCTCTGCTTTTTAATATGCTGTATCAAGGATGTTGTAAATTTGAAATATAAATTTCAGATTTCAGGATGTGATCTCTGATCACAGATTAACCCCTCCCCCAGTTTGCAGTATACCCCATAGTCACTTTGATGGCAGAATTAAAGTAGTTTCAGAACTATTGCCTTCTCTTTTGTTTCTCTTTATAGGAGGTGAGGCATCTATCAGTAGTTAAATGATCGTAACCAATTTATATATAACTCAGTGTTTTAAAATGGTAAATAAGTTCCAGACACCCTATTTACTGTCTTACCCAGACAGGAAGTCCATTGCCCTGTAAATACCACACATGGTAACTGGGCAGTTAGGAACTGATTGCCTTTTAAAACAAAGAAAGGGAAGGAATAGAATCAAGGTCATTGTATTGGTGAAATTTCCCTAAAGTTTTAGTGACAAGTGTAATAGTTTCTGATGCCCCAATATTGGATGCTGCTGATACCACCAGGTCAGGAAGCAACAGTTAGAACTGGACATGGAACAACAGACTGGTTCCAAATAGGAAAAGGAGTATATCAAGGCTGTATATTGTCACCCTGCTTATTTAACTTATATGCAGAGTACATCATGAGAAACGCTGGGCTGGAAGAAGCACAAGCTGGAATCAAGATTGCCGAGAGAAATATCAATAACCTCACATATGCAGACACCACCACCCTTTTGGCAGAAAGTGAAGAGGAATAAAGAGCCTCTTGATGAAATTGAAAGAGGAGACTGAAAAAGTTGGCTTAAAGCTCCACATTCAGAAAACTAAGATCATGGCATCTGGTCCCATCACTTCATGGCAAATAGATGGAGAAATACTGGCAACAGTGTCAGACTTCATTTTTTTGGGCTCCAAAATCACTGCAGATGGTGACTGCAGCCATGAAATTAAAAGACGCTTACTCCTTGGAAGGGAAAGTTATGACCAACCTAGATAGCATATTTAAAAGCAGAGACATTACTTTCCAACAAAGGTCCATCTAGTCAAGGCTTATAGATGTGACAGTGAGATGGTGAAGAAAGCTGAGCCCCTAAGAATTGATGCTTTTGAACTGTGGTGTTGGAGAAGACTCTTGAGAGTCCCTTGGACTGCAAGGAGATCCAACTAGTCCACCCTAAAGGAGATCAGTCCTGGGTGTTCATTGGAAGGACTGATGCTAAAGCTGAAACTCCAGTACTTTGGAGTTGTGTGAAGAGTTGACTCATTGGAAAAGACCCTAATGCTGGGAAGGATTGGGGGCAGGAGGAGAAGGGGACAACAGAGGATGAGATGGATGGATGACATCACCAACTCGGTGGAATGGGTTTGGGTAAACTCCGGGAGTTGGTGATGGACAGGGAGGCTTGGCATGCTGTGGTTCATGGGGTCACAAAGAGCGGGACATGACTGAGCGACTGAACTGAACTGATACCACCAAATATTTGGGTATCTATGACTAAATGCCCCTATCTTATAGAAACACCAAGAGAAGACACAATATTATAAACCACTGTACTTCAGTTTTAAAAAAAACTTTTTTTTTAATTGATACAGAAAAAATTTAACATTACCAAATACAGTGCTAAAGAGAAAAGGAAAAGGACAAACTGAGGATACAAAAATTTTTTTTAATTAAGAGGTTATCTTTGTATGAATTGCTCACTGCATAATTTAGAAAATATAGTTTAATAATATTTAAAAAGGAAAAGCAACCTTATCTAGTTGGCTGTGGTAAAGCAAAAAAATTCTTTTACTCTAAAGTAAAAAGTGATCAGGATTTATTCATCGATGTTTAAGTTTTTTACTTTTCAGGAGAAAATAACTGACTTTTCAGAGCTTGCCTTTTTTTCCCTTCAGTGAAATAATCATTCTGACATGAGAGCTATGATAAAGAGCTCTAGTGGATACAGTTGTCACCAGAGCAGAACAGGCTGTTGTTAGGAGGAAGGCTTGATTTACTGTTACATCACATAATTCCTTTCTGTTAGGATGCTTGTGAAGATTCATTTAAGTGAAATAAAGATTTTACTTTTAAAAAACCCTCTCAAAATGAATAAGCCACAGTGTATAATATTATTACTGTAATTGGTGTATCAAATATGCTTTCTCTTACAGGGATTCCTGAGGCTCAGGCTTTAGGACTGGAGGTGTTCCAAGCAGGCACTGCCCTAAAAGATGGCAAGGTGGTGACTAACGGGGGTAGGGTCCTTACTGTCACGGCCATCAGGGAAAATCTCATCTCAGCTCTTGAAGAAGCCAGGAAGGGACTTGCCGCTATAAAGTTTGAGGGAGCTGTTTATAGGAAAGACATCGGCTTTCGAGCCATAGCTTTCCTCCAGCAGCCCAGGTAACCTTGTGACCCAGGTGATCATAGCACAGCTTTAGAACTGGCAGAGATGGTGGTGTAGAAAACTCCACTGAACCTGAACTAAGGCATTCTGTATTTTGAACTCTGAAAGTGGTCCAGTTTTGATTTGCATTTAGTTTGAATCAAAAGTATTAGTTATATTCAAATGAAATGGAAAAAACTTCATGGTAGCTCATATTTGAAATGTGCTGGTAAAAGGTTTTTTTCACATTCTACATTTTAGGTGTATGCAATAAGCTGTCAATTATTCAAGAAAAATAAGTTATATATATCTTAGTTATCCTGATTTTGTCAAAAGAATTTGAGATGTAAATATTGGTTATCTTAACTTTACAGCTTTGATTATACTATAAATTTTACCACTTCATTTGGTCATTGCATTTATATTACTGAAGTGTATTTATAACTTCACTTAATGTCATATATAGCTATTCCTTTGTAAAATAACAATAAACTATTAACTGCTGATGTGGGTGTCTTGATCTTATCACAGTATGTTCATTGAGTTCATGTATGAGAAATACTTGTTTTAGGACAAAATGCGAGTAACATGCTAAAATTTTGTTTTTTTAACCTTTAAAATGAGTAGACTCTGGGCTTTCCTTGGTGGTCCAGTGGTTGAGAAGTCACCTTCCAGTGCAGGAGGGTGTACAGGGTTGATCCCTGATCAGGAAGCTAAGACCCCACATGCCTTGTGGCCAAAAAACAGAAGCAGTATTGTAACAAATTCAATAATGACTTTAAAAATAGTCCACATTTTTAAAAAAAAAATTAGATCCTATTGAAATTTCTAATCTGTAGAACTTCATTTCCTATCCTAGTGTGACCCTGGACTGCCAACTTTTTTGTAGTTAGCCGCCAAAAGTCTCAAATCTGTTTGTTCCCTGGCATCTTGTTTCTAATAAAACTAGAGGTATTTCTTCCGATATCCCTGAATCCCACTAGCCCAGTGTTGTTTTTGTAAGGCTAGACCACCAAAGTCACAGTGCCATTTAACATGACTGGGCTTCCCCGATGGCTCAGTGGGTAAAAAATCTGCCTACAATGCAGGAGACATAGAAGACACTTTCAATCCCTGGGTCAGGAAGATCCTTTGAAGAAGGAAGTGGCAACCCACTCTAGTGTTTTTGCCTGGAGAATTCCACGGACAGAGGAGCCTGGTGGGCTACAGTCCATGGTGTTGCCAAGAGTCAGGACTGAGCAAATGAGCACTAACTGGAATGCTCTAGCTTTTTGGCACTATTACAAAGATGGAAATGATGCATTGAATATCATTACCTGGTTTCGGTGGGGTTTTGGTGTGGGGTTTTTTTTTGAGTTTTTAAAATCATTTCTTATAGTCTTTATAAGAAAACTGATACCGTTCTCTATTACTGCAGTAAGAGCTCAGTTTCATTATTAAGGGATTTCTTTCTAGAGTTCTTATCATCTTAACTTTCACTTTTTTGACTCAGTTTTGGTACTCTTTCCGTCCCATACCAAAATTGAACAGAGAAAGGTTGTGGCCAAATGTTGATATATTTACCTGCCTCTGACAGGTACTTCTGGAAGAAATAGATAAGTTAGAGAAGTAGTTCCAAATAGTGATTATCAACTGGGGAGGTTATTTAAACATATTTCAATTCCTAGGACCTGCCCTAGACCAGCCAAATTAAAATCTCTGGATGGGGCCAAGTACATTAGGGGATCTGAAAAATGCCTAATGAATATCTTCTGCTTTAAATAATATTTTAAGGTTAAAATAATTTTTCCCTGGTGATGTCTTAGTTTATTTTTTGAACTTTTTAGGGGCCTGACTTACAAGGAATCTGGGGTAGACATTGCAGCTGGTAATACGCTGGTCCAGAAAATTAAACCTTTAGCGAAGGCCACCTCCAGACCAGGTAAGTCAGATCCTGTCCTTTGCTAGTTCATCAACCATGACAAACATTGTGTATTGATTTGGGGCTTCGTAGTTAACTGAAGAAAATGTTCCAGACTAATGCCAAGTTGCTGTAAGTCTTGTCCTCTTTAAGCCAAACTCATAGTCTTCTGCTTTCTTACCTCTAATAGTAGGGAAAGCATTTCTTATCCATGATCTTAAACTCAAAAGGATGTGTCTGCCCCTTCAATATCTGCTTTCTTGATCAATCCTTTGCTGTTGAAATGCAGCAAGAAATAAATTTTCTCTCCAACAGGCTGTGATGTTGATCTTGGAGGTTTTGCTGGTCTTTTTGATTTGAAAGCAGCTGGTTTCACCGATCCTCTTCTGGCTTGTGGAACAGATGGCGTTGGGACGAAACTGAAGGTAATCAGACACTTATGTGAATAAAGGCCTTTTGTGAAAGATATGAATTTACTGTGTATCAAATATCTTTCTCCTCTTGACATATATGCACTAAAGAGAACCATACCAAATATTGTTTTGCCACAATGGCTACATGTTTCTAATAACGCAGTATCTTTGAGAGTATATCTGGGACAAAAGAGAATAATTTTGGACCAAGTAACTTATCAAAATTTAGTGTTCTTTTGTCTTCATGTGTTCACAGCACTAGCCAAAAGTCATTATTTGTTAGCCTTCTCTGATAATTGACAAGATACAGTTTGGAACTTACTGTTTAATGTGGATGTTTATACCCTTTGGTAGATTGCCCAGCAGTGCAGTAAACATGACACCATTGGTCAGGATTTGGTTGCGATGTGTGTAAATGACATTCTGGCACAAGGAGCAGAGCCCCTCTTTTTCCTCGATTACTTTTCCTGTGGAAAACTTGACCTCCGTACTACTGAAGCTGTTATCGCTGGGATCGCCAAAGCTTGTAGAAAGGCTGGATGTGCTCTCCTCGGTATGCGTTTCCATTTTAATCACGCACCCTCACTGCGTTTCAGCCCTGCGTATAAGCCTGATTGGTGACTAGTATAGCCAGCAAGACAAACTGTGTGCCACACGATGAGGCAAACAAAATACAGACAGCACCAGCTAAGGAAAACTTAAACCTCGGTGCCCCCAAACCCTCCCCTCGAGGGTCAGACTCACACTTCACCACCATCAGCCAGGGCTTGTCTTCCCCCCTGACCCTTGGCCGCTGTTTGACTCCCGTGTCTCTCAGTGGCCTCCTGGACAGACAGGGAAGGGACTTGTTTCCTCCTTACGGCCCTGCAGCAGAGGCAGGTCAGTTCCTGGCATTCTGACTCTTTAATTTAAGCCTTAATTTCCCACAGAAATGACACTAAGGATAAAATGTACCCAAGGTTTATAGAACTATTGCAGGAGTACATACGTGAGGGTTTTAACAAGATAAATTTGTAGGTTGACCAGAGAACAAAACTACCTTTTTTACATCCCCATTTCTGTGGACAGGCTTATCCCAAAAGCCAAAATTGCCTTTCAACCATCTTTTGGAACCATTCCTGATTTAAACCTGCCTGCCTAGACCCTGTCTTTATGGGATATGGTGGTAATGTGAACTCGATGTATTTGTTAGGCCAGGGCATTTAGAGTTAGGCAGGCCTGATTAAATCACTCTTCTAAGCCTGTACCATTATTGGAACATGAGGTGATTGTAAAGATCAAATGTAGGTGAGAGCATTTCTGAAACTAAACGGCTAGAGAAATGGCGTTATGTCCAACTGAGCATTCATTCTGTAAAAATAACGATGTTTGGAGGCTATATTCATCCTTTGTGGAAATTAGTGCTATTTCCCCTGAAATCATGCTTGGTTGAGAGTTCTGTTAGATGGCCCTTAGAGACCATTTTACTGAATGTTTGCAGAATACAGCTTCCGTTTAATTGTTCTTTTGAAGAGTAGCTGGTGTCAGTCACTACTTCTAGACAGGTGTATAAACATTCAATGATTTCTTTGTTCTTGTTTTCTCTTCCTGCCAGGAGGTGAAACGGCAGAGATGCCTGGCATGTACCCTCCTGGAGAGTATGATCTAGCTGGTTTTGCCATTGGCGCCATGGAGCGGGATCAGAAACTTCCTCAACTGGAAAGAATCACGGAAGGGGATGCTGTTATTGGAATCGCTTCATCTGGTCTTCACAGCAACGGATTCAGCCTTGTGAGGAAAATTGTAGCAAAATCTTCTCTCGAGTACTCTTCTCCAGCACCTGATGGCTGTGGTGACCAGACCTTAGGTACACATACTCACGTTTAAACTCTCCTACTTGGAAGTGTCTGAGCAGCCAGTCACTAGGTTAGGCTGATTTCGTTACTTAAAGTACTCTTAATACTAAGAGTATTAAGTACTAAAGTACTCTTAATACTTAATACTAAGTACTCTTAATACTTAGGCTGTGGTTTGGCTGCTTAGACATTAGACACAGAACAGGTGTATCTGGCAGGGTCACAGTCCTTCTCTGTTTCAGAATTATTTTTTATGTATGCTTTGGTTTCATTTCATAGACTTAAGTTTTTATTTTATCTTCCCAATATACAGGTGACTTACTTCTAACCCCAACCAGAATCTACAGCCACTCACTGTTACCTGTCCTGCGTTCAGGACGTGTTAAGGCCATTGCGCATATTACTGGTGGAGGATTACTGGAAAACATCCCCAGAGTCCTCCCTCAGAAATTGGGGGTGAATTTAGGTAAGATCACTAAAAAGAAATTTTGCTCAGAAAACTATTAGAAGAAAAAATACATTGTGGAAGGAAACTCTTTGGGTAGTTTAAATACATACAGGATTATACCCAGAAATTATTCATCATTTGGACTTGTGGAAAAAATAGGACTGACCCTTTACCATATCTTTTCACTTTATTGGCCATGTTTATAAGGCATAGACCAAGTGAAGTCGCTCAGTCATGTCCGACTCTCTGCGACCGCATGGACTGTAGCCTACCACGCTCCTCCATCCATGGGATTTTCCAGGCAAGAGTGGGTTGCCATTTCCTTCTCCAGGGGATCTTCCCTACCCAGGGATTGAACCCAGGTCTCCTGCATTGTAGGCAGATGCTTTACCGTCTGAGCCATAAGGGAAGTCCTACATATAAGGCATACTACTACTAAGTCACTTCAGTCGTGTCCGACTCTGTGTGACCCCATAGACGGCAGCCCACCAGGCTCCCCCGTCCCTGGGATTCTCCAGGCAAGAACACTGGAGTGGGTTGCCATTTCCTTCTCCAATGCATGAAGGTGAAAAGTGAAAGGGAAGTTGCTCAGTCGTGTCCGACTCTTCACGACCCCATGGACTGCAGCCTACCAGGCTCCTTCGCCCAAGGATTTTCCAGGCAAGAGTACTGGAGTAGGGTGCCATTGCCTTCTCCCACATATAAGGCATACAGCCCTGTGATTGACTTATATCAGATGAAATTTTCTAAGCAGATTCTCCAGAGGGTTGGTAAGCTTAAGCTCTGTCAAGATAGAATCAGGAACTTGCTGGGAGGGAAAGGGAAGTGGTAGTTATTAAATAGTCCATGTGAGGGATAAAGAGGACCCAAATCAAGGCATTGTGAAGAGAGACAGAAGAATCATTGTGTGCTTAGCATGAAAAAAGAAGTCCCAGGTTTCTGGTTTAGTGGGTGCATAGGTGGGAACATGCATAGGACAGGAGAAGAGTAGATTTGAGTAGAGAATGAGAATACAGTGTTTTAAGTCTTTGACATGTTCATTGCAGTATTTCTGTGGGAAGTTAAAACAGTCTGAATCAGGGAGTAAACCATGTGAACGTATCAATTCCAAGCAAGGTTTTCAACATGACACTGGTTAGCAATGTCAAAAAGCAACTTGAGAGGGTAGATTCCACCTCCCAGATTATTGGCACAAGGGATGATAGCAGAGATACAGAGACAATAGTTGAAGATTGCTGTTTCAAGAAACTTATTGGTTGGGAATTCCCTGGTGATCCAGTGGTTATGAGTCAGCACTTCACTGTGGTGGCCTTATTTCAGTCCTGGTCCAGGAACTTAGATCCTGCAAGCCATGCAGTGGGGCCAAAAAAAAAAAAAAGTTTATAAACAGACCTAAGTCTAGCTTATTTGTTGTTTTTGTTTTATTTTTTGGCCCCACTGCACAGTTTGCATGATCTTAGTTCCTTTAACAGGAATTGAACCTGGCACGTCCTAACCACTGGACTGACAGGGGGTTGCCTAAATTTTAAAATAAATGCAGAGGGGCAGAGTATTGCTCTTAAACTTTCTATATAGCCTAAGTTTTCTACAGTAGTAGCTGTATTTCCTCTAAGTCTGTATATAAGCCACTAGTTTTGCATCAAACTTAGGGTGTGTTTTGGTCATTGCTAAGACCCAACTGGACATTCTCAGAGGGTAGTATGCCAGCCTTTACTGGAATTCAGCCCCATTAGAGCATCTCTTTCATCAGGGAATTTCTAAGGATCTAGTTAGTTAATGCAGCACAAAACTAATTGAGCAAAAATTTGCTCAATTGTGAATATTGGCCTAGTGTGACACAAAAATGTTCTTAATGCCTTAGTACAGATGGATCCCCAGAAAGCTTCTGAAAGGCCAGTTAGTAGTTTCTCCTTATACAAAATAGCTGTCCTGGTTTTAATTTCCATAGGTTTTTAAATGTGTGTGCTTTTATACTTTGGGTCAACAGTAGATTAAGGAACAATTCTTGCCTGTTTTTAGATGCCCAGACCTGGAGGGTCCCCAGGATCTTCTCATGGTTACAGCAGGAAGGCCACCTCTCTGAAGAGGAGATGGCCAGAACATTTAACTGTGGGATTGGGGCTGCCCTCGTGGTATCAGAGGACCTGGTGAAGCAGACTCTGCAGGATATTGAGCAGCACCAGGAAGAAGCCTGCGTGATCGGCAGAGTGGTTGCGTGTCCCGAAGGTAACCTCTTCCTTCAGTGGCTCTTAGATCTATAACCTTCAATATAACTGTGCCCTGCCTTAGGAGCTCTGCCTACCCATTGCTATGGCAACTATCTTTACACAGCTGTCACGTGGAAACATCCCAGCCAGTAATACCACGCGTCTCTTCGTTTCTGCCTCAGGGTCTAACCCCTGTGTGTAGCAGTCACACGCACAACCACACCCTGCAGGAAGCAACCCTTGATCAGTGGGGTGAGAGATAATGAGTCAGCACCCACTTGAGAAACAGAAGGAGGGAGCGGTTCTAGGCACAGTCTGTCTACATGCCTCCTTTGAGGGTCCCAGTAGGATCAAGCCCAAGTTGCCCACAGCGGTGACCAGCTGAATAGCACACTCAGTATAAGAGTCTTCCCCATCACCATTCCCTGTCACTTCCCAGAGCAGTCTCTCACGTGAGGACTTGGGTCAGGCTCTGCTTTGTGGCACAACTCAATTCGAGGAGCAGTGAGCAAGCACCCTGACGAGCACTGTATTACCCGAAACTCTGTTAGAAGCACTAGAAATTGGCAGAATGGCAGAAAACCCACTCAGATTCTCTAACAGAGATGTCAAGACTTGTTAATTTTGCCTTTCATTCCTTTACTGTGTAGGTTTCATTTTCAGGCAGGCTCTCCAAATACCCATAAGATGTCTTGAGCCCACATCCTTCAACTCACATTGCACTAAGAGAGACCCTCTCTTTCTCAACATCCTATATCAAACCTCTGAATGGTCTTGCTTGGTCACATGCCTACCCTTGAAGCTGAGAGGTCATAGCACTAGTGTGGATGGAAGATTTACAGGAGAAGGGAGAGAACACTGGCAAGCACTAACATATCCACTTTATCTACAGTGCTGTAGCTTTTAGTTGAAGTGGGCAGTGTCCGCCTTCAGGAAGTTTCTATGAGTGAGTAATGATAAGTAAAACAAACTTACTATTTGTTTTAATCCTGCATATTTTGAGAATAAAATAACAGTGTTCTAAAACACTTCTGTTTCCATATTACTGTTAATTCAGAGTTGTTCTTGATTTACTTATTGAGTACATTTGCACCAAAGGTTCTCCTCGTGTGAAAGTCGAGCATCTGATTGAAACCATGCAAATAAATGGATCAGTATTGGAGAATGGAACCCTGAGAAATCATTTCTCTGTTCAACCGAAAAAGGCAAGAGTAGCTGTCTTAATTTCTGGGACAGGTGAGACATGGCTCCCTCTTTACTACAGAGCTGTAGACATGCTCTTCCTTTTCTCCCATTCTTCCCCCTAAAAAAACCTCCAACTGTGAGAACACTTAGTAGAATGGGGCTGAGGATTGTTAAGGAATGTTAGCTATTCTGCATCCTCAGTCCTTCCACTTTTCTCAGGCATTTTAGACAGCTTCTAAAGGAAAATTAGAGGGTGTTGGGAAGATGGTTGAAGAGAGAAGCTTTTCTAGACAGAATGCAAATTGTAACTTTTTGATTGTAGCTTTATAGTTGAAAAGTCTTAAGACAGTTGAGGCTTTTTTTAATTGTCAACAGTAATTTAGTACAAAATTTTCATTTGCTTCTTGTGGGCAGAGGAGTAAAGTAATAAGAGCATTGTTTTCTCTCATATGGATGGATACAGCACGATTTTTTGGCTTATGGGGTTGAACCCAGGCCTTTGGCAGTAAGTGGACAGAGTCCTGACCGCTGGACCACCCAGCAGTTCCCACCACTGTTTTAAGTGACTTTGCTATGAACATTATTGTAAATACAATAGGTTCATAAGTACGTATCAGATTCTTTCTTTAAATTACATTATCAGAAATATAAATGCTTTACAAGTCTATTTTAAGGTTTCGGTATACTTTAGACCCAAGTTGATAGTAAAGCAAAATGATTGTAAGAGGTCAGTCGTAGTGGTTTATTCTTCTTGAAAGTGTTCGGGGTTTTTTCTTGTTTAATTAAGCAGTTTGTTCCTCATCCTTCAGTTTTAACATGTGTTAAACTGTTTCTACTGCTATGCTCAATCATATTTTGTGCTTATGTTTTCATGAGATACTAATCCATTATTCAAAGAGGAAGGAAATGTAAAAGCCTCACATATTTTGCCAATCTTTTCCAAGACATTTTCATTTAAAAACCTTGACCATTCCCTATTTGAAGTATATAAACCTTTTAAAGAAGTATGCCTTCATCTGTGTTTTTTGGCCTTTTTTCAGGATCGAACCTCCAAGCTCTCATAGACAGCACTAGGGAGCCAAGGAGCTTGGCACACATTGTCGTTGTGATCTCCAACAAAGCTGCAGTGGCTGGCTTAGATAAAGCAGAAAAAGCCGGGATTCCCACGAGAGTAAGTTACTTTGAAAAGTATCTTTACAGATTATTCAAGCTCATAATCTGCCTCTAAATGTTCTTAAGACATCTGGATTTGGGGTAGCTACTAGGCTTGCCTTTCCATTCCGGTTCATTCCTTCATTCTTGATATCACATATGGCTTCAGATGGTCAATGTAGTCTATTTATAGGTTGGATTTTAAATTATTTTTGGTTAATTTGTTGGAGACAGATGGTACTTACCCATTTCTCTTCTAGGTAATTAATCATAAATTATATAAAAATCGTGCAGCATTTGACACTGCAATTGATGAAGTCCTTGAAGAGTTCTCCACAGACATAGTCTGTCTTGCAGGATTCATGAGAATTTTGTCTGGCCCCTTCGTCAGAAAATGGAATGGTAAGTAAAAAACTGATACCACATTGAGAAATCAACTGAAAATGACTCTAGGGTGGTTAATTTACCAAACCATTCCAGTAATGAGAGATCTACCATGACATTTTATTTTGACATACATAATAATTGAATTTCCTTTGCCTTTAGCCCAGAGAATGACCCAGTAATGACTTATTATCCTTCTTCATCAGTTTTCTTTGGTGTGCTATAATTATGTTTTCTAAGATAGCTTAGATTGCTTTCACATTAATACAAATATAATTTCATCTTCTGGATAAATACTGGGAGGACACTTTTTTCCTTGTTTAGAAGTGTGAACCACTGCCAGAAAATGGCAAAGAAGGTACTATTGTCAGATTTCACAGGATCCGCTGTTAATGTCAAGAGCCCTATAAGCCAGAGTAGACCCCTTCCCATCCAGCTTTGAGTCACTGCCGGCACCTGTTCAGAGTCCCTCATTGTGTCTTCATATGTGCAAGGCAGAAACCTGCTGCTCCCAGGGCCTCCTTGGATGAGAACGTGTATTTCACTTTTCCTCATTTCTGTCTTTGACAATGAAAACACCCAACCTAGAGAAAGCTTGCTCATGTTGACTCCTGATTCTAGACAGGAAAGTGTATATTCCAGATTCTGACCACATTTTAATTAATTTCCAGGGAAAATGCTCAATATCCACCCATCCTTGCTCCCTTCTTTTAAGGGTTCAAATGCCCATGAACAAGTCCTGGCCGCTGGGGTCACAATCACCGGGTGCACCGTGCACTTTGTAGCTGTGAGTATGGCTCGTGATTAGTATTTAAATGTCAGTTGCACTTGCCAGAGGTAACGTTCAAAACTTCTGCTTTCTTTTCCAGGAAGATGTAGATGCTGGTCAAATTATCTTACAGGAAGCCGTTCCAGTGAAGAGGGGTGACACTGTTGAAACTCTATCTGAGAGAGTAAAATTAGCAGAACATAAAATATTTCCCTCAGCCCTCCAGCTGGTGGCCAGTGGAGCTGTGCGGCTTGGAGAAAATGGCAGAATCTGTTGGGTCACAGAGGAGTGAAGCGTCATCCCCCCGGGAATGGAGACAGCTGAGAGCATTGTAGGTGCTGCAGGGGGACTTTTTATCCTGGACTCCACCTAAAAGATGTGTGAGACATCTGTATGTTGCCTCCAGTGGTCTTTCAGGTTTTACCTGTCTGGGGCCTTCTTGTTCATAATCAAACTAGGCCTTCAGAATTCCTTTTACTCTTAGCCAAGTATTATACCCAAACTTAGTCTTTTCTTTTTCAAAGAGCTAACAAGTCTAATAAGTTAGTATCTTGTCCCCATATTGTATATCTGTACTAATTTGAATGGAGACTTCTCGAATTATTCTGATCATAAGTTGGTATCATAAAATTTCTGGGTAGTTCCCATAGAGGGATAGTGTTCTCTGTGCTTTGAAGAATCATTACACTTTCCTCTAATAATTGACGATTTCTATAATACCCAGATTTCAGCTTCACAGTTTGGGAGGATAGAAGGCAATCTACTCAGACTAATAAAGCGTTTATTTTTTTTTTATGTTATTTAATTATTGCAATAGTAATTTTCTGTTTTTCATAGACATGTACAGATTCCACAGTGTTATGGATTAAACAGTCTTCTGTCTAAAAAGCATTTATATTACTGTTTGTTTATATTACTGAATATAAAAAAGAGTTACTAATAAGTTTAAACAATTAACATACTGGTTACACTAAATTGTGAAATACAACTGAGAATTGTCATTGCTTTTACCGAGTGAAGCAGACCCTTCCTCCTTATGATCTTTTCTCTTCTCTTCCTCTTGTTCAATTTGTTGTGTCTTTGTGTTTGAAGGCCTCCGATATATAGGAGAGAAAGTCTCTTGCTCCACAAACATACCTTGAAATTGGATTCTTGCTGAAAAATGGACCTTGTTTCACAAATGATATTGGATCCAATGGCAGGATGTGTTTTTTTGTTTTAAAATTTTGATTGAAAATGAAAGATTCTCTATAAAATAATACATTTTCTTGGCACAGCTAAACACCTGGATTCTGAACAGATTGAATCCATGCCTTAAGTTAAAAAAATTAGTTTTGTTCTTTTCTGTCAAAAATATGAAAGAAGTTCAGTAAGTGGATTGCACATAAGCAGTCTCTGTCTGGGAAAAACCCAAACAGATGGTAATTGAAGTATTTGTTAGTAAGACATACAATAGCAATCCAAAGATGAATAAAAGACTTCCTAAAATTATTCAAAGCAACCACAATAGAGTACTCAAAAGATGGGTTTTTTTTAGACACTTTTTGTTATTTCCAAAGAACTTTTATGACAACCTCAAAGGTCCTCTGACCAAGTCATTCAATTTCTGAATATTTTTCTAAGGATATATAAATTGTCAAGTACACAAAGTTAAAATGCACCACACAATATGGTTTAATAGAAAAAATTGAAAAGCAGTTTAAATCTTTATTTATTTAGTTTTAGGTTTTTTTCTCTTTTTTTATTTTTTAACTTTACAGTATTGTATTGGTTTTGCCATATATCAAAATGAATCTGCCACAAGTATACACGTGCTCCCCATCCTGAACCCTCCTCCCTCCTCCCTCCCCATACCATCCCTCTGGGTCGTGCCAGTGCACCAGCCCCAAGCATCCAGTATCGTGCATCGAACCTGGACTGGTGACTCATTGCATATATGATATTATACATGTTTCAGTGCCATTCTCCCAAATCATCCCACCCTCTCCCTCTCCCACAGAGTCCAAAAGACTGTTCTATACATCAGTGTCTCTTTTGCTGTCTCGTATACAGGGTTATTGTTACCATCTTTCTGAATTCCATATATATGTGTTAGTATACTGTACTGGTGTTTTTCTTTCTGGCTTACTTCACTCTGTATAATAGGCTCCAAGTTTCATCCACCTTATTAGAACTGATTCAAATGTATTCTTTTTAATGGCTGAGTAATACTCCATTGTGTATATGTACCACAGCTTTCTTATCCATTCATCTGCTGCTGGGCATCTAGGTTGCTTCCATGTCCTGGGTGTTATAAACAGTGCTGCGATGAAGTGTTTAAAGGGACCACATGGTTTCCCTCCCTGGCCAGTTGTTTCCAGTCTGGATATGCAATTCTGGAACTGGGAGGTCTAGGTTCACATACTGGGCATATGCACATGACCCTACAAACAGGACCACATTTCTGTCACAGCTGAGCAAACAGTGAATGGCCACCAGGCCCACAGGCACTTGCCAGCCAGCCTTAAACTTCTGAGCCACTTTCAAAGGGGCTTAAAGGTTCTGCCTGCCCAGCAGTGGGCACCTTACTGGAAGGTACCTCAAAGCCCTGTACAAGTCCTCCCTTGGAGTTTAAACTCAAAACCTCAACAGTACAGGACCCTTACAGTAGTTACACATAGAAGATAGTAAGTTCTTGCCTTAGAACAGGAAAGAGTAGAGGGTGAAGAGAAACAAAGTCAGATGAAAACTGCCTCTGGTCCAAGCCAGGTTCCCCAGGCAGCTGGGCAACACTACCCTACCTTTCATTGACTGTGGTCAGCAACTGCCATCAAATGCTCTTCCAGGTACATCAGTTCATACAGGTACCTTTGCTGCAGAAACAGTTGATTCATTTTTGTCTAGGGAGTTCACTCAACATAATTATGTGCCTATTATGTGCATAATTAAGTGCCAAACACTATCCTATGAAGTTTTTAGAAAGTTGGAAGACACAAAGCAAAATGTTATTTAGTTGATAAAATCACATCCTATAATAAAAGTAGAAGCTGATATCAAGATGTAAATTAGAAAAACCAATCCGTTTGTGACCCAAGAAATATAATTTTCCAACCATTATTTAGACACTAATCCCCATAAAAAGGAACCTGGACTCTGGAAGGCAGCTGATCCAATATCTTCAGATAGGAAGAATCAAAATGTGTCAGAAATACCTGGTTGACAGAACCAAAAAAAAAAGGAGGCAGGACTCTTGCATACTGAGAGGACAAAGGAGTCACATAGGGTGTCCTGCTGTCTAGTCTGTGATAAACAGTATTTGGACATGCTGAGTGTATGTGCAGCCACTGGTTTAAAATGATACTCAAGAAAAGGTCATTTAACTTAAAGAGGCAATGCATAGAAGGGTGAAAACAAGATGTTAAATTATTTTGTTAATGAAATATGGATGTTTGTCTTTAATGTCTGTTTCTATTGTGTAAGCAGGATTAAAACAAACAAGCCCCTACATTGTGTTCAGGTATAAATACATGAGATAGGGGAAAGGGGGTTCGACTTTAATCAGTTGTGCAGGTTACACACAACAGTCAAAGCATTCAGGTGTCCGTTTCAAAGGGATGGGTAAGTCAGATATCTAGAGAAGAATGTTACAATAATTTTTAAGAGATTTTAGCCTCTAAATGTACCTTCTTAAATGTTTCACCATTTTTTAACTACTATACAAACTTTTAAAAATAACTCAGGTACAAGGAATCCCCTGGCAGTCCAGTGGTTAAGACTCATCACTTTTCACTGTCAGGGTCCTAGGTTGAGTCTCGGTTGGGGAACTGAGATCCCCGAGTTGTGCTAAATAAAGTTAAGTAATGTGCCAAGTTGAGTTAAGTAACTCCAGTACAGTGTGGCATTTAGTTTTAGTAACTGGTGTAGCTAGTCCCTCATTACTTTTTTTCACCAGTTTTCTTGGCTATTCGCTCCCATGCTGAGCGGTCAGAACCACAGCCCAAGTTGAGCCGGGGAAGACGGGCAAGGATGTGGGTGCCACGGCCAAGTCCGGCTCCCTCGGCCTCACTTCAGTGAGTGCTCAGTCTGTCGCCGCTTCCGCGACTGACGTGCACCCTGACTTCCTCAGTCTCTGGGTCACTTGCCCAGGCAGGATCATCTGACTGGTCAGGTCTAGGTCACTCACCCTGCTCTAACGGCCTGAGGTAGAGCGACTAGGACACGGCCTTTGGGTTGCCTCACATGATGGTGGATGCCCCACGTGACAAGGATTCCCATGCTCAGAGGCCCCGATTTGACAAAGGCCCAGCTCCAAAGGTCAGGTGACATGCAGCTGCAAGAGGTTTGGGAAGACTAATAACATTACAGTTATTTTTTGAAGTTCACATTATGCTGACAGTTCCTCTTACCTTTTTTATCTGAACTGGTAAAAAGCCTGAACTGCTTTTTACCAATTATCTAATATGCAATTTTTACCTCCTCCATCCCTATGCTCTTTTAGACAGTCTTCTAGCCATTCTTTCTCAAGCCATGTAAACCTTATATTAACCACAAGGCTGTAACCAGAAATAATCTAAATGTGCATTAGATAACAAAATCAAGTAAATGTAGACTATCCCTGCAATGAAATATTACTCTGCCATAAAAAGGAAATAAGTACTGGTTGCAACATGGATCAACCTTGAAACATTATACTGTTTCAAGTGAAAGAAGCCAGTTACATGACTGCACATTTAAGATTCCATTTATGTGGAATGTCTGGAACAAGCAAATCGTTAGAGGAGATTAACAGTCTCCCAGGGCTATGGGTATAGAGGTCTTTGGAGGCGATGACCTCTGCAGTGTCTCTTGGGGTAACAAGAACATAGTAAAATCGATTGTGTGAACATAGTTGCACCACCCCATGACACACCGAAACCACTGAACCGTACTCAAAAATGGTGAATTGTGTGCCATATGAATTACAGTCAATAAAACTATTCCCCCAAAAGATACAACTCCTGTTACCATAAAAAGATGAATTGGTATAATTTTTAAAATAGATCAGGATTACTTTTAATCTTATAAAATGCATCAAACTTACATATAAAATGCTTTCACATAGAGCAAGAAGTCAATACAGACAGTTCCCACGCTTTGTGGCAGCATGCCACCCACTTTATAATGCCCAAAATTCTGCCTCTCTGCACCTGTGCCAAATCAAATATCAGAGTTTGGGTGAAATAGAAAAGGAGAACCTTACAGCTTTGCCAGGTAAAGATGGGCACAGAAGGCTCCTGGCTTGAAAAAGTATGTGTCCTAACCTGGAAGGATTTGTTGAGTTTTATAAAAACACTTCAAGGGTGGGATTGCTGACAAGCTTGGGGTACGTGTGGGGTCACAGGTGGTGGGTTTCCTGACCTTGATGAGTTCCCTGGTCCCTTTAATCCTGCCTCAGCTGGTTTCTTGGCTGCTCCTCACTTTGATTAGCAATGTTCAAGTCCACTCTTTGGAACTCAGGGAAGGTCATGGAGGCTGGAGTCTTGCCTACAAAAAATGGGAGACAAAAGGTTTCCATGCCCAGGAGCCCACAGGATGCCCCTGGTTTCAAAACCATACTAATCCACCTGAACAGCAATCCTAGTCCACAAATTGTCTGTTAACCTGGTAGGTCCCTGGCTAAGCTGCTTAAAGTGCTAACTCCTGAGCCCCACCTGCACTGTGAGCATGGCAACAAAGCACTGCATGGATACTACTACAAATGTGCTCAGTCACTCAGTCATGTCTGACTCTTTGTGAGCCCATGGACTGTATCCTGCCAGGCTCCTCTGTCCATGGAATTTCTCAGGCAAGAATACCAGAATCAGTTGCCATTTCCTACTCCAGGGGATCTTCCCAACCCAGGGATCAAACCAGCATCTTTTGCACCTCCTGCATTGGCAAGGTGGATTCTTTACCACTAGCACCACCTGGGAAGCCTAATATTACAAATAGATTTATTTTTTAAGAGGTTCATGAATTGAAATATCTGTGGACACCGAAGTCAAACTGCATTTTAAATCTTTCTGCACCACAAACCTCCAAAAATTAATATGAAGAAAGTTTTCTGGAGCAATATCATCCAATTCCTTGACTGCTTCTGTTATAAACAAAACCGAAACAAGGTCTATCATTAAACATTTTTAATTAAATATTCAGCTGAGGGACTTCCCTGGCAGTCCAGTGGTTAAGACTCGGTGCTCCCAGTGTAAGTGGCACAGGTTTGATCCCTGACAGGGGAACTAAAATCCATATGGAGAAAAAGATCACCTGACAAATATACTAGATTGTGTTGAAAGCCAAGTATTGGAAACCCTCCAATTTTGTAAAGAATTTATTTCCTATTCTCCACCTCCACAGCAAATCAGCCTTTTCAACCATACCTTCATTTGGTGCCCTGAGGGTGTTCACAGCACCCTGTAAGATTTAAGGTAAGTGTCAAGTGGGCCTTTTGTTTAACATCACTATAATCCAAGTCTATCCCCGAACCACTGATGGTGAAGAAGCTCAAGTTGAATGCTTCTATGATGACCTACAAGACCTTCTAGAACTAACACCAAAAAAAAAGATGTCTTTTTCATTATAGGGGATTGGAACACAAAAGTAGGAATTTAAGAGATACCTGGTGTAACAGGCAAGTTTGGCCTTGGAGTACAGAATGAAGCAGGGCAAAGGGTAACACTTTTTCCAAGAGAATGCACTGCAAACACCCTCTTTCAATGACACAAGAGAAGACTACACATGGACATCACCAGTCAGTCAACACCAAAATTAGATTGATGATATTCTTTGCAGCTGAAGATGGAGCAGCTCTATACAGTCGGCAAAAACAAGGCCAGGAGTTGACTGTAGCTCAGATCATCAGCTGCTTAATGCAAAATTCAAACTTGAAGAAAGTAGTGGCCATTCAGGTATGACCTACATCAAATCCCTTATCATTATACAGTGGAGGTGATGAACAGATTCAAGGTATTAGATGTGGTAGACAGACTGCCTGAAGAACTAAGGACAGAGGTCCATAACACTGTACAGAAGGCAGTGACCAAAACCATCCCAAAGAAAAAGAAATGCAAGAAGGAGACATGGTTCTCTGAGGAGGCCTTACAAACAGCTGAGAAAAGAGGAGAAGCAAAAGGCAAAGGAGAAATGGAAAGACATTTCCAACTGAATACAGGGTTCCAGATAATAGCAAAGAGAGACAAGCATCTTTTAATGTTTTAGTGGTTATTTGTACATCTTCTTTGGTGAAATGGGCTTCCATGGTGGCTCAGATGGCAAAGAATCTCCCTGCAATGCAGGAGACTTGCGTTCAAGCCCTGGATAGGGAAAATCCCCTGGAGAAGGGAATGGCTACCCACCCCAGTATTCTTACCTGGAGAATTCCACAGACAGAGCCTGGAGGGCTACAGTCCATGGGGTCACAAAGAGTTGGACGTGACTGAGTGACTACCACTTTCACTTGGTTGAAATGTGGTATTCAAATCTTTGCTCATTTTAAAACTGAGTTAAATTTCTTTTTATTAATGAATTTTAAGAGTTCTTTATATATTCTGGATATCAGACTCTTATCAGATACGTGATCTGAAAATTGTTTCTCACATTATGTGGCGTGCATTTCCAGTTTCTTAATGGTGTTTTTTGAAGCACAGATATTCTTAATTTTGATGAAGCCCAATTTTCTATTTTTTATTACTTGTGCTTTTGGTATCATATCTAAGAAACCATTGCCAAATGCAAGGTTACAAAGCTTTACATCTGTTTCCTTCTAAGAGTTTTATATTTTTGTGTGCTAAGTTGCTTCAGTCATGTCCGACTCTGCGACCCTATGGACTGCAGCCCTCCAGGCTCCTCTGTCCATGAGATTCTCCAGGCAAGGATATTGGAATGGGTTGCCATGTCCTCCTCCAGGGGATCTTCCTGACCTGGGGATCAAACACGAGTCTCTTACTTCTCCTGCATTGGCGGGCAGGTTCGTTACCACTAGCGCCACCTGGGAAGCCCTTTGATCTATCTTGAGTTCATTTTTTAATATAATGTGAAGCAAGGGTTCAACTTCATTCATTTGCAAGTGGATATACAGTTGTCCCAGCACCACATACTAAAAAGCCTATTTTTCCCATTTGTCTTGGCACACTTGTCAAAAATCAACTGACCAAAAATGCAATAGTTTATTTCTCAACTTTCAATTACATTTCATTGATATCCTACATTCATTGTCTATCCTATGCCAGTACCACAAAGTCTTGATTACAGTAGCTTTGGAGTGAGTTTTGAAATAAGGAAGTGTGACTCCTCACTTTTGTTCTTCTTTTTCAAGACTGTTTTTTCTGTGTTCCATTTTATATATAGCTGCATCAGGTCTTGGTTGTGGCACGTGCAATCCCTGACCAGGGATCAAACCCAGGCCTCCTGCACTGGGAGTGTGGAGTCTAAGCTACTGCACCACCTGGGAAGTCCCTATTCTGTGTACCTGGACTTGCCAGGTAAATCCAGGATCACCTTGTCAACTTTTTTCAAAAAGGCTGACTGAGATTTTCAAAGGAATTTAACTTGTAGATTAACTTGGAGCGTACTGCCATCTGAATAATATTGTCTTCCAATCAATGAATACAGGATGTCTTTCCTTTTACTTAGGTCTTCTTTCATTTCTTCCAGCAATATTTTATAATTTTTAGTGTCTCCTACCTCCTTGGTAACATGTATTCCTTATTGGGTTTTTTTATTTTAATGCTATTCTATTAAATTTTTAAAAAACTGATTGATTGCCTTTTTGTCACCCTGCTAACTATATGCATCATGTGAAAGGCCAGGCTAGATGAAGCACAAGCTGGAATCAAGATTGCCAGAATTTTCAATAACCTCAGTTACGTAGATGACACCACCCTAATGGCAGAAAGTGAAGAGGAACTAAAGAGCCTCTTGATGAAAGTGAAAGAGGAGAGTGAAAAAGTTGGCCTAAAACTCAACATTCAAAAAACTAAGATCATGGCATCCGGTCCCATCACTTCATGGCAAATAGATGGGGAAACAGTGGAAACAGTGACAGACTTTATTTTCTTGGGCTCCAAAATCACTGCACATAGTGACTGCAGCCGTGAAATTAAGACATTTGCTCCTTGGAAGAAAAGCTATGACCAACCTAGACAGCATATTAAAAAGCAGAGGCACTACTTTGCCAACAAAGGTCTGTCTAGTCAAGGCTATGACTTTTCCAGTAGTCATGTTGTGAGAGTTGGACTATAAAGAAAGCTGAGTGCCGAAGAATTGATGCTTTTGAACTGTGGTGTTGGAGAAGACTCTTGAGAGTCCCTTGGACTGCAAGGAGATCCAACCACTCAATTCTGAAGGAAATCAGTCCTGAATATTCATTGGAAGGACTGGTGCTGAAGCTTTTTTTTTTGTGAATTCTTTGTGAAGAACTGACTGAGTGGAAAAGACCCTGATGCTGGGAGAGACTGCAGGCAGGAGGAGAAGGGGGATAACAGAGGATGAGATGGTTGGATGGCATCACCGACTCCATGGACATGAGGTTTGAGCAAGTTCCAGGACTTGGTGATGGACAGGGAGGCCTGGTGTGCTGCAGTCCACGGGATCGCAGAGAGTTGGACATGACTGAGCGACTGAGCTGAACTGAACTGACTGCCCTGGGTCTTTGTTGCTATGAGCAGGCTTTCTCTTCTTGTGGTGATTGAGGGCTCCCCTCTCACTTCTCATTGCTGTGGCTTCCCTTGTTGCAGAGTATGGATTCTAGACGTGGACTTCAGCAGTTTCGGAACACAGGCTCAGTAATTGTAGCACACAGACTTAACTGGTCCACAGCATGTGGGATCTTCCTGGACCAGGGATAGAACCTGTCTCCTGCATGGGCAGGCAGATTCTTTACCACTGACCTAACAGGGAAGCCCCACATAGGACTTCAATTGCTGCTGAACAAACTCAACACATAGGAGAAAAAGAAGATAATGGATCTTAACTCCAGATAAAAAGTCTTTTTTTTTTCTGGCCCCCTGCAGTGGAAGCGCAGAGTCCTAACCACTGAACCACCAGGGAATTCCCTTATTAAAATTCTTTGCCTATAAATGAAATCCTAAGTTTCCCAAGGATTGATGAAGGCTGTCCATCCTGCAGTTGGAATCTCAAAAAAATAAAAGGAAAAGATAACAGTAACTATGTGAGGTGATGATATGTTAATTTGTTAATCAGTGTGATTGTGATTGTCTCACACTTGTACAAATACCAAATTGCCAAGTTGCACACTGTAAAAGTATACAACTTTTGTCAATTGCAGCTCAATAAAACTGGAAACAAATTTTGAAGGGTGAGAAAAAACAAGAATGGGGACTTTGACGGTGGTCCAGGGGCTAAGACTGTGTTCTCCGTGCAGGGGTCCCAGGTTCAATCCTCAGTCAGGGAACCAGATCCCACCTGCTGTAACTAAAAGATCCCTCATGCAGCAACTAAGACCCAGTGCAGCCAAAGACAGAGATAATTTTTTTTCTTTAAAAAAAGAAAGCAAACATAGAGTAGTTGTGCTGTAAAGCAGTGATTTTGATGAACATGTTGGGTAAATGTTATATGGGCTGAAAACAATTCAAATCTTGATTCTCAGGCTACTGATATGCAGTTGGTTTCCCCACTATTAGCCTGCAATTGGAGGTATATACATTATTCATTGTTTCAAGGAACAGAAAGCATTTAGTTCAGCTCAGTCGCTCAGTCGTGTCCGACTCTTTGTGACCCCAAGGACTGCAGCACACCAGGCCTCCCTGTCCATCACCAACTCCTGGAGCTTGCTCAAACTCATGTCCATCAAGTCGGTGATGCCATCCAACCACCTCATCCTTTGTTGTCCCTTTCTCCTCCCACCTTCAGTCATACCCAGCATCAGGGTCTTTTCAAATGAGACAGTTCTTCATATCAGGTGGCCAAAGTATTGGAGTTTCAGCTTCAGCACCAGTCCTTGCAATGAACATTCAGGATTGATTTCCTTTAGGATGGATTGGTTGGATCTCCTTGCAGTCCAAGGGACTCTCAAGAGTCTCCTCCAACACCACAGTTCAAAAGAATCAATTCTTCAGCACTCAGCTTTCTTTATAGTCCAACTCTCATATCCATACGTGACTACCGGAAAAACCATAGCTTTGACTAGATGGACCTTTGTTGGCAAAGTAATGTCTCTGCTTTTTAATATGCTGTCTAGGTTGGTCATAAATTTTCTTCCAAGGAGCAAGCGTCTTCAAATGCAGGCTCAAATGACAATAAATCCTTATGTTGAATCAAGGCCAAAAATAGAAAACTGGCATCCTGGGTTGGGGAGGGTAGTTTTTCATTAGCAAACTTCCACAAATCCTGTGTGTGGCCCTTACTGACCATCTTAGGATGTTAGATAACTGGTTAACCCAGTAGGGAAGATGAAGAATGGAAAAATATTCAAATGAGTGTGAATCTCTTTTCCAGGTTATCTCTTCCCAACCCTTGAAGATTTTCAATCTTATTATGCTAATTAATTAAGTTCATTTACCTCTCCTTTCTTTTAAAGCTGACACTGTCTACAACAAACACTTCCTTGATCCGAGTAAAAAAGGAACTGATATAACCAAACTAACAATACTGTTTCTCAATTCTATTTCAATAGAATAAACCAAAACCAATGAATTGAGATGGCACCCAGAGGAATGCAAATTCATGGTGTTTCTGGAAATTGTAGTTTCAGAAGATACAATTTGCAAACATAATTGAACAAAATGTGACTTTAGAATTCAGATGGAACCATCCATCAATCTGCAGGGGAGTGTGATTTTGGTTTCTATGGTACCACAACTTACTGGAAATAAATCAGCTTCTTTGCAATTACCACAGAACCAGCAAATGAGACGAAGGAAGGAAAAGGGGCTTCTCTGGTGGTCTAGCATTAAGAACCCACATGCCAATGCGAGGAGCACAGGCTCGATCCCTGGTCCAGGAAGATCCCCATGCCAAGGGGCAACTAAGCCAGTGCACCACAACTACGGCACTCACAAGCCCGAACTGCTGAAGCTTGAGTGCTCTGACTCTGCTGAGATGCAGCGGCCTGCACAGATGAGTCTGTCCACCACAACGATGAGTGGCCCCTGCTCCCCTGCAACTAGAGAACTAAATAAAGCCCATGCACAGCAAAAAGACCCAGCATGGCCCAAAATAAACAAATGAATCTTTCTTTTAAAAAGAAGGAACAGATGGAATTAAAACACAGCCGTCACATGCTTTAGTCAAAGCCTGAAACTATATCCAAGAACCAAAAAAAAATGTTACTTTTGCAGTGCCAAGCTTCTTGCAGTAGCTCAGTAAGTATTTAATGTAACTATAAAGTAGGAAAAAAAATTTTAATAACTTTTTTAAAGTATCACATCTATTTTCCACCCACTCAGAAACACAGTTAATGACTAAGTTTAACGCTAATGGAATTTGTGCCAACTCTCTACCTTCCCTGGTTTATGGGGAAATTTGTTTCAAAATGCTCAACTCTATTGTAAGAGTACAGAATTACGAAAAAGATGTTTCAAACTAGGACATGTTACACACATGAAATCCAATAGACTTTAAAACCAGCCCTTTTGTACAAGATTATACTGCATTCCAGCTGAGAAACTTGAAGTGATTAATTCAGACTTTGTGGAAAAGAACAGACTGAGGTTCAAACATGTTGATTTGAATTATGACATAACCTTAAAGTGGTTAACAATTTAAACTGAAAATGAACAGGTTTAAAAGTCTATGGAGTTTAAATAAGCAAGGTAGCAGATCACATAAAAATTGGTAGTTAACCAGGTGTCCGTGGTGGCCCAGTGGTTAGGATTTGGCACTTTCACCGCCACGGGCCAGGATCAGTCCCTGGTCTCGAGAACTGCTCACAAGCGGGGGGATCAAAAAAAAAAAAAGAAAAAGCTAGTCAACCTATGTTTGGTTCTGACTTCTTTAAATTTGATCCTCTGACCACATCTTATAATCACTAGGACTGCTGACAGCAGAGTATGCAGCCACCTTTTAAAAGGAAAAGAACTAAAGTTTTCTTTTCTAATATTTATTTATTTGGCTGCACTGGGTCTTACTTGAGGCATGCAAGCCCTTGGTTGCAGCATGTGAGGTCTAGCTCCCCGATCATGGATCAAACCCAGGCTCTCTGCATTGGGAGTGTGGAGTTTTAGCCACTGGACTACCAGGAATGTCCCTGTATTTTTCTCTTTAGATGGAAACTATATTTTCGATGGTGAACTCTTTCTGCCCATAACTAAACTGAGCAATACTGCTTTGGTTTATCACTCATTTGACCTGCTGATTTAAGTCTATGGGTTGCTCTCACAGACATCATCAGGACAACTGTCGAAGCTGGAATACAAAACTGTACATTAAATAATATTTTATCTATGTTAAATCTGTTGAATTTGTTAACAGAGCTATGATAATGTAAGAGAATGCCCTTGCTCTGATGAAACAAATACTGAAGTGCTTTGGAGTAAAGGAACATAATACAATTATTTTTATTGTAATATGTAATATTACATATCGCAATATTTTATTGTAATGGTTTAATACTTAATAAATTTTAAATATTAAAATATTAATACTAATAAATATTAAATAAAATGTTTGCTATTTAATTAAATATTAATATTTAAATATTGAATTTTAATATTTGAATTAAATATTGATATTTATTAAATTTAATATGTAATATTGTAATGCTGCTAAGTTGCTTCAGTTGTGTCCGACTCTGTGCGACCCCATGGACTGCAGCCTACCAGGCTTCTCCGTCCATGGGATTCTCCAGGCAAGAACACTGGAGTGGGTTGCCATTTCCTTCTCCAATACATGAAAGTGGAAAGTGAAAGTGAAGTTGCTTAGTCGTGTCTGACTCCTAGTGACCCCATGGACTGCAGCCTACCAGGCTCCTCCATCCATGGGATTTTCCAGGCAACAGTACTGGAGTGGGGTGCCGTTGCCTTCTCCCAATATTGTAATAATTTATTGTAATATGTAATTATTTTATTGTAATGTTTTTATTGTAATTGCATTAAAAATAATGCAATTATTTTTTAAATGATTCAGAATATATATATATATATACACACACACACACACACACACACACAGAGGATGATAAAGCACCTCTTGGTAGCTGAACCAATGCCAGAAACTGCCTACCTTCCGGTTTCATATACATAAGAAAAATAATCTCCTAGGTCAGTTAAGTAATTCATACTTTGCGGTTGAAAGTGTGCTTTACTGATTACTCGGCTGACTTCAGTTCTCTTTCTACATGTAAAGAATTATACCACAAAACTGACATTCTGAAAAGAGCAATGGACTTAAGAGTCCCAGTAACTTACGAAGTCTAGTCACTTATCCAAATCACTTAACTACTTGGACTAAAGTATAGTTACTTATGCAAACATAAAAATCACATTTGTGACTAGTGCATTGTATTGAATAAAATACAAAGTGCTACATAAGTATGAGTAGTTTCTAAAACTGTGTGCTTTCCCCACTTTTATAGCTGTGTTTAAAATATTGGCTAGAATTCAAACTTGTAGAAACTCTTTCACACTGGAGTTCTTTTATGTTCATTGTTTGCTTATAAGGAAATCCCTCTGAATCAAAATTTAAACCATTTTCTACATACCTAGTAAAAGGTAGCAAATTACAGTCAAAGCTATGTTTTTCCAGTAGCCACGTACCAACGTGAGAGTTGGACCATAAGGAAGGCTGAACACCGAAGAACTGACGCTTTGTCAGTGCTTTCGAACTGTGGTGCCAGAGAAGACTTGAGAGTCCCTTGGACTGCAAGGAGATCAAACCAGTCAATCCTAAAGGAAATCAACCTTCACTGGAAGAACTGATGCTGAAGCTGAAGCTCTGACACTTTGGCCCCCGGACGCGAAGAGCCAACTCACAGGCAAAGACCCTAACGCTGGGAGAGACTGAAGGCAGAAGGGGGCGACAGAGGATGAGATGGTTGGATGGCATCACCGACTCAATGGGCTTAAGTCTGAGCAAACTCCGGGAGATGGTGAAGGACAGGGAAGCCTGGTACTGCAGTCCATGGAGTCACAAAGAGTTGGACACGACTGAGCAACGACTGAACAACAACTACTCAGAAGCCTTTCTAGGTTAGTACCTATTTCTGGCTTGTTTCAGGAGACATCGTCATAACAACAAAAAAATTTAACGTGCCAGGCAGACACAATGCAAAGAGGTTTACATACACTGTGTAATTTTCACAAAAAGGTACTGCGTTTGATGCAATTATTATTTCATCATAAGTAAAATGGGGAAAACAATAGCGCTTACCTCAGAGGGCTGTTGTAAGGATTTTAAAAGACTGTACATAGCGCATTTAGTACAGTGCCTGACAAAAGGAAGGGCTTAACACACGTTTACCATGTGCTGGTACAATCATTTGCCAGATAAAAACAGAGACGCAAGTGTAAACAAAAGGATTTTCAACTCAGGTCTGACTCCCCAAGGTTCTGCCTCTTTAAAAAAAAAAAAAAAAAAATTATCTCCCTGTACAGGAGGGTTAGGGAAATCCCCAGGACAGTGGCTGAACCTAAAGCCAGGAAACACACCTAATTTAATTTTGTCCTCGACTGTTCTCACCCACTACCGACGCCTGGCTAAATGAGCTGCTCGCTAGGTTCTTGAACTAACAAAAGACCAGCTTTCTAACCTGGGTTAACTAGATCTTTCTGAGGCAGAATTTCCTGAGAAATTTCGGAGAGGGTGTCCCCGGCTGCACACCCGAAGAGGCTGTCCAGGTCCTGTTCGGGGAAACGGACTCGTCTCCCGCTTCTCAAAACAATTTTCCGAGCGGCGTCGCCCTCCAAACCACTCGGACTTCAAAGGTCCCCACCTACACCGGCCACAGGCTACGAGAAACCCCACACATCTACGGAGGCGCCACAGCATCCTTTTCGCCGCCTCACCTCTCCCCGCCTCCCTCCTCCCGGAAGCAGTCCTGCGCTCGCCGCACTTCCAGGAGAACTACATCTCCCAGAATCCCGCTCAATCGATCCATCTTCCGCTCCAGGTGGGGGCGAAGGCGGAGCTGGTGCCCGGGACGGGGTGGGGCCTCCCGAAAGGTCCTGCTCTTGTCCTCTTGAGAAGACTAGGGCCTAAAGGAAATTCTGGGGTTCTCTGGTAAGGTAGGACATCTGTCCCTATTAGGTATAATACTGCCCGCCGCACCCCGAGGGTTCCCTCTGTGTAAAACGCAGATGGTCTAGCCCAGCGGCGGAGCTTGCCGCGGGCCTCCCGCGGAGACGCCTGTGGAGCGAAGGGCAGATGGCGCACGCACGCGCAGAGGCTCAGCTTGGTAGCGGGAGCCGCTGAGCCGCGTCTGAGGTGAGTAGGGGGCGGGGCGGGGCGTGTCCAGCGTCGGGACTGACCGCTCCCTCGGGACGGCCACCATGGGCACCATCACCGAAGTCCCAATTAAACCTGAAAGTCCTCGATTCCAACTGTCCAGAAATTGGAGTCCCCGGGAACTCAGTTTTAGCATGTATACATCAAAGTCCTATTTTCAATGAAACCACTTCCAGCATTTCATTGCCATTACCTTCGTACAAGACTGCCTTCCTCTTCTGTATCGTGCGTTTTAAAAATAATAGTTAACGTGTTGAGGGGGCTCACCCTTTCATCTTGCTTTTTCGACTTGAAGCGAATAGCTCCTTCCTAACAAGCTGCAGAGCTTAAAATCTTTTTTGGACATTTGATTCTATTGAATTTAGTGTCAGACTAGATACATACTTTGGCGTGTGCTTTGATTGTTTCACATGTCTCCTCGTGAGAAGACTCCTTGGGACGGTAAAGACAATGATACATTCAACTAAAGAAGTAATGGTGCCGATGAAGTTCATGATCTGCTGGGGATACAGACAGTTAAACAAGAGGCTTATTGTGCCCTAACCCTAACCATTTTGTTTCCACCTTGTTATTGGATTTGGTTATGTTGCTTAACCTTCTGGGTCTACATTTTCTCATAAAACGAAAAGATTGGATTAGATGATCTCTGAGAACTTGCCAGCTCTAACATCCTGGGGTTAGTTAGTGAGGAGTAGAATCTAGATTGTATCCCAATATGTTAATAGAAGACATCATCAACTTCCATTTTTCTGCTAACATAAATGAATCGTAGCTCTGAGAATTTTAGCAGCATTAGAAAGAACTGCCCTTATTGTATGCGTAATCTCATCCATATTGCTGAAAATATGAGTTTAGCTGATAATACAACTTTCTTCACCCTATATTTGTTGTTTTATAGATCATTGCTAAGGAAGAACTCTGGGTACTGTAAGGAACACAACGTATGTGATGATGGCTCAGATCTTAAGACCTCATCTGAGAAGTGCTTCAGTGATTCCTAATCGAATGAAAATGGGTCCATATCTTGTTGTCATAAGAACTAGAATGATGTCAACTCATAAATCCAAAAGGAATATAACAGAATATTATGGGCTGCTGAATCTGGATGAAGGCTGTTCTGCAGATGATGTCAGGGAATCTTTTCGTAAGCTTGCCAAGCAATACCATCCAGACGGTGGCTCTAGTACTGCTGATTCTGCAACGTTTATAAGGATTGAAGAAGCTTACAGGAAGGTACTTTCCCACGTGATAGAACAGACAAATGCCAGACAGAGTAAAGTTGAAGACACAGAAGAAGAAGAAGAAAAATTCAAATATAAAACACCCCAACACCGGCATTACTTAAGTTTTGAGGGTATTGGTCTTGGGACTCCGAGTCAACAAGAGAAGCAGTACAGGCAGTTTAGAGCAGACCGTGCAACTGAACAAGTGATGGAATACCAAAGGCAGAAACTGCAAAGCCAGTATTTGACTGACAGTGTCACTGTTAAAGATGTAAGGCACAGTAAGGAACGAAAGATAACTCAGGCAATAGAGCGTTTGGTGGAGGATCTCATTCAGGAGTCAATGGCAAAAGGAGACTTTGACAATCTCAGCGGGAAAGGAAAACCTCTGAAAAAATTTTCTGGCTGTTCATATATTGATCCTATGACTCACAACCTGAACAGAATATTGATAGATAATGGATACCAACCAGAATGGATCCTAATGCAAAAGGAAATAAAGGATACCATTGATCAACTCAGAGAGGCAATTTTAGCGTCAAGGAAAAAACTTGGGAATCCAATGACATCAGCTGAGCAGAAACAGTGGAACCAAGTTTGTGAGCAGTTTCAAGAAGACATCAAAAAGCTAAATAAGCGAATTAATGATTTTAATTTAATTGTTCCCCTCCTGACTAGGCAGAAGGTCCATTTTGATGCACAGAAAGAAATTGCCAGAACCCAGGAAATATACACAACCCTTATAAAAACAAAAGAAATCACAAATAAAAACCCAAATAACACTGATCCGGGAGAAGGAGAGAAAACACCTGGAGTTAAGACAGTTTTCTTTAACTGGATGAATGTGTGGAAATTTATTAAAATATGACCATCTCAATGTTCACAGTACTGCCCCAAATAATTTTCAGTAGTATTAACACCACACATAGAGGCTGAGGTTTCTTTCTATAACACAAGAGTCTGAGAACTGTGCACCTCTGTACTTTTCACAAAACGACCCACATCTCCAGTGATGTTTAAGTGAGTGAGAGAACTGTGAGAAACAAACTGAGTCCAAGAAATATTCAACCAGCTTTGTTCTGAGGACATAGCAAGACAAGAGGAAACAATTTAACATTGACACTTGAGTTTATTAAAGCACAAAACTAGTCTAAGACTTTTGGAACATTCTTTATATGGTTGGAAACATTACGACAGGAAATTAGTGTAATGGTGTTCCAGCACTCCTTTTTTTTTATAAAGGCCTTCTCTGTGGGTACTGAATAAAGAAACCACCAAACATCTAGGTTGTACTTTGCGCTAACTTCATGAGCCATTGGCAGCAAAGATCCATCAGCCAAACTAACTGATTTAGCTATTCTAGAAATAGACTCCAATGTCCACTTTAAAGAGTTTATTTTCTGACCTCTCAGAGGTGGGTTCAATGGAAACAAAGTTTCACTTATGGCTTCCTTTCTAATCAGAGTCAAAATGTTGGTTTTACAGAAGCCTATCTGAAGCCTCTCTCATGTATCCCACTTCTCAGAGGCTTTTTCAATGAGGGTAATATATCAGTTTACAGTCTTAGGGATCCAATTTCCTGTCTTAGGAACCCTTTAATAAGCAACTACAAGATGTCAGAATTTTGTGCTCACTTGCACCTTTGGCAAATGAGAAGAGATTGACATCCATGAGACTGTGTCCCATCCACTCTCAGACTGATCTGACTTTTTAAGATCTGTGTAATTGCCTTATTCACAGAATTGGGCAACTAGACTTGTCAAAAGAAGCTGGTCTGTTTCCTTATTTAATTCAGAGTGCTGTACTATGGAAGTGTCTCAGAAGCATGTCATTTGCCCCTCTGATTTTGGAAGAACAAGTTATTTTGTAAAGTGTGTGATAAGTAAAATGACATCTTCAGAAGGAAATTTCAGACCTTCTGCTTAGATGATGGGGCATTAATGGGTATAATATGTGATTATTTTGTTGAATGAGTTATCACTAGCTTCTGCAATGATCTATTACTCTATATACAATTGTGACCAGTGTGAAATAAGAGCTTTATAATAAAAGCTATTGCTCTAAAACATTTTATAAGGTGATGCTTCTGTGAATCTTGTTAAATATTAGATACATGGCACCTAATTACAATACATGATACCTAATTATGGGGCTTCCCTGATAGCTCAGTTGGTAAAGAATCTGCCTGCAATGCAGGAGACCTTGGTTTGATTCCTGGGTCAGGAAGATCCCCTGGAGAAGGGACAGGCTACCCACTCCAGTATTCTGGCCTGTAGAATTCCATGGACTGTATAGACCATAGGGTCACAAAGAGATGGACACGAGTGAGTGACTTTCACTTTCACTTACCTAATCACATTACAACAACATATGTAAAGGAAACCGTTTTTATTTTTGGTTTGCTGGGTCTTCATTGCTGCTCGCAGGCTTTCTCTGCTTGCGGTGAGCAGGGGCTATTCACTGTGGGGCTCAGGCTTCTCATCGTGGTGACTTCTCGTTGCAGAGCACGGGCTCTAGGATGCGTGGACTGAGGTAGTTGTGGTGTGTGGGTTCAGTAGTTGCAGCTCATGGGGTCTAGAGCATATGCTCAGTAGTTGTGGTGCATGGGCTTCGTTGCTCCATGGCATGTGGAATCTTCCTGGACCAGAAATCGAACCTATGTCCCCTGCATTGGCAGGTGGATTCTTACGCACTGAACCACCAGGGAAGTCCAAGGAAATCCTTTTTCATATTAGCTAATGAGAAGATAAGGTTATCAGAAAACTCTAGTAATTCCTAATTTCACCACAGCACTTTATGTTTGTAAATGTCTATATTAATAAATTTAATCAGTAAACTTAATGATTATTCAATGGTCCAGTGTTCTCTAAACAACTAACAGTAATAATAAACATGTTTTTGTCTGACCATCTAAATGTTGTTTTATCTTCTTGCTTGATGATGTCAAAACTGACAGACATGGACTCTTCTTGCTAAGAAAGCAAGTTCACTATGTACAAACAGGGTGACTTACTGAAGTAACTTCCAGGCCAGAAAAAAAATGTGGGTCAGTTCATTGGCATTTGTGGAATCAGAATCTGAACTTAGGCTCTGTTTTGATGGAGCATTGACCTTTTTCTGTTGATTTTTCATCATGTAACTGTCAGCTTTTCAGATGTAGTAATAACTTACTGAGATCTCTTAACTCATTAATAGTCACATATCAGACTCTTGTCTGATTCCCAGCCTTTTCATGGCTCCTTTCTTCAAACTGTACGACGAAGACCCTGGCCCAGCCCCGCGAGTGGATCACAAGTGCCTTTTGTCTCCATGTCCTTGTTCTGTGTGCCTGAGTTTGGCCTCAGTCAGTAGTCTGGTCCCTCAGGACTATAGTTTTAAGTTCCTTGACAGAATGATTGCATTTTTTTTTTTTCATTTTGAGTAACTCTGGCCCTTTAATTTGTTAATTTAGTGATAGGCCAGTTACATTTGGTTCTTTGAATAATTGAGGTTAATCAGATTTCTCAGTGTAATGTAAACTGAGCAACAAATGCACAAAATCTAACACTCCCATATAGGGTAATAAAGCCTTTGTTGGGTTTGTTTGTTTATTTAATTGAAGTATAGTTGATTTACAAGGTTGTGTCAATTTCTGCTGCACAGCAAAGTGATTCAGTTAAACATATACACATGCTTTTTAATATTCTTTTCCATTGTGATTTATCCCAGGATGTTGAATGTAGTTCTCTGTGCTAATCAGTAGGACCTTGTCCATACCACTGCACTGTCGTTCATTCTCTTCACGGTGCTCCCAGGCTGTAGCCCTACACTTGGCGGTACCCCTCCCAGAGATGGGAGTCCCCTGTAGCCTTGTCTGTATGACTGGGGCCATACTTCCCTGTTATACTAACTGCCTGGATACCCATCCCTGGGCCTCAGCCACCTTCCAGGACATTTCCAGTACCTCTCATGCACAACTCCTGCTTATTTGCCTGTTCCCAGAAGTACTGCCTTTCCTGTTTTCAACAAAGTTTTATTAATTCAACTACAGTTACTGAAGTCATACAAGGCAATCCACCATCCCACCATCTGGATTCTCAGAAATCCCACTGACTGGGGCGAGGTGCTACAAAAGGACCCCTTACCCCCAAAGGTGGATCCCACTGGGCTAACATCAAAGTGCAAGCAGGGCTTTATTCCTCCCGCGGTTCTAGGGAAGAATCCGACTCCTTGCCTTTTCCAGCTTCTAGAGGCTGCCTGTATCTCTGGCTTATAGCCCTTTCTTCTTCTTCAAAGCCAGCAAGGGCAGGTGGAGTCCTTCTCATGTCTCATCACTCTGAATCTTCCTCTTCTGATTTTCGGGACCTTTGTGGTGACCCTGGGCTTCCTAAGTGGCTCCAGCGGTAAAGAACCTGCCTGCCAATACAGGAGGATGTAAGAGACACGGGTTCAATCCCTGGGTGGGGAAGATCCCCTGGAGGAGGGCATGGCAACCCCCTCCAATATTGTTGCCTGGAGAATCTCATGGACAGAGGAGCCTGGCGGGCTACAGTCCATGGGGTTGCACAGAGTCGGACATGACTGAAGGCACTTGGCATGCACGCACGTGGTGACCCTGGGTTCATCCAGTTCACTCAGCATAATCTCCCCCATTTTAAAGTCAGTTTAATATATACACACTAGTGAAAGTGAAGAATCCAACTGTGTGGATCACATAAACTGTGGAAAATTCTGAAAGAGATGGGAATACTAGACCACCTGACCTGCCTCTTGAGAAACCTATATGCAGGTCAGGAAGCAACAGTTAGAACTGGACATGGAACAACAGACTGGTTCCAAATAGGAAAAGGAGTATGGCAAGGCTGTATATTGTCACCCTGCTTATTTAACTTCTATGCAGAGTACATCATGAGAAACGCTGGGCTGGAAGAAGCACAAGCTGGAATCAAGATTGCCGAGAGAAATATCAATAACCTCACATATGCAGATGACACCACCCTTAATGGCAGAAAGTGAAGAGGAACTAAAAAGCCTCTTGATGAAGGTGAAAGAGGAGAGTGAAAAAGTTGGCTTAAAGCTCAACATTCAGAAAACAAAGATTGTGGTACCCAGTCCCACCACTTCATGGGAAATAGATGGGGAAACAGTGTCAGACTTTATATTTTTGGGCTCCAAAATCACTGCAGATGGTGATTGCAGCCATGAAATTAAAAGACACTTACTCCTTGGAAGGAAAGTTATGACCAACCTAGATAGCATATTCAAAAGCAGAGACATTACTTTGCCAACAAAGGTCTGTCTAGTCAAGGCTATGGTTTTTCCAGTGGTCATGTATGGATGTGAGAGTTGGACTGTGAAGAAGGCTGAGCGCCGAAGAATTGATGCTTTTGAACTGTGGTGTTGGAGAAGACTCTTGAGAGTCCCTTGGACTGCAAGGAGATCCAACCAGTCCATTCTGAAGGAGATCAACCCTGGGATTTCTTTGGAAGGAACGATGCTAAAGCTGAAACTCCAGTACTTTGCCCACCTCATGTGAAGAGTTGACTCACTGGAAAAGACCCTGATGCTGGGAGGGATTGGGGGCAGGAGAAGGGGACGACAGAGGATGAGATGGCTGGATGGCATCACCGACTCAATGGATGTGAGTTGAGTGAACTCTGGGAGTTGGTGATGGACAGGGAGGCCTGGCGTGCTGCAATTCATGGGGTCGAAAAGAGTCGAACTGAGTGACTAAACTGAACTGAACTCAGTGAAAGTGAAAGTGTCAGTCACTCAATCGTGTCCAACTCTTTGCAATCCCATGGATGATCACCCACCAGTCTTCTCTGTCCATGGAATTCTCCAGGCAAGAATACTGCAGTGGGTAGCCATTCCCTTCTCCAGGGGATCTTCCCAACCTAGGTATTGAAGCCAGGCTTCCCCCATAGCAGGCAGATTCTTTCCTGTCTGAGCCACCAGGGAAGCCCATACACACTACTACATATAAAATAACCAATGAGGACCTTCTGTATAGCACAGAGAATTCTACTCAATGTTAGGTAATAACCTATATGGAAAAGAATCTGAAAATAATGGATATTCATATCTGTATAACTGAATCATGGTATTATACACCTGAAAGTAACAGCACTGTGAAACAACTATACTCCAATATAAAAATTAAAATTAAAAAGAAAGAAAGTCAGTCAATAGCAACCTTAATTCCACTTGCAAATTTAGTTTTCCTTTGCTGTGTAACATAAAATATTCAGAGATTCTGGGGATTAGGACATATGGGGGGGTGTTACCCTGCCACCACAATTGTTGAGTCGCTAAGTTGTGTCTGACTCTCTGTGGCACCATGGACTGCAGCACACCAGGCTTCCCTGTCCTTCACTATCTCCCAGAGTTTGCTCAAACTCATGTCTATTGAGTCAGTGATGCTATGTAACCACAATATCCTTTCAAAAATTTATTTTAAAATTTTTGTCTGTGCTGGGTCTTTGTTGTGCCGTGTGGGCCTAGTTGCTACGTGGCATGTGACACCTTAGCTCCCCAACCTGTGTCCTCTGCATTAGAAGGCGAATTCTTAATCACTGGCCCAGCAGGGAAGTGCACTTTGAAGAAAAATCTGTACCTAGTTGACCCTTAAATGATACAGGTTTGAACTGTGCAGGTTCACGTATCTTTTCTAAATTTGTTTATCTACTTTGGTTGCGCTGGGTCTCTGCTGCCGTGTGCGGACTTCGTCTAGCTGTGGCCAGGCAGGGGCTGTTCTCTGGTTGCAGTGTGCGGGCTTCTCACTGCAGAGGCTTCTCTCGTGGAGCACAGGCTTGAGTTTCACAGGCTTCAGTAGTTGCAGCACGGGGGCTCAGTAGTTGTGGCTCACAGGCTTAGTTGCCCTATGGCATGTGGGACCTTCCTGGATCAGGGTTTGAAACCGTGTCTCCTGCATTGCCAGATGGATTCTTTACCACTGAGCCACCAGGGAAGCCCTGTGTAGGTTCACTTCTATCTGTTTTGGGTTTTTTCCCCAATAAATGTGTACTACGGTACTGCACTAGCCAAGTTGGTTGAGACTGGGATGTGGAACCAGGATACGGAGGGCCAGCTATAAAGGTATGCTTGGATTTTTGACTGCAGTGAGTCAGCACCCCAACCCCTGAGTTATTCAAGGGTCAACTGTATATGATTTATAGACACACACTGTATCTCCATTGCTTTCTCAAAAATACACGGATGTGAGCACCTTATACACGTTCTTATCTTCGTCTTCACCTGCCTTTTAATGTATCTTCAACATTTTTCCAAATCAACACATATAGTTCTATCTCATCTGTTAAGCCATCATGAGATTGCTGCATGCGCTCATGGAAAGTAGAACTAATCAATACTGAGCAAAGGAAATACATAGCAGTGCAAGGTGACACGAAGGCAGACCACAAGGCATTGAGAGGGCAAATGCAAGCTGGAGCCGTCACAAAGCAGGCGCAAGACATGGTGCAACAACGAGTCGTAAGCTATAAGCGAGAGGGAAGGCAGCAGAAGCTCACGCTTGTTGAACACCTTCCTTGCGTTAACCCACTTAATCTTCACAACAGTCCTACAACATAGGTACTATTATTAACTTTTTTGAGAGATGGAGAAACTAAGGCACAGATTAAATAACCTGGCACACAGCCAGAAAGTGGGGGAGCTGGGGATTTGAATCCAGACTGACCAGAGTTGGTCTGATTCCAGACCCCTGTTCTTACCCACACGCCGAGCTCTGGGGTTGGCAGGGAGGAGATGGAGCAGATCACATTACTGAGTGAAGATTCTAACATTTAGTTATTTAGGTTGTACCAGGTCTTAGTGGCAACATGTGGGAAACTAGTTCCCTGACCAGGGATTGAACTCAGGCCCTCTGCATTGGGAGCATGGAGTCTTAGCCACTGGACCACCAGGGAAGTCCCTGAGAGAAGATGCTAGAACTCCATACACTGAGGTTCCCAGGAGCCAACTTGGATCCAATGGGGTTTTTGTTTGTTTTCTTAAATTTTTGTTTGAGTATAGTTGATTTACAATGTGTTAGTTTGTGCTGTACAGCAAAGTGAATCAGCTATGCATGAACATAAATCAACTCTTTTATTTAGCCAAATATATAAATATTTGACTGCACTGGGTGTTCTTGCAGCATGTGTAATCTTTAGTTGCAGCATATGGGATCTAGATCCCTGACCAGGGATCGAACCTGGACCCCCTGCACTGGGAGTTCAGAGTCTTAGCCATTGGACCACCGGAGAAGTCCCATATATCAACTCTTTTTTTAGCTTCTTTCTTCATATGTGTGTGTGTGTGTGTGTGTGTGTGTGTGTGTTAGTCGCTCAGTCGTGTCCGACTCTTTGCGACCCCATGGACTGTAGCCCGCCAGGCTCCTCTGTCCATAGGATTCTCCAGGCAACAGTACTGGAGTGAGTTGCCATTTCTTTCTCCATATAGGTCAATACTATATGTATTGAGTAGAGTTCCCTGGCTATACAGTAGGTAGGATTCAGTGTGCTTTATAGCTGGATTATTCTTCTTCTTGAGGTCCCTGCCTCCCTGACTGCCTGTAATACCAGTGAGCAAGAGGAAATGTGATGTAGGGGAGACGAAATGAATGAGCTTCAGAGTTCGAGAGACTTGAATTCAGATCCAGGATTTTCCACTCGCTAGCTATGAGACCTTCCTAGGCATCTGTTTTCTCTTATCAAATGAATATCATCAGACTCAACTTGCAGGATAGTTGTAAGCCTTTGAGATGATGAACATGAAACGCTGGATGTTGGAGGGGGATGGGCGTGTGAGCATGCCTACGTGCTCAGTTGTGTCTGACTCTCTGAGACCCCATGGGCTGTAGCCCGCCAGGCTCCTTTGTCTATGGGGTTTCCCAGGCAAGAATACTGGAGTGGGTTGCCATTTCCTTCGCCAGGGGATCTTCTCCACAGGTATTCGACCCTGTTTCTTGCAGGGAGTAAATCAGTGGTTCTCCGCAGATTTACTCAGCTGTAAATCAGTGGTTCTCCGCAGAGGCATTACTGCCCCCAACAGGACATTATGGAAAGTTGGGGGAGAATCTTCAGTCGACAAGATGCGAGGCACTACTTGGACAGCAAGGAGATCCAACCAGTCCATCCTAAAGGAAGTCAGTCTTGAATATTCATTGGAAGGACTGATGCTGAAGCTGAAACTCCAATACTTTGTCCACCTGATTTGAAGAACTGACTCATTTGAAAAGACCCTGATGCTGGGAAAGATTGAAGGCAGGAGGAGATGGGGATGACAGAGGATGAGATGGTTGGATGGCATCACCGACTCAATGGACATGAGTTTGAGTAAACTCTAGGAGTTGGTGATGGACAGGGAGGCCTGGCATACCGTTCATGGGGTTGCAAAGAGTCGGACACGACTGAGCGACTGAACTGAACTGAACTGAACAGGCAGCCCATTTGGACCAGTATGTCACGCTATGTGTATTTATGTGTGTGTGCTCAGTCACTCAGTCATGTCCGACTCTGCGATGCCATGCACTGTGGCCTGCCAAGCTCCTGTGTCCATGGGATTTTTCAGGCAAGAATACTGGAATGGGTTGCCATGTTCTTCTCCAGGGGATCTTCCTCTCACCCAGGGATCAAACCTGAATCTCCTGCATTGGCAGGTGGATTCTTTACGTGACTCAGCTGGTAAAGAATCCGCGTGCAATGCAGGAGACCTGGGTTTGATTCCCTGGGTTGGGAAGATCCCCTGGAGAAGGTAATGACTACCCATTCCAGTATTCTGGTCTGGGGAATTCCATGGGGTATGCAGTCCATGGGGTTGCAAAGAGTCAGACATGACTGAGCGACTTTCACTTTCACCTGGGAAGCCCAGTTTGTCATGCTGGCTGGCTGGATTGGTAAGTCCAGGCAACCCTAGTTGGTAAGTATTTTAAACATCATCCCTGACCACAGGCACTTAAAAGATGGGGCCAGGGACACCGGGTGTTTCACAGTGTACAGGGTACTTGACCAAAATGAGGAATTGTTCCTTGTCCCACTGAGCATTCAAACATCCCACCAGACATTCATGTGGGTGAATACTCGCTTATAGTCATTGAAGCCTAAAATGGGATTATATTTTACATATAAATATGCCAATTTTGCATGCTTTTAAATACACTATCTTTTCCCCCCATAAAAGCAACTACTGTGAAAATTGTACTTCATTTTCTTGGGAACTCACCAAGAATTGTACTTCATTTTAGAAAAATGTTACCGATGGCACCATGGCCTGTGGCATTTGACTTGCCAATACTATGTGTCTGTTGGAGTTTGCATTTGTAGTGCTAAAGACAAATGTATACCAGAGATCAGACACCTCCCTGTTTTTTGGTTTAAAAATTTTTTTTAATTATTTTTTTATTTTTTGAGATCACTTTTAATTTAGAAGTAAATGTTATTTTAGTAATAATTAATCCAAAATTAAATTAATGGAGATCACAGCCAGCATCCAAGACGACCCCTAAAGATCCCCACTTTCTGATATTCACATTTTTTGGTGTGTGTAGCATTCTCCCCACAATCGGCTTCCCAAGTGGTGTTAGTGGTAAAGAACCTGCCTGCCATCGCAGGAAATGTAAGAGATGCGGGTTCGTCCCTTGAGTTGGGAAGATCAACTGGAGGAGGGCATGGCAATGCACTCCAGTATTCTTGCCTGGAGAATCCCATGAATAGAGGAGCCTGGCGGGCTACAGTCCATGGGATTGCAAAGAGTCAGACACAACTGAAACAACTTAGCCCACACTCACTCTTACAACGGAGCAAACATCATGGTATGCTCTGTGTGACCAACAGAATAGGGCAAACGTGCTGCTATGTCTCTTCTGAGGCCAGAGGCTTCCTGCTGTCTCTCTCAGATCAGTCACTCTGAGTGAAGCCAGTTGCCATGTCTTGAGGCAGCCTTGTGGAGAGGGCGCCCGTATCCAGGCCCCCGTATCCAGGAATCAAGGCCACCAGCCACCAGCCACGTGAGTGAGCTTTATGGGAAGCAGAGCCTTAGGCAAGTATTCAGTATTTGCAGCCCCAGCTGACAGTTTGATTATAATCTCGTGAGGAATCCTGAGCCAGAAACAAGTCAGCTTGTTTAGACAAGCTAAGATAAGCTTAGACAACTAAGCTTGTCTCAGATTCCTGAGTCTTAAAATTGTACAAGATAATAAATAAATAAATGTTTTAAGTTGTTAAGTTTTAAGATAATCTGCTGTATAGCAGTAGATAACTAATAGAGAAGACATACATGAAACTCAGTAATCTCATTCATCAATAAGCATTGTTTTAAAAACATTTTGTTTGTGCTATCCTTCCAGTAAAATTAAAGTCAATCTATATTATAAAAATTGGAGAAGGAAATGGGCAACCCACTCCTATATTCTTGCCTGGAGAATCCCATGGACAGAGGAGCCTGGCAGGCTACATGGGGTCCAGGCTACAGTCCATGGCGTCGCAAAGAGTCAGACATGACTGAGTGACTAAACAACAAATATTATAAAAATTACATGTTGAAATGATTTATTAATTTTGACATCACTCTTGTCTTATACTGTTCCCAGAGGCCTTCTATCTTTCTTTAAAAAAAATATTTATTTATTTGGCTGCACTGGGTCTTAGTTGAGGCATGCTGAATCTAGTTCCCTGACCAGGGATTGAACTCTGGGCTCCCTGCATTGGGAGCATGGAGTCTAAGTCACTGGACCACATAGGAAGTCCCCTACCTAACTTCCTTATGGTTTCTTATACTTTTATACTACTGTATGTTTTTCTGACTCATTCTTTGTTCTGTTAAACATTGAAGAATTTGTCTCCATATCAGTATTTTAAACACTGGTATCTGAATATATCCCTGACATAGAGTACTTGTACTATTTCATCACCACCTTTTCCTGTATAGGTGATTATTTTAACACGGCTCATAAAAAAGCATGACTCATTAGTGAGAGTATCATACTTCTCATTACCTCCATTTTTTAAAAATCGGAGTATAATTGTTTTACAATGTTGTGTTAGTTTCTGCTGTACAACAACATGAATCATATGTATATGTATATCCCTTCCCTTATGAGGCTCCTTCCTACCTCTCTATTTAAACTGAGATCATATCCTCTTTTTTCTGTTCTAAAACTAGTTTTTTTTCTTTTTACTATGCTGAAAAGCCTGTTTGAGATTGTTTTTTTCTGTTATTTGTAACTGAAAGAAAACCAGCTGATAAATGTATCCAGTGTCATCAGAGTCTACACTTTAGAAAGAAATGTTTCCTCTTCTGCTTGAATCAAATGATGGCCAAGTTTTGGTATCCTGTTTCCACTCTAAAAGACCATCTTTTCACCTGCAACAAAAACACCTGTACCATGCTTCATGTTGGTACTGATCCTCTCATTGTTGTAGGCAGTAAATGTTTCAGTTTTGTAGAAAACAAAACCCAAAAGGGTTGTCTTTTACTCAGATGACTGACACTGCATATCCATCCTTTCAGAAGAGGGTCACTTGAGGTCCATAGGAATTTGATCCGAATTCTAAGTCCAAATACAACTGTTCTAACGGACTTACTAACATGAAGTCTTTCTGTTTCACAACCCAATAAGCTTATGGTGAAAGACAATATATATAGAGAGAGTTCTTTTTGTTTAGTTGCTCAGTCATGTCTGACTGTATGAGCCCATGGACTGTAGCCTACCAGGCTCCTCTGTCCATGGGGATCGCCAGGCAAGAACACTGGAGTGGGTTGCCATTTCCTTCTCCAGGGGATCTTCCTGACCCAGGGATGGAACCCATGCGTCCTGTAAGTCTCTTGCATTGCAGGTGGATTCTTGACCGCTGGGCCGCTGGGTAAGCCCCACTGTGTGTGTGCATATTTTACATTTACTTATTTCCCGTGTCAGGTCTTAGTTGCGGCATGTGGGATGTTCTGTTACGGCACACAGACTCTAATTGCAGCATGCAGGCTTAGTTGATCCGAGGCACATGAGAGCCTAGTTCCCCAACCATGGGTCAAACCTGGGCCCCCTGCATTGGGAGCTTGGAGTCTTAGGCACTGGACCACCAGGGAAGTCCCAGAAAGGCAATAGTTTTAGAAGTCCACCATGTTTTACACAACCTAGCTCCTGCAGTACTCTTTGGTGTATACTCCTAAAAGATGGGAAATGAGTGCCATCCATTAGAGTAAATTCATGAAGCAGCCTCAAGAAGAACAAACGAGAACCCACGGGACCTGGTGTGAAGAACAATCTAGATCACTTCTTTCTCTTGGTAGGCTTTAACCACCTGGACTAGATTCTACCTGTCTAGGTTTAGGTGGAGTAGGCCTTTTAGAACTCGTCCTGGCCCAAACTTGAAAATGGTTCTGAAGTCACAGAGACTCCAGAATCTAGGAAGGTAATAGGAATTTAAGAAAACATATGCTTAGGTAGTTACAGAATTGAATACCACCTGATCAGGGCATGTGTGGAGATTTTTTTAAAGCTGATTTGCAACTTCTTGTTTTTCAGTCGATCAGTGGTGTCTGACTCTTTGTGACCCCAGGCACTGCAGCAAGCCAGCCTTCCCTGTCCTTCACTATCTCCTGGAGTTTGCTGAAACTCATGCAACTTTACTAAAGATTTAAATCAGTACATTTGAAATGCAACTCTGAAATGTTGACATTAGTAACTTAACCCCAATAGCTTTCAAATGCCTATATTTTTGAAAGCTCTATACATGTTTGACTCTCTGTGAAGTAAAAGCTTACAGGATGATAGAGAAACAAGCTGCATTAGTCTGAGTCCCCTCTCATGTCTGGGAAGGCAGCTCAAAGCATGTGCATCTTAATGGTAGGTCAAGAGTAACATCTTCATAGATATGTGTTTTGCTCATAGATATTCCTCCGTAATCAAATTTAAAAATCTTGGGAAATCTTTTTTTTTTTTTTTTTTTTTTAACATTTATTTATTTGGCTGCTCCGGATCTTAGTTGCAGCATGCAGGATCTTTAGTGGTGACATGTGGGATCCAGTTCCCCAACTAGAGATCAAATTTATGCTCCCTGCATTGGAAGCACAGAGTCTTAGCCAATAGACCACTAGGAAAGTCCCTCAGGGAATCTCACAATACTTAGTACTTTCAACAGCAATGAGATTGAGACCATGATAGAAGCTTTTTCTTGTCCCCCAATATCTCTTCATCCTTTTTCCTCGGTACTGAAACTGCATGTTCCAGCTTCCCCTGTAGTTTAGTGTAGCTAGGTGACTACGTTTTTGTCAGCAGGATGAAAGCAGAAATGGTATATATAAACTTTGGGAAAGTTTCTTAAAGAGAATACATGTTCCCTTTGTCCTCTCATCTGCTGGTAGGAATGTAAGCATAATGGCTACAGCTCCAGCAGCTCTCTTAGACCATGAGGTGACATTGGGAATGGAGGCTGGTATCTTTCAAATGCCCATGTACTTGATAGCATAAATAAATACATGGGTGACTTTCTTGGCTGGAATAAGGAGGCTCCATCTGTCCCCATAAAGTACCAGAGCAGCTCTAGACTAATTTTGGACTTCTTAAACATGAGAGGGAAATACCAATTTTTGTTTCAGATCAGATCAGATCAGTCGCTCACTCGTGTCTGACTCTTTGTGACCCCATGAATCGCAGCACGCCAGGCCTCCCTGTCCACCACCAACTCCCGGAGTTCACTGAGACTCACGTCCATCGACTCAGTGATGCCATCCAGCCATCTCATCCTCTGTCATCCCCTTCTCCTCCTGCCCCCAATCTCTCCCAGCATCAGAGTCATTTCCAATGAGTCAACTCTTCACATGAGGTGGCCACAGTACTGGAGTTTCAGCTTTAGCGTCATTCCTTTCAAAGAAATTCCAGGGCTGATCTCCTTCAGAATGGACTGGTTGGATCTCCTTGCAGTCCAAGGGACTCTCAAGAGTCTTCTCCAACACCACAGTTCAAAAGCATCAATTCTTCAGCACTCAGTCTTCTTCACAGTCCAACTCTCACATCCATACATGACCACAGGAAAAACCATAGCCTTGACTAGACGAACCTTTGTTGGCAAAGTGATGTCTCTGCTTTTGAATGTGCTATCTAGGTTGGTCATAACTTTCCTTCCAAGGAGTAAGCGTCTTTTAATTTCATGGCTGCATTCACCATCTGCAGTGATTTTGGAGCCCAGAAAAATAAAGTCTGACACTGTTTCCACTGTTTCCCCATCTATTTCCCATGAAGTGGTGGGACCGGATGCCATGATCTTTGTTTTCTGAATGTTGAGCTTTAAGCCAACTTTTTCACTCTCCTCTTTCACTTTCATCAAGAGGCTTTTGAGTTCCTCTCACTTTTCTGCCATAAGGGTGGTGTCATCTGCATATCTGAGGTTATTGATATTTCTCCTGGCAGTCTTGATTCCAGCTTGTGCTTCTTCCAGTCCAGCATTTCTCATGATGTACTTTGCATATAAGTTAAATAAACAGGGTGACACTATACAGCCTTGACGTACTCCTTTTCCTATTTGGAACCAGTCTGTTGTTCCATGTCCAGTTCTAACTGTTGCTTCCTGACCTGCATACAGATTTCTCAAGAGGCAGATCAGGTGGTCTGGTATTCCCATCTCTTTCAGAATTTTCCACAGTTTATTGTGATCCACACAGTCAAAGGCTTTGGCATAGTCAATAAAGCAGAAATAGATGCTTTTCTGGAACTCTCTTGCTTTTTCCATGATCCAGCGGATGTTGGCAATTTGATCTCTGGTTCCTCTGCCTTTTCTAAAACCAGCTTGAACATCAGGAAGTTCACGGTTCACATATTGCTGAAGCCTGGCTTGGAGAATTTTGAGCATTACTTTACTAGTGTGTGAGATGAGTGCAATTGTGTGGTAGTTTTGTTTAAGCTAGTGTTATTTTGTGGTTGTTTTCCCCTGCTTCTTGCAGCCAAATCTGATCCTAATACAATAATCAAAAAAGAAGCAAGACTTAAAAACATTATTATTTGGCCATACTTCACGGTTTGTGGGATCTTAGTTCCCCAGCTAGGGATGGAACTCAGGCTGGCAATGAAAGCACTAAACCCTAACCATGGGACTGCCGGGGAATTCCCTACAAACTTGTTTTTAAAAGTCTACTTTCATAGATCAGCAATTCAACTAGTTTTAAGGTTGCACATATTGTATTGTATATTCTGTAGGAAATTTAGAGGGACAGAGCTTGCAAAATCTGTTGAAATTACACTGAAAATTCAAGATGTATCGTCTTTAAAGGAGACAGGAAGAGACCTGACTGTAAGAAAAAGAAAAATCTGGATGCCCGGTTAAAGCATCAGGATAGAATCAGAAGACTAGTCAGTTGTTTTGGTAACCATGGGTAACAGTACTCGTTGGTAGCCTTGGACAAGTAACTTCACCTTTCTAGGCTTCCATTTCTGAGTGGTTGTTGTTGTTCAGTGGCTAAGTCATGTCCGACTCTTTGCGACCCCATGGACTGCATGCAGCACGTGTGCTTCCCTGTCCTTCACTATCTCCCGGAGTTTGCTCAAACTCATGTCCATTGAGTCGGTGATGCCATCCAACCATCTCATCCTCTGTCGTCCCCATTTCCTCCTGCCTTCAATCTTTCCCAGCATCAGGGTCTTTTCCAATGAGTCGACTCTTCGCATCAGGCGGCCAAAGCATTGGAGCTACAGCTTCAGCAACAGTCCTTCCAAAGAAAATTCAGGGTTGATTTTCTTTAGGATGGACTGGTTGGATCTCCTTGCAGTCCAAGGGACTCTCAAGAGTCTTCTCCAACACCACGGGTTCAAAAGCATCATTTCTGAGTGGTGGGGATTAGACAAGGACATCTCTACAGGCCACAGTTTCCAGAGAATCCTTCAGGACCATGTGCCCTACACTTGGCCAACGCCGAAGGGCCTATAGGCAAAGAGAGCCCCTGCCCCCGGGTCCCGGGATACCCTCTGCACGCGATCTCACGGATGCTACACTTAGAGAAGTTCCTGAGCAGAGACGCAGCGGGGTTGCCACCCAGAAGCACACCTCGGGACCGGTCTTGTCTACGCATCCGCGAATCAGAGGACTCGGACCCTGGCGGGCGGCGCCCTAGCTCCGCCCCCTGTCGTCAGGACCCGCCCCCGGAGCCCCGCTCCCGAGCCCCGCCCCGCTCCGGCCGGCCACTTGCTGCGCGCAGATTGGCTGCCGCGGTGCGCACGGCGCCGCGCCCCGCCCTGCCGGCGCCCTCAGCCTAGCGCCGGTCGAGCGCTCCCCTCCCGGGGCTGAGGTGGCGCGGAAGACGCCGGCTCGGCCGCGGCGTGGCCGCCTCCGCCTCTGCGTGTGAGCCCGGGGGGTCGGCTAGGGCGTCGGGGAAGCCGGGTGAGTGCTGGCGGCCCGTTTCGGGGGCGCGCGAGGGGACCAGCGCCCGCCTCCGAGGCGCAGGGAGGCACCCTCGGCCCGCCCGGGGCCTCCCCGGTGCGCGGCGCCGCCGCCGGGCGTATCGGGGTCCGTGGGGCGTCGGGGCGACGCCTCCCCCCTTCCTCACCAGCCCGCTCCGGCGACCGTGGCCGGCGCTCGGGGGTCGGGGTGGGGGAGAGCCGCGGTCTCTCGTCGTCGGGTTGGTTGCCCTGAAAGGTTTCCATCTCGGAACTGTCGGCTTCCCGGCGCTGCGGGGAAGGGGAAAGAGGTGCGCCGGCGCGGGGCCCCGAGCCCCTCAGGGGCTTCGTCGCCCCTCTTCGGTTTGGCTCTGAACCCTTCCTTGCTGAGAATGTGGTCCGTGTTGAGTGGACTTTTCCGACTCTGTACAGAGGTGTGGCGTGGAGATGGAGGAGGATGGACATTCTTTGGAGGATTGATCGTACAGGGTTGGGTGTCCTTTGAGAAAAAGAGCAGCTCATGTCGCAAAGGTAGTTGCAATGGGGACGGCCGTTCTCGTTTTTAAGCAATAAATTGACTCTCGAGTTAATCACGGGAAGGTGCTTAACTTGAAAGGTAAGTACGTGACCTTCTAAAGCCAAAGCGCTGATGATGAGAGGCACTGTCCTCGCTCCCGCCCCGCTGCTGACGCTGTGTGTGTATATGTGTGTGTGTGTGTGTGTGTGTGTGTGTGTTGGCGAAGGATTGTTGGGGAAGGATTCAAGCCTCGTGTGTGTGTGTGTGTGTGTGTGTGTGTGTGTTGGGCAAGGATTCAAGCCTCCGATTGGAGTGAATGTGTCGTCAGCCTTGTGCCTCTCAAAGACCTTGATTTCTCTTCGCAGTGCGCCACCTCTTCTCTCAAACTCCTCACCTCCCCGCACTGTAACACCCCTTAGCTTCACAGTTCCCAAGCCCCTGACTCTCAGGCTTGTCACACTTCTTTTCCGTCATCTTCAGACACTTGCCATCTCTTTTTGCAAACATAGTTTTCAGACGTAGAACAAACATTAGACTTTTTTTTTTTTAAACCGATAATACTGTTGCAAGCCTCTTTGTCCTTAAAAAGAAAACCCGAAGTTATCTTGAGTATCAGTGAGGCAGGAAAGGCTGGTTTAATGAGAGCAGGGGGAGGGCGCAGTGTTCCTCTTCCGGAGACACGCCTTCCCCACCTCCATCCTCCTCCGCCCACTAGGATTAGGGCAGCCCTAACTGGCTGGCCATTTCTGAATTCACTTCTGGATTCCAGGGTAAAGAATTTATCTTATTTTATCATTATCGACTCCTTTAAATGATTACCGTAATACATTCAGGTTGTGAACTTTTTTTTTTTTAATGTTACAGAAGAACATCAAGTGAAAAATTGAAACCAGGGAATTTCCTGGCAGTCCAGTGGTTAGAGCTCTGCGCTTCCCCTGCAGGGAGCAGGGATTCTCTTACTGGTCTAAGAGCTAAGATCCCAAGTGCCAAAAAAAAAAAAAAAAAGAAACAGCACAGAAGTGTATCAAGTAAAAGGTTAGCATAAGTTAGAACTCCTTGTTTCTTTACTTTGCACCCTCAATTCCAGTCCCTAGGAGGTAATGTGCTGTGTTAAGTCACCTCAGTCTTGTCCAACTCTTTGTGAGCCAATGAACCATAGCCCACAGGCTCCTCTGTCCCTGGGATTCTACAGGAAAGAGTACTGGAGTGGGTTGCTGTGCCCTCCTCCAGGGGATCTTCCCAACCCAGGGATCAAACCTGCAACTCTTACATCTCGTCCAGTGGCAGGCAGGTTCTTTGCCAGTGGTGCTACCTGGGAAGCCCCGGGAGGGGATAGTACCATGATACTGTTGGGCAACCTACTTAATATAAGGACATAATCATATCATTGTGGACCTGCCTCATTTTAAAAATGCTGTAAAGCACGCCACTGTCTAGAAGTACTTTAATATATTTTATTGGCCCCTTATTGGTGGATGTTTTGGTTGTTTCTGAGTTTTAGCCATTAAAAGATTTACTATGTGAATATCTTTGAAAATTGTAGGATAAGTCTCAGTTTAAACGGATTATTATATTTTAGAGTATAATTTTCATGCTCTTTTTGTAATTTGAAGGACTTTACAATTTAAAGACAGTAGCTAATTTGTTTGATTTAAATGCATTTCTTAGTATCTGTGTGTCTTGTAGTATTTAGAGACTGGATCAAAAAATTTGTTGAGTACCGAGTTAGATAATGGTGAATTTTTTAACTTTGTTGCCACATAGTGGTGTTGACTTTAAGGTTATATTGACTCACTTGATTGGCTTAGTAGGAATGAATAGAGGGCCCTGAGGAAGGGAAAATGTGAACAGGTATGTTGTGTAATACCCTCCTGTGGTAATCCCCCTGGAATATACAACAGTAACTGGAATTCTTGTTCTCTTTTGAAATAACTTCCTTTTGTTATAAAAGGTATCTCGGGTATGGAGAATGTTGTGGGGAATAAATACTGTTGCAGTGATCAGCACTGTATCTACAACCACATTAAGAAAGGAGACATTTACATCTTTCTTCCGGAGGGAGCCTCTATCGTGCTAGAAGTTAATCTTTCTCTTGCTTTATCAAATAAGCATTACACACAAATCCATAAATATACACATATATGTATATGTACACACATGTAAATGTTTACATGTCTTAAACAGTATATTTAGTTTTGAGTGAATAGTGTTAAAAACATATTACATACAAATAGCATGTTTCAAAGTTTTATTTTACTGTTACTGAGAGTGCTGCCAAGAATAGGTTTTTTAAGAGCACTTAAGAAACAGATATCTATGTAGTCCCTAGAGAAAGGACTGTCTCAATAAACGTGCTGAGTTAGATATAATTGGTTAACGTTTCAGAGGGCAACAAAATCGTAATACCTTTGTGATGAATCATTTCTACAAGGCTATAATGATCATACCTTATTAATTTTTGCAGTTAAGCACAAACCTTATAGGATGATAAACTGTGTCTTTATTAACAGTGGATTGTTCATTAAATAAACTGAGATAAGGAAATTATTTCCCCCAGAGCCCAGATGAGGTCCTAACAGGCTTATTAAAAAAATGCTATTGCTTTCTCCCTTTGAGATTAAAATTTTGTTTCATAATTGCGAGCACAATGCTGACCATGTAAGGAAAGGACAGGATTTATTGTCACTTTGAGATGAACGCTTCCAGGAAAAATGAGGGAGACAGAACGGCTTCAGCTTCCTTGACTTTTCCCCACAGGGGCCCTTTCTGAAGGGGTCAGTGGAGAGTGTTCTGGGTGAGTCTTGGGAGACATTTACTACGGTCTCAGGGGATCTGGGAGGCTTTAATGTGAAGCAAACACTGGAAGGACAGCAGAGATATGGTCAGAGGGCGTGGCCTGCTCTCCGTGGCCTCCCTGCAGTTACCAGGGTAGGTCAAAGCAGAACCTTCTGTCAGGGAAGTGCGTGTCCTTTGCTAATGCTGGCTGCAGGACTCCGAAAGAGAACAGGAACTGCCTCAGTGTATGATCATGATCCAGCCAAGCCCAGCTGAGGACGGATTAGTAGGAGTCTGGGCCAGGTTCACGGCATTCAGTCCTCAAGTGAAAAAGCTGGCGGAGCAGTGGGACCCCGCTTCATTCCAGCCGGTTGTCCGCATCTGGGGGCCCAGCGGGGCCCTCCTCAGCTCTCCTGTGTGGGGATCTTTCCTGTATTCTCTTTTGTTGCTTTTCACTCACTCTGATGGCACTCAGACAGCTGTAGTCTCCTGACAAGGAGAATTATGATTCCTGATCCTTTGTGGACCTTTTTTTGTTGTTTGTGTTTTAATTTCCACAGACTGTTTTCTGCTTTGACTTCAGTGATTTGGCGGCTTCCCTAATGGCTCTGTGGGTAAAGAATCTGCCTGCAATGCAGGAGATGCAGGTTTGATCCCTGTGTCAGGAAGATCCCCTGGAGAAGGAAGTGGCAACCCCCTCTAGTACTCTTGCTTGGAAAATTCCATGGACAGAGGAGCCTGGAGGTCTACAGTCCATGGGATCTCAAAGAGTCAGACATAACTGAGCACGCACACACACACATTTTCTGCTTTGACTTCAATGATTTGAAATTTAAAATAGTCTGTCTTAGTGTGGGTCTATGTTCATCCATTATTTTGAGTATCTGATGGGCCCTTTAAATCAGAAAATACAGTTCTTCCTATTCTGGAGAAATTTTCCTGAATATTTTGTTATTTTTCTCCCTCATGTTTTCTCTGTAGTTCCTCCTGAAACACCTGTTACTTGGATGTGAGCCTTGTAAAGGTCTTCTCATTTTCTTACCTGTTTTCTTCTGTTTTCCATCTACTTACGGCTAGATTTTCTTAACTTTTACTTCCCAAACTTTTATATTTGGATTTAAGAAAACCCCACAGTTATACTTTTAATATTCAAAGGCTATTTTTTAGTCTCTGAGTGTTCCTTACAATAACATGCTGTTCTTGTTTTAAGATGCAGTATGTTCTCTTGTTTCTGAGGTTGTAATGATTTTAAGTTTCCCTTCTCTGCGTAGCTTTCCAGACTCCTGTCTGGAAGGGATCTGGCTTCAGTCTCCTGCACCAGAATAGAGGAATGGCAAACTTCTGTCCAGTTTTCAGGATGATGCCTGAGTCTACCATTGTGCATGGTATCCCTCAGTCCAGAAGGCCAGATGTAGGGGAAAACCTCAGACTTCTGTCTGGATATGGATGAGGCAGTTGCCAGTCCATGGAGGGCATGGCAACCCACTCCAGCATTCTTGCCTGGAGAATCCCCACAGACAGAAGAGCCTGGCGGGTTACAGTCTGTAGGATCGCAAAGAGCCAGACATGACTGAAAGACCGAGCGAAGAGAAAAGGGACAGGTTCTGGGCCCTAACTTGTTTTCCTGCCTCCCTCAAGTCTTTACCGTTTTGGTTCTCAGCTTTCCCTGCTACTGGCTTGGATGTCCAGCTTTCTTGGGCATGCTCAGTTAGTGACCATGGTCCATCTGCTTTGCAACTTTCAAAATTTTACTGCTCTTGTCTCTTCTGTTCTCATCATTGTGTTCATGACTCCTTTTACTGATTGCAGTTTTTAGTGATGTTTCAGGAGGGAGCAAAATGAGATGCTTAGATACATCTTCACCCAAAGATAGTAATAGTTGTTTTTGACCAAGTGATAACTGAAACTCCAATACTTTGGCCACCTGATGCGAAGAGCTGACTTATTTGAAAAGACCCTGATGCTGGGAAAGATTGAAGGCAGGAGGAGAAGGGGACGACAGAGGATGAGATGGTTGGATGGCATCACTGACTCAATGGACATGGGTTTGGGTGGACTCCAGGAGTTGGTGATGGACAGGGAGGCCTGGTGTGTTGCGGTTCATGGGGTCGCAAAGATTGGACACGACTGAGGGACTGAACTGGATGGCAGCACTGCCATAAACAGAGGCCGTCTTCAGAGCGGTCCTATGTTTGTGGTGTTTGCGAACCCTCTTCTTGGTGGGTAGTGGTTGATAGCATCGAGTGAGCCCATGTTCTGCCTGTCTTCTTAATTCTCACTTATCGAGGGACGTGCTGTCGTAGCCCCAGTTTACACATCAGAAGACCAAAACCTAGGGATATTTAAAGCTTGAGCAGTTGTGGACTCCTCAGGGGAGTGAGGGGGTAAGACAAATGGAGAGTAGCATTGGCATATATGCGCCACCATGTTTAAAATAGACAGCTAGTGGGAACCCGCTGTGTAGCGCTGGGAGCTCAGCTTGGTGCTCCGTGATGACCCAGAGGGTGGGCTGGGGATGGGGAGCTTCAGGAGGGAGGGGGTATATGTATACTTATAGCCGATTGCCATTGCTGTACAGCAGAAATCAACACAACACTGTAAAACGATTATCCTCCAATTAAAAAAAAAAAAAAAAGCCTGAACAGTGCTAGTCACATAGCAACTATTCCATTAAAAATGGAATTAAATGAGCCTGGCCAGGAAGGCACAGCTGGGAAGAGGCTGATGTAGGCGAGGGCCCAGGCTGGTGCTCACTCCACGGACTGTACTTTCAGCTGCATGGGTGGTGGCTGGCGCTGGAGGAGGTTAATTGGTGTCGAGGCGTCTACTTCCTTTGTGCCCTTTGGCAGCATTCTTACTCAGGTCTTTACCTGTCCATTACTGTTTGCCAGGTGGGTTCCCTTTCACCTACTTGGGTTCAGAGCTGTGACCTGGGGCCAGTTTCCCTGAACAGGGGAGGAGAGCATTTTCTGATCAATCCCAGAGGACACAAAGATTCCCAGGCAGGGCTCCTGTGGGGAAACCTGGGTAAAGGTGGCTTCCGAGAGTGAGTGACGTTTTCCTGTGGCTAGATCAGCCCTGGGCTTGTGTAGCAGTCATCGTACTTAGGTAGCAACTCATGATTATCTGCCACTCTATTTTTTTCCAGCTTTTTATTATAAAAAATTTTTAAACATACAGAAAAATTGAACAAAAGATTTAACATTTTGCCATGTTTGCCTCATTTTTTTCTTTTTCTTTGCTGAACCATTTGCTCATATGTTGCTGACACTGACACCTCACCCCCAAATAGTAAGCAGGCATCTCCTAACAAGGCCATTCCCTTTACATAAGCACAATTCTGGAATGTTCTCTGACCTGTATTCTGATTTCCCCAGTTGGCCCAGACTGCCTTAAAAGATTTTTTTTTTGAAATGAGGACCAGTAATGGCTTACACATTTCACTTGGTTAATTGTATTTTTTGTCATAGATGAATGGTGAAATCTTTTGAACCTTCTAGCTCGTATTGCTTTTGGCGACTACTTCATGACTGGAAAGATGATGGTTCTCAGAATCTTTGAAATGGAAGGGACCCTTGATGTCATCTGGTTCAGTTATTTCCGAACTTGGCTTCTGTGTGTCCTAAAAGTTGAATTGGGAGTGTGTCGGTAGACAAAGAGATGAAGAGCCATTCCAAGGACATAGATATATAGAAATAGATACAGAAATATATACATGAATATATTGAAAATATCTAACAGTTTGCTTAACAGTAGGTGTTTGGTAAGTATTGGCTGTCTTCTCCCTTTTATTTCTTTGTGACTGGAGTGAAGAGTGCCTCAGGATAGTAGGAGTTAAGGAAGCTATATTAGGGAGAGACTGTAAGTATCCTGTGTCATTTGACTTTATCTTGAGTCATTGAAAGTTTTACAATAAAAGGCATGATCCCACCTGAGTTTGTTTTTAAACTACTTTTTTTTTTTCCTTGACTGTGCCACGCAGCTTATTAGATCTTAATTCCCCAGCGAGGGAGCAAAACCATGCCCAAGTGGAAGCAGGGAGTCTTAACCACTAGGCTTCCAGGGAAGTCCCCCAATCTGAGTTTTAGAAAGTTCTGGCAGAAAATGGACTTGAGAAAGCACAGAGGATGGTTTTAAGAAATGATATGCTTAAATATATTGTCATGGCAAGATTTTATTTCCTTCACTGAAATAACGCTTTTTATTACCAGTGTTTACAAATTATCAATTTAAATAAATCTAGGGCTTCCCTGGTGGCTCAGAGGTTAAAGTGTCTGCCTCCAATGCGGGAGACCCGGGTTTGATCCCTGGGTCGGGAAGATCCCCTGGAGAAGGAAATGGTAACCCACTCCAGCATTCTTGACTGGAGAATCCCATGGACGGAGAAGCCTGGTAGGCTACAGTCCACACGGTCAGAAAGAGTCGGACACGACTGAGCGACTTCACCTTCAGGTATAAAGTAGACTCTTCTTTTTTTGGTGACAGGATAATGAGACATGTACTGCATTTCAGAGTTTGAAAGACAGAATAGTTAGATTTAGTCATTCAGCAAGTACTGGAGTGGCTTCTTTATGCTATGTACTGTGCTAAGCTCTGGGAGAACCACAGTGAGCAAAAACGGATGTGGGTGTCCTTCGTGGAGCTTACTTTCTTCAGAGGGAGGTAGGTATTGATCACATAGAAGATTAATACTGAAATGCTAGGGGAATTAGATCTGGCTGTGGAGTCAGGAAAGCATGGAAGCCGTTATCATCATCCACTTGGATTATTTCAACAACCTTTTAACTGGTTTCGCTCCTTCCACTCTTCCCCCAGCAGTCTGTTCTCCCCACAACAGCCTAAGGGATGCTTTTAAATGTAAGGCAGACTTCTCAGACTCCCTTGCTGCTGCTAAGTCGCTTCAATCGTGTCCTACTCCTAGCGACCCCATGGACTGCAGCCTGCCAGCCTCCTCTGTCCATGGGATTCGCCAGGCAGGAGTACTGGAGTGGCTTGCTTTTGCCTTCTCCCTTAGGGCTCCCAATTTTAATCAGTAAAGACGAAAGTTCTCACAGTAGCCTATGAGGCTACCCTGTTACCTCTCTGGTCTACTTTCCCAGTTCACTGACTCCACTGTAACCTCGCCTGCTTCCGTGTTGCTCCTTGAATAACCCGTCCCGCCCTGGGGCCTCTGCCTTGCTGTTTTTCTGTCTGATACTCAGGAGGCTAACTCCATGCCTTCAGGTGTCATCTTTTCAAGGGGGCCTACCTTGTCCACCAGTTTAAACTTTCACCTGGCCCCACTCTCATCCACACTCCCAGTGCCCCTAGTCTACTTTGTTGTTTCCCTCATGGCATTTATCATTTTCTCGATCAGATCAGATCAGTCACTCAGTCGTGTCGGACTCTTTGCGACCCCATGAATCGCAGCACGCCAGGCCTCCCTGTCGATCACCAACTCCCGGAGTTCACTGAGACTCACGTCCATCGAGTCAGTGATGCCATCCAGCCATCTCATCCTCTGTCGTCCCCTTCTCCTCCTGCCCCCAATCTCTCCCAGCATCAGAGTCTTTTCCAATGAGTCAACTCTTCGCATGAGGTGGCCAAAGTACTGGAGTTTCAGCTTTAGCATCATTCCTTTCAAAGAAATTCCAGGGCTGATCTCCTTCAGAATGGACTGGTTGGATCTCCTTGCAGTCCAAAGGACTCTCAAGAGTCTTCTCCAACACCACAGTTCAAAAGCATCAATTCTTCGGCGCTCAGCCTTCTTCACAGTCCAACTCTCACATCCATACATGACCACAGGAAAAACCATAGCCTTGACTAGACGAACCTTTGTTGGCAAAGTGATGTCTCTGCTTTTGAATATGCTATCTAGGTTGGTCATAACTTTCCTTCCAAGGAGTAAGCGTCTTTTAATTTCATGGCTGCAGTCACCATCTGCAGTGATTTTGGAGCCCAGAAAAATAAAGTCTGACACTGTTTCCACTGTTTCCCCATCTATTTCCCCTGAAGTGGTGGGACCGGATGCCATGATCTTTGTTTTCTGAATGTTGAGCTTTAAGCCAACTTTTTCACTCTCCACTTTCACTTTCATCAAGAGGCTTTTGAGTTCCTCTTCACTTTCTGCCATAAGGGTGGTGTCATCTGCATATCTGAGGTTATTGATATTTCTCCTGGCAGTCTTGATTCCAGCTTGTGCTTCTTCCAGTCCAGCGTTTCTCATGATGTACTCTGCATATAAGTTAAATAAGCAGGGTGACAATATACAGCCTTGACGAACTCCTTTTCCTATTTGGAACCAGTCTGTTGTTCCATGTCCAGTTCTAACTGTTGCTTCCTGACCTGCATACAGATTTCTCAAGAGGCAGATCAGGTGGTCTGGTATTCCCATCTCTTTCAGAATTTTCCACAGTTTATTGTGATCCACACAGTCAAAGGCTTTGGCATAGTCAATAAAGCAGAAATAGATGTTTTTCTGGAACTCTCTTGCTTTTTCCATGATCCAGCGGATGTTGGCAATTTGATCTCTGGTTCCTCTGCCTTTTCTAAAACCAGCTTGAACATCAGGAAGTTCACGGTTCACATATTGCTGAAGCCTGGCTTGGAGAATTTTGAGCATTACTTTACTAGCGTGTGAGATGAGTGCAATTACGTTTATTGTGTCATTCCGTCTCCCTTCTTTCCCACTGCCAAAGCTCCACATGGCCAGTGCTTTTTATCTGCTCATTCTTGTATCTTAAGTGTCCACAGCAGGGTCTGGCGTGTAGCTGGCACTCCTTAAATAAACCTTGAATGAATGAAAGGAAAGCTGATGTTTGAGTGGAGAAGTCACAACTAAGGGGACATCTGGCATCATGAGTAGGAGTTAACCAGGTGAGCTGGGGGTGGAAAGGTAGGTTTCACGCAGAGGGGACGTGGTTTGTATGGGGTGATTCAGCAAGTGTAAGGCACTACAAGAGAAACGAGGATCATTGGGGGAGAGAGGAGAAAATATTTCAAGAGCAGCTTGAGGAGAAAAAGTGCTGGGCCGTGCTACAGCATCTTTGTCTTTAGAAATGGAAAGATGGTGAAAGGTTTTAAGCAGGAAGGAGATGCCAGCTTTGTGCCTTTTAAAAGCAACACAACATTCTAGCTGTGGTATGGGAAACATATTGATGAGGGCAGGAGTGGATGAGGCTGGATCAGTTGGGTACCTGTTGTCATGGGACAGGTGGGAGAGGGACCTCTCTTCATCACTCAGGTGATGGTACTGGAAGGGAGACGTGGAGAAGTTAGACTTGAGAGAGTTAAGTGAAAGTTGCTCAGACATGTCCAACACATTGCAACGCCATAGACTATACAGTCCATGGAATTCTCTAGGCTGGAATACTGGAGTGGGTAGCCTTTCCCTTCTCCAGGGGATCTTCCCAACCCAGGGATCAAACCCAGGTCTCCCACATCACAGGCGAATTCTTTACCAGCTGAGCCACAGGGAAGCCCTGAGAGAGTTAAAGGAGGCACAATCAGGTAAGGGATGTGAGAGGTAAGAAAGAAGTAAAGAGGAAGACACCTGCATTTCTGGCTTATGTAATCGAATGACTGGTGATTCGTTAATTGTGAGAATCCTGGAATAGGATCAGATTTGGAGGAGGGGACCATGCATTTGAATTTGTGTTTGGACCTGCTGATTTTGAAGTGACTGAGACAGCCAGAGGGTGTCAGGCAAGTAGTTGGATGTATGGAAACGTAAATCTGTGAATCAACTGCATAGGGAGGCAGTATAGGGAAGGTTCACCATTTTGAATAATTCATGTTTTGAATAATTAAAAGTTGTTAAGGATATTACTGGGGCAAATTGTATAGCTACAGGATTAGAGTCTCCTTAGAAACCTAAGCTCCCTGTCCTTTACTTTGGCTTTTAGTTTTAAATCTTTTACCAAAATTGGTGCTACTTCCTAAATTTTATTTCTGTTTAATAGATGATTTATAGGTGAGAAGGCAAAGAAGCATCCTGAGATTAAGTATGTAAAATGTCTTTTCCAAAAGTGCTTTAGCTCTCTGAATAATTCATTCTGTTGGATCTTAAAGCCTATAAAATATTCACACTGTGAGTGCCCAGAAACCAGGTTTGTAGCAACCCAAGAAGAGAGCTTGTATTCTCCAGACTCGCTTGGCAAGATTTGAATCAACAGTAATCACACTGTCATTGTGGATCTCATCGGACGGCTTTCTTCTATTTCTGGGTGGTCACAGGGTTCCTGTAAATTGGGGCCCTTTCTCTTCCATCTTGTTTTTCTTGCTCTCTTCACCACAGGCAGTAGGATAGTAACTTTCTGCCCAAGAAACCAGAAATGAGAGAAATGCTGTGAATCTCTCTGGCATAGGTACAGTGTAATGATCACAAAATGGGTTTTGGAATCAGATGTGAGCTTCAGTGGAATCCTGGCTTTCCTTCTTGCTAGCTGTGTGACCTTGGGCCAGTTCTTCTCTAAACCTTATTTTAGTAATACCATAGAATCTTAGTAATTGCCTTAGAGTATTTGTGAGGAGTCAGTGGAATAGTCTGTGCAAAGAGTTCCTCTGAGGATGGAGTGGAGTTGTCTGTAACCGATAAGCACTTGTAGCTAATAGCCAGCAGTAGTAGTAGAGGTGGGGACATGTATGTTTTACTCTGTATGACTCTTACACGTTTAGTTTGACTGCCTTGTGAAGCTTGTGGGGCTTTAGCTCCCCAGCCAGGGGTTGAGCCTGGGCCCTCGGCTGAAAGCACAGAGCCCTAACCACTGGACCACCAGCGAATTCCCATAGATTTTATTTCTGTCTCTTTTGAGTCAGCTGTCTGATTATGTAGACCTACTATCTTGGACAGTATTTAAATTTTGTTAATTTCCTGATTCAGGGGTGAGGGGGTAACAGTTTTGTTGTTTGTGTTTTTTTTACAAATTGTAACTTGATTTAAAAAACATCTCAATTGATTTCTCTGCCAGTTTGTTCACCTCCTGATGATGGGTGCCAAGTTTTATTCATCTTTGTTTTTCCCACAGTACCTTGCTTGTAAGACATGTTCTGTAAGTACTCCATACATGTTCTAGAGGAGTTTTGTGCTGGTTAAGTTCCACTGTGTGTAGTCCGCTGTGATGTCTGGCACACAGTGATGCAAGGAAGGAAGGAAGGGAGTCACAGATGAGCACTGAGTCAGTCCTCCGCCCTCTTCCGCGCTTCCTCCTTGAGATACCCTAGCTGCGCCCATGACTTCAGCTACCACTTAATCACTGCAAACCTCCAGCCTCTTTTTCTGTCTTAAACCACTGTTTCATCTGTGCATCTGTCTTTGGCACCTCTCCACCTGCAGGCCCTTCATCATTTCAAGCCCATTATGCTCAAACTCTCCCATTCTCCCTTCCCTGTTTTGGTTAGTGGTGTCTTGCCAGGCATTGAGCACCCAAACATAGTCAATTCTTAGCTCTTGCTTGCTTGTGGGTAATACCATGCTAATATTTCTCAAACAAAACCCTTTTCTTTAGCCTGTACCAGGCTGGCCTCAGCTCATATCCTTATTCTCTTTCTGTCTAGAAGGTGTCTTTAACATATTCCTTCAGTCCCTTCTCCATACTCCTGCTCCCAGAATTATCTTTCAAATCACAGCACTGGTCTTGTCTTCCCTGCTTACAAGCCTCTGGCAGTTCCCTAGTTCTCAAAGCAGGGGCCTACAGACTCCGAGCTGTGGGCCAGGTCTGGTATGCTGCTTGCTTTGTAAATTAAGTATTATTGAAATACAGGCATATGCTCATTTGTCCACATAGTGTCTGTGCTGGTATAACAGCAGAGATGCGTAGCCCTGGCGGAGATCGTTTGGTCTGCAAAGCCAAAAATGTACACTGATTGGTTCTTGACAGAAGAAGTTGGCTAATCCCTGGCTTCGAGGGTAGAAGTCAGATTTGCATAGGCTGAAAAATTCTTCTTGATCTTGTTCCATACAGGTTAATCACCGCCACCACTCTTTGAAATACCATAAACTCTACGCTGTTTTCTTGTGTGCCTAAATGATTTCACATATTTTATTCCTTCTTTTTCATCTATCACATTCCTATTGTTGCTTCAAAACTCAGCCAAGTTTATTTTTCCTTTATCAAACTTCCCTCAACTCTTCCTGGCAACTCTGCTGTAACACTGTTTTTATATTTCTATTATACGGCTTTTATGTTATAGCCCATAGTTTATGTATATTTATAGCACATTTACTCTTTTGACAATGTCCCCTAAATTCTTTACGTTGATTGTGGTGATCATTTTTGTACACACAGCACCTAACATCATTTGGCAATTAGTGCAAAGATAGATGGACAAACAGGTGGTAGTATGAAAGTTTGGTCAAAGGGAAGAATTTTGAATTTTGGGACTTGGGTGTATATGGAACTTGCTCAGACCATGTTTATATATTATTCAAGTGTTTGTTGTTTTCTCCTCTTGCTTTTTGCAGCTGTCTTTTGGTTTCCTAAACTAGCTGTTTGGAAATGAAATTTTCACAATAGAATCATTTAAAATGCCCTCTAAAAAGGGCTCATTTCTGGGAATTCCCTGGTGGTCCAGTGGTTAGGATTCTGAGCTTCCACTTAAGGGAGCATAGGTTTGATCCCTGGTTAGGGAACTAAGATCCTGTATGCTGCATGGCACAGGCGAAAAAAACAAAAAAGACTCATTTCTTTTTATAAAGAGTTACCTCTTTTAGGAGTGGCAATAATGACTGTCTAATGTCTATCAAGGCTATGGTTTTTCCAGTGGTCATGTATGGATGTAAGAGTTGGACTGTGAAGAAAGCTGAGCACCAAAGAATTGATGCTTTTGAACTGTGGTGCTGGAGAAGACTCTTGAGAGTCCCTTGGACTGCAAGGAGATCCAGCCAGTCCATCCTAAAGGAGATCAGTCCTGGGTGTTCATTGGAAGGACTGATACTAAAGCTGAATGGCATCACTGACTCGATGGACATGAGTTTGAGTGAACTCCGGGAGTTAGTGATGGACAGGGAGGCCTGGTGTGCTGCGATTCATGGGGTCGCAAAGAGTCGGACATGACTGAGCGACTGAACTGAAATGAGCTGAACTGAATGTATTAGAAAACTTCCATTAGTTCAGTTTAATAATCTTGTTTTTTAAAAATTGCTACCAGGATCAGTTTTATGGGAGAACATACCGGTAATTTCCTTGACCTCAAAAAAGTTTGTTTATTAAACATAGTTATAGACATAGTACATCATATAAGAGGTTTTTCAACAGGCAAGAAGAATCAACAATTCATAGTTTTAATTACAGTGTTAATGTTAAAAATCACTTTGCATTAAAAAAATGTAATTCATGCTCAGTGCAGCAGACTTTGAAAATAGACTAAAAAACACACACATCTTATTATCATCCATATGTATAATGATATTACGGAAGTACTGCTGTTTGTCCTTCTAGCATTTTTACACATGTATGTGTTTATATATACTGCTGATTCTTTTTTCTAAAAAGGAAATAATGCAATAGATAGTCTTAATAACCTGCCTTTTTCACTTAGTCATTACCATTTACTCATGCCATTCAATGTTTTTCAGAAATAAATATAAAAAAAGTTTTTTTCACATGGCATGTGGGATATTAGCTCCCCAACTAGAGATTAAACCTGCACCCCCTGCATTGGAAGCATGGGGTCTCAACCACTGGACCACCAGGGAAGTCCCTCAAAAATACTTTTTTAAATGTCTGCATTAATGCCAAAGACTTTGACTGTGTAGATCACAACAAACTGTGGGAAATTCTTCAAGAGACGGGAATACCAGACCACCTGACCTGCCTCCTGAGAAATCTGTATGCAGGTCAAGAAGCAACACTTAGAACTGGACATGGAAAAACAGACTGGTTCCAAATTGGGAAAGCAGTACGTCAAGGCTGTATATTGTCACCCTGTTTGTTTAACTTATATGCAGAGTACATCATGCGAAATGTTGGGCTGGATGAAGCAAAAGCTAGGATCAACATTTCCAGGGAAAATATCAATAACCTCAGATATGCAGATGATGTCTCCCTTAGGGCAGAAAGAGAAGAACTAACGAGCTTCTTGATAAAAGTGAAAGAGGAGAGTGAAAAAGTTGGCTTAAAACTCAACATTCAGAAAATGAAGATCATGGCATCTGGACCCGGGAAACAATGGAAACAGTGAGAGATTTTATTTTCTTGGGCTCCGAGATCACTGCAGATGGTGACTGCAGCCATGAAATTAAAAGATGCTTGCTCCTTGGAAGAAAAGGTATGACCAACCTAGACAGCTTATTAAAAAACAGAGACATTACTTTGCCCACAAAGATCCGTCTAGTCAGAGCTATCATTTTTCCTGTGGTCATGTATGGATGTGAGAGTTGGACTATAAAGAAAGCTGAGCCCCGAAGAATTGTTGCTTTTGAACTGTGGTGTTGGAGAAGACTCTTGAGAGTCCCTTGGACTGCAAGGAGATCCAGCCAGTCTGTCCTAAGGGAGATGATCAGTCCTGGGTGTTAATTGAAAGGACTGATATTGAAGCTGAAACCCCAATACTTTGGCCACCTGATGTGAAGAGTTGACTCATTTGAAAAGACCCTGATGCTGGGAAAGATTGAAGGCGGGAGGAGAAAGGGATGACAGAGGATGAGCTGGGTGGATGGCATCACTGACTCAATGGACATGAGTTTGGGTAAACTCCGGGAGTTGGTGATGGACAGGGAGGCCTGGTGTGCTGCGGTTCATGGGGTCGCAAAGAGTCGGACATGACTGAGCGACTGAACTGAACTGAACTGAACTGATGCCATTTTATATAAGGGACTTCAGTGTCCACAGGTTTTAGTATCCAAGGGGAGTCCTGGAACCAAATCCCCTGTATATACTGAGGGATGACTGTATGTTTTCTGAAATGAATTTAAGGAGACTATTTATTCGGCTGTGTCGGGTCTTAGTTGCAGTATGCGGACCTTTCAGGATCTTTCACTGTGGCGTGCTCCTTCGCTAGCTGTGGTTCCCCAGGCTCTGGGCCAAATGGGCTCAGTAGTTGCGGCATGCAGACCTAGTTGCCCTGAGGCATGTGGGATCTTAGTTCCCCGACCAGGGATCAAACCCACATCTTCTGCGTTGAAAGGTGGATTCTTAACCCCTGGACCACTGGGTAACTCTTGGGAAATGAATTTTACAATAAGAAGTACGACTTTTGTTTTAACCTTCAGACATTGTCTTAAATTCATGGTGACCTTCCCCTAAACTTGCTTTTTAACTAGTTAATATTTAATCTTTGATAACAGTTCATCTCCATGTCTGCAGACTATCTTAATGAAACATACCCATAAAGCATACAGAGTAAGTCTTTAGTGCAGCTAAAGCATATCTAAATGATAAAATTAAAAAAAAACTGCTTGTGGGTAAAATTTACATACTGTAAAATACACAGCTCTTAAGTGTTCACTTCAGTAACTTTTGATAAATACATGTACCTGCATAATCAGTATCTCAACCAAGATATAGACCATTTCTATCACTCCCCCCCACAAAAAAAAGTTCCCTTGTAGTCAGTTCTCAGTCCCTGTAGGCAATCACTGTTTTGATTTCTGGGAACATTGGTTAGTTTTGCCTCTTAAGCTTCATTTAAATAGCATCATACAGCATATACTCTTTTGTGTCTGCCTTTTTTCACATAAATCAGGTTTCTGAGTTTTTTTTTCTGTGTGCTTATATGTATTATTCATCCTTTTTTGTCCCTGAATAATATTCCATTCTATGGATTGATCATAATTTGTTTATCCATTTGTTTTTCTGTTAAGCATTTAGGTTGTTTCAGTTTGGCACTAATATGAATAAACCTGCTCTAAACTTGCTTGTAAAAGTCTTTTTGTGTATGTGGACATATGTTTTTACTTCCCTTGGTAAATATTTAGAAATGGAATTGCTAGGTTATAGGATGGTTTATTTTTAACTTTGTAAGAAATTGCAATCAGAAATGTGTAAGATTTCCAATTGTTCTACCACCAACAGTCAATCTTTTTAAAAAATCTTAGCTCTTCTAGTGGATGTGATATTTCTTTAATTTGCATTTCCCTGATGACTAATGATATTGAATGCTTTTTAAGATGCTTTTGTTCATTGTATTTTAATTTAATTAATTTATTTTTGGCTGCAGTGGATCATTGTTGCTGTGTGAGGACTTTCTCTAGTTGCAGTGAGGGGTTAGTCAGGTATTTAAGAGAGTTTATATTGCAGTGTTTGGGGCTAGCTGTTGGCTGGGCCGCCACCTGGAACTAGACCAGAACACCTATATGTGGTCTCCTCACAGTACCGTGGCCTTGAATTTTTCATGAAGGAACCAGGACTCTGGTCTTAGTGTTCCTTACCTTGTATGATCTAGTCTGAGAAGTTACATGACATCACTTTCTCTACTTTGTTGGTCAACCCACCTTTGCTGTGCTGTGCTGAGTTGCTCAGTCATGTCTGACTCTTTGCAACCCACTGGACTGTAGCCCACCAGGCTTCTCTGCTCATGGGGATTCTCCAGGCAAGAATACTAGAGTGGGTTGCTGTGCCCTCCTCCATGGGATCTTCCCAACCCTGGGATCGAATCCAGGCAGCAGATTCTTTACTATATGAGATACAGGGGAAGCCCAAGAATACTGGAGTGGGTAGCCTATTCCTTCTCTAGGGGATCTTCCTGACCCAGGAATCGAACCGGGGTCTCTTGCATTGCAGGTGGATTCTTTACCAGTTGAGCTACCAGGGAAGCCCTCAACCCACCTTTATTGTTGGCCTCAATTCAAAGGAAGGTACATAGATCCACCTCTCAATTGGAGAAGTGTCAGAGACTTTGCAGACACGTTTTAAAAACACCCTGCTCGTTTAACAGATACTGTTAGTAAGCGCCCTCTTGTGTCTTAGCAGTCTTAGGTACATCTCAATAGATACTCAGTGTAGTACTGAATTTTTCTTCTTACCTGTAGAAGATAAAGACCCGAAGTAAGTTGTTCTTTAAAGCTTTAAGAAAGGAGTAGAATATTTCACTTCTTAAAAATATTTCCTTACATGTATTTTTTTTTTTTTTTTAGTATATAGTATTTAATGAAAAATCCATGCTTCAGTGGTGAAAATGGCGGGCTTCCTAGATAATTTCCGTTGGCCGGAATGTGAGTGCATTGACTGGAGTGAGAGAAGAAACGCGGTGGCTTCTGTGGTTGCAGGTATATTGGTAAGTGGAAAGGCGTCGTTGGTGACATTTATGCCTCACCTTTCCCCCTGAAAATTGATCTTGATCCCTTTGCACTATGAATAACCAAGATAATACAATTTTTGTAGGCAGTAGTTTTTTTTTCCTTCCTTTTTTGTTTTAATATTTATTTATTTATTTTTTGGCTGGGTTTTTGTTGCTGTGTGCAAGCCTTCTCTAGTTGCAGCGCCCGTGCTTCTCATTGCAATGACGTCTCTCCTTGAGGAGCACAGACTCTAGGGCACATGGGCTTCTGTAGTTGCTGCTCGAGGGCTCCGGTGCTCGGGCTCAGTAGTTGTGGTGCATGGGCTTAGTGCTCCTCTGCATGTGGGATCCTCACGGACCAGGGATTGAACCCGTGATCCTTGCACTGGCAGGCAGATTCTTAACTGCTAGATCACCAGGGAAGTTTTTTAAAAACAAAACAAAACAAAACGCTTTTTACTAAAAATATCAAACATACAGACAAAAATAGAATGGTATAAAGAGTCCCTTTTCACCCCCTGTACTTAATCTTTGAGCTTCAAAAAAATTAAATCATGGATTTCTCTGATGGGCCAGTGGTTAAGATTCCACGATTCCACTGCAGGGGGTATGAGCTCCATCCCTCCTCAGGGAACTAAGATCCCACATGCTGCAATGAAAGTGAAAGTGAAGTTGCTCAGTTGTGTCCAACTCTTTGGGAACCCATGGACTGTAGCCTGCCAGGCTCCCCTGTCCATGGGACTCTCCAGGCAAGAATACTGGAGTGGGTTGCCATTTCCTTCTCCAGGAGATCTTCCCAACCCAGGGATCAAACTTTGGCTCCTGCATTGCAGGCGGATTCTTCACCCTCTGAGCCACTAGAGAAGCCATAGGGCACAGCACCCGCCCCGCCCCCCCAAGAAAAAATCAGATCATGGCCAATCTTGTGATGGAAATCAAGCATTCCCTGGCCCCACCGAATAAGATACTTGCTGTATTTTACATGTCATTCAAGACCTTCTTTACAATAGTGGCATACTCCATCATGAAGTTTTGCATTAATTTTCTTGGTCTGAAGACTCTTGTTATAAAACTTTTCATTTTGAAGCTAAATGTATTCTGGTGCCTCCAAGGCCTGGAACAAGTTACGTTCCCTTCGGGGAGCTCATCATTGAAACCACAACCACCTTGAGCTGGGACCAGAAAGATCCTGTTACACTTAGTGTAAATTTCTCTTTTTCAGTGTATAGGTCTACACCTGAAGTCCAATAGAAAAAAAAAAATAAGTAGGACAAGAACTAAAGATAACTGTGAAGCAGTATGCATGCAGAAGTCTTTTAGGTGTTTCTAAGTTTTTCTTGCTCTCTAGGGTCATCTCTCCTGCACTTAATTTGCCTATGAAATTCCTTAGTAACTTTTCTACTTTGTCTATTCAGCCTAGTTTACATAGAAACTTTACATTTTCCAAACTCATATTTAATCAGTTTTACAGTATTTAATCAAATTGCCTATTAATTAAAATCATAGCAAGCTTAGATGTTTTCTTGGAGACGTGGCGACTCATTTGTGGAAACGAAAGTGTTTGGTCACATTAAAAAGAATGTCCGAGTGCTTTTTAATATGAACAAGAGAGTGAAACCAGGTAATCAGGGAACTGGTTAGTTAAGAGAGCTTTGGTTGTGTATAATTTTATGGTGCATTTATGGTGTATTTTATGGTTGTATGTAAATTTATGGTGAAAGAAGCAGATAATTCATTCCCAGATAATAAGTTTTTCATCTTGCACTGAGAGCAGGACATCAGAATCTTACACCAATTTGATTAGTTGGATTTACCTCATACACTATAAAGAAGTAAACAAGGGATTCTTATTTTTTATATTTCAGCATCTAAAACTCCAAGTAGACATATTTCATTGTATGTTTCAATTATATGGCCCATAGAAAACGTGAAATGTTAAGGAACACGTAAGCCAAAGTGTTAGTGTTAGTGCTGTTTTAACGACGTGGGCTCTTTTTCCTTCTCAAGTTTTTTACCGGTTGGTGGATAATGATCGATGCAGCTGTAGTGTATCCGAAGCCAGAACAGCTGAACCATGCCTTTCACACATGTGGTGTGTTTTCCACATTGGCTTTCTTCATGTAAGTATGAGGTAACTCTCAACTCAAGATTATTTTTCTAAAAACTTTTTTTCCTCAAAAGTTTAATGCTATCTGGAATAACTTCGATAGAGTCTTTAACATGATAGATATATATGTGCATATATCTATATTCCCATTTTATTAAAATTTTTAAAAATCAAGAATGACTGGAATTTAGTCAGATAATCTTTTTATCCTCTATAATGATTCAGCATGTGATTTTTGATCTTATATTTGTTAAACTGACAAATTACTATGTTTTATAGATCTTAAGACTATTTTTTGTATTTTAACATCTCTGAATATCAGCATGCTTCTCATAGTCATTGGTATCTTATAATTCATAATTTTTTTCCTTGGCAGCATGAAAAATAATGGTACATCTTAAAAATCATTGGCATTTTAGATTTAATCAAGTTTGTACATTTGTAGATTCTTTAGGAGGGGAGTAATCCTTGAATATTCTCATATATTCATCTTTTACCATGGAATATTATTTAAATGTGTTACTTGACTGTATTTGCCAGTATTTGGGGGAGGACAGGATTAACCTTAAATTAAGAGATTGACCTATGGCTTTTCTTTTTTATTAAATCATTTTCAGGTTTAGCCATTCTGTCACTTCCTAAGAGTTTAGAAGTTTTTCATGGATGTCTTTTAATAATTTAAAAAATAGGTTAAAATAAGATTATATAATTTTATTATAGTCAGGAGCTTTAAAAACATTTAAATTTGTAGAAGATGGATCTACTTATATTCATTCAGGATGCTAAGTAAAGACAATTCCTGCTACAAATGAACCTGCTCTGACAAAAGTGGAAAGAGAAGCTGAATAAAGTGAGCCTATTATACATAAACCACATGTTCTTTGAATTTGAGAAATGGATGAGAGAAAGTCACTTGACTTTTAACACAAAGAGAAACTTTTGAGCTCTTGGTTATAGTGAGAGCCTTAAAATGGGGTCATACACAGCGGGCCACTCATGTAAAATAGGCAAGGAAATCAGAAAACGGAAGTCTCTTTCATAATCTCTGGAGGCAAGTGATAGTAATCCCTGAAAATTAAATCTTTTCTGGGTGTATTTTAGTAAAGTAAGACTACTGTAATATTTCTATCCATTAGGACATTTAAGTTAAAAGATACATTCAGTTATTCAGATGTTGACTTTAGTTAGAAAATGTTTCTCTTTTAAGTGACTTGTGAAGAAGATATTCCCTTCTGAATATCTGTGACTCTTAGCAGCCTGAAAGCTTATTGGATGATTTTGTATTGTTTCAGGATAAACGCTGTGTCCAACGCTCAGGTGAGGGGTGACAGCTACGAGAGCGGCTGTTTAGGAAGAACAGGTAAGGCCCTTTTGAGTGGTTACCGTATGCTAGTGAAAGAGGGATCTATCAGTAGAAAAAAACAACGCCTCTTGTGAGTCTTTCTTTAGGGATGGTAATGATTATGTAGAATTTTTAAAGTTTTGCTTTTAAAAAAAGTTGTTTTTATTTAAAACTTTAAGAAAGTTGAAGTTACTGGTTTTTGTCATGTTATATTGCCCATAGTATATAGATAAGATATATCATTCAGAATCAGTGGATCTTGACTCCAGGTTATTCTTCCTGTACTAATGATGGATTTATTCTTATCCCAAATATTGACCAATAATATTACTTACAGTATAGCTGATTGTGATTATATAACACCAAAGTATGAACACATTAAGAGATCAAACTTAGGGCTACAGTGTTTTTCACATTTAGTTCTGATCACCTGAATAACCAACCCATAGACTACAACGAAAGTATCTAGAACAATCATGCTGTCTACATACACATTTTTTTGTTTAAAATCTTTTGATTTGTCATCCAATAGTATTTTTCTTTTATTCCGACTATAACACATTCTATTAGAATCCATGGGTTTGTTTCCAGTGGAATTTTCTTGCTGTATATGAAAAGTACAGGACTAGACATCCTGTTTCCAGCCTTTAAGGATGAGGGAGGGTAACTTGTAATTATAGTCAGAAATTGGGAATACGTGGGAAAGGGATTTTGAAGGATGATTAGGAATAATAGCAAGCACTTGTAGAATTCAGTTCAAATCAGTTCAGTTCAGTTGCTCAGTCATGTCTGTCTCTTTGCGACCCCATGGACTGTAGCACACCAGGCTTCCCTGCCCAATACCAACTCCAGGAGCTTGCTCAAACTCATGTCCATCAAGTCGGTGATGCCATCCAACCATCTCATCCTCATCCTCCTGCCTTTAATCTTTCTTAGCATCAGGATCTTTTCCAAGGAGTCAGTTCTTTGGGTGGCCAAAGTATTAGAGTTTCAGCTTCAGCATCAGTCCTTCCAGTAAATATTCAGGACCCATTTCCTTTAGGATGGACTGGTTGGATCTTCTTGCAGTCCAAGGGACTCTCAAGAGTCTTCTCCAGTACCACAGTTCAAAAGAATCAAATCTTCAGCACTCAGCTTTCTTTATAGTCCAACTCTCACACCCATACGTGACTATTGGAAAAACAATAGCTTTGACTAGACGGACTTTTGTGGGCAAAATAATGTCTCTGCTTTTTAATATGCTGTCTACGTTGGTTATAACTTTTCTTCCAAGGAGTAAGCGTCTTTTAATTTTGTGGCTGCAGTCACCATCTGCAATGATTTTGCAGCCCAAGAAAATAAAGTCTGCCACTGTTTCCACTGTTTCCCCATCTATTTGCCATGAAGTGATGGGACCAGATGCCATGGCCTTTGTTTTCTGAATGTTGAGCTTTAAGCCAACTTTTCCACTCTCCTCTTTCACTTTCATCTAGAGTCTCTTTAGTTCTTCTTCACTTTCTGCCATAAGGGTGGTGTCATCTGCATATCTGAGGTTATTGATATTTTTCCTGGCAGTCTTTATTCCAGCTTTTGCTTCATCCAGCTGGCATTTTACATGATGTACTCTTCATATAAGTTAAACAAGCAGGGTGACAATATACAGCCTTGACATACTCCTTTCTCAATTTGGAACCAGTCTGTTTTTCCATGTCCAGTTCCAACTGTTGCTTCCTGACCTGCATACAAATTTCACAGGAGGCAGTTCAGGCGGTCTGGTATTCCCATCTCTTGAAGAATTTACCACGATTTGTTGTGATCCACACAGTCAAAGGCTTTTGGTGTAGTCAATAAAGCAGAAGTAGATGTTTTTCTAGAACTCTTGCTTTCTCAATGATCCAATGGATGTTGGCAATTTGATCTCTGGTTCCTCTGCCTTTTCTAAAGCCAGTTTGACATCTGGAAGTTCATGGTTCACATACTGTTAAAGCCTGGCTTGGAGAATTTTGAGCATTACTTTGCTAGCATGTGAGATGAATGCAATTGCGCGGTAGTTTGAACATTCTCTGGCATTGCCTTTCTTTGGGACTGGAATAAAAACTGACCTTTTCCAGTCCTGTGGCCACTGCGGAATTTTCAAATTTGCTGGCATATTGAGTGTAGCACTTTCACAGCATCATCGTTTAGGATTTGAAATAGCTCAACTGGAATTCCATTACCGCCACTAGCTTTGTTCGTAGTGATGCTTCCTAAGGCCCACTTGACTTCGCGTTCTAGGATGTCTGGCTCTGGGTGAGTGATCACACCATCATGGTTATCTAGGTCATGAGGTCATGAAGATATTTTTTGTATAGTTCTTCCATGTATTCTTGCCTCCTCTTCTTAATATCTTCTGCTTCTGTTAGGTCCATACCATTTCTGTCCTTTATCGAGCCCATCTTTGTATGAAATGTTCGCTTGGTATCTCTGATTTTCATGAAGAGAGCTCTAGTCTTTTCCATTCTGTTGTTTTCTCTTTCTTTGCATTGATCACTGAGGAAGGCTTTCTTATCTCTCCTTGCTATTCTTTGAAACTCTGCATTCAAATGGGTATATCTTTACTTTTCTCCTTTGCCTTTCGTGTCTCTTCTTTTCTCAGCTATTTGTAAGGCCTCCTCAGACAACCATTTTGCCTTTTTTCATTTCTTTTTCTTGGGGATGATCTTGATCACTGCCTCCTGTACAATGTCACGAACCTCCATCCATAGTTCTTCAAGCATTCTGTCTTATCAGATCTAACCCCTTGAATCTATTTGTCACTTTCATTGTATAATTGTAAGGGATTTGATTTAGGTCTTTCCTAAATCGTCTAGTTGTTTTCCTCACTTTCTTCAATTTAAGCCTGAATTTGGCAATAAGGAGTTCATGATCTGAGCCACAGTCAGCTTCTGGTCTTGTTTTTGCTGATTGCATAGAGCTTCTCCATCTTTGGTTGCAAAGAATATAATCAATCTGATTTTGGTGTTGACCATCTGGTGATGTCCATGTGTAGAGTCTTCTCTTGTGTTGTTGGAAGAGGGTGTTTGCTATGACCAGTGCATTCTCTTGGCAAAACTCTATTAGCCTTTGCCCTGCTTCATTTTGTACTCCAAGGCCAAATTTGCTTGTTACTCCAGGTATCTCTTGACTTCCTACTTTTGGACATCTTTCTTTGGTGTTGGTTCTAGAATGTCTTGTAGGTCTTCATAGAACCATTCAACTTCAGCTTCTTCAGCGTTACTTACTGGTTGGGGCATAGACTTGGATTACTGTGATATTGAATGGTTTGCCTTGAAAATGAACAGAGATCATTCTGTCAATTTTGAGATTGCATCCAAGTACTGCATTTCTGACTCTTGTTGACTATGAGGGCTACTCCATTTCTTCTAAGGGATCCTTGCCTACAGTAGTAGATATAAATTCGCCCATTGCAGTCCATTTTAGTTCACTGATTCCTAAAATGTCAATGTTCACTCTTGCCATCTCCTGTTTGGCCACTTCCAATTTACCTTGACTCATGGACCTAACATTCCATGTTCCTAAGCAATATTGTTCTTTATAGCATTGGACTTTACTTCCATCGCCAGTCCCATCTACAACTGGGTGTTGTTTTTGCTTTAGCTCCATCTCTTCATTCTTTCTGGAGTTATTTCTCCACTGATCTCCAGTAGCATTTTGGGTACCTACCGACCTAGGGAGTTCATCTTTCAGGGTCATATCTTTTTGCCTTTTCATAGTGTTCATGGGATTCTCAAGGCAAGAATACTGAAGTGGTTTGCCATTCCCCTCTTGTAGAATACTTCGTGTGTACCAAAGACTAGCCTGAATTCTGTACACATATTAACTCAGTTAATTTTGCAATAGTCCTTGGAGCTAAGCGATCTTGTCCTCAATTTTAGATGAGGAAACTAAGGCACAGAGCTCAAGTAACTTGTCCAAAGTCAGAAAGCAAGTGTGGTGGGGCCAGGATTTACACACTGACAGGCTGGTTTCAGAGCCTACGCTTTTAGCCACTGTGTCATGCTTGTATCCAGTCGAGAACCGTTTAGTCTCCTTGTCTGTTACCATTTACTCAGTGTAATTGAGGATACTTTTATATGAAATATAAAGTTCAGTTTAAGGTGTACAATTTGAATTTTGACAAATGTACGCAGTGTGTAACTACACCTGCAGTCATAGTGTAGAATATTCCCATTACTCCAGAGAGTTTAATCCCCTTTCCCCTACCTGGCCACCACTGATCTGCCTCCTGTCACTGCAGTTTTGCCCTTTCTAGAATCTCATGTACCCACACAATGACTCCCACTTGGCCTCTTCAGCCCCTGGCAACCACTACTGTACTCTCTGTTTCTGTGAGCTTGACTGTCTTAGATACCTCACATGAGGGCATGGGGCTGGAAGAAGGAAATCCTGCTGTATGTGACAATAGGGATGAACCTGGAGGATGTGATGCTAAGTGAACTGAACCAGTTACAGGGGGACAGATAAGATTTCTTTTGCACCTGATGCTTTAAATGCTGATGCAGATTTTACAGTTTCACTTGCATTGTGATCCTTGAAGAATTGGAGAGGCTGGAGATAGTGACAAATGACAGGCAAACCTAAGTTAAAAGTGCATTGCGGGGCTTCCCTGGTGGCTCCGTGGTAAAGAATTCACTGTCAGTGCAGGGGACACAGGTTCGATCCCTGACCTGGGAGGATCCCACATGCCATGGAGCTCCTATTGAGCCGCTGCTCTAGAGCCAGGAGCCACAACTACTGAAGCCCGTGCACCCTAGAGCCCGAGCTCCGCAGCAAGAGCAGCCACCACAGTGAGAAGCCCCCACGCTGCAACTAGGGAGTAGCCCCCACTCGCAACTAGGAAAAGCCCACAGAGCAACAAAGACCCAGCACAACCAAGAATAAAAATAAATAAAAATTATTTTAAAAAGTGCATTGTGTATGTTTGTGTGTACATGCTCACTTGCATGGGAGAAGGCAATGGCACTCCACTCCAGTACTTTTTCCTATAAAATCCCATGGATAGAGGGGCCTGGTAGGCTGCAGTCCATGGGGTGGCTAGAGTCGGACACGACTGAGCGACTTCACTTTCACTTTTCACTTTCATGCATGGGAGAAGGAAATGGCAACCCACTCCAGTGTTCTTGCCTGGAGAATCCCAGGGACGGGGAGCCTGGTGGGCTGCCGTCTATGGGGTTGCACAGAGTTGGACACGACTAAAGTGACGCAGCAGCAGCAGCAGCTCACTTGCATGTCTTGTGCCCCAGCTTTGGCAAGTTGTGTCAGAAATGAGTGAGAATGAAGAATAAAAGAGCATGTATTAGCAAATGAAAATGTTGTGCATAGAGCACACATTTATTTATTTGATCATTAAAAATATATTCCACAGACATTGCTGTGGATTATGTTACTATTATCTATTTTGTATAGAAAAGTCTGCTGTAACTTACCCAAAGCTTTTTAGCTTAAAGGTAGAACTTGTATTTGTCTTGGGTCTGTCTGGTTCCAAAGCCTGTACTTTTTCCTCTTAGTGACTGTTACATTTTATTCCATGATTATTCTCTACTCAGTTAAAGTTCATAGTACAGTTTATACATGGTGCCTTTAGTGCAAGTTCTGTCTAGTACTTCAGAAACTAAGGGCAGACCGTCTTATAGGCATGCTCAGTTATTGCCACACTTTCATACTACTTTAACAGTTTATTTGTAATTTATTCTTCTTTAATTCCCAGAGTAATTTGCAAGAGAGTGTTATCAAAGCAATAAATATACAACAAATGGGAATGTTAAATAAGAAGGAACAGGAACCCCAGGTAGAAAGGAGATCTTGTACTTAGAATTTAGGACAAGATGGATACTCTTATTAATTGTTTATTAACCTGACTCTGAGCTTCCTTGTAGTCAAAGCAAAAAAGGGAAAATATTAGTTTTTTATTTTTTGTTAAACAAAAGCATACTCATTTTTTAAGGGAAGTTTTTTTTTTCTTGTTCTATCAGAAGAGTTTTGAGTGGTCACATATAAAGGACATGAAGGAAAATAATTACAAAGAGTTTTGGTAGTTCCTTTTCATTTATTTTAGAAAAAAGCTGTGATTGAATTTGGAAGATGTCTTTCTCCAAGGAGCTAAACATTACTGTATATTTCTGGAGATCTGCTTAGTATTATGATAAAACTGAGATAATCTGGAGACCCGTTTTTTTCAAACATCAGCTGTTCAGCCATGCTGAGCTTTGAGCTTGCTGCTTATCTGGTGTCCAAAATATATGAATTTCTGTTCACTTAGTAACAGAATATCTGCAATGAAGGCAAGTTTAGCTATTATGGAAATCAGCTTGGGTTTTATTTTCATTCCAGTGGAGCTTTATTCAAACCCTTCCACAGGGTGACAGGCTGTCAGTATACCTGTGATCAGGGTCTGGCAGAAATGCTAACTTGCTTTCCTAAAAGTGTGTTGAATCTACTCACATGTCCAGATGATCACTGTATTGAGATTCTGTGTTGTATAAATTCAAAAATTCTACATAGTGAGGGGTTGAAGAGATGCTTTTGTCCTTGAACTTTTCAAGGATACATGGCACAAGTTGCCGCCTCAGCCATAAGAGAGACTGATATATGGCTGCTGTTAGTACCATATCGAGTAGTAACACGAAATTAATACTGATGAAGAGGGGACATATGGTCTTTATTCATTTGCAGTCTCTCATTCCTGTATGGTAATGGCTGTCTGAAATACATTTGTTACTTCTAATAGAACAATTACTTTGATAATATATAAGAGGGTAACTTTTCAGTTAGGGTTCAATTAATCAGTTTGGTTAAGTAGGCAGACTTATGAAGCCTGCCTGCTTTAATTTACTCAGCTGTTAGTTTTTTTAGCCAGTAGAACAGCAACTTACCCTTTTTCCCTTCCCAAGTATTGCTTTACCCTTTTTAGTTTTATTTTTTTAAATCTTCATTCAGTTAATTGTTAAAGCAGGTGTATATAAATACGTGACTGTCTTTGATAGGCACAGTGTATATTAAGTTGTGTGTTCTAGTGTTATGTATTCCTGAGACATAGAACTGCGGAAATGAGCAAATCATGAAGCCTGCTTTTCACACAGGTGCTCGAGTTTGGCTCTTCATTGGTTTCATGTTGATGTTTGGGTCACTGATTGCTTCTATGTGGATTCTCTTTGGTGCCTATGTTACCCAGAGTAAGTATTTATTCCTCTTTTCTTTTGTAGGAGAGATTCAGATATGTCTTTTCTATGTGGCTTAGTCTGTTATCTCCCCATGGAGTAAAATTTAGTGTAATTACTCAGCTTCAAGCTAAGACTCTGTGTAAAAATAAAAGTTGTTTAATATAACTTTCTTGTGGGGTCATTGAGTGCAGTAGGGTAGGCTCGCTGGGAAATCCAAGCCACTGACAAGACCAGGTAACTCTCAGCTATCTCTCAAGGTTCTCCTTCCTTTCTTACCCTAAGCAGCCAGGCTCTACACTAGAGGCCTTTTACTGAGGGTCATGGTCTTAAAAGTGGGAACCCTGCACAGGGCTACAGCCCCCTTATACACAACTCGAAAATCCTTGAAGTGCTGAAGGTCAAGAATTTCATAACCAGCTTGGCAGCAAAACCTGACCTAAATTGACCTGGGGCTCATTATTATCTTTATTTGCTTTAATAAGCATTCAGATGTTTTATTATGGGAGGGAATATGGTTGTGTTTGATTGTGGGATACTGGTCCAAACCCAGTTGCAGGTGCAATGTAATATTATGCCCTGTGTTATGATTCTTAAATCTGAAAAATTCTGAGTTCTAAAACATGTCTGGCCCCAAGGATTTCAAGATAAGGTGTTATGGACGCCAGTATCTTTCTGTCCACTGATATGTCTCCTCTCCAACCCCAGTCTCTAATTTTTCATTCATAGGTACAAGAGGAGTCTTTTAAGTGCAAGATTGAAGACGTGTGTAGCCTTTATGTAGAAACTGTTAATGCAATGGCGTGAGCTCTTAGTACACCATTCTGAGTCTTGGGACTGTTTCAGTTACCACAGCTTTTCATCAGGGAGGTGGTGAGAGGTTTTGAAAAGCAGGACCCAGTAGTACCCTGTACTCCTGGAAGCATCAGAAGAACCTTTCACTGGCTCTCCCCCTTCACGCCAAAGATAGAATCAGTTTCAGATAACACTTTATTCATCATCTGATGCCTCTGTCTTTGGAATCTCTTTGTCACTCTGCTTAACTGTCACTTCTCCTTGTTCTGACCCCCAGCTGACCTTTTAATGTAGTGATAGGATCCCTTAAGTATCATAGGTTGATCAGTATTAGATTTTGGAATACCTTCATCTTTCATTTTGTGCAAAATAAATAGGTATAAGAGGTCAGTGGTTGACTAATGTTTAAATAATACCACTCACCAAATATATCTAAAATGTGTTATTTTAATAAATTAAAAATACTATGGAGCTTGCAGTTGTTGGGCTGTACCATGTAGCATATGTTGGGCTGTTCCATGTAGCGTATGTTGGGCTGTTCCATGTAGCGTATGTTGGGCTGTACCATGTAGCACGTGCGATCTTCCTTCCCCCACCAGTTGAAGTGCAGAATCCTAACCACTGGACCGCCAGGGAATTCCCTTTAGTGGTTGTATCTTAGTCTTTAAAGATCCAGTATATACTGAGGAATTTCTTGATTATGGATCTCATTTTCATATTCCTACAGCACTGCTTATTACATATACTTAAAGTATTTTGGCCAAACCACACAGCCTGTAGGATCTTAGTTCCCTGACCAGGGATTGAACCCGCACTCCCTGCAGTGGAAGCTCGGAGTCTTAACCACTGGACCACCAAGGAATTCCCTATGTCTACATCTTAGTTTGCAAACTGAACATGCATTTACTTCAGAGAGCATTTCTAACACATAGTTCACATCTTTTAGTGTACAGGTTTCCTGGAACTGTTACTGATAGTCGCAGCTGACAGTCACACAGTGCTTCCTGAGCAAGCACTGTCATGAGTGCTGTGCACAGTCTACACCTGTCACACTCTGTGCGGTAGGTGTGCTCACAATGTCCATTTTACAGATGAGGAAGGTAAAGGATAATGGGTTAAATAATTTGCCCATAATCATGCATTTAGTCAGTGGTAGAGCTGGGATTCAGATCCCTGGGTACGGCTCAAACTTGGAGCTTTTAACCATGTAGCTGTATTGTTTGCTGTGATTTCAAAGGCTACAAATTGAATATTTCTTCATCCTACCTAGTATTTTTAATCAATGTTAATTGTTTTATAAAAGTTAATATCCACAAAAATTTGAATCTTTTCCAATGTTGTCTTTTTCCTTCTTAGAAAGATAGTGACTCTTTTCTCCAGGAGAATATGATGATGAATTCTAATGATTCTTTTTGCATATGTGTCAGATTTATGAAATAAAACTCCTAAATTCATGAAGGAAAATCAGCTGAACAGACTTTGTTAGATCATCAAAAATGTGATTTGCATCTTTCTAACATTGTGTATTCCTAACGTTGTATATTTCTATCATTGTGTACTTCTAACATTGTGTGTTTCTGACATTGTGTATTTATTGGCCATGGGACGTGACGGATGAGCTGCTGCTTCCTCAGCAGTTCAGATGTAGCTGAAAACATAGCAAATACTTAAGACGAAAAGAAAATCTAGTAAATTCTTTGTCTTTTATCCAGAATGAAAGTAATCCTTTGTTTTGAGAGAATAAGGTTGGCATTTTCTTATTTCAGTTTTGTTGTAGATTTCTTTTTTCTTTTCTTTTTTTGGCTGTACCATTTGGCTTGTGGGATCTTAGCTCCATGAACTGATTGAACCCTGAAATTGAGCCCTGAGAGCAGAAGTGCAGAGTCCTCGCCACTGGACTGCCAGGGGATTCCCTCATTGTGGATTGCTTGGAGTTAATGAATAATAGTAGTTATTTTATAATATACAGAGCATTATAAATGTCACAAATACTTTGTTGCTGACCTTTGCCTTTTGTAATCTTCTGATCTGTTTTACTTTGTGTGTGCAGATACTGATGTTTATCCAGGACTAGCTGTGTTTTTTCAAAATGCACTTATATTTTTTAGGTAAGTTGCCTAATTTTTAAACTATACATGTATACCATTTACAGAAACATCATCTTTATTATAAGAGCAGCATATGCAATGAAACATGTATAAATCTACAATATATAAAACTTCTTTTAAAACGTGAAAGTTCTACTATCACATAAAAGCATACATAAACCACTTAATTAGGGGCCCTGCTATATGCCAAGACCTAAGCTGGATGCTTTATGTATGTTAACTTTTTAAATTCCCGTGTAATTGTCTTAAGTATGTGAACCAGATGGTGTTCCTATTTTATCAATGAGAAAATAAGACTCAGAGGCTTACTTAAGTTCACTTAATAAGCAAATGCAGAACAGAGATTTGGATCCACCAGACTGCTGTTGCCATAGGCTGTGTTTTGTTAAGAAGCCATATCATGTACCTTCAGTTAAAAAAAAAATTAGAATTAATACATAATATGCATGTCATATACAAAACCTGATTAGGGAATTAAATTTTTTTTTTTAAGTTTTTTAAGATAACTTTAAGTAAGATAATAAAATGATCAGAAGTGTTTTTTAGGGGTAATCTTCTGTAAAGCTTCCAAAATGAAGCCTGTATCCTTTGCTTTTTGAGATGAAAATGTCCTTTAGTGTAAAGATCGGTAGGTACTTTAGGCATCATTTATAAAATTACACCCCTTACCCTACACCTCACTCACTGAAGCATTAAGATCTAAGCATTGAAGAAGTTTGTTTTCATCATTGGTTTTAAGGAGTTGGATTATGGAGGGCTATGGTGTCGTTTTCTTCATATTTCTTCTTTTGGGGTTCACAGAGTTTCTTGGATCTGTGGATTTATAGTTTTCACCATACTTGGAATCTTTTCAGACAGTATTTCCTCAGATCTTTTTTTCTGTCCACCCTTCCCTCCTGGGTTCCAGCTATACATGTACTAGGCTGCTAGATGTCGTTCCACAGCTCACTGGTGCTTCGTTCTTTGCGTGCTTTTTTCCTACCTCTCGACCACTGCTCTTCTGCCCACCAAGTCTCCTTCTCTTTTCTTGTTTTCTCTCTGTGTTTCATTTGGGTTAGTTTCCACTGTTACATCTTTAAATTCACTGATGTCTGCTTCCATCACATCTAATCTGTTACTCCCATCCAGAGTGTTTTTCATCTCAGACATTGAATTTTTCATCTCTGTTAACTTGATTTGGGCATTAATTTTTTTCACCATTTCCACGTCTCTCCCTAACATGCTTATGCTTTTCCTCTGTCTTCTTGAACATATGAAGTATGTTTATAACTATTTCAATGTCCTTGTCTAATTGTATCAATTGTCAGTCTGTTTCTATTGATTACTTCTGTTTCCTTTTTTCATTCTGGGTCTCTTTCTCTGTTTGCTCTTTGCTGGTGGCTGACTGGGGGCTGGACTTTTGGGTGTTCCTTTAAACGTTTTTGAGCCTTGTTCTGAATGTAGCTCAGTCATTTGGAAACGCGTTGATCCTTTGGATCTTGCTTTTAAGCTTTGTTAGGCAGGCCCAGAGCAGCTTTAGTCTGGGACTAATAGGGCCCCCTTGCTAAGGCAGAGAGCACTTCTGAGTGTTCTTCCTGATGCCGCATGTGTTCTGAGGTGTCCACTCTGCTATGAGATTGTGAGGTATTCCCAGCCCTTTGGGAGCTCTGGGAATGGTTCTTTCCAATGCTTCCTTCCCTTTTCTTGGGTAGTTTCCACACACGCATCTACTGTCAGTACTCGGCAGAAGCCCATGGGGCCCTACCCTCTAGCTCTCTGTCCTCCACCTTGCACACTCTGGCTGCTCAGCCTCCCTGAACTCTCGACACTGTTTGCTCACCTCAGGAGACCCCTGTGCCTGGGTTCCCTCTTATTGCCCTGTGGCTGGGGCACTCTTGGTTTTGAAAGATGTGTGGCTGTTTCTGCATCTTGTGATTGTATTTCTTGGCACATGACTGACACCCTTCTGGGAATACATTCAATTTGCACAAAGACGTCTTAGGCACTGTTTCGAGATCAAATTTAAATTCAGATTCAGCCCTTTGCAGGGGCAGATGAGCCTGTGTAAATGACAGTTGGTTGAACAGAAACCTTGTGTGTGTAAAGGCCTGTGCTCACGTGGGCAGTGGCTGCTGCACCAGCTGTGTGCTCCGCCCAGAGGCCAGCAAGTTACGCAGCCAGCCGTGCTTCCTGTGTGCCGGGCCTTTTCTGAGTGCGGAGGGCAGCTCCTCCTCCTCTGTTTGCTGTGCCTGCTGGTCCGCCACGCCCTGGCCACTCACTGTTGAGGTTTCTTAAGGTTCTGCTCTAGGCCTCTTCTCGACTCCTTCCCTCTCTCGATGAGGTCCTTTTTGCTGGGGACTTCAGTTAGTACCTGTGTGCCCAGGGAGCCACAGATGTCTGTGTCTAGACCACGTATTGGATTCTTACTTATCCCTTCCTGAGTGGCTGATGTTTCAAATCTAACACAGCCAGTGTACCCAGAGCTCAAACTCCTGGTCCCAGAGTGTCCTATCTTTCTGCCCTTTCCTTCTTCCCCTCATGCCTTGCTGAGGTAATTCTTTCTTCCTTCCCTCTCTCTCTTCCTCCCTTCCTTCCTCCTCTCCTCCCTGCCTCCCCCCGGGTCTTCAGGGCTGTGGGCAGCTTTTCTCTAGTTGTGGAGAGTGGGGACTTCTTACACTGCGGTGGCCGCTTCTGTTGCGGGGTGCGAGCTCTAGGTGCGTGGGCTCAGTAGTTGTGGCGCATAAGCTTAGATGCCCCGTGGCATATGGGATCTTCCCAAACTGGGGATCGAACCCATGTCGCTGCATTGCCAGGTGGATTCTTAACCACTGGACCACCAGGGAAGTCCCACACTTCCTTTCTTTTAGATCTCAGTTCAGTCATCACTTCCTTAGGAAAACCTTGACCTCTAACTAGGTCCGATCCTTGTATTTCTCTCTCTTAGTCCCATGTGTATCACTGAGTTGGGATTTGGTTTTCTCCCACTGGTGAGTACATTTGTCTAGTTTTGGCTCACAGTCCCATTCCCAGTGCTTAGCCAGGTGCCTCATGCCCAGCCAGCACTCTGTACAGTAACTATCTGTAAATGAATGAAGAATTGCGTCATGGTCTGTTTTAGGATGCTTCAGTTTTTGTAGCTCAGATATTGTAGAACCCTAGAGATGTGAGTGACCTTATTGCTGGCCACGATGAGAAATGTGCTCTTTCCTTACCGGTGTCCTATCCAGTAACTTCAGGCTTTAAGAAGATATTAAACTCAGCCATGAGGCCCACAGACTGCTTTATAAACAAGTAAATTCAGACCAACAGCACCACAGTCTTTACTTTTAGAAGCTGATAGAAAGGATCAGTGAGGTACCCATCAAAGCATATTTAGAAAATGAATTCTCTATTGTGTTTCTATGTGATTTTACCTCACGATTTATTTTGATATCTTTCCAGCACTCTGATCTACAAATTTGGAAGAACTGAAGAGCTGTGGACCTGAGATCACTTCTCAAATCACGTTTTCCTTTTGTTATATTCTATCTGTAGATAAGTTTTTATCTCAGTATAGTTTACACATTGCCAAATGGAATAGATTGTACATTAAATGTTTTGTCTCTTTACACTTTTATGCCCTGAGTTTTTAAATAGTTTTATGAAATTTCTGTCCTTTTTTTTTCATTGAATTAGATTGTTAATATGTACATAGTATAAGACTATATAGATGAGATGAGGAGTGTCAGTTTTTTTATTCTTGAAGACTTAAAGCTTAATCTGTTCCCTGAGCCAGGGTTGTATCATCATGGTCATTGTAGCATTAACTACTTTGCCTGATTTTCAAAGATGTGCAAAAAATACAGCTCCACATATCTGAAATAAGCACTGAGCCATTAAAAAGGGTATTTTAGCAAGTTGTAATTTATTTTGGCTTAAAAATGAGATTTTTTTTAAAGGAAAAATGTTTGTTCTTATGTATAAAAAAAGTGGACTTTTATATGAAGATTTTTAAAAATGCCCGAAGGACTAGTTTGAAAATCTGTTCTAAAAAACAATTCCTCTAATAAGACTTTATTTGAGAAAGGGTAATACATGATCACATAAGCTCAGTTTTACATGGCTGATGTAAAAAGACTGTTAGGCAGCTCAGCAACATGCTTCTTAACAAAAGCAGCTTAAACGGTTGTCTTTTGACAGCCTACTATTATCTGATGTTACCAAATTCTATATCAAGCAAGTTTGAAGACAATTGCAGTTTAAAAGCATGAACCATATAACAAAAAGTGGAATAATTAGATTCAGGATAAAAGCACTCTTCCCAAAGGGGATCATCATGACCTAGTGAAAAATTAGGCATTTCATCCACTCAGTGACTTGACTGCAAGTCTGTCTTTGCTTTAGCTCTCAAAACTTTAGGTGATCTCTCCCTGCAAAATACATCTTTAACCTGAAAGTTCTTACTCCAGTCAAAAGCTTCTTTTGCTGAGTGTGAAATACTGTATTTGCACTGTGTGTATTCCCCTGAGAGATTTCAAAGGGAGAGCTGGGTCTTTATTTCTACTTTGGCTTTCCTTTGTTTTTTTTGTTGCACTTTTCAACAGGTTTTTTGTAGTTGTTGCACTTTTTTCCTCCAGAGGGACTTTTCTAGAGCCTTTTGTTGTAAGACAGAATAATATTAGTGATATTATATGCAGCTTCTAACATAAGCCGTGTTTTGCTTAACATCTCTCCTCTCTGAGGTTTTACCGCGCACAGAGTATGAAGCAGTTGTGGAATGCTGTGCCTTTGTCTGATATCATCTTGTTTAATCACTTTCTCTTTGTTGTTTTTTCCTTCAAAAATACTGTCTCGCTTCCAATAAACTGTAAGACTAATTAATGTTTCCGCTCCCTTGTAACTTGTTGCAATAAATATTACTTCTCACACATTGTAATATTGTTAAATCTGTTGGAGAAAACAAACTCTACAATTTGGCTTGCTGCTCAGGTTTCAGTCATTCCCAGTGGACCTGGTCAAAGAAGTGACTTCCCTTTACAAAATCTATATATATATATATATATATAGATTCCCTGTTGGGCGCAGGGGACACAACTGCTCAGCTTGTGAGATTCTAGCTCCCTGGCCAGGGCTCAAACCTGGGCCCTCAGCAGTGAAAGGTGGGGAGTCCCAACCACTGGACCGGCAGTGAACTCCCGGGAGAAATATATTCTTCTCAGATTTGTGAGGTGCTAGTGTGAAGGCTCGGAGAAGGCAATGGCACCCCACTCCAGTACTCTTGCCTGGAAAATCCCATGGACGGAGGAGCCTGGTGGGCTGCAGTCCATGGGGTCGCGGAGGGTCGGACACAACTGAGCGACTTCACTTTCCCTTTTCACTTTCATGCATTGGAAAAGGAAATGGCAACCCACTCCAGTGTTCTTGCCTGGAGAATCCCAGGGATGGGGGAGCCTCGTGGAGTCAGACACGACTGAAGCGACTTAGCAGCAGTAGCAGCAGCAGTGTGAAGGCTAATGAAGGGAAGGCTGACTGAAATAGTGGCTGCTTTTTCTATTTTTGACTCTGTCATGAATTTGTTTTTTAATTGGGAGCAAATCACTTGATGTCCCTGTTTGTTTCCTCATTAAAAAAAAAAAAAAGATAATGTTAGTATCCACTCCTATCAGACACTGTCAGAATAGACTCCTTTGTAAACCTTTAAAGGTACATGTGATTCCCTTAAAATCGCCCTGTTAACACAGGTTCAGTGGCTATTGAATCCAAGTGTCTTTTGGTGTTTTGTGTAGGACCAACATTAGCAGAGCATTATATGTTGTTAATTACACTGTTTTTGAGTCCTCGTTGTATACTTTGTGTTGTTGCTGTAGATGCTGCGTCTTTCCATTATATAAATTTTTGACGTGTATCAATGTAATGAGGTAGCAGAGATTGCAGACTGGAAGATCAGTGCCTTATAGCATTTGCTGCTTGTGCAAGAAACCCCAGGGTGTTTGACATGTGTGTTAGTCACTCAGTCGTGTCTGACTCTTTGCGACCCTATGGGCTATAGCCCGCCAGACTTCTCTATCTATAGGGTTCTCCAGGCAAGAGTACTGTAGTGGGTAGCCATTCCTTTCTTCAGAGGATCTTCCCGACCCAGGGATTGAACCTTGGTCTCCTGCATTGCAGGCAGATTCTTTACCATTTGAGCTACAGGGAAGTCCTTTTTTTTTTTTTTTTTTTTAAGTGTTTGACGTAGATGCATTGAACTCAGGTTCGCTGCAGTTTTCCATGATGGGAGGGTTTTCAAACATAATGTTAACTCTGACCCCCTCCCCCGTTTTTTTTTTTTTTGCTTTTTTTTTTAAAGCAATTTCATTGCTCTGTTTTGTATTTAATTGGCTCATATCAAACATCAAATCTCTGCCAACCTTATAGATTTATCCCTTTTTTTTTTTCCTGTACTCTATCACCACACACTCCTTTTGATTTTGTTTAAAGTTTATAAAAATGAGGGGCTACTGTTAGACAGTTTCATCTCAAATAACACCCTAATAAATCCTGAGGGAGAAACATCTGATGGTAATTTTATCCCTCTCTAACAGTCACATTTGGTTTTAACAGCCTGTGCTCTTATTTCAGAGCACTGTCTTCACTGTATCATCTATTCAAACTGGGAGGATTGAAGCAGAAATTAATATTTTAGTCCCTTTGTTGATTGTTTTTCTTATTTCTTTGAAAACAAAGGAGTAGCCTAACATGATGGATAGGTTGAATGCTTTTCTGAAAAATTACTGAGGAAAATCAGAACATGCTCATTTAATCCCAGAACAGTTCTTTTTTAAGGAAATGGTGATGCCATCTTTGTTTTCACAGTCCACCCCCATTTTCCTATAAATAGCCTTTATTATGGTTGCATTTTATTTAAAATGAACTATAAATCCATCCTGGTTCTTTCATACCTAAAGACAGTGAACTTTTCTGTTCTTCCCCTGCCCTCAATTTCATTTGGACCAAACCCAAAATATTTCTCCACCTCTTCTTTTTCCTTCCCCCATGCTTTAAGCTTTCAAGCTTTCCAAATCCAGTCAATTCTCTTGCTTTAAAAATAATTTTTATTTACTTACTTTTGGCTGTGCTGGGTCTTGGTTGCTGTGCAGGCTTTTTCTAGTTGCAGCAAGCGAGGGCTCCTCTCTGGTTGCAGTGTGTGGGCTTCTCATTGCAGAGCAGGGGCTCTAGGCACGTGGATTCAGTAGCTGTGGCTCCCAGGCTCTAGAGACAGGCTCAACAGTTGTGGCACTGGAGCTTTGTTGCCCTGTGGCATGTGGGATCTTCCCCGATCAGGGATCAAAGCCATGTCTCCTGCATTGGCAGGCAGGTTCTTTACCACTGAGCCATCAGGGAAGCCCCAGTCAGTTCTCCTTTGCTGTAGAATCTGTAAAGCCTCCCCAAGACCAAATTAGTGAATTCTGAATCTTTGCTCCTGACGGAAATGCTGGGTTAGGTGAGCTTTCGGCCACAACATTTTCCTCAGCCATCAATACATAACCTTGCTTCATGTGTGTTTCTACTTAAAAACACCTTGTTTAATGTAGTTGATGCACAGCCTTGAGCGCAAAACAACACTATACCTTACCCCTTTAAGGAAGCTTCTAACTCAGGCATTTTTTCCCCTGCTAGCATGTATGGAGACCCTTCTATGCCTTGTGTATGGTCTCATTTCACCCTCAATTGGAGGTAGGAACTTTTATTGGAGAGGTGAAGGGACTTGCCCACAGATCGGAGTCACGGCTCAGGCCCTTTGTTCCTGAGTGCGAAGTCCTCTCCTCAGCCAGCATTTCTGAACTGCCCTAGAACCCTGGCATTTCTTTAGGAAAAGATGTACAGTGGTCAAAGAAACTTGGAAGACCTTTGGTTGAACTAGGGTAAAAATTTTTTTTTCCTGTAAAGTTCTTTTCTTAGAGCTTTTTATAAAATGTGTCCTGTATTTTTTAGGAATGAACTATCAATTCTATGGGCTGCCCTGGTAGCTTAGTGGTAAAGAATCTGCCTGCCAATGCAGGAGACTCAGGTTCGATCCTTGGGTCAGGAAGATCCCCTGGAGAAGCAAATAGCAACCCACTCTGTATTCTTACTGGATAGTCACATGGACAGGGTAGCCTGGCAGGCCACAGTCTCAGTTCAGTTCAGTTGCTCAGTGGCGTCCAGCTCTGCAACTCCATGGACTGCAGCATGCCAGGCCTCCCTGTCCATCACCAACTCCCAGAGTTTACTCAGACTCATGTCTGTTGAGTCAGTGATGCCATCCAACCATCTCATCCTCTGTTGTCCCCTTCTCCTCCCACCTTCAATCTTTCCCAGCATCAGGGTCTTTTCAAATGAGTCAGTTCTTTGCATCAAGTGGCCAAAGTATTGGAGCTTCAGCATAAGCATCGGTCTATGGGGTCCCAAAGAGTTGGACACGACTGAGTGACTGAGTACGCACTTCCCCAGTAGCATATTGGACATCTTCTGACCTGAGCGGCTCATCTTTATCTTTTTGCCTTTTCACACTGTCCATGGGGTTCTCTGGATAAGAATACTGGAGTGGTTTGGCATTCCATCCTCCAGTGGACCATGTTTTGTCATTACTCTCCACTATGACCCACCTTTTTTTTTTTTATGTTTATTAACACCAAAAACATTTTGCATTGGGGTATAGCTGATTAACGATGTTGTTATAGTTTTAGGTGAACAGTGAAGGGACTCAGATGTACATATACATGTATCCCATGTCTTGGGTGGCCCTGCACGGCGTGGCTCTGAGCTTCACTGAGTTAAGCAAGCCCCTTCACCACAAGGCCGTGATCGATGGACGGGGTTTAGATTGCTTTACTTTTCCCTAATTCTGCCACTGCCACTTACTAGCTGTGTGAGCCCCACGCTGTTTGAGAATTAACAGAAGGAAATGCCTCGTGGTGCCTGGAAACAGTAAATGATCAATAAAGCTGGGTCCTTCTTTCCCTGGTGGCTCTGCCTGAAGGCATTTTTCCTTTGTCATTTGATGGCTTTTTAGCCTTTGGTCACAAGGTGGCGTGCCATCTTAAGACAGCAAATGAGACACAGATGTAAAGAACAGACTGTTGGATTCTGTGGGAGAAGGTGTGGGTGGAATGATTTGAGAGAATAACACTGAAACATGTACATTACTGTATGTGAAATAGATCACCAGTCCAGGTTTGATGCATGAAACGGTGCTCAGGGCTGGTGCACTGGGATGACCCTGAGGGATGGGATGGGGAGGGAGGTGGGAGGAGGGTTCAGGATGGGGGACACATGTACACCCGTGGCTGATTCATGTTAATGTATGGCAAAAACCACTACAATATTGTAATTAGCCTCCAATTAAAATTTAAAAATAAATAAAAAATTTAAAAAGATATATAATTTAAAGTCAGAAAAAAAAAGAATCTGGAGACGTTGTTTGTTTTTTTGAGCCTGCCAGTGGTTTTTTTTTCTCTTTCTCTCGTAGTAGATTTAACACAGGTTAAGTCATTTTATATAGGGTTTTAGATGATAGTATATGCCTCTCCAATTCATATATATATATACACACACACACACACACACACACACACACACACACACATATGGGCTGCACTGGGTCTTGGTTGCTGCCTGCAGAGAGCAGGCGGTACTGTCTAATTGCCGTGAATGGGGTTTTTATTGTGGCTTTGTTGGTTGGCGAGCACAGGCTCTAGGGTGCGAGGCCTTCCGTCGTTCCTGCATGTGGGTTCTGTAGTTGCAGTTCCTGGGCTCTAGAGTGCGGGCTCAGTAGTTAGTTGCCCTGTGGCATGTGGGATCCCTGGTCCAGGGATCGAAGCTGTGTCTCCTGCATTGCCAGAAAGATCCTTAACCTCTGTCCCACCATGGAAGCCCCCTCTTCAATTGTTAAGCTGCGGAAAACAGGATATTTTAAATTTCTACAAGTAAGAGTAGCAAGGCAAGCCTTCTGGAACCCTGTGGATTATGCCAGTGCAGAGATCAGCAAATCTTTGACATGCGAGCATCCTATCCAGGTGACAAGAGGGATTCGGTGTGAGGCAAAGTGGATTTACTTCTGTTAGGAAAGTTAGAAGTGTAGAGATTGACTGACTTATTTTGAAATAGCTTCAGACTTACAGGAAAGTTGCAAAAATAACTCACAGAATTCTAGCTTCCCCAGATGGTAACATTTTACCACAATCGCTTTAGTCTTTTTTTTTCTGAGACATTTGACAGTATGCTGCATACAAGATGCCTCTTTACTCCTGAATACTTCCGTGTATTTCTGCAAATCACAACTGTTCTACAATACCAAAATCAGGAAGTTACCATTGATAGAGCACTAAGCACTTCATTTGAATTTTGTCAAGTGCCCCACTCGTATGCTTTATAGTAAAGAAAAATAAGGTTTTTTTCCAGTCCAGAATCCAGTCTGTGATCGCGCATTGCATTTAGTTGTCATGGCCCTTTAGTGGCTCTTTTTTAAAAAATAATTTTATTTATTTACTTTTGGCCGTGCTAGGTCTTCGTTGCTGCGCGGGTTTTCTCCAGTTGCGGAGAGCAGGGGCCACTCTCTAGTTGCAGTGCACCGGCTTCTTATTTCGGTGGCTTCTCATTGTGGAGCACGGCCTCTAGAATACCAGCTCAGTAGCTGTGGCGCTTGGGCTTAGTTGTTCCACGGCATGTAGGGTCCTCCCAGATCAGGGATTGAATCCGTGTCTACCGCATATGCAGGCGGATTCGTTACCATGAGCCACCAGGGAAGCCCCCTTTTGCTGTGCTGTGCTTCGTTGCTCAGTCATGTCCAACTCTTTGCGACCCCATGGACTGGGGTCCCCATGGCGACCCCATAGCCCGCCAGGCTCCTCTGTCCATGGGGACTCTCCAGGCAAGAATACTGGAGTGGGTCGCCATTTCCTTTTCCAGGGGATCTTCCCAAACCAGGGATCAGGTCTCCCGCATTGATAAAGAATCAGGTCGGATTCTTTACCAGCTGAGCCACAGGGAAGCCCTCTTTAGTGGCTATTAACTTGGGACAACTTCAGCCTTTGTCATTCATGACTGGGTTTTTGGGTTTTGTTTTTTGCAATGTCTAGACCATGGAGATGAAATGGTGATCACCTCCATTTACAATGGCCCGGTATTATTTTATCCCATGTGTATAACTGCTCGTATCACTGAAAGACTATAATGGCTATTATTTTGTAAAATTATTTATTCACTATTTTTGGCTGTGCTAGGTCTTTCTCTAGTTGCTGCAAGCAGGGGCTACTCTCTATTTGCGGTGCCCGGACTTCTCATTGCTGTGGGTTCTCTTGTTGTGAAGCAAGGGCTTGCGGGCTTCAGTAGGTGTGGTACATCAGCTGAGCTGCCCCCAGGCATGTGGGATCTTCCCAAACCAGGGACTGAACCTGTGTTCCCTGCAGCATTCTTAACCACTGGACCACCAGGGAAGTCCATGACTAGGTATTTTTGAAGAATGCAGACCAACTGTTGTGTAGAATGCCCCTCAATTTTGGTTTGTCTGATGTTCCGTTGTGATTAAATTCAGGTTATGCAGTTTTGGCAGGAATAACATAGATGTTACATTTTCATGACATCAAAGCAAGCATACATCTGTCCCTGTCCTGGTGTTTTTAACTTTGCTTGCCTGCTCAAGGTGGGGTCCACCAGGTATCTCTACCGTAAAGAAGCTATTTTTCTCCTTTATAATTTTAAAAGTACTTTGTGCGAAGGGAGACTGATTAAGTCAAATAGAACAAATTCACTGTACTTTTTACTAACAGCATTGTGTAGACTTGAACTAAAGTGACCCTGTGATACGTGGAGGAGATAAATAATTTGTGTCTAACAAGTTACAATCTTTATAAGTGGTTCTTGTCTGGTTGAAGAAAAACTCAGGTGCAGCAGGGAGAGAGGATTTAACCTCACCCTGAAATCTGCCTGTTTTCAGTCTCTACCATCCTGGTGTCTCTTGCGCCAGAGCACTGAGGTTTCATTTTATAAAAAATTCCTGATATTATTTCATTATAAAAAGGAATATTCTCTAGAAAATGGCTGGAAAACATAAGAGTAAAAAGAAGGAATTCACATTACTGTCTAAAGTCTACTAATGGCTTTTGGGTGTGTAATATGTTTTAAATCTGATTTTGCAAGTTAGCATGGAAACTCACCATTAATTTTGACAGTTTTTCAAGAAGAAATTCTAAGTCTCAAAGGAACCAAATACTTTGTATTCTGTGTATATACATGCACCGCTGGGGTTGAGCACTGCACAGTCTGTACCGAGGCACCCATGGCTGAGACTATTGGTGCTGTGTTCGTCTTTCACTTGTAGCATGGGGCTGGCCACTTGAGAAGGGCTTGGGCACCCAGAGTTACACACAGTCATACTGAGGTTCACAGCAACACTTCAGAAAGAAGTCAGTCAAGAAGCATGTCAATTTAATTGATGAATTAAATTTTACGCTGGGCCTTTTACTTGCCTGTTGGTGAGGACTCAGAGTCCTATCTGGGCTCATCAGCTCTTGGAGGTCCTAGGTTTTCTCTCTTGCTGTCAACTACAAACAGGACACTTATTATCCTCAGGGATATGAAATCAAATAGTTCTACTCACCTGAATGCAAAAATGAAGTAAGCCTAATTTATGTGTGTGTCTGTGCTTAGTTGCTCAGTTGTGTCCAGCTCTTTGCAACCCCATGGACTGTAGCCCACCAGGCTCTTCTGTACATGGGGACTCTCCAGGCAAGAATCCTGGAGTGGGTTGCCATGCCCTCCTCCAGGGGATCTTTCCAACCCAGGGAGTGAACCCAGATCTCCAGCATTGCAGGCAGATTCTTTACCATCTGAGCCACCAGAGAAGCAGTCTAATTCATGTTCATTATGAATTATTAATTCACACCACTAATTAATTAAAGTGTAATATAATTACATTAATTGATTATATTAATTTCACTAGTTAATATATTTTGCAACTGATTATGTTTTATATTTTTTTAAACACCAAAAACATTTTGTATTGGGGTGTAGCTGATTGACAATGTTGTGAACAGTGAAGGGACTGCATCATACATATGCATGTATCCATTCTCCCCCAGACCACCCTCCCATCCAGCCTGGCACATAAGATTGAGCAGAGTTCCATGTGCTATATAATAGATCCTTGTTGGTTGTCCATTTTAAATATAGCAGTGTGTACATAACCTTCCCAAAGTCTTTAACTATCCCTTATCCCCCTGGTAACCATGAGTTCGTTTTCTGTGAGTCTCTTTCTGTTTCTTAAGTAAATTCATTTGTATCATTTCTTTTTAGATTCCACATATAAAGGATGTTATATTACATTTCTCTCTCCCTGACTTAACTTCACTCAATATGAGACTCTCTAGATCAATCCATGTTGCTGCAAATGGCCTTATTTCATTCCTTTTAACAGCTGAGTAATATTCCACTGGGCAAGAACCCCTTAGAAGAAATGGAGTAGCCATCATAGTCAACAAAAGAGTCAGAAATGCAGTACTTGCATGCAATCTCAAAATCTACAGAATGATCTGTGTTCATTTCCAAGGCAAACCATTCAATATCATAGTAATCCAAGTCTATGCCCCAACCAGTAAAGCTGAAGAAGCTGAAATTGAACAGTTCTATGAAGACCTACAAGACCTTCTAGAACTAACACCCCCCCAAAATGTCCTTTTCATCACAGGGGACTGGAATGCAAAAGTAGGAAGTCAAGAGATACCTGGAGTAACAGGCAAATTTGGCCTTGGAGTACAAAACGAAGCAGGGCAAAGGCTAACAGTTTTTCCAGGAGAACACACTGATCATAGCAAACACCCTCTTCCAACAACACAAGAAAAGACTCCACACATCATCATCACCAGATGGTCAATACCAAAATCAGATTGATATTTTTTGCAACCAAAGAAGGAGAAGCTCTATACAGTCAGCAAAAACAAGACCAGAAGCTAACTGTGGCTCAGATCATGAACTCCTTATTGCCAAATTCAGATTTAAATTGAAGTAAGTAGGGAAAACCACTAGACTGTTCAGGTATGACCTAAATCAAATCCCTTATGATTACACAGTAGAAATGACAAATAGATTCAGGGATTAGATCTGATAGAGTGCCTGAAGAACTATGGGTGGAGGTTCATAACACTGTACAGGAGGCAGTGATCAAAATCATCCCCAAGAAAAAGAAATGCAAAAAGGCAAAATGGTTCTCTGAAGAGGCCTTAACAAATAGCTGAGAAGAGAAGTGAAAGGCAAAGGAGAAAAGGAAAGATCTATCCATAGGAATGCAGAGTTCCAGAGAATAGCAAGGAGACATAAAAAAGTCTTCTTAAGTGAGCAGTGCAAAGAAATAGAGGAAAACAACAGAATGGGAAAGACTAGAGATCGCTTCAAGAAAATTAGAGATACCAAGGGAACATTTCATGCAAAGATGGGCTCGATAAAGGATAGAAATGGTATGGACCTAACAGAGGCAGAAGATAATAAGAAGAGGTGGCAAGAATACACAGAAGAACTATACAAAAAAGGTCTTAATGATGATGTGGTCATTCACATACAGCCAGACATCCTGGAATATGAAGTCAAACTACAAAGTTAGTGGAGGTGATGGATTTCCAATTGAGCTATTTCAGATCCTAAAGGATGGTGCTGTGAAAGTGCTGCATTCAATATGCCAGCAAAGTTGGAAAACTCCGCAGTGGCCACAGGACTGGAAAAGGTCAGTTTTCATTCCAATCCCAAAGAAAGGCAATGCCAAAAAAAATCCAAACTACTGCACAATTGCACTCATCTCACACACTAGCAAACTAATGCTCAAAATTCTTCAAGCCAGGCTTCAACAGTACATGAACCATGAATTTCCAGATGTTCAAGCTGGCTTTAGAAAAGGCAGAGGAACCAGAGATCAAATTGCCAACATCCGCTGGATCATCGAAAAAGTAAGAGAGTTCCAGAAAAACATCTATTTCTGCTTTACTGACTATGCCAAAAGCCTTTGACTGTGTGGATCACAACAAACTGTAGAAAATTCTGAAAGAGATAGGAATACCAGACCACCTGACCTGCCTCCTGAGAAATCTGTATGCAGGTCAAGAAGCAATACTTAGAACTGGACATGGAAAAACAGACTGGTTCCAAACAGAAAGGAGTATGTCAAAGCTGCATATTGCTTAACTGCTTATTAAACAATGCTTATTTAACTTATATTCAGAGTACATCACATGAAATGCCAGCTGGATGAAGCAAAAGCTGTAATCAAGATTGCCAAGAAAAATATCAAGATATGCAGATGACACCACCCTTATGGCAGAAAGCGGAGAACTAAAGAGCCTCTTGATGAAAGTGAAAGAGGAGAGTGAAAAAGTTGGCTTAAAACTCAACATTCAGAAAACTAAGATCATAGCATCCAGTCCCATCACTTCATGGCAAATAGATGGGGAAACAATGGGAACAGTGAGATGCTGTATTTTGGGGGGCTCCAAAATCACTGCAGATGATGACTGCAGCCATGAAATTAAAAGACATTTGCTCCTTGGAAGAAAAGCTATGACCAACCTAGACAGCATATTAAAAAGCAGAGACTATTTTGCCCAGAAAGGTCCATCTAGTCAAAGCTATGGTTTTTCCAGTAGTCATGTATGGATGTGGGAGTTGGACTATAAAGAAAGCTGAGCACCAAAGCACTGATGCTCACCTGTGGTGTTGGAGAAGACTCCTGAGAGTCCCTTGGACTGCAAGGAGACCCAACCAGTCCATCCTAAAGGAAATCAGTCCTGAATATTCATTGGAAGGACTGATGCTGAAGCTGAAACTCCAATATTGTGGCCACCTGATGAGAAGAACTGACTGACTGGAAAAGACCCTGATGCTGGGAAAGATTGAAGGCAGGAGGAGAAGGGGACAACAGAGGATGAGATGGTTGGATGGCATCACTGACTCAATGGACATGAATTTGAGTAAACTCTGGGAGTTGGTGATGGACAGGTAGGCCTGGCATGTTACAGTCCATGGGGTCTCAGAGAGTTGGATAGGACTGAGCGACTGAACTGAATATTCCACTGTGTGTGTGTATATATATACATACCACATCTTCTTTATCCATTCCTCTGTCAGTGGGCATTTAGGTTTCAACTAGATATATCTTCGTAAAGAAACCCTGGGGGTCTACCTCACCCCCTTTTTTTAATAAATGGGGGAGGGCCCAGAGAAGCCCCTCCTGCCTGTATTCTGTTAGCAGGGTGAGATTTTGGGCAGCATCCTTCTCAGTCTTCCTAGAGCGCCTGTGAGCAGCACCGACCAGCTCCCTCCACCGGTTGGGTGCTGCCCCAGGTATCCTCCTGGACCTGTGGGTCGGCGCCCTCCTGATGCAGCTGGCCATCCTCAGTCACCAGAGACTGGAAGCAAGGAGGGCGAGGTGATTTCCACCGTGTTCCCATCAGAGGGCTGTAGCTTCTTCAGAGGGCCTGTGGGCACACCGAGGAGCCGGAGGCCTGACTGCTTCACGGGAAGATGCCTGTGTGGATTCGCACTGTCACCAAACAGTAGGGATGGTTTAGGAGGTTCTAGCCTAAAACACAGGCTTCTGGCATAAAACACCTTTATTCTGGAGAGCCTTGGAGCCCCTTGGGGATACACAGTTGTTTTCCGGTAGCCGAAAGCAGTGTAACTTAGTGGCTATGCAGACCTTTAAACACCCTATGAACTGAGATAAATGATGGTGAACGAAATAGAAGTCAACAAAGGCAGACGCCCCGAGCACAGGCTAGGACCCGAGCTGTTCTCCACATTGGCAGTTTCTGAGTGAGAGGGCAGCTGTGGTTTTTGCAGTGAGTGAACGAACATCAGCGGGTGACCTATGGGTGTGGACAAAGTCTCCCTTCTCTGCCCGTCCGTCACCCCCACATCCCACCTGGGGTTCTCCCCTCTGCACCCTCATGTCCATCAGCTCCTCATCCTTCTGGCCTTGGTACCATCCAGAGCAAGAGGGGCTGCTTCCTCTCCCATGGCCCCGAGGTGTACCCCACCCCTCACCCCTCCACCCCCCCACCACATCCCCCTACCCCCCAACCCTGTCTGCAATCTGCATGCTGAGCACTGTGGGACCCCCAGGGGGCGCTATTCACAATGAAGGCCCAGAACATCCTATGTTTACTTAAAACGCGGCACAAAACAAAGGGTCTTGAAGGACAGGGTCTTTATCTAATGCACATAGCAGTCATGTATGAGTTAGCAGTGGCCTTGATCCAACTCTCCCATCATCTCTGGGTGACCTAGCATTGATCTAGGGCCTATGTTTCTCCATTGATTTGCCTACATCTAAATGACCTCCAGCCTTTCCTAGTACATATTCCATAATGTACTTTATAGAATACAGGCAAGCATCAAATACCCCTCCTCCCATGTAATATATGACCCTTGAATTAAACAGTCTCAGCATCAAATGGGGTGGGGTCTTGTAGGGACCTTCTGTAACTGTATTAACCTAAATAATAGGAGTAAGTCTGTTTTCTCCTACACAACGTACACTTCATTGTACAGATCAGAGGTCATCAGACTCTTTCTGTAAGGGTTCAGGTGCTGACTATTTTAGGCTTCGCAGGAAAAGAAGCTCTTGCAATGATTCAGTTCCACCTTGCAGCACAAAAGCAGCCATAGGCTATACATAAATTGAATGAGCGTCACTGGGTCTCAGTAACAGTTTACTTATTGGCTTGCCTGGTGGCGCAGCTGGTAAAGAATCTGCCTGCCATGTGGGAGACCTGGGTTCACTACTTGGGTTGGGAAGATCCCCTGGAGAAGAGAAAGGCTACCCACTCCAGTATTCTGGCCTGGAGAATTCCACAGACTGTATAGTCCACAGGGTCGCACGCAGAGTCTGACACAACTGAGCAACGTGCACTTTCACTTTCACTATGGACGTGCATGCATGCGTGTTCAGTTGCGTCTGACCCTTTGTGACCCAATGGACTGTAGTCCATTAGGCTCCTCTGTCCATGGGATTCTCCCGGCAAGAATACTGGAGTGGGTTGCCATGCCATTCTCCAGGGGATCTTCCCGACCCAGGGATCGAACCCCGGGTCTCCTGCACTGCACGCAAATTCTTTACTGTCTGAGCTACTGGGGAAGGAGTGTCTTAAATAATTTCTGTCCTCTTCTTCTGCATAACAGGCCAGCCCCACGCTTACTGAGGAAGGACGGGGAGGCCCCGAGAGGCCCTCGGTGAACCCAGTTGGAACCCAGTGTAGCCCCTCCCCTACATGAGCCTGGCCCCTGAGAGGCACCTGGTCAGAGCGCCGGCCCTGCACTTGAACTCTCACTCGCTGAAGCTTCCACCTTCAACTAAGAAGGGCCTTTCCGGGCCTGAACCCCACCCAGTCTGCCCCAGGACATTGGACTGTCTCTGCCCTGAATCCAGCGCAGCCGCATCAGAATCTGGTCCCCATGACCAGCCTGCCTGCCCCTGACCAGCTGGCACCTCCTTTTACGGAGGGTGGCACAGAGAGCTTATTCCTAACAGCGTATTTGTCCCCCTTCCTGCTGGACTCACTCTTGGCCGGTTTTCTTCCTGCTGTACCCACATCCTCCCCACCTCAACCAGCTGCATCGTATGGCCCAGCAGAGGAAGCGCTCAAATCCTCAATTTCCTAAATGGTTTGAGGGTGGTCTTTACAACTGCCCTCTACTAACTCCGGGAGTTGGTGATGGACAGGGAAGCCTGGTGTGCTACAGTCCATGGGGTCGCAGAGTTGGACACGATTGAGCAACTGAATGACAACTCTTTTTTCCAACCCTGTCCCAACTCAAGGTGAACCTGATTGATAACATAGACATCTCATAAGGGGACTGCTCTGGGGTGGGTGAGTGGGGGGCAGCTGTGGGTGGGTGTCCTTTCCTCTCTTGTCACCCAGGATGGCAGGGGTCACGATTGGTTAGAAAGTCAGCCCAAGGGCCAATTCCTCACCAGAGGTACAGGGCCCACCTGAGACAGCAGGCTGTTCCATCAACCAGTCCTAGGTACTTCAAGGACCTACCATCAGCATTTCTACTTCCCATTGTCAAGGTTAGGCTGCCCGTGGGGGCTTCTTTCTGAAGCAGAACTTACGGCAACATATCACTTTCTATGTGTATTGGAGGGGAGCCGTGAAGCGACGCATCCATTTCCTAAGCCTCAGGAATCAGATAAATGGATTTTTAGCCCATCAATACTTGCCCCATGAGAAGACCAGCAGCCCAGCGGATATACTGTTGGCCACGAGCTCGTTCCCTTTACACGCCTTGCTCGATGTATGCGACACATCACATTTGAATACAGTGCTGATGCAGCTTCTGCAAAACCCCCTGCCTAACTTTTCAAGCAGTCCAGTGACACAAGTCAGAAGTTCTTGCTGCGTGGCCTCTGGGTGAGTCTGCTGGGCGTCATAGCAAAAAGCTGAAACTTTGCAGAAAAGAGGCTAAAATAAAGAAGGTGGAGAGGAAACCTTCACACAGACTTTCAAATGTCTATTCATTTCTTTACAGTTTTTGGCCACACTGTGCAGCAATGTGGGATCTTAGTTCCCCGACCAGGGGTCAAACCCGCCATCTCCAGCACCTGAAGCGTGGAGTCTTAGCCACTGGGTCACCAGGCATGTCCCTACACAGGCTGATAAAAAGTTAGTGAAACAGTCTTTTATTTCTAGTTTGGAAAAAAAAAAAGTCCCTTAAATTACTAGAAGATTATTTACGGGATTAATCACATTTTAAGCCAGGAGACTTACAGGACACACAGTGTCCTTTGACAGGAGAGGCTGGGACAGGTTCCGTGACCTGCCCAAAGCGCCCGAGGCCTTGCCAGAACCAAGGAGAGGACCCCGTCTCCTGACCACCCAGCCCAGGCAACAATGTCCGAAATATCACAGGGGTGTCACAGCCTGTTTGCTAACAAATGATTACATGCCTTTTTAGTGTTTAAGCAAAAACTTTTTTTTTTTGGTATGCAGAATCAGTCTAGAAACTTGAAGTATTTAGGCTCCGTGGCTCAGCTGGTAAAGAATCTGCATGCAATGCAGGAGATCCTGGTTCCATCCCTGGGTTTGGAAGATCCCCTGGAGAAGGGAAAGGCTACCCACTCCAGGATTCTGGCCTGGAGAATTCCATGGACTATACGGTCCCTGGGGTCGCAGAGTCGGACACGACTGAACGACTTTCACCAGTTAAAAAAAATGTTTGTCTCTCCCACAACTGACTTCTTCCCAGGCACCCTCAGGGTCTTTTTGTGACGAGACTAAGGATCAAGTGGCTCCATCCAGTCCTGACGGGCACGTCGCAGCTTCCTTGGCTCAGAGAACTGCTTCCGTGGGCTGGTGGCTCGGACCAGCACTTTGGTTCAAAGTGCTTTGGGGACTCCCTTCTTGCTCATTCTCTGGAAACGTCACGACCGACACGGAGTCCCAAGCGTCATCCTTTGGCGAGCTGTCCTTGTCCAGGGCATCTAAGATGGGCTGAGCCGGATCCTTTAAATACTTGAAAAATTGAAAACCATCACCATAATTAGTCTGTAAGTTCCAGATATAAGACCTTTTGACTTTAGTTTGAGTTGGCATAATCCTATATTATTTTGGTGTAACTTCTACTTCTGTCCACCAATGAAACAGCTTCAAAAATCCTGAAAACCCCTCCCCACCCCTCATCTCAACAGCTTGCACACGAATCCAAGGGCCAACCAAGGGGATACTCTGTAAGTGTGTAAGGTGTGTAACTCGGGAAATGAAGTTCTGACTTGCTGCACTGGCTGGATGAGGGCTTGTGGGCTATTCACCTGGAATGCCTCTGGAATTCTAACTTTTCAGGAAAGGAGGAAATGAAGCCTCCTAGTCACCTACAAGGTAAGGGTGAAGAGGGAAAGTTCATGGGCATTTTTTTCTCAGCTACCCCACCCACTAGGTGTTTCTGCTTTATATAACACACACATGGGTGCGGAGGATCTGCAGCGGGCAGCCATGGGCGAATGAGAAAGTGCAGGTCCTTGATGCGAAATGCTGATCCACACCCTTAATGTGCTGTGTCTCTCCTGCCTCTGCTTTGGGCTTAGACATCAATTACCAAGTTACCAAGGGTTTTCCAGGTAGCTCAGTGGTAAAAAATCTGCCTGCCAAAGCAGGAGATGCAGGTTTGATCCCTGGGTCAGGAAGATTCCCTGCAGGAGGGCATGGCATCCCACACTGGTATTCTTGCCTGGGAAATCCCATGGACAGAGGAGCCCAGCGGGCTACAGTCCATGGGGGTCGCAGGGAAGTCGGACATGAATGAGCGACTGGACAATGACGACCACCACAACCAAGTTACCAAGAACCAACCGCGTGGCTCTTGGAAATGCTGAAAGATACTGAAATGCAGTCAGCTTAGCGCTGGCTGGTGAGCAGAGGAGCAGCAGTGTGTCACGTGCACTTGCGAAACCTCAAAAATGCAAGTGAAACATGAGTCATTTTCTCATGTAACTTCAGTGACCTTTGATATAGACTTTTCACACTTTCCCAGGAAAGCAAATCGAAAGTCTCTGTGTTTTAGGTTCAAGCCCCAAAGAAACAAGTAGCAGTAAATTCACTTACTGGGGCCCGGCTGCTAGTTCTACTGAGAGACAGAGTTTTTTGTGTTTTTTTTTGGTTTTGTTTTTTAGTGTTTTGGCTTCATCACACGGCATGTGGGATCTTAGTTCCCTGATCAGGCACTGAACCTGCGCTCCCTGCAATGGAAGTGCAGAGTCTTAACCACTGGCCCACCAGGGAAGTCCCGAGATGGAGATTATTAATGCGAGTAAAGCTCCGAGGTGACAGCTGTTCTGTTGCGACAGTAGAACCAGGAAAATCGGTTGCTGTTGTTGTTGCCGTTATTGTAATTTTGTGGTAAGAACACCTAACTTGAGTTCTACTCTCTTAACACATTTTGACGTGCATGTGCTTGCTCAGTCATTCAGTCATGTCCAACACTTTGCAACCCCATGGGCTGTAGCCTGCCACGCTCCTCTGTTCGTGGGATTTCCCAGGCAAGAATACTGCAGTGGGTTGCCATTCCCTTCTCCGGGGGATCTTCCCAACCCAGGGATTGAACCCGTCTCCTGTGCCTCCAGCATTAGTAGGTGGAATCTTAACTCCCTGGGAAGCCCCTGTAAGGGCACAACACAGTACTAATTATAGCACAATCTTGCACAGCAGAAACCAGAACTTATTCATCTTGCATAACTGAAACTTCCTACCATTTGAAAGCAACGCCCCACTCCCCTCTCCCCTCACCCCTGTTAACCACTGTGTTACTCTCTGCTTTTCTATGAGTTTGACTATTATTCTACTTAGAGTCTTCATAGAAGCAGAATCCTACAGCATCTGTATGCAGGTCCCAGTAGGGAGTTCAACGTGTATTTCTCATAATGTCTGTGTCCCTTAAACAGCTCATGACATATGAAGGAAAACAAGTGACTACAGCTCTTTCTAGACTTTGTCTTTATAGACGAGATATAACAACATGAGATTCTGTTTCTAGTACTTTTATTCTGATTTTACTGAAGAATGATAAACCTCCAGAGGCAAACAGTTTTAAGTATTCTTCTATCAGCTAGCTTCTGATCCCAAGAATGTCCCAATGGCTCTGTCCTCAGAGGACCTGGCTGCCTCATTGAGCCTTGGGGAGGGGCTACGGTGTGGCTGGGCAGGAAAACAAGACTATCTGTAAGACGTGCTGGACTATGAAGAAGGCTGAGCGCCAAAGAACTGATGCTTTCAAAGTGGAGTGCTGGATAAAACTTTTAAGAATCCCCTGGACAGCAAGGAGATCAAACCAGTCAATCCTAAAGGAAATCAACCCTGAATATACACTGGAAGTTGGAAGGACTGGTGCTGAAGCTGAAGCTCCAATACTTTGACCACCTGATGCAAAGAGTCAACTTGTTGCAAAAGACCCTGATGCTGGGAAAGACTGAGGGTAAGAGGATAAGCTGGTTGGATGGCATCACGGACTCAATGGACATGAGTTTGAGCAAACTCTGGGAGATGGTGAAGGACAGGGAAGCCTGGTGTGCTGTGGTTCACGGGGCCGCAAAGGGTTGGACGTGACTTAGCAACTGAACAACAAGGCCCACTCATTCCACTTTTCTTTCTTAAATTCTTTAAAGTAACATGGCCTGTGCGCTAGGCATGCAAGGCTTTGAGCTCATGGCTCTGGGTGTGTTTACTCTAGGATCCTCCTGTATGCACACTGTCTAACCCAAAGCTTATGCTCTTGACTGCAGCCTCCACTGGTTCATGAGCTCCAGCCAGGCTCCCTGGGGGCAGTCTCCAAAACCCTGGGATTGACGTGTTGTCTCCAGTGGGACCTACCACAGCCAATCTCCTGGATGGGCCAGACTAGGCCATCTTTTGGCCAACCTCGTGCCATTAAAAAAAAAAATTTTTTTTTAATTGTGGAAAAGTACATATAACATAGGGGCTTCCCTTGTGGCTCAGTTTAAAGAATCCACCTGCCAATGCAAGAGACACGCCCTGGAGGAGGAAATGGCAACCCTCTCCAGTATTCTTGCCTGGAGAATCCCATGGACAGAGGAGTCTGGCGGGCTACAGTCCATGGGGTCACAAATAGTCGGACACGATTGAGCGACTAAAGAACAACAACAAACACATAACATAAAATTTACCGTCCTGACCCTTTTTAAGCGTGCAGTTCAGTGGTGTGAAGTCTATTTAGCTTGTTAGGCAACCATGAGCACCATCTGTCTCTAGAACTTTTTTCATTTTTTTCACAGTAAAACTGAAACTGTCCCCGTTAAACACGAACTCCCCATTTCCTCCCTCCCTTCAGACCCAGGCAACCTCTATTCTACATTCTGGTTCTGTGAATGTGAGTACTCTTAAGTGCTCGAGTATGTGCAATCATGTAGTATTTATCATTTTGTAACTCATTTATTTCCCTGATCGTAATGTCCTCAAGGTTCATCCCTATCGTAGCATGTCTCAGAACTCCCTTCTTTTTTAAGGTTAACATTCCATTCATATGTATATACCACATCTTTTTTGGGGGGCAGTGATGAATCATGAGGCTTGCAGGAATCTTAGTTCCCTGACCAGGGATTGAACCCCAGGGCCATGGCAGTGAAAGTACCAAGTCCCAGCCACTGGACCACCAGGGAATTCCCACCACATCTTATTTATCCATTCGTCTGTCAATAGACATTCAGGGTGTTTCTGCCTTTCGGCTGTGGTGAGTAATGCTGCTGTGAAGACGAGTGTACAAGTAACCAAGCACCACTTTTAACTCCGATCTCTGTGACTGTGGTTTTGTCCACTGTCCTACTCTTAGGTGTTACTGGGGGGCAAGAAAGACTGACAAGTCACTCCTGTGGGTGTGTACATACCTCCTCTATCTGTGATGGAATGCTTGGCGGAGAGTGGAACCAGTGTTTAACCAGGCCTCTGTATCTCAGAACCAGGAAGAGACAGGACCCTACCACCACCGACAGCACCAAAAAGGTGGTTCCGGCAGCCAGGAAGTCTTGTTGAAGCTTGACAGAAGCTAGAGAGACAACCAAAAAACGAACAAGATGACCCACACATGTTACAAACATCAGGTAATTTCTCATCCACCACTGCATAAATACACTTGATGTCCTGGGAAAACGAATGGATACTGCCTCTCTTCCACCCCACCCTGTATGCTTTACTGAACTCTTGAGAGTCCCTTGGACTGCAAGGAGATCAAACCAGTCCATCCCAAAGGAAATCAGTCCTGAATATTCACTGGAAGGACTGATGCTAAGGCTGAAGCTCCAATATTTTGGCCACCTGATATGAAGAGCCGACTCACTGGAAAAGACCCTAATGCTGGAAAAGATTGAGGGCAGGAGAAGGGGGAAACAGAGGATGAGATGGTTGGATGGCATCACTGACTCAATGGACATGAGTGTGAGAAAACTCTGGGAGATAGTGAAGGACAGGGAAGCCTGGCGTGCTGCAGTCCATGGGGTTGCAAAGAGCGGACACGACTGAGTGACTGAACAACAAAGGCAATCCTAAAACAAAGCAGGTGTTACCCGTCTGGCAGTTCTTGTTCTGGAGATTGCAGCACAGCCTCGTTGTATCTACTGTGAATTGCCGTCTTAGCCCGTCCTCTCTGGATCTCCCTACACTCATCACCACCCTTCACCGAAAAAGCAATTCCTGATTGCACTATTTTAGGAGTTTTCTGTTCCCAGCTCAGAAAGAAAGCACTTAGGAAAGCATACGTTACCATCTGCTGCCGTTTCGCAGCAAGATATGTTGCTTAAATGTCCAGGTCGAGAGATGTTTTCTTTGGTCAAAAACAGTTCTGCCTTGACTTGAAAACAGTATACTCTTAAGGGTTTTAAATCATTCAATATGATGAAGTTACTCCTGAAAGGGCGTGTCACCTGCGTAACAAGCATCAACAACCTCACATGTAAATTATCCACACAGGTGTGGTCAAGGCCTTCCATCTTCTCCAGTGTTTCCCCAAATTCACATTGAACACAATAACCAAAGAATAAGGCAATTCTGGTTTTAAAGAGACAGAATACCAATTTTATACATATAACGCTTACAGCCGACAAATTTCATGTGTGAAAACGGGAGGAGTGTTGAGAAACATGCTGATGGCATTAGAGCTGTGTTTCTGGCTGTGAGATCTGAAGCCCCATTGCAGCAATGGAGGGTCCGGAGCTGGAATTTAGCAAATCCCAATTTCCAGGACGAAATTTTCTCCTTTGAAATGAACATTGTATATTTCATGGTTAGTCTCGTCTACAGTTTCAAGTCAGTCGATGAACAGAGGGGAAATGGGCATTCTAGGAGATACTGTTCCTTGGGTTCCAAATCTGCTTCTGGGTTTCGCTTCACTGTGCTACTTCCCTTTATAGCTCTGGTGAACATGGTCTTAGAAGTTTATGTCATCAGGGAAGAGTTGGGTCCCAGATCCTTAGAGGGTCTTGTCCCCTGTCTCCCTCCCCTGCCGTGACCTCCCTCCAGTTTGTCAACTCCACGTGTTCGGTCAATGGCCCCTCTCTCATTTCAGACAAACTGTCACTATTCTACGGGGAAATGAGAAAAAGACACCACACACTATGGGGATACGGGATTTCTCCTAAGGGACTGCTTTCGTATTGGGAGATACAGTAGAAAACACTCGGGCTTCCCTGGTGGTGCTGGTGATAAGGAACGCAGGAGACACAGGAGACGCAGGTTTGATCCCTGGGTCGGGAAGATCCCCTGGAGGAGGAAATGGCAACCCACTCTGGTATTCTGGCCTGGGAAATCCCATGGACAGAGGGGCCTGCCAGGCTACAGTCCATGCGGTCACAAAGAGTCGGAAATGACTGAGCACATGCGCACACACACACACACACACATACACAGAATATGCTACAACCATTGGAAATGGTGGCAGGTAACACAAGCTTCAGAATGTGGAGATAAAGTGGCTTATTATATATGTTGACTGAAAAAAAAGGCAGATCATTCAACAGTATATAGGACATGATCTTACTTTTAAAAATACAAATGGTCATACTATATTTGAACAGTAGGATTATACATGATTCAAAACTTTCTCCCCTCCTGTTTAATGATGATGACTGCCAGGGCAGAAAAGAAATGATTTTTTCTCAGGACGCCACATAAGGCAATTTCAGGGAATTCTGTGGCAGTCCAGTGGTTTAGGACTTTGCGCTTTTACTCTCATGGCCTGGGTTCAATCCATGGTCGAGGAACTAAGTTCCTGCAAGCTGTGTGGCACAGCCAAAATTTTTTTTTAAGTAAGAAATAATTATTTTAAAAAGGTAAATTTAAGGACAACATGCTTTTCTTAAAAAAAAATTATCTATTTATTTGGCTGTGTTGGGTCTCAGCCGCAGCACGTGGGATCTTTCCTTGTGGCACACAGGCTTAGTTGCCCTTCAGTATGTGGGATCTTAGTTCCCTGACCTGGGATTGAGCCCAGGTTCCCTGCCTTGGAAGGCAGATTCTTAAGCACTGGACCGCCAGGGGAACCCAACACTCTTCTTTTTTGAGTTTATTTCAGCAGCCAGTTGGCTTTTCCAGAAGAATCACAGACTACAGAGAAGAGCTACCGTTCAGGCCTGAGACGGTAAGGAACGCAGGAGACCTGTCCTTAGAAAGGTCTTGTTTGTAAGGCTGACCCAAGGCTGGCATCTGGGAACTTGGCTTTGAGGAGCGTCCCACAGATTCCTAAGTGATAAGGCTGTTTTAATGTATAAATGATGCTTCTGATGCTGAACGCCTGCTCTCCCTCTGGGAGTCAGGAGCCCTGGTGTCTCTGCTGGGTCGAGGGTGCCTGTGTGACCAGCGCCCAGTACAAGCCCTGGGCACTGAGTCTCCCAGGAGCTTCTCCGGGAGATGCGATTTCACATACTTGCTTACTCTTGTCGGGGGAATTGAGAGTAGCCTGTGTGATGAGGGGAAGACTCCTGGAAGCTTCTGCCTGGACTCCTTCAGACTCTGCCCCCTGTGTCTCTTCCCTTTGCTGACTCTGTTCTGTGCCTTTTCTCTGTAATAAGTCACAGCCTTAAGTACAACTGGACGCTAAGTCCCCGAGGATCCTTGGAGCAAATCTAGGGGTTGGGTTTGGGGACCCTTGACATTTGGACTCACAGCTGGAATGGAGACCATATCAGTGGCTTTCAGAGTCACTTTAGCCACAGAATCTTTTGCTCATGGAAGTCCAAAGCATAGATGCTCTGGTTGAAAGGGGAATCCCTCCCAGATTCTTCCAGACCTCCTCTGTTCCAGTTGACCAGAACTGTGAACTCAGATTTTGGGAAACGATTATTTCTTTCTTCCCTATTTGCTGAGAGTCTGCCCTTCAGTGAGTTTTGCCTTCCTCAGTGTTTTTACACTCACCGTAAAGAAACAGGGGCTTCCCTTGTGGTTCAGCTGGTAATGAATCTGCCTGCAGTACAGAAGACCTGGGTTCGACCCCTGGGTTGGGAAGATCCCCTGGAGAAGGGAAAGGCTACCCACTCCAGTATTCTGGCCTGGAGAATTCCATGGACTGTATAGTCCATGGGGTCGCAAAGAGCTGGACACACTGAGCGACTTTCACTTTCATAAAGAAACAGAGCAAGTGCAAACATCAGCAACGTGGGAGAGACGCAGCACTGAGAGCACGGGCCCTGGGGCCAGGCGTCTCCTCTGCTCGCCTCGGGCAGTCCTCACACTCGCTCTCCCTCTCAGTGAAACTGATGGGTGCAAAGGGTAAACGAAAGGATGTATCCAAAGTGCCCGGCCCGGTGCCAGACACAAAGAAAGCTCCAGATAAACATACAGCTCTTAAAATTCTTATAAAAATTAGAGTAATGTTGAACGTGGGAAATCAGGAGGTTCACACACATAGTGAAACATCATTCAATGTAGCTTGAAGGGACCTCCCTGGCAGTCTAGCGGTTACGACTCTGGGCTTCCATGGCAGGGGGCACAGGTTCGATCCCTGGCTGGGGAGCTAAGGCCCACCCCCCACCCCCACTGCTGTCACACAGTGTGGCCAAAAAATGGGGAAAAAATGCAGCTTGGATGATCAGACACTGGAGATGACCCTGGCCCAGACACCAGGCCCCTTTGCTCTGACCGCTCCTTTGTCAACCTTACCCTGCCCGAGGCCCTCACATGGCCCCATTTCTCTTTTTTTAATTAATTAATTTATTTTTATTTTGGCTGTGCTGGGTCTTTGTTGAGGTGCATGGGCTTGGTTGCCCCGCAGCATGTGGGAATCTTAGCTCCCGAACCAGGGATTGAACCTGTGTCCCCTGCATTGGAAGGTGAATTCATAACCACTGGACTACCAGGGGAGTCCCAGGCCCGAATTTCTGATGGATCCGGGCATGTGCAGTTCCCAGATGTGCCCAGCCTTCTCCAACCTACTGGCCCTTCTCCTTGGAACATGCCCTCTTCTCGCCTTCACTGAGACTTATCACCTATTCACATTGCCTTCTTTGAAAACCATTCAGATCAGAGAGGTCACATAGCTTAACCTTGCAGACTGCAGGAGTAAAAATATGCCCATGAGTAGAAACAGGCCCATGAGACCTTCCCAAATGCTGGAGTGTGGCAGAGACTCCCTGGGCACCAGCTGAATCCAGACCCAGACTGCGGGGACTGTGTGATACGAGGCAGAGAGGGCCCTGCAGATGGGTCTTGTCCTCTACGGGTGCACTGGGATACCCTGGTGTCCTTGGCCATCTGATTTTCCTTTTGGCTGAGCAGAGCAGCTTGTGGGATCTTAGTTCCCTGACCATGGATTGAACCCACCAACTGCAACGGGAGCTCAGAGTCTCAAGCACTGGACTGCCAGGGAAATCCCCTCCTTGGCCTTTCATTTGCTACCCAGAAACTCCAAAGAAAAGAACATCAAAAACAAAGAAGAACATGCTCTTGCCTGTTTGGCTCCTGCCTTCTCCCAGTAGTAGACACAATACACAAAATAGGCCTCGGTGGCAGGGACATCAAAGGGAGCAGAAAGCCTGATGATAAGGGAGCCTTCTTCTGGGGTCACCCGGATGTTTTCTGGAGGCCCAATGGTAGCTGAAATAGAATTACAAACGAGATCCATCAATCTATGTAGATACATGTGTGTACATGTATGTGTGTGTATATATATACTGTGCAGTGCTGAGTTGCTTTAGTCGTGTCTGACTCTTTGCGCCGCCAGGGACTGTAGGACTGCAGCCCACCAGGCTCCTCTGTCCATGGGATTCTCCAGGCAAGACTACTGCAGTGTGTTGCTATTTCCTCCTCCAGGGGATCTTCCCAACCAGGGAATGAACCTGTGTCTCTTGCGTCTCCTGCATTGGCAGGCCGATTCTTTACCAGAGGTCTTTCTGCCATATGCTATGCTAATAACATGTTTTATAGGCCAGCTTTATCAGGTTTCCAGAGAGCTGGAAGGTTAACCAAAGGTCAAATTTTCATGAAAAGATTTTGTTAGCTCTTACCTTCTATATATATTTTCTTTTTGTTACATATTTTTTTATACAGATAAAAGTGGTGTTTACAAACTTTTAAATACACTTCTCCTTTAGCTTTTTCCAATAGGACACACGTAAACATAATAGCATGAAACACTGCTATCACAAGGGCTTCCCCAGTGGCTCAGGGGTAAAGAGCCTGCCTGCAATGCAGGAGACTTGCAGGAGATGTGGGTTCGATCCGTGGGTCAGGAATATCCCCTGGAGAAGGAAGTGGCAACCCACTCCAGCCTGGAAAAACCCACAGACAGAGGAGCCTGGCAGGCTATCGTCCAGGGGATTGAGGACTGAGCGACTGAACAATAACACTATCATAAATCTATTTGTTAAGACTTTTCATGTTCTGGAATACATATCACTGGAGAGCCAAGTACTGTGATTCTGGTACACCATAGAAGAAAGACTATAGCCTTTGTTAAGTAAGCATCTAAACTGTATACTTAACCGGAGGAACTCAGATCAAAGAACAGGTCATGTGCTCCAAGTTCTTAGGGGCCTGTTTCTGCACGTTTGACACACGCACGCAGACGATCATATCACTGGGAACTGTCACCTGTTCACGAGAGGGGGGCTGGCTTTCTCTCTCGCTTCCACGCCCCACCCTGGGCTCTCCCAGGTTGGGGAGGGTTAGGCACGTGGTCTGGCCACCTTTCTCTCTGCGTAAAGTAACTGGTCCCCGGAGGGCCTGCACTCTTGTCCTCTCACCTCCTTTGTTCTGGTGGAGGAACTAAGTCCAGACAGATACACTGTCGGGTGGGGCCCGTCTCACCGTCTCAAGCCTCAGTGTTGTTAGCAGACTGGCCACGAGGAACAGAAAAAGCTCGCATCACACCCACTCACGGACGCTGGCACGCACATCTTCAAGCTGCCCTTTAGACGGTGAAGTCGCCAGAGCACCGGTCAGCCTGCCCATGTGCAGGGCCAGGGCCCCCTCCCCACTGAGCAGATTCTCCAGACTTTTTTGTGACTCACCCAAGGGAGTGGGTATATGTGCCTGGATGACCACATCCCTTCACCACTGAAAGGTCAGCGCCCAGGAGTCTGATCCCAACGTGATGAGCCTGTCTCTCCAGGGCGGACAGCCTGCCTTCTCTCCAGGCCCAGAAGGAGGACCCGATAGGTCTGTGCGGTGACTACTGACAGCGGCGCCCACGGCCTGAGCGATCACTTGAAACCTGGCAACACGGATTTTACATGTGTGTCCGCACAGATCTGCATGTAACAACCACGCAAGGCCATCCCCATTTCTCAGAGGGGCAACTGAAGCCCAGAGGGATATGATCTGCCCAGAGTAGCAGCCAGTTAGGGCCAGCGTTGAGGTCTGAACCCAGGTTTACGTGATGCTAAAGCCTGCCCCCTTCAGCCACCGTCCCAACCCCTCTCCCCTCAAGCCCTCGGTAAGGCATCGTCACGCTGTTTACCCATCCTGACTCGACCACAAGCGCCGAAAGCAGCAATGGGCTCTGCAAACACCACCGGCTCAAAGTGACACTCTGCCAGTAACTTAACCAATGGCACAGCCAGCCGATTCCGGCCGGGAAGACAGACAGCAGCAGCTGGCTGCCAGGGGCCTGGTGACATCACGACGGGCCCTGCTTCTGTCGCCGCCTACTCTGTTCCCTACTAATCCCACTGAGGTACAGCTCAGATGTCTGGCAGTGCTCCATTCAAGGACAGAGGCCTGGTCCACAGTAGATGACCAGCTGGCAGGGACCACACTGCCTTCTCGTCCCATCCTCAAACCGCTAGCAAAAACTACTGATTTTTTTTTCCCCCTTAGCTTCTTATTACAGGAAATTTCAAACACATAGCAAGTAGAGAAGACTAGCCAAAGAGCACGTACTCGTCACCCAATTGTACATCAACCGTCGAGGCCCAGGCAGTTTTGTTTCTCCTTCACCTTGTAAGGACCACCTTGACCCTCCCACTCTCTGGATGGTTTGGAACAAATCTCAGACATTACATCGCTGCATCTATAAGATGTGTATCTTGAAAAGACCAGACCCCTCCCTTTAAAAAATAAACAAAATACCATTAAAACATCTCCAGTATGTGAACAACAATTGCTTAGTAAGTCATCAAATATCTAGACAGCAATCACATTTCCTCAACTATCTTATACTTCTGTTGAGCTTGAATAAAGATCCCAAGAAGTTCCCAAAGATACTTTGCATCTGTGTAGACATGGGAGAATCATCAGGCATAGCTGACCATGTAAAAAATGAATCACTAAACCTGATGCCAAAAGCCAACTCATTAGAAAAGACCCTGATGCTAGAAAGATTGAGGGCAGGAGGAGAAGCAGACAACAGAGGATGAGATGGTTGGATGGCATCACCGACTCAATAGAGATGAGTTTGAGCCAACTCCAGGAGATGGGGAAGGACAGGGAAGCCTGGTGTGTTGTGGTTTATGGGGTTGCAGGGAGTCGGACATGACTCAGTGACTGAACAACAGCAAAAGGAACAAGTCTATGAACTAGTGTTTGATGACTCGGATGCCCCCTTCCAATATCCGGGAGGACGTCTGTTCATGCAGTCATTCCACAGATATTTTCTGCTATGCGACAGGTACCAGTCAAGGCTGAATTAAGAGCTTTCCTGAACATAAAAGAAGTTGTGCCAGATGACAGTGACCAGTGAAGCCAATACACTATTAATAGTATCCCACTCAGCAGAGACGTTGGCCAACTTTCTCAGTCAAGTGCCAGGGTGAATTTAGGCTCTGACAGGTCAGACAGCCCCCAACATAACAGCTCAGCTGGCCTGTTGCAGCTTGGGAGCAGCACTGGGCAGTACATCAATAGATGGGGAAACTGTGTTGATAAAACTTTTTAAACTGAAGAACAGTTGATTTACAATACTGTTAGATTCAGGTGTGTGTGTGTGTATATATACCTCTGCGTGCATGGTGCTAAGTTATTTCACTCGTGTCTGACTCTGTGTGACCCCATGGACCGTAGCGCGCCAGGCTCCTCCGTCCATGGGGTTCTCCAGGCCAGAATACTGGAGTGGGTTGCCGTGCCCTCCTCCAGGGGATCTTCCCAACTCAGGGATCGAATCTGTGTCTCTTATGTCTCCTGTAGTATCAGGTGGGTTCTTTACCACTAGCGCCACCTGGGAAACCTGTACATACATTCTTTTTCAGATTCTTTTCCATTATAGGTTATTTTAAGTCCCCTATGCTACAGAGTAGGTCCTTGCTGCTTATCTATTTTATATATAGTAGTATGTATCTGTTAATCCCACACTCCTAATTTATCTCTCCCCTTTTTCTACTTTGGTAACCCTAAATCTGTTTTCGATATCTGTGAATCTGTTTCTGTTCTATAAGTAAGTTCATTTGTATTATAGATTTAAATTCCCCATGTAAGTAATATCATATAATATCTATCTTTCACTGTCTGGCTTACTTCATTTAGTGTGATAATCTCCAGGTCCACCCACACTGTGGCAAATGGCATTATTCCATTCTTTTTTAATGGCTGAGTAATATTCTATTATGTATGATAATATCTATTATGTATGCGTGTACACACTCTTCACAGTTCTGATAAAACTTTATGTACAAAAACAGGTCGATGGCTGGATTTGACCTGCAGGCTGTGGTTTGGCAACTCCCTAGTGTAGCAAATCACCCTCCCCTAGCCCCAGCCTCTGTGGACAGTACTCTGGTTTGACCATCACATCCATCTGGGTGCTGGTTATTTAGGCTGAGAGGCAGGACTTAGGCGCATGGAGTCAGTACCACTTAGCAAAAAGCAAAGTGCAAACATTAAAGGAATTTGTACGCAAGTCCCCTTACCATTCCGATAGTGTTCGAACCAAGGTGCTGTTGCCCAGGCAGAAACGAGGCCCCCCAGCTTAGCTCGAACACGTAAAGAGATGTTGAAACGCCGTGGGAACCCCTCCGAGAGGCTGTTTGCAGTAAAGTCACACTCTGTCCTGGTGAGGTTCGTACAATCCACCTTGCTATCTTCTTTGTTGACGTCATACCAGTTACTACTGGTGCTGCTGCAAACAGAAAAAAAGGATTTCGCTTAGCAGAAATCTCTCTTTGATCACATATCACAGTTCCCCCAGGGTTGAGTTTTGAAAAATTTTTTCATTGAGATATTCCTCACATATCACACACTGCACTCACTTAAGGGGACAGTTCAATGGCTTTCAGTATATGCGCAGGGTGGTGCAACCCTCCCCATACCCATTTTAGAATATTTTCATCATCCCCCAAACAACCCCCATGCTTAGAGCATCACTCTCGATCTCCCCCAATCCCTAAGCCCTAGGCTACCACCGATCTATTTCCTATCTCTAAGGATTTGCCTGTTCTGGACACTTGGTAGAAACGGGATCATAAGTGATGTGGTCTTTGTGATCAGTGCCTTTCGCTTAGCCTGTTTTACTTAGTATGTTTTCAAGCGTGACGCATGTTGTAGCACGGATCAGCACTTCACCCCTCTTATGGCCAAATTAACGTCCCGCTGCGTTTATCCATTCATGTTCTGACGGACAGGCGGGCTGTCTTTTGGCTATTTGTCTTTTGGCTTATTCACCTTTTTGGCTACTGTGAATCATGCTAAGAATATTCACGTATAAATTTTTGTGTGAAATTATGCTTCCAGTTCTCTGGGGTGTATACCCAGAAATGAACTTACCAGGTCATAGAGTTACTCTCTTTTTAACTGTTTTCCAAAGCAGCTGCATCATCTTATGTTCCCGGCCACAATGTATGAGGGTTCCATTTTCTCCATATCCTCACCAAGGCTTGTTATTATGACTTTTTTATTGAAGCCATTCAAGTGTCTGTATTTTCTCTGGTGACTAATGATGTTGGGTATCTTTTCATGTACTTACTGGCTATTTGCATATCTTCTTTGGAAAACCGTCTACTCAAATCCTGTGTCTCTATTTTGATTTGGCTATTTGCCTTTTAATTGCTGAGTTGTAAGAGTTTTTTTATATGATATATTCTGGATACAAGTCCCTTATTAGATATATGGTTTGCAAATATTTTCTCCCATTTTGTTCCACAGCCAATGTTAATGCTTCAAACTCAGCCTCTGTGGCCTATGTCTTAGAACTGATACTGTGTTCATGCAACCACACCCCAGTTTCTCACTGGTGTAGAGCTTTGTTTTCACCCCATAGCTGCCCATTTAAAAAGAGTCATGGACTTCCCCGGTGGTACAGTGGATAGGAATCTCCCTGCCAATGCAGGGGACAAGGGTTCGATCCTTGGTCTGGGGAGATTTCACATGCTGTGGAGCAACTAAGCCTGTGTGTGCCACAGGCTACTAAGCCTGTGCTCTGGAGCCCGCCAGCCTCAACTACCGAGCCCATGGGCTGCAATGCCTTAAGTCTGCAAGCCTACAGTCCGTGGTCTCCAATAAGATAAGCAAGCACAGTGAGAAGCCCACACGATGCAACAAAGAGCAGCCCACCGCTCGCTGCAACTGGAGAAAGCCTGCACAACAACGAAGACCCAGTGCAACCAGGAAGGAATAAATAAACCATTTGTAAAAAATAGAGAGTCCTGCCCACAAGGAAACCTTGCTGCCTGTAAGGCCATGCATCCTTGTAACTGAGAATGTACCCCATGCATTCCCATACCACATGCCCATGCGGGATTCTATTAATAATCCCCGATTCTGAGCTCTGTCCTTAGGTGACAGACTTGAGAAAAGGCAGAGGGGTGACTCTAGAAGCCTCAGTGGGGGCAGCAGGCAGTGTTCCCTCGAGAGACAGGCTGTGCCCTGGACAGCAACTCTGGCCTGGAAAGCAGGGCCAGGGGAGACAGGAGAGATGAGGCTGGGGTCACAGCCGCCGGCTCTCCCACACCACGTGGGCTTCCAAGGGTCTCTCTGACCCAGTCTGGAGACTCAGCTTCTGCTAAAGTGGCAGGTAACCCGATGAAAGTGATATCAACACATGTGGCCAAGGCTTCCACCGAAGATGCCCACCAGACTCACACACCACTGTACCTTTGAGTCCTGGGACCTAACTGGGAAGGGGATCACAAACCACAGGCGCCCCCTCTCAGACTGGGGGCTGTGCTACAGAAGCAGGTGGGTGGTTTTTTTTTAAGTTACATAGATACCTGGAGGTACTCTCACCTTCTCCCTGCCAATTCCAGCTGTTGAACTGGGGCAAAAGGCCCCCTCTGGGATTAGCCGGGGAACTGACCTACCATGTTCCACCTCCTCCTCTCTCCTCCAAACTTGTCCGTTTCAGATTTATCCCAATGATGCAAGGATTTTTTCCAATATCCACAAATTAATCAGTGATATGCCACATCAACAAACTGAAGAACAAAAACCATACCATCATCTCAACAGATGAAGAAAAAGCTTTTGACAAAATTTAACAGCCATTGATGATGAAAAAAACTCTCCAGAAAGTGGGCATAGAGGGAACACATGGCAACACAATATAAGCCATTTATGACAAACCTACAGCTAACATCACAGTCCGTGGTGAAAAGCTGAAAGCATTTCCTCTAAGACCAGGCACAGGACAAGGAGGTCCACTCTCGCCGCTTTTTAAGCGCAGCTGTGGAAGTCCTAGCTACAGCGATCAGAGAAGAAAAGGAATAAAAGGGACCCAAATCGGAAAAGAAAATAAAAGGGATCCAAACCGGAAAAGAACAGGTTGGACTGTCACTGCTGCCGATGACACGATATTACACACAGAAAATCCTGAAGACGCTACCAGAAAACTACTAGAGCTCATAAATGAACTTGGTAAAGTTGCAGGTTACAAAATTAATACACAGAAATCTGTTGCATTTCTGTATGTTATTTCTGTACATTCAGAACTACTTTTTTAAAGTGTTTCTTAAGAACGGGGTTTAAAATGGCACAAACCATCCAAATTTAAATGACAGCTGACACTGTTTGGCTCCCCATCTATTTGTAAAGGGTAAAAATAAATTGCTGTGGGCCCCATTTAAATGGATAATGCAATGAACACAGCCTCATGGCATGATACTGCCCAGGCCTGGAGCCCCAGCCTCTTGCCCAAGCCTCTGATGAATCAGCCAGTCTGAGCAATATCCAGCAAGCGGTCCTGGCTCCTGGCAATGTGTTCATATGGACAGCCTCTGTCCCCCAGTTTGTCTAATTTTGAAAGCAACCTCAATCATGAGAGAGAGCACAGCCTCGTGATTAAACACATGGACTCTAGAGCCAGATTACCCAGGTTCAAACCCAGTTACTTCACTTCTCTGTTCCTCAGTCTCTTTATCTATAAGATGGGGATGCGCTAGAGCATCTGATTCTTAGGATTGTCTTGAAGGTTGATCTCGTGGACAAGAGGAAAATGCCTGGACCAGGGCCTGGGGTTTCTACTCAGTTCAGTTCAGTTGCTCAGTCATGTCCAACTCTTTGCGACCCCATGGACTGCAGCACGCCAGGCTTCCCTGTCCATCACCAACTCCCAGAGCTTACTCAAACTCATGGAGTCACTGATGCCATCCAACCATCTCATCCTCTGTCGTCCCCTTCTCCTCCTGCCTTCAGTCTTTCCCAGCATCAGTGTCTTTTCAAATGAAAAGGCAGCGGTGCCTACTAAGCACCCTCTAAAAATATTTATTAACAACCTGAGCAACCAATGATTTCCCTGTTCACCTTCTGTTACATCATTTCCAGAAATGATTAAGTAAGTCTGTCCTCTGTGAACCCAGCAAGTCCTCTTCCAGAAATGGATGAAAACAGTCATTGATGATTTTGGTTTGAGGACATTACTTTTAATAGTCACAAACTGTCAACTACACCACTCGTGGGTGGGGAAAAGTTAAAAAAAAAATCATGAGTGATACATCATATAACAAAACATAGAATAAAAATGTTCACACTGAAATAACTGTAGGAAAAAATATTCACAAGCTTAACTACATTAAGTTAAAAGGGGAAAAAAAAAGGAAGCAGGACCCAGAGGTGTGACTCTAGTCTTGTTTCAGTCTCACGCAGATGCTGGCATATTTGCAAACAAGTCCATGTATTTAGAAAAAACGTCTAGAGAGAAATACACTAAAACGAGAATAGTGATTTGTCTTGGACCCCAGGTTGCTTTAATTTTGTACTTTTTACTTTTCTGGGTTTTCCAGATTTTCTATAAAGAAGGTGCTTTGCTATTAAAATGAGAAAAAAGTGAAGTTAAGAAAAAAAGGGTTGGGAAGACTGGGGTGGGCAGGCCCTGGCGTGGCAAGAGGCCAGGTGGAGTGTGACCTAGAAAGGGCCCGGCTCTCTGCCTGCCTTTATTTTCAAGAAAAAACGGAAATTCGGTTCTTTTTTTAAAGTGAAATCTCCAGATTTGTAAATGTTAACACTAGTTAGGAAAACAACAACAGCAGCAACAACAAAAAACCATTGTGGGCCAAACAGACTCTAGGCCAGAGGCTCTGCCGCCTCAGATTTAAACTTAAAACTTTCGCACAATGTATTCTATGTAATTTTGGCTTTGCTGGCATGACTGTCAAAAAATGAAGGCACGTTCATTTAAAGTTACAGCGATGTTTCCTGGAGAGAAACAGAATGGAAAATTTAAAGTTCCATGAGCCTCAGAATTAAATTACTTCATGTAACTAAAAGGTCCTAAACTTGTGAAAGTATCTAAAAACAGACCAGCAAAAAAAATCAAAGGCCCTCTTCCACAATCAAGTCTGTAATTTGAAAAGAAAACATAAAAATTCGCCTCTGTTTGAGTTTTCATGACCCCTCAGCTTTTCCAAACAGGGATGATGTGTGGATGTGCGTGCATGCATCACTCAGTCGTGTCCGACTCTGTGTGACACCATGGACTACAGCCCACCAGGCTCCTCTGTCTGTGGGATTCTCCAGAAAAGAATACTGCAGTGGGTTACCATTTCCTCCTCTAGGGGATCTTCCTGACCCAGGGATCAAAGCCAAATCTCTTCTGTTTCCTGCACTGGCGGGCGGGTTCTTTACCACTAGCCCTAAACAGGGACATTCACATTCAACTCTGTTTCCTTTACCAAAACCAGCCTCTAACCTGGAAAAAATATCTTACAAAATGCTTTCCCAATAGAAAACAGAGTGAAACAGGTTAGTCTGTGATGTGAAACTGCCAAAGGCTTTAAGAAATCCTTCTAGTGTCTAGAGGCCCTCTGTCAACTCATAAATGTACTTCCCCGATCAAGGCTGACAAGCGCTGGTCGGTAGATCAGTTGCGACTTCCTCTTACTGTAACCTTCGGGCAGCGCTCTAGGAGACTGTGTTCACTGAAGGCTGAGCGGGGCCAGCTTTACGCAGGTGGCCTGTGCAGTGGCACAGAGCTGTACTCCTAAGAGGGTTCCTGACTTCAAGCTCTGCTGTTGCCATCCTGAACTCCCCCAAATTTTTGAACCTGGAGCCCCACGTTTTCATTTGGTACTGGGCACAAAATGATGTATCTGGTCCTCACGGACGGGTCTGTTTATTACAGATGATCATGTTTGAAATTTACCATCACTTAAGAAGTAGATAGGGATTTCCCTGGCGGTCCAGTGGTTGGGACTTTGCCTTCCAATGCAGGGGAGGTGGGTTCGATCCCCAGTCTGGGAGCTAAGATCCCCAATGCCTTGAGGCCAAAACCCCAAAACGTAAAACAGAAGCAATACTACAACAAATTTTAAAAAGATTTTAGAATACTAAAACCACCTTAAAAATCTCTCTAAAAAAATAGAAATAGATAAATGCAATCCAGAGATAGGCCTCAAATCTCAGTTTAGAATTAATTTTTACAATGTGCTCAGTCATGTCCGACCCTTTGTGGTCCCATGGACAGTAGCCTGCCAGGCTCCTCTGGCCATGGAATTTTCCAGGCAAGAATATTGGAGCTGGGTGCCATTTCCTACCGGGGACCTTCCCAACCCAGGGTGTGTCTTGCATCTGTTCTGGTAGGCAGATTGTTTACCACTAGTGACACCTGGGAAGGCCATCATTTTTTTAAGCAAATATGGTTATACTGAACAGTTAAAGATAAAAAAGAAGTCATCTGGAAACCTCCTCCTCTAACAAATTAACCACTTGTAATTTTTCCACATTCCCTACCTGTTCTGACCACAGATTCATTCCAAATTGGATACAGCTGCACCTGCTGTCATATGACACATAATTAGCCTTTTCAGTGGTCCCTAAGGGCTCATTCACAAGTTAACTTGACACAATTCGTCAACTTCTAGCCAATGGACATGAATAGACACTTGAATGTATATCTTCATGAGTATAAGTTTGTGTGGTTTCTTTTTTTCTGATAGAGGAGGTTGTATTGTCTGCCTAGAATAAAAAAAGTAGTATGGACATTCCCACGATTCTAAATGAAGAGAACAACCGACTTTTCAAGAGGGCTGTGCTCACAACTGATTGTGATTCAGTGTGTGTCCACCAGCCACATTCTCACCAGCACTAGGCATTCCCACTCTTAAAACTTTTGCTTATTTAGTAATCTAAAAATGACCTAGCCAATAATTTTTGTTTGTTTGTTTTGGCTGCACCTCAGGGCATGTGGGATTTTGGTTCCCTGACCAGGGATCACATCTCTGCCCCAAGTATTAGAAGCATGCAGTCCTAAACGCTGGACCACAAGGGAAGTTTCACAATAATTTTAACTTGGTCTTCACTTAATGCAGCTACCAAGGTAAACGACGGCTTGGATTTTGCCTTTCTCCGTCCTCTGTGTGTCTACACTGTAAATCAAGTGATGGCCAACTGTAGGAAGGCTTGAACAGGAGGTGAGGGACAGAATGAGGGGCCAGAATAAAATGCAAAATGAATCACCAGCTTAGAAACTGGGAATTAATTGTTCATTAATTGAACAGCTTTCTTATTAGGCCAAATTCGGGCCAGAAGGCTAAATAAACCAGATTTTGAAACCTGAAGACGATGAAGACCAAAAGATACCTCTGGCCCTTTCCAGACAGGAAGCCCTTTCATACAATCTCCGCCTTAAACTGATGAATCAATTTCCACACAACTAAGCTGCCCTGTGGTGGACAGCTGAGCTCCCTGAGGGTCAATGTCCTTTCAGCCTTCGGATGAGCGGAGGGGTTGGAGGGGAAGTTGTGAAATCTCCATCCTTGGAGATTTAAGAAGTACAAGAGAGGGACTTCCCTGGTGGTCCAGTGGTTAAGATTCTGGGCTTCCAATGCAGAGGGTGTAGGTTTGATCCCTGGGCAGGGAACTAAGTTCTCACATGCTGCACAGGGTGCGGCCAAAAAATAAAAAGTCCAAGAGGACTTTCTGCTTGCGATGACTTTGCTTACAGTCCTGCCAAGGAGCAAGAACAGGCAGCTGGCCTCAGGTTCCGTAACAATCCCACTCCCAGCTCCCAGGAAGAAGGCCAACAGAAACATTGCTTACTATTTATACTGCACCTGGTAGACCACCGGCCTCGGGTCGCTGTCCAGGGACACCGGCTCCCAGCTCAGCGCCTGCTGGGCGTTGTACAGGTGAACCTTCAGGTTTCCAGGAGCAGGCAGCTGGGCCAGGGAGTCTTGAAAGGGACAGAGAATAAGAGAAGGAGGGAGATGAGGGAGAGACAGGGAGGGTCAAGAGGAGAAAAGTCAATTACAAAAATATGTAATTCATGCGGCTGGGGTTTTGATATTACCCATTCTCCCTGCACATCCTCTATGCCTTTAGCCTTTGACTAAAGACAGCCCTTCACACCAGAAATGGTACATGGGGGCTGCCTTGGATCTCTTCCCTGGAGATTGCATGAAGGGTTCCCTCAACTCTCTTATCTTGGTTAACTATCTGTTAATCCCATAATTGATGCTTTTGAACTGTGGTGTTGGAGAAGACTCTTGAGAGTCCCTTGGGCTACAAGGAGATCCAACCAGTCCATCCTAAAGGAAATCACCCCTGAATATTCACTGGGAGGACTGATGTTGAAGCTGAAGCTCCAATACTTTGGCCACCTGATGCGAAGAGCTGACTCATTTGAAAAGACCCTGTTGCTGGGAAAGATTGAAGGCAGGAGGAGAGGGGGACGACAGAAGATGAGATGGTTGGATGGCATCACCGACTTGATGGACATGAGTTTGAGCAAACTCTGGGAGACAGTGAAGGACAGGGAAGTCTGGTATGCTGCAGTCCATGGGGTTGCAAAGAGTCGGACATAACTGAGCGACTGAACAACAAAAGACGGCACAGTTGACACAGTCTGTGGGGAAAGGGGCTTGGGGCTGCCTTTCCACCTGCAGGTTCCAGTTCCATATGAGCAGGTCCTGGCTGAGGCTGAATGAGGACGCCTGTCTACCTTTAGGAGTAGTAGTGTTAGTCGCTCAGTCATGTCCAACTCTCTGTGACCCCTTGGCCTATAACCCACCAGACTCCTCTATCCATGGGATTCTCCAGGCAAGAATACTGGAGTGGGTGGCCATTCCCTTCTCCAGGGGATCTTCCCAACCCAGGGATCGAACCTGGGTCTCCAGCACTGCAGGCAGATTCTTTACCATCTGAGCTACAGGGAAGTAGAGGCTGGTATGGTCCCACAGGGGAATTGGTAGGTGGCAGGGGGAGAGGAAGGAGAAAGGCTTCCCTGACCGGGAATTGAACCCAGGTCACAGCAGTGAGACCGCCTGTAGTAAGTGGGGGTAACATAAGAGCTTGTGCCTTGGTTTCTTCTTCAGGAATAAGGAATAAACCATAGTACACTGGAGAAGGTTCTGGAGAAGATTAACTTGATGGCTACTGGACAAGCATGAGACCCTGACTTTGATATAAGGAATATTTGGGAAATCTCCACAAATGTGTACACACACACACACACACACACACATCCCAAACCAGATGTGCAAATCCCAAAGACACCTGGGAGGGTGAGGACTTGTCTTCTGGGCTTCATGTGTTTCTCAAAGACTCCCCCAACGTCATAATCACTGAGGCTAAAATACATATTCCCATGCCCCACCCCAGACCAGGAACTCTGCATTTTCAACAAGCTTCCCAGCTAATTCGCATGCACGTTGAGACGTTTGAGAACCACAAATGGCAGAAGAACACATTCTGCGGGAACCACCGCCGATATTAGAATCTCCCCTCCTTGGGATGGTTCGTGATTTACAGGATAGGGCTAGAGGCCACCAGGGTGGAAGGCTTTTCTCTCGTGAGGAAACACATGGTGATGATAAGGCTTTCTCTGAGAACAAAAGAGAAACACCCAGAGCTGGAAAGTCTGAAAAACAGACTATTCCAGAGTTCCAAGCAGGAAATTCAAAATACACATTTTCAGTAAATGCATCCAGTCTCAAAGAAGGATGCCAAGACCAGCTGAGAGCCTGGCCCACCGCACTCCTGCTGAAAGAAGTTTTGGCCTGGAGTCTGTGGCCACCTGTTTACTTACAGAATGCCCATCACTTTCACAGCTAAGGCCTGGGGCTGACCTTCCTTCCAGACCTTAATTCAACCAGCTACCTTGACACTCCAGCCAACTCATGCCAGGCCTGACGGAAGCCAGCCCAAAGGTGCAGCGTGGCGGAGGCTGCTCTTCCAGACTGGCCCACCCTGCTCACTGGGGCTGCTATGGCCCAGTGGATCCCAATGTGAGCTCAGGAAATGAAGTCCTGCTTCCAGGAGGTGCTGTGCAGGGTCTCAGGGGGTGAGGGATTGGTTAGGGCTGGGCACCCATCAAAGCATCTCAGAGACCTTCTCTCCTGTCTATGTTGAAGTGAAGTGAAAGTCGATCAGTCATGTCTGACTCTTTGCGACCCCATGGACTATCCAGTCCATGGAATTCACCAGGCCAGAATCCTGGAGTGGGTAGCCTTTCCCCTTTCCAGGGGATCTTCCCAACCCAGGGATCGAACCTGGGTCTCCTGCATTGCAGGTGGATTCTTTACCAGCTGAGCCAGCAGGCAAGCCCAAGAATACTGGAGTGGGTAGCCTATCCCTTCTCCAGGAGATCTTCCTGACCCAGGAATCGAACCAGGGTCTCCTGCATTGCAGGTGGATTCTTTACCAGCTGAGCTACTAGGGAAGCCCCCATTGCCCTGTCTACGTTAGTTTCCTACTCATGCGGAAATAAATTACCACAAACGTACTGCCTTAAGTTTTATCTGTTTATTTATCTATTTATTTACTTTCAGCTGTGCTGGGTCTTTCTTGCTCTGCACAGGTTTTTCTCAAGTTGTGGCAAGAGGGGGTACTCTCTAGTTGCGGTGCACGGGCTTCTCGCTGTGGTGTCTTCTTTCGTTGCAGGGCACAGGCTCTAGGGTGCCAGGGCTCAGTAGTTGCAGCGTGTGGGTTAGGTGCTCCACGGCACGTGGGACCTTCCTAGAGCAGGGACTGAACCCATGTCCCCTGCACAGGCAGGCAGAATCTCAACCACAGGACCAGCCGGGAAGGCCAACGTAGTGTCTTAACCCAGATTCATGCTCTTATTGTTCCTACAGGTCAGACAACAGGTCTCACGGGCCAAGGTCAAGGTGTTGGCACGCTCCCTTCCTTCTGGAAGCCAGGGGAGAAACAGTTCCTGCCTATTTCCTTGCTGAGAAGCTGCTCACATTCTTTGGCTCCTGGCCTCTTGGTCCAGCAACGCTGGGCTGAGCCTGTCTTGTGCTGCCAGTTCTTTGGTTCCGACTTCCTCTTCCAGCTTCCAAGGATCCATATGATTGCACTGGGCCCACTGAGCCCAATAATCCAGGAAAATCTCCCCAGCTCAGGAACCCTCATTTAATCACATCTGCCAAGTCCCTTTTGCCATGTAAGGCAACGTGGTCACAGGCTCCGGAAATTGGGCTGTGGATCTCTTTAGGGACCATTATTCTGCCTGCCTCCCCCTCCCTGGGGAGGAGTTAGGAGGCGTCCCCTCTCTCTCCACCCCCCTCCCCACCCCCATCTAGACAGTCAGCTAAGAAGGGGAGCATTAGGGACCACTGATGTCTTCCAGCCCGCCAGGCAGGCAGACCAGAGGACAGCCTTCTCAGTAAACATCAGGAGTCTCCATCAGAGCCTTCCGCTTTCTGCACCTTTCATGTAATAGAGGTGTGGCCAGGGGACCTGCAGGCTGGCTCTCATATTTGAGTTTGTTGGCATCCCCTGTTTCCCCGCATTCAGAGAAGAAACCGAGTCTTGGGGCTATGGGTTTCATGCTGAAGCACCAGAGGCTGCCCACTCACTCACACCAGCGGCCTCAGCCCCGCCCCGCAGGCATCATCTCGGGAGGGAGGCCCGTTCCTGCCCGGCCTCCCCTGGCCACCTCCTCGCTCCAGGGGATCGATGGTGGGGGCAGGAGGGGGGGCCCCTCGCACCTCGCCCTGCCTTTCTCTGGAGCCTTCTTTCTCCCTGGGCCACGCTTCTCCTCCACTCCCTTCAGTACTCTGCTCAAGCGCCACCCTATCAAAGCACTTTCCTGCCTCCCAATCCCCCTTTCCTTTCTCCTGGGTTTCCCACCACCTGGGTTTCCCACCACCTGGGTCCTGTGTTTACACCCAGGGGGTGGTGAGGAGGACCAGAATTTGACTGCCTGGGTTCAAAGCCCCGTGCTCTTCGCAGGACCTTCGGGTGCGAAACCTCCTGCTCTTGGCAGAACCTTGTTTAACCTCTCTGTGCCTCGGTCGTCTCATCTGCGAAACAGCAATGATTACTGTGCAGACTTCAAAGGGTTCTTAGGAGGAGCGAGCGGGTTAATTTCATGTGTGCTGCTGAGACCCGCAGGAGCACAACGTGACCAACACTCCTCTTCCTCAGATGCTAGAGCGGGAGCTCCAGGGAGGCTGGGTGTTGCCAGACTCGGGGGCTGTCCCATCCCCTGGAGCTGGAGGAGCAGGCTCCTGGGGCCTGGGGAACGATGGGGCTGCAGCCCAGTAACCTGCTGTCTCTCCTTCAGGGATTAAGCAGCCAGTTTCTACATTTGTCCAGGAGAAATCCAGGCTAAGCTCAAGCTCTCTTTCTTGCTTTATGTGTAAGTCCTGCCTTTTCTCTGGACTCAGAGAGGCTGGGGCAGGAAGTGGGTACAATTCTGCTTGCCATTGTTCACTCACTAAGTATCTGACTCTTTGTGACCCCATTGACTGTACCCCGCCAGGCTCCTCTGTCCTTCACTATCTCCTGGACTTTGCTCAAACTCATATCCATTGAGTTGGTGATGCCATCCAACCATGTCATCCTCTGTCGCCCCCTTCTCCTCCTGCCCTCAATCCTTTCCCAAGGTCTTTTCCGATGAGTTGGTTCTTCACATCAGGTGGCCAAAGTACTGGGGCTTCAGCTTCAGCATCAGTCCTTCCAATGAATAATCAGGGTTGACTTCCTTAAAGATTGACTAACTCTGGACTTATCTGGATGGCTCTAAAGGGTCCATATATTTAGAGCCATATGACCTGCAGTCAATGGTGTTAACAAAGGCTTTGGGAAGAGAAGAGAATTTGTGGACAAAAGGCTTTAGCTGGAATCCTGATCCTGCCACCAAGAACCATGGAATCCTGCTACAACACACCTGAGCATCAATTTCCACATGAAAAGTGAAATGATACCATCTTTCCTAGAGATGGAGTGAGTGAGGGGCAAATGCAGGACCACAAATGAAAGGCAAACCAGACACCAAACCACACACTGCTGCCTAAGTGTGATTTTTAAGATGTGCCTGGTGGCTCAGACAGTCAAGAATCTGTCTGCAATGTGGGAGACCTGGGTTCTATCCTTGGGTCAGGAAGATCCCCTGGAGAAGGAAATGGCAACCCACTCCAGTATGCTTGCCTGGAAAATCCCATGAACAGAGGAGCCAGTGGGCTACAAGTCTATGGGGTTGCAGAGAGTCAGATGTGACTTAGCGACTAAACAACAACAGTTTCAGGGTGTCCTGATGGTTGGCTGCAGGTGGTGAGCTGCAAGCTGTTACTCAGACCAAGCCTCCAGTGACCACCAACAGAGGGCTCAGCCCGTGCTGACCGCTGGGTCAATGGTCTAACCCCGCGTGCAGAAGAACAGCGCCCTCCCCCGAAGACGTGTTTCTTATGAACATATTAGGTACATGGGGATCGGAGTTGCAGATGAAACTTAGGGTCCTACAGAAGATCTAAAGACAGCTTATCCTGGAACATCTGGGTGGACCCAGGTCACCACTGTTTCTCCAGGAGCTGGAAAACGCAAGGAAATGATTCTCCCCCTAGAATCCTCAGAAACGAATACACCCCTAGGACACCTTGATTTAGCCTCAGCCCGGTCTGCATCTGACCATGACTTCCAGAACTGTAAGATGCTGAACTCAGTTCTAGGTATCAAGGAAGTGACAACCCATTCCAGTATTCTTGCTTGGAAAATCCCACGGACAGAGGAGCCTGGCAGGCTGCAGTCCTTGGGGTTGCAAAGAATCAGACATGACTGAGTGACTAACACACACCTTCACTCTAAGCTTCTTTACCGCAAGCGTTTCCACTGCAAACACTTTCACCGAATAACTAACGGGCCAAAAGGCGATTTAGTTTATGTAAGCTGTACAAGTAAATTTCACAAATCTCTTTTGATAAAAGTAAATTTTATCAAAAGGAAAATGATGAAAAATAAAAGAGAAACATAACATTGGACATAATGAAACATGAAAAATAAACAACAAAATTTAAAAGACTATTGCAAAATGAAAAATATTTGAATACATTTAAAATGTGTGTAGATTCACAGCAATACTGTGCAAACAACTGATTTTATTTTGTGGGCTTTACGAAGTACTGGTCTTCCAAGTCTTTTCTTTTGTTTCTTATTATATAGACATATTTTGTGTGTGTGTATTGATTCGTCTCGTGGTTTTTCTTTTTCACTGACGTTTCTTCTTTTGTTAAGCAAGGTGTCAGCTTCTAAGCATTGGGACACATATTTGTAACTGAGCTTTAGACTCAGCGTGCTGGCATATTGTCACATGTCTGTTGATAAATATTGAGTTCTATGCGAAGCATTGGTTCAACTCTGCACCTTTAATTAAGGCCATCGGCCTCTTTCTCTCCCAGGGTAGTGTGTTTCATAATAAGAAAACTAAGTCATCATCATCCATCAACTTGATAAAGCCATCAGCAACTTCACTACGAAACGCTTTCGCATTTCAACCACTTGAAACCAAACTGTCAAACCAAGTTGTCTGCCAGTTATTTTATCTATTATGGCAAAACTGCCTGATGCCACTTAGTCATGCAGTGAAAACATCCGAGGTTGAAAATGCTTGTGGCAAAGGTATCTATGGCAAAGAAACTCACAGCAAATACACCAGGCGCAAATAAGTTTGTGTTATATTAAGGCACCAAGTCGGTGGTCATCGTTACAGCAACAACAGGAAACTAACACAGTCCAGGGAGGTGGACACCAGGCCTTCAATGGCACCCTAGCTCCTACAAGATAAAGCTCACAGTCCTAAGGGGGGTGCACAAAGCCCCACTCTGCTTCCTTCTCCATGGTCTTCGGGGCAATGGTTCACTGTTAATGGTAAGAAGAGAGAACCTAGGGAGACGCCAAATGTATCTTCCATACAATTACTGTACAATCACACCTCCTGTTCCACCTTCCTGCCCCAACTGGCTACTTCCGGCCCACCCTGGACCCAGGTGTTTGAGATTTTATACATTTTTAAGAACAGGCTCTCCTGGGTCTTAATAGCATAGTTTGATTAACACATATCACACACAGATAATAAAGTACTACTAACATCAGAATTAATCATTTAATCTTGACAATCGAAGACCCCTTCCCTCCTGAAACCCCCTCCCCCCGAACGGTGACTGACTTGTTAACCAGCACAACATTGTGAAGCAATTATCCTTCAATAAAAAACATGCAAAAACAAAAAAGAAGACCCTTCAGGATCCTTCCATGGATGGGTCATTATGATGAACATCAGTGATCCCATCTCCAATTAATACCTTGCAGGTGAGGAGAAGTAAAAAACAAAAAACTCCCTGAATTCTCACCCATAACCAGGAAGTTGGTCTTGTCTGTAAATACTGGATATCAGCTTATCTACCTAGACCATTTGTCTCTTCCTAAAAAGAATGGTTTGATTTCCTAGGGAGCAAAATGGGGTTATTATCTACTTCAAAAGAATGGCTTAACAGCCTGTCCATGTTAAAAGAGTAGCCCAATAAATGGTGGCCACTATGGCCATTTGTAGAGTTTGCCCCCAAACATTCCTATTACGTATTACTTTCCACTGTTGAGGTTATGGACAAACAGGAGTTCCTTAATATACATTAATTTGCTATGGTTTTTCCTATGGTTGGGGATTTACTGTTTTTCTCAGTGGTCTCTAAGCGCTGAGAAGCTTTGGATGTTCAAGTCAGCAAGTCACAGTAAGAGAATTTTGTGGCCTTAAGTACTAAATACTTCTATCAACCTCTGGACCACAGCAGACAAATCACAAACAATTCAGACTAGTCAGGAGCAGCCCCTGTATAGAGGACCACCTTGGAAAATTACCAACACCCAAATCTCATCTGAGGGCTTCTCTGAGCTTTCCCTTTCCCTTCTCACCTGAGTAGTAAAGAATCTGCCTGCAATGCAGGAGACATGAGACCTGGGCTCAGTCCCTGGGTTGGGAAGATCCTCTGGAGGAGAGAATGGCTACCCACTGCAGTGTTCTTGCCTGGAGGGTTCCATGGACAGAAGAGCCTGGCGGGCTACAGTCCATGGGGTCACAAAGGGTCAGACACGACTGAGTGGCTAAGCACAAATCTCATCTGAAGGAAGCCCAGGGAAGGAGCAAATGTAGGTTGTTCAAGACTCGAAGCTTGAGGAGCAGAGTAAAGATACAAACCCATCTGTCCAGCTCCCAGGAGGAAACAGCCATTTAACTAGGAGCACACAAGGGGATGACAGAGGACGAGATGGTTGGATGGCATCACCAACTCAGTGGACACGAGTTTGAGTAAACTCCGGGAGGCCTGATGTGCAGGAGTCCGTGGGGTCGCAAAGAGTCAGACACAACTGAGCGACTGAACTGAACTCACTCCCTGAGCGCTCGCCGGATGGCTTAGCGGTAAGGAATCAGCTTGCAAAGCAGGAGACAATGCAGTCCAAAGGGTGGGAAAGAGTCGGACATCAGCGAGCGTGGGAGTACACACACACACACACACACACACACACACACACACACACTCTCTCTCTCTCTCTCTCTCTCTCTCTCACTCCCTCTCTCACACACACATACACTCACACATACACACACTCTCTCTGATGCAATGCTTCCCTTATCCAGGACCTATGGAGTTTAACGGCTTTGCAAGGGATGCTGATAAAAAGAAACAAGCCCAAACAACAGCTTGAGAATCCAAGGGGGAGGAAACTTATAAATTCTTGAGACTCTAAAGTGTTACTCAAACTATGATATCAGTCACTTCATGAAAAATAAGCCAGCAAAACACAAACACAGAGACATGCACAGAGAGAATGTTCTCAACCACCTTTTTCCTTTCTCTGTCTCTCTCTCTCTCTGTGTCTCTCTCTTTTGGTAGTTTGTCCCTGGCTCATAGGTATGGTCAGTTAGTGTCAGAGGTAAACAGGAGGCTGAGCTTAGGTGGGGCAGTCCAGATGGGAACAGCGCTAGGATTAAAATTCTGGCTCAGCTGACCCCCTGCCCACCGCAAGGCAACATTTCTGGGTTTTGCGCCGCCGCCCCACTCCCCCTCCTCCGCCCCACTCCCCCTCCTCCGCCCCACTCCCCCTCCTCCGCCGGCCAGTTTATCCGACCCCGGGGGAATGACCACCTGGACTTCACAACCGCTAATCAGACACACCCGGCCTCAGTTAAGATTGAGGTACAGTCACGATCCCCAGGACAGAGGTCCCCGCCGGTGGCAGGCCTCCCTGGCACGGAACTGCGAGGAAAGTAGGCCTGGACCTGGTTCTGGCTGCGCCCCACCCCAGGGAGGAGAGGCCAGGCAGCGCTACATTCAGGCGGTCGGGAAGAGGAATCTGTGGCCGGCGGAAGCAGCCTCTTCTCGAGCCCTGAATCTGGTTTTTCCTCTGCTCATTTGGAGACATTCGGAGTCGAGCCGCGCTAGCTTTGGGGGCTTCTCTCAGAGAAGGAGCTACAGACTGTCCAGACTCGTGCAGGGGCAGCGCGGCCCGGGGCTCCTCCCGCCGCTCCAGCTCGCGGCCCGAGACTGCCTGGAATCCCCCCCCCCACCCCCCGCGACCATCCCACACCCGCTTCGGGCTCCCACGCCCCGCGGAGCCCACCCGATCGGGGCAGCCCTGAACCCCTCCACTGATCCTGGCTCCCCGCGGACCCCACCCGCACGGGACACCCCTGTTTACCGCCCCCCCAATCAATGGAGGTTCCCGTGGATTCCCACCTTCTGCGGGCTCCCCGCGGACTCCCACCCGCGAGACGCCGCCTCCGGCAGGCCTCGGGGGCTCTCCGGCCCCGCTTACCTGCGGGGGGCGCCGCAGCGCCAAAGCCGCTGAGCATCAGAAGCAGCGGCGGCAGCAGAGTCGGCGGCGGCGGCCGCATGGCCCAGGGCTCCGGGCGCCGCACTTTCCGCGGCGCTGGGGGCGCAGCCCGGCCCCGGCGCGGGGTCGCCGAGCCGCTCACTTCGCCGCCTCGGCGGCCATGGCGACCGCAGGGCGCGCGCGGGGCCCGCCTCTTCCCGAGCCCCGCCGGCTGCAGCGGCGGCAGCGCGTCCCGGGGCGGACGAGCGCCCCGCGCGGCCGCCGCGCCCGGGTCCGGCCCTCCTGGCGCGTGCCCCGCCCCTGCACCCCGCCCGCCGCCGGGACTTTCCTGGCGCCCCCTACCCGCGCCGGCGCTCCCGGGAACCGCGGCCCCGGGGGTCCCCGGGCTCTCCGCGGCCCGAGTGCCCCGCGCGGCTCTGCGCGAGCCGGGGTCTCCCCGAGGGGCTGGCGTCACCCAGCGAGCGCAGAGCCGGCCGGCTCCGACCTTGGCTCAGAGGAGCCAGGGGGAGAGGGAACCCTGCCACCCGCCGCCTTCTGTGCTGGGGACGACGGGTTGCGGCTTCCGATCCTTCGGGAAAGACCCCTCGGCACCCAGAACCCCGGATGGGCCTCGCGCGGAGCCCTCAACCCTCACCCCACCCCCATCTTCGCCCACTGCCCCCCGATTTCCTGGGATTGCACAATTCCAGCGTTCCTCCCTTAGGCTGAAGCTTTTGCTTGTTTATCAGACTTTCAAGTACATATTTAGCTTTTAACCCTTTTTTGACAGTAGGGTCGAAGGGTATAGGGGTTGGAAAGAGCCTTGGAAAGACTGACTGAAGGAGGGGAGCTTTGGGGGCTCTGGGCGCCCGGCAAGGCGAGGCAGAGGGACCCGCCCCACATTTCATAATGGTCTGTGGCTTTGGCCCGGGGGCAGGCCGTGAAGAAGTCTATGAGGAAGTGACCCCGGGAGCTGAGGGTGCGGGGGTGTGAGTCTGAGTTGGCTTTTATCCGTTGGATGCCAGCAAGGATTTGAGTCCATTCTGTTCTCTCAATATGAGCCATAAACCAAGTTCAGCAGGAAAGGAAGGAGGCATAAACGGGGAGGTTGGGGGGAGGCTGGGGTGGGGGTGCGGATGGGGGCGGGCGGGACCAAGGAAAGGGATCACGAGTCCCCTCGGATCGTGCTAGACATCGTGCTGGGTGGCTTGGCAGCGCACTGTTCCGTAAGTCAGTCAAGCTTTGCTTTTGGACAAAACGGAGAACTCTTGAAATTGGCCACTCTTGTAAACAGAGGTGCTGAGATATCTAGCAGTGTTTGAATGATGCTTAGAGTGAGTTTTTCCAAGACAAAGACATGATTTAAATGTTAAGTGAAAACAGCAGAATCCTTGCAAAAATGACGCGTTGAGAATGGCTGGGGGAAATACGCCAAAATACTGGCGTGAAATAGGGTGTGGGATTACAGAATGATAACAGGGTTTCTTTACTTTCTTCTTTTCTTTTCTTTTTTTTTTTTAGGCTTTTTTCTTTTTCCCCCAAAGGGCATATTTTCCTTTTATAATCAGGAAAAAAAAAATCAAGTTAAAGAAAAGGACACATGTGTTTGTGCCTCAGCCCAGGCCAGGGAAGGCTGGTGGTCTTCCTTGATGTGGAATGCTCAGGGGCAGCGACAGTGAAGCCTGTGGTCTTTGAGGGTTCATGGAAACCCCCTGACAATCTCCTTCCAGAGTTTTTCTCTGCTAAAATGTAGAGGGTTTATGTTTTCCTTACAGTTTCTGGCAAAGTACTAAAAGGAGCCCTACCCAGTTTGCTGCTTGGGTGGACCTTCGGCTGACACTCCAGGCATGCAGTATCCCCAGAGCAAGTAACTATCCCCCCCACCCCCAACTTCAAGGCAGCTCGCCAAAGAAAGGCAGTTTCTCTCAGGGGCTGGCATTTCTGTTTCCTCTTTCTCCTGGCTGAGAGACTGTGAAGTCTTGGAGGGATGACTGGGATTTCCACAGAATCCTCAATATGAAGAGAACAGGAAGCCCGTCTCACTGGAATTGGCTGTGAAGGACGTCCAGCAACCACTGCCCTTTGGTTCCATCTCTGCCCAGCCAGAGCATCATGTCAGAGCTGAGTTTAATGGGTGTAACCTTTGTAAGTGGGTGACCCTCTGGCTCCCCTTTGGAGGCAGGTTTACTGAGAAACCACTGAAAGCAAACACCTCAGAGGCTTTCTTTTCCACAACCTCGTGCACGGCCGTGGAAGGGGCTCCCCGCACTTGGTCATATGCTTTTGTGAAATCTGCCAAGTAAGAGCTTTTAACCACAGTCGTTCAGACATCTGTCTCTTTCCTCATCAACTTCTCCTTTAACACACTTCTAGACCATGCAGGATGGTGTTGGGGTGCCTGTGGTGTTTTCCAGAACTGTCTTGACATGATACAGCAGTAGCATTGTGAAGTTAAAAGACACTTTTCTAAACTGTCAATACGAAGAAACATTTTGATTAAATCATTCTAGAGGAAAAGACTGAATTAACATTTTGTTCTTTCTATACAGCATATTTTATGTATTTATTTTAAAATATTATTATTAATTTTTTGGCTGCACTGCATGCCTCCTTGCAGGACCTTGGTTCCCTGACCAGGGATTGAACCCTTGCCCCCTGCAATGGAGTCCTAAGCACTACACTGCCAGAGATTCCCTAGAGCATATTTTAAAGGGTTGTTGCATGTAGAAGCCACGATTACACAATCACATGTGTAGATAAAAGAGTATTTTGGGGCCATGCCTTGGGAAATGCAGGATCTTAGTTCTCCCACCAGGTATCGAGCCCTGAAGTGGAAGCAGTCTTTATCACAGAACTGCCAGCAAAGTCCAAAAGAGCGTTAAAGGGGTATGTCAGGCAGTTAACTAACACAGATATTTTATTTTCCTGAATTTTTGCAACATTAGTGGTATTCGGCAGCTTTAAAAATGTGTAACTTGTGATTTATTTTGTAATTCGAAGTGAGTACTTTTGTGCCTGACTTTATTATACTCTTAGTTGGGTATTCTTTACGGGTATTATATGAACAAACAAATTTCAGCCTTACAAAACCTGAATTGCCTCATTCCTTTCTGTTAATTTGCTGCCTTCTGACCTGCTGATCTTCCTGAAATGTTTTCCTTATATGCATAATCTAGAGATGCTGCCCTCCCCGCCCTCAGGAGGGTGAGAGCGGGGTGGAGAAAGAAGCCCACATTGGTTGATGGCTTGGGTGCTTCTGCGTGTGTTGTACCACTTCGGGCTGTCATGACTGCCGTGTCACAGATGAGGACACCGAGGAGAATTAAGTAACTTGCCTTGAGGTGAATTTATATGGTATCTGTGGTGTCTTAAGTCTTCCCAGGTGGCGCTAGTGGTAGAGAACCCGCCTGCCAATGCAGGAGATGTAAGAGACACAGGTTCGATCCTTGGGTCAGGAAGATCCCCTGGAGGAGGGTATGGCAACCCAGTCCAGTGTTCTTGCCTGGAGAATCCCATGGACAGAGGAGCCTGGAGGGCTACAGTCCATGGGGTCGCAAAAAGTCAGGCATGACTGAGCACATATTATCATGGAGTCCTGAGCCACGGCCACAGTACAGCCACGAGCAGCACCATCTCTGGAAAGGGCTGAGCCCCTTTGTAACTGTTGCCAAAAGTCCCCCAGCAGGCACCCTGACCCCATATTAGGCAAAAATGCCCACAGTAGTGCTCATTGTAGGCGCCCTAACCAACCTTCCACCAGGAATTTTCTTGGTCTTGAGGCTACAAGAATTGGCAGCTAACCCAGGAAATGTGTCGACTCTCCTTGGTCTATTAGGAGGTCGCCCCACTGTGCTCAAAGTGCCCTTATCTCTGCTCTTTGCTCTTAATACACTCATTCCCCCCTGAAATGCTGTGTGTCTGGAAATTCCTTTCCAACTGCCCTCCCACTGCCATGACAGTATCCATTGAGCTAAGCCAAAACTGCTTTTCCTCGAATTCCCTTCTTGCATGGTTCTGAGTTAGCATGGATCAGCGGATTTTTTTTTTTTTTAAATAGGATTTAGAAGGTAGAATGTGGCCGTTCTCCTCTCAGGAGACTGGGGCAGGGCGAGAGGGATTGCCGCTGTTCACAGTATTGTGGCTTATCTACTGGTGTCCTGTAGGACAGGGAGGTAGCCAGTCTCGACGTTTCCTCCAGCATCTGCTGCTATGGCTTCCCTGTCTCCTGAGCCAGGTGCCCGTTTAGCTCCCTGACAAAAGCATCCTCTTTTCCTGCAAGGCACCCTGCTGGAGACTTGGAGATGGTGAGAGATTGATGGTGGGTTGAGCATGTCCTTGTACACCCCTCCTTTCGTCCACCTCCTCTTCCCCCTCCTGCACAGACTGCAGCACCAGATACAGAAAAAAAAAAGTCTTACACAGATTATGTAGCCAACTTCCCTGATTTATTTATTTGTAAAATAGTTCTTTCTTTATCTGACTGTGCCGGGTCTTAGTTATGGCACGTGGGGTCTTTGATCTTTGTTGTGGGTGTCCCTGGTGGCTCAATGGGTAAAGAATCCGCCAGCAATGAGGGGGACCTGGGTTTGACCCCTGGGTTGGGAAGATCCCCTGGAGAAAGGCATGGCAACCCACTCCAGTATTCTTGCCTGGAGAATCCCCATGGAAAGAGGAGCCTGGCGGGCTGCAGTCCATGGGGTCGCAAAGAGTTGGACATGACTGAGCGACTGAGCACACAGCATAGTGGCATGAGGGATCTTTAGTTGTAGCGTGAGAACTCTTTAATTGTGGCATGTGGGATTTAGTTCCCTGACCTGGGATCGAACCCAGGCCCCATGCATTGAGATGTAAGATCTTAGCCACTGGACCACCAGGGAAGTCCCTCCCATGATTTCTTAACATCAAGTCACACACACACACATTGCAGGGTGGTTTTGTTTCTCTGATCAAAATCTAACTGATCATATGCCCAAATTACACAGCACCTAGGGGTGCACTCCTAGCCAGTCCTGTCTAGCACTGGAGCCCTTTGCATCTCGGGCCAAACTTCTCATCGTGCCTTTTCAATTCCTCCAATCAAACCTGGCTCTGACCACCCCCGTCATACTTTTGAGGCTCGCCAACAAGATCCTGCTTTTCTATCATGAGACTTTAAGGATGTTTAAAAGTGAAGTATACTTGATTTGCAATGTTGTGTTAGTTGCAGGTATACAGCAAAGTGATTCAAATACACATATATTCTTTTTTTTCTATTCTTTTCCATTTTAGGTTATTGCAAGATAATGAATATTGTTTCCTGTGCTATACAGCAGATCTGTTGTGGAGGGGGGGCATCTTCCACGTGGCATGTGGTATCTTAGTTCCCAGACCAGGGATCAAACCCATGTCGCCTGCATTGGAAGCTCAGAGTCTTAACTACTGGACAACCAGGGAAGTCCCAGTAAATCCTTCTTGTTTATCTGTTTTTTATATGGTAGTGTGTATCTGTGAATCCCATACTCCTAATTTATCCCTCCTCCACCATCTATCCAGCATCCACCAAAGAATTGATGCTTTTGAACTGTGGTGTTGGAGAAGACACTTGAGAGTCCCTTGGACAACAAGAAGATCAAACCAATCAATCCTAAAAGAAATCAGTCCCATATATTCATTGGAGGGGCTGATGCGGAAGCTGAAGCTCCAATACTTTGGCCACCTGATGCGAAAAGCCAACTCACTGGAAAAGACGCTGATGCTGGGAGAAAGATCGAAGGCAGAAGGAGAAAGAAGGGGGAGACAGAGGATGAGATGATTGGATGGCATCACTGACTCAATGGGCATGAGTTTGAGCAAGCTCTGGGAGATGGTGAAGGACCCGGAAGCCTGGTGTGCTGCAGTCCATGGAGTTGCAAGGAATTGGACACAACTTAGCAACTGAACACCACCAACATCCGTGAGTCTTTGAAGACGAACTTCTTAAAAGCTGAGTGTGCGCTACTTTTCTTCCGACGCTGTCTGCCCCGCCTGCGCACCCCTCTTATTTCCTTAACTTCTCCCTGCTTCCTCCCTCCCCAAACCCACAATCTAAGTTCTAAACCTCCATTTCTTGTCTGAGCTTCCACTTCTTGAGGACTTTGTTGCTGTCCCAGTTTAGCATCTTCTACTGCTGCACAGCGTCTCGTGTCACGGTGGATCCCTGCTGAGACAGACACCTTCAGAGTGTGGGCAGGTGAGTTCCCCTGTCAGTCAAACCGAGCAGCAAGAGCTCTGAACTTGAAGTAGGCCCTGACCATTGCTTGACGGGGTGTCCTCTGAGCCAAGAAATTCCAGCAGTAGGATCAGGGGAACTGGCACAGAAGTAAAAGGATACATTTAGCTGGGTCTCTAGTGACCCCGTCCTGTCTCCTCATGGAGTCCAAGCTCGCTCTGCTCGCCGCACGATAGACCAGTGTATCTGAGAGATGAGGTATTGAGGCAGGGAAGAGACTTTAATCAGAGAGCTGGAAGGCTAGCACCTCAAAATAACCATCTTATTGGGGTCTGAAGGCCAGGTTCTTTTATAGATCAGAGGTGAGGGGGTGGTGAGGACGCAAAGTAAAAAGGCCATGAATCTAGCAAACATTTCCTAGAGTGGCAAGCCTCAGGGCAGGGGATGTTTTAATTCGTCCTTCCTGCCATCCGCAGGTGGACAGGGTTCTGAACAGAAGCACCTTAGTTCAACAGTCAGGCAGACGGGCAGGACTCTCCAAGGCAAACCGTTCTGCATGATTATGGAAACCGAAGCAATGAAAGGCAAGTCAAAGAAGCAGTTCTACTATGGAGTCAGAATTGGCTTCCTCCCTGCAACACTCACTGTGTCCATCAAGGGCCACAGCGCCTTCCATTCCATTCCCTGCTAGTGTTGCCTTTCTGCTTCCCTGGTGGGGCCACGGTAAAAACTCCATCCGAAGAAGTCAGACTATTTTCTTCTCTCTTCCTTCCCTTGCCAGAGTAACTACTTTAAAACGTGATACTCTGCATTTCCCTCCTCCGTGAAACAGGAAATGAATACCTGAAAATTTGGCAAGAAGAGAGAGTGCAGAGAGAAGGAAATGTGCAGGTCCTTTGAACCCCTATAAAAGGAGAATTTATGCCTACATATTATGTAAATATCAAAGCTTTAATATTCCTGCCTCTGGCGAGTCTCTTGGGAAAGCCCAAAAAAGGGGCCCAGGCCTTCTGGAAGCTGCCCGTGGGAACTGGGAGGGGCTGGCAGGAGATGTCTCCACCGATTTTCTGGGCAGGGTTTGTGTAACTAATTCAGAGGAACTCAGATGGATCTCTGTTTTCTGGGAAGGCTGAGATCATATCATTATCCTTCCATGTGTAAACTTGCCATCTGGGTCCTGCAGACTTCCAGGAAGAACCTGGTAGGTAGGTTGGACAGGAATAAGAGTGGCTCCTTAAGAGACAGGCCTAGATGAGGCAGTGGCTGCTGTGAATCAGCTCAGTGCAGCTGGGTGGTGTCACCAGAGCCTCTGATGAGTCATCACTGACACCATTAGCAAAGCGGGAATCAGGCCTCAGATCAGATCAGATCAGATCAGTCGCTCAGTCGTGTCTGACTCTTTGTGACCCCATGAATCGCAGCACGCCAGGCCTCCCTGTCCATCACCAACTCCTGGAGTTCACTGAAACTCACGACCATCGAGTCAGTGATGCCATCCAGCCATCTCATCCTCTGTCGTCCCCTTCTCCTCCTGCACTCAATCCCTCCCAGCATCAGAGTCTTCTCCAATGAGTCAACTCTTTGCATGAGGTGGCCAAAGTACTGGAGTTTCAGCTTTAGCATCATTCCTTCCAAAGAAATCCCAGGGCTGATCTTCAGAATGGACTGGTTGGATCTCCTTGCAGTCCAAGGGACTCTCAAGAGTCTTCTCCAACACCACAGTTCAAAAGCATCAATTCTTCGGCACTCAGCCTTCTTCACAGTCCAACTCTCACATCCATACACGACCTCTGGAAAAACCATAGCCTTGACTAGACGGACCTTTGTTGGCAAAGTAATGTCTCTGCTTTTGAATATGCTATCTAGGTTGGTCATAACTTTCCTTCCAAGGAGTAAGCGTCTTTTAATTTCATGGCTGCAGTCACCATCTGTAGTGATTTTGGAGCCCAAAAAAATAAAGTCTGACACTGTTTCCACTGTTTCCCCATCTATTTCCCATGAAGTGATGGGACCGGATGCCATGATCTTCGTTTTCTGAATGTTGAGCTTTAAGCCAACTTTTTCACTCTCCGCTTTCACTTTCACCAAGAGGCTTTTGAGTTCCTCTTCACTTTCTGCCATAAGGGTGGTGTCATCTGCATATCTGAGGTTATTGATATTTCTCCCGGCAATCTTGATTCCAGTTTGTGTTTCTTCCAGTCCAGCATTTCTCATGATGCACTCTGCATATAAGTTAAATAAACAGGGTGACAATATAGACTTGACGAACTCCTTTTCCTATTTGAAACCAGTCTGTTGTTCCATGTCCAGTTCTAACTGTTGCTTCCTGACCTGCATACAAATTTCTCAAGAGGCAGATCAGGTGGTCTGGTATTCCCATCTCTTTCAGAATTTTCCACAGTTTATTGTGATCCACACAGTCAAAGGCTTTGGCATAGTCAATAAAGCAGAAATAGATGCTTTTCTGGAACTCTCTTGCATGATCCAGCGGATGTTGGCAATTAGATCTCTGGTTCCCCTGCCTTTTCTAAAAACAGCTTGAACATCAGGAAGTTCACAGTTCATGTATTGCTGAAGCCTGGCTTGGAGAATTTTGAGCATTACTTTACTGGCGTGTGAGATGAGTGCAATTGTGCGGTAGTTTGAGCATTCTTTGGCATTGCCTTTCTTTGGGATTGGAATGAAAACTGACCTTTTCCAGTCCTGTGGCCACTGCTGAGTTTTCCAAATTTGCTGGCATATTGAGTGCAGCACTTTCACAGCATCATCTTTCAGGATTTGGAATAGCTCAACTGGAATTCCATCACCTCCACTAGCTTTGTTCGTAGTAATGCTTTCTAAGGCCCACTTGACTTCACATTCCAGGATGTCTGGCTCTAAGTCAATGATCACACCATTGTGATTATCTAGGTCATGAAGATCTTTTTTGTACAGTTCTTCGGTGTATTCTTGCCATCTCTTCTTAATATCTTCTGCTTCTGTTGGGTCCATACCATTTCTGTCCTTTATCGAGCCCATCTTTGCATGAAATGTTCCTTTGGTATCTCTGATTTTCTTGAAGAGATTTCTAGTCTTTCCCATTCTGTTGTTTTCCTCTATTTCTTTGCATTGATCGCTGAAGAAGGCTTTCTTATCTCTTGTTGCTATTCTTTGGAACTCTGCATTCAGATGTTTATATCTTTCCTTTTCTCCTTTGCTTTTCACTTCTCTTCTTTTCACAGCTATTTGTAAGGCCTCCCCAGACAGCCATTTTGCTTTTTTGCATTTCTTTTCCATGGGGATGGTCTTGATCCCTGTCTCCTGTACAATGTCTCGAACCTCATTCCATAGTTCATCAGGCACTCTATCTATCAGATCTAGGCCCTTAAATCTATTTCTCACTTCCACTGTATAATCATAAGGGATTTGATTTAGGTAATACCTGAATGGTCTAGTGGTTTTCCCTACTTTCTTCAATGTAAGTCTGAATTTGGCAATAAGGAGTTCATGGTCTGAGCTGCAGTTAGCTCCTGGTCTTGTTTTTGCTGACTGTATAGAGCTTCTCCATCTTTGGCTGCAAAGAATATAATCAATCTGATTTCGGTGTTGACCATCTGGTGATGTCCATGTGTAGAGTCTTCTCTTGTGTTGTTGGAAGAGGGTGTTTGCTATGACCAGTGCATTCTCTTGGCAAAACTCTATTAGCCTTTGCCCTGCTTCATTCCATATTCCAAGGCCAAATTTGCCTGTTACTCCAGGTGTTTCTTGACTTCCTACTTTTGCATTCCAGTCCCCTATAATGAAAAGGACATCTTTTTTGGGTGTTGGTTCTAAAAGCTCGTGTAGGTCTTCATAGAACTGGTCAACTTCAGCTTCTTCAGCATTACTGGTTGGGGCATAGACTTGGATTACTGTGATATTGAATGGTTTGCCTTGGAAACGAACAGAGATCATTCTGTCGTTTTTGAGATTGCATCCAAGTACTGCATTTCGGACTCTTTTGTTGACCATGATGGCCAGTCCATTTCTTCTGAGGGGTTCCTGCCCACAGTAGTAGATATAATGGTCATCTGAGTTAAATTCACCCATTCCAGTCCATTTCAGTTCACTGATTCCTAGAATGTCAACAATCACTCTTGCCATCTCTTGTTTGACCACTTCCAATTTGCCTTGATTCATGGACCTGACATTCCAGGTTCCTATGCAATATTGCTCTTTACAGCATCGGACCTTGCTTCTATCACCAGTCACATCCACAGCTGGGTATTGTTTTTGCTTTGGCTCCATCCCTTCATTCTTTCTGGAGTTATTTCTCCACTGATCTCCAGTAGCATATTGGGCCTCTACTGACCTAGGGAGTTCCTCTTTCAGTGTCCTATCATTTTGCCTTTTCATACTGTTCATGGGGTTCTCAAGGCAAGAATACTGAAGTGGTTTGCCATTCCCTTCTCCAGTGGACCACATTCTGTCAGATCTCTCCACCATGGCCCGCCTGTCTTGGGTTGCCCCATGGGCATGGCTTAGTTTCATTGAGTTAGACAAGGCTGTGGTCCTAGTGTGATTAGATTGACTAGTTTTCTGTGAGTATGGTTTCAGTGTGTTAGCCCTCTGATGCCCTCTTGCAACACCTACCGTCTTACTTGGGTTTCTCTTACTTTGGGCGTGGGGTATCTCTTCAGGGCTGCTCCAGCAAAGCGCAGCCATTGCTCCTTACCTTGGACGAGGGGTATCTCCTCACCGCCACCCTTCCTGACCTTCAACGTGGGATAGCTCGGCTAGGTCCTCCTGCACCCGCGCAGCCACGGCTCCTTGGACGTGGGGTTGGTCTTCCCGGCCACCGCCCTTGGCCTAGGGCGTGGGGGCGTGGGGTAGCTCCTTCAGCCCGCTGCCCCTGGCCTGGGGCTTGGGGCGTGGGGTATCTCCTCCCAGCTGCCGCCCCTGACCTCTGACGCGGGGTAACTCCTCTCGTCGCCGCCCCTGACCTCAGACGCTGGGTATCTCCTCTCGGCTGCCCCACCCTGACCTCGGACGCGGGGTAGCTCCTCTCGGCCGTTCCTGCGCCGTCGCAGTCTAGTACTCTCGGCCGCTGCCCCTGACCTCGGACGTGGGGTAACTCCTCTTGGCCGCTGCCCTTCGGGCATGGGGTCCTCCCGGCTTCTGCCCCTGACCTCGGACGTAGGGTGGCTCCTCTCGGCCGCGCTTAGCGCGCAGCAGCCTGCGTTTTAGCGCGCCCATCGCAGCCGCCTGCACTTTTTGGGAATCAGGCCTACACCCTCGTATAAGAGACCCTGCTTTGGGCATCTCTCCACCTCATCGCAAGCCTTTGAGGTCAGGGCAGTGATTGTTCTGCTCAGCACCGTTGTGCTTGTTGTTATTAATATTTATTGATTGATTTTTGGCTGCTCTGGGTCTTTTTTGCTACACTCAGACACTTTCTCTAGTTGCAGTGCGTGGAAGTGCAGTGAGTGAAAGTCGCTCAGTTGTGTCCGACTCTTTGAGACCCCATGGACTATCCAGTCCATGGACTTCTCCAGGCATAATACTGCAGTGGGTAGCCTTTCCCTTCTCCAGGGAATCTTCCCAACCCAGGGATCAAATCCAGATCTCCTGCATTGCAGGCAGATTTTTTTTTTTTTTTTAACCAGCTGAACCACCAGGGAAGCCGAACAATACTGGTGTGGGTAGCCTACCCTTGACCAGCAGATCTTCCTGACCCAGGAATCAACCTGGGGTCTCCTGCACTGCAGGCGAATTCTTTACCAGCTGAGCAACGTGGACTCTGGAGCAAGGCCTGAGTATGGGCTCAGAAGCTGTGGTGCACAGAATTAGTTGCCCTGAGACACGTGAGATCCTTCCAGACCAGGGATCAAACCCATGTCTCCTGCATTGGCAGGCAGATTTTTAACCACTGGAGCACTACAGAAGTCCCCACTCAGCACGTTTTGAACACCCTTAGTATATCTGGGAAGTTCTCAGTCTTATCAGTCCTGCCCCTTCTAGAAAACTCCAGATCCCAGCCCCCCATCACTGTCCTGTTACTTAGTCTGAGCCAAGTCTCCTTCTCTGAGCTGAAAAATCTTGAAAAGTTTTACATCTAAGAACCACCAGGAGTTCCCCCTCAGATCTCAGTTTTTCAGTGATTTCTCATGAGGGATTCACTTCGTGGTACAGCAGAAAGTAGTGCAACATTGTAAAGCAACTATACCTCAATTAAAAAAAAAAGAAAAAAAAAAAAACGAGGGGGTAGAAATCACTTGAAGACATTAAAAAAATACTCATGAGGGAAATCAGCCCCATATAATCAAAAGAATTTTATGTTATGTGTCCTAAAAGTTAACACATATTATTCCACCTAGCTGGCCTATAACTGAGACACCAAAAGATTTTGTTATTTACTTGAGTCTTAATTCTTTTACAGTTCATTATTTCACTCTTATAAATGCGTATTTTCATTGTAATAAATCTTTTGGGGAAAAAAGACTGAAAAAAAAAACGGGAAAGAAGTCTTTGGAAACACAAACTGCTAAAAGGTCTCTCTAGCCCAAATTCTAATAATCAGCCTCCTTAAAATTGCTTGCCAAAGGCAAATACAGATTTTGAAAGACTTGAACAAATACTGAAAGGCTTTAGTCGTCCAAATGAGTAAACGATTTATTTCAACTGACTTTTATAAACTAGTGAGTTTTCTATTGTACCTAATTTATAACTAAAGCTTTAAAATGAAAACTAAGGAGAAAAAAAAACATATTATTCTAATTCTCTTTCTCTGTAAACATTTATATGAATATCCTTTCAGATATATTCTTTACCTTGTTCACTGATTCCTTTTGTTTTAAAACATATATTTGTTTTTTTTTTTCAGACATGTATTCTAATTTGATACTGTTACTCTTTGTGTTTGGAAAATGTATACTGGAACTACTGAGATTAAAAGATGCTTGCTCCTTGGAAGGGAAGCTAGACAGTGTATTAAAAAGCAAAAACATCACTTTGCCAAAAAAGGTCCATATAGTCAAAGCTATGGTTTTTCCAGTAGTTATGTATGGATGTGAGGATTGGACCATAAAGAAGGTTGAGCACCAAAGAATTGATGCTTTCAAATTGTGGTGCTGGAGAAGACTCTTGATGTTTCCTTGGACAGCAAGGAGATCAAACCAATCAATCCTAAAGGAAATCAGTCCTGAATATTCATGGGAAGGACTGAAGCTCCAGTACTTTGGCCACCTGATGTGAAGAACTGACTCATTGGAAAAGACCCTGATGCTGGGAAAGATTGAGGGCAGGAGGAGAAGGGAGAGGCAGAGGATGAGAGGGTTAGATAGCATCACTGACTTCCTGCACATGAGTCTGAGCAAACTCTGGGAGATAATGAAGGACAGGGCAGCCTGGCGTGCTGCTGTCTATGGGGTTGAAAGGACTTAGCCACTGAACGTTGAACTTAGCCACTCCCAGGACTTATCAACTGAACAACAAAAATACTGGAACCTCTTGTCAGATGTATACTGTTTGTTTGTCTGGGAGAAACAAAGACCTTTCTTCTGTTTGTGTCTGTTTTTAGAGAGGTGTTATGGACTGAATGTATCCTTTCCAAATTCATATGTAAAAACCCCAACCCTCCATCCTCTCCACCCAACCCACCCCAGGATAGAATTTGGAGGCGGGGCCTGTGGAAAGTAATTAGGGTTAGGTGGGGCCCTCAGGATGGGGGGCGCCTATGGTGAGACTAATGACTTTTCTATAAGCCAGTGTCAACCTAAATAAACCTATCAGGCATTAATCAAGCAAAAAATGTTTATTTGGGATCAAAGACTTGCAATTCAGAGCACACAGATTCCAGCAGCATTTTTAAACAGTGTCTTGCTGCTGCTGCTGCTGCTGCTAAGTCGCTTCAGTCGTGTCCAACTCTGTGTGACCCCATAGACGGCAGCCCACCAGGCTCCCCCGTCCCTGGGATTCTCTAGGCAAGAACACTGGAATGGGTTGCCATTTCCTTCTCCAATGCATGAAAGTGAAACATGAAAGTGAAGTTGCTCAGTTGTGTCCGACTCTTCGCGACCACATGGACTGCGGCCCACCAGGCTCTTCAGTCCATGGGATTTTCCAGGCAAGAGTGCTGGAGTGGGGTGCCATTGCCTTCTCCAAACAGTGTCTTACTAGAGACTAAAAGTCAGGAGCTTTTAAAGGCAAAGGAAGAAGTTTGAATTACAAAGAATTTTAATTAAGAGTTGGAAGCAGAAGCTAGTCTTGGCTAAACAACAGTGAGTGCCAAGGCTCTCACTCAACGGAGTAAGGGTTGCTTCCTGTGACAAGTTGCGGGTGTTCTTGCAGAATGCTTGGAATATTTATGGTTTCCCAGTTCAAAAGTTCATGATTCCACCTGGTGCAGACGAGTGTAAAGGTCAACCTCTTTAATGGCCTCCTAGTTTCCTTTTAAAAAACCTCTTGACATAACTTCATTTTATTTCACATTTCATACCAGGAAGAGAGCTCTAACCAGAACCCAACCATGCTGATACCCTGGTCACAGATTTCCAGCCCCCACAGCCGGGACAGTTTCAGTTGTTTAAACCACCTGTTGCTGTTCAGTTGCCAAGTCACATCCTACTCTTTGCGACCCCAAGCACTGCAGCACGCCAGGCTGCCCTGTCCTTCACTACCTCCTGGAGTTTGCTCAAACTCGTGCCCATTGAGTCGGTGATGCCATCCAACCATCTCATCCTCTGTTGCCCCCTTCTCCTGCCATCAATCATTCCCAGCATTGGGGTTTTTTTCCCAGTGAGGCACTCCTCTCATCAGGTGGCCAAAGTATTGGAGCTTCAGCTTCAGCATTAGTCCTTCCAATGAATATTCAAGATTGATTTCCTTTAGGAACTACCTAGTCTTATGGTATTTTGTTATGGTGGCCTGGGCTAAGACAAAGGGTCTTTAAAAAAAATTGTTTTTGATGTGAACCATTTTTAAAGTCTTCACTGAATTTGTTACAACATTGCTTCTTTTTTAAAATGTTTTTGGGTTTTTTGGCCACAAAGCATGTGGCCCCCAACCAGGGAGTGAACCCATAACCCCTGCAATGGAAGGCAAAGTCTTAACCACTGAACCACCAGGGAAGTCCCAAGACAAAGGGTCTTGATCTCTGGCTATGACAATGTGTATAGAAGAGCTCATAAAACAGGTGTCAGGAACTCAGGTGAATACGTCACCTGGCTTCTGTTCAGTGGATGCCCCTCTCACTTTACACAGATTATTTAGGGAACAGCAATAGGCACGTTTTTGGAAGTCAGTGCTTGGGCTGTCAGGATATAATCTCCTCTCAAGAACTAAGTCCCAGATAATGCAGTTCCTGTTCTACAAGTCACTCAGAAGTTGCCAGTCAGCATTTCTGGGTCAGAACCGCGTTGCCACATGGAGGGAATACAATTCCAGCCACAAGTAAAGAAACCTGATGTTTTAACCCATCTGGGAAGCCTTCCTGAGGGCAAATGAATGATTCCCCTGGGGCTTTGTGAATTGGTGAGTCCGTTCTAGGGGCTTTCATTCCTTCCATCGATGATTCCAGTGATGCATGGACCCAGGCTGGGACCTCTGAGCTCTCAGATGGTTGACCCAAGAGCCCCTCCTCTCCATGTGGAATCCTGCCTGGGATCCCCTCTTCTTGGGAGCTGCATGACTTTCTTATTGATGTGGTAAGAAATTTTCCCAAACTTAGTGGCTTACTGGACATGAAATCAAGCAAATTTCAAAAGACTGTGAAGGACAGGGAAGCCTGGCATGCTGCAGTCCATGGGGTCGCAAACGGACTTAGTGACTGAACAACAACAACAGAAGCTGGAAGTCCACAACAGGTTAACAGGGCTGCCTTCCTTCTGGAGATTCTAGGGGAAACCAGTTTCCTTGCCTTTTCCCACTTCTAGAGGCTGCCTGCATTCCTTGGCTTGTAGCCTCTTCCTCTGTCTTTAAAGCCAGCGTTGTAGTGTCTGCAACTCTCTCCAGTCTCTGGTGCTGGAGCTGAAGCGCCAATCCTTTGGCCACCTGATGCAAAGAGCTGGCTCATTGGAAAAGACCCTGATGCTGGGAAAGACTGAAGGCAGAAGGAGAAGGGGGCGGCAGAGGATGAGATGGTTGGATGTCATCACCGGCTCAAGGGACATGAGTTTGAGCAAGCTCCGGGAGCTGGTGAAGGACAGGGAGGCATGGCGTGCTGCAGTCCGTGGGGTCGCAAAGAGCCAGACACGACTGACAACAACAGCAATACCATCATAGATCTATTTGTTAAGGCTTTTCATATATTAGGATAGGCATTCAACATAATAGTCAATATTTGTATACGTTGCAAAATGACCTCTACAGTAAGTCTACTTAATATCCATCACCACACAGTTACAGAATTTCTTTCTTGTGATGAGAACTTTTAAGATCTACTCTCAGCAACTTGTGAGGATGTAATACCATATTATTAACTATAGCTACCTGCACATTATGTCCTGAAGACTTAATTGTTTTAAAACTGGATGTTTGTACCTTCTGATCACCCTCACAAGTTTCACCCCACCCCCTGCCTCTGAAAACCACCAATCTGTTCTCTGTACTTATGGGTTCAGTTTTTTCTTTCTTCTTCTTCTTTTTGAAGATTTTATATATAATTGAGATCATATGGTGTCTGTCTTTCTATGTTTGACTTTTTTCACTTGACATGGTACCTTCAAGGCCCATCCAGGTTGTCACACATGGGAGGATCTCCTTTTTTTTTTACAGCTGAATAATATTCCGTTGTATGTATACCACATTTTCTTTATTCATACCTCCATCAATGAACACAGATCCTTTTCTGACACTCCTGCCCCACCCCATTCCTTATAAGGATCCTTATGATTACATTGGATTCAGTTCAGTTCACGCTCAGTTGTCTCTGACTCTTTGTGACCCCATGAATCGCAGCATGCCAGGCCTCCCTGTCCATCACCAACTCCTGGAGTTCACCCAAACCCATGTCCATCAAGTCGGTGATGCCATCCAACCATCTCATCCTTTGTTGTCCCCTTCTCCTCCTGCCCTCAATCTTTCCCAGCATCAGAGTCTTTTCCAATGAGTCAGCTCTTCGCATCAGGTGGCCAGAGTATTGGAGCTTCAGCTTCAACATCAGTCCTTCCAATGAACACCCAGGACTGATCTCTTTTAGGATGGACTCGTTGGACCTCCTTGCAATCCAAGGGACTCTCAAGAGTCTTCTCCAACACCACAGTTCAAAAGCATCAGTTCTTCAGCGCTCAGCTTTCTTCACAGTCCAACTCTCACATCCATACATGACAACTGGCAAAACCATAGCCTTGATAGACGGACCTTTGTTGGCAAAGTAATGTCTCTGCTTTTCAATATGCTGTCTAGGTTGGTCATAACTTTCCTTCCAAAGAGCAAGCGTCTTTTAATTTCATGGCTCCAGTCACCATCTGCAGTGATTTTGGAGCCCCAAAAATAAAGTCAGCCACTGTTTCCACTGTTTCCCCATCCATTTGCCATGAAGTGATGGGACCGGATGCCATGATCTCAATTTTCTGAATGTTGAGCTTTAAGCCAACTTTTTCACTCTCCTCTTTCACTTTCATCAAGAGGCTCTTGAGTTCTTCTTCACTTTCTGCCATAAGGGTGGTGTCATCTGCATATCTGTTATTGATACTTCTCCAGGCAGTCTTGATTCCAGCTTGTGCTTCTTCCCGCCCAGCGTTTCTCATGATGTACTCTGCATACATTGGATACCCATACATAATTGAGGAAAATCTCCCCATCTCAAGATCCTTAACCTAATCACATCTGCAAAGTCCATTTTGCCAAGTAAGATAACATATACATAGGCTGTGGGGATTAGGATGTGGGCAAATTTGGGGACCATTATTCAGCCCACCACAGGGGCTGCACAGAATGATACCAGACAGGTTGGTAGACACTCTCAGCATCTCTGCTTTGGCCTCTTCCACCAATTCAGTTTTGCATGGCACCTGCAACCCAGCACACCCACACCTCTACAGTCTGGCATCCCCAGGTTGGCCAGTATACCAACACCCCCCTGTCTTTCAAAATCTGAAGGCTGCGACCCTTGCAGGGCTGTTCTTCCTGGGGCTGGCATTCATCCTTTTCTTGTTAAACTCAGTGCAGCATTAGCTTGGCGGGTGTAAAAGCTTACCTTAAAAAAAAAGAGGGGATAGAAGAATTAACCTCATTTTCTGGAGCTTGGCAACCCACTCCAGTATTCTTGCCTGGGAAATCCCACAGATAGAGGAGCATGGCAGGCTATAGTCCACAGGGTTGCAAAAAGCTGGACACGACTTAGCAACTAAACAACAACTGGAGCTTGGAGTTGGGACATGTGAGGGTGGAAAGGATTTGTGGCACTTCCTAGTAACCTGTATATACTCATTTGCAAACAAGACTCTGACTTTCTGGTTGCAAAAGTGCACTTGTTGGGCCAAGACGAGAGCGGTGCTGGCCAGTCATTCTGTCTGCTGGCAGGGAAGACAAAGGCTTATTGGGAACAGCAGGCGTCTTCATTTAATTCCTCCCTCACCGCCAACAATTCGTTCTGGGTACACATTCCTCTTGAAAGGGCTCGTGCCAGAGTTGAGACTTACTTCCAGGAAAAGCTGGGGTTTGATGTGATAATGCCAGTCACCCAGATCAGTACTCTGGTTTAGCTTGGGCAGGAACTATTAAACATCAGCTGATTTCTTGAACTTAATAAGAAAAAAATGCCATACCTCATTCTCTAGAATGTTAAGGCACCTAGAGTAATAAATACACTATATCACAATTTATAACAAATGCATGTATTTTTTTAAAATGACATACAGTTGACTTACGATACTGTGTTATTTTCAGGTATATAGCAAACTGATTTGGTTATATGTATATATTTATCTATATACATATGTTTTCAATTCTTCTCCATTACAGTTTATTACAAGATATTTAATATAGCTCCATGTGTCATATAGTTAAGCCGTTGTTTATTATTTAAAAAAATATGTATGTATTTGGCTGCACCAGGTCTTAATTGCTGCAAGCTGGATCTTTAGCTAAGGCACATGGGATCTAGTTCCCGACCAGGGATCGAACCCCAGCCCCACTGCATTGGGAGCTTAGGGTCTTAGCCACTGGAACACCAGGAAAGTCTCTATCTGTTTTATATGTGGTAGTGTGCTTCTGTTACTCCCATGCTCCCAATGTATCCTTCCCTCATATGATGTGTTTTTAATGTAAAGATTTGTAAATCAAAAAGAATACATGGTATAAAATATTAGGTTAAGAAATTATGTGTTGATGTTGTTGAGCCACTAAGTCGTCTCTGACTCTTTTGCAGTCCCTTGACTATAGTCTGCTAGGCTCCTCTGTCCATGGAGTTCTCCAGGCAAGAATGCTGGAGTGGGTTGCCATTTCCTTCTCCAGGGGCTCTTTCCTACAGAGGGATTGAACCTGCATCTCCTGCATTGCCAGGCAGATTCTTCACCACTGAGCCACCTGGGAAGCCCTCAGAAATTATAGGCCTATGGAAAACGTATGTCTAGGACATTAAGTCAGAGACTGTGCTGTGGTGAGGGGTGGAGTGTATGCCCACATGCAGTCAAAAAGTCCTACACATTCACCAAAATCAGCTTCCTTGCAACTAACATAAAAACCAGGTTGCTCAATGTCCAAAGATGTGATAAAGTATCTGAGGAAAAAGCAATCCAATTGGATTTCTGCTCCAGACAAGGACAACTTTGGCATTTGTTGGGCCCTTAGTGCTCAGCGGGAAAGAATGCAGGAGACTCAGGAGAGGTGGGTTTGACCCCTGGAGAAGGGCATGGCACCCCACTCCAGTATTCTTGCCTAGAAAATTCCACAGACAGAGAAGCCTGGCGGGCTACGGTCCATGGGGTTGCCAAAGAGTTGGACGTGACTGAGCATGCATGCAGGACGAATGCAAGGGCCCTTAGTTTAGCTAACTTACCCTGGAATTTTAATTGATTCGAAACTTTTAAATTTAACAAATACACACAAGCTCTTATCACTGTTTTCCCTTTTATAATAATATTTAATCACTCTCATGAATCTATAAAATGCTGAAAAATAATAAAGAAGAGAAAATACTCCCCCGTAGTCTTACAACCCAGAGATAACCACAGTTTACATCTTGAAATGTCTAAATTCTTGAGCACCATTAAAAAGCAAGAAGGCGACATTATTTCACCATTTTTGAGAAGACTGGAGAAACCGCATCAGGATGGAATAGAAAGGAATCTTTTGTTTCTCACATGCTTTTTTTTCGTGACTGTGCAAAAATCAGGCTGCTTATGCTTTTACGAGATTATACAGATAGTTCTGACTCTGCAAAGTCCCACCCATGTCTTGGGCCGTGTGAACCACGTCTCCTGTATTGGCAGCAGATTCTTAACCACTGAGCCACCAGGGAAGCCCTTCAAGGCATCGATCACTCTTCAGCAACCTTCGAACTTAAGCCTTTGGTCAGCTGACTCCTTTCGGGCATGGCCATGCAAAGTCGTGGGCATTTGTGCCGCAAGCCGAGACCTGGGGGTCAGCCTACGTTTCATGGTGTTACATGCCTGTGAACTTCTGTGGTGGACTCAAACTATTTTCATTTTTTCTTAAAACATTTTCATTGGAGTAGAGTTGGTTTACAATGTTTTGTTAGTTTCTGCTGTGTAGCAAAGTGAATCAGTTACATAGACACATATATCCACTTTTTTTAAGCATGCTATTCACATATAGGCCATTGCAGAGTGTTGAGTAGAGTTCCCTGTGCCATACAGTAGGTTCTCATCAGTTATCTATTTTATGTTTAGCACTGTGTCAATCCCAATCTCCCAGTTTATCCCTTCCCCTGCCCTTTCCCCTGTTGGTAACTGAAAGTTTGTTTTCTACATCTGTGACTCTACTTCTGCTTTGTAAGTTCATTTGTACCATTTCTTTAGAGTCCACATATAAGCGATATCATAAAAAAAAGAAAGATTGCCATCGTGAGATTTCCTTTCCTTTTCCCCTTGAAACCTCAAACACCATACTTAGGTGATCTACGTAGAAAACAAATCAGAGCAAAACAAGCGCAAACTCCCTTCAGTACATTTGTTAGTGACGGCAAGACCAGAAAGGGCCCAGGAGGTGATGCTCAGAAAGCACGAGGTTTCAACCGTGTGTCTTTCCCCCTCCTTCCCATGCTCCTTCCTTCCTCATGCCAGTTCTTCCTTCCTTCTCTTATTCATTTAACATTTTTTAAGCACCTACTCCACGCCAGGCCCTGTTCTGAACACAACAAAGACTCTGAGTTGGTGGAGTTTACATTTTCGCAGAGGTGACAGAGGGCGCCCCGGGCAACCCCCAAACGCAGCGCCCCGTGTCTCGGATGGCGCTGGACCTGGGATCCAGAGGATGGTGGGTCTGACTGGACTCCGTCCCAGGTGACCTCGGGGTCTGCAGAGCGGATGATGCGGGAATCCCTTCTCTCCCTCTGTTCCAGCGCTGGTGGCCGGGCCCCAGTTCTCTGGACCCTCTGTGTGTGTGTGTCTGGGATGGGGAACCCCAGGTAGGAGCCCTGAGGGACCCCTTGAGAGAGGTAGCGCCCCACACAGCTTTTCATAGTTGCCTACTATAGCTTGAAGGGCTTCCCAGGTGGCTCAGTGGTACAGAATCCACCTGCCAGTGCAGGAGATGCAGGTTCAATCCCTGGGTCGGGATGATCTCTTGGAGGAGGGCATGGCAACCCACTCCAGTCTTCTTGCCTGGAGAATCCCATGGACAGAGGAGCCTGGCGGGCTACAGTCTGTGGTGTTGCAAAATAATTGGACACGACTGAGCGACTAAGCAACTAACTCAGGTGCTTGGGAGGTGTTCCCCAAAGGTCAGTTCAAAGGGTCTCACCACGAGCTCACATTCCCACCACCTTCCCTGACTTGGGGGAAGACCTCTTGCCTGACAACCTTGGCTTTTCCAGGGTATGTGGTGGGGGGGCCACCCTTCTCTGCTGTTATTGTCCTTGCCTAATACCCAGGGACCTGGGTACAGCCGTAAACTCTTCCATACTGCCTCCCCCTAGATGGCACGCGGGCACCTATGCAGATGAAGCCTCAGAACCTTCCTGGACGACGTCACTCAAGACCAAGGGAAGCTCTTGTTTTTTTCAGACATTACACTGCCCCAGGAAGCAAACAGTCCTAAAGAACTTTGATTCCGACGAAGTCAACTAACCCTGAAGTGTTGACTTACTCAAGTTTCCATAGAAAGGAATCTATTTACCTATTAATTCCTCAGCAAATATTTATCAGCACTCCCTGTGCGACAGGCATTATTCCAGAGACTTGAGACCAGGCACTGTAGCTAAATGGAAACATCAACATAGCCTCTGACCTGCTACAAGAAATTGTCATTTAAATAGGAATACTAGTGGGCAAAACAAATTAGTGAAAATAATCTGCACTTCCTGACCTACAGAAATCTCTCCATCAGCCGAAAGAATGCATCTGTTAGAAAAGTGAGCACTGCTATGTGCTCGTTCGGCCACACCCAGAAACAGAACCATCGCATCACTTTTGCTATGTCAGTCCAATCCAGTCTATGCCCAACTTTCCAGGGCTCTAGAGTTGGGCAAGACGGCAAAGTCGGAGAAGGCAATGGCACCCCACTCCTGTACTCTCGCCTGGAAAATCCCATGGACGGAGGAGCCTGGTAGGCTGCAGTCCACGGGGTCGCTAAGAGCCGGATACGACTGAACGACTTCACGTTGACTTTTCACTTTCATGCATTGGAGAAGGAAATGGCAACCCACTCCAGTGTTCTTGCCTGGAGAATCCCAGGGACAGGGGACCCTGGTGGGCTGCCGTCTATGGGGTCACACAGAGTCGGACACGACTGAAGCGACTTAGCAGTAGCAGCAGCAGCAAAGTTGGGCAAGACAGCAAAAGGAGAAGAGTGCAGCAGAGGATGAGATAGTTAGATCGCATCACTCAATGGACATGAATCTGAGCAAACTCAGGGGGACAGTGAAGGACAGGAGAGCCTGGCAGGCTACAGTCCATAGGGTCACAAAGAGTCGGACACGACTTGGAGCCTGAACAACAAAAGAGTTGGACAAAGCCCAGGAAATGTGAGGAGAGCCGGCTGGCATTCAACCTGCTGGGTACACAGCTAAGATGCTCACTGGTCCGTTCAAAGCCTGTGAATCCTCATCCGTTGTGCTCCCTCCAAACATCCCTAGCAAACCCGGGCGTCCACATCCAGGGCCTCACTGCTCCTGAACCCCGCTCCCCATGCTCCTCACCAGCGGCAAGGGAGGGGCCCTGGTCTCTCTACAGACAGTCCTTGCACAAACGTTTCCTGCACCCATCTTCCACCCCAAACTACAGCAACATCAGGGCAAACACAGAGCAGAAGAGACCGTTTCTAGCCCACGAATGAAATTCCTCTTTAGTGCCCTCTGTGAAACAGTTTAGTCTTATTTCCGAGAATTAAAAATACCGGCCTTCTGTTCAACCTTGCGTTTAGAAATCGCCGTGATGGAAAAGGAAAGGGCCCCACAGGCGACAATGGAAAGCCTGAGGAGAGATGATACAGCCTATGATAGGGGAAGGCGGCGCCAGAACGTGACATCTGTTTTGTTGCTACTCTTAAACAACATAGATTTAGTTGCTTGCCCATTATTTAGAGGGATAATAGTTGTTTTTTTTTAATTTAAAGCACAGCACCTGTGATAAAATGTGGTTTTCCTTGAGTAACTATCATTGGGTCCTTTTTTTACATGCAAAGTGTATATTTTGGATAATTTTCAATTCAGTTCAGTCGTGTCCAACTCTTTGCGACCCCATGTATCACAGCACGCCAGGCCTCCCTGTCCATCACCAACTCCCGGAGTTCACCCAGACTCACGTCCATCGAGTCAGTGATGCCATCCAGCCATCTCATCCTCTGTCGTCCCTTTCTCCTCCTGCCCCCAATCCCTCCCAGCATCAGAGTCTTTTCCAATGAGTCAACTCTTTCGCATGAGGTGGCCAAAGTATTGGAGTTTCAGCTTCAGCATCATTCCCTCCAAAGAAATCCCAGGGCTGATCTTCTTCAGAATGGACTGGCTGGATCTCCTTGCAGTCCAAGGGACTCTCAAGAGTCTTCTCCAACACCACAGTTCAAAAGCATCAATTCTTCGGCACTCAGCCTTCTTCACAGTCCAACTCTCACATCCATACATGACCACAGGAAAAACCATAGCCTTGACTAGACGGACCTTTGTTGGCAAAGTAATGTCTCTGCTTTTGAATATGCTATCTAGGTTGGACAAAACTTTCCTTCCAAAGAGTGAGCGTCTTTTAATTTCATGGCTGCAGTCACCATCTGTAGTGATTTTGGAGCCCAGAAAAATAAAGTCTGACACTGTTTCCACTGTTTCCCCATCTATTTCCCATGAAGTGATGGGACCAGATGCCATGATCTTAGATTTATAGAATTATAAAATTATAGATTTATAGGTTCTGTCTGTGCAGAAGCCTCCGCACAGACAGTGCAGAGGGTTCTGTACGTCCCTCATCCAGCTTCAGTTTCTCCTAAAGTTAACATCTTATATTTGTCAAAACCTGGAAACCAAACTGACACCTCATTATTAACTAAACTCCACACTTTATTTGGATTTCATCAGTTTCCACATTAACATCCTTTTTCTGTACCAGGAGTCAGTTCAGGGTACCACATTACATTACACTGGATTCTTTTTGAAGTGGCAGATGTAGGATTACATAAAGGGTAGAATTAATTATATGTTTTCTTGTTGGTATTGAAATTTGGACACATTTCTTGTTGACTGCGGTTTGCTTTTTGAAAATAAACGAGATCAAAGACAAACACCTGGATTTGTCCCTTACAAGCAAGCTATTTCAAAGAGGGGAAAATTTATTTTTATTTTTTTATATTTAGTGGCTGTCCTGGGGGCTCAGATGTCAAAGAATCCACCTGCAATGTGGGAGACCCGGATTGGGATGATCCTCTGGAGAAGGAAATGGCAACCTGCTCCAGTATTCTTACCTGGAGAATCCCCATGGACAGAGGAGCCTTGCAGGCTGCAGTCCATAGGGTCGCAGAGAGGTGGACACGACTGAGTGACTAAGCACAGTGCACAGTTTTATTTTTAATACTTAGTTTTATTTATTTATTTGGCTGTTCCAGGTCTTAGTTGGGATGTTCAAACTCTTAGCTGTGGCATGTGGGATCTAGTTCGCTCACCAGGGATCAAACCTGGGCCCTCTGCATTGGGAACATGGAGTCTTAGCCGCTGGACCACCAGGGAACTACCTAAGGGGAGAAATTAAATTTCTTATAATCTCAACAGGCTTTACTTTAAAGTTGTGCTCAATGAAGAAACTTTGGGGGTGATGGACACTCATTATTTTTATCGTGGGGATGGTTTCACATGTGTAAAAACGCATCCGGGGGCTTCCCTGGTGGCTCAGTGATAAAGAATCCTCCTGCCAACACACGAGACACGAGTTCGATCCCTGGTCCGAGAAGATCCCTCCCGCCGTGGAGCAGCTAAGCCAGTGTGCCACACGACTGAGCCTGTGCTCTTGAGTCCAGGAGCCGCAACTATGGAGCCTGTGTGCTGTAACTGCTGAATCCCGAGCAGCCTAGAATCCACGCTCTGCAATGAGGAGCTCGAGTACCCCAACTAGAGAGTGACCCCCGGATGCTGCAACAAGAGAAAAAGCCCTCACAGCAGTGAAGACCCAGCACAACCAAAAATAAATACATTTTAAAACTTCAAAACTCATTCGAAGGTACACTTCAAATGTGCACAGCTTCATGTATACAAGTTATACTGCAACCAAGCTGCAAATAAACAAAAGAATTGCGTGTCATGCTGAAGATCTTAAGATAGGGTTGCAAAATGCTTTGTCAATGATTACCAAGGCATCAGATTATTCTACATATTCCAGAGGTCAAATTCTACCTTTTATAAAACCTCAGAGAGAGGACATTTTAACTCTAAAGATATTCTATCTTTAACGTGAATTAGGAGTTTCTCCCTTGGAAATCAGACCTGGACTCATATGAAAAATGATCCCAATTTAACCCTAGTGGCTCTGATCCCTTAAGGTGTTTCCAAGAACTGGGGAAACTCCAGCGTCTCTTTGAGTTTGGCAATACCAACAACCCAGTGATGTCATATGCAAACTGGGGCTCACCCTACCTGCCTGGCCAAAGGTCACTGGGGCTGATAAGAAATGGCAATGTGCCAAGAAGCCGAAGCCATCTCCACTGAGAATTGGATATGTCACATTTCAGGCTCATGTTGAAGGATTTAAAAAAAACAAATAGAATAAAATAATTAGGTCATGGGAAAATGCAGTAGATATAATGTGTATGTGTGTGTGTGTGTGCTTAGTCCAACTCTTTGTGACCCCATGGACTGTAGCCCACCAGACTCCTCTGTCCATGGGATTCTCCAGGCAAGAAAGTTGGAGTGAGTTGCTATTTCCTTCTCCAGGGCCTCTTCCTGACCCAGGCAGGGATCAAACCTGTGTATTTTATGTCTCCTGCATTGGCAAGCGGGTTCTTTACTGTCTGAGCCACTAGGGAAGACTCAAAATACAGGTGTGCAATTCTAATCCACAAATCCAAAATCCAAAGAGCTTTGAAGATTGCAGACTTTCATAACTCGCGACCTGAGTTAACACAAGGCTATATAGTTTTTAATTATGCCACGCAGTGTGAAAGGCATGCATTTCCCTTGAGAATGATAGATGGTATGACTATCGTTGATGTAGGTACGTGTACCCTACACTGCTGTAGGTAATACGTGGTATCACCTGCAGCAGGTCACTTTTTTCCCCCTTAATTAGGTTTTTAAAAAAACTTTTAATTTTTATATTGGACTATAACCAATTAACAAGGCTGTGATAGTTTCAGGTGAACAGCCAGGGGACTCAGCCACACATAAACATGTATCCATTCTCCTCCAAACTCCCCTCCCATCCAGGCTGCCACATATCACTGAGCAGAGTTCCCTGTGCTATATATATAAAGGTCAGGGCACATCTCTAAAACCCCAAATTGCAAAACATGACTGACCTGCGGTTTCCAGGTAAAAGGTTGTGTGTCTGTGCTGGTGGCCACTCCCATTGATTACACATCTGTACGTGATGGATCTTGGGGAATCTTCTCAGTCACCTTGTAAAGACGAACTTGGCTTCCCCTTCTTACTTGAGGCTCTTCATCAGAAGTCAGAGTCTACATTGGAAACAACAGAACCCATCCTAGCTAGATCAGATGGAAAACAAGTGTCTGAAAGGGTGTTAGGAAGCAGAATCCTTGAAGAGGCAGAAACCAGATCTGGGGTACTTCATGGTCACTCTGGGCATTCTACTGGACACGCTCTTTTCCTAAAGCCTCGCTGTTCTTTTCCTACCACCTCGACGTGGTAAACTGGGTGATTTTTGCTCTTGTGGTAGGGAAAAAAAAAACTTGTCAGATTTGTATCCTTTAACCATGAATGAGGTTGACTATCTTTTGTCTAGCAACGTTTGAGTTTCCTTTTCTATGAACTCTCTGATCACATCTTTAACCTTTTTTTGGAAAACTCCAAAAAGGAAGCTCAAATGTTCTTAACAAAATTTAGTCAATCCCATATATAGTCGAAAGATACAAATCTGACAAGTTTTTTGATTTGTATTAGTGATATTAGCCTCTTCAGTCAGATGTGTGGCAAATATGTCCCCCAGATCATATTTTGTCTTTTGAATTGGTCTGTGACAATTTTTCCAATATAGAAATGAGTAATTTTTTAAGTTAATGATTTTAGAACAATAAAATACTGTATAACTGGAAATGAATGAGTCAGAGCCAAGTTGGCAGATAGAGACTGATGTCTTGGTTGGAGCAAGTGAAAAATCTCATGGGCAGGGGGGTGTGTATAGCAAATCCCATTAATAGATAAAAGAATATGGTTTTGCATGTACTGGATATCCTGTAAAGACATACAAGAAAATACTACAGAGCATTGTTTCTGTATGCTTATATACCCTTTAGACAAACATTTTTTTAATTTCATGATCTGTGGATATATTACCTTCTAAAAAAAGATCAATCATTTAATGCAATTAAAGTGATAACTCCTTCCCGTTCTGCTTCTGAATTTTTTGTTTCCTCAGAAAGAAATGGATTCTGTAGTTTAACATTGTTAGCAGATCCATTCATGCTTTCTTCTAAGACTTTCATTGTTTTGTGTTTATTTAATTGTAATTCATAGTTATGTAAAGAATAAAGTTAGGATCTCCGTCCTGTTTTTCCTTTCGGCATTTTAATTGAGATACTCCTGCATATAGAAAGTCATTTGGTGAGAATTGATGTGTATTAGAAGAACCAAGGGGGATCTTTCTATTTATTTAAGTCTTCTTTTGTTTTCCTCAAAATAATCCCTTACAGTTCTTGCTGAGTTTATGCCTCAGCATTTCATCTTTTGATGTGCTGTTACAATGACTGTAGAAGAGATCTCCCCTTCCATTATGTTTATTTGTTTTTCTAATACGGAGTGCCTTTTTTTTTTTAAGGCCTAATTCTTATTTTATAATATTTTTTAAAATATAAATTTATTTATTTTAATTGGAGGCTAATTACTAGGGAGTGCTTTTTAATGTTTTTGTCCTGCTGAAAGAAGGTGTAGGTATTGGAAGTAATACATGTGCAGCTTTTTAAAAACCGAGAGGTAATTGACATATAACATACTGTTAGTTTTAGGTGTGCAACACAACGATTTGATATATGTATGTATTATAAGACGATCACCACAACAGGTTTAGTTCACACTCATCACTACAACTTTTTGTTTGTGTGTATGATGAAAAATTTTCAGAGTAACTCTCTTAGTACTTTTCAAATGTACAAGGTTGCTAACTCCTAGTCACCACGCTGTATATGATATCCCCAGGACTTACTCATCTCATTGCTGGAAGTGTGGACCTTTGGACTGCCTGTCACCCGTTTTGCTCCGAACCTTATCCTCTGTCTCTGGCAACCACCAGTCTCCTTTCAGTGTCTAGGAGGTGGTTCCTTTATTTTGTTTTAGATTCCATGCTGAGTGAGATCATACAGTATTTGTCTTTCTCTGTCTGACTCATCTCATGGTGCATCTGACTTAGCATGATGCCCTCAGAGTTCATCGATGTTGTAGCTGGCAGGCTCACCTTTTTTTATGGATGAACAATACTCTATTGCAGCCATGGTATCGATTTGAACTGGTTCTTGTTTCTCTGCCGGAAACGTGCGTGTTATAGATTACTTTTGCAATGCGTTCCATGATTGAATGTCCTGACTGTTTCTGATTCTTTTCTTGCTGATTGTCTTCAGTTCCTCTCCTTCACTCTCACATCGTCTTCAGTGGGAATGACTTGGCCTCCTCTTTCACCTGCCATCACGTAACATTCGGATGAAGCCCATGTTCTTATGTGATGTTTCCAGAGACCTAAAAACGCACAGACCTGAATGGCACTTTGGTGTTTCCAAACAGCGGCACGGCCTCAGCTGGCTAGGGGTCCAGGCATGAGGCTTCGGATGGTTGGCATTTGTGATTTTGCCCTCTTGCCCAGCCTGCTTGTGAACAAATAGATAGCTGCTCTTCTGTCTCCAAGCTCTGGACAGGACTTAGACTGGGTGGCTCGGCGGCCAGTGTACGGCACTGGTTATTTAATGCATCTCCCCTTAGCATGCTGGCAGGGCCACCCCAAAGGAGAGTGGTATGTGAGCAGTAGGATTCTTTGTTTTTTTTTGTTTTTTGTTTTTTTTAATATTTATTTATTTATTTGGCTACGCAGAGTCTTAGTTGTGGCACTTGGAACCTCCGACCTTTGTTGTGGCCCGGGAGATCTTTAGTCGCAACATGTGGGCTCTAGCTCCCTGACCAGGGATTGAACCCTGGCCCCTCTGCATTGGGAGTGCAAAGTCTTAGCTACTGTACCACTGGGGAAGTCTGGAGCAGTAGGATTCTGAAGAGTCTTACTCTTGCCTGGAAGGAGGTGGGCCCTAAAAAGGTGCTGGGGGCTGGAGGATGGGGGACCCCTAGGATAGACTTTACCGTTTAACTCTGGGGTCAGTTTCACCATCCAAAATGGCAGAGCAAGGACTGGAAATTCTTGAGAATTTCAGCAACTCCCTAGGAGTCGAAGGGGAGAGATGACTCATTAAGGAGGGGACTTGGGTTTCTCAGCTGGTGGTTCCCTCAGGGGCGTCCCCCTCCACCTTTGGGGCCAGAGAAATAGGACAGCCAGTTACCCAGAGGGGGCAGTGAAGGCGCCTGAACTGCTGGGTCCCTCAGGGAAGGTAGACTCTCAGGGCAGGGAGGGTCTGGGCTCCTCCTTGGGGAGGAGAGAGGGGAACCGTGGCCAGGAGGTAAGCCCAGACCCTTGATCCTGGTGGCCAGTCGCTGCCCCACACACGCACTGGGCAGGACCTGCCCTCCTGGGAGCATGTTCCACTAAAGCTGGAGAAAGTTCAGATGGCAAAGGAAGGAGGTGTGATGGCAGCTGAAGGGCCCTGAACACGCTTAGCTAAACAGAGCTTGGATTCTCCCCATGGCAGCCTCACACAGACCTTGGAATGCGTCATCAGTCAGCCCCAGAGCTGGTGAAGAGCTGGCAGAAAGAGAACGCAGGGATTTGTCTCTCCCAAGGCACGGGTTTTGGCAAGCCCACACTGCGCGGAGCCCAGGTGGTTATGCAACCGCCTTGTCAGTTGTGCTCAACCTGCTTCATGAAAATAGCCATCTGGCTCACATCACACTATGTGCTGCTATGTGGTTGACGTGAGAAGACACTTTTACCAGTGGTTAAAGCCCTTCGGATTTTTCACCGTTGAAGACAAAGCGACATGTGGTTATTATGTTATAACCACACAGTATCAAAGGTTGCTTAGCTAAGTGTGAAAGTCATCGTAAGCACTGCAAACATCAAGAAACTCAGGAAACTATTCCTCGAAGCCGTCTGAATACATCCAGTACTGGGTAGAAATCAAATAGGTTCTTCTCAGGTCAAGATCAGGTGCTAAAGCCCCCTCCCAGGGTGCTGAGAAATCAGACCTTGGTGAAACAGTCTCCTTTGTACATTTTTTTTTTTAATTTTTTAGTTGAAGTGTAGTTGATTTATAATGTTGTGTTAATTTCTGCTGTACAGCAAAGTGACTCAGTTACACACATATATAGGTTCTTTTTTAGATTATTTTCCATTATGGTTTATTTCAGGAGACTGGCTATAGTTCCCGGTGCTATTCAGTAGGACCTCGTTGTTTATCCAGTCTATATGCAATAGTTTGCATCTACTAATCCCGAACTCCCATCTCCCCATCTCCGCCTTGGCAATCATCAGTCTGTTCTCGATGTCTGTGAGTCTATGTCCGTTTTGTAGATTGGTTCATTTCCGCAATACCTTAGATTCCACATAGAAGTGATATCACATGGTATTTCTCTTTCTCTTTCTGCTTACTTCACTTAGTCTGATAATCTCTAGGTCCATCTATGTTGCTGCAAAAGGCATTATTTCTTTCTGTTTCATGGCTGAGTAGTATTCCATTGTATATGTGTATGCTGTACTTTCTAAGGTCCCAGAGAAAAGCAATTGAGAGGTTCTTGATCATTTTGTTGAGACACAGGGGAGTTTAGAGTGGGAGAGGTGGACCTGGTTTCCTTCCGGAAGTAAATGTAAATAAAGAACTCAAGTGATGTCAAACCAACCAATATGGACGAACTGATCAGGCACATGATATTCCAGAGGGTGTAAAATGATAACATAGACTATGCCTCCAGGGTCTTGCAATAACATAGGACAACTAGATGGGAACACAAAGAAGACAGAGGAAGAAGATGGCAAAGGAGTTCTTAGAACGAGGGGGCTGGTCACTGCTGAAGAGCGAAAAGATGGGAGAGGTTGGACCAAGGCGTGGGGTGTGGCTGCCGGGAAGAGCAGCAGCTTTCAGAGAGCCACCTGCAAAGAAGCCAAATAGAGAGGGACTCATCAGTGAGTGGGTGTGAGGATGTTGAGAAAAGTGTGGTGATGGGGCACGGTGGTGAACCCAGGAAGTGGTAAGGCTCAGAAATTTGTGTTTGTTTTTTTTTTTTTTTTAAGTAGAGGGAGACCTGGGGATGTTTACAGATGGGGAGGAGGCATCGGTGGAGGAGGGATTAAAGGTACAGAACACATGACAAAGATCACCAAGCCCTCTCCATGCCCTGTGTGCAGACCTAGCCGTGCTTCTTAACTGCTGGAACACATTCAGAGCACAAGTGTTTCATCACTTGATGAGCATTGTTTTGATTTTTGTTTGTCTTACAATGGGAAGCTATGAATATTTGTGAGGTTAGAAACAAGAGCCAGAAGATGTGTTTGCTGAGGTCTACCTTGTTTCATAGGTCAGCAAATTTGGAAAACTCAGCAGTGGCCACAGGACTGGAAAAGGTCAGTTTTCATTCCAATCCCAAAGAAAGGCAATGCCAAAGAATGCTCAAACTACCGCACAATTGCACTCATCTCACACGCTAGCAAAATAATGCTCAAAATTCTCCAAGGCTTCAACAGTACATGAACCATGAACTTCCAGATGTTCAAGCTGGTTTTAGAAAAGGCAGAGGAACCAGAGATCAAATTGCCAACATCCATTGGATTATCGAAAAAGCAAGCGAGTTCCAGAAAAATATCTATTTTTGCTTTATTGACTATGCCAAGGCCTTTGACTGTGTGGATGACTACAAACTGTGCAAAATTTTTAAAGAGATGGGAATACCAGATCACCTCACCTGCCTCTTGAGAAATCTGTATGCAGGTCAAGAAGCAACAGTTAGAACTGGACATGGAACAACAGACTGGTTCCAAATAGGAAAAGGGAGTATGTCAAGGCTATATATTGTCACCCTGCTTATTTAACTTCTATGCAGAGTACATCATAAGAAATGTTGGGTTGGAGGAAGCACAAGCTGGAATCAAGATTGCCGGGAGAAATATCAATAACCTCAGATATGCAGATGACACCACCTTTTTGGCAGAAAGCAAAGAAGAACTAAAGTGCCTCTTGATGAAAGTGAAAGAGGATACTGAAATGTTGGCCTAAAGCTCAACATTCAGAAAACTAAGATCATGGCCATCTGGTCCCATCACTTCATGGGAAATAGATGGGGAAACAGCAGAAACAGTGAGAGTTTATTTTTTTTTGGCTGCAAAATCACTGCAAATGGTGGCTGCAGCCATGAAATTAAAAGACACTTAATCCTTGGAAGAAAAGTTATGACCAACCTATAAGGCATATTAAAAAGCAGAGACATTACTTTGCCAACAAAGTTCCATCTAGTCAAGGCTATGGTTTTTCCAGTGGTTATGTATGGATGTGAGAGTTGGACTATAAAGAAAGCTGAGCACCAGGGAATTGATGCTTTTGAACTGTGGTATTGGAGAAGACCTTGAGAGTCCCTTGGACTGCAAGGAGATCCAACCAGTCCATCTTAAAGGAAATCAGTCCTGAATATTCATTGGAAGAACTGATGCTGAAGCTGAAACTCCAGTCCTTTGGCCACCTGATGCGAATTACTGACTCATTTGAAAAGACCCTGATTCTGGGAAAAATTGAAGGCAGGAGGAGAAGGGGTCGACAGTGGATGAGATGGTTGTATGGCACCATGGACTTGATGGACGTGAGTTTGAGCAAGCTCCAGGAGTTGGTGATGGACAGGGAGGCCTGGTGTGCTGCGATTCATGGGGTCGCAAAGAGTCGGCCATGACTTAGGGATTAAAAAACAGCCTTGCTATGCGGACAAGTCACCGCAGACCACAGTTTGCTTGTCTCCGAAATGAGGGTCCTCACAGTGATCGGGCTGGTTAACCGCCTGCCTCCCCACGATCCCAGCAGGCTTCCTGCTCTCCTCCCCTCAGCGTGAATGGGTGCGTCTTCCTAGAGCTTAACTGCACCTCAGTCTGTAGCTGACATTGTGACTGAAATGTACCAGGCTCTGCAGGGTGCCTCATGGTCCTGGCTAAGCTGGGATGGAGCGTTTCCTCAGATGAGGGACTTTCAGCCCTGAAACCGGGGTGAGGAGGTTTGCCCTATCATGTGCTCTGCTCCAGTGTTTTGCAGACGTCAAGGGTATAATCGCTCCAATTTTGGGGGACAGTCCCAACTTCTCTCACCCTGAAATGGCCTTCCCCCAACTCATGGTGGTCACATTACAGAGACATATTACAGGGCTCCCAAGGGCCAGGGCAGGATTTTATTTTTGGCTATGTGGCTGGTGGGGTCTTAGTTCCCTGACCAGGAACTGAACCTGGGGCTTTGGCAGTGGCAGCAGGGAGTCCTTACCACTGAACCACTGGGGAATTCCCAGAAGTCGGCATCTCAAGACTAGTGAAGCTGGACCAGCACTAGATTATGGGCTGGAGTAACTTCTCCTTTCATAATGGAAACTGGAATTTTTTCTGAGGTCCACTTTGCAGCCAGGATGAAAGAGGGGACAGAGATGCAAGGCAACCTCCCACGGATTATGCTGATGGTAGTGGGTAGGGGGAGCTTGACAGGACCCTTCAGATTGGGCAAGGATCTGGGACTTAGATGCAGTGGGGGAAATTCTGAGGTGCCTCAACCTGGGAGATGCAAATTTATAAGTGATGCCAAGGAGACTCTGAGATAGAGTAACTGGGACTCTCTACTGTTTTGTTTTGATGTCCAGTGTTATTAGAGCCTTCTGATGCATGGGGGCTGGACTGAGGCTGATGGAAGAAAGAACACTGGGGGCCTTGATTCACCATAAGGGCCAGGGGTCTGAAGAGGTTAGGACTCAGGCGATCTGAATGGTGGTTCCAGAGCCTAAGGCATTTGGAAGGAGCATTCGTCTGGGTCAGCCTGTGAGGGACACGGCCGCTGTGCATTATGGGAAGTGGATGCTTGTGAATTGAAAGTGGGGACTAACACACCCTTTGTCACAGCCCCAAAGTGGCAACAACTTAAATATCCATCAGCTTATGAGTGGATAAACAAACTCTGGTCTATCCGTGTAAGGAAAACTTTTCAGCAATTAAAAAAAGAATTTTCCTAGTGGTCCAGTGGTTAAAACTCTACACCTTCAGTGCAGGGGACACACGTTTGATTCCTGGTCAGGGGAGATCCCAAGGGCTCATATATTACAGGATGTATGGGCCTTGACAACCTTGCGTTAAATGAAAGAGACTAGTCACAGGTCACGCGTATGATTCTCTTTGCATGAAATGTAGCAGCTAGGGAAATCCATGGACAGAGCAGAGAGGCCAGGGGATGGGAGGAAAGGGGATGAGAAGGGACATTGGTGGGGGGTTCAGAAGATCAACTTGGGGTCCACACATCCCCCCTGTGTGCTTCTGGGACCATGCCGTTTACCTCCTGTGGCGCCATCATCTCTGGGGTCTGTTTATGCTTCAAGACCAGCTCTTGGTTACTGTTGCTTCTTTATAGATTGCTGTTTTTATTTTTATCTTTTGTCTGTGCTGGGTCTTCGTGGCTGCACACAGCCTTTCCCCAGCTGCGCCAAGCAGGGCCTACTCTCCATGGCGGTGTGCAGGCTTCTCACTGTTGCAGACCGCAGGCTCTAGGCATGTGGACTTCCTTAAGCGTGGTGTGCAGATCCGTGGCTGTGGCTCGTGGGTGCTAGAGCCCATGTCCCTTGCACGGCAAGGCAGCATCTTCATCGCTGGGCTGCCAGGAAAGCCAAGACCAGCTTCATGAGGGAGTCTCTGATGCCTGGGGATGGTGAGGAGGGTGAGTTCAGGCGGGCCCAGCCAGAGTGAGGACAACGCGGCCCACGTGCTCTCAGCGCCCTTAGTCTCTTTCGCTCAAATGTGGGTTTCTGGGGCACAGAGCTGCTGGTGGCTTTGAGGTTTCCATTTCCTGTCTCTTGCCAAGCTTCTGCTTGCCATCCTGTTGTGTGAGTTAGAGCAAGTCATCACTTCGGGCGTGGGAGGCTAAGGGTTCTCAGTTCTGCCCACACCTTAGAGATCTCTGGGTCTGTTTCAACATTGGCCACACCCAGGCTTGTCCCCCAGGTCTGAGTCAATTGAGGTGCATGGTGGGGACCCACACCTTTGACTCTTCAGCCAGGAAAAGAACCCTTGTTCTGCAGAAAATATTGCACAATAGATCAAAGTGCATGCAGGCAAAAACAGAGGGGGGAAAATAAATATTATAGAGATGTCTCCAGCAGTTGATTAATACAAATTCGGTGTTATTTTCTGGGGTTTTGTGATATCCATAATTGATTCCTTTTTGAGATTTGTAACTTGTGATTTTATTTTCTCATTGTACACAAACATTCACTTTTGCATCTAATTTTGTTTTCTTTTCTTAAAGATGGACTCCCAGGATTCTATGAGCTTTATGCTCCCAAACATTTGGGATCTGCCTCTTGTCTGAGGGCTTCCCTGGTGTCTCAGCTGATAAAGAATCTGCCCGTAATGCAGGAGACCTGGGTTTGATCCCTGGGTTGGGAAGATCACCTGGAAAAGGAAAGGGCTACCCACCCCAGTATTCTGGCCTGGAGAATTCCATGAACTGTATAGTCCATGGGGGTGCAAAGAGTCTTTAACTTTCACTAACTTTCTTGTCTAAAGGTGGCCATTGGTGGTAAAAAATCTGCCTGCCAGTGCAAGAGAGGGAAGAGACACGGGTTCAATCCCTGAGGCTGGAAGATCCCCTGAAGAAGGAAGTGGCAACCCACTCCAGTATTCTTGCCTGGAAAATCTCATAGACAGAGGAGCCTGGCAGGCTACGGTCCATGGGGTCGCAAAGAGTCAGGCACAACTGAAGTGACTTAGCATGTATCTTGTCTAAAGGTTCACGTAGGTTCAAGTTTAACATTTGGGAAAGAATATTTCATACTTATAGTGAAAGTTAAAGTCGCTCAGTTGTGTCCGACTCTTTGCAACCCATGGATTATACAGTCCATGGAATTCTCCAGGCCAGAATACTGGAGTGGGTAGCCCTTTTCTTCTTCAAGGGATCTTCCCAACCCAGGGATCAAACCCAGGTCTTCTGCATTGCAAGCAGATTCTTTACCAGCTGAGCTACCAGGGAAGCCCTCATACTTATACATCACATCAGTTCTCCCAGGTTGTCTGTGTATTTCAATTCAAGTGAGCACTCAGTTCAGGCGGTGGCTTGACAGCTAGATCTGTCCACTGTAGAGGTCCATTCGCCCCACTGCAGTTACTAAGCAGTCAGTGGAGTGGTATGTTGTCTATGTGCAGATACTGCACCCCCTGACTTATCACTGCACGGTTTTAACAAACATTGATGAGCCTTTCCTGAATCAGTTATATCACTGGGAGTTGCAATAATGCTAATTATCTGATTCCTTCACTTATTCTGCTTTTGTTGGCTGGAATTCTTCTATGAAGAAAGCTTTCCTTCATTGATTTCACAGATAATTTTAATGTCAACCAACTATGATTTGGAAGCACCGATAAAATCTATTCATTTATAGATGAGAAAAACCGAGGTTTGTGGAGGTATAAAGATTTGCTGAAAATCACACAAGAACTAGCAATCAAAGGCTGTGTGTGTGTGTGTGTGTGTGTTTTGATACCAAAAGAAAAATCTTTCCCTTGAAAAATTTTGAAACACCAGAGTCGTGCATCCCAAGCTGTTGTTCTTTTAGAATTCCTGTCAACATTTCCCAGAACAGGGCCTGGCTTGCAAAATACAACCAGGTTTTCAGAAACATTAGAAGCCTTTTTGTTTCATCCAGGAGTGAAACTGGCTCCCCACTCTCTCATGGCCACTGCCCCAGCGTGGGTTCGTGCTTTCTAACTCACTTCAGCCGTGTCCTACTCTTTTTGACCCTATGGATCGCAGCCCTCCAGGCTCCTCTGTCCATGGGGATTCTCCAGGCAAGAATACTGGAGTAGGTTGCCATGCTGTCCTCCAGGGGATCTTCCTGACCCAAGGATTGAACCTGCGTCTCATGTCTCCTCATTGACGGGCGGGGTTTTTTTTGTTTGTTTTTTACCACTGGTGCCACCTGGGAAGCCTCGTCATGCTCTGGAGGTTCTGGCTAACAACGATAAAAACTAAAAAAGAAGTATAATTGCTAGAAATAAGAATACAAAATCACCATTATTTGCGTACAGTATAATACCTTTTCTAGAATACGATGGTCATTTATTATATTAGAAATTAAGACTGGGAAAGAAAACTTCAAAATATTTACTTATCAGGAGTTCCCTGGCTGTCCAGCAGTTAAGAATCTGCCTGCCAATGCGGGGGACACAGGTTCAATCCCTGGTCCGGGAAGGTCCCACCTGAGGCAGAGTACCTAAGCCTATGAGTTGCACCTACTGAAGCCCCTGGGCCTAGAGCCTGTGCTTCTCAACAGCAGGAGCCATCTCAGTGAGAAGTCGACATGACATGAGGAAGAGCAGCCCCTGCTCACCGCAACTAGAGGAAAACCCGCACTCAGCAACAAGGACCCAGCGCAGCCAAAAGTAAATACATCAACAAAAATTACTTATCAAGTCATTCAGAAGTAGAAAAAAGCCAGTTACATGTGAATGCAACAAATCCTTAAGAAAAATTATGATATTTTCCCAAACAAAAAGCATTTGCTAAGAACCATGCTACTCTTTCATAGCTCCACAGATCTCTTTAAGTTCTGGACAGTAGCTTCTGGGGCGTAGCTGGGTCCTATGGCTACTCTTTCATAGCTTCACAGATCTCTTTAAGCTCTGGACAGTAGCTTCTGGGGCGTAGCTGGGTCCTCTGGCAGCTCTGCACACGGTAGGTTGGCGGCCACGCGTAATGCAGTTGGTGGGAAATTCCACTTCACACTCATCAGAGAATGAAAGTGAAAGATGCAAATAACCTCTTGGTTATTATTTTGAAAATAGTTTTTTAAAATTAACTTATTTATTTTCATTGGAGGCTAATTACTTTACAATACTGTAGTGGTTTTGCCAGACATTGACATGAATCAGCCACGGGTGTACATGTGTTTCCCGTCCTGAACCCCCTCCCGCCTCCCTCCCATCCCGTCCCTCAGGGTCATCCCAGTGCACCAGCCCTGAGCGCCCTGTCTCATGCATCGAACCTGGACTGACGATCTATTTCACATATGGTAATATACATGTTTCAGTGCCATTCTCCCAAATCATCCCACCCTCCCCTTCTCTATTTTGAAAATAGTTTTGACTTTGCCGACCTCCTGAAAGGGTTTCTGAGGCTATACTTTGAGAGCCACTGTTCTGGAATACTCAGGAGACTCAGCTCAAAGTTTTACTAGCATCTGTTAGCTTGCCAGAGTGACTGGATAAATGATAATTGTTTGTTTGTTCAGTCGCCAAGTGGTGTTTGACTCTTTGCAACCCCATGGACTGCTGCATGCCAGGCTTCCCTGTCCCTCACCCGAGTTCATGTCCATTGAATCAGTGATCATGATAAATATATGCAGACAAGTTACTTTCCCATTTACCAGCATCTCTAGAATGTCCTAGGCTCCACACTGTGTGTGTGTGTGTTTGTGTCCACTGTATCACCTTTATAGAAAATCTGGAATCTCAGCAATCCATGGCTCATGATGCTGGCAGTTGAGGCTTTTCAGAGGTTCCTTTTTCCTAGTCTTTCCTTCTAGGGCTCCCAGATGGAATTAAAGGGCAGACAGGATGGTCCCCAGCCGTTTCCAGGAGATCCATGACTTCTTATGGTTAAATCTAAAAGATGCTTATTAGTCTCCTTATCCTAAAGCAGTGGACATTTTCACGGTCATTCAAATTGATAACGAAAAAGCTTCTTTCCTTTGTAAACAGAAAAAAAAGCTTTTTTAAATTATTATTTTTTGTGCCTGTCAGAATTTTGTTCATGGTACTAATTTTCAAGTATCCCCAAGACTTTATTCTAATTATGTTGAAATACTGCAGCGTCTAGTTTTGTCTCAGCCCTGGAATTCTGTTGTTCAGATGTTTTTCATGAAACAGAAATGCTTTTATATGACTAACAGTTCATTTATTATTCATTATTATTTTGAGCTGTAATTTACATACCATAAAACATTCATTACAGTTCAATAACTCTTCATAATTTTATAGAATTGGGCAACCATCACCACTGTCCAAAATATTTGCTTATTTTTGTTTGACTCTTTAAAATATCTTAAGTACAATTAGCATTAGAGAAAATATAGATGTCTACTTTAAAACAAAAAAACCCCTGAAATTTGAAAGTATTTTAAAGTAGTGTTTTTTCCTTCAGTGACTATGACTTAAACTAAGCCAACTGAACTCATTTTAATGTCAGTCAATTATTAAATACTTTATTAAGGACTTCCTTGGTGATTCAGTGGGTAAGAATCCACTTGCTAATGCAGGGGACACAGGTTTGATCCCTGGACTGGGAAGATTCCACATACCACGCACGGGGCAACTGAGAGAGAAAGTTACATGTGACAGTAAGAGAATCCACCGCAATGAGAAGCCCACGTACCACAACTAGAGAGAAGCCAACGAGAGAAAGCCCACGTGCAGTAATGAAGACGCACCACAGCCAAAAATAAATCTGGAAAAATTTATCAAGCATCACATCGTTACCGAGAGTTCTGTATGTGGTGAGTCTGGCTGCTCACGGCTCAAAGGCCCATAAAGAGGTCAGGCTGGTGGAAAGGAAGGTTTGCTTTATTTCAGACGCTGGCAACTGAGGCAGGGGGATGTCTGTCCAAAGGCCCACTGCCCCATCCTGACAAGCAGGAAGCGAGAGCTCTTATAGACAGAGGGGGCAGGGGGGTATGTGCAGAAACACACAGTCGTCTCTAGCAGTCATCTTTAAATCGGTCACCAGTGGTCTCACCAGCATCAGCTCGTTTCAGGTGCAGCTAATCTTCAGTTCCAGGGTGCACTTGTCCCCATTTCTTTACGATGCGATCAGTTCTCGGAATCGGGGCAGCTCCTCTCCTGGGTACCGTCTGGTCGTCATGTAGTTAGCTTCTCCACCGGTGTTTTGGTGTCTCTAAGACAGCTCCCAGGATGTGGCGCAGAATATTATCTACAGCCCTTGAGAGAGAACTAAAGGTCCTTGACTGCGCTTAATGACTACATTTTCATTTAGTCTCCTTTGACTGTTTTTCTTTGATTCTGCAGTTCTCATTTCTCTGACTAAACTTATCGTTGACTAAGGTTTTCCACAGACAAGAGGCAGGCAGAGGGCACGGCAGTGCCGGTGTGGGGGAGGGCAGGGACTGTAGCGGTCTTCTGCTCTGTTTCAACTTAATGGCTCATTTTGTGTGTCAGCCTGGCTTGGCTGAGCCACCCAGATATTTGGTCACTGTTCTAGATGTTTCTGTGAAAGTATTTTTTAGATGTGTCCCAGTCTTTTTTTTATCATGAAGACAGTAGTTGTATGAGATTAGGGCCTACCATATTGACTTTATTTTACCTCAATCACCTCTTCAAAGACCATGTCTCCAAAGACAGTCATTCTGAGCTACTGGGTGTTACCACTTCAATGTGAAAATTTACAGGGGATGAGAAGAAAGAAACACAGTTAAGCCCACGGAAGGCTAATCTACTTGACTAACTTCCTTTAAACTTTAAAAAATTATTTTTCCTCTTGAGACACTCAATTGAAAATAAGAATTTCAAAGTCAGTTTGGGTTGATATAGCACAACACCACAGACTGGTGGCTTATAGACAGAAATTTATTTCTCACGGTTTTAGAGGCTGGAAGTCTGAGATCAGGGTGTAGGCAGGGTTGATTTTTGGTGGAAGCCCTTTTCCGGGTAGCAGATTGGTGACTTCCTCTTTTGTCCTCACTCTGATGAGAGCAAAGAGGGGAAGTGAGTTCTCTGACGACCGTTATAGGGGCACCGATCCCACTCATGAGAGCTCCACCCTCGAGACCACATCTAATCTTAATAACCTCCCCAAAGCTCCATCTCCTAATAGCACTGTGGCAGGTAGGGTTTCAACAGATGAGTTTTCAGGAGACATAAACACTCCAGTCCACAACACCCAATTTTAATTTTCAATCCTCTGAGCTCATTAAGGGTTTAACTTAACATTCTTGTCAAAGTGATGATGTCTGGAGAATGACAGCAGCCATGGTGGTTTGTGTTTGCTCAAGTTTTCAAAAGTGTAGAGTAAATCGAAATCTGTAAAGAAGGTTGAGCTCTGCCTGATTTCCTCTCCTACAAGTCACTTCAGGTTAAGTCAATAAATAGGGCTTAACTCTTTCAGCTTTCCTTAACACTTGGTGAATAAATCATTTATCTGTTCATTCACCATTTAGATTCTTGAGCGTCTACTGTGTAGATGTGCTGGGTACTCTCTAATCTCTTTTGCAGTGATCAACATTAAAAGAAGAAAACAAAAAGCACAAAAGTTCTCCCCAACTAGAACTTACATTCTAGTGGGAGAGACAGAAAATATTCAAGAGATAAAAGATGCTTTTTTTTTTTTTCCTAAAGAGAGAAAATAAGTCATGGAAGGGACTTAGGAAATATGTGGTGTGTGTGTGTGTGTGTGTGTGTGTGTGCAGGGTCGGGGGGGTTGCAATTTAAGGAGAGGGAGCAGAACAGGCCACCCTGAAAAAATAACACTGAAGTCCAAACTTGAAATCAACATAGGAGTCACGGGGCCCAGCATGGTAGAAGAGCAGAACTAGGGAGAGCAGTTGTAAGTGCAAAGGCCCCGAGGCAGGGGCAGGCCTGCTGTGCCTGAGGAGCAGCAGGAGGCTGAGGTGGCTGGAGCGAGGGTCAAGGTGGAGGTGATGTCAGAATGCTGATGAAGTGCCCTGGAGGTCACTGAAGGCTTGGAGGTTTTACTGTAAGAAGGAAGCCACAGGAGGGCGTGGGGTCAATGAGCAGTGTGATTGGCTTACAATGCTGAATAGTTACCTAAAATGATGGAAGAGGGGCAAGGGCTAAGGAGGAAGGAAGATCAGCCAGGAAACAATGCAATCACTTTCCAGGAGATGATGGTGGCTAAGATGAGGTGGTAATTGAAGAGTGTGTGAAAGTAGTCAGATTCGAGATGTTTTAGTGGAATCTCCCAGCAGATAGAATGTAAGCCAGGAGTCAAAAGCAGCACAAATTCTTTGGCCTCGAAAATTGGGAGAAGGGAGTTGCTATTTATTGTGATGGAGAAGCCTGAGGGGGCGGGAAGTTTGATTTGGTTTCAAGTCAGCATCAGCATCTCTTATTTAATAACAGACAACTTTTGAAAAAAAGATACTGTATCTGAGGCACACAATTCTAGAATCTTCTAGATAATCTGCAACCATGAATTGTCCCAAGAACCACACACGCATCACTGCTTAGCTCAATAACTGCTTATCTTAGCTCATCCATGTGACATGGTGCGACTTGCCAAATTTTGGTTCATTGCTGTATGATGTATTTGTTGTGCTGTAATTAATGGTCACTCATGCTTAGCAAGCACTTCTTGGGCTTCAGGCAGAGGTTTACCCAAGCTTATCTAGTCGGTTTTTGGCAGAGCTGGGACCTGTTTGCTGGACCTTGAAGCGCCTGCCCCTCTGACACAGATTGGTGTCAATCTGTGTAATTGCAAAACTGAATATCGTGCCCCATCAGAAAGAAGGGCTTGAAAACATCCTGAATTATCCATCCTCATGCTCGAGAACAGTGAATTCAGTAGGTTATTTGTTCTTGCGGCAGTTGAGTTTTTGCTCAAGTCCCACCCTTGAAAAATATGAGCTTCCCTGCATTAGAGGAAGTGTAACTAGATAACTGCAAGCTTAGTCAAGGGGAAATTTTTGAAATAAAAGACAGTACACATTTGAGGAAGTGGGTTAACATGCCAAAAAGAAGTCAAGAGGCCTGGGCAAGAGGCCAACAAAGAATCAGAGAAATCCACACTTCTCCATGATAATTGTTGAAGACTGAATGGACAATGCAGAAGCAGTAAACATCCTGAACTTGTAAGCAGTCGGAGCTGATGATCCTTGAACGCGGTAATGAAGAGACCGGCATGGTGTGTAATACAGTACACGATCAAGGTTTGTAGGGTGAATGAATGCTCTCGGCCTTCTTCTTCTTTTTTTTTTCCAACTTCCTTTCCCTGAAATGACAGACAGCAACGGAACTAGGAAGACCCAGGCTTCAGTTGACTTATTTACTGTTGATGGTTATCATCATCAAATGTGAACTACAGGAAGCAGATACCAGCTGGTACAGGCCCAAGTACGGAAGAAAGCTTTTGGGTACAACCTCAGTATAGTTTCTGAGGAAAACATATACACAAGACAAATGTTTCATTTTGCCAAATCTTTTCAAAAAAAAAAATCTACATGCATCTATTATTTTCCCTATGGTTATGATTTTAATAAAATCAAATGAACAGTTCTCATTCTGGGTAAATATGTATTCAAATCCCATAAGTCAGTGGTCATTTCAGATGAATTCTCCCAGTTCCTAGGGCTGCAGGTTTGTTAACCACACCATGTAGGCACAGCAAGGTGCTCTGCTCAACACACCATAAGGCAGGAAAATCAGAGTGTTTGCTGGACTGAATGCTTGTCGGGAGGCTCTGCGGAAAAAACCCTCCTTGAAGGTTGTTCTTGTTGGCCGAATTCCATCCCTTGAGGTATAGGACTGAGGACTTGCACCTTATTTCCATGCTGAATGTCAGCCAGTGACTCCAGGCCACCTGAATTCCCAGCCATGAGGCTCCCACCCTTTAGCAGCAGTGTGTCAAATCTCAATGCTTCAAATTTCTGACTTCCTCTTCTGTGATGAACCAGAGAAAAGGCTCAGCTTTTAAAGGGTTCCTAAGTCACGCCCATCAGGATAATCTCCCTCTCCCAAAGTCAGCTGTGTTCTATACTCTAACTTGTTAATCACGAGCGTAAAACCCATTATACTCACAGCCCTGGGGATCATGCAGGATGTTTATACCAGGTGTGGGGATCTTGGGCACCCTCTTTGAATTCCGTCAAAGTTGTTTCCTCTTGTAGAATCAGCTCCCCGAGATGAAGGTTAGCTAGCTTGTTGCTGTTGTTCAGTTGATCAGTCGTGTCTGATTCTTTGTGACCCCATGGACTGCAGCACACCAGGCTTCCCTGTCCCTCCCTATCTCCAGGAGTTTGCTCAAACTCATGTTCGTTGAGAATCAGTGATGCTATCTAACCATCTCATTCGCTGCTGCCCTCTTCTCCTTTGCCTTCAGTCTTTCCCAGAATCAAGGTCTTTTCCAATGAGTCAGCTCTTCGCATCAGATGGTATTGGGTAAGCTTCAGCTTCAGTCCTTCCAGTGAATATTCAGGGTTGATTTCCTTTAGGATTGACTGGTTTGATTTCCTTGCTGTCTGAGGGACTCTCAAGAACTTCTCCAGTACCACAAATTAAAAGCATCAATTCTTCGGCTCTCAGCCTTCTTTATGGTTCAATTCACAACTGTACATGACTACAGGAAAAACCACAGCTTTGACTATACGGACCTTTGTTGGCAAAGTGATGTCTTTGCTTTTTAATATGCTGTCTAGGAGCTTTCCTTCCAAGGAGCAAGCATGTTTTAATTTCATGGCTGTAATCACCATCCACAGAGATTTTGGAGCCCAAGAAAACAAAATCTGTCACTACTTCTACCTTTTCCCCTTCTATTTGCCAAGAAGTAATGGGACTGGTAATTAACTTATATGCAGAGTACATCATGAGAAACGCACAAGCTGGAATCAAGATTGGTGGGAGAAATATCAATAACCTCAGATATTCAGATGATACCATCCTTATGGTAGAAAATGAAGAAGAACTAAAGAGCCTTTTGATGAAAGTGAAAGAGGAGAGTGAAGAAGTTGGCTTAAAAAGCTCAACATTCAGAAAACTGAGATCATGGCATCCAGTCCCATCACTTCATGGCAAATAGATGGGGAAACAGTGGAAATAGTGGCTGACTTTATTTTGGGGGGCTCCAAAATCACTGCAGATGGTGACTGCAGCCATGAAATTAAAAGACGCTTATTCCTTGGAAGGAAAGTTATGACCAACCTAGATAGCATATTGAAAAGCAGAGACATTACTTTGCCAACAAAGTTCCGTCTAGTCAAGGCTATGGTTTTTCCAGTGGTCATGTGTGGATGTGAGAGTTGGACTATAAAGAAAGCTGAGCACTGAAGAATTGATGCTTTTGAACTGTGGTGTTGGAGAAGACTCTTGAGAGTCCCTTGGACTGCAAGGAGATCCAACCAGTCCATCCTAAAGGAAATCAGTCCTGAATATTCATTGGAAGGACTGGTGCTAAAGCTGAAACTTCCAACATTTTGGCCACCTGATGTGAAGAGCTGACTCATTGGAAAAGACCCTGATGCTGGGAAAGATTAAAGCCTGGAGAAGTAGGGGACAACAGAGGATGAGATGGTTGGATGGTATCACTGACTCAATGGACAGGAGTTTGAGTAAACTCCGGGAGTTGGTGATAGACAGGGAGGCCTGGTGTGCTGCAGTCCATGGGGTCGCAGAGAGTCGGACACGACTGAGTGACTGAACTGAACTGACTGAATAGGACTGGATGCGATGATCTTTGTTTTTTGAATGTTGAGTTTTAAGCCAGCTTTTTCACTCTCCTCTTTCACCTTCACCAAGAGGCTCTTTAGTTCTTCATTTTCTGCCATAAGGGTGGTATCATTTGCATATCTGAAATTGTTGATATTTCTCCTGGCAATCTTGATTCCAGATTATGATTCATCCAGCCCAGCATTTTGCATGATGTACTCTGTGGAGGACAGGAAAGCCTGGTGTGCTGCAGTCCATGGGGTCGCAAAGAGTTGGACCTGAGTTAATGACTGAAGACCAACAACAACACTGTATATACATTAAATACACAAGGAGACGATATAAAACCTTGTCATACTCCTTTCCCAATTTGAAACCAGTCTGTTGTTCCATATAAGATTCTAACTGTTGCTTCTTGACCTGCGTACAGGTTTCTTAGGAGACAGGTCAGGTGGTCTGGTATTCCCATCTCTTGAAGAATTTTCCACAATTTTTTCTGATTCACACAGTCAACGGCTGTCCCATAGTCCATGAAGCAGAAGTAGATGCTTTTCTGGAATTCTCTTGCTTTTTCAATGATACAATGAATGTTGGTAATTTGATCTCTGGTTCCTCTGCCTTTTCTAAACATAACATGTACATCTGGAAGTTCTCAGTTCACATACTGTTGAAGACTAACTTGAAGGATTTTGAGCATAACCTTACTAGCATGTGAAATGAGTGCAATTGTCTGGTAGTCTGAACATTCTTTGACGCTGCCCTTTTTTGGGATTGGAATGAAAACTTATATTTTCCAGTCCTGTGGCCACTGCTGAGTTTTCCAAATTTGCTGGCGTATTGAGTGCAGCACTTTAACCCCATCATCTTTCAAAATTTGAAATAGCTCAGATGAATTCCATCACCTCCAGTAGCTTTGTTTGTAGTGATGCTTCCTAAGGCTCACTTGACTTCACACTCCAGGATGTTTAGCTTAGGTGAGTGACCACACCATCGTGGTTATCCAGTCATTAAGACCTTTTTTGTACAGTTCTTCTGTATATTCTTGCCACCTCTTTTTAATTTCTTCTGCTTCTATTAGGTCCACACCATTTCTCTCCTTTATTTTGCCCATCTTTGCATGAAATTTTCCCTTGATATTTCCAATTTTCTAGAAGAGAAAAATTTTCCCATTCTATTGCTTTTTTGCATTGTTCATTGAAGAAGGCCTTCTTATCTCTTCTTGCTATTCTCTGAAAGTCTGCATTCAGTTGGGTATATCTTTCCCTTTCTCCCTTGCTTTTTGATTTTGTTCTTTTCTCAGCTATTTGTAAGGCTTCCTCAGACAACTGCTTTGCCTTCTTGCATTTCTTTTCCTTGGAGATGATTTTGATCACCACCTCCTGAATAATGTTATGAACCTCCATCCATAGTTCTTCAGGCACTCTGTCTATCAGATCTAATCCCTTGAATCTATTCATCACTTCCATGGTATAATCAAAAGGGATTTGATTTAGACTATACCTGAATGGTCTAGTGGTTTCTCCTACTTTCCTCAATTTAAGTCTAAATTTTGCAATAAGGAGCTGATGATCTGAGCCACAGTCAGCTCCTGGTCTTATTTTTGCTGACTGTATAGTTTCTCTGTCTTCAGCTGCAAAGAATATAATCAGTCTGATTTTGGTATTGACCATCTGGTGATGTCCATGTGTAGAGTTGTCTCTTGTGTTGTTGGAAGAGGGTGTTTGCTATGGCCAATGTGTTCTCTTGATAATACTCTGTTAGCCTTTGCCCTGTTTCATTTTATACTCCAAGGTCAAACTTGCCTGTTACTCCAGGTATCTCTTGACTTCCTACTTTTGCATCCCAGTCCCCTATGGTGAAAATGACATCTTCTTTTGGTGTTAGTTCCAAAAGGTCTTGTAGGTCATCATAGAATCATTCAACTTCAGCTTCTTCGGCATTAGTGGTTGGGGCATAGACTTGGATCACTGTGATATTGAATGGTTTACCTCGGAAATGAACCGAGCTCATTCTGTCATTTTTGAGATTGCACCCAAGTACTGCATTTTTTGTTGACTATGAGGGCTACTCCATTTCTTCTAAGAGATTTTTGCCCACAGTAGTAGATGCAATGGTCTTCTTAATTAAATTCACCCATACCAGGCCATTTTAGCTTGCTGATTTTTGAAATGTTGATGTTCACTCTTGCCATTTCCTGCTTGACCATGTCCAATTTATCTTGATTCATGGACCTAACATTCCTGGTTCCTGTGCAATATTGTTCTTTACAGCATCAGACTTCACTTCCATCACCAGGCACATCCACAGTCAGTTGTCATTTCCGCTTCATTCTTTCTGGAGTTGTTAGTAATCGCCCTCTGCTCTTCCCCAGCAGCATATTGTACACCTTCTGACCCTGGGGCTTGTCTTCTGGTGTCATATCTTTTTGCTTTTTCCTACTGTTCATGGGGTTCTTGCAGGAAGGATAGTGGAGTGGTACACCACATGCCTTCATCAGTAAACATTTCAGTCTTATTTCATCTACAAACATTTTCAGCATGTCTTTGAAATACTAGAAACCATGATCTCATGATCTCATCCAAAATACATTAATAATTCATATTATAAGAATGCAGTTAGTGCTAATTTTTAAAAACCACGATTATCTTTATTATTTTAAAAAATGTTTTAAAAAACCTGCTCTCGGAGCTGGTGCACGTGGCGGAGAGGAACTTGTCCCACCTCGAGGCCGTCCAAGGGGTCGTGGGCCACGCCCACTTCTCCCCCATCAAGGCCAATTCTCCCCCTGTGATTGTCAACACAGATACCCTAGAAGCCCCGGGATATGTGAACGGGACAGAGGGGGAAATGGAATATGAGGAGATCACATTGGAAAGGGGTAACTCAGGTCTGGGCTTCAGCATCGCAGGTGGCACTGATAACCCCCACATCGGCGATGACCCTTCCATCTTCATCACCAAGATCATCCCTGGTGGGGCTGCAGCCCAGGACGGCCATCTCAGGGTCAACGAAAGCATCTTGTTTGTCAATGAAGTGGACGTGCGGGAGGTGATCCACTCAGCGGTGGTGGAGGCCCTCAAAGAGGCAGGCTCTATTGTCCGCCTCTATGTCATGCGCCGGAAGCCCCTGACTGAGAAGCTCATGGAGATCAAGCTCATCAAGGGGCCTAAAGGTCTTGGCTTCAGCATCGCTGGAGGTGTCGGGAACCAACATATCCCTGGAGATAACAGCATCTATGTGACCAAGATTATCGAAGGGGGTGCTGCCCACAAGGACGGGAGGTTACAGATCGGAGACAAGATCCTAGCGGTCAACAGCGTGGGGCTGGAGGACGTCATGCATGAGGATGCCGTGGCAGCCCTGAAGAACACGTACGATGTGGTCTACCTAAAGGTGGCCAAGCCCAGCAATGCTTACCTGAGTGACAGCTATGCTCCCCCAGACATCACGACCTGTGAGAGCCCTCCAAACCCTGGAGCTCCCCATGCCCCCACCAGTCACCCCATGACATCCCCATTGACCCTGCCTCTTCAGATCCTTCCCCTGAACTGGCCACAACCTCTATCACTTCCTTTAGTTGGAGAATAGATGGAAAATTGGTCACCGTCAAAGAACTAGAAAAGATTGTCAATAGTCCCTCCCCCAGAAGGCACTAGATGGTTTTATGGCTAATTTTATCAGATCCTCATGGACTAGGTAATTCTTATGCTTTTTCTGAGCATAGGGAAAGATAAAATGTTTGATATTTCATTTTATAAGGGCATCTGAAAATGGTCACAAGGATAATGTAAGAAAGTAGGGAGCTCCCTGGTGACCTAGTGGTTAGGATTCAGGGCTTTCATTGCTGTGGCCTGAATTCAGTCCCTGGTCAGGGAACTAAGATCCTGCAACCCCATGGTTCAGCCAAAAAAAAAAGAGGAAAGTATAGGTTAATTTTGCTTCTGAACAGAGATGTAAAAGTTTCTAATAACATAGTTGCAAAACAAACACAGTGGCATATTAAGGGAGTAACACTGTCACAAAGTCAGGTTCATTTCAGGGAATTAAAGGTGTTTCCATATTATGAAACCTCTAAGTATGAGTCATTGTATTTAAAAAGTTAAGGGAGGGAAGGACTTCTTTGGCAGTCCAGCAGTTAAGACTCCCTGCTTCCACTCCAGGGGTCACCAGTTCGATCCCTGATCCCTGGTCTTTGGGGAGCTAAGATCCCACCTGCCACGTGGCTTGAAAAAAAAGGTAGAAAAAACAGTAAGTTCGTTTCACACAGATGTGGGAAAGGCATTTGATGAAATTCAACGTCGTATTCTGAAAGGGAAACTTAGTATACTAGGAACAGAGGAGTTTTCTTTAACATGATTGAAAAGTGTTATCAGAAATCAACAGTGAACACATTGTAATGATAAAATCCTATCTGTGTGTCCATTAAGTTAGGAACTAGGCAAGGAAGCCTCTTCCTGCTACTGTTAGTCCACATTGCTTTAGAGCAGGGTTTCTCAACGTTGGGGCTATTGACATTTTTGTACTTGACAATTCTTTGTTGTGGGGGGCGTTGTTCTGTGCACTATAGTATGTTTAACAGCAGCCCTGGCCTCTACCAGATGTCAGTGGTACCCTTCCCCTCCAGTCAGAACAACCAAAAATGTCTTTCAGTTCAGTTCAGTTCAGTTGCTCAGTCGTGTCTGACTCTTTGCAACCCCATGAATGGCAGCACTCCAGGCCTCCCTGTCCATCACCAACTCCCGGAGTTCACTCAGACTCACGTCCATTGAGTCGGTGATGCCATCCAGCCATCTCATCCTCTGTCGTCCCCTTTTCCAAATGTCCCCTGGGGGTGAGGGGGGCTGCAAAATTATCCTGCTGCGAATCACTGCTGTAAAGATTTCAGGCAGGGCAGCAAGAGAAAAAAGAATAAATGTTACATTTCAGTGGGGAAAAAAATAAAAAAAATAAAAAAGCTGCTCTCTAGCTGTGGTGTGGGGGCTCCTCACTGTAGTGGCCTCTCTTGTTGCAGAGTCCTGGCTCTAGGGCCAGCAGGCTTCGGTAGTTCCAGCATGCAGGCTCAGTCATCGTGGCTCACAGGCTTAGTTGTGGCATGTGGGGTCTTCCCAGACCAGGGATTGAACCGGTGTCCCTTGCATTGCATGGCGGATTCTTAACCACCAGAATCCCAGGGAAGCCCCCAGTTTTTAAATTGTCTCCTAAATGTCATGACTCCTTCCTCCTCTCCTGCTATTTCTCTCAAGTTTGCTTGTTTAAATCAAAATTGAGACTAGATGAACTCTCTCTTTTCTCATGAACTTGATTTTTAATGAAACTAGACCATTTGTCTCGGAGACTTGCTCAGAGTCTGGAGTTTGCTAATTGCATCGGTATGTAGGATTGTTCTTTGTCCCCTGTACTTCCTGTAAGTTGGTAATTGGCCCCAAGGCTTGATCAGATCAGGATTTCTTTTTTGGGGTAGACTACTCTGTCAGGAGGCGCACCCTATGTAAATATATTTTCTTTATCCATCCACTCATCATTGGACATTTGGGTTGCTTCCATGTCTTAGCTGTTGTAAATAATGCTGTGATGAACATGGATGTGCTATTCTCGCTCCCAGATCATGCTTTCAGTTCTTTTGGATATAGAAACAGAAGTGGGATTATTGGATCATATGGTAGTTCTAGTTTTAATTTTTTGAGGAACATCTGTATGGTTTCCATAGCAACTGCACCATTCACATTCCCAAAAATAGTGCACAGAGTTCCAGTTTCTCCACATTCTCACCGATGTTTTTCTGTTTTGTTTTGATGATGGTCATCCTAATGGCTGTGAGGTGATATCACATTGTGGTTCTGACTTGCATTTCCCTGAGGGCTGGTGACGCTGTGCATCTTTCATGTGCTTACGGTCATTCGTACATCTTTGTTTGAGAAGTATCTCATCCTTTGTCCATTTCTAAATATTTTGTTGTTGTTGTTTTTGAGTTGTAGGAGTTCCTTACATGTTCTGGACACTCACCCCTTAACGGATACGTGATTTGCAAATATTTTCTTTCCATGGGCTGCCTTCTACTCCGTTGATTTTCTCCTTTGATATGCAGCCATTTTTGAGTTTTATCTCACCTGTGTTGTCTATTTTTCTTTTGGTTGCTTGTGCTTTTGGTGTCATATCCAAAAAATAACACTGACAAATTCAGTGTCATAAAGCGCTTCTCTTATGTTTTCTTCTTGGAGTTTTACAGTTAGGTCTTACGATTAGGCCTTTTATATATTTTGAGTTAATAGATGGTATAAGGTAAGTGTCCAAATTCATTTCTTTGCTTGTGGATATAAAGTTTTCCCAATATCATTTTTTTTTTTCCAAAAGGCTGTCCTTTCCCCATTGTGTGGTCTTGGTACCCTTCTCAAAGTTTATTGGAGGACCAGTTTAGTTCAGTTCAGTTGCTCAGTTATGTCTGACTGTTTGCAACCCCATGGACTGCAGCATGCCAGGCTTCCCTGTCCATCACCAACTCCTGGAGTTTACCCAGACTCATGTCCCCTGAGTCGGTGATACCATTCAACCATTTCATCCTTGTTGTCCCCTTCTCCTCCTGCCTTCAATCTTTCCCAGCATCAGGGTCTTTTCCAATAAGTCGGTTCTTTGAATCAGGTGGCCAAAGTATTGGAGGATATGTACCATCAAAATTTTTAGTGAGCTCAGTTGACAAAGAAGGAAGGAGTGATACCAGACTCTGTCTGCACGTTGTACTCTACGCTCAAACTCACACTGGTACCACTGTGGCCTGGCCTCTCCCTGGGGGTGGGGATAGGGCAGGAGAAGCTACAGTGTTGGTTATCTGTCTTGGGTAGCAGCTCTGACGGTTCTGTACCACTCCATCCTCAGTAGCTTGTTCAAAAGGTGAAAGAGATGAGTCAGAGGCAACTCAGCCAGGAGGGGTGCAGGAGGGGCCAAGGCGTCTCCTTTCAAGTCCAACTCAGCTCTGAAGCAGGGTCTACTTCTTCCCATCCTCCCCAAGGGTATTTCTACAGATGTGGGGCTTCCTTCTCAATGATTCATTTACTGCAAAGTCCTAGTTATTAAAAGACAAAGGTGGTTGTAGTAGAGGAGGTTGTGGCTATGGATCTCTACCCATTTGCTTTATCTTGTTTAGCAGAACCAATAACCAAACCATTTCTGGGTCAGGTCACGGTGACCAACACAAGATGCTTACTTTTTCTTTCCTTCCCTCATTGTTTAAGAGGAGATATTTACAAATAGAAGAACTTCAAGAAGCTCCCTGCGTAACCACACTTTGACTGACTATCTTCTGAGGGTAACAACACCTAAGGATTCCCATGGAGCCCTTTGGAAAGGATTGTGCATGTTCAGTTGCTAAGTCATGTCCCACTCTTTGTGACTTCATGGACTCTAGCCCACCAGTTTCCTCTGTCCATGGGGTTTCCCAGGCAAGAATATTGGAGTGGATTGCATTTCTTTCTGCAGGGATCTTCCTGACCCAGGGTTCGAACCCAAGTCTCCTGCATTAGCAGGCAGATTCTTTACCACTGAGCTACCTCTAAGGGGTAGAAAGGATTGAGGCATACCATTTAAGAAAAGTTTTAAGCCAGTGTTTTTCAGCAGGTAGGGTATACTAACTCTCTTCCAGAAATTTAAGAATTTGTTTGCACTTTGGTGGTAATCTTTAAAAAAACTAATACAAGCATATTCTGAAATCATCAGAATGAACATCAGAATGTGTTTGTGTTTAGGGTCTCCTTAAGATGTACTGGGCTTCCCTGGGGGCTCAGATGGTAAAGAATCTGGCTGCAATGCAGGAGACCAGGGCTCCATCCTGGTCTGGGACAATCCCCTGGAGATGGGAATGGCTACCCACTCCAGTATCCCTACCTAGAGAATTCCATGGGTGGAGGAACCTGGCAGGCTACAGTCCATTAGATATACCAGCACTATTCTGATAATTTCCAGATAATGGGACCTAAAGAGAGACAGGCTTAATATATTCTATTCCAGCCAAATGTGAAAATGAAAGTTGCTCAGTCGTGTCCGTGTCTCTTTGAGACCTCCTGATCTATATAGTCCATGGAATTCTCCAGGCCAGAATACTGGAGTGGGGAGCCTTTCCCTTCTCCAGGGGATCTTCCTAACTCAGGGATTGAATCCAGATCTCCTGCATTGCAGATGGAGTCTTTATCAGCTGAGCTACCAGGGAATCCCCAGCCAAGTGTAGTCAAATTGTATTAACCATGTATTGCATAAACAGAGAGTCATCACAGTTTGATCATAAAAAAGTAAGTGCTAAATTGGTTAGTTACAACTAACAATACAGGGGAGACAAACCATGCTGAACTCAGAAGAACCTTCATCCTGACCAGATTCATTCTGTCAGTGGCAACTGAATTTCATCAAAGTAACATTATTCTAAATATTGAATTAATGCTTTTGCTTCAATATTATCATCTTGTAGTTTTGATTGTGCCTGCGCTAAGTTGCTTCAGTCATGTCTGACTCTGTGTGACCCCATGGACTGTAGCCCTCCAGGCTCCTCTGTCCATGTGATTTTTCAGGCAAGAATACAGGAGTGGGTTACTATTTCCTCCTCCAGAGGATCTTGACAACCCAGGGATCGAACGTACATCTCTTATGTCTACTGCATTAGCTGGCAGATTCTTTACCACTGTGCCACCTGGGAAGCCCTCTAGAGTTTTGATTAGAAGTCATTTATAAATTTGATTTAGTTTTGTGGTTGTATGAGAGCTACAAATTGAAGATTATATTTGGTTTTATTTATTTTTTATTTTATGCATTAGTTTTTTTACCTTTTGACTGCATGGCATGAGGGATCTTAGTTCTCCAACCAGTACCCCTTGGAGGGGAAGGGCAGAGTCTTAATCATTGGACCTGCCAGGGAAGACCCTACATTTGGTTTTAAATTCACACATATTTAAGGAACGTTATAATTTCAAAATTGTCAATTTTGGGAGATGCCGAAGAATCCAATTATCATCCAGCTTTCCACAAAGAAAAGCTCAAATCAACGTGGTTTCACTGCTGTATTTTACAAAACATTTTTAAAAATTGACATAATTCTTCATAAGCTCTTCCAAAAAATAGAAGAGAGGGAAATCTTTCGTAGCTCATTCCATGAGACCAAAACCTGATTCCAAAACTGGACAATGGCATCAGAAGAAAGCTACAAATCAATATCCTTTATGAGTACAAATGCAAAAATCCTCAACAGAATACTAGCAACTGAATTCAGCAATATGTAGAAAGATCATTATACACCATGATCAAGTGAGAGTTACTCCAGAACTGCAGGTCGGTTTAACATACTAAAACCAACCAATGTGATGTGCCATCTTAATAGTATAAGGGGGAGAAATGATCTCAGTAGACACAGAAAAAGCCTGTGACAAAAGTCTAACACTTGTTCAAGATAAAAACAGAAAAGAAACGAGGAATAGAAGGGAACTTCCTCAATCTAATAAAGGACATCTACAACCCACACCCCAGCTAACATCTTAGTTAATGGTGCAAGACCGAAAGCTTTCTCACCAAGCTCATGAACAGCACACTCTTTCGTTTCTATTCAACATTGTATTAGAGGTTCTAGTTGAGGCAATGAGGCAAGAAAAACAAATAAAAGGCATCTGGATTAGAAAGGAAGAAGTAAAACTGTCTCTATTTACAGATGACATAATCTTGTATATAGATTCCTTCTAAGGAATTCACCATGAAAACAAAACACCTGTATGAGATAATAAACAAATTCAGTGATATTGCAGGATACAGGGCATTCCCAGGTCACGCAGTGGTAAAGAACTCGCTTGCCAATGCAGCAGATGCAAGAGACATGGGTTTGATCCCTGGGTCGGGAAGATCCCCTAGAGTAGGAAATGGCAACCCTTTCCAATATTCTTGCCTGGAAAATTTCATGGACAGAGGAGCGGCCATGGGGTCGCAAAGAGTCAGACCTGACTGAGTGACTGAGCACGCACACACACACAGAGGCAACAAGATAAATGTAAAACTAATTTTGTTTCTGTATACTAGCAATGAATAATTTGATATTTAAATTAAGAAAATAATTCCATTTACTTCAAAGCATCAAAAAGAATAAAACAATTAGGAATAAATGTAAGTAAAGAAGTACAAGGTTATCATACTGAAAACTAAAAGAGATTGAAAGAAATTAAAAGAAAACTAAACCGAAAGCTACCCGTATTCATGGATTGGAAGACTTAATATTGTCAATATGGCACTATTCCCCTAACTTGGTCTAGAGATTCAGTTCAGTTTCTGTCAAATCTAGCTGGTTCTTTTGTAGAAATTGAAAAGCTGATCCTAAAATTTATTCTTTGTCGTCCTGTGCTTTGTAGAATAGTTAGCAGCATCTCTAGCCTCTACCTTGGAGTCCTTTGACCTGTACTCTTGAGAGTCCGTTGGACAGCTAGGAGATCAAACCAGTCCACCCTAAAGGAAGTCAACCCTGAACATTCACTGGAAGGACTGAAGCGGAAGCTTAAGCTCTGATCCTTTGGCTACCTGATGCGAAGAGCTGACTTATTGGAAAAGACCCTGATGTTGGGAACAATTAAAGGCAGGAGAAGAAGAGGGGTGACAGAGAATGAGATGGTTGGATGGCATCACCGACTCAATGGACATGAGTTTTAGTAGACTCAGGGAAGTAGTGATGGACAGGGAGGCCTGGCGTGCTGCAGTCCATGGGGTCACAAAGCATCAGGCATGACCGAGCGACTGAACAGCAACTGGTTTCTACTTGCTTGATGCCAATTCTCATCAACTCTTGGGTAAAATGGGCTTTGGAAACTAGAGATTTGGAATTTCCCTCAGGCTTGGAAGCATTATATGCCAAGGAGGTGTGGGGAGGCACCAGTAGCATCTGCTACAGTTAACCCCTAGAGCACTCAGATGGGCTTCCCAGGTAGCACCGGCGGTAAAAGGATCTGCCTGGCAGAGCAGGAGACACGAAAATCAAGGGTTCGATCCCTGGATCGGGAAGGTCCCCTGGAGAAGGAAGTGGCAACCCACTCCAGTATTTTTGCCTGAAAAACTCCATGGACAGAGGAACCTGGCAGGGTACAGTCCATGGGGTTGCGAAGAGTCAGACATGACTGAGCACACACACACAGCACTCAGAACCATTTTGTCCTACATTAACTCACTTCATGCTGTACTGGTTCTTCCAGGTGATGGCTGCTCACGATTGAAAAAGAATTTAAAAAATCATCATGATAGAGAGATTAGGGGGACAGCTATATTTCCTGTTTCTTAAGATGGTCTTAAGGCCATATTAGACACTCATCTTCTCCCTCTTCTTCCACCCATATGAGATTCTCCTCACTCTTGGTGAGCAATTTTTTTCTTTTTGGCCACAACATGCGACCTGCGGAACTTCCATGACTGGGGATGGAATCTGTTCCCCCTGCGATAGAAGGACAGGAATTGTAGCCTCCAGAGTTATTTTAACTGGACCACCAGGGCAGCCCTCATCTAGCACTTCTGGTCTGGGCTGCTCACTTGGGGGGGTGACCCAGACTGTGCCCCCATAACTGGGGCCTTACCAGGCTGTCATGGTAATTATCCACTCCCAGTCATGACTTGACGGGAAAGCATGAAGACACGCCCCAGGGAATTCCCTGTGCTCTGCAAACACTCCTTCTTACCTCATTATGTAGACGTGACTGTATCTCCTCATAATAATTGGAGATGAATTACTCTGGCCTACAGTACTTCCCTTTTCTGTCTTCTGGTTTATTGGCATGTTGCTTAGTTGCCAAGTTGTATCAGACTCTTTTGAGACCCCACGGACTGTAGCCCACCAGGCTCCTCTGTCCATGGGATTCCCCAGGCGAGAATACTGGAGTGGGTTGCCATTTCCTTCTCCAGGGGATCTTCCCAACTAAGGGATTGAACCCACATCTCCTGCATCACAGTGGATTCTTTATTGCTGAGCCACCAGGGAAGCCCCTATTGGCATGAGGAGCTCAGAATAACCAGGTTTTAGCCACATAGTGGAGTCCTTTATCCTTTTGCAGAACACCTCCTTATCCCCCATCAGAAGAGTGAGACTTCTAGTCCAGCCAAACCTGAAGTGCAGATTCCTCAGGGGGGACCCTGGGAGTGGTGATGAGAGATGCCACTAGACATCCATCCCTTGGTTCCCAGAACTTTGGGGATTCTACCAATTGGAATCCATTACCCCTATCCCTCAGGATTCACCTACCAACGGGTGCCTTCGTTGTGCCATTTCAGGCCATCACAATGTTGAATCAAACTGGTAACTTCTAGGTGATGTTCTACACAGCAGGATCACTGGATCCCATGGTCACGTGCCCATTGCTGTGCCCATTTTGACATAAAATGGAGCCCCTGGTTTGCGGCATGTATCAGGATTCAATCAGAGAAGCAGAGCCATTGTGAGTGACATAGTGACCTAGGTATTCTTTTTTTTGCCATGTTATGTGGCATTTGGGACCATAGTTCCCCGCCCATGGATCAAACTCATACCCCCAGCATTGGAAGTGGAGTCTTAACTGCTGGACTGCCAGGGAAGTCCCTCAAAAGTTTTATAAAAATTCATAATCATCTCTTTCCATAAGTAAAATGCCAGAGTATTCAAAGCATTGTGTAGCAACAAAAAATTTTTAGTAATGTCCCACGCACTATTTGAAACACACTTATACTAAACAATTATTCACTGTTTATGAATTATTCATTATTCACTGAAATGAAAACTCCGTTTCACTGGGTGTCCTGTGTTTTTGTTAAATGTAGCAACCCTAAACAGTATACAGTCTTAAGATACATACCACTTTCTTCACGTTTCCTCATGATACAACCATTTAGGAACCTGTTTTGAAAATACCAGCTAATTGTGAACCTAAAGAAGGTGACTTGTCTTCCCCTAGTGGTGAATCCAGTCAAGTGGTAATTCAAGGTCACACTTAATCACTTTAATTAAACACTTACTGTCAGCTGCAAAGTGTGAAAAAAAAAAAAAAAAAAAGGTCCTTGCATTTATGGAGCTTGCTGCCTAGAGAAGGGGATGTATTCTGGGGGATGCTATAAAATCTCTCCTAAGGCAGTGTCTCCGACAGACCTGAAGGGACAGGTGGGCACAAAGGTGACTTCCATGTATGCACATCGTGGAGGTCTTCCAGGAAGATTTCAGACTGGATGGTGCCCCTTTATTCTGAAACACTCAGAATCATCTTTTTGGCTGCTCCACCACAGCATGAGGGATCTTAGTTCCCTGACCAGGGATTGAACCTGGGCCCACAGCTGTGGGAAGTTCGGAGTCCTAACCACTGGACCACCAGGAAATTCTCCATGTCTTTTTAAAAGTTAAATTCCAGAGGATTAAAGCATTATAAAATCTGGATCAGACAGTGGTACACAAAAAGACACTTTGCTATTTTATCATACATTTAAGGCCTAAATCCAGTTTTTTGGAAAAATGGTCCATCTTTCTAGTGGAGAGATAGGAAAATGTTTTCTTCTTATTCAGTCATTCACTTTTTCCTCTGCTCCTTCTGATGGACCCAGGAAATTTGGGGAAGTAGGACTGTGGCAGGATTGGCAAGTCACTTTGAGGAGAATATTGAGTAACTTTTTTTGGGCTATGCCATGCAGGATCTTTCCCAACCAGGGACTGAACCCCTGCCCCCTGCACTGGGAGCTTGGAGTCTTAACCACTGGACCACCAGGGAAGACTGAGAAATGTTTAATTTAAAAGTGCTACTGAGAGACATAATTTTTCCATTTTCTCCCTCTTCCCAAGACCTTTTCCTAAGCCAGAATATCGACTCTGCCCACTCTTTCTTCTCACGGTTGGTCAACTACCACGAGCTGTTGACATGAGCTACCATGCAGAAGAAAAAACAACTGGATGTTACCGGTATTTGTCACTAGTGTTAAGTAACAGGGCGTCTCTTGTGCATCAGAGATGAAATTATTAACATTCACTTCCCTGTACATTTTGGGAAAGTATTTGAGGACGCTTACTAAAAACACACGATGAGGGATCTCAGCTTGAATGTCAATGGTGTTTAACTTCGGATCAATTTACATGTGGGACTGCGGAGTCTCCTTCAAGAGCGTATCTGGAGAAGAAACGTTGGCCAAAGGCAACAGCATGCTTTGAGGGGGCAGGGTCTGCATGACGACTGCAGGCCCACTGGCTCAAGGCTGTGTCCGGCCAAGTCTGAACACAAGGTTGTGAGAATAAAGCAAAGACTGTGCGAGAGCTCCCCGCCGGGGTGGCCCCTTGAGGACACCAATGCCGGGCGCGGCCCCCGTGCGGGGCCAGCCCCTCTGTTATGATCACCTCACCAAGGCAGCAGCCATAGCACCCGGGAAGCTTACGTTCAATCAAGAGCACCATGGGACCCAAGACTTTTGGCTTCAGTGTTTATTACAGAAACTGTTAAAAACGTTTAAAAAACAATGGCAGTGGGCGTTAAGACAAAGTACCCACGAAATAAGACACGAACACTGGCAACACTGGCTGTGTTTTCATAGAAACACTGGAAACATGGCCGTGTCCTCTGCCTCAATAAGACAGACAAATGGAAACACCCACTTGGTTCAAATTCTAGGTTTCCCTCACTTGACAATTATTCCCTATGCAATCCTTCCGCGCGAGCACCGCACCCTGGTAGGTACTGGGGGTACAGTGCTACGTGTATATTCCTGAGCTCACAGTGCTTCTGGTCCCCTGGGAGGGGCAGACGGACACCAGCTGAAACGGACACAGACGTGTCAGGTAGTACAAGGGCTGCGGGGATGGGGAGGAGGGAGGAAACGCTGGGCACTTCCAAATTCCTAGCAGCAATCTGAGGCTGCTTTGAAGGTAGGTTTGGGGAAAAGATGTTATACAAACTATATATATATATATATATATATATATATATATATACACACTTAAAAAATTTATTGGACAGTGCTGAGTCTTAGTTGTGGCATGTAGAATCTAGTTTCCCTGAACAGGGATCAAACCCGGGGCCCCTGCATTGGGAGCTCAGAGTCTTAGCCACTGGACCACCAAGAAGTCCCTAAATATATAGAAATAACTTTATATGTTGCAAATTTCTGGTCAAGATTTAGCTCATGGTTCTAGAGCAGCATTTACCCTTTTCTAACCAGAACCTATGCTAAGTGTTTACGGATGTGCTAGTGGCACAGTGGGAGAAGGCGGTGGCGCCCACGGCGCTCCTGCCTGGAGAAGCCCAGGGACGGGCGAGCCTGGGGGGCTGCCGTCCATGGGGTCGCAGAGCCGGACACGACTGAGTGCCTTCACTTTCCCTTTTCACTTTCCTGCATTGGAGAAGGAAATGGCTGCTCACACCAGTGTTCTTGCCTGGAGAAGCCCAGGGACGGGGGAGCCTGGGGGGCTGCCGTCCATGGGGTCGCAGAGCCGGACACGACTGAGCGCCTTAGCAGCAGCAGCAGCGGCACAGTAGCCAGCATCATGTGTGAACATGTACGTTTATAGAGCCGTGTCACTATGTGTATATTAATCTACATGACATGTGAATACATGATTTCTGGCTGCAGTGACACAGACCCTCTACATCAATGCTTAGATTATATCCAGCCTCTCCAAGAGCTATCGGTATCACAGATCTGAGGAACTTTATGGCTGCTCTCAAGTATATGGTATTTGCAAGCAAACTATTTTTTCAGAAAAAATACTTACCATCTTACAAGTAAGCACATCTTGATTAAGCTACATGTGGACCACAATGAAGAATGGGATAGAATGCATTTTCAGGTCTGCAAGACGCGGCAAAACGGAGGGGTTTTTGTTCGAGGCTGCTCAGATGCTTGTTCATTGAAAACCACAGGGGATCTTAAACCCCAGAGACACACATACTCCTACATCCAGGGACCTAGCGACTTCAGCAGCGTCTCTGCCTTATAATGCCCGAGTTTTCCCTCTGCCACGTCCCACAAAGGCACTGTTCCCAGTCCGAAGCAGCGTTTTTCCTGTGGAAAATCCCAGGCCCGACTGCAGGGCAGGCCAGCCGCCCTGACCCAGCGCGGAAGCCGGCGGGGGCAGGGTCCTCTCGTCAGTGACAAGTTCCCACGGACTGACGGGGCCTTTCCCAGCGAAGGGCGAGTCCTGATCTGCTTTAAACCAAATGCCTCTGGTCAGAGGATCTGAAGTGCGTTTGGGACTCTGGAAGGATTCTGCAGCAGAGAACTGCCCTGGTTGGGGCCTCCTGACCGTGCGCTCCCCAAGGGACTGGATGGAGGCCCAGCGGAGCCCAAAGTGCTCTGGGGAGGACAGGCGGGGCGCCAAGGCCCTTCCCAGTGCAGCTGCTTTCAACCTCTTCCACCCAGAAGACCCTGCGGACCGCTCTAAATGAGCCCAGCCGGACTTGATGTGCTGGGTGGTGCCATCTCTCTTCCCTCAGTCCTGCTGCAACGACTGAAGCTGAAAACTTGGCCTCAGAGGTAGCCAGAATTCCTACACTTCCTTTCTCTGCAGGAACTCCATGAATACGCCCAAATAGCAAAATCATTTAAACATAAGTTATAGATGCCTTTGAGAGGTATTACATAATTTTAAAAACTTAGGTTTCCTTCCTAGTTCATTTCCTCCCACACTCTGATGATAAATAACTTGCATTTCCTTGAGTGCATGCAGGCTGAGCGGAAGCGACACCTGCATGCCTGTGAATATTGCCCCACAGTGGACAGAAGCTGGCCTGCTTATGTTAAGAAGTGACACAGATGAGCCGTGAAAACAAATGCCACCCCTCAGGATGTTAGCAATCAGAAATTGACGATGCACATTATTCTTATTTTTCACTAAAGCCACCTGCTTCTTTCCCACTGACTCACACTACTTACTGTTTCTCAGTAGCATTTTCTGATCCCAAGACTCTACATACACTGTCACTAACGTCCCACACTCCCATATCCTAAGAGATAACAGTAACTTCTCTACTCAGCCTGTTCCCCATTTCTCTGTAATTTTAGGGATTATGCCTTCTAATCAGAAGCTAGCGTCCTAATGTTCTGAAACAGGAAGCCTTAATGTACATATAGTAAAAGATGACATGGCTTTAATCCTAAACTGTGGAAGGGATGGGTAACTGTGATGCAGAGGCCAATGTAATTGGTACACGTGTGCGCATGCTCAGTCGCTTCAGTGTCCGACTCTCTGTGACCTCGTGGACTGCAGCCTGCCAGGCTCCTCCGGCTATGGGATTTTCCAGGCATGAATACTGGAGTGAGTTGCCATGCCCTCCTCTAGAGGATCTTCCCGACCCAAGGACTGAACCCACATTTCTTCCAACTGGTATAAATGTGATTGGTATAAACAGAGAGAATCCCCCTGAATATCTATAAGAACCTCGTTTCTGGCATCTGCAGCTGTTTTCCAGAGTAAGCTACTTTTTCAGAAAATCAAGTGATGGTGGTATTCAGGTTCTTCTTTGAACAAGACCAAATGTTCTGAATATCTCCTGAAAAATAGTGAACTGTAATGCTGTGAGGGAGAAGGAGCAACACAGCGTTACACAGCGACAGCACCAGCTGATGGGAACACAAGCGCCCCCAAACCACACGGCAGCACAGGGGCGCTTACAGTAGCGTGAGGGAGACAGAGGGTGTCTTCTGGACTTAACGCCTCTCATCCGAGGCAGGTCCAACGACAGGCCTTTCAAGACTTGACACGTGGCAAAGGACACAGAAAACTCCTTGAAATTCATTTTAAATAGTGAAGTGCTTGCCTGTATTTTTAGGACCTGCGATCTGAAGACGCTTTTTCTTCCCCGACACGGGCAATCTTCTTTTGACAGTTACTGAGAAGAGCAAAAAGCCCAGGCTCCCACTCTGACTCTTGCAAGACTCCCTAATGTTTCAGGGTCATTCCTGGTCACACACTGTCCTGTTGCGGAAACTCTTCACTTATTTTGCTTCCACTGTTTTCATCTTCGTTTGAATAGTTTCCTGAATCTTGACTAGTTTGGGAACTGTACTTTTTGTGAACTTCATCAATTTCATCAGTCTCTTCTATTTCAGTAATAATGCTTGAATTTTCAATTATAAAACATCTTTCCGTTTGTTCCTCAGAAGTGGAAAGGAGTAGATTCCTTAGTGGCTGATCAGAGAAATACTAATTCAAAAGGGAAAGAACAGAAACAGATTATTTAAAAGAACAAAAAGTGGTTTTCAAGTTCCAATAAGCTTCAGTTTCTTAAATCCTTTATCTAGAAATCCAATCTTTTGACACGCACATTAAAAGCGCGCTAAGAGCATATCCACTGCACTATCGTGTTTAGAATAAAACCACCACCAGTGAGGTCACGTACATCTCAGTCCTGTTTTGGGGAAATTATCCAAACAGTCTCTAAGAAAGTCCACTGTGCTGCGAGGGGTCGGGGGTGGAAGAGCGTGGTGGGTAAGGAAGGAACGGGAGGGCACTGGGACTGGGGACATTTTGTTGTGAAATAATAAAATGTTGGTATCGACTCCGCAAACATCCAGAAGAGGCACAGGGAGAGTTAACTTTTTCCCAGTTCCGCTAAGAGTAACTTGCTAGTCTTAAAGTTCTTTAAGTAACAGCTCTGAATAGAAGAGCACATAGAAATGACACTAGAAAACTCAGGGATAAGAGGGTGAAGCAGCTCATGTGGACAGAGTGCTGGCGCAGCGGCGAGTCTTTCTGGTCTCCCGCCCTCGCTCCTCAGTTCTACGGGATGGCGCTGCTGGAGCTGCTTTATAGCTATGGGCACTTGTGCAAGTGCTCACAACTGAGCTGCGCAGGTTCACAGCCAGTCAGTGCAAGCACACAACAGCCCGTTAGTGAGCCGCCTCCTGGCCTCCAGCTGCGCAGCCTGAGAGCCCGCAGCAAGGCAGGCGGCGTGGGGCCACTCCAGGCGCAGACGCCGCCCTGCAGCGTCCACGCTGACGGGCACTGCTTCGTGCTTCCACTAACTGTGCCAACCACACAGACGTGCCAGCCTAAACACCGAGCGCTGCGAGAGGAAACGCGTTTCTCCATCTCATTTTCTGTGATTTCATCCAGGAATAAAGGTTCTGCACTGGTGGCGCTGTTCTAACCTTTCTGGGATATAGATGGGAAAACAAGCGCCACAGCTGCCAAACTGCCAGAGAAACACGGGATTGAGGGCACAGCCTTCTATTCCTCCTTACTCTGTTACAGGGCTGCTTCTGAAGCCAGTTTTCTAAAACTCGGAAGAAAAAAACCCAGGTCCGTCTGTATTATTTTTTGAATATCAGGAACACATTTCTATTCTGTTGCAATCAAATGTATTTCCCTTTCATTTTCAGAAAAATCCAGCTAGCTGTTGACCAAGAAAAGTAACCTACCTCGTCAACAGAGGAAGGAGGTTTACTTGATGGAAAGAACACATACTTGACACATCTCAAGAAGACGCTCACAACATAAATGACCACAGGAATAGAAAACAATGCAGTGCAAATTCCAACTATAAGCCAGGTTTTGGAAGTGTTTCCTGAAAAGAAATAAATGGTCTTTAGCATCAATATAGGTTTTGACACACAAATACATTAAGACTGCTGACAGTTTGTGTGAAAGAAATACAGCCATGTGAAAGGAAATTTACATTGTTAAATAATATCAATAACATAAAAAATTCACAACTAAGGGATTTCCACATGATAATTATATCAAAGGTTATATAAAAATAGCAGTCTCATTAAATTCTAAGAGTAATGAATTATGTGGCTATGCATGAAATATAAAGCATGCAAAAACCACTGAACTAAGTTGAGTATTAAAAATATTTTCTACAACTCAGTGTGAAGTTTTGTGAAAGTCAGTGTTAAGGTCTGATTTTGACTTACATAGTCCATTAAGAAAATATTCTCTATATTTTTGCAGTAAAACACAAATATTCTACAGTTTTCAATGAATTGGTTATTTTTTAATTAAATCTAGCGACATTAAAAAAGAAAAAGTATAATAAAAGATCCTGACCTGGTTTTGTTTTCTCACACACAGTATCAGTAAAACTGCTCCCTTTATTCTGCCTGTCATTTTCAATGAGCGCTCTGGCTTTGACACAATACACAGTCAGCGGTTTCAAGTCAGGAAAGATAAAATTGGTTCTTTTCTCTAGAACTTTTCTCTATAAAAAAAATTAGTAAATCATTGATAAAATTTAGAACCCCAAGAAATCATAGAGGGAATATCTGTTTTCTGAATTCCTTAAATATTCATTCTAAGATTAACCTCTCCCAAACACTTGGTTGGTATACTTTAAGAAATATAAATTTATTTTGGACAACACACCATTACCAAACTCAAAAGTGAAACATGCTCCTGCCAAAAGGATACCATATAGTCCTAAGACAACTCGAAGTTATTTTATCAGTTAATACCGATTTGGCTGAATTACCATTGTGTTACCTCTGGTTAGAGGCAGAACAATTAACTGCGGGGCGGCGGGGGAGGTTCTGGCCTCAAACTGCCTGTATCAAGACGTTACTTATAGCTATGTAGCCTTAGGCAAGTTATTTAATTTCCCGGGCCCTATTCCCAGATCTATAAAGTGAGGACAATTGCTGCTCCTATTTGCATTAATCAGCTAGCTATTGCTATTGTTTTGTTACTGTGGTATAACAAAACACAGCAAGCACAGCAAAATAACACTGCAACGCAGTGTAACAAAACAGCTGTGGCTCAAAACATATTTTTCTTTTTTTTAAAAGAATTAAATTTTTTATTTTGTATTGGGGTATAGCCAATTAACAGTCCTGTGAGAGTTTCAGGTGGACAGCAAAGGGACTCAGCCACGCATATACACGTACACAGACGTATTTGTTTTTTGTCACTCATGAGCAGATGATGCGCGCATCGGCCAGGGGAGCTCTCTCTGAGGCCGTGGACCACGTTCAGGTGTGCTCTACAGCCTCTCATCCGCCTTGGCCCACAGACCACGTGGAGCCTGCTTCAGTTCAGTTCAGTTCAGTCGCTCAGTCGTGTCCAACTCTTTGCAACCTCATGAATCGCAGCACACCAGGCCTCCCTGTCCATCACCAACTCCCGGAGTTCACTCACTCACGTCCATCGAGTCGGTGATGCCATCCAGCCATCTCATCCTCTGTTGTCCCCTTCTCTGCCTGCCCCCAATCCCTCCCAGCATCAGGGTCTTTCCCAATGAGTCAGCTCTTCGCATGAGGTGGCCAAAGTATTGGAGTTTCAGCTTCAGCATCATTTCTTCCAAAGAACACCCAGGGCTGATCTCCTTCAGAATGGACTGGTTGGATCTCCTTGCAGTCCAAGGGACTCTCAAGAGTCTTCTCCAACACCACAGTTCAAAAGCATCAATTCTTCGGCACTCAGCTTTCCTCACAGTCTAACTCTCACATCCATACACGACCACAGGAAAAACCATAGCCTTGACTAGACGGACCTCTGTTGGCAAAGTAATGTCTGCTTTTCAATATGCTGTCTAGGTTGGTCATAACTTTCCTTCCAAGGAGTGTCTTTTAATTTCACAGCTGCAGTCACCATCTGCAGTGATTTTGGAGCCCCAAAAAATAAAGTCTGACACTGTTTCCCCATCTATTTCCCATGAAGTGATGGGACCACATGCCATGATCTTCGTTTTCTGAATGTTGAGTTTTAAGCCAACTTTTTCACTCTCCTCTTTCACATTCATCAAGAGGCTTTTTAGTTCCTCTTCACTTTATGCCATAAAGGTGGTGTCATCTGCATATCAGAGATTATTGATATTTCTCCCAGTAATCTTGATTCCAGCTTGTGTTTCTTCCAGCCCAGCGTTTCTCATGATGTACTCTGCATAGAAGTTAAATAAGCAGGATGACAATATACAGCCTTGACGTACTCCTTTTCCTATTTGGGTCCAGTCTGTTGTTCCATGTCCAGTTCTAACTGTTTCTTCCTGACCTGCATATAGGTTTCTCAAGAGGCAGGTCAGGTGTTCTGGTATTACCATCTCTTTCAGAATTTTCCACAGTTTATTGTGATCCACACAGTCAAAGGTTTTGGCATAGTCAATAAAGCAGAAATAGATGTTTTTCTGGAACTCTCTTGCTTTTTCCATGATCCAGTGGATGTTGGCAATTTGATCTCTGGTTCCTCGGCCTTTTCTAAAACCAGTTTGAATATCTGGAAGTTCACGGTTCACGTATTGCTGAAGCCTGGCTTGGAGAATTTTGAGCATTACTTTACTAGCGTGTGAGATGAGTGCAATTGTGCAGTAATTTGAGCATTCTTTGGAGCTTGCTTTCCTCTTGGCAAATGTGAGAAGTGCAAGAGCCAAGCCAAACTCCACAGGCGCACTTAGGGCCTCAGTCATACCACATCCACTCAGGTTTCACTGCCTACGGCCCAGCATCAGCGAAGCAGTAACGGATACTTCATCCCAAGTATTTGCTGAAGAGTAATTTAATCGATCCAACTGTCTGGCAGGGTTGTTTGGAAGACTGATTGAGACAATTCATACTTAGCCCCGGCACCCAATACATAATGAGTATCCAATAAATATGAGCTGTTATTATGACTGTAATTATTGATGTCTTGCCCAGCATAAGACAGGATGGCAAACAAAGGTTATTGAATCTCTATTTGTCAAGCAATGCGGTAGGTATTTCCATAAATACTACCTCATTTTAAACCTTAAAAACGTCTGTTTAAAAAAAAATTAAGTTGCTATGACCCCCGCCACTTTAGAGAAGAGGAAACGAGTGTCAGTGGATAAGCAGCTTGCCTAAGCTTACACCATTTGGTAGTCTGAGACAAAATTTAGGTTTTCCAGATCTAGGGAGGACTTAGAACTAACCACAATACTCAACAAGGCTAAACTGTGCAGAGTCTTCAAATAGTTAAAATCAAAGTATCCACATCACCGGACTTTTCTTAGATTTTCAACAGAAAATGAAGTTACAAAATTCACCAACTTAACTGTACCAGATTTTTAAAGGCTGATTCCCTGATGGTAATTCTACAGGGAAAAGTGATCTAGGAATAATGTGGATTATCTGATGTGCATTAGCCTGTCAGGGTTTCTGAATTTTAGGGTCTGACAAAGCATGATAACAGCTAAGAGTCTTTTGTCCCCTAAAAGCCAGTCTTTGCCTCGCGGAGGTGCCCCAGGGTCTGGCACTGCAGGGAGGTAGGCTGGGTTGTCACACCTGGGAGGGAGGGCACCAGCACCTAGTAAGGAGTGGGGAGGGGCATTACCAGCCATCCTATAATGCGCAAGGCAGCTCCTGCAACTGACCGTCCAACCCAAATGTCGGCAGTGTTGAGAAACTCTGGTTCATGAATCCCTGAGGATCATGATAAAAACTCCTAAGCTCTACCCTCAGAAGTTCTGACTGAGTACAAATGAACTCAGGATCTGAGGTTTAGAAACTAGCTGGGGGCACTTTCCTGGTGGTCCAGTGGTTAGGACCTCGTGCTTCCACTGCAGGGCAGGCGAGTTCCCTTCCCTGATCAGGGAACTAAGATTCTGCATGCCACTTGGAGAGGCCAAGAAACTCCCCCAAACCAACAGCAACTAACTGGGACCCAGATGCAGATGACCGTAACTCTTACCAAGTAAAACATGAAATGCCAATTTCTTCCAATGGAAAATATCTGAGTTAATCATATAGCCTAAAAGTTTAAAAATTTCCCTGCAATTTTAACTTCAAGCTTTGCTACCCAAATCATAGTCACAACTCTAAGTTATAAACCTATACTACACAGTCTTTTTACCTCAGCATTTGAAGTGTTTTCCCAAAAAATTACTTCATAAATTAGCGGGTAGAGCTGATTCACAGACATGTTTTCAGACTCTTCTGAAGCACCGACACTGACATGCAGTGAATCATCAGTAACGGACTTCATGCTGATGACTGGAGGAAATATGATAGCTAGGGAAAAAAAACGTGGAAAGACACAAAGTTCAAATCAGACTACAAAACAATCCTAAGAATTCATAATTGGAGAATCACAAAGTAAAATAAAAACTACTGGCTTACTTTTCATTTCAGTATTAAATTCCTTCTCTTCAGACCAAAAAGAGGTACCATTTCCATTAGATGCTCGTACACGGACATAGTAAATTCCCCTTGAGGAAACCTCTCGAGGAAAAACACAGTGGGTACTTGTGACATTTTCACAGTTCGGTATTTGTTTCCATTTGTCTGAATGATTCCCAGGAATCTTTTTAAAAAAGGCACTTTAAGACAAAAAGATGTTTTTCATTCTAAACACATTAGTTCAGTAAACATCTACTGAGCACCTGTAATAGGCCAGACATTCTGTTAGAGGCCAAAGTCACAGAGGTAAACGCTCCTCACCCTTGGGAAACTCACAGGACACTGGAAAGGATGTGTTCACAAAAGAAAACCGAAGACCCTGCTCAAGCGTGCAATCAGGAAGCAGTGTGAAGGGCTGGCTCATGCCGGTGCACAAAAACAACTGCTAAATGTTCAGGAATGCGACCAGCTAGCTGTTAAATGCAGCCACTGTTAAAAGTTACATAAACTTATACATAAATATGTTGTATTAAAAACTAAAGTGATAAAAATATAAAACTCATCTTCTCCTAATTGTTTTCCCTACATTTTATCTATGCTCAATGCTATTTACATCTATCGTGTCTGAACAGTGGAATATGGTGGCGGGCTTACTGTGCCTCTTCCCGACTCCATGTCCAGTGGACAGATATGCTGCTGGGAGCCTGAAAGTGGCCACAGCAGGATTAGCTGTGTTATAAAACCCGGCAAACACTAAAGTAAAACTTTTCCCTTCTGGAAGGCCAGCTGCTAGACGTGTACCAGCATACCCATGGGTCAGTGCTAAGACATACACCAGGGTTCTCAGAGTGAGTCTGAACAGTCAGAGCGGGTCTGGATAGGTTAACGGACTGCTCTGAGACCAACAGCTCCAAGCCTGTCAGTTCAAGCCCGGAACCATGGCAGCCTGCGAGCGGGCTCCCTTGTCTTCAGTCCCCCGCACCACACACCATATGGCCATCGTCATGCTCCTCGAACACAGGCCTCTTGTTACCCATCGCTCAACACCAGACTCCCAGTGGCTCTCGAATGCCTGTAGTAGAGTCTAAGGCAAAGCCTGACTCCATCCTGTTAACTCAAGGCTCCCTCTCGTTGCTCTCCCAGGCCCAGTGTTCTGCTATTCTCGAAGCAGGTCTTCCCCTCTTGTAGGCAAAATTCCAAACTGGCCCCCAAGATTCCTACCCTCTGGTGCATGAGCCCGACATCATCCCCTCCCCCTGACTGCGGGCAGGCAGAATCCATGAACTCCTGATTAGGTTACATTACTTGAAAGGTGAAGGGATTTTACAAATGAAATCAAGGTCCCAAGCCAGTGGACTTTGAGTTAATCACATGAGAGCCTATCCTGGTTGGGCCTGACCTGATCAGATGAGCCTTTAAAGGAAGGTCTATGGGGCAGAGATTGTCTCTGTTGACGGCCTCTGAGGCAGCAGGCCACCATGCATTCTATAGCTGCCAGAAATGGATTCTACCAACCACCACGTGAGCTTAGGAGACACCATGAGACAGCCTGGATGAGACAGCAGACCCGGCTGACACCCTGACCGCAGCCTTGTGAGACCTCGAGCAGAGGACCCCACTAAGCCACACCTGAATTCCTGATCCGAAGTCACTGAGAGATAATAAGGCGTGTTTTTTAAGCTGCTGAGTTTGTGCTAGTTTACTACAGAGCAAAGGGAAATGGATACCTCCTCGTTACCCTGATCTGATTTTGTCTCTTCATATCCGAGCTTTCCCATATATGTGTAGCCCCAGCCTGGAATGCCGTCTCGTCATTGAAAAACCTCCTTCACGAAACCTCTCCTTCCAAATGGCTTCTGCAGACTCTCCGGTCCTGCACTCACCTCTACTTTTCTGACCTCTGCAACCTTTGTTGTCTGTACTCCACACACGAATGCATTTATTATCCAGACTGTTCTTGCTTCAAAACTAACACCGAAGAGTGGAGAGGAATCAATTGCAGCAGTATCGACTTCCCTTCTCCCTCACCTTTTCTCTGTCTTTCTAGTCTCTTTCTTCTCACTCTTTCTTCCCTACCTGACCTACACTCGCCTTTGGTCCCACAGTTCCTCTGCCCTCGGTAACTCTGTCTTTGTGGCCCCCTTTTCCCCCAGAGTTCACTTCACCTTCCGCTTGATGACCCTCTTCTCTTCCCCCTCTCCATTTATCCTCTCCAGTTTTCCAATCAATATAAACGACACCCAGTCCTCATCCACTCATGTCGTGCTGAGCTTTGTTCCTGGCTGGCTGGTCTCTACTCAAGCACAGAGAGCACAGTTCTCTCCAACTTCCTCAGTTTCCCACTAATCACTAAGGAATCTGCCAAAGTCACCACAACAATCAAGACAGTAGGAGGACTGACTTGAACTGAACTAGACCTGAACTAGACCTTGAACTGAACTTGAACTAGAACTAGAGTGACTGGACTGAGATAATTTCAAAGACTCATGGAAGGAGTGGGTTTTGAAGAAAATATCTTGGTCATCTGTCAAGTATTCCAGACTGAGGAAATAACACATGTAATTAGAATCACACCTTAAAAAAAAAAGCCAGTAAGTCCCTGGTGGCTCAGACGGTAAAGAAGCTGCCTGCAATGCAGGAGACATGGGCTCATTTCCTGGGTCGGGAAGATCCCCTGGAGAAGGGAATGGCCACCCACCCCAGTATCCTTGCCTGGAGAATTCCATGGACAGAGGAGGCTGGCGGGCTACAGTCTATGGGGTTACAAAGAATTGGGCATGACTGAACAACTAACATTACTAAGAACACTAGATATTATAATACACCCATTTCACAAGTGAAGAAACTGAGGCCAAAAGAAGTGACTGGGTCTCACTGACACTCCAGACGGTTACTGGCAGAGCTGGGACTAGAATTAAACACCCCAGTTCCAATGCATCATAACCACCTTTCCATCAGGCCGAATGTGTGCAAAGAACAACAGGTGGCTGAAGCAGAGTGAAAAGAAACCTAACACACTGGGCAAAAATAAACTGCAAAAGGACATTTATGGAAAAGAACTCACCGGAGCCACTGAGCTTGAAAAGTTGCGTTTTCATATGGGTAATCCCACTTAAGAACATAGATCTGGTTGTCAGCATTGATTTGTATATTTTCTGGTGAAGGCACTTTATGTCTCTCTAGAAGACAAGGAACACACAAGAAAGCACACACATTTACTCTAGTGAGAGAACAGACAGCAAGAATTCTGAACAGCATGGGCAAGAAGAGAAATGGATAGCTAAATAATGGTGTGTATTCACACAAGGTAATACTATACAGCCATTTAAAAGAATGTGATAGATCTATATGTATTGACATAAAAAGAGAACCTCAATATAATGGGTTAAGCAAGCAAGTTTAAAATATATCTGACAGGACTTTATTTATTTTTTTAAACTTTTTATTTTGTTTGGGGTATGGCAGATTAATAATGCTATGATAGTTTCAGGTGAACAGTGAAGGGACTTAGAGATACATGCACATGTATTTATTCTCCCCCAAACTCTCCTCCCATCAAGGCTGCCACGTAACACTGAGCAGAGCTCCATGTGCTGTACAGTAGGTCCTTGTTGGTTATCCATTTTAAATACAGCAGAGTGTACACAGAACTTTATTCCTTAATTTAAAAGATAAAACACCCTGAAACTGTAAGTCTGAGTATATGCTAATATAAGCCTTGAGGAAACGCAGAGAAGGCTGTGTGCACACTGCTGGGGATGCTTGTCTCTGGTGGGGTCAGAGTGGGGTCAGGAAGCAGGAGAGGAGATCTTTCTTTTAACTCCCTTCTACACTGCTTGATTTTAAGAACAAAGCATACTAAATTTATAATTAAAACAATAAATTCAAGTTCCTACCCTAAACCTTAATTGTTGGCAAGATGCCATGGATAAAATGTATCAGGATGCTTTCATAATTTAACATTTCACCTATAAACGTATGCTTTTTGGAATACTAACTGCTTTTCTAGTGACTATCTCCCCTTCTCATGGATTCTGAACAAGTAAAAACAATTTCTGTCATTAGAAAATACTTGGACTTTTACACAGAATTTTCATTACTGTTTACTTGAGACAAAAATCCCAAATAACATTGTTGCTTGTGTAAATGCTGTTAAAATGTGTGTTTTTTTTAAAGGTATTTCTTTTTAATTGGAGGATAATAGCTTTACAATATTGCTTTGGATTCTGCCTACATCAACATGAGAATGTTTTTGTTCTGATGTCTACTAAACCAACATAAAAAATTCAGCAATTATGGGAAAAATGCCAAAATTAAAAGGTTGCCAATTAATTAATAGATTACAAGGAGATCAAACCAGTCAATCCTAAAGGAAATCAGCCTTGAATATTCATTGGAAGGACTGTTGCTGAAGCTGAAGCTCCAACACTTTGGCCACCTGATGCAAAGAGCTGACTCACTGGAAAAGACCCTGATGCTGGGAAAGACTGAAGGCAAAAGGTGAAGAGGGCGGCAGAGGATGAGATGGTTGGATAGAGTCACCAACTCAATGGACATGAATTTGAGCAAACTTAGGGAGGTAGTGGAGGGCAGAGGAGCTTGGTGGGCTACAGTCCATGTGGTTGCAAAGAGTCAGACACAACTTAGTAACTGAACAACAACAAACAACTTATATATACAGTTACTGAACTGAAAGCAAAACTTCCTTCTTACCTGTGGTATTTATACAATACACTGGACTATAGCAACCAACTCTACTTTGTAAACGCAGTTCTGCTTTAACTTTTAAACAGTAAGTAATCTCTGGTGACAGTTTATAAATTTTATCTTCGGGATAAACAGTTTCCGTTCTTTCCTATAATTTTAAAAAAGAGAAGTCTGTTCTTTAAAAAAAGTCAAATTTTACAGTTAATTCATGTCATTCTTCTCTCACATCAAACAAAGATAAAAATAATGCTTACTTCTAGACTTGAAGAGTTTTTCCAGATAACGACGCTATACCTAAAGCTTGAACGATCCATAGCCCACATGATACTATCTTTTGTTCCAGGGGGAGAGATACTCAGTATTATTGCCTTATCTTCAGCTTCTAAATGCACATCTGGGGGACCAATCTGAGCTGTGAAAATCAAAACATTTACTATGTAAGTTCACTAATACAAGTCAAAACATTCATAACAATAAATAATTCTAAGCACTTAAATATGTGCCCGGCATCTAAAAAAGGAGAAAATCCCTCATGGAGCTTACACTTTACTGAGAAGTGTGGCCAAAAATCCCAAATAAATATATATATATAATGTTACAATGTCATGCATGCTGTAAGAAAAAATGAAGCAATATAAAGGGACAGAGAAGGGTGGCAACGACTGTTTTAGGTGAGTCAGCGAGGAGAAGGCTCCCTGAGATGTTTGAGCTGAGGCCTGATAGAGGTGAGGTCTGAATACGGTGAGGTCAAGCAAGGCAGGATGAGAGCACCCCATGGGCTCCGGAACGTGCTCACCGTTTTCAAGAGACACTAGGGGGCGCTCGAGTGCCTGGGTGGTACAAAATGAGATGCGAGATGCAGCTAGACTCTGGGTAATAGGCAGAACTTGTAGTCTGGGACTGTAGGGTCGCCAGAACCTGATTTACATTTGTGAAAGACCACCCCAGGTAGCATGTCAGGAAGCAGGAAAGCTTCTGGGCAGATGAGAGCAGCCGGGGAGGGCTGATAGCTGGGCTGGAAGTGAGAAGTGATCTGATGGCTCGGAATCTGTTGATGGACTGGATGGAAGATGAGACAGAGGTATCAAAGGTGATGCCAGGGCTCCTGGCCTGAGCAAATGATAGGTGACGTCATTAACAGAGATGGAAAAAACTGCAAGAAGAGTGGGTCTGGAGGGGGGAAAGCTAGAACTCTGGCCATTTTAAATTTGAGACGAGGGACTTCCCTGGGGCTGGTAGTTGAAAATCCGCCTTCCAAAGCAGGGGATGTAGGTTTGATCCCTGGTCCGGGACAATTCTAGATGCCTTGGAGCAACTAAGTGCGTGTGCTGCAACTACTGAAGCCTGAGCATCTAGAGCCTGTGCTCTGCGACAAGAGAAGCCACCGCAATGAGGAGCCCAAGCACTGCGACTGAAGAGTACCCCCACCTGCCCATGAGAAGCAACGAAGATCCAGCATGGCCGGCCAGCTATAAATAAATAAAATTTAAAAAGAGTTTTTTGAGATGACTTTCGGATCTCTAAGTGGAGATGCTGACTAGAGAGCTGGTGATGCAGCTCTCTAAGGTAAGGAAAAGGACGGCGCTAGGGACATAAACTGAGGAGTTGAGAGCACGGAGGGTATTGAAAGCCTTATTATTCCTGGTGGAGGCTGCATTGAGAGAAGAGGTTCAATGGCAGAGCCCTGCAGACTGAGGCCTGCTGCCACCCAACATTTTAAGGTCTGGGAGACAAGAAGAAATTGGCAAAGGAGCAACCAAGGAGCAGGAAGAGAGCCTGGAAAGCGCAGTGCCCTCGAGAACTGAGAGGGAAGGGTTTCAGACGGGAGTGACATTCACTCCCTGGGAATCCACCCGGCACTGTCGAGGTCACGGTGACCTTGGCAAGTGGTTTTAGTGTAGTGATGGGGAACAAAGCTCCAACGGGGAGGGCTGGAGAGGGAGTGGGAGGGAAAGTGTACAGAGAAGGGATACGGATCATCCTTGTGTGAGTTATGGAATAGGGTGGTGGTTCTTGAACTTTCTGGTCTTGGGATCCGTTACACTCTTAAGAGAAATTGAGGGTCCTAAAGAGCTCTTGTTTACATGGGCTGTGTCTTTCAATGTTCAGCATATCAGATGTCAAAATTGATAAAAATGTAAAATATCTATCAATTCATTAAAAAACAGTAATGATGAAACCTATTGCATGATAAAAAATGACTGTATTGTCCAAAACAAACAAGCCAAAAAACTTAAAGAGCGGTGTTCACCTCACATTTTGTTCAAATCTCTTTAATGTCTGGCCTAATAAGGAAGACAGCTGTGTCTCACACCTACTTCTGCATCACCAGTCAGTTGCTATCTCACATCAAACAGCCTCTAGAAAACTCCAGGGTACACCCACGACAGAATGAAGATGAAAAAGGCAAGTAAGTTTTATTAAGTAAGTTTCCATTAGGAAAATGGTTTTGACTTGATAGATCTCTTGGAGACCACACTCTGAGAACCACCACTAGAAGGAAAGCAGGAAAATGAAATCATAGCAGGAAGGAGATACCAGTTTAAGGGAATCTTTGTTATTTTTTATTTTTTTAAAGATGGGAGATTTTATATTATGCAAATGAATGGGCTTGGGAAGTGAGCTGTGCTGGTAATATTTAATAAATAATTCAATATAATTCAGCTGGCAACTTTTTCTTACCTTCTAGAAATGGTACAAATGGCTCAACCTCATACCATGTGGAAGTGTTGTTTCCTTCTTCTGCTCTTATGCGCAATTCAATTTTTTCAAAAACATTTTCAAGCTCGACTGAAGAAAAGTTGCATTTGGTACTAGTAATATGTTGACACCCAGACAATTTCTTCCAGTTATCCGTCCCTAGTCTTCAAGATAAAAAAGCAAAGGAATGAATGAACATTATAAATACAAGAGTGACAAACATGTTTTCTATTGACATTAACATTATAAAGCCAGTGTGTGTGTGAGTCTCTCAGTCGTGACTGACTCTTTCAATCCCATGGACGGTAGCCCACCAGGCTCCTCTGTCTGTGGGATTCTCCAGGCAGGAATAAGGGAGTGGGTTGCCATTTCCTCCTCCAGGAGATCTTCCTGACCCAGGGATGCAACCTACGTCTACTGTGTCTCCTGCTCTGGCAGGCGGGTTCTTTACCATTGGAGCCACTAGGGAAGCCTCTAAGCTAAGGCAAGTAGTTATTTCTTCTAGTAACTCTACTTCAGTTAATGTTTTGATAATATTTTTGTGTGTAACATTCTACTACTCTTTTTCATTGCATATACAGCCAAGTTATTATTTATACAGTGGAATCATTCTAACATACAGTCAACTTAATAAAGTTCTGTAATTCTGTCGGTGGTTGCATTAGGATTTCAAAGAAGCAGAGAAAGAACCCCTAAGACGAAAGAGAACTTAGTGTTGGCTTTGGTAAAAACAGTTGTGTCACTTTCGGCCAACTGCTTTCTATTCTAGATCCTCTCTTCCCTACTGAAAATTTGGAAAGTGGATTTGATTCCCTTCTGATCCTAGGAAGAGATTTACTAGCCCTAAGCAAGACCTCAGAATCAGTATGGTTTGAGAACTTCCTCTGCTCTCCTTAAAACCAAACCATCCCTTCTGCATACTGATGTCTGTAATTCCTTCTATTACACACCAGAAACAAAGAACTTAACATGTTAACATAAGCTAACAAACTTCTCCATATGGACTCAGTCCATCATGAAGCAAGCTTAAGTGACTGATACTAGACTTTTTTTTAAAGCACATGAAGAAATCAAGTTGACACAGGGTGCCTAAAACAAAAAGGCCATGCTGCCACAAAGAGGAGAGGAGGCTGAAGTGAAGGTGAGCAACAGAAAACAAATACTAGATTCCAAAATGTTTGCCTCTGGAAAGCCCTGTCTGCCTCGTATCAAACAGGGAAACTAACCTCTGAGAAGACATTTTTGTTAAGCCTAATGCATAGTTCTAGCATAAGCTCATGTTTATATATTATAGACCTCATTTTAAAGATGCTAAAGTGTCTTTTGGAGAAGGCAATGGCACCCCACTCCAGTAGTCTTGCCTGGAAAATCCCATGGACGGAGGAGCCTGGTAGGCTGCAGTCCATGGGGTCGCTAACAGTCAGACACAACTGAGTGACTTCTCTTTCACTTTTCACTTTCATGCATTGGAGAAGGAAATGGCAACCCACTCCAGTGTTCTTGCCTAGAGAATCCCAGGGGCGGGGGAGCCTGGTGGGCTGCCGTCTGTGGGGTAGCACAGAGTCGGACATGACTGAAGCAACTTAGCAGCAGCAGCAGCAGCAAAGTGTCTTTAATAAAGAACTAAAGGATGGACTTCGCTGGTGGTCCAGTGATTAGGAGTCTGTCTGCCAGTGGAGGGGACATGGGTTTGATCCCTAGTCTGGGAAGTTTCCAAGGCAATTGGGCCTATGCACCACAACGACTGAGGACCTCGCACCTAGAGCCTGTGCTCTGGAAAAACAATAGCTCCAACTGGCCGCAACTAGAGAAACCCGTGTGCAGCAATAAAGACCCAGTGCAGCCAAAAATAAATAAAAATTGTTTAAAAAGCTAAGGATATTCTTTACTAAAAGCAATAGAAACTAGGAGTGATATCTAAATAATTTTTGTGCTGACTCCAAGTCAACTCTACCTTATTTTTCAAAAAAAGAAGCATTTTAAAAAAGGTGCCAATAATAAAAGCTACCCTATGGGCACACTTCATTCCTGGCCAGTCTGCTCTTCTAACTTTACCTGCTTGAACCCTGAGAGTAGACTTGGCATTAATAACACCTTTGTTTATTTATTTATTAATGTTCACAACCTTTTATTAAATTATCAAAAATAACTCACAAATAACAGCACAACAGTGGAGTCCACGAAAGTGCTGTGGCATTTCTACAATTCTGTTCAGAAAGATAACTCGTCTGGATAGAAATCCTTCATGAAGCTTCTGGAAATCATGACTGGCACCCTGACTGCCAGTTGTTTGCGTATGTGGCATACATGATATTCCCTCACTCAGGACATTCTTTGCCCAGAAACATCTGTTTCCTGAGACTGTATATGTAACATGTGGACAAGTCTGGATTTAGTCAGAAAAACCACAGTGATGAGAAGTGCTCCCAAACAGAATGACCTGCGTCAAGCAGCTGTGACTTCCCTTTCACAAGCAGTATTAACACCTTAATTCACATGCAAATCTTCCTGAGAAACTCCTCCACATTAGAATCTATTTTTTAAAATTCAGATTTTAAACATCTAAACCAAAATTCAGTCCTCCCCCCATGTCATTTATTAGAAAATACAGTTCTAGAGAAATCAGGAGATATAAGGACGTCTGGGAAGTGGGAAGGGTACACAGACTTCTTTCACTCAGGGGCACAGAGGGTCGAAATAAAATGAGCTCCAGGCAAAAACCCAGTAATGCATCTCTTCTCCTGTTAGCTGGAGAGCTCTTATTATAAGCAGAAAAACGTTATAAAAAGTTTGTCACTAAGCCTTGATATGGTTTCCACCCACCCTCACTCCACGTCCGTCGTTTCTGCTCGGGAGACACAGCTACTCGCTCTATTATAATTGCTTTTGCACGTAAGGGGGCTATTGCAGCTTCTTTTGCATTTTCTTTTAAAAAAAACTTTATCATATACAGTACTTAGATCAGAGCAGAAATATAATTTGAAAATAAATATGCAATCAACAGAAAATTCATTTCATGAAACCAGTGTCATAATAAAACTTCATGCCATCTTTGTCTCTCCTATCACTAACATAATCCCAAGTACTGAGGAAAGCATTCGGCATAAAAGGCAATCGGTATTTGTTGAATGAAAACTCCACACTACCTATAATACATTTTATAATTAAAAAAGCTTTTTACAAGTTTTGGCTGTGCCAGCTCTTTGCTGCTGCACGTGGGCTCTGTCTAGCTGTGGAGAACGGGGGCTGCCCTCCAGCTGCGGGGCACGGGCTTCTCACTGCCGTGGCTCTCTCGCTGTGGAACACAGGCTCTGGCCCGTGGGCTTCAGCAGTTGCGGCTCTCGGGCCCTAGAGTGTGGGCTCGGTGGTGGTCCATGGACCCTGCTGCTCACAGCGTGTGGGATCTTCCCAGACCAGGGACCAAACCAGTGTCCCCTGCACTGCAGGTGGGCTCTTAACCACTGGACCGCCAGGGAAGCCCCGCCATTATACATTTTAGATGTCAGTCACAAACACTGAGGGCTTCCAGGGGGCTCAACAGTAAAGAATCTGCCCCCCACAATGCGGGAGACATGGATTTGAACCTTGGGTTGGAAGACCCCCTAGAGGAGGGCATGGCAACCCACTCCAGTATTCTTGCCTGGAGAATCCCATGGACAGAGGAGCCTGGCAGGCTAGAGTCCAGGCGGTCACAAAGAGTCAGACATGACGGAGCAACTAAATAACAATGCAAACACTGATGTCTTCAGTTCAATTCAGTTCAGTCACTCAGTCGTGTCCGACTCTTTGCGACCCCATGAATCGCAGCACGCCAAGCCTCCCTGTCCATCACCAACTCCTGGAATTCACTCAAACTCATGTCCATCGAGTCGGTGATGCCATCCAACCATCTCACCCTCTGTTGTCCCCTTCTCCTCCTGCCCCCAATCCCTCCCCGCATCAGAGTCTTTTCCAATGAGTCAACTCTTCGCATGAGGTGGCCAAAGTACTGGAGTTTCAGCTTTAGCATTAGTCCTTCCAAAGAACACCCAGGGCTGATCTCCTTTAGAATGGACTGGTTGGATCTCTTTGCAGTTCAAGGGACTCTCAAGAGTCTTCTCCAACACCACAGTTCAAAAGCATCAATTCTTTGGCGCTCAGCTTTCTTCATAGTCCAACTCTCACATCCATACATGACCACTGGAAAAACCATAGCCTTGACTAGACGGACCTTTGTTGGCAAAGTAATGTCTCTGCTTTTGAATATGCTATCTAGGTTGGTCATAACTTTCCTTCCAAGGAGTAAGCGTCTTTTAATTTCATGGCTGCAATCACCATCTGCAGTGATTTTGGAGCCCCAAAAAATAAAGTCTGACACTGTTTCCCCATCTATTTCCCATGAAGTGATGGGACCACATGCCATGATCTTCGTTTTCTGAATGTTGAGCTTTAAGCCAACTTTTTCACTCTCCTCTTTCACTTTCATCAAGAGGCTTTTTAGTTCCTCTTCACCGTCTGCCATAAGGGTGGTGTCATCTGCATATCTGAGGTTATTGATGTTTCTCCCGGCAATCTTGATTCCAGCTTGTGCTTCTTCCAGCCCAGCGTTTCTCATGGTGTACTCTGCATAGAAGTTAAATAAGCAGGGTAACAATATACAGCCTTGACGTATTCCTTTTCCTATTTGGAACCAGTCTGTTGTTCCATATCCTGTTCTAACTGTCGCTTCCTGACGTGTATACAGGTTTCTCAAGAGGCAGGTCAGGTGGTCTGGTGTTCCCATCTCTTTCAGAATTTCCCACAGTTTATTGTGATCCACACAGTCAAAGGCTTTGGCATAGTCAATAAAGCAGAAATAGATGTTTTTCTGGAACTCTCTTGCTTTTTCCATGATGCAGCTTAGGTGGTGTGTATTCTACAGGCACTAGCATCCCAGTAGCTTATTCATGTGTCTGTGCATCATTCATCACCAGTGATGTGTCTTATGTTCTGAGAAATACTGTACTGAAAAATGTGTCTGCTGCTGCTATTAACCTCACTTTTGTTGATCACATACTCTGTACCACTGTTCTGTGCACTTTATACACAATTAGCAACACTTGCAACAGGCTTCTGTCTTAGATGCTTCATCACTGAGGCGTCCCAGACCAGTCTGCCTGGCACTGTCCTGCTTTAAATTTGTTGTTGCAGCTTATCTAAGATCAAGTGCTTCTGTTCACTCTCAGAAGTATCTTGGTTTGAAAGATAAATTACATGTGGTCATATTAGTTTTTTATCTTTACTTCACAGATAACGAAACTGATAGAGTAAGTAGCAGAGGATGGACTAAAACCCAAGCAGAACCGACTCATCGGAAAAGACCCTGATTCTGGGAAAGACTGAGGGCAGGAGGAGAAGTGGGTGACAGAGGATGAGATGGCTGGACGGCATCACTGACTCAATGGACATGAGTTTGAGCAAACTCTGGGAGATAGTGAAGGACCGGGAAGCCTGGTGTGCTGCAGTCCATGGGGCTGCAAAAAGTTGGACTTGACTGAGCGACTCAACAACAAGCCTGGCTCAAGTCCATACTATACTATCCCATACTAACTGCTGAACTGGCTCTCCAAACTTGTAACCTGGCATATTCTTACAAGGCAAGTGCTTATAAAGCTAGCAGAACAGAATAGAGAAAGGACAGACTAAGAACACACTGAAACAGTGCCTTGGACCAAAGTTAGAACAAAGAGTAAGAGATTGTCATGAATTGGAGAAGTTAGTAAAAGCAACAGAATGTGTGAAGGAAGAAGAACATGAGACCACTGTCTATGGCTCTGCTCTTTTAATACAACAGTCATTTAAAATAAAGGAATATGAAATAATCTCTATTATGCCTAAAAAATAGTTGTTTAATAAGAACTAAGGCAAAGAACAAAACTGGTAACAAAACTCAAAGTTCAATTTAAAGAAAAAGATGAAAAATTTTACACCATCAGTTCTGAGGAAAACAATATATAGTGTGTGTATACATATATATACCCTTGAACAACATGGGTCTGAACTATGTGAGCCCACTTACATACAGATTTCTTTCAGTAAATACACACTTTACAGTATTATAAGATCTTGGGGTGGGTGAATCCATGGATGCAGATATGAAGGGTCTACTGTGAAGTTATACTCAGATTTCTGACTGCAGCCAGCAGGGGCAGCGGGTAGGAGCAGCGGGTTAGGCACCCCTATTCCCGCCATTGCTCAAGGGTCAGCTGTACACCCACACACACACTAACAGCTTATTCACAATCAACTAGAGAACAACTGGGGCTTCCCAGGTGGCTCAGCGGTAAAGAATCTGTCTGCCCATGCAGGAGAAAGGAGATGCGGGCTCAATTCCTGGGTCAAGGAGATCCTCTGGAGAAGGAAATGGCAACCCACTCCAGTCTTCTTGCCTACAAAAACCCCATGGAGAGAGGAGCCTGGCAGGTTACAGGCCATGGAGTTGCAAAGAGTCGGATAGGACTGAGCGACTGAGCACGCACACATGCAGAGAACAGCAGGGCTGTGGTTTCAGCAGCGGAACCCTGGTTCTAGAGACCCCACACCCTGTTTCTTCATGCCTGACTCCCTGCCTACGCTTGGGACAGGGGTCACAGTGAGCAGACAGGGTCTTAGGACCCAAAACAAAGTGCTATACTTCCTCTTTGCTTCGGAAATCCTTTCCGCTGTCAACTCCCAGTCTGCCTACCCTCTTGGCAATCATTAGGTGGAATGTTAGCCCTAGGGAGGAGGCAGAACCTCCAGAAACACTGTCGAAGTTCAGGGCCCAGCACACTGATACTCAGCCACGGTGTCTAGAACTAAGACTGTGCGTGATGGAGGAAAGAGGAAAACCTGACCACAGAAGACCTGGTGGCTGATTCCAAGACAGTGGCTAGGCTTTTAGGGACAGTCTCCCATATTCTCAGGGTATGCTCTAGGTCAGACCCTAATTTCTGCTTGAAGAAGCTGGAGCGTCCAGAACAGAGAGTATATGGCTAGCACAATCCCCCAAGTCTTTTGCTTCAAAACCCAAAGATGAAATCTGAACTCTTACTCTTAGACTAAGTCTCTAACTGTAGCAAAGAAGTTATACTTAGTATGCAAAACTGCCATATATTTTCTTTAAAAAAAGAGGAAACACCAAATGTTTCCCAAATTTGAAAATTTATGGTGTTAAAGTGATAAAAATTATTCAGCAGATCCCTGAGTATAGAGTAACGTACATTTGATAATCTGCTGAAAAAGTCACATTCTTGACAGACTCACTGCTGCTGTTCCACTTCAGGAAAAAATTGTCATCAATGATGTGGATCTTGACATTTTCAGGCTTCAGATTTGCTTCCCCTGTCAAGATAATAAGACAGAAGACAGTTATACAGACATACTATACAGTTATATGTATATACATGCTATAGACATTTAAAAAAATCATTCTTTCCTTGATATCACTGACTGGACAGTGAATACATTTAAATATAACAAAATTAATAAAAAAAATCTAAAAAAACACCTAGTGCTTGTTCTCAGCATGGGAAGACTGCTAATTACCTCTATCTCTGCATTCAAGAGAACTGGAAAATGGTTGAGGTTTTTAAAATCTATAAAAAGCAAATATTATATGTCAATTATAGCTCCATAAAGGTGGAAAAAACGAACTGTAAAAAGGTACTTGTCTTTTAACTGGGAAGAAAAGTCTGTGTATAAAAATAGTATTTTTCTTTTGTCTTAGAAGTGATACTGACGTAAAGGACATGGGCTCGGCTGTTTAACACCCTCAACTTGGTTTTTCTCATATACTGTGTTCAGACAGGGATATACTCTGACACAGAACTGAATAGATGTGGTTTCAGAACTGACAACTATTTATAGAAGCCAAACATTCACATACAAAATTGATAAAAGATATGAAAGTTCATTATGTCAGCCAGGTCCTATAGCACCCTGAAGAGGTCTTGACTGCTCAACATATGAAGTCTGAGCCCTTCTGTTTATTTTACAGACTTCCATCTACAGACTTCCATCTAGAGACCTATTTCATTTCCTATACTGTTAAAAAATGTGAAGTATAGTTGATTTACCGTATTGTGTTAGTTTCAGGTGTACAGCAAAGTGATTTGGTGATATGTACATATTTATATTTATACTTCTAGTACAAATCTTCCACCAGCTGGATGCTCTCTCTGTCTCTTCTGATTCTTCCTTTTTGGCCCCCCACCCAAAAAGCGTTTCTCTTCCTGACCACTCAAACCTTCCAAGACCCAGCTCAAGCTTGCCCTCCAAGAGAAAACCTTTCTCAAATATTGCAGCAAATGCAACCTTGCTCTCTTTTCACACTCTGCACCATGAATCTGCACCACTCAATTTTACACTGAAGCAGATGTACTCAGCACGGTACTGACATCTAGTAGGCTTAAAAACTTGATGTGTGAAGGTAAAGACATCTTTTAAAAAATTGCTTATGTTAAATACAACCTCCAACCAGAACACACGTTCCTTAAAGCAGGGTCCGTACAGCTTTAAACTTAATCAGCATTTCTCAGTGTCCTCAGACTAATGCTGAGTTCAGAACTTTTTCCTCATCAGAGAAGACTGATCTTTCACTATGATAAATTGCTATTTTTAAAAGACCAGCTTTTAAGTTTATTCTTTTTCCTACGGTAGTTCTGCCATAGGACAAGGATGCTATCTCCTTACAGACTTTCTACTATAGGGGTGGATAACCAACAAAGATCTATTGTATAGCACACGGAACACTGCTCAATGTTACGTGGCGGCCTGGATGAGGGGGGTGGGGGGGGCGCATTTAGGGAAGAACGGGAATATGTACGGCTGAATGCCTTCGCTGTTCACCTGAAACTATCACAACACTGTTAATCGGCTACACTCTAATATAAAATGTTTCTGGTGTTAAACATGAAAATAAATATATACATACAGAAATACATTGTTCCAGTCATGTACGGATGTGAGAGTTGGACTATAAAGAAAGCTGAGCGCTGAAGAATTGATGCTTTTGAACTGTGGTGTTGGAGAAGACTCTTGAGAGTCCCTTGGACTGCAAGGAGTTCCAACCAGTTCATCCCAGAGGAGATCAGTCCTGAATGTTCATTGGAAGGACTGATGCTGAAGCTGAAACTCCAATACTTTGGCCACCTGATGCGAAGAACTGACTCATTGGAAAAGACCCAGATGCTGGGAAAGATTGAGGGCAGGAGGAGAAGGGGCAATAGAGGATGAGATGGTTGGATGGCATCACCGACTCAATGGGCTTGAGTTTGAGTAAACTCCGGGAGTTGGTGATAGACAGGGAGGCCTGGTGTGCTGCAGTCCATGGGGTTGCCAAGAGTTGGATGTGATTGAGCAAGTTAAGTGAACTGAAAAAAAGAACTTTAAAAAAATGGATTGCTGCCTCTGGTTTCCATTTAGAGATATTATGGTACGGAGTCAAAGAGGGAGATGCCTGAGAAAACATTTTCTGAATTTTTTTTAATTTGGGGAGGTATTTATTGAGTCTCCCCACCCTCAATTACCTATTTTACACTTGTATTCTCTGAGACTTCATTACCAAATAGAATTACTTCCCTTTATCCCACTCTAAACTTAATTCCCACGCCAAGCTGTTGGAATTTTAGATTCTATGCAGCCAAAAGAGAGCGACTGGGTTTATGGCATTAATAAAAGGTTTGATGGCATTTTTAGTCTGCAGCCTAGAATACTCTAATTCTAGTAGTTCTCGGCCTTGAGAGAGGATAAGGAAATCTGATACCCAGGGTACAGCCAGGCATTTCCTTTGGGATGAAATCCTTCTGTTCTAATGGAAGGAGACCCTGGAGTTACAGGCATCTTGGCTTTTACGAGACCAACAAATGTCCATGGGATTCTCCAGTGAAGAATACTGGAGCGGGTAGCCATTCCCTTCTCCAGAGGATCTTCCCAACCCAGGAATCGACCTGGGGTCTCCTGTACTACAGGCAGATTCTTTACCAGCTGAGCTATCAGGCGTGGACAGGGACTTGGAAATAGTTATTAAATAAGATTTTAGAGTTCATAGATTTTGTTCTATTGGACTTCCCTGGTAGCTCAGACAGTAAAGTATTAGCAATAGCCCTTTAATAATAATTTACTTCAAGCTTTAGCATGTAAAATATATTAATGGGTAGCTGCATGCGTGTGTGCTCAATTGCTTCAGTTGTGTTTGACTCTTTGTGACCCCATGCAGTCTGCTAGGCTCCTCTGTCCATGGAATTTCCCAGGCAAGAAGACTGGAGTGGGTTGCCACGCCCTGCTCCAGGGGATCTTTCTGACCCAGGAATCGAACTCAAGTCTGAGCTTCCCGAACTGCAGGCAGATTCTTTATGTACTGAGCTACCAGGGAAGCCCTAAATGGGTATGTAATCCAATACTTTTTATACAATTGGTTGTTTCCAGCCCTTCAGATTCATAATGATGACTAGAAACAGTTTACTGTATTTTCAAGTCTGAAGTAAACCCAAACACATAACATCTATACAAATATAAATTTCCTACCATATTTTGGACAGTTTTCTTAGACTAGGATCTCAGAGCTGCATTTACTAGGTTTGAAAGTACAAACATTTTGATTACTTTGAAACACAGAGCAATATTATGATCTCAGGTCAGGGTTAACATTACATTTAGTTTTGAACATTACTCTTCCTTTGTGAAAAAAACTAGATTAGTTAATTGAAAGAGAACTAAGTCCTTAACATATAGGTGGATAATCAAGAACTAAATTGTGTGGTCTTCAGAAAACAACTAGCCCGTAAGCCCCAGGGCTTTGGGGCCAGATTTCAGGGTCTGATTTCCCCCTAAAGCACAGGCTAGCTATATGGCCTCAGCCTGCTCCTCTATAAAATGAGGATAACGGTGCTCAGCTTTATTTTCAAAGCTAAATGAGTTTGTACCTTTAAAACACTCAGAGTAGTGTCTGGTACGTAGTTAAGAGGGCAAAAAATGCCAGTTGTGTATGAAGTTTATTTTAGCTCTCCTCTAATATAGATTACAATTATTATCTTAATGAACAGCTTCCTGGAATGTTAATTTTACATGAAAATTCTGGGGAAATTCTTTTGATATGAAAGCAAACATAAGTTAATGCAAAATTTTCATGAACAAAAGACTCCAAAGAAATTATTAGGGGTTACACCAGGACCCTAGTACCCATATATTATATACTATGTTTGTGGGACAGTCTGAGAAATAGGTGTGAAACATAATAAAGGAAACCTCATTTAAAATGAAGTCAGTCCTAAAGGGATGTAGCTAAAATTTTAGAGGTGATGGATATGTTTATTACCATGGTGATATGAGTGTATGCATATGCCCAAGCTCATTAAATTGTTTATATTAAAAAAATAAAATAAAATAAAATGAAGTCAGGAGGCCAGAAGCCGGAGCCCTCATGTATGTTCACTCACCAGCAATTCCAGACCCCAAAAGGAAAAATTCTCCTCTCCCAGAAAACCAACACAGACAATGCGAAGAGTAGCACCACCCCGAACTCTCCCCTTCAATCAACGGAATTTCTTTTGAAACCCCACCCAACTTCCTTCTTTTGCTCTATAAAGTAATGTTCTCCTTTCCTTGTTGGACTTGGCTATGGTTTTTGCTGTAGCTTGTTGTTTTAGTCACTAAGTTGTGTCTGACTCTTGGCGATTAGATGGACTGTAGCCCACCAGGCTCATCTGTCCATGGGATTTCCCAGGCAAGAACACTGGAGAGGGTTGCCATTTCCTTCTCCAGGGAATCTTCTCCACCCAGGGATCAAACTCATGTCTCCTGTACTGGCAAGTGGATTCTTTACCAGTGAGCTCTCTGGGAAGCCCTTGCTATAAGCTTGGTTGCCCTAAATTGCAATTCCTCTGCTATTCTGGAAGAAACCCATTTTGTTGGTAAAAACAATATATTTTTAGGACTAGATAGATAGGATATCATGTACCCCAGAAAATCAGAGTATGATTTTCAAAGCAAATAAGTATTTAAGCCACTAGGCTTACCAGGTGTCACTAGTGGTAAAGAACCTACCTGCCAATGTAGGTAAATGTACTGAGTTGGGAAGATCCCCTGGAGGAGGGCATGGCAACCCATGCCAGTATTCTTGCCTGGAGAAACCCAGAGACAGAGGAGCCTGGTGGGCTACAGTCCATGGGGTTGCAAAGAGTCAAACAGGACTGAAGTGACTGAGCAACCACGCAGGTGGCCTCACCAACTCCCGGATTTCTGCTCTGTTGCGAGGCCCTGTTTGTCTTTGGTATATCTTCTCACTACAACGTCAATCTTACAATAGCTGATATTTCCCCCATGTATCCCCCCTAAATTAAGAAAGGTGGCAAATTAGCTTGGTGGCTCCCAGCCTTCCTATTTGGCCCTGCCTGGTGGTCCGGTGGTTAAGAGTCTGCCTTGCAATGCAGGGGAGGAGGGTTCCATCTCTGGTTGGGGGATTTTGTTGTTAGGACTTCGCTAGCGGCGCAGACGGTAAAGCGTCTGCCTACAAATGCAGAAAACCCGGGTTCGATCCCTGGGTCGGGAAGGTCCTCTGGAGAAGGAAATGGCAATCCACTCCAGTACTCTTGCCTGGAAAATCCCATGGATGGAGGAGCGTGGTAGGCTACAGTCCATGGGGTCGCAAAGAGTCGGACACGACTGAGAGACTTCACTTGGTCTTTCTAATATTATTAGACTCATTGAATCCTGAGGGCACAGAAATCCTTGCACACCTTACTGGGCATTTACCCGTGGGATCAAGAACTCTCTACTGAATAGACGAAACCAGCAGCACAGCTCTAAGCCTTGTTTATTATTTAACTGTGCAGTGGAGCTGCCTGACTTTTCGGAAGGAAACAAACTGGTCACCAAAGCAGTGCACACCCAGCCCTGCGCGGGTGGAAGGTGGGGGCAGGCAGCAGGCACAGGCGAGGGCGCCCCCGAGCAAGCGTCTGGGGAAGAATCTCGAACATCACTTTCTGTTGTTTCATCTTTGGAAGGACCGACGCTGAAACTCCAATCCTTTGGCCACCTGACTCCTTGGAAAAGACCCTGATGCTGGGAAAGATTGAGGGCTGGAGGAGAAGGGGACGACAGAGGATGAGATGGTTGGATGGCATCACCGACTCAATGGACAAGAGTTTGAGTAAGCTCCGGGAGTTGGTGATGGACAGGGAGGCCTGGTGTGCTGCGGTCCATGGGGTCGTAGAGAGTCGGACACGAATGAGCGACTGAAACTGAAGTTTGATTTGAGTCCGTTTTAATGAGGCGCTGCGACCGCGGACAACCAGAGGTCTCCCAACGAGGGCGTCTGTCCCTCCACCCCCGTCCCCGGGGCCGACGTTTCCCGCGCCGCCACCTCAGTCCAGCTGACGAGGCAGCGCCGGGATCCCTCTCTCTCTCACCTGAGGCAGCGGGCAGCACCCATCTCCCAGCGACCAGCATCAGGGTCGTCGCGCCCAGGAGAGCGAGCATCGTCCGCGGCCGCCGGCAGCCCTCCAGTCACATCCTTCGGCCACCCACTACTGCGGCAGGCACCGCGCGGCGGCGCGGCGGAGATTGAGGCACCCAGGCCGCCCCGCGAAGGCCAGCGCCCCACGTTCGCCGCGTCCCCTCCAGCCGCTCCGGCCCCGCCCACTCCGCGTCGGCCCTTCCCTCAGCCCTCCGACCTGCGCACGCGCCGTGCCTTCACCCCCCCCCCCCCCCCCCCCCGTGTCCCTGTCAGCGCACGCGCGCGGGACAGCGGGGTGGGGCGGGGTGGTGTCGGAGGCGGGTGGTGTCGGGTGGGGTGTCGGGAGGGAGGGGCGGCCCCGCCTCCGCCGCCCGCCCCCTAGTTCTCGGCAGAGACTGCTTACTAAGCCGTGCAACATCGGGTTCCGGGAAGACCGCGCCTCACTGGAGGCCTTGACCCCGGGCGGGAACGCGGAGGTCGCCAGTGCGCCTGCGCAAACCTCGAGGCCCGCTGTCCGCCCTTCCGGATAGTGGCGGTGGGAGGGCACACTGGGCGCTCTTGGCCCTGGGGGCGGGGCGGGAGGCTGGGAGGCCACGTCGTGGAATGGGGAGCCTGGGGTAACGGTGTCTGGGAGGCTAAGTGGGGAAGGAATGAAGACGCTCCGAGCGGGTCAAGCCATTTCCTTTGTGCAGAGCTTCCCTGGTGGCGCAGACGGGAAAGCGTCTGCCTCCAATGCGGGAGACCGGGGTTCGATCTCCAGGTCGGGAAGATCCTCTGGAGAAGGGAACGGCTACCCACTCCCGTGCTCTTGCTTTGGAAAATTCCGTGGATGGAGGAGCCTGGTAGGATGGTACAGTCCATGGGGCCGCAAAGAGTCGGACACGACTGAGTGACTTCACTTTCTCTTTCTGTGAGCCAAGGCTTGTTGATATTTAGTTGCTAAGTCGTGTCCAGCTCTTCAGCGACCCCATGGTCTGTAGCCCACCAGGCTCCTTCCTCTGTCCATGGGATTTCCCAAGCAAGAATTACTGGAGTCGTTTGCCATCTGGGTAGGTGTGTCCAGAATTAAGCCTAGGCACGTAGAGAGCTGACTCATTTGCAAAGACCCTGATGCTAGGAAAGATTGAAGGCGGGAGGAGAAGGGGATGACAGAGGATGAGATGGTTGGATGGCATCACCTACTGGATGGACATGAGTTTGAGTAAACTCTGGGATTTGGTGATGGACAGGGAGGCCTGGCGTGCTGCAGTCCATGGGGTCACAGAGTCGGACACTACTGAGCGACTGAACTGATGTAAAGAGCTCATTTTTGGGGGGGCGACCTGGGTGCGAACGTGGTCACCTGCTGGCGAGGATCCAGAGGATGGCCTTGGGATGCTGTCTGGAACAGAGGTCTGTAAGCTCTTTTGGTCGTCTGCCCTCGTAGTTCAGTCCATAAGTCGTGTCCCGCTTGTTGCGATCCCATGGACTGCAGCACCAAACTTTTAATCCAAGATTAAGTACCTTAATAATAGATTATGCACATTATAAAAATAAAAGGGAAAATATAAAGGATGAGTGATGAAATAAGCAGTCAAAGATGTAACTGTTAATTATAACAATCCATTTAATTATCAACTGTAAGGTAAAATGAGTTTTTGTAAAGAACATTGCTCTTGAGTGTGGCTTTGTAAACAACAGGTATAATTTAGAGGGGCTTCCCTAGTGACTCAGAGTTAGGAGACCACCAGCAATGCAGGAGACCTGGGTTCAAGCCATGGGTTGAGAGGATACCCAGGAGAAGGGAATGGCTGCCACTCCAGTATGCTTGCCTGGGAAGTCCTAACACAGAATTTAAATACCATGAAATTCACTCATTCCAAGTGCAAAGTGATTTTTAGTAAATCTGTCTGCTTGTTAGCCCTATTTTTTAAAAACTTCGTATTAGTACTTTGTGATTCATTAATTTTTAGATTTGATTCCAAGTATGTCAGTGTTGCTTCAGTGAGGTCGTAGATGGAAAAATACCTGGTGAGAACATGTGGATCTAAATGGAAGAAGGAAGTTCTTGGTTGCATTTATTAATCATACTCTCATTAAAATCTATGACAATGACTCTTTGACTTACAGTTTATGTTAAAATTTTTATTTCCTGCTGTTCAAAAGTTGTTTTTACAAACTAGTTGGAATAGAACAGTGGGCCCAAAACATCTCATGAACGGAAATATTTCATTTGAAGTCTTTTAAAATATGTTGAAAAATTTCCCTCCACTTTTGTGGGCAGCTAGAGGTTTTTATAAAGCTATAAAGAAAGCTAAGCACTGAAGAATTGATGCTTTTGAACTGTGATGTTGGGGAAGACTCTTGAGAGTCCCTTGGACTGCAAGGAGATCAGTCCTGAATATTCATTGGAAGGACTGATGCTGAAGCTGAAACTCCAATACTTTGGCCACCTGATGTGAAGAACTGACTCCTTGGAAGAGAGCCTGTTGCTAGGAAAGACTGAAGGTGGGAGGAGAAGGGGACCACAGAGGATGAGATGGTTGGGTGGCATCACCGACTCTATGGACATGAGTTTGAGCGAGCTTCAGGAGTTGGTGATGGACAGGGAAGGCTGGTGTGCTGCAGTCCATGGGGTCGCAAAGTTGGGCAAAACTGAGTGACTGAACTGATAGAGGTTTTTTAGATGCACATAACATTTGGCAATGAGAATCACATTCAAATGGAAATATTTCCAGATACATTTTTAAATGCAAGAATTATATTTGGTGAATACCTATAGAGTTTCTTTTGATTTTCATTTTTATACAATAAAAACAATTTTAGGGGATTTAATGCTTTGTTTTTCAGTATTGCCACATGACATGCTAATGTTTTCCACTTGTTAAAGAAAGGTCAATCATATTTTATAAAACCACAATTCACCTTTAAGTTGACAGTATTTGCATGGCACAGAAGACTTTCATGGTCTTTCCCATCTTAATACAATAACTGTAAAGTTTGAATTGTATTTTAATAAAATTGAATTAAAAAACATGACCACAGGCATGACACCCTGTATTACTTTGTGCACTTCATTTTCTCCTCACTTGCTGTAAAAGTTTGTCTCTGGGTGAAGCATGAACTAATTTCCTGTGTGGTGCCAGCTCTGTAACCTTAGCCCAGAACCTCTCTTACCCCTTTTATTCAAGTCAAAACAATCCATCTGAGGTTAGATAACTGAGCAGGACCCTGTGAGGCCTTCCCAGAATACAGCCCCCACATCTGTGTTCTCCACCTGCCCTTTGTCTGTAGAAAAACTTTGATCAAAGAATAAAATTGGCCAGAGAAGTGAGAAAATGCAGAAAGAAAGGAAAACAGTCAAGCAAGACAAAATAGTAGTATTAATACTTTAGCCATTAAAGTCAAAGACCTTTAGTTCTTCCTCAGAGACTATAGACAATATTCTGAGCCATGTCCTTGGAGCTGTTTTGCAGATACTGAAAGCCCCACTGGGTGGAAGAAGTTAACCGTAAGCTGCCCACAAGCACACAGACTACAGACCTTTTGGAACTGAATATTGATGATGCTGACCCCCCATTTCCTCACCACCAACCAGTCAGAAGAATGTCCACAATTACACCCTGCTCCTAGAACACCATAAGACTCCTCACCATCTCCCTCCACCAGGGAGGGCACAGAGTCTTGAGGGCTTTAGGTCTTTGTGGCCCCCTTTGCCCTGCAAAGCAATAAAGCCCTTTCTTTCTATTTCATTGCAAACTCTGTCTCCAGAATGTAATCCAGTGCCAGTGTATACAGAGGCTGAGATTTGGCATCAGTGAAACTTGCAGTTTTTCTATAAAGCATGGTATTTTGGAGCTTCCCAGGTGGCTCTAATGGTAAAGAATGTGTCTGCCAATGCAGGAGACTTAAGAGACTCCAGTTCAATCCCTAAGTTGGGAAGATCCTCTGGAGAAGGGCATGGCAACCCACTTGAGTATTCTTGGCTGGAGAATCCCATGGACAGAGGAGCCTGGTGGGTTACAGTCCATAGAGTTGCAAAGAGTTGGACACAATTGAAGTGACTTAGCATGCATGCATGGTCTTTTTAACTTCTGAAATAATTTCAACCTTGGAGAAAAGTTGCAAAAATAATAAAAGAACTCCTGTACACCCTTTACTCAGATTCACCAAATTGATATTTTGCTGTATTTGTTATCTCTGGCCACACACAAGTACGCATACAAACTTCTTTTTCCTTGAACTTCTTTAGCTTTCTTTAATCTGGAGCAGTTACCTGGTCTTGGTCTTTCACAATGCCTACTTTACTTTTTTAAATACAACTAATTATTTTATCTGTTGCTTAGTCACTAGGTTGGGAAGGTCTCCTGGAGAAGTATATGGCAACTCACTCCAGAGGAGCCTGGTGGGTTATGAGTCGGATATGACTTAGCAACTAAACGGTAATAACAACGCATTCCTGAATGGAATACTGCATAAATTGTGTTGTGTCCTCTGATATTCCACCTGAAGCCACACTGTGTTCCTTAGTGCCTATTTGGTGATGCTAATTTTGAGCAGATGGTCAAGGTGCTATCCGATGTCCTATTGCCTCCTCACAATAATCTGTGGAGAGATACCCTGAGAGCCTGCAAATACTCAGCTCTTAGCAAATTTTTACATCTAGAAAGAACATCCTTTGATGATCTCTGCCTGAACCAGTCTACTCTGATGGCTGGGAAATGGTCGTTTTCAACTGTCTCTCCAAATGCAAGTACTGGTTGACACATTGTCGGAGAGAGATTTCTCTTCTTTCCATTTATTATCAGTATGGATTCACTGGGAAAAGAGTACAGCAAGGTTGTACATTGTCACCCTATTTAACTTATATGCAGAGTATATCATGAGAAATGCCAGGCTGGATGACTCACAAGCTGGAATCAAGATTGCCTGGAGAAATATCAACAACCTCAGATATGCCGATTGTTGTTGTTCAGTTGCTAAGTCATGTCTGACTCTTTTCGACCCCATGGACTACAGCACGCCAGGCTTCCCTGTCGTTAACCATCTCCCAGAGTTTGCTCAAACTCATGTCCATTGAGTTGGTGATGCCATCCAACCATCTCATTCAAGCAGATGATACTTCACTTTCTAATGGTAGAAAGTGAAAAGGAACTAAAGAGTCTCTTGATGAAGGTGAAAGAGTAGAGTGGCAAAGCTGGTTAAAACTCAACATTCAGAAAACTAACATCATGGTGTCTGGTCCTATCACTTCATGGCGAATAGATGGGGGAAAAGTAGAAGCAGTGACAGCTTGTCTTTTCTTGGGCTCCAAAATCACTGTGGATGGTGACTGTAGCCATGAAATTAGAAGACACTTGCTTCTTGGAAGGAAAGCTATGACAAGCCTAGATAGTGTATAAAAAACAAAGATATCACTTTCCCAACAAAGGTCTGGATAGTCAAAGCTATGGTTTTTCCAGTAATCATGTATGGATGGGAGAGTTGGCCCTTAAAGAAGGCTGAGTGCCAAAGAATTGATGCTTTCAAACTGTGGTGCTGGAGAATACTCTTGAGAGTCCCTTGGACTGCAGGAAGATCATACCAGGCAACCCTAAAGGAAATCAATCCTGAATATTCATTGGAAGGACTGATGCTGAAGCTCCAATAATTTGGCCACCTGGTGCAAAGAGCCAACTTATTGGAAAAGATCCTGATGCTGGGGAAGATTGAAGGCAAAAGAAGAGAGTGGCAGAGGACGATATGGTTAGATAGCATCATTGACTCAATGGACATGAACTTGAGCTGACTCTGGGAGATAGTGGACAGGGAGGCTTGGTGTGCTGCCATCCATGGGGTAGTGAAGAGTCGGACATGACTTGAACAACAACAGCAGCAACAACATGGATTTATAGATTCTTATTTTATTTAATGTTTATAGTTTATTACTATCCTTATTTATTTAAAAACTTTAAAAATTGATTAGACTTCACTCTTTGGAGCAGTTTTAGATTTATGGAAAAATTGAGCAGAAAGTACTGGCAGTTCCCTTCCATCCCCTTCCATCCCACCTCAGTTTCCCTTGTTGCTAATATCTTGTATGGTACACTTGTTACAAATAATGATTCTACAAGATAAAGTAAAGTGTTAGTTGCTCAGTCGTGTCTGACTCTTTGCAACCCCATGGACTGTAGCCCAACCAGGCTTCTCTATCCATGGGATTCTCCAAGCAAGAATACTGGAGTGGGTTGCCATTCCCTACTCCAGGGCAATCTTCCTGACCCAGGGATCAAACCCAGGTCTCCAGCATTGCAGGGAGATTCTTTACCATCTGAGCCACCTGGGAAGCCATTGACACATTATTATTAACTAAAGTGCATCATTTATATTTGGATTCTCTTTCTGTATTGTATAGTTTCATGGGCTTTGCCAAATGGTTAATGTCATTTATCCACTACTGCAGTAATATACAGAATAGTTTTACTGCTCCAGAAATCCCCTGTACTCCAGCTATTCACCCTCTTTATTTATTTATTTTTTACATGAAGAAAGCTTTTTGTTTTTCTTTTTTTTGGCTGCATTGGGTCTTAGTTGTGGCACGTGGGCTCTTTTGTTGCAGCATGTGGGATCTACTTCCCTTGACCAGGGATCGAACCCACATACCCTGCATTGGAAGACAGATGCTTAACCACTGGACCACCAGGGAAATCCCTTCACCCTCTTCATTTTTAGTGCTCAGATTGTCCCAGTTTTGACCAGTGGGAGCCATTTCAAGCTGGCTTCTGTTCCTTTTGATACAACCTACCTTTTTTCTACCTCTTTTTTTAAAAAAAAATCATTTCTTTACTTTCAGGCATAAGATGTTCTAGGCTCATCTTATACTTTTCCTGCCCCAGCCCTGAAATTAGCCATCTCTCCAAGGGACCCAGGCTTCTTTTAGTGGGTTATAGTATTTAGAAACCAAGATCAGGGCACTGAAACTTTGGTTTTAATTACAGAAATGCAAATCATAAAGTCAAAAGAAAATGAGCTAAGGAAGTCTGTTTGGCCTAGTGTCTAATCCAGCAGATAACCATTTAGCAGCATTTGTTTCTTTTTTTTTTTTTTTCCAGACTGTGGAACATTTGACTGATAATAATGTCAGTCAAGGATAAAGGTAGGCTTAAAAATTGGGTGGATAAAGGATAAGGAGGTCCATTGTACTCTGTCAACTCTGTGCTAGTTTAGTCGCTAAGTCATGTCTGAGTCTTGAGACCCCGTGGACTGTAGCCCATGAGGCTCCTCTGTCCATGGAATTTCCCAGGCAAGAATACTGGAGTGGGTTGCCATATTTCTCCAGGGGACCATCCCGACCCAGGGATCAAACCCATGTCTCCTGCATTGCAGGTGGACTCTGCTGCTGCTGCTAAGTCGCTTCAGTTGTGTCCGACTCTGTGCGACCCCATAGACGGCAGCCCACCAGGCTCCCCCATCCCTGGGATTCTCCAGGCGAGAACACTGGAGTGGGTTGTCATTTCCTTCTTCAACTGTTCCCTAAAGATGTAGAATCTGTTTTCTTAGTATGGGCTGAACAGTGACTGGTAGCAGTTTTAGAAGGGAAGTGGGTGGTTTGTCGTAGGGCAGCAATTACATGCCCTTTAGCAGTAGGAGTGCCTGCACAGATTAAGAATCCGGGGGATTTCCAAGTTGAGCCAACAGCAGGGCAGACTCTGATGAAAGTGGCGGTTTCCTTTTGCTAATGCACACACTCTAGTAAAGGCTATGAGTTCAGCAGCCTGGACTGGCTTTACAGTGGCTTCAAGTGTTTCTTGTGGAGAAACTATGGCATAACTAGCTATTATGTTTCTGTGAAAATTTCACTTGTACGAGGCATCACAAAAGAGAAGTCTGGGTTGTCTGGAGGGATGTCTGAGAGGTCTTCTTGTGGCTTTGAGTCTGTTTCATGGCTGCAAGGCAATCATGTGGAATGAACTGGGCTCTCCGTCACCAGGGAGGGGCATGAAATAGCTGAATTTAGAGTATTACGAAGATGGAAGATGAAGGAGCGGGTAGTTAAAAGAGCCTGCTCATGGGTGGTTTGTTCCCTTTGTAGGGAGATGCTGCGCACTATGAACTGTGAGGTAGATGACACAGAGTGGGCAACAGAAACCTGCATTTGGGAGCCTCTTCTTAGAGTACTGGGGCTTCCCAGGGGGCGCTAGTCATAAGAACCTGCCTGCCAACATAAGAGATGTAAGAGACGCATTGAACCTGTGTGTCTGTGTCTGATCTTCCCTGGGTTGGGAAGATCCCCTGGAGGAGGGCATGGCAAGCCGCTCCACTGTTCTTGCCTGGAGAATCCCATGGACAGAGGAGCCTGGCAGGGTTAGAGTACTAGCTTTGGCAATCCAGGTGGCAGCTGTGCCCACGCAGGTCAGCGTGGGGCCTTACCTAATGCTACAGGGTCTATTTGGCATGAGAGATAAGCTACAGACTCATCCAAGAGGCAAAAGGCTGGCCTGTAATGCCTGTAGCCACTCTTGCTTTCATGGCAGCATGATGAAAAGGTCTGTCAAAAGGAGGTAAGCCAATAGCTGGAGGTGTAGCCACAGTCTATCTGGAGGCTGCCAGAGAAGTAGCAAAAGGCTTGCTGGTGAGGAGGTTGAAACTGGAAAGGCATGGTGGGTGTTAAGAGGCCCTGAAGATATTAGGGTGGGCTGAGACATGGGCGATGAGACAATGCTCGCAGACTCCAGCTGCTGAATAGATTCAGAAGTGACAGGTTCAGAGAGAAGGCCTTTGAGTGGATGGGAGAAAGTCTCACCAGTGTCAATTAAGAAATCCAATTAGGAGCCTCTATTCTAAGCTTAATGGTAGGCTTTTGGGGTTGAATTGAGGATCAGCTGACATTGTCATTTGAGGGAATTTTTGTCCCTCAGGAGGAGAAAAATGAACGTGGGAGTACTGGGGCCTAGAGGGGTCTTAAACCTTCCTTCCTCTTAAGTGCAGGACAATTTCTCTTCCAATGTCTGGATTTCTTACAATATCTGCAATTGTCTGGAGGCAAATAGGAAGATCTCTGAGTAGTCTTGGAGTTGCTCTTGGAGTCTTGCTTTTGTTTTTCTGAAGATTCCAGTTGCAAAGCAAGAACTGTTTTTTCTAATTAATAACTCTTTTCCCCCTGCAGCATTTATTCCTGCAGACTATTTTCAAAGAATTGGCTGCAGCTTCTATTATTAGCTTAGCGGTTGCCCAGACAAACCAATCACACCATCTTTTTTTAGTGCCATGTGTTTTTTTTTTTTAAATACATTTTATTTATTTATTTGTTTGGCTGTGGCATGTGGGATCTGCTATCTTCCTTGGAGGCTTGCGGGATCTTTAGTTGTGGAATGTGAACCCTTAGTTGCAGAGTTCTCATTCCCTGACCAGGAATGGAACCTGGGTCCCCTGCATTGAGAAGGTGGCGTCTTAGCCAAAGGACCACCAGGGAAGTCCCTGACCACACTATTTTTAATTTGCTTTTAATAATAGGGAAAACATTTCCCACTAAAGCAGACGTGAGGAGATCCCTGTGTCCTAGGGCTTTCAGCTTCAGTGCTGTGTGCCCTTGAAAAGTTTGTATAAAACATTTAACAAACGCTTTGGATGCTCTCCATTCTTCTGAGTGTATAATTCCACCTCAGACCAAGTAATTCTGGGGGAAAGACCTCTAGTATTGCTTGAACAGCAGACTTACGGGTCCTATGCATATGTTCTGGCCGGTAGTTCTTCTTCCTTCTGACAAATGACACAACAGAGAGAGACAAGGGAAAACAGTGACCATCTGGGAGGAAGGAATCAATATAAAGCAAGAATACTCATTTACCAAATGGTGGAGGCACTATGTCATAAGGAACTGGCTCCAAAACCTCCTGTAAATCTAAACAGAAGAGAGAAAGGGAACTCCCACCACTTTCCCCTCAACCAGACCTTGTAGGCAGAGACCTGGGTGTGTGTGTGTGTGAGTTGCTCAGTGTGTCTGACTCTTCATGATCCCACAGACTGTAGCCAGGCTCCTCTGTCCATGGAATTCTCCAGGCAAGAATACTGGAGAGGGTTGCCATTTCCTCCCCCAGGATATCTTCCCAACCCAGGAATTGAACCCAGGTCTCCTGCCTTTTGGGCAGATTCTTTACCCTCTGAGCCACAAGCTGGTCTTTGTTATGTGTCCCAGGATTCTCAGCTGTAGCAGTCTTAGGGTGGCAGTCTGGCCAGTCTCCTGGCTGGCTTACCAACTGTCAGGGAGGAGGAAACATCCTCCTCTTGAGTTCTCGCAGGTGGATTACTAATGAAATAGACACAGACAGGTTAACAGGAGAAGAGAAACAAACATAAATTCATGCACACAGAGTTCTCATAGAAATGTACTCTAAGAAGTGGCCAAAGCAGGCAGCTTCTGTACTTTTTCAATAATAAAGAAATAATAAATCTCTGAGGAATAACAGGACAAAGAAACTTAGTTTTAGGTGCTTAGTTAGTGACAAATCTAAACAGAATTTGGGCTTGGGTAGTAAATTAAAGAAATAACAAGGTTGGTTTGTATAGGCTTCTTGGATTCCCTGTCTTCTGAATTCCCCATCTCTCCTGATAAAGGTGTCCTACTTCTGCTTTTCACATGGGAGACTTATTTCTTGCTTTTCAAGGGGACAGAGGAGGGTCAGTTTTTTCTTGCATTGGCTACCTCTCTTTTGGCTCAGGGGCTGCATCTAAGTCTGCTATTCTGAAGGATCACATAGCCCCAGAGATCGAAACTTCTTTGTCTAACCTCAGCTGGGCTGAAATTTAAACCTTCTGCCCTCACTGCACATCTCTGCCCCACTGCTTCCCATTTCCAACAGATGTCCCACCCAACTCCTACCTTCTTCGAAAATTCAAGCAGCCAACAGATCAGACTGCAGTTTCTCACCACCAAAATCTCACACACTCCTGAAACTGCAGCCCTTCTCTCTCTCTCTCTTTTTAGCCCTTTATTAAGTTGAGAGGTTTAATTTTTAGACTGAAGGCTATGGAAATTATCTGAAAGGCATTCTTCAAAAAGAGAAATAACTTGCTCCAACTTTCCACGTAGAAACATTCTGGCAGCAGGGTGGAGAGTGAGTTAGAGAGAACAGTGGGAGAAGGAAAGGTTTCTTAAAGTATGATTGCATGCATCCTTTTGGACCATGTTCTTCTTCAGATATATGCCCAGGAGTGGGATTGCAGGATCATATGGTAGCTCTATTTGTAGGTTCTTAGGGGACCTCCATACTGCTCTCCATATGTAACAACCTAAACGGGAATACAATTTGAAAAAGAATGGATATGTGTATATGTATAACTGAATCACTTTGCTGTACACCTGAAACTATCACAACATTGTTAAAAAGCTGAAAGATTTAGAGGATCTGAAGAGAAACCAGAGCCTGTAGCTATCACAACATTGTGAGTGAGCTTTGTTCCAATATAAAATAAAGAGTTCAAAAAAATACAGTTACAATAAGGCTTGGATGAAAGGGTTGGCCTTTAAAGGCAGAACTGGAGTCATGGATAAGGGAAGGAGCTAGTGAATATCATGGAGTAGCATCTATCTTTTGCTAATTAGTTGTAGAAGAGGTTGTAGTTGAGGATGATGGAAGAAATGTTCACATATTGAGGAATGCGGAAGTCATTCTAGCTTACACATGATTTAACTTTATGCTAACCAGAACAGCTTGTTTTGTGGCCTATTAAACATGCATTGTACATCTGCTTTAACCATTAAAGAAAAGAATGCATTTAAAACTCAATATGGAATAGCTGTACTTCAAGCATTGAAAATGGAACTGGTTAGTCCCTGTGGATGTGGTTTCAGACATGTTCCAGCATTACTGGGAACTTGAATTTTCTTAACTTGAAGACACCATCAGACCATTCTCAAAACAATTATCTGCCAGCAGCTGCCAGCTGGAGCCTTCTGGTCTCAACTTCTTCTCCTGTAACCAGGCAACCGTTTCAGACCCAACCAATCCTTGCTTGACAAGCACCCATATTTCTTGTCAGTTCCAATTATAATTCTTGACAAACTTATATAATTTTGTGGGTTTTGCCTCTGTAAGCCTCCCCTATCTTGTCATCCAGCAGAGCACAGTTCAAGTGCTTCTTGAATCTGCATCTTCCAGGCTATAGTCCTCAGTCAGTTCAGTTCACTCGCTCAGTCGTGTCCGACTCTTTGTGATCCCATGAACCGCAGCACACCAGGTCTCCCTGTCCATCACCAACTCCCGGAGTCTACCCAAACCCATGTCCATTGAGTCGGTGATGCCATCCAACCATCTCATCCTCTGTCTTCCCCTTCTCCTCCTGCCCGCAATCTTTCATAGCATCAGAGTCTCTTCAAATGAGTCAGCTCTTCACATCAGGTGGCCAAGGTATTGGAGTTCCAGCTTCAACATCAGTCTTTCCAATGAACACCCAGGACTGATTTCCTTTAGGATGGACTGGTTTGATCTCCTTGCAGTCCAAGGGACTCTCAAGAGTCTTCTCCAACACCACAGTTCAAAAGCATCAATTCTTTGGCGCTCAGCTTTCTTCACAGTCCAACTCTCACTTCCATACATGACCACTGGAAAAACCATAGCCTTGACTAGACGGACCTTTGTTGGCAAAGTAATGTCTCTGCTTTTAAATATGCCATCTAGGTTGGTCATAACTTTCTTTCCAAGGAGTAAGCATCTTTTAATTTCATGGCTGCAATCACCATCTGCAGTGATTTTGGAGCCTCCCAAAATAAAGTCAGCCACTGTTTCCCCATCTATTTGCCATGAAGTGATGGGACCAGATGCCATGATCTTAGTTTTCTGAATGTTGAGCTTTAAGCCAACTTTTTCACTCTTCTCTTTCACTTTCATCAAGAGGCTCTTTAGTTCTTCTTCACTTTCTGCCATAAGGGTGGTGTCATCTGCATATCTGAGGTTATTGATATTTCTCCTGGAAATCTTGATTCCAGCTTGTGCTTCCTCCAGCCCAGTGTTTCTCACGATGTACTTTGCATATAAGTTAAATAAGCAGGGTGACCATATACAGCCTTGATGTACTCATTTTTCTATTTGGAACCAGTCTGTTGTTCCATGTCCAGTTCTCAGTTTGGCTCAAATAAAACTATTTTCTATTCCAATTATAGACTGTTTATTTCTGTCAATAAGGATGACTCCTAAGTTTCCACCTTGAGGAATGACTTGATGGTGAGCCCATAACCAAGACATAAAATAGAAAAGGAATAAAGAAAAAGGTGGAAAGCATGAGTTTATGTTGAGACCTGTTAGAGCAGGTAACGGCTGTATATAGAAGTCTGAGTTGGAAAAATAGATTTCATAGTCATCCGCCTTATATTTTATTAAATGAATCCATGCATGTGTATGAGGTCCCTAAGAGGGAAGGCTCATAGAATGAGAATGACAGAAAACTGAGGAACAGGCATGTAAAATCAGAAAGGAAAAGAAAATCTGCAAATGTGTCCCCGAAGGGCCATCCAGAGAAAAAAGAGAAACCAAGGGAGTGGCATAGTCTTTCTTTCTTTTTACTTATTTGTTAAATTTTTTAAAAAATTGAGGTATAGTTGATGTAGAATGTTATATGCTTCAGATGAACAATTTTTAACAATATGTTAGTTTCAGGTGTATGGCAAAGTGATTCAGTTATACATAAACATACATTCATTCTTTTTCATTTTCTTTCCCCATATAGGCTACCACAGAATCCTGAGTAGGATTCCCTGCTATACTGTAGGTCCTCGTTAGTTTTCTATCTTCTGTACAGCAGTGTGTGCACATTTATCCCAAGCTCCTGATTCATCCCTTCCCACCATGTCTCCATAAGTTTGTTTTCTGCATGTGTAAGTCTGTTTCTATTTTTGTAAATAAGTTCATTTGCATAATTAAAAAAATTTTATTCCACATATGAGTGATATACAATATTTGTCTTCCTCTGACTTGGTTCACTTAGTGCGCTAATCTTTAGGTCCATCCGCATTGCTGCAAATGGCATTATTTATTTATTTTTTATGGCTGAGTAACATTCCATTGTATGTACATGCCACATCTTCTTTACCCATTCCTCTGTTGATGGACATTTAGGCTGTCTTAGCTATTGTGAATAATGCTGTTGAGACGGGAATCCGAGATCTTGTCTGAGGAGCTGAAGAATGGAATCCATGAACATGCAAACACTCACAGTAGCAAGTGAATAGGATTTATTGAAGGGGAGGAAAGTACAAAACTCTCAGCATAGACGCTGAGAGGGGGTAAAGGGTCCCCCCATGGTGGGACTTACAGCAGTTTTTATATCCTTCCTTAAATCACATTATTCCTAACCAATCAGTTTTTTAAAGGTCAAGATACTTAACATTTTATCTTGATCCTTGGATTAAGTCACCACCTTTTTTCATGATCTCTGGCCATTTTGCCATGAACCCATGTATGGGTTTAAGGTTAATGATCATCAGTTGTTTTTCCCTCAAGCATGTGGGACAGAATTTAATTACTGCCCTTCCCTGGATCTGAGTGCTGATAATTTATCAGACTAAAGACACTTTCCCAGATAGCATATTGAAAAGCAGAGACATTACTTTGCGAACAAAGGTCCGTCTAGTCAAGGCTATGGTTTTTCCAGTGGTCATGTATGGATGTGAGAGTTGGACTGTGAAGAAAGCTGAGCACTGAAGAATTGATGCTTTTGAACTGTGGTGTTGGAGAAGACTCTTGAGAGTCCCTTGGACTGCAAGGAGATCAAACCAGTCCATTCTGAAGGAGATCAGCCCTGGGATTTCTTTGGAAGGAATGATGCTAAAGCTGAAACTCCAGTACTTTGGCCACCTCATGAGAAGAGTTGACTCATTGGAAAAGATTCTGATGCTGTCAGGATTGGGGGCAGGAGGAGAAGGCGACGACAGAGGATGAGATGGTTAGATGGCATCACTGACTCGATGGACGTGAGTCTGAGTGAACTCCGGGAGTTGGTGATGGACAGGGAGGCCTGGCGTGCTGCAATTCATGGGGTCACAGAGAGTCGGACATGACTGAGCGACTGAACTGAACTGAAATGAACTGAAAGACACTTTCCAGGAATTCAGGACAATGGAGCAGGATGCTTACTGAAAAGACTCAGAGTTCTACACTAACTGCCTAGTAATTTCTACCTCACATTTATAAACATAGGGGTGCAGGAATCTTTTGGGATTATATTCAGTTCAGTTCACTCACTCAGTCATGTCCCACTCTTTGAGACCCCATGGACTGCAGCATACCAGGTTTCCCTGTCCATCACCAACTCCTGAGCTTGCTCAAACTCATGTCCATTGAGTTGGTGATGCCACCCAGCCATCTCATCCTCAGTTGTCCCCTCCTCCTCCTGCCTTCAATATTTCCCAACATCAGCCAAAAAGTTTGTTCAGGTTTTTCCATAAGATTAGTCTTAGTGAAAAATGAACGTTGTGACCAGCCCAATAGTTTTGTCTGGATATGCCCAGAAGTGGGATTGGCATTTTTAGTTTTCTGAGGAAACCCCATACTGTTTTCCATGCTGGCTGTACCAAATTAATCTCCACCAATACTGTAGGAGAGTTCTCTTTTCTCCACATAAGCTCTAGTACTTGTTATTTGAAGAGCTTTAAATCATGGCCATTCTGACTGGTGTGAGGGGAAAAACCTCATTATAATTTTAATTTGCATTTTCCCTAATATTTAGCAATGTTGAGCATATTTTCATGTCTGCACTGAGTATTAATCCAACTTTATTTGCATGTATGGCCCAGAGAATAACTTGGATATATTTTCAAGATTTATCTTCCTCAAATAAATTTAAATCAGGCTGAGTTTCTAGTAAGAAAAGTAAGAAATTTGGGGCTTATCTGAGAGGATGAGATGGTTAGATAGCATCACTGGCTCAGTGGACATGAATTTGAGCAAACTCCAGGAGACAGGTGGACAGAGGAGCCCAATATGCTACCATCCATGAGGTCACAAAGAGTCAGACACAACATAACAACTGAACAACAGCAGTTCCATGACTTCCATTTTCTCTCCTTGACTCCTTCTCATCAACAGTAAAACTGTTCCCAAGTCTCTCTCATCTTCAAAAAGTATGTATCCTTTACTTCCCCAGAAGTTGTTTTTCTTTCCTGTCATTTACAGCCAAGTTTAGCTACCTATGAACAGTATGAAAAGGCAAAAAGATGTGACACTGAAAGATGAATTCCGCAGATGGGTAGGTGCCCAATATGCTACTGGAGAAGACTGGAGAAGTAGCTCAGAGAAGAATGAAGAGACTGAGCCAAAGTGAAAACAATGCCCAGCTGTGGATGTGACTGGTGATAGAAGTAAAGTCTTATGCTGTAAAAAACAATACTGCATAGAAACCTGGAATGTTAGGTCCATGAATCAGCGTAAATTGGAAGTGGTCAAACAGGAGATGGCAAGAGTGAATATCAATATTTTAGGAATCAGTGAACTAAAATGGAACGGAATGGGTGAATTTAATTCAGATTACCATTATATCTACTATTGTGGGCAAGAATCACTTAAAAGAAATGGAGTAGCCCTCATAGTCAACAAAAAAGTCAGAAATACAGTGCTTGGATGCAATCTCAAAAATGACAGAATGATCTCTGTTTTCAAGGCAAACCATTCAATATCACAGTAATCCAAGTCTATGCCCCAACCACTAATGCTGAAGAAGCTGAAGTTGAATGGTTCTATGATGATCTACAAGACCTTCTAGAACTAACACCCAAAAAAGATGTCATTTTCATCATAGGGGACTGGAATGCAAAAGTAGGAAGTCAAGAGACACTTGGAGTAACAGGCAAATTTGGCCTTGGAGTACAAAATGAAGCAGGGCAAAGGCTAACAGAGTTTTGCCAAGAGAACACACTGGTCATAGCAAACACCCTCTTCCAACAACACAAGAGAAGACTCTACACATGGACATCACCAGATGGTTAACACTAAAATCAGACTGATTACATTATTTGCAGCTGAAGATGGAGAAGCTCTATAAAGCAAAAACAAGACCGCGAGCTGACTGTAGCTCAGATCATGAACTCCTTATTGCCAAATTCAGACTTACATTGAAGAAAGTAGGGAAAACTACGGGGTTTTCATTCAGGTATAACCTAAATCAAATCCCTTAAGATTATACAGTAGAAGTGACAAATAGATATAAAGGATTAGATTTGATAGACAGAGTGCCTGAAAAACTATGGACAGAGGTTCGTGACATTGTACCGGAGGCAGGGGTCAAGAGCATCCCCAAGAAAAAGAAATGCAAGAAGGCAAAATAGTTGTCCGAGGAGGCCTTACAAATAGCTGAGAAAAGAAGAGAAGCTAAAGGCAAAGGAGAAAAGGAAAGCTATACCCATTGGAATGCAGAGTTCCAAAGAATAGCAAGGAGAGATAAGAAAGCCTTCCTCAGTGATCAATGCAAAGAGGAAAACAATAGAATGGGAAAGACTAGAGATCTCTTCAAGAAAATTAGAGATACCAAGGCAATATTTCATGCAAAGATGGGCACAATAAAGGACAGAAATGGTATGGACCTAACAGAAGCAGAAGATATTAAGAAGGGATGGCAAGAATATACAGAAGAACTATACAAAAAAAAATCTTCATGACCCAGATAACCACAATGGTGTGATCACTCAGTCAGAGCCAGACATCCTGGAATGCAAAGTCAAGTGGGCCTCAGGAAGTACCATTATGAACAAAGCTAGTGGAGGTGATGGAATTCCAGTTGAGCTATTTGAAATCCTGGAAGATGATGCTGTGAAAGTGTTGCACTCAATATGCCAGCAAATTTGGGAAAGTCAGCAGTGGCCACAGGACTGGAAAAGGTCAGTTTTCATTCCAATCCCAAAGAAAGTCAATGCCAAAGAATGTTCAGACTACTGCACAATTGCACTCATCTCACATGCAAGCTAAGTGATGTTCAAAATTCTCCAAGCTAGACTTCAACAGTACGTGAACCAAGAACTTCCAGATGTGCAAGCTGGATTTAGGAAAGGCAGAGGAACCAGAGATCAAATTGCCAGCATCCGTTGGATCATTAAAAAAGCAAGAGAGTTCCAGAAAAACATCTACTTCTGCCTTATTGACTATGCCAAAGCCTGTGACTGTGTGGATCACAAAAAACTGTGGGAAATTCTTCAAGAGATGGCAATACCGGACTACCTTACCTGCCTCTTGAGAAATCTGTACACAGGTCAGGAAGCAGCAGTTAGAACCAGACATGGTATCATGGACTGGTTCCAAATTGGGAAAGGAGTAGGGCAAAGCTGTATATTTTCACCCTGCTTGTTTAACTTATATGCAGAGTGCATCATGAGAAACACTGGGCTGGATGAAGCACAAGCTAGAATCAAGATTTCTAGGAGAAATATCAATAACCTCAGATATGCAGATGACACAACCCTTATGGAAGAAAATGAAGAGTAATTGAATAGCCTCTTGATGAAAGTGAAAGAGGAGAGTAAAAAAGCTGGCTTAAAACTCAGCGTTCAAAAACCAAAGATCATGGCATCCGATCCCATCACTTCATGGCAAACAGATGGGGAAAAGATGGAAACAGTGACAGACTTTATTTTCTTGGACTCCAAAATCACTGCAGATGGTGACTGCAGCCATAAAATTAAGACACTTGCTCCTTGGAAGAAAACTTATGACCAACCAGACAGCATATTAAAAAGCAGAGACATTACTTTACCAACAAAGGTCCATCTAGTCAAGGCTATGGTTTTTCTAGTAGTCATGTATGGATGTGAGAGTTGGACCATGAAGAAAGCTGAGCACTGAAGAATTGATGCTTTTGAACCGTGGTGTTGGAGAAGACTCTTGAGGGTCCCTTGGACTGCAAGGAGATCCAATCAGTCCATCCTAAAGGAAATCAGTCCTGAGTGTTCATTGGAAGGACTGATGCTGAAGCTGAAACTCCAATACTTTGGCCACCTGATGTGAAGGGCTGACTCATTGGAAAAGACCCTGATGCTGGGAAAGATTGAAGGTGAGAGGAGAAGGGGACAACAGAGGATGAGATGGTTGGATGGCATCACCGACTGGATGGACATGAGTTTGAGCAGGCTCTGGAAGTTGATGATAGACAGGGAATGCCTGGTGTGCTGCAATCCATGGTCGCAAAGAGTCAGACTTGACTGAGTGGCTGAACTGAACTTAGATACGTTTATCCACACTCTCTTTGTTTCCTTACTTCCCATGTATTCCTCCATGTGCTAAGTCTGGCTTTCCCTTCCTACCATTGTGCTTACCTTGTTCTCAGCAAGATCACCCAGCTAGTTTCTTCAAACCTATTAAGACTCTTTCCAGGCTTTATCTTATCTGACTTCTCAATAGCATTGTCTATCTTTCCCTCTTCCCTTCTTCTCAGGCCTCATTTTATTTCACACTCTTTTGTTGTTTCTTCCATCCCTCTGGCCACTCTCAATCTCCATTGCAAACTCACACCACTGCTTTTTACTTAATATAAATGTCCTCAACTGCTTTGTCCTGGGCCTTCTTTTACTCATTTTAAACGATCTCCCCTCATGATCTCTTCCCCTCCATGAGTTTATTGACTGTCATATACACTTATAGCTCCCCAAATTGTCATTAGCTTAGATCTCTCTCCTGATTTCCAGATTTGATACCCAGCAGCGTATCAGAAATATTTCTCAGTCGTTCTGCGTCCCATTTGAGGATTCTGCTTCCAGGCCAAAATCCTTGTGTGACTTTTCAGTCCAGACCACAGGCAAGAATAAAGCTTTGCCTGGCAGGGGTCCTCAGTAAAGGGAAGCTAAGTCCCATATACCAGCCCCCCACCTCCAGCAAGGCTAGCTGAGTTCAAAGGCATATCTACATTCTAGGGATGTCTGTTCAGAGGTCTCAGCTGAGGTACTTCTGTCTACTTTGTTTGTTTGATTGATTTGGCTGTGCTGGGTCTTAGTTTTGGCACATGGATCTTTGACCTTTGTGTCAGTATGCAGGTTCTTTAGTTACGGCACGTGGGTCTTTTTAGTTGTGACACGCGCGATCTTTAGTTGCAGCACTGGAACTCTGAGTAGCGACATGCGGGATCTAGTTCCCTGACCAGGCATTGAACCTGGGCCCCCATGGGAGTGTGGAGTCTTAGCCCCTGGACCACCTGGGAAGTCAGCTTTTCTCTGCTTTGATTTAGTACCTTTTCTCTCCCAGACCTTCTCTCCCTCCCTGACCTCCTTTGTTCAGGGGTCCTTGGCAGTGAGACATTTCTCCTGTCTGTGCTGTATCTGGGACTTCCCTGGTGGCTTAGATGGTAGAGAATCCACCTGCCATGCAGGAGACCTGGGTTCGATCCCTGGGTCAGGAAACTGACTGGCCTGAGCAGTGCTGTGGGGAAAGGGAACACAGGAGAGCCTCCATGGTGCCTCTCTGGCAGGCTCATAGAATTAAATGATTAAAGGCTTGCTTGTCACTTTCAGTTTGGCTCTTGCCCTAATGGACTACCTGGACACTTTGATTGCTTGACATCATTCACTGGGCCCTTTCGATTTGAAAACTGTATCTCTCTTTGGCTTAAGGAAATAGAGTTGTTGAGTTTCTAGGTCTTTGTGTATTTATAATTTTTGTCAAGCCTGGGAAATTATTTGGCATGATTTTTTTCAAAGATTTTTTTTTCTTTACTGCTCCCTCTTTCTAAACACACATATATTAGGTTGCTTGAAGTTGTGCCACAGTATACTGATATTCTTTTCACTTTTCTTCCAATCTTTTCTCTCTCTCTCTCTCATTTTAGATAGTTTCTGTTGCTATGTCATCAAGTTCACAGATCTTTTTTTTTTTTCTGCAGAGTCTAATATGCTGTTAATATTAATTTAGTATATTTTTCATCTCAGACATTGTATTTTTCATCATCATGAGTCTGAATTTTTATAGCTTTCATATCTCTCTTTTTTTTTTTTAACATAAGAATGCTTCCTTCTACTTTCTTGAATGGTTTTAATGTTGCAACCTATGAATTCTATTCATGCTTTTTAAAAAATTGATTTCCTTCCTCATTATGGGTTATATTTTCCTGCTTCTTTGCATGCCTGGTAATTTTTGATCAGATGACATAGATTGTAAATTTTATATTGTTTGGTGCTTGAAATTTCTGTGTTCCTGTAAGTATGCTTGAGTTTTCTTCTGAGATGCAGTTGAGGCATTTTGAAAGAGCTTGGTTGTTCTGAGGCTTGGTTTTGTTAGGTGGGAGTGGAGAAGTATTCAGTATGTCCTAAATTTGCCCGACTGCCTGATGTCCCATGAGTCATGAGGTTTTCCGCTCTGGTGGGAGAACTATCCCTACTCTGTACGAGTCCGAGGTATTGACCTCACTGTTTCTTTGGGTGGGTCTTCCCATAGCCTCAAGTTTTCTCATAACACATGCTCTGATCAATACTTAAGGAAACATCTGAGGGAGCCCCTTTGCAGATATCTAGAGCTTTCTCTCTGTCAGAATTCTCCTCCCTGTTATCCTGCCCTGTGAAATCCAGCTGCCTCAGTCTTTGTGGGCTCCTAGTTCCATCTCTTCAACCCATAGGGGCTTTGGGTTCCTCTTCCTCCTCTCTTTGCTGATGCCTGGCAGTTCTCTCTGGAAAATCAGCTTGGGCAATCACAGAGCTTATCTCAGTTGTTTCTCTTCTCTCAAGGATCGCTGTCCTGACTGTGATCAGAACCAGAAGTTCTGTGATCATCAGAACCGGAAGTCCCACCATTGTACTGTTTTTCAGCTACTTTCTCCTCTCCATTTTCTCTGCTTTCTTATTATTAGGACATTTTACTTTCTTCATTGACCCTTAGTGTCTCTCAATCTGCTCGTTCTATCTATTTTTAAATTTCTTTGTACTTCTGTGCTTGATTTTGGAGGACTTATTTGACTTCTAATGAAATTTTTATTTCTGCAATTGTGTGTTTAACTTTAAAAGCACGTTATTATTCTGATTTTTTTTTTTTAAGTAGCACCTTTTCTTGTTTTATGGATCCACAAGCATCTCAAATCTTTTGAACTTGGGTTTTTGTGACATTCTTTTCTGTTCCAATAGTCTGTTTTGTCGCGAGTCAATTTGCTCTATTTGCTTATCTTTATACTTTTCTTTTATGCCACTAGCTTTTCTCATTGTCTGGTAATCTTTGGGCATATATTTAACTGATCAAAAGTTGTTTTTTTCTTTCAAAACGCACCAAAAATGGTTGTTGAGCATTATAACTGATGTGTTATTTAATAGAATATGTTGTGTCTGGGTTGGAGGTAATAAAAGGTTATGAATCCACAACAGTAGGCCCTTTTCAGTGCAACTGCTGAGACCACAGAATTATGAAAGTGATTCATAAGGGAAGCCACTGAGAGCCATGTGTACCCACCTGTTTTTTATTTCGATCATTTGCAATGCTTATTTGCTGCTTCAGGAATAAACTAAAATAGCACTCCATCCTAAGAGGGCCTGAGTCCTATTTTTCCATCTTAGAGTTGGGACCGGACATTATTGCCTGGCCTTGAGTATACTGATGCTGTTGGTAAACCATGACCCTTGGGGATCCTTTTACCTGTCTGTGTACATCTACTATTGGGAAACGCATCTATACCTTTGTTGGATCCAGTCTAGAAGTTGTCAGGAATGATACATGGGGGTACAAATACCCCAGCTCCCTAATCCCTTAGACAGGATACTTCTGAGGAATGTGTTCTACACCATTTTCTTGAGCTTCTCCATGGGATTAAGATTTGCTCATCCACTTTGAAAGCTGGTTCATTGAAAATCTTCATTTCCCTGTGTCATGTTCTCACTGCTCTTGTCTTTGCACCTGCCAGGAAAACTACATGCTGTCAATCATCACCTTAGGATCTTCTTCTGGGGGGAATCCAGTTAAGATAGAGCGTAATGTGAATAGAAAGCTGACACCTTCTCCATTTCTACTTCTACCAAAAGCCCCAGTCCTTTCTCTCTGGAGATTCATAAAGAGAGTCTGGTGAGGAGGGACAGATTTCTACTCTTGTGCTTCCGAGGGTGTATTTACCCCTGCTAATGGGAGGAAGAATGCCTGTACTCAGAATGCGGCAGATCTGTCTCTAAGACTGTTAAACCACAAAGGACACAAACCTGCCAGACGGGCAGGAGGACAGACCTCAGCTGTCAGAAAGAATCTCTTCTGCTGATGTTGGTGTTTCACATCTACCATCTCCACCACAGTGGGTGCTTTTTGAGTCCTGCAAAATAAGAAGGCGCAACAATACAGAAATCTGCAAATTTCATAATAAATTAACAATTGATGCATCATTTAAGGAAGTGTCCTTCCACCTTTTGTGTGCCTCAGAGTCCCTGTGTCAGGACACAGAGTTAATTATAAGTCTCACTCCTAGAGCTTCTGATCCAGTACTGTCGGGCTGGCACCAGAGAGTTTGCATTTCTGATAGGTTTTTCAGGTGACTGCTGCTGTCCAACGAGCACACTTGGAGAATCATTGCTTTAAGAAATTTTGAGGCTGGTGATTATATTTTTTTAGCCTCTGTTCCTTTCATGGAATTTTCTAACACAATCTTTCTAGTTTTCCACGTGATTGTATTGTATTGGGTTGGGTAAAGAGTTTGCTTGTTTTTTTTTTTTTTTTTTTTTTTTTACCCGTAAGATGTGATGGGAAATTTGAACGAACTTTTTGGCCAACACAACATCTAGTGGATTCAAAGTTTCTTATTAGGGATGATAGGATGTTCAGAATTTTCTACTATATCAGGCTAGCCTCTTCCACTAGCAGTTCTTTAGTCCCAGTAAAATATTAGCCTACTGCGTTGAATTTTAAATGCCATTGGAAATCTCATTATTCTCAGATGTGACAATGAATATAGCCAAATATATTGCAAAGGCAGTTCAGTTTCTGTCAAAGGTACAAAGTTTCCAATCTTTTAGGACACTCTTTACCTGCATAAAGTGATTGGCTTTGAAGGAAAAGCTTTGATTTTCTTAAGTCTGAATCATTTGTATTGTACTTCCCAGAATAAAGAACAAAGTCCCCTAAGGAGTTTGTGGACTGCAGTGTTTCCGAAAGGTAGAAAATTGGTACCAGGAATGGGGTGGAGAGAGGAGAGGGAAGACCTGTGCTGCGAGGCCCTGGCAAGTGTGGCCAGCAAACAGGAATGCCACCAGCAGAGCTTACCCGTGCACCGTGGGGACCCAGACGGTGCGGGCAGGTTGGAGAGGAGGAGCAAGGGAACAGGGGCTAGGCGGCTCCGAGGAGGGAGGCGCGGAGCAAGGAACAGACGCAGGAGAGAGAGAAAAGTGGTCACGGGGTGGGGAGCCAAAAGAACTCCCAGAGTTGGAAGCAGCAGAGATGTAGCTGCTTGTCACGCCACCCGTGTGACTTAAGCAGAAATTGTCTCTGAAGGGCCCTCATCAGGAAATATGCTACCATTTTCTGTAATAAGAAACACTGGAAGCTTCAACTGCTCTGTTGAAGAGCAAGATACAAAAAAGGTTAGAGGCTATTTTATTTTTTTAAATGTTTCATTCTATATTGCCTAGGGCTGATTAATGATGTTGCAATAGTTTCAGATGGACAACAAAGGGACTCAGCCATGCATATGCGTGTATCCATTCTGCCATGCCAAATCTTCTCAAGTTTATCAAGAGTTAAGATGAAAAAGGAAATGAGGCTTTCTGGAGAAATATAATGTATTTGATAACAAATACATGAGGTATGTTTGTTTTTGGAAATGGAATTTGCTCCAAATATGGTAAATAAGCACATTAGTCATACTTAACATACCACTCTAATCTATGCCAAAACTAACTGACCTGCTAAACCAGTGTTGTGTTATTTTAATTCTTCACTGTGGTCGAGATTCTTTCATTACTTAGAAAGCACTAAATTCCTGTCTTAGCTTTATCTTTACAGATCCCCTGCAAAAATCATTGCCTGAAACTACCCAGATATTCATCAGTGGGTGAATGAGCAAATGCTGTGTGCATGTGTGTATATGACTATTATTCTTCACGTTAAGTGAAAGAAGACAGACATAAAAGGGCACATATTGTGTAACCCCATTTATACACATTTCAGTCAGAATAAGCCAATCTGTAGACACAGAAAGCTGATTGGTGGTTGCCGACTGGGGGGCGGGGAGAATGGGGAGTGATTGCTTAATAGGTATGGGTGATGAAAGTGGAACTTGATATGGGTGGTGATTGTTCCACACTGTGAATGTACTAAATGAAACTCAAGCGTACACTTTCACAAGGTCAATCTTATGTTATGTGAATTTCACTTCAGTGGGGAAAAAAGAAAAAACATTGCCTGTGGTGCAGCAGATTCAACTATAACGCGAAGCTTACTGTCTTAAGGGCTGGGGATCTAGCAGCGAACAAGACACGCAGGCTCTGACCTCCCAGAGCCTGCAGTTTAACGTGGACACAAACAACTCTGTAAACAAATATTTGTTGAGCTGAACTGAAATAACGTAAAAGCTCCGGGAGCTGGTGATGGACAGAGAAGCCTGGCATGCTGCAGTCCATGGGGGTCGCAAAGAGTTGGACACGACTGAGCGACTAAACTGAACTGAAGGTCAAATGATGATACCTGCTATGAGAAAGAACCAAGCAAGACAAGGGACAGAGATAAGTAAGAGCTCTCCAAAGAGGAGACATTGCAGCAGAAATGCAAGGACATGAAGAGAGGGCTGTGTAAACAGAGAATGTTCTGGGCATAAGGAGAAACATGTGTGAAGCCTCTGAGACATACATGTGTTTGGCATGTCGTCGGCACAGCAAGGAGGATGAAGGAGCTGGAGTGCAGAGAGGGAGGGGTGCAGAGGAAAGGAGCCAGGCAAGTAGTCTGTAGGGCCTGCAGGCTCTGGGGAGGGTTTGAGTTTTGTCCTGAGTGAGATGGAGACCATTAGAGGGATTTCAGCAGAGGAATGAACTTGTGTCTCAAAAGGATCACTCTGGTTTCTGTATGTTGATTACAGTATTGAGTGGTGGGCTGGAGAGGAAGTAAAGAAACCTGTTGAGACGGTCCTGTAGTAATCCAGGTGATTGGTTAAAGGAGGGCTGGTTGGGGTGGACAGAACTGCTGCACATTGCAGCAAAAAAAGGAAAAAAAAAAAAAGACTTCTCTGGTGGACTAGTGGTTAAGATTCTGCCTGCCAATGCAGGGAACATGGGTTCAATCCCTGTCTGGGAAGATCCCACATGCCTCCAGGCAACTAAGCCCATACATCATAGCTATTGAGCCTGTGCTCTGGAGTCACAATTACTGAGCCCATGTGCTGTAACTACTGTGCCCCTTAGAGCCTGTGCTCCCCAACAAGAGAAGCCACCATAAGGAGCCCAACAAGAGAAGTCACCTTAAGGAGAAGGCTGAGTACCACAACGAAGAGTAGCCCGCACTAGCTACAACTAGAGAAAGCCCATGAGAGGCAACGAAGACCCTGCACAGCACCCTTTCCTCCCCCCAAAAGCTACACATTGGACTATTCTGAAGGTAAGCCATACAAGTCTGGCGATGGATTGTATTTAAGAGTGAGAGACAACTAGAGGAGAAAAAGATGACTCCAACATTTTGGCCAGGTCCTTGACTCTGTAAGTCTTTGGTTCTTCATATATAAAGCAAGGGGGATTTGACTAGGCCATGTCTAACACTCCTTCCAGCACTGAGAGTCCAAGATTCTAAGGAACACTGGACAATACACAGAAATGGAAGGACCAAACCTCAGTTTGCTCATCTGTGAAATGCACCCATCTGAGGCTGGTGGTGAGGAGCAAGTGAGGTCATAGTTAACCCTAGCATACCCTGAGGGTCAACTGCTAGCTGCCTTCTTTTTCTTTTGGATAGCAAGAGTAAAAGTTTTATATTGGCACATGTCTTCCTTTCTCTTGGGTATATCTCTAAGGGTGGAATTGCGGGGTCAAATGGCAATTCTGTTTAGGGAACAGCTGGACTCTTCTCTGAAGTGGCTGCACCATTTTACAATCCTAACAGCAGGGAAGAGGAGTTCTGACTTCTCCACATCCTTGCTAACACTTGTTGTTATCTGTCTTTTAAATTATGGCCATCCTATTGGACGTGAAGTGGTATCTCACTGTGGTTTGGATGGTATTTCTGTGATGGTTAATGATGTTGAGCAACTTTTCACGTGCATCTTGGCCATCTGTGTTTCTTCTTTGGAGGAATGTCTGTTCAGAATTTTTGCTCATGTTTAAATTGGATTATTTGTCTTTTTTTTTTTTTTTTTCCCCCGTGAGGCTCTTGAAAGCCCCAGTGCTTCTATTTAGAACAACTTGTATAAGACCTCAGGTTAAGAAACTGGGCTCTGGAACTGGGCTCTGAAGGCCAACCTGGGAAAGGAGATTTTCAAGGTCACCTGACCTCCTTCTTGGCTTATAATGACATTGCACTTACCCCATTTAAAAATTTTAATGTCCAAGGGATTCTTGTATACCGATAGGAATGCACATTAAATTATTTTTTTTCAAAGTTAACAATTATCTAAATATTCACATTCTCTCTAGATGATTATTATATCAAAAACATGAATTTCACAAACAAGAGTTCCCCATTTTAACAGTTATCTTAATCAGTTAAACTATTCCAAATGAAAACTTGATGAAAATTATAATCCAAATTATGAGATAGTATGCTGCTGCTGCTGCTTTAATTGCTAAGTTGTGTCCAACTCTGCAACCTCTTGGACTGTAGCCCACTAGGCTCCTCTGTTCATGGGATTTCCCAGGCAAGAATACTGAAGTGGGTTGCCATCTCCTTCTCCAGGGGATCTTCCCAACCCAGGGATGGAAACCAGGTCTCCTGTATTGGGAGGCTTTACTACTGAGCCACCAGGGAAGTCCCCATGAGATAATATAAAATGCCTTAAATATCTTAAAAATCTGACATACATAAATGCAATGATTATGAAATTTTCAATATACAGCCCACGAAACTTGGTTGCAAAAATGCCACTGTCATATATCTAAATTTTCTCCTTTATTATCTCTGTTCTTATTCTTATTTTCTTTTTTAAAATTGGGGTAGAGTTGCTTTACAGTGTTGTGCTAGTATCTGCTGTACAACAAAGTGAATCAGCCACATGTGTACCTGTGTCCCTTCCCTCTTGAATCTCCCTCCCACTCAACCCTCATCCCATCCATCTGGGTCACCACAGAGGACCAAGCTGAGCTCCCTCTTTTTCCTATTGCTTTTCTGGGGTACTGGAGCCCTCCATTTGCCCCTCCAGATCCACTCTCCCCCTGGTCTGCCCTGGGATACACTTTGTATAAAATGCAGCAATGGAGTCCTTTACTTTATGACTCTGATTGGGTCCTGCCAGGGGGAAGCATCAGCCGGAGATTGGAAGATGGGGGACACTGAGGTGGGATCCCTTCCTGGAGGGTCTCCATGGGTTGGCTACAGACCCTGCTGCCGACCCCTTTACTCTCTCTGGAATGATGGTTCCTCCCATTCCCCTCCAGGCCTGGAGCTAGTAAGCTCTCCACCACCCTCATGTTACAGTATTCTTCCTGTTGGTTTCACTTACTCTGTCCACCCCCCTAAGGATAGTCCCTCTTGTGATCCTCTTCAACTGCTCTGTTGGAGTGTGATGTCTCTTTCCTTTTAGACCCCTGATTGATAATCAGGTTACAATTTCAGTTGCCTAACTTTCAAAAGCAGAGTGACCTTTGCTGACCATTAGGCTGATCAACGCATTCATGTGTGTTAAGTCGATTCAATCATGTCTGACTCTTTGCAACCATATGGACCCTAGACCACCAGGCACCTCTGTGGCATTCTCAGGCAAGAATCTCATGGGATTCTCCAGGCAAGAATACTGGAGTGGGTTGCCCTGCCCTCCTGCAGGGGATATTCCTGACCCAGGGATTGAACCTGTGTCTCTTATGTCTCCTGTATTAGCAGGCAGGTTCTTTACCCCTAGTGCCACATAGGAAGCCCACGATAATCAATACAGCATTATCAGTTGATAGCTCAGAACTAGGGACAGGAGACTTGGATCTTCCATCCAAGGGATGTATCCAGGCAGAAGAGCCTCTTTATCTTTTTTGCATGGACTTTGTTTATTACATGAGACCCTGCCCAGGTTATTGGCTCTAAATAGTTTCAGTTTGATTTTTTTAATGTCCTCAGTCTTGTAATTCCTTGAGAAATGATGCTGTTTGGAGGTCTTATCTTGAAAGTAGAGGCTGATAATGGACTATGTCCAATTACGTAAGTCTTTACGATGCATCCAATAGAAGTCATTTTGCAACTGCTTGTTCCAAGAAGTGCCTGGTTTGGATTGACTCATCATGATCAATTCAATGGACCTAGACAATCACATTTTTTTTTAATTTTAAAATTACAAAAATTTTTAAAAAATTTGTGTTATGATTAACATTAACAGGTTACCATTGTTAACCTGATTTAACAATGCTGTGATCCCTGGGTTGGGAAGATCTCCTGGAGAAGGGAATGGCTACCTATTTCAGTATTCTTGCCTGGAGAATTCCAAGAACAGAGGAGCCTGGTGGGATATAGTCCATGGGGTTGCAAAGAGTCGGACACGACTGAACACCTAACACTTGAACACTTGATAGCTGATTAACAATGTGATAGTTTTAGGTGAACAGTGAAGGGACTCAGACAAACATACATGTATCCACTTTCCTCCAAACTCCCCTCCCATCCAAGCTGCCACATAACACTGAGCAGAGTTCCCTGTGCCTATACAGTAGGTCTGTGTTTCTTATCCATTTTAAGTATAGCAGCCTGTCCATGTCCATCCCAAACTCCCTAAGAAGCCCTTTCCACCATCCTTCCCCCCTGGTAGCCATAATTTTTTTTCTCTAAGTTTGTGAGTCTCTGTTTTGTAAGTTCATTTGTATCACTTCTTTTTAGATTCCGCATGTAGGGGATAGACAATGATTTTTATTTCTCAGTAATCATTAAGACTGACAAGAAGAGGCCTTTCTACCTCTCCGTCTACTTAGGACCTCAGGGACAACTGAAGCCTCCAGGGCGGTGAGTACGGTCCAAATGACAGGGCCTTTTAGGGTAGCCTGCCTGGGGCAATTTCAGGCTTTCAAGAGAACAACCTTAGTGATGAGTCTCATTAGCTGCCTGGGGGTCAAGAAGAGAAAGATCCCAAGATTTCACACTTGAGAACTTTCTGACACAAACTGTAATGTGTGAGTAGGTGTGGCAGGAGTTTACTGCTTGTACTGTGAAAACCAATTTGATATTTGAATTTCCCCACCTGTGGACGTGGGCTGCTCAACTGGGTGCTTCTAAGTCACTTTCAGACACACTTTCTGCTACTTGCTGGATCATTTTCTCCCAGGACTGTTGTGGAAACAAGAAACATAGCAACAGGTGAGCATCACCCCTGGGAGGGCTCTTCTTCTAGCCCTTTTTCCAGCTAATGAAGCGAAGCACCTGCTGTTTGCCCATCGCAGAGCCAGGCACTTTGCAGATAGTCTGGTTTTCAAGTACACTCCCAACACTGCCCAGTTAGCCTGCTCCCTCATTGAGTGAGTTCACTGTATCACTGTCCTGGAGAATCATTTCACGTCTCCTTATTTCTCTCCCAAACTCCTCTGCTCCCTCCTTCAGCTGATGACATTTATTAGGAACGGAGGAGATGCCAGACTTTCTGAATTTCCCTCCGCTCCCCAGTCGGCTAGCCTGCCTGTGATGACCCGTGCTCTCTTCTCTCTGTCCTGCCCAAGGCCAGGACCAGGGCTCTGGGTCCTGCCACCCTCTCCTGTCCTTTCCAAGCGCATCCTCCCAGCTCCCATGGGTATCATCAGTGTCTGCATCCAGGGCTCAGCTGAGCTGGAGAGGGAGATCACAGCTGCCAGGGATCGGAGTAGCTGATAAAGCAACAGCCCCAGACGAGAGTACCAGTGAGGTTTCCACCTCTCACAGCAACGGCATACACAGAGGCACCCCTTCCATATCCACCGGTGGAACATGCCCTGGTCCAGGTCAGATGGATTAGTGGGGGTTGTCTCGCTGTTGAAGGAGCCTGAATCAAAGGCTTCTGCAGTTTTGTGGACCTGGGCCTGGAGAGAGGGGAGGGCAACTGGGTGCAAGGCACAGTGGCCAACCGGGCCTCAAGGCTTTCTCCTCCTCCCTCATAAGGGGGCCTCAGCAGAGGCCCCTGAAGAAGACCACAGATCAAGAGACCTAGGAATGAAGGTGCCAGGGCTGCAAGCACAGAGCATCAGAGCATGGTCAGCCAGGGACCCGAGTCCCGGACTGCAGCTCCGGTCAGAGACTTCAGGCCTGGCTGTCACCAGTTCTCAGGCAGGGAGGGAATGTCCCCCGGGTCCTGCCAGGTAAAGCCTTGTAATTGCCTATTAGTCGGACCCAGAAGGGAAAGGCATCTGGAAATGATCTTGGGAACAACTTTCGTAAGGGGTGAGGAATGGACGGCTGGGCAGAGGGAGCCGCTGAACCGATGTGATTCAGTCACATCTTAGCCAAACCCTCAGGGAGCTCTGCCGAGGGGTGATACTTCAGAGTTGCTGGAGTCGAGGCAAGGACTGGGTTTGCACTCCTGCTTGAAGCAGACATTGGACGTGGGCTTCCCCCGAGGGAGGTGGGAGCTTGCACAAAGCCCTTCCCTCAGCTCTTCTGTCCTGATGGAGGGACTGCGAGGTACCCCACCGTGTCCACTACATGTCCTCTGGGCCACTACATCTACACCTCCTGTCCTTATCTTACCTACCCTACCAGCTTTCAACACAGCTGACCAGTTCCTTCTAGAAAAATCCTTTTTCCTCAATTCCCAGAACGTCACACTCTTGTAGGTTTTTTTTCTTACTTGTTTGACTATTTCTGCTCAGGCCCTTTCATGAAGCTCCCTTTCTTCTCTCGGGCATTCCATTCTTCTGGTTCTTCTTCTCAAGTGTTCTTGTACCGTCTTATCTTTTAAAAAAACACTACATCCTTGGGACTGCGCTGGGGGTCCAGTGGCTAGGACTCCATGCTCCCAGTGCAGGGGGCCAATCCCTGGCCAGGGAATGAGATCCCACATGCTGCAGCTAAGAGTTCACGTGCCACAGCTAAGACCCTGTGCAAGCAAATTACCAAAAAAAAAAAAAAAAAAAAAAAGAGAGAGAGAGAGAAAACAGAAAAAAAAAAATAGAAAAAAACAAAACAGAAACAACAACAACAACAAACTATGTCTTTGATGCCAATGTTAATGTCTTTAGCCCAAAACTATTTCTGAACTTCTGGCTCTTACAACCAGCTACCAACTTGTCATCTTAACCTGATGATCTCACAGGCATCTCATACTCGGCATGGCCAGAATGGATGTCTTGGTTTCTCAGCTCACTCTATAGCTGCTCCTTCTCCGGCTAACCTTTTCCATTGAGGAAAATGGCACCCCTTCTTTCCAGTTGTCCAGAGCTAGAGGCCTGGGCTGTAGCCTAGATTTCTCCCTTTCAGTTGGTTGTTTCTGCCTCCGAGAATCCCTCCGCTGCTGTCTTGCCCCCACCTCCAGCAGACCCCGCCATTATCTCTAGCCTGGCTACAGCGAGGGCTTCCTGACGCCTTTCCCACCCCAAGCCCTCCACTGGGCAGTCCCTGAGGGCAGCCCACAGAGTCCACTGTTGACTCAGGTTGAACCCCAGCTCCTCTGTGCTGGGCACAGGCTTCTTTCCTGGATTCCCATCTTCTTCTCCAACCTCAGACCCTGGTGCTCGCAGCTTCACCCTCTCATATTTAAGGATGTGGAGTCCTGGAAAAGACCTGAGTGTGGTGTGTGGGGTCGCCTCCTCCTGATATCAGAGTGAACTTCGGTTCGTTTGAAGAACATTCTTTGGAAGGAGGGCTTCCCTGGTGGCTCAGTGGTGAGGAATCCGCCTGCTAATGCAGGAAACGGGCTCCATCCCTGGTTCAGAAAGATCCCACATGCCTCGGAATAACTGAGCCCGTGCGTCGAAACTATTGAGCCTGTGCTCTAGAGCCTGGGAACCGCAACTACCGAAGCCCAAATGCATCTTGGAGCCCCTGCTCTGCAACAAGAGCAGCCACCACAACGAAAAGCCCGGACACCGCAACGAGAGAGCAGCCCCCACTTGCTGCAACTAGAGAAAAGCCCACCCAGCAACAAAGACCCAGCAAGCCAAAAATAAATAACTAAGAGTATTATTATTATTTTTAAGAGTATTTTATAGTGGGAGTCACCTGCTTTTCCCAAAGGAAATCTGATTTTCATGGCTCAGTGCAAAAGGTGGGTCTGGGGTGCTCTTGGTAGGAAGGTACCAGAGGATGGTGGTCCTGGGCTGGTGTGTGGGTTGCACCACAGCAGAGAGTCTGACTATGGTCCCCGAGAGACCATGACAGCCCCCTGGGGAGCCTCCTTGCTGGCCTTTTCCTTTCTGTCTGGGACATTCCTGTGGTCAGCTTTTCTTGTTTCTTGCTGTGGCTCTTCAACAATTTATCACAGAGCTGCTGGGGAACATAACTCTTTTATCCTGTTCACAGAGACCCAATCAGTGGCAGCTGCGCTCAAGTGGCACAATTTATCTTTTTTAAGAGGCAAATACCACTGAAATCATCTCCTTATACAGATAACATGGTTAGCAGTCAGAGGCTTGTCTTTTAGCTTTCCAAGAAAACCAAAGTCCGCTCAGTGAGCACCGAGGTTGTACACCAAACCACTCTTGGCCAGGCAGATCCCTTTCCCAGGACAGCTTCTAAGAGGCACTTGAAGGCACTGCAGGTGGCAGAGAATTTGCAAACTGTGTGTTCAGTTGCATTTGATTTCTCTGTGTTAGTAATTTGCCCTGCCACAGGGGCCTGGGGACAGCCACACATAGGAAACAGCTGTCTCCTTCTTAAGGAATTTCTCCTCTTGACTGCCAAGTCCTGACTTCTGGAAATCCAAAGTAAGATGGCTTCTGATTACTGCTGCATTCACCAGGGTTCTCTGGTAATGCCAGAATCTTACAAAGGATAGGTGTTGTGGCTCTAGGAGAGATCAAGGCCTGTACATGTCCGTGGGTAATGCCAGCATGCATTAACCCATCCTTGGGTACTGCCAACCTCCCTGCACCCCTTGGCAGTTTGCAGACTCATCTGCGGATAACACATCCTTATTTCAAGTCTAAATGACAATCCAATGACTGGCTTTTTGACTCAGAAACATCCCCCGAATCCTCAACTTCCTCAGTTAAATGGGAGAATGCAAACATTTATTGAGAGCCTTTAAATGATGAAATACAGTGATGAACAGGTTAGTCCTTGCCCACCAGTTGCACTGATAATTAGAGCTCTGATTAAGCTCTACACTACTGGCGAGAATACGAGATGATTTAAAAAGTTGTTGTTCAGTCACTAAGTTGTGGCTGACTCTTTGTGACCCCAAGGACGGGAGCACACCCAGTTCCTCTGTCCTCCACTATCTCCCAGAGTTTGCTCAAATTCATGTCCATTGAGTCGGTGATGCTATCTAACCATCTCTGCATTTACCTTCTTCCCTTAAAGTTATCTCCCAATGTTCATTAATTTTTTTTGAAAAATTAATAACCTTTAAAAAAGTTGTAGTTTTTTTTTTTGAAGTATAGTTGATTTACAATGGTATGTTAATTTCTGCTGTATGAATTTTATGTTTAGAGCAGTATTAGATCCACAGCAAAGCTGTGTGGAAAGGACCAAGTTCCTGTCTACACTCTGACCCCACACTTGCCCAGTGTCCCTCACCACCAACGTCCCACACCAGAGGGATCCGTTTGAAACAATCGATGAGCTTACAATGATGCAACATTATCACCCAAAGTTCATAGTTTACATTAGAGTTCACTCTTGGTGTTGGACACGTACAGGTTTTGGCAAATGTGTAGTGATAGGCATCCACCATCATCGTATCAGGTAGAACAGCTTCACTGCCCTAAAAATGCTCTGTGCTCTGCTGTCCCCACTCCCTCCCCCACCCCCCAACCCCTGGCAACCACCAATCTGTTTATTGTCTCCTTAGTTTTTTGTCTTTTCCAGAATGTCATACAGTTGGAATTATGCAGCTTGTGTTCCCTGGTGGCTCAGACGGTAAAGCGTCTGCCTGCAACGCGGGAGATCTGGGTTTGATCCCCGCGTCGGGAAGATCCCCTGGAGAAGGAAATGGCAATCCACTCCGATACTCTTGCCTGGAAAATTCCACGGACGGAGGAGCCTTGTAGCCACCATCCATGGGGTTGCAAAGAGTCAGACACGACGGAGCGACTTCACTCGTGCAGCTTGTAGCCTTTCAAATTGGCTTCTTTCACCAAGTAATACGTGGTTAAGTTTCCTCCACATTTTTTCCATGGCTTGATGGCTCATTTATTCAGTGCTGAATAATATTCCATTGTCTGGTTTTGTTTGTCCTATTCACCTTCTGAAGGACATTTCAGTTGCTTCTAAGTGTGGGCAGTCATGAATAAAGCTGCTATTAACATTAGGTGCACAGGGTTTTGTGTGAACGTAAGTTTTCAACTCCTTTGGGTAAATACCAAGGAGTGCAATTATTAGTTCATTGATTTTTAATATTTCCCCTGTTGTAACCCCCACAGTTTCAGAAATTTCAACCTGGGAAAACAGATGAATCAAACACAATTGCTCCTCTTCCTTCCGTCTCCTCTCCCCTCTCTCCCACCTTGTTCCTCCCCTCACCTTCCCCCCAACTCCTCTGCTTGTAGTTGTCTGCAGCTGTGCCCTGTTCCTTGGCCTGTAGTTGTTGGTTTGTTTTGGTCTCTGTATTTCAGCCCAAGGAGAAGGAATTTCATGAGAGGCTGAGCCAGGGAGCAGAGACCGACAGAGAAGGGATACCCAGGTTCAAGAGCACCTCTTTGCACAGTGATGTATTCTATTGATATACATTGAGCCAAGTTAAGTGCTGCAGGGAGAGAAAAGCTGTGATGGGGAGGGGAATTGGATGAAGGAGTTCTCTAAATATAGTATCTCACTCCCACTTGCCCAGAATGGGATGCTCTCAACTTCTCAATTTTTTTTTGAAGAGAATAAACCAGTGTGGGATTTGAAGAAATGCAGCTGAGTGTGTGCAAGCTTCCCTGGTGGCTCAGTGGTAAAGAATCCACCTGCAAAGCAGAAGATGCAGGAAACTTGAGTTCGATCCCTGGGTTGGGAAGATCCCCTGGAGGAGGGCATGGCAACCCCCTCCAGTATTCTTGCCTGGAGAATCCCATGGACAGAGGAGCCTGGTGGGCTACAGTCCATGGGTTCACAAAGAGTCGGATGCAACTGGAGCCTCTGAGCACACACACACACACAGCTGACTGTGTGCAAGCTGGGAGGGGACTTGGAGGGACCAAAAACTGCTCAACACACCTCCAACTCCCCCATTTGCACCTTCGCCCCCTGGTCCTGCCTCCTGGGGTGCTTGGCACATCTCTTTCCAGAGCCTTTCTGGGGGCTTCTCACAGGCAGCCCTTTCCTTAGATACATAATTTCCAGGATTTTCCATTCTGCTAAGTGCCGTTCTTTTATTAAATTGTCAGGTTCCAAATATGTGTCACTATCTCTTGGCTCTTTTTGCTCTTCTTCCACTATTGTACATGTGGGTTTCTGCTTTTTTATTCAGTTAATGTCACTTGGGTTGAAGTTTTCTGTACTTGGAGGCAGACTCGACACCTTAAGTCCTCAAGGTGATCAGTTAGAAAATGATGCAGGGTGGAGGTCTGTTTGCCCTCCTAGGGGAAGGATAGAGATAAATAAATGTGTACAGTGGGGTGGGTTTCATAACGAGGGGCTCAGGGCTTTCTGTTGAATATGAAATTCCTGAGTGGAGTTTTACATTGTTATTCTTGCACAAACTCACCATACTAGAAACCTCTTAAAAAAACATATTTAGAAGCTTCCTTGGTGATCCAGTGGTTAGAAGTCTGCCTTGCAATGCAAGGGACACAGGTTTGATTCTGAGCTGGGAAAGATTCCACATGCCATGGGGCAAGCAAGCCCGAGTGCCACAGGTACTAAAGCCTGTGCTCTAGAGAAGCCACTGCGATGAGAAGCCTGTGCACCGCAATGAGGAGCAGCCCCTGCTCGCCACGGTTAGTGAATGCCAACGCACAGCCAAAAATAAACATAGTTAAATAAATACTTAAAAATAGTTATTTATTTGGCTGCGCTGGGTCTTAGTTGCAGCATGTGGAATTTTTGGTTGTGGCATGTGGGGTCTAGTTCCCCACACTGGGAGCCTGGAGTCTTAGACCCTGGGCAGCCAGGGAAGTCCCTAGACATCACTTTTGACTGCAAGATTTGTGTCTTTCAAATCAAGCAAAAACATCAAGGTACCTGTGAGGCAACTTGGCACTAAAGAACTGACTCTTATTTAACCCACAAGGAAGAAAATTCAAAGTCCCCCCACTGGCTCTGAACTGGCCGGCAGACACTACAAATAAGTTGTACATTGGACCTGGGCAAGTCAGTTAACAGAGGCTTAAATGGAGGGCAGGGAAGAAAGTGTCTGTGTATATGTATAAAGAAAGACTGGAATCTTCCCCTACCCCTGCAATATAATCGTCACACATCTCTTACCTGCAGGGTATTGCAACAGAAGGAGAAGGAGGGAACAATGACGATGAAGACAGTCTCTGGACTCAGGTTCGCCCAGTCTCAGTCCATTACCTGTCGGCTGTGGGACCTGGAGGACTTTCTGTGTCCCCTCTCACTCCCTCTCTCCACTGTAGTCACACTGCCCCCTTGCCCGTCCTGGCTCAGGAAAAGGGAACACTCGCTGCTTCCTCTGTTGGGAGTGCTCTTCCCCAGATAGCTGCAGCTCTTTTTTAAAAATTAATTAATTTATTTTAATCGGAGGCTAATTACTTTACAATATTGTGGTGATTTCTGCCCTACATTGACATGAATCAGCCAGGGGTGTACACGTGTCCCCCATCCTGGACACCCCCCTCCACCTCCCTCCCCATCCCATCCCGCTGGGATGTCCTAGTACACCGGCTCTGAGTGCCTTGTTTCATGCATCAGACCTGGACTGGGCATCTATTTCACATATGGTAATATACATGGTTCAGTGCTGTTCGCACAAATCATCCCACCCTCGCCTTCCGCTCTTGCTTCTTCACTGCCTTCAGGTCTCTTGTTCAGATGTCTTATCTTCACTGAGGCCATCTGTGATCTCCCTCCTACCTCCCAGCATTCCTTATCCATAAACCTCAGTTTTATTTTCTCCCCAGAGCACTTCTTGCAACTGCCATATGACTCATTTACGTGTCTGCCATTGTGCTGCATTTCTCCAAAGAAACAGAACTGATAGGATATGACATACACACACGTACATCTGCTGCTGCTGCTGCTAAGTTGCTTCAGCCGTGTCCGACTCTGTGTGACCCTATAGACGGCAGCCCACCAGGCTCCCCCATCCCTGGGATTCTCCAGGCAAGAACACTGGAGTGGGTTGCCATTTCCTTCTCCAATGCATGAAAGTGAAAAGTGAAAGTGAAGTCGCTCAGTCGTGTCTGACTCTTCGCGACCCCATGGACTGCAGCCTACCAGGCCCCTCCATCCATGGGATTCTCCAGGCAAGAGTACTGGAGTGGGGTGCCATTGCCTTCTCCGACACGTACATCTATATACACACAAATGCATGTTTATGTGCATATATACACATACATGTGGGTGTATATATATATATAGTTCATATGTATTTTTATATGCATATATGCTCAGTAAATAGCTGTCGAGTGGATGAATGAGACAAACCATCACTCCCTGAGATGAAGAGGAACTCGAGGCCTGGCATGGTGCATGGTCAGTGGGCTTGTGGCTGAGGTGGAACTCAACACCAGGGGGCCGTGTCAGTTATCTATGGCTGCATAACAAGTAACCCCAATATAACAGCTTAAAATAACATTATGAGACTTCCCTGAAGGTCCAGTGGTTAAAATTCTGCCCTCCCAATGCAGGGGGCATGTGTTCCATTCCTGGCTGGGGAACTAAGATCTTGCATGCTGCATGGTAAGGCCAAAAACAAACAAACAAGCAGAAAGCAAAACCTTACTTTCTCAGTTCTATGAGCCAGGAATCCAGGAAGAGCTTGGCTGGACCCTCAGTTTAGGGTCTCTCAATGTGTCAGCCAGAATGAGGGTCCACTAGAGAAGAACCCACTTTTTCTTTTTTTTTAAATATAAATTTATTTATTTTAATTGGAGGCTAAGTGGTTTTGCCATACATTGACATGAATCAGCCATGGGTGTACACATGTTCCCCATCCTGAACCCCCTCCCACCTCCCTCCCTATCCCATCCCTCGGGGTCATCCCAGTGTACCAGCCCTGAGCACCCTGTCTCATGCATCAGACCTGGACTGGTGATCCATTTCACATATGATAATATACATGTTTCAATACCATTCTCACAAATCATCCCACCCTCGCCCTCTCCCACAGAGTCCAAAAGACTGTTCTATACATCTGTGTCTCTTTTGCTGTCTCTCATACAGGGTTATCGTTACCATCTTTCTAAATTCCATATTTATGCATTAGTATACTGTATTGGTGTTTTTCTTTCTGGCTTACTTCACTCTGTATAATAGGCTCCAGTTGCATCCACCTCATTAGAACTGATTCAAATGCATTCTTTTGAATGGCTGAGTAATATTCCATCGTGTATATGTACCACAGCTTTCTTATCCATTCGTTTGTTGATAGACATCTAGGTTGCTTCCATGTCCTGGCTATTATAAACAGTGCTGCGATGAACATTGGGGTACACGTGTCTCTTTCAATTCTGGTTTCCTTGGTGTGTATGCCCAGCAGTGGGATTGCTGGGTCATAAGGCAGTTCTCTTTCCAGTTTTTTAAGGAATCTCCACACTGTTCTCCATAGTGGCTGTACTAGTTTGCATTCCCACCAACAGTGTAAGAGGGTTGTTTTTTCTCCACACCCTCTCCAGCATTTATTGCTTGTAGACTTTTGGATAGCAGCCATTTTGACTGGCATGAAATGGTACCTCATTGTGGTTTTGATTTGCATTTCTCTGATAATGAGTGATGTTGAGCATCTTTTCATGTGTTTGTTAGCCATCTGTATGTCTTCTTTAGAGAAATGTCTGTTTAGGCCCATTTTTTGATTGGGTTGTTTATTTTTCTGGAACTGAGCTGCAGGAGTTGCTTGTATATTTTTGAGATTAATTCTTTGTCAGTTGCTTCGTTTGCTATTGTTTTCTCCCATTCTGAAGGCTGTCTTTTCACCTTGCTTATAGTTTCCTTTGTTGTGCAGAAGCTTTTATTGAAGTATAGCTGATGTACAATATTATATATTATATAAATTATTATATAATTATATAAAATGTATTTTATATAATTTTTAAATTTTATATTGATATATAATATATAAATATATAATTATATATTTATTATATAAAATTATATATTGTATAAACAATACTATTAATTATATATTTTATAAATTACAAGTGTACAATACAATGATTCACAACTTTTAAAGGTTAGATGGCACTTACAGTTGTTATAAAATATTGGCTATATTCCCTGTGTGGTGGTGGTGGTTTAGTCACTAAGTCATGTCCGACCCTTGCAATCCCATGGGCTGGGAAGCTACCAGGCTCCTCTGTCCATGGGCTTCTCCAGGCAAGAATACTGGAGGGGGCTGCCATTTCCTCCTCCAGGGGATCTTCCCAACTGAGAAGTCAAACACAGGTCTCCTGCATTGCAGGCAGATTCTCTACAGACTGAACTACAAGGGAAGCCCATATTCTCTGTGTAGTAGGAAAAATCCACTTTTAAGATCACAGGGTTGTTGGTGGAATTCAGTTTCCTTAGGGCCATTTTTATCTTGGAGGGGCTTCCCTGGTGGCTCAGATGGTAAAGAATCTGCCTGCAATACAGGAGACCTGGATTTGATTCCTGGATAGGGAAGATCCCTGGAGAAGGGCATGGCAGCCCACTCCAGTATTCTTGCCTGAAGAATTCCATGGACAGAGGAGGCTGGTGGGCTACAGTCCATGGGGTGTCAAAGAGTTGGACACAACTGATCAACTAACACTTTCACTCTCATTATCTCAGAGAGACACAGTAGTGGTCCTGAAGAGATATTCTAGTTGCCTGTCCAGGAACTGAACCTGGGTGGCTTGGATGAAAAACCAGGAATCCTAGCTTTCAGACCACCAGGGACTAGAGGCTAGAAGCAAAATGGCCCTATCTCTTACCCCTGTTTGAAAGGAAGAATGTTTTAAGGAGGCAAAGACTGTATGCTGCTGCTGCTGCTAAGTCGCTTCAGTCGTGTCCGACTCTGTGTGACCCCATAGACGGCAGCCCACCAGGTTCCCCCATCCCTGGGATTCTCCAGGCAAGAACACTGGAGTGGGTTGCCGTTTCCTTCTCCAATACATGTAAGTGAAAAGTGAAAATGAAGTCGCTCAGTCGTGTCCGACCCTCAGCGACCCCATGGACTGCAGCCTACCAGGCTCCTCCGTCCATGGGATTTTCCAGGCAAGAATACTGGAGTAGGGTGCCATTGCCTTCTCCAAAGACTATATAAACAGGTACAAAGTTTAGAGACACAGCACTGCATATGCGAGAGCACACAAAGAAACAGTTACTTATTAAGTCAGAAACAAGACAGAACTACACCCCCAGAGAGAAAGGCTGTGGGTGTCTGGAATGAAGAACACAGTAGAGAGGAGGTTAAACCACTCATATAGGGTCAGTTCTTCCAGGTCTTTGTTTACCTTTGACCAGTTATCTTGTTTCTTTTCCCACCTCTGACTTGTCCTCAGGTCCTCCCCCATCTTCATGAGCATCTTTTCGCCAAGATGGATTCCAGTACAGAGGCCTGTGGGAAGCTTGACATCACCTATTATGGGATGGCATCCTCTCCTTTTTGACTCCCCAGGAGCCTTCCTGTGCGTGTGCAGACAGGGAGGTTTTCCTTGACCTCAGGAATGGGCATCTTATCTCTTTGCTTTGGCAGAACTCAGCTCTTGCCATTAACTTTGTCCTTGGAGTGTCTGGGTGAGAACAAAGCTCTAGTTTTACTCTGTTTGACCAACACCAGCTGTCCAGTCCCAGGGCCCATCTATTTCCTACCGCGGTTAAACCGATCCTTACTGGCGAGTGCAGGTGGCTTCAGGTCCTTGCCACATGGGCCTTTCCACCCTGGCAGCTTGCTTCCCCAAAGGAGGCAAGCTGAGCACTTCCCTGGTGGTTCAGTGGATAAGAACCCGCCTGCCAAAGCAGGGGACACAGGTTTGATCCCTCGTCCGGGACGATTCCACATGCTGCGGGCCAACTAAGCCCGTGTGCCACAACTCCTGAGCCTGTGCTCTAGAGCCAGGGAGCTGCAGTACTTAAGCTTATACTCCACAACATACAGCCTGTGCTCCGCAACAAGGGAAGCTGCGCCTGGCAACAAACGGCAGACCCCGCTTCCGCCCCTGCGCTGCAACTACAGAAAGCCATGGAAATAAAAATTTTTTTAAAAGGGTACAAGCTGAGAAGTCACTCGAGAGAGTCAGCCAGCAAGACAGGAACCACCATCATCTGTAACTTAAATACAGAAGCAGCATCCCTTTGTTAGCTTCTATCGAGTCACAGGTACCATGCACGCTCAAGAAGAGTGGATTATGCAAAGGTGGGGATTACTCTGAGGTGTGAGAACCAGGAGGTGGGGATCAGCGGTGGCCATCCCAGAGTCTGCCTGTCACAGGTGGGTAAGAACACAGACTGCAGAGCCAGACCACCTAGCCTCAATTCCCCGTTGTGTCACTCTTTTCCCATGTGATCTTAGGTAAGTTCCACAACCTCTCTGTGCTTGAGTCTCAACCTTTGAAAAACGAGGCAAACAACAGTATCCGCTTCATAGGGCTGTTGTGAGAATGAAATTAACACGCGGAAGTGCTTATTTATATAGCTGCACACAAGACTGGCTATTAACTCCTGCTTCATCCGGGCAAGTACACAGTGTCGTCCTAAGAGGGAAAGATGTCTCAGCGGCCCTGGGTTTCCTGTTTTGGTAGAATACCTCAATGCAGTCCAGAGCCTGTCCTGGCCCTGATTTCTCCTGCTCAGAGACTTTACCCTCACAGCTTTAACCTTCTGGGCATATTTCTAGTCACAAACCCAGGGCAATCATCTAGCTCATCGAGTGCCAGCCAGTATGTTCCAGGCTGTTGAATGAAGAGCTCTGATGGGTGTGGAAACTAAGGCAGTGTTCCCTGGTGGCTCATAGGGTAAAGCGTCTGCCTGCAAGGCGGGGGACCCGGGTTCGATCCCTGGATCGGGAAGATCACCAGGAGAAGGAAAGGGCAATCCACTCTGGTACTCTTGCCTGGAAAATCCCATGGACAGAGGAGCCTGGTAGCCACCATCTATGGGGTCGCAAAGAGTCAGACACGACTGAGCAACTTCACTCACTCACTCACTCCACTTGGCTCAGACGTGAGTCGTGAGCGGCCAGGAGACAGAGCGTGAACATGACTGAGGGAGGAACTCACACTGAGTCTTTGTTGCATGAGGCAGACTTTTACGTTTCTTTTACCCATTTTTACCCCACGGGAAGCAGATTGGCTTGAGCGCCATCTGAACTAGGGTTCAGGGTACGAGACAGTTTGCGGCCACTCGTCTTGGCTGAGCAGAGGCTGGAATGCGTTCCTGTACAGTCAGCTGCTCGCTCGCCCACCCTCCTTCCCATTTTAAACATTAAAAAGACGTTAAGCTGGGCAGGTTAAAACAATGGAGCCGTTCACTACTCTGTCAGTTTCCTGTGGCTGCCTTGACAAATGACCATAAACTGAGTGGTTTAAAAAGCACAGAAATTATCCTCCCACAGTTCTGGAGACCAGAACTCTGTGTCGTCAAGGCTGTGCTCCTCCACAGACTCTCAAAGAGAACCAGTTCCTTCTGCCTCTGATGGTTCTGGACATGTCTCAACTTGTGGCCACATCACTCCAATCTCTGCCTCTGTGGTTACACCGCCTCTTGCCCGCCTATCCACAGAATCCCCCCCAACCCCTCCTCTCATACAGGGACACTTGTACGGGCATTTAAGGCCCACCTGGATAATCCAAGACAATGTGTATATCAAGACCTTGAACTTAATCCCATCTGCAAAGATCCTTTTTTTCCAAATAGAGTCACATCCACAGATTCCAGGAGTTAGGACCTGGGTATCTTTTTAGGGGACTATTTTTCAGGACTTCCTGTCCTGCTGCTTGAATAATTTCACTACGGAATGATTGAATGATGGCTCTGTGGACAAAGTGGAGATGACAGATCAAGACAGTATGGTACTGGCACAAAGACAGAAATATAGATCCATGGAACAAAATAGAAAGCCCAGAGATAAATCCATGCACCTATGGACACCTTATCTTTGACAAAGGAGGCAAGAATATACAATGGAGAAAAGACAATCTCTTTAACAAGTGGTGCTAGGAAAACTGGTCAACCACTTGTAAAAGAATGAAACTAGAACACTTTCTAACACCATACACAAAAATAAACTCAAAATGGATTAAAGATCTAAACGTAAGGCCAGAAACTATAAAACTCCTAGAGGACAACATAGGCAAAACACTCTCCAACATAAATCACAGCAGGATCCTCTATGACCCACCTCCCAGAGTATTGGAAATAAAAGGAAAAATAAACAAATGGGACCTAATTAAAGTTAAAAGCTTCTGCACAACAAAGGAAACTATAAGCAAGGTGAAAAGACAGCCTTCAGAATGGGAGAAAATAATAGCAAATTAAGCAACTGACAAAGAATTAATCTCAAAAATATACAAGCAACTCCTGCAGCTCAGTTCCAGAAAAATAAACGACCCAATCAAAGAATGGGCCAAAGACCTAAACAGACATTTCTCCAAAGAAGACATACAGATGGCTCACAAACACATGAAAAGATGCTCAATATCACTCATTATCAGAGAAATGCAAATCAAAACCACAATGAGGTACCATCTCATGCAGGTCAGAATGGCTACTATCCAAAAGTCTACAAGCAATAAATGCTGGAGAGGGTGTGGAGAAAAAACAACCCTCTTACACTGTTGGTGGGAATGCAAACTAGTACAGCCATTATGGAGAACAGTGTGGAGATTCCTTAAAAAACTGGAAAGAGAACTGCCTTATGACCCAGCAATCCCACTGCTGGGCATACACACCAAGGAAACCAGAATTGAAAGAGACACGTGTACCCCAATGTTCATCACAGCACTGTTTATAATAGCCAGGACGTAGAAGCAACCTAGATGTCCTTCAGCAGATGAATGGATAAGAAAGCTGTGGTACATATACACAATGGAGTATTACTCAGCCATTAAAAAGAATACATTTGAATCAGTTCTAATGAGGTGGATGAAACTGGAGCCTATTATACAGAGTGAAGTAAGCCAGAAAGAAATACACCAATACAGTATACTAACGCATATATATGGAATTTAGAATGATGGTAACGATAACCTTTATGCAAGACAGCAAAAGAGACACAGATGTATAGAACAGTTTTTTGGACTCTGTGGGAGAGGGTGAGGGTGGGATGATTTGTGAGAATGGCATTGAAACATGTATATTATCATATTTGAAATGAATCACCAGTCCAGGTTCAATGTATGATATGGGATGCTTGGGGCTGGTGTACTGGGATGACCCCGAGGGATGGTACGGGGAGGGAGGTGGGAGGGGGGTTCAGGATGGGGAACACATGTACACCCGTGGCAGATTCATGTTGATGTATGGCAAAACCAATACAATATTGTAAAGTAATTAGCCTCCAATTAAAATAAATATTTATATTAAAAAAAAAAGTGGAGATGACAGCCCAGCTATGTAAAAGTGAGAGGTACTGAAATCGTGGACCATAGGAAGGGCATTTTCAAATGTTTTAGGACAAATCAAGGCTCTCCCCAAGGCACAGTAGGGGAGGGGGCAACCCATGAAGATGAGACTAGAGACTATTGGCTCAGTCGTGTCGGACTCTTTGCGACCCCGTGGACTGTAGCCTACCAGGCTCCTCCGTCTATGGGATTCTCCAGGCAAGAATACTGGAGTGGGTTGCCATTTCCTTCTTCAGGGGATCTTCCCGACCCAGGGATAGAACCCAGGTCTCCCGCATTGCAGGCAGACGCTTTAACCTCTGAGCCACCAGGGAAGATGAAGAGAAGTGTAACTAAATGTTTACTCACTCATGTTTTTTGAGCTCAGACTTACAGGATCCATTCCAAAGATTGAAGGCAGGCACACAGCTCTAGGCAAGTGTTTTAGAGCATCCAGAACCTTCTAGTGCGAGTGCCAGAGAGACTGCAGCACCAGAATGAGCCAAGAATCTTCTAGAGATGAGCTCTGAGAAACCACATTTGCAGCAGAAAGAGGAAGGAAGGGCAGGCCCTCTCTCATGGGTAGAAGGTGTTTTGTAAACGAACCAAGAGGAAACAAAACTGTTCACCTGCTATTTTTGCTTCTGGCCTCACCATCAAAGCAGCTCAGATGGGAAAGGACAGATGGGGTGACAATATGCTGCTGGGCAAATCAAAGCCAGAGACAGACATAGTTAAGGGGCCCACTGGAAGGAACTCTGGCTTCTGAGGCTAGAAGACTTGGCAGACTTGGCTATGGACCAGTGAGAAATACAATGGGGGTGCAGGAGGGGGGCCAGTGGAGTGAGGGTGAAGGAGGCTCCAGGCACCCACAAGCAGATTAGGGTCCTCAGATTATGAAGTTCTCCAGTCTGACCCGGATTGTAGAGAGTTCATTAACCATGGCCCAAAGGGTAATTTTGAGTCTAGGGAGACTTGTCGGGGATGGAGCTATTTGGTTGAAAAATCAATAATGCAATTTATCCAGTTCTGATACATAGAGTCAGCTAACCAGGCACCCCTCTCTCTGAATGTTTATTCTTCTGCCTTTTTCAAGGAGAATCAACAGTGTGCATCTCTAGAGTCCACTGGATTCAGTTTTTGGGAGTTCCCTCCTCCCTTCCCCTGCTCCATTCCCTAACCTAGTCTGGACATGGATCTTCTTGCTGATCCCCCCTCACCCCATCATTTTCCCCCATGAATATGAATGAGGCAGATGAAGACATGGAGCCCATGAAAGGAAATACTGACAGCTCTGGACCAGCCAAAGGCTGGCAGCAGAAATTATAAATGGGCAGAGACCACTTAAAGAAGAGGTAAGGCCAAGTTAACTTGGAGAAGCGGAATAAAAGCATGTTTCTTGGGACTCCCCTGGTGGTCCAGGGGTTAAGATTTTCACCTTTCAGTGCATGGGCTGGGGGTTTAATCACTGGTCAGGGAGCTAGGATCCCACATGCCTTGTGGCCAAAAAACCCAAAATATGTCACAGCAATGAACATCTCTTGCATTGCAAGTAGAGAGTAGCCTCCACTTGCCACAACTAGAGAAAAGCCCGTGGATTGATGAAGACCAATATAGTTTAAAAAAAACACACACAAACCCACAATAAGATACCACCTCACACCTGTCACACAGTCGTATCAAAAAGACAAGAAAAAAAAAAACCACTGTTGATGAGGATGTGGCGAACCGGCTGCAATGGACCTCACAGAAGCTGGCCGAGAGGAGCTACCCGGCGTCCGAGGTCAGGGGCGGCGGCCGGGAGTGTCAGGCTGCCACGGCGCAGGAGCGGTGGAGCGGAGCTACCCTGCGTCTGAGGTCAGGGGGGCAGCCGGGAGGAGCTACCCCAGGTCCAAGGAGCGGTGGCTGTGCGGGCGCAGGAGGGCTGAGAGACTAGTCAATCTAATCACACTAGGACCACAGTCTTGTCTAACTCAGTGAAACTAAGCCATGCCCTGTGGGGCCACCTAAGACAGGCAGGTCATGGTGGAGAGGTCCAACAGATTAGATTGACTAGTTTTCTGTGATTATGGTTTCAGTGTGTCTGCCCTCTGATGCCCTCTTGCAACATCTACCATCTTACTTGGGTTTCTCTTACCTTGAACGTGGGGTATCTCTTCACGCAGCTGCTGCTCCTTACCTTGGATGAGGGAACACGTGTATACCCATGGCGGATTCATGTTGATGTATGGCAAAACCAATATAATATTGTAAAGTAATTAGCCTCCAATTAAAATAAATAAATTTATATTTTTTAAAAAAGTATGAAAAGGCAAAATGATAGGATACTGAAAGAGAAACTCCCCAGGTCAGTAGGTGCCCAATATGCTACTGGAGATCAGTGGAGATATAACTCCAGAAAGAATGAAGGGATGGAGCCAAAGCAAAAACAATACCCAGCTGTAGGTGTGACTGGTGATAGAAGCAAGGTCTAATGCTGTAAAGAGCAATATTGCATAGGAACCTGGAATGTCAGGTCCATGAATCAAGGCAAATTGGAAGTGGTCAAACAAGAGATGGCAAGAGTGAATGTCGACATTCTAGGAATCAGCGAACTGAAATGGACTGGAATGGGTGAATTTAACTCAGATGACCATTATTTCTACTACTGCAGGCAGGAATCCCTTAGAAGAAATGGAGTAGCCATCATGGTCAACAAAAGAGTCCGAAATGCAGTACTTGGATGCAATCTCAAAAACGACAGAATGATCTCTGTTCGTTTCCAAGGCAAACCATTCAATATCACAGTAATCCAAGTCTATACCCCAACCAGTAACACTGAAGAAGCTGAAGTTGAACGGTTCTATGAAGACCTACAAGACCTTTTAGAACTAACACCCAAAAAAGATGTCCTTTTCATTATAGGGGACTGGAATGCAAAAGTAGGAAGTCAAGAAACACCTGGAGTAACAGGCAAATTTGGCCTTGGAATATGGAATGAAGCAGGGCAAAGGCTAATAGAGTTTTGCCAAGAGAATGCACTGGTCATAGCAAACACCCTCTTCCAACAACACAAGAGAAGACTCTACACATGGACATCACCAGGTGGTCAACACCGAAATCAGACTGATTATATTCTTTGCAGCCAAAGATGGAGAAGCTCTATACAGTCAGCAAAAACAAGACCGGGAGCTGACTGTGGCTCAGACCATGAACTCCTTATTGCCAAATTCAGACTTAAATTGAAGAAAGTAGGGAAAACCACTAGACCATTCAGGTATGACCTAAACTAAATCCCTTAAGATTATACAGTGGAAATGAGAAATAGATTTAAGGGACTAGATCTGATAGATAGAGTGCCTGATGAACTATGGAATGAGGTTCGTGACATTGTACAGGAGACAGGGATCAAGACCATCCCCATGGAAAAGAAATGCAAAAAAACAAAATGGCTGTCTGGGGAGGCCTTACAAATAGCTGAGGAAAGAAGAGAAGCAAAAAGCAAAGGAGAAAAGGAAAGATATAAGCATCTGAATTCAGAGTTCCAAAGAATAGCAAGAGGAGATAAGAAAGCCTTCTTCAGCAATCAATGCAAAGAAATAGAGGAAAACAACAGAATGGAAAGACTAGAGATCTCTTCAAGAAAATTAGAGATACCAAAGGAACATTTCATGCAAAGATGGGCTCGATAAAGGACAGAAATGGTATGGACCTAACAGAAGCAGAAGATATTAAGAAGAGGTGGCAAGAATATGCAGAAGAACTGTACAAAAAAGATCTTCACAACCCAGATAATCACGATGGTGTGATCACTGACCTAGAGCCAGACATCCTGGAATGTGAAGTCCAGTGGGCCTTAGAAAGCATCACTACGAACAAAGCTAGTGAAGGTGATGGAATTCTAGTTGAGCTATTTCAAATCCTGAAAGATGATGCTGTGAAACTGCTGCACTCAATATGCCAGCAAATTTGGAAAACTCAGCAGTGGCCACAGGACTGGGAAAGGTCAGTTTTCATTCCAATCCCAAAGAAAGGCAATGCGAAAGAATGCTCAAACTACCGCACAATTGCACTCATCTCACACGCTAGTAAAGTAATGCTCAAAATTCTCCAATCCAGGCTTCAGCAATACGTGAACCGTGAACTTCCAGATGTTCAAGCTGGTTTTAGAAAAGGCCAACATCTGCTGGATCATGGAAAAAGCAAGAGAGTTCCAGAAAAACATCTATTTTTGCTTTATTGACTATGCCAAAGCCTTTGACTGTGTGGATCACAATAAACTGTGGGAAATTCTGAAAGAGATGGGAATACCAGACCACCTGACCTGCCTATATGCAGGTCAGGAAGCAACAGTTAGAACTGGACATGGAACCACAGACTGGTTCCAAATAGGAAAAGGAATACGTCAAGCCTGTATATTGTCACCCTGCTTATTTAACTTCTATACAGAGTACATCATGAGAAACACTGGGCTGGAAGAAGCACAAGCTGGAATCAAGATTGCCAGGAGAAATATCAATAACCTCAGATATGCAGATGACACCACCCTTATGGCAGAAAGTGAAGAGGAACTAAAAAGCCTCTTGATGAATGTGAAAGAGGAGAGTGAAAAAGTTGGCTTAAAGCTCAACATTCAGAAAACGAAGATCATGGCATCCGGTCCCACCACTTCATGGGAAATAGATGGGGAAACAGTGGAAACAGTATCAGACTTTATTTTTTTGGGCTCCAAAATCACTGCAGATGGTGACTGCAGCCATGAAATTAAAAGGCACTTACTCCTTGGAAGGAAAGTTATGACCAACCTAGACAGCATATTCAAAAGCAGATACATTACTTTGGCAACAAAGGTTCGTCTAGTCAAGGCTATGGTTTTTCCAGTGGTCATGTATGGATGTGAGAGTTGGACTGTGAAGAAGGCTGAGCGCTGAAGAATGGATGATTTTGAACTGTGGTGTTGGGGAACTCTTGAGAGTTCCATGGGCTGCAAGGAGATCCAACCAGTCCATTCTGAAGGAGATCAGCCCTGGGTGTTCTTTGGAAGGAATGATGCTAAAGCTGAAACTCCAGTACTTTGACCACCTCATGCAAAGAGTTGACTCATTGGAAAAGACTCTGATGCTGGGAGGGATTGGGGGCAGGAGGAGAAGGGGACGACAGAGGATGAGATGGCTGGATGGCATCACCGACTCGATGGACATGAGTCTGAGTGAACTCCGGGAGTTGGTGATGGCCAGGGAGGCCTGGCGTGCTGCGATCCATGGGGTCGCAAAGAGTTGGACACGACTGAGCGACTGAACTGAACTGAACCGAACTGTGTACTGTTGACGGGCATGTAAGTTGGTATAGGCATTATGGAAAACAGTCTGGAGTTTTTTCAAAAAATTACAAATAGAACTACCATATAATACAGGAATTTCACTTCTGGATATTTTTTCCAAAGAAAAGAAAAATAATTTGAAAAGATATACAGACCTCTATGTTCACCACAGCATTATTTGTAGTCAAGATATGGAAACAATCAGTAGATGAATGGATAAAGATGGTGTGGTAAATATGCAATGGAATATCACTTATCCACGGAAGGAATGAAATCTTACCGTTTTTTACAACATGGATGCAACTAGAGGACATTAGGGTAAGTAAAATGAGTTAGACAAACACAGACAAATGTCGTATGATGTAGAATCTAAAAAACTTAACAAAAGAACAAACATAATAAAAACAGGAACAGGAATACACTCACAGATGCAGAGAACAAAGAGGTCGTTTCTAGAAGGGAGGGGCTGTGGGGATGAATAAAATACATAGGGGTAACTGAGAGATAGAAATTTCCAGTTACAAAATAAATGAGTCTTGGGGGTGAAATGCACATCATGGGAAATATAGTCAATAATATTGTAATAACTCTGCATGGTCATGGCAACTAGATCTATTATGGTGATCACTTTGCAATGTATCAAAATATTGAATCCCCATGTTGTACACCTGGAACTAACATAGCATGGTAGGTCATTTATACTTCGATTTTTTAAATTAATATTTTCCCCTTCTTGTTCTAGCCTTCTAGAAATACTATGTAGAATTCGTGGCTAAGAAAATGCCCTTAAGGAACGACAACAGATTGCATTTGCCAAATAAAACAAGGAAACAACACACAGATGGTTTCTATGTTTTATAACCAGTGGAAGCTATTGTGACTGATGACAATGCCAGGGGGCTCCAGGAAGCTGTGCAAAGAAGTGACGCTGGTGGTATCAGTACAAAGAACACAGGAAGCTCTCAGGCAACCTTTAAGTCACGTAAGCGGCCCTCCTCAGTCCTGCCCTGGCATCCTGTGTGTTCTGCAAGTTCAGCACTTAACAAGAAATAAATAACACCTTTACTGAGCTATAATTCAGATACCATATAATTCACCCATCTAAAATGTAGGATTCAGTAGTTTTTGTATATTCACGAATACATGATGGCCATCATCACTCTCTTATTGCAGAACATTATCTCCCCCAAAGAGGTCCCCTATCCATGAGTAGCCACTCCCCATTCTTCTCCTCTTCTGCCCCGCAACCTCAGCACTTTCTGTGTCAATGGATTTGCCTATTCTGGACAATTCATAGAAGTGGAAAGATATCAAACCTTTGTGATCCTTTGTGACTGGCTTCGCTCACTTGGCATGTTTTCAAGGTTTATGTGGCATCTGGGTCAACTGGCAAGGTCAAGTGCATGTGGGGATACTCATTTCATTGCTGCATACTATTCCGTTGTGTGGCTTTAGCACATTTCCTGTATCCATTCATCATCTCATGGACAAGTGGGCTGGCTCCACTTTGTGACTAGTGTGAATAACACTGCTATGCACATTTGTGTAGAGCAGCTCTTTGTATAGATCTGTAGTTTCAGTTCCCTTGGTTGTATAACCAGGACTGGAATTGTTAGGTCATATGACAATTTTATGTGTATTTCTTTGATGAACTGCCAGACTTTTCACAGCATTGGTTTTTCACAGTGTTGGTTATTAGAGTGGTGAGACCAGATCCTTGTCTTCCCTAGCACTTAGGATAACAAAGGGGCTACTAGATGCTTGCTGAGACTCCTGCTGATTTAAAGTCCTCTAATCTTCAGGGCCCATCAGTCCACTAAAGACCTTTACAGAGAAATATTTCTCTTTTTTTTAAAAGATTGTTATTTTTTGATGTGGACCATTTGTAAAATCTTTATTGAATTTGTTACAATGTTGGGTTTGTTTTCTGAATTTCTCTTTCTGATAGTTTGTTGTTAGTGTATAGAAATACAATAGATTTCTGTGTATTGATTTTGCATCATTGTACTGAATTCACTGATGAGGTCTAGTATTTTTTTTTGACGCCAGCCTGAGGATTTTCTATGTATGATATCATGTTGTCTGCAAACAGCCACAGTTTTACTCCTTCCTCTCCAACTGGATTCCTTCTATTTTTTTTTCCTTATCTGATTGCTGAGGCTAGGAATTCCATGTTGAATGAAAGTGGTGAGAGTTGGCATACTTTTTTGTTCCTGATCGTACAGGAAATGATTTCAGCTTTTCATCATTAAATATGATGGTAGCTGTGGGTTTATCATGTATGACCTTTATAACACTGAGGTATATTCCCTCTACAGCCACCCTGGTGGCTCAGCAGTAAGAATCCGCCTGCCAATGCAGGAGATGCAGATTTGATCCCTGGGTCAGGAAGATCCCCTGGAGAAGGAAATGACAACCCACTCCAGTATTCTTGCCTGGGAATTCCCATGGACAGAAGAGCCTGGCAGGCTATAGTCCATGGGGTTGCAAAAGAATCGGACGCAACTTAGTGGTTACACAACAACAATATTCCCTCTATACTCACTTTGTTGACAATTTTTATCATGAATGGATGTTGAATTTTGTAAAAAGCTTTTTCTGCATCTATTGAAATGATATAATTATTATTCTTCAACTTGCTGATGTAGTATACCATATCGATTTGCAGATATTGAAACATCCCTGCATCCCTGGCATAAACCCCACTTGGTCTTGGTGTAGAATCCTTTTAATATATTGCTGAATTCAGCTTGCTAATATTTTGTTGGGGATTTTTGCATTTATGTTTATCAGGGATGCTGCTGCTGCTGCTGCTAAGTCGCTTCAGTCATGTCTGACTCTGTGCGACCCCATAGACGGCAGCCCACCAGGCTCCCCTATCCCTGGGATTCTCCAGGCAAGAACACTGGAGTAGGTTGCCATTTTCTTCTCCAATGCATGAAAGTAAAAACTGAAAATGAAGTCGCTCAGTTGTGTCCGACTCTTCGCAACCCCATGGACTGCAGCCTACCAGGCTCCTCCGCCCATGGGATTTTCCAGGCAAGAGTACTGGAGTGGGGTGCCATTGTCTTCTCCGTCATCAGGGGTATTGACCTTTAATTTTTGTTTGTGTGGTGTCTTTGTCTGGTTTTGGTATCTAGATGATGCTGGCCTCGGAGAACGAGTTTGAAAGTGTTCCTTCCTCTTCAATTTTGTGGACTATTTTGAGAAGGCTAGGCATTAACACTTTTTTAAATGTTTGATAGAATTTAACTTTGAAGCCACCTGGTCCTGGACTTTTGTTTGTTGGAAGTTTATTGATTAGTGACTCAGTTTCATTACTGGTAATCAGTTGGCTCATATTTTCTATTTCTTACTGATTCAGTCTTGGGACATTGTACATTTATAGGAATTTATGTATTCCTTCTAGGTTGTCCATTTTATTGGCATAAAATTGTCTGTAGCAATCTCTTATGATGCCTTGCATTTCTGTGGTATTGGTCATAACTTCTCTTCTTCATGCCTGGGTTTACTGATTTTTTCCCTCTCTATTTTTCTTGATGAGTTTGCCTAAAGGTTGATCAATTTTATCTTCTCAAAGAAAAACTTTTAAAATGTATCTGCTAGGATCTTTAATAGTTCTTTCCTCCTACTAAGGTTTCTTTATTCTTTTTCTAGTTCCTTTAAGTGTAACTTTAGGCTGTTTATTTGAGATTTTTCTTGTTTCTTGAGGTAGGATTTAGTGCTATAAACGTCCGTCTTAGAATGGCTTTTGCAGGGTCCCATAGATTTTTGATCATTGGTCTCTCTTTTCATTTGTCTCCAAGTACCTTTTTTTAAAAATTGTGATATAGTTGCTTTACAATAGTGTGTTAGTTTCTGCTGGACAGTGAAATGGATCAGCTGTATGTATACATATACCCCTCCCTCTTGGACCTTCCTCCCACCTTCCTGCCATCCCACTCATCTAGGTCATCATAGAGTGTTGAGCTGAGTTCCCCGAGCTATACAGCAGGTTCCCACTAGCTAATCTGTTTTGCACAGGGCAGTGTACATACCTCAGTCCTAATCTCCCAATTCATCAACTCCCACCCCGTGTTCACCCATCAGTTCTCTACATCTACATCTCTATTCCTGCCCTGCAGATAGGTTCATCTGTACCATTTTTCTAGATTCTACATATATATGTTAATACACAAATTTGTTGTTCTCTTTCTGACTTACTTCACTCTGTATGACAGGCCCTAGGTCTATCCACGGCTCTACAAATGGCCTGATAGCCTTCCTTTTTCCATTCTATGCATGTACCACATCTTCTTTACCCGTTCATCTGTCGATGGACATTTAGGTTGCTTCTGTGTCCTGGCTATTGCAAATAGTGCTGCAATGAACACTGAGGTGCATGTGTCTTTTTGAATTATGGTTTTCTCAGGGTATACGTCCAGTGGTGGGATTTCTGGGCCATAGGTTTTTGTCATCGATAGTTGCTCTGTAAATAGTTGTAATTTGGGTGTGTCCATGGGAGTAGGTGAGCTCAGGGTCTTCTTACTTTGCTATCTTCTCTCTCTTTTGAAACAGAACTTTTAAAAAACTTGTTATTTATTTATTTATTTTTAAAACCCTTAAGTTTCTTCCCGGGTATTTGGTCCATCCTTATCACATTTCTCCATTTTTTTTCTTCTAAAGAGCTAAATTTTAAAAGCTCACTTGGTGAAAACATTCCATTATTTGTCCTTGTGCTCAAAGATGGCTTTTGACATTAAAACAAAGTTTGCCACTGAGGGTTTGATTTCTAACCCACTCTTCTGCTGCTAACTAAAATAAGGGCTAATCTTATTTTGGCATAAGAAGCAAAAATTGGCAACAAGAAGTAAAAATATTAAAAATGGGGAATACAACTGAGATACTGTAAAATTTTGTGACTTCTGATGTGCAGTTGAAGGTGAAAAACAACTTCAACTCAATTTAAAAGTAGACAGAAGAGAATATAACCTTTTTCTTTACCTGATTTCACTGATTTTATTTTTCTCTTGCCTGTGTTTTGGTGTTTTGTTAACTTATTTAAACAGAATTAGCTCTATTTAATCTGCATGTGTTAATGCGTTTCCATTTGATTTGCAGTGTAGCTCTCAGGTACTCAAGAAGGTTTCGGTTTACATTTTTATTATCTATTATTTCAACAGACCCTTCTTAGTAGTAGGGCTGTGTCAAGTGCCAGCATAGAGAAAGGGGTAGCAGCAGGGAGAATTACTTCCCAGATGACCAGTGGTGAGAAGCTCAGAAGCCTGGAGCAGTGCTGGGAGGAAAAATTTTCGGCCATGAACATATTTCCCTGAGATGTTCCTAACTCTGAATAATTTCTGATCTTCTTGTAAAAGCAGAAGGTGATGGGTAGACCTTTTGTTGTTGTTGTTTATTCACTGAGTTGCGTCTGACTTCTTAGTGACCCCATGAACTGTAGCTTGCCAGGCTCCTCTGCCCATGGGATTTCCCAGGCAAGAATACCAGAGTGGGTTGCTGTTTCCATCTCCAGGGGATCTTTCCGATCCAAGGATCTAACCCGCATCTCCTGCACTGGTAGGTCGATTCTTTACTGCTGAGCCATCTGGGGAACGCTGGTGGACCCTTTAGCTGGGTATTAAAGACAAGAGAACAGGAAAACAGACAGGAGTGCAGGATAACAGTTAATTACCATCTCTCACGCCTTCTCTGGCAGAGCAGCGATCTGCACCTTGGTTGCACACTCCCTGGAAAAAACCTGGGAAAGCTTTGATACCCAGGACACCTGAATCCCACCCCAGAGTGTTCTAATTTAGTGGTCAGAGCAAGGCCTGGCATTGACACTTCTAAAGCTCGCCACGCGGCTGCAACGGCAGCTATGGCTGAGAACCACAATGCTGAGGAGGAACAGGGTGACTGAGAGGCTGATCTGGGCTTGGAGAGAAGGACTAGAAGTGCCAGTAAGGAAGCACAGTGAACTCTTCTCTTTTTCTTCCAGAAGAAGCTGGCAAGGGGAAGCCTGGGGAGGGGGTGACGGGAAGTTGGCTCAAGCTGGCTTCCCTCAGGGGGTCTTTCAAACAAACCTGACATATGTTTCTGCTATGGTGTCTTCATGGGGGCCCACAAGATGACCTGCTGAATCCCTTTCTGATCTCAGAATTCTTGGACATTTTCTCACCAGTGAGGTTCTCCCCTCCTTCTTCACTTCCTAGCTGCAAAGCTTGCAGCCTTAGCAGTTAGATTGCCCACATCCTTCTCAAGAGAACTGGGCTCCAGACACTTGGCAAGGCCACAGAATCCACCCTGAGCCCTGGCAGGGCCTGAGCCACAGCCCTCATTACACATGAGGGTTGAACTCTCAGTGCGGCCCCTGCAGCCTGCCTCGGGCTTTCCTTACAGGGCTTCAGAGGGTCCTGGGGAGGGTTTGGGCCCAAAGAATAAGTAAGATAATCAATGTAAAGTATTTATTACAAAGCCTGGCTGCTACTCCCTTGATGTCAGTTGAGACAACCAGAAGTGTTGTGGGAGACACTTCTGTCCCATCGTGTGAGGAAGTGTCCTGTGGGAGACAAATCTGTCCCATCCTATGAGGGAAATTAAAATGGAGGAAGTCCTTCAGGGTGGGGCTGGAAGTGCCTGTAAGGAAGTGCAATCAGAAGCAGAAGCAGGAGAGCAGGCCTCTGACCTTCCTGGACACTGTCCAGATTCCATGCCTGCCCGCAAGCACAGCTACTCAGGCAGCACTTTAGATGAGAAAGGAAGTAGGACTTGGAATCTTGAACCCCTGGAGGTTTGGCCAGTCATGCCTGGAGTTTAAAGAAATCCTATGACTCACAAGATAAAGCAAACAGCGTTGTAAAACTGTTAAAGTCAATATTAATTAGACCTTGAACTGTTTCATTCTCAGTTGTTCTCCTCCCTGTGTTTTAGTTTAAACCCAAGATATATTATACGGAAAATAGTTGTTTAGATTTGCTCATATATCTACCAGTTTCTTTCCTGTATTACTTTCTTTTTTTCCTTTCCTATATTTCTTCTTACATATCATAACTTCCATCTGGGAATTTTTTTTTCTGCCTAAAATATATCCCAGAGATCTTTCTCTAAAAAGGTCTTTTGATGTCAAATGTCATCAACTTTTGTTTGTCTGATTCTTTTTTATCTCTTTTCCTGAAAGATTGAAGTCAGTATCAGTTTGTGACCTGGGATTATGAGTGGGAACCCCTGGAACTGCAATTTGATGTCTCATCCACAGAGTGGATGCAGTGCCTGGGACCTTTTCCTGGTTGGGATTCCAGATTGCTGTTAACCAGGGACTTCCCAGTACTGTTTTAAAGTCTGGATGTAGGTCAGCCCAGTTTGGTGATGTATGTGCTGTTACTCTTTTCTATTGCTTCCATTTCTCTTCTTTTAATGACTGTATGTTGAAATTAAGTCAAATGATGTTTTTTAGAAAATTGAAATTGTTTGTGTGTACAAGTGGTTTCTTTTGTTAACAAATCCTTTGAACCTAAAACAGAAGTAAAACTTTCAGTAAAACACCTCCCCAGTTAAGAACCACTTCTCTAGAATTGAGGTGACTCTAGAAACTTTATGATACTTAACTTACCCATATCTCAGATTCATCTTATTCTCCTCTGAAACAAAACAGGATCTTAAAACATTTCATTTTCAGTTGTTTTCCTCCCTGTATTTTATTTTAAACCCAGGATATATTGTTATTGTTTTATACAGAAAATAGTTGTTTAGATTTGCTCATGTATTTACCAGTTTCTTTCCTGTATTTCTTCTTATGTATCATAATTTCCATCTGGGAATGGTTTCCTTCTGTCTGAAATATATCCCTTAGATCTTTATTTGATCTTTTAATGTCAAATATCATTGACTTTTGTTTGTCTGAGTCTTTATTTTATCCCTTTTCCAGAAAGATATTTTTGCAGTCTTATAATTCAAAGTTGATAAAAATGTTAGGGCACTTGAAAAGTATACTATCACTCTTTGACTTCTTTACTGCTGAGATCATCATCCATAATTTAATTATCTTTTCTTTGAAGATAATATGCCTTCTCTGTTTTTGAGGCCCTGCAGTTTCACCTTGAATTAAATCTGCCCATTCCCATTCGTTTTAGTTCACCGATTCCTAAGATGTCTATGATCAATTTTGCCATCTCCTGCTTGACAGTCTCCAACTTACCTTGATTCATGAACCTAACATTTCAGGTTCCTATGCCATATTGTTCCGTATAGCATCGGACTTTACTTTCACCACCAAACACGTCCACAACTGAGTGTCATTTCTGCTTTGGCCCAGTTGCTTCATTCTTTCTGGAGCTATTAGTAATTGCCCTTTGCTCTTCCCTAGTATCATGTTGGAAACCTTCCAACATAAGGGACTTATCTTTAGGTGTCATATCTTTTTGCCTTTTCATACTGTTCACAGGGTTCTTGTGGCAGGAATACTGGAGTGGGCTGCCATTTCGTCCTCCAGTGGACCACGCTTTGTCAGAACTCTTCACTGTGACCCGTCCATCTTCGGTGGGCCTGCACCGCATAGCACAGGGCCTCACTGAGTTATGCAAGCCCCTTTGCCACAAGATGATGACTGCAGCCATGAAATAGAGACACTTGTTCTTTGGAAGGAAAGCCATGACAAGTCTGTGAAAGTCGCTCAGTCATGTCTGACTCTTTGCCATCCCATGGACTATATAGTTCATGGAATTCTCCAGGTCAGAATAATGGAATGGGTAGCTGTTCCCTTCTTCAGGTGACCTTCCCAGCCCAGGGATCGAACCCAGTCTCCTGCATTGCAGGTGGATTCTTTACCAGCTGAGCCACCAGGGAAGCCAAAGTGTGTGTGTTAGTCACTCAGTTGTGTCTGACTCTTTGGGACTCTATGGACTGTAGCTCACCATACTCCTCTGTCCATGGGATTCTCCAGGCAAGAATACTAGAGTGGGTTGCTGTTCCCTTCTCCAGGGGATCTTCCTGACCCAGGGATCTAACCTGGGTCTTCAGCATTGCAGGCAGATTCTTTACCATCTGACCCACTGAGACAGCATATTAAAAAGCATCATTTTTCTGACAAAGGTCCGGATAGTGAAAGCTATGGTTTTTCCAGTCGTCATGAGAGTTGGACCATAAATAAAGCTGAGTGCTAAAGAACTGATGCTTTTGAATGTAGTACTGGAGAAGATTTTTGAGAGTTCCCTGGACTGCAAGGAGATCAAACCAGTCAATCCTCAAGAAAATCAGCCCTGAATATTCATTGGAAGGAATGATACTGAAGGTGAAGCTCCAATACTTTGGTCATGTGATGCAAAGAGTCAACCATTGGAAAAGACCTTGATGCAGGGCAAGACTGAAGGCAAAAGGATAAGAGGGCGGCAGAGGATGAGAAAGTTAGATAGCATTACCAACTCAATGAACATGAATTTGAGCAAACTCTGGGAGATAGTAGAAGACAGAGGAGCCTGGCATGCTGCAGTCCATGGGTTGCAAAGAGTCAGACACGACTTAGTAACTGAACAACAGCAAGTTTTGCCCTGATGTGATTTCTTCTTCTTTGTCTAGCTAGGGATTTGTTGTCCTGAGCTTGTAGACTGGTGTCTTTCATCAGTCATTATCTTTTCAAATATTCAAATACTCCTTTTGCCTCATCCTTTCTCACCTCTCCTCCTGAGACTCTGATTCAGTTCAGTCAGTTCTGTCACTCAGTCATGTCCAACTCTTTGTGACCCCATGAACTGCAACATGCCAGGCTTCCCTGTCCATCACCAACTGCCGGAGTCCACCCAAACTCATGTCCATTGAGTCGGTGATGCCATCCAATCATCTCATCCTCTTTCATCCCCTTCTCCTCCCACCTTCAATCTTTTCCAGCATCAGTGTCTTTTCAATTGAGTCAGTTCTTCGGATCAGGTGGGCAAAGTATTGGAGTTTCAGCTTCAGCATCAGTCCTTCCAATGAACACTCAGGACTGGTCTCCTTTAGGATGGACTGGTTGGACTTGCAGTCCAAGGGACACTCAACAGTCTTTTCCAACAGTCTAAGGGACTCTCAAGAGTCTTCCTTGCAGTCCAAGGGACTCTCAAGAGTCTTTTCCAACACCACAGTTCAAAAGCATCAATTCTTTTGCGCTCAGCTTTCTTTATAGACCATCTCTCACATCCATACATGACTACTGGAAAAACCATAGCCTTGACTAGATGGACCTTTGTTGGCAAAGTAATGTCTCTGTTTTTTAATATGCTGTCTAGGTTGGTCATAACTTTCCTTCCAAGGTGTAAGCGTCTTTTAATTTCATGGCTGCAGTCACCATCTGCAGTGATTTTGGAGTCCAAAAAAATAAAAAGACTGTGATTAGACATGTAATAGATCCTCTCATTCTATCCTCATCTGCGTGTGTGCTAAGTCGCTTCAGTCGTATCCGACTCTGTGCAACACTATGGACTGTAGCCTATTAGGCTCCTCTGTGCATGGGATTTTCCAGGCAAGAATACTGGCATGGGTTGCCATGCCCTTCTCCAGGGGATCTTCCCACCCAGGGGTCGAGTCCATGCCTCCTCTGTCTCCTGCATTGGCAGGCAGGTTTTTTACCACTAGTGCCACCTGGGAAGCCTCTCTCATATTTCCCATCCTTATGTTATGTTAATGCATTCTTGATAATCACTTCAGATCTACCCTCCTGGCAGTGGTTAATTTTATTTGTCAACTTGACAAGACCATAGTACTCAAATATCTGATCAAATACCAGTGAATGTTGCTGTGAAGATGTTATTTTTAATATGAGGTTGGCATTTAAATGAGAAGGCTTTGAGTAAAGCAGGTTACCCTTTATCATGTGAGTGGGTCTCTTCTAATCAGTTGAAGGCCTTGAGAGAAAAAAAGACTGAGGTCCCCAGAGGAAGGAGTAATTATGCCTCCATATTGCCTTTGGACTCAGCTGAAACATCAACCCTTCCCTGGGTCTCTGGCCATGTCTGCTGACTTTAGACTTGCCAGCCTCTGCAATTCCATGAGTCAATTCCCTAACAATGGAAATGTCTCGCTTCTCATTGGCTCTGTCTGAATCCTGACTCTTATGCTCCCGTTTCTGCCCAATTTACTTACATTCATTTCAGTTTTCCTAATTTGCTGTTAAGCCCATTCTCTGACTTTTAAATGTCAGTTATGGTTGACCCTTGAACAATGAGGCGATTAGGGTGGCTGAAATTCACAGATGAGTTTACAGTTTGCTCTCATAGCTGTGGTTCCACAACCACTGAGTGTGTAACATTATGGTATGTATTTAATGAAAAAAAAATCTGTGTATAAGTGGAACTGCACAATTCGAATCTGCATTGTTCAAGCAAATGTACCATAATTTTCATTTCCAGAGATCTATTTAGTACCTCCTCTACCATGCCCTCACCCCGTCACCAAATCCGTTTGAAACTTAGTCTGCAGCAGCTTTTACTTATTGCTCCCAATCATTCTCTCTCGTCCTTGTGAGGGAATCATACAGTCCTGACTCTTCCTACATGGCTTGCAGCTCTTCCCAAGGAAGGCGCACACGTCCCCATTCTACTAACATTGGACTTCGCCAAGCTTCTGGCCATAGGAAGTGGAGGGCAGTGACATGCTCCATGTTCAGCAGAAGCTCTGAGGACGATTGTGGTCTGGTAGTTCTGTCCCCATTTGGCAGGTCCTTCAGCCTAGATTCTAGAATGAAGACATCACTGAGAAAAGAACAGATGCTCAGTTGATTGCCAGCCACACACAAAGTGCGTGAGAAAGAAGTCTTTGTTCTCCAAGCCCCTGGGATTTGGGTTCCTGTGAATCACTCGGCCTCTTGTGCCATCCTGATGCTATCAATACTTCTTACATTTATTTGACTGCACTCTGCATGCTCTTTCCTTGGACCGTTTATGTCGGCATCTGAAGTCTTGGTGGGTCGGGCCCAGCTGCCTGCTGTTTCTGCTGGCTTTTCCTTGTGACGTTTTCCTTTGGGGTTTTGTGATTTCTAGCAGTTAACCTCAAGTTTTATTTTGACCAGCCAGGAAGAAGGATCTGGGGCTGCAAATCTACAGTTTTGAGATTATAACTTCTCAGGAAAGATACTACTTTGCCTCTCCAATCAGAAACAAAACTGAAACCAAAAAGGTTCACTTGCAGACCCTAGTAGGCTGAATAATGACACTCAAAGGCACCGGGTCCTAGTCTCTGGCATCTGTGAATGTGACCTATTTGGAAAAGGGGTCTTTGCAGATGTGATTAAATTAAAGATCTTGAGTTGGGTAAGTTCTCCTGGATAATTACCTGTTCAGTTCTGTTCAGTTCAGTTGCTCAGTCGTGTCCGACTCTCTGTGACCCCATGAACTGCAGCACGCCAGGCCTCCCTGTCCATCACCAGCTCCCGGAGTTTACCCAAACCCACGTCCGTGGAGTCGGTGATGCCTGGGTGGGCCTTAAAATGCAACCACAGGTGTCTCTATAATACAGAGACAGGCAGAGGGGGAGAACCAGACAGAGGAAGAAAAAGTGATCTGAATACAGGCAGAGATAGCAGTGATGCTGATGCAAGCCAAAGACTGCTGGCATTTGGAAAAGGCAGGCGCAGACTGTCCCCTAGAACCTTTGAAGACTTTTCTGGCACCTTGAATTCAGCCTAGTGATACCGATTTTGGACTCCTGAAGTCCAGAGCTGTGAGAGAGTAAGTTTCTGTGGCTTTAAGTCACCAACTTGTGACACTTTCTTATGGCAGGAAACTGATATGGGGGTGGGATGAGATTCATTTATTCCTAGTTCACACTTACACGGGGGGGGGGGGGATGCGCTTTGGGATTTCAGACTTATGGGGAGGTGTCCTTTCCACCCCACCTTGGGTGAGCCCCGAGTCTTGTCTTCTGTCCACTGCGTCCTTGCAAGGGGCTGAAATCCTACAGGGTTTGTTGACTGCCCTCCAGGGTGAAAGGTGGCATAGTTCTTCCTTCCTCACTAGGGATCATTTGAAATGTTGTGTTTTTAAATGTTATGTCCAGCATTCTACTTGACTTCGTCTGAGGGTCAGGGAAATTGCCGTACTATGGGACAGGGAAGCCTAGATGAGATTCCCTAAGATTGCTGACGTCTTGGGGGCCAAATGGTAGACATGTCCCCCTCCTATTCATTGTGCAGAGACATGAGCAATATTTCCTCATGAAAGAGGCGGCCAAGAGATACATGGAGTCGTGAGGAGGGTGGCGAATATGAGGGCGACTTGGGCAGACATCCATCATCAGTGGTGGGAGACAGGGGTGTGTGTGTGTGAGGTGTGCAAACAGACAGCGCATCCCCCAGTGTGGCTAGAGACCCTGGTCCCTGAGATGTCTCTGATTCCACCCCCACAGCACTGTATTCAGGGCAGGGCAGGCAGTAGCTCAGGGGTCAGCTCCTGGCCCAAGAGGGCCTGTGCCCTTCTCTGCCCTCATCTTAGCCGCACTGTGGTAGGAGGAGACACAGAACACGCAGCTTCGATCCCTGGGTTGGGAAGATAGATCCCTTGGAGGAGGAAATGGCAACTCACTCCAACATTCTTGCCTGGAGAATCCCATGGAGGGGGAGCCTGGCAGGCTATGGTCCATGGGGTCGCAAAAAGTCAGACAGAACTGAGCAGCTGAGCACGCACATATGGGCTTTGAATTCCCCCATACTTGGTAGGAGGCTGTTACCCTTGCGGTCTCCAGCCAGTCAGTCTCAGGCTTCAGCTGGTCCCCTTGAAGCCCCTCAGGACCTCCCAGCCCTAGAGGATGAGTGCTGCTGCCAGTCCCTCTGCTGGGGAACCACAGAGATGGCTCACCCCTGTCGTACCCCTACGCCCACCTGGGTGGGCTTTTAGGACTGGAAAATCCATATCCACTCTGCTTCGCTTTGGGAAGCCTGCTCAGGGTTTTAGCTGCAACCATTAGCAACTGACTGGCTAAAATGAGTGTCTCAGCCTGATTTGGGGGAGCTCACAGAATCTCAGGAAGGGTTGGAGGAACAGCCTTGGGAGGTGAAGGCAGGAACAATGTCCAAACCAAACCCAGCAGAGAATCTGCCTGCAGTGTCAGAGACCCAGATTCAATCCCTGGGTGTGGAAGATCCCCTGGGAAAGAGAATGGCAACCTACTCCAGTATTCTTGCCTGGAGAATCCCATGGACAGAGGAGCCTGGTGGCCTACAGTCCATAGAGTCGTAAAGAGTTGGATACGACTGATCGACTAACCCTTTCAACACTTAACTGCTGGTGCCGAGTCTCCCAGGCTACTGGATGCTTCCACTGGAACCCTGGCCTCTACTGCTGCCCTGCACGCCCCTCCCCATCTCCCAACTCAAAGTCCGGCAGCTAGGGGGCTGCAAAGGAGCAGGTGGCATTTTGAGCCCCTAAAAAGGGAGAAGGGTTCACACTTTCCAAGATGGAGACTCCTCAGACACATGAAGGGCTTTAGGCAAGGACTGGATGAATGGGCAATAAAGGAATATTCCTTTCCTTCTCTCCCAAGTCAGAGACATTCATGTGCATAGAACTTGATGGCCTTCCTGTCACGTCTCCTTCAGCGACGATGAGCTGAACTGGGGAAGGGAACTGACTTCTCCCCTGTCGTTAAGACTAGCTCCAAACCCGAGTCAGGGGCTGAGAACCCAGAACGTGATTGCTCCCTCCATCACTGAACGTAGTTTAAAAACACTGAACAGGTCAACAAACTTTTGACCTTCCCCCCATGTTGTTTCCATTTAAAAAAAAATGTCAAATTACTTCAAAAAGTGTTTGTTTTTTTTCTCTATTTTGGGGAACTTTGATTGAGCAACCTGGCCCAGAGGAAGGGACATTTGTTGCTGACCTAGGTTTGTGAAGTCAGTCATACCCATGAGATGATGCAGCTGATAAGATGAGTTACCATTTATTGAGTGAATGCTATGCGATGGCACTGGGGTGGGCATTTTTCACTGAGTGTCACTAATCCTTGGGTATTTTCATCTTCATGTACAGATGAGGAAACTGTTAAGCATCTGAGGTGGAATTCAAAGCTGATGCATATGTGCTCAGCTGCTCAGTTCTGTCTGGCTCTTTGTGACCCCATGGACTGTAGCCCACCAGGCTCCCCTCTCCATGGGATTCTCCAGGCAAGAATACTGGAGTGGGTTGCCATTTCCTCCTCCAGGGGATCTTCCCGACCCAGGGATTGAACCTGTGTCTCCTGCATCTCTGGCATTGATGGGCGGGTTCTTTACCACGGAGCCACCTGGCAAGCCTGGAATTCAAAGCTGAGGGCCTTCTCTTTTCTGAAGCTTCCCAATTGCTGTCGGGCCCCTGTGCCTGGCACAGTTCCTGGCTGACCGCCAAGCAGGCACCGAGGAATATCCACTGAATGAGTGAACAGTAAAGACAGCATATGAGACCTGGTTCACACTAACAGCCACACAGATGGAGTGCCACTTAACGCATGTGGACTAAATAGAGAATAAGGCTTTAATTGAGCACCAGCATTATACGAAACGTGTCCGCATAGAAAAATAAACCCAGTCCAAGTGTCCCTGAGAATCCAGAGTCTTCGCTCTGTACAGTGCTTGGTGATAGCGACTTCTGAGTCGACGCCATTTCTCCCGTCAGAATGTCGGCACTCTCAGATTCCACAGTGCCTTGGTCTTTCTTCCTCATTTTATATATTTTTGTTTCTAACCATTTAAAACTTTTTTTTTGTTTTTTTTTGGTGGTTTTGTTTTTTTGCCACATGGCTTGTGAGGTCTGAGTTCCATGACCAGGGACTGAACCTTGGCCCTCGGCTGTGAAAGCATGGAGTCCTAACCACTGGACCTGCTGGGGAATTCCCTAAAACCTTTTTATATTAGTGAGTACACAAGACTGAGAATCATACCTCCGGTGGCCAACCTCAACCTTTGTTTTTTTTTTTTCTGGCCACATCATGTGATATGTGGGATCTTAGTTTTTCAACCGAGGATGGAACCTGTGCCCCCTGCATTGCAAGTGTGGAGTCTTTTAACCACTGGGACAGATCATCAGGGAAATCACAGTGGCCAACTTTTTTTTTCAAATCATTAAGGCCTCTAAAAAGTGGCAGGTTCCCAAGGTTTTGCCACATGAGCATTTGGAGTCCAGCTCCTTGGCAGTGTGGACGCTGTCCCAGCGTCTGTGTGAGCTCTCCATCTGGGGTTTACTCAGGCGGTCTCGGCCCGCTCTGGCTGGCTGCTCTGATTGCCCTTGCGGGGAGACAGGACAAGGAGGGGGTCACTGCGCCCGACTGAGTGTGCTCCCTCCTCAGACATCAGCTGGAAGGACCCCTGCCCACGTCAGGTCCTGAGACCGCAGCTGGCCCCAGGGTTCGGCTTGCAGCTTTCAGACACGTCTGTGATGACGCTCAGCTTGTCAAAGACTTCATTCTCATCAGACAGTGGGAAGGAGAATAAGAGAAGAGTGCTGTGATGAGGATGGCTCATGAACTGTAGGGAGGGAAAAAAGAGCCAATTAACAAATTTTCCCACTTCTTTTTCTGGGCTCACAATTTTCTACACAACTCCTGGCTGGAAAATGCTGTTTTAAAAAAAATGTAACAAGAGTATGACAGTTCCTCACAAAATTAAAACCAGAATTACCGTATAAACCAGCAATTCCACTTCTGGGTATACACCCGAGAGAACTGAAAGCGGTGTCTCAGAGAGATACAGTAATACATCCCCCTGTCTTCAGAGCGTCATAATTCATGAGAGCCAAAGGTGGGAGCGGGCCAAGTGCCCACCCACACGTGTGCATGCGCTCAGTCGCTTCAGTTGTGCCCAGCTCTGTGCGACCCCACGGACTGCAGCCCGCAGGCTCCTCTGTCCAAGGGGATTCTCCAGGCAAGAACACTGGAGTGGGCTGCCATGCCCTCCTCCAGGGGATCTTTGCGTGGATCAGTTTCTTCCCAGATATCAAACCCACGTCTCCTGGGTCTCTTGCATTGGCACGTGGATTCTTTACCACCTGGGAAACCCCATCCACGTATGACTGGACAGATATTGTGTTGGCCAAACATTTGTTTGGGTTTTTGTTATGTCTTCCAGAAAAATCCAAACAAACCTTTTGGCCAACCCGACAGAATGTAGTCTATCCATATAATGCAAATTTTTCAGCCTCAAAATGTAATGAAGTTCTGATACATACCACATTGTCGAGGAACCTTATGCTAGGTGAAATACGCCAGACACAAGAGGACAAACAGGGCCATGATTCCACTTACATGAGGTACTTAGACTAGGCAAACTCCAGACAGAAAGTAACGGTGGTGGCCAGCGGCTGGGGGAGAAGGGAGAGGGGGACTTCTATTTAATGGATCCGGTTTGTTTTGTGAGATGAAAGAGGTTCTGAGGATGGAGGGTGAGGAGGGTTGAACAACAATGTCCATTTACTCTACCACTGAAGTGTACGCTGAAAACTGCATATGGTGCAAATTTTACGTTATGCGTGTTTTACCACAATTTAAAAAATTCGACAATAAATCTGCACCTCCTTTGCTTAGTGATCACAGGTCCTCCTCTGACAGTTCCTCTTGTAAACCTGGAGGGAGACTTAGGGATAATCCCGATGCTGCCCGGGGCATCCTTGCCTCGAGGAAGCCGGCTTGGGATACCTGTGTCTTGGAATAAGTCACTCTCCTGTGCTCCCCAGCACCCCGAGTGTCCCTCTGTTCAGCCTTCAGCCCTGTGCCATTCAGTACGGCAGCCACCAGCCACGTGGAATGTGGCCGGTCTGACTCTACGTGTGCTGAGAGGTAAAACACACACCAGATTTTGAGGACTTTGTATGAAAAAAAAGAACGTAGATGTTTCGACAAATGAAAAAAATGACTGATTCCATGTTGAAATGATATTTTGGATATATTGCGTTGCATAAAATGTACTACTAATATTAATTTCAGCTGTTCCTTTCTGTTTGTTATTTACTAATTGGAGTCTAATTGCCTTACAATGTGGTGTTAGTTTCTGCTGTACAGTGAAGTGACTCAGCTATATGTATACATACATACATGTACATATCTTCCCTTCCCTCTTGGGCCTCCTCCCCCTCCCCATCCTGTCCACCTACGTCATCGCAGAGCCTGAGTTGAGCTCCTTGCGCTTACAGCTTGTTCCTGAGAGCTATCTGTTGTTGTTTTGTGTTTTGCTTTGGTTTTCTTGGCCATGCCTCATGTCATGCAGGATCTTAGTTCCCCGACCAAGGATGGGATCTGTGTCCCCTGCAGTAGAAGTATGGAGTCCTAACTACTGGACTACCACGGAAGTCCCCTGCTCCTTTTCACTTTTGAAGAAACTGTGCATGCATGCTCAGTGGCTCAGTTCAGTTCAGTCACTCAGTCGTGTCCGACTCTTTGCGACCCCATGGACTGCAGCACGCCAGGCCTCCCTGTCCATTACCACCTCCTGGAGTTTACCCAAACCCATGTCCATTGAGTCGGTGATGCCATCCAGCCAGGTCATCCTCTCTTGTCCCCTTCTCCTCCTGCCTTCAGTCTTTCCCAGCATCAGGGTCTTTTCCAATGAGTTGGTTCTTCAAATCGTGTAACCAAAGTATTGGGATTTCAGCTTCAGCATCAGTCCTTCCAATGAATATTCACGACTCATCTCCTTGAGGATGGACTGGTTGGATCTCCTTGCAGTCCAAGGGACTCTCAAGAGTCTTCTCCAACACCACAGTTCAAAAGCATCAATTCTTCAGCATTCCGCTTTCTTTATGGTCCAACTCTCACATCCATACATGACCACTGGAAAAACCATAGCCTTGACTAGACGGACCTTTGTTGGCAAAGTAATGTCTCTGCTTTTTAATATGCTTTCTAGGTTGGTCATAACTTTTCTTCCAAGGAGCAAGCGTCTTTTAATTTCATGGCTGCAGTCACCATCTGCAACACTGTTTCCACTGTTTCCCCATCTATTTGCCATGAAGTGATGGGACCAGATGCCATGATCTTCGTTTTCTGAATGTTGAGTCTTAAGCCAACTTTTTCACTCTGCTCTTTCACTTTCATCAAGAGGCTCTTTAGTTCTTTACTTTCTGCCATAAATAAGGGTGGTATCATCTATGTATCTAAGGTTATTGATATCTGTCCCAGCAATCTTGATTCCAGTTTGTGCTTCATCCAGCCCAGCATTTCGCATGATGTGCTCTGCATATTAAGGTAAATAAGCAGGGTGACAATATACAGCCTTAACGTACTCCTTTTCCTATTTGGAACCAGTCTGTTGTTCCATATCCAGTTCTGACTGTTGCTTCCTGACCTGCATATAGGTTTCTCAAGAGGCAGGTCAGGTGGTCTGGTATTCCCATCTCTTTCAGAATTTTCCAGTTTGTTGTGATCCACACAATCAAAGGCTTTAGCATAGTCAATAAAGCAAAAGTAGATGGTTTTCTGGAACTCTCTTGCTTTTTCAATGATCCAGTGGATGTTGGCAGTTTGATCTCTGGTTCCTCTGCCTTTCCTAAATCTAGCTTGAACATCTGAAAGTTCACAGTTCACCTACTGTTCAAGCCTGGCTTGGAGAATTCTGAGCATTACTTAGCTAGCATGTGAGATGAGTGCAATTGTGCGGTAGTTTGAGCATTCTTTGGCATTGCCCTTCTTTGGGACTGGAATGGAAACTGACCTTTTCCAGTCCTGTGGCCACTGTTGAGTTTTCCAAATTTGCTGGCATATTGAGCACTTTAATAGCATCATCTTTTAGGATGTGAAATAGCTCAACTGGAATTCCATCACCTCTACTAGCTTTGTTCATAGTGATGCTTCCTAAGGCCCACTTGACTTCGCATTCCAGGATGTCTGGCTCTAGTGAGTGATCACACCATTGTGGTTATCTGGGTCATCAAGATCTTTTTTGTATAGTTCTGTGTATTCTTGCCACCTCTTCTTAATATTGTCTGCTTTTGTTGGGTCCATATCATTTCTCTCCTTTATTGTGCCCATCTTTGCATGAAATGATCCCTTGCATTTAGAAATTAGAAAATCTCTAATTTTCCTGAAGAGATCTCCCATTCTATTCTTTCCCATTCTATTGTTTTCCTCTATTTCTTTGTATTGATTAGTGAGGAAGGCTTTCCTATCTTGCTTTGCTATTCTTTGGACCTCTGCATTCAAATGCGTATATCTTTCATTTACACTGTTGCCTTTAGCTTCTTTTTTCTCCTTATTGCCAAATTCAGACTTAAATTGAAGAAAGTAGGGAAAACCACTAGACCATTCAGGTAGGACCTAAATCAAACCCCTTACGATTATACAGAGGAAGTGACAAATAGATTCAAGGGATTAGATCTGATAGAGTGCCTGAAGAACTATGGACAGAGGTTCATGACATTATATAGGAGGTAGGGATCAAGACCATCCCCAAGAAAAAGAAATGCAAAAAGGCAAAATGGTTGTCTGAGGAGGCCTTACAAAAAGCTGAGAAAAGAAGAGAAGCTAAAGGCAAAGGTTATATAAGTATGTAATATCTCGGGGCTTCCGTGGTGGCTCAGAGGTAAAGAATCTGCCTGCCAATACAGGAGACACAGGTTAGATCCCTGGGTTGGGAAGATCCTCTGGAGAAGGAAATAGCAACCTTCTCCAGTATTTTGCCTGGAAAATCCCATGGACAGAAGAGCCTGGCAAGCTACAGTCCATGGGGTTGCAAAAGAGTTGGACACGCCTTAGTGACTAAAGACCAACAACCGCATACTACCTCAATCTTGATTACAAAGCCTAAAACAGTTATTATCCCAGAGGGGGACATTCCCACGAGGGGACACGTTAGGGATTCCATTAAACTATAAATTATAGCTGCCATCTTCTCACGTCAGGATCCTTGTGCCAAAAAATTAGCCGGCCGGGAATGCAGTCAGGAGTCACTACTTGGGTCATCAGGAGGAGAAAAGGCTGCTGCTACATGATGGGGCCCGGGGGGAGGGGCGACTCCTGCCCAATTCTCATGGCACATGGAGAAGCACCAGAGCCGGGGTCTCTGGTGTCCTGTGACCAGGGGCTCAGTCTTTATAGAGCGGAGGGTCTGAGTCGCCCCCGTCAGGTCAGCAGCGGCTGGTCAGGCGAGAAGAGACAGCAGAGCAGTGAGATCACGGGTGTCACTTGTGCCTTTGGGACCAGCCGCAGCGGCGGGGCTGGCCCTGCTCCCTTAACCTTCCTCTTGTAGCCCTCCCCGGGGGAGGAGATCGACTCGGCCCTTAGAGAAGCTGCGCCCTGGGTCCTGGCGGTTTACGTGTAGGCTGGAGCAGACGCTGCGATGCGCCACCCTCACCCCAATCTTTAAGGAAGCAGGGCTTGCTCCGTCAGCTGCTGGGAGTGGGGTCCCCCCACCCCCTACCCTGGGAGGGTCCCTGAGCTGAAGGAACTGCTCCATCCGAACTGTGCCTCCTTCCTGGGGGAGCCCACACCCAGCCCAGGGGAGATGCGGGCTTCACTTCACATTTCCTTTCACTTCATTTCTAATGAGAATATAAGCAAGATTTCATTTCTTCAAGCCGCTTCTGTCCTACAGGCTCTATCCAGGTACATTCTTTCTTCTACCCAAACGTTTTGAAAGTAGCTTTCCTGTAGTTCAGTTGGTAAAAAATCCACCTGCAATGCAGGAGACCCCGGTTCGATTCCTGGGTTGGGCAGATCCCCTGGAGAAGGGATAAGGCTACCCACTCCAGTATTCTTGGGCTTCCCTGGTGGCTCAGCTGGTAAAGAATCTGCCTACAATGCAGGAGACCTGGGTTCCATCCCTGGGTTGGGAAGATCCCCTGGAGAAGGGAAAGGCTACCCACTCCAGTATTCTGGCCTGGAGAATTCTATGACTGTATAGTCCATGGGGTCACAAAGAGTTGGACATGACCGAGCGACTTTTGCGTTCCCTTTTTTTTGTTTTTTTCCACTTTTCTGGAGGAAAAAAAAGAAGAACTGCTTTCCTAAAGCCTGGGACACACATCCTGTAATTTCAGTCGCTCTCAGACACTCCCCGCTCTGACATTGCTCCTGCCCCTCTGCTGTCCCTGGCTGTTTTCTGGCACTCAGCCCAGAGTCCTCTCTTTCCCATCTTTTCTGCTCTGAGCTCGGCTTGGTCCCTTTCTGCTCCGGGACCAGCCCCTTGGCTCTCTGATGACTTGGGGCTCCAGGCATGGAAGGTCAGAGAAGGAACAAACATCCAGGCTGGAGGGAGGGCTTTTAGGAACAAAACCTTGCCCCCCGCCCCCTCCCTATAGAGCTGTTCCCTGAGCTCATACTTCTCTGAAAGGGCACCAGGAATGGGTGGGACCTGTGTGCAAGGCTTGTGTCATCCTCCAAGAAACCACACCGGGCTGAGTTAGGCGGCTCTGATTGTGAAGGTCAGCGTGTTCTTACGCACCCACATCTGGCTCTGTGCCACTACCTACCTCTTTTAGGTGCTGTGGAAGAGAATTCCTCGGGGGGAAGGCGTGCCTGGCCTTCCTGTAAACACACCGCAGCAGGAAGAAGCAGCCGAGCAGTAGCAGGAGAGCGGCGCACACGGAGGCTGCCAGGACGCTGGCCACCATCCAGGACGGGGTGGTTTCTGCAGGGATGAAGGGCTCGGTCATATTCGCGTCATGCCCGGCTTGGGTGATGGTGACCTTAACGCTCTTTTCACCATCATCTTCTAATGGTAACCCCTTACCGCTGGGGTGGGGTTGGGGTGGGGGGCACAGGTGTGTCTCAGAAGGAAACACAGCAGCTATTTGAGGATCTGGAGGTTTTCAAGTCTCACCCTTTCCTACCATCCTCCAAGTTGGGTTTCTGGGGCATGATTACTGATACGCCCCAAAACGCAGCAGCTGCACGAACTCTGATCCCCATTATCTACCCACAGGGGAGCTATCAGCTCCCTGTTCTGCTGTTCCATCAGCAGATAATGGGGCTCCCCGGGCTCCAGAGCCCCAGTGACACACATGTGCTACAGTATTTTGTACTGAGAACTGCACAGGGGACCCCACCTGACCGCCTGCACGCAGAGACCTCCCCTAATGCTACTGCGGTGCCCAGCAGCCTAAAGCTGATCTCTGGGTGGCCCCCTCCCTTCCCCAGCACCTCTGTGAGCTCCTGTCTGGAAAAACCCGAGGCTACCAAAAGAATTCACCTTTGTTCTACCAACTCGTGACATTCCTTTCTTAGTGCACTTTCCTAAAAAGCTCAGGACTGTAAAGCCTTCCTCTCTCCCAGTGAGACCTAAATTAGCTCCTACAATCCAGGAGTGTCTTTCTCAAGGATCTGGAAGCCAATCCTTTGACATGTCATCATCAGGATGGAGCATTATGACAGAGGAACAGTCTCTGTCTCAGAGTCTCAGTGGGAAGAACACCGCAGGTGATAAAATCCAGCAGCAGATGCAGAAAACGGCCTAAGTGCATTAACACCACCCCATGTACCCACCCAGTTTCGGTCATTTGTCACTTCCGTGACCCCGATCTCTTTTCGTCCCGATTCTCAATTCTGTCTTTAAAATGCCCCATCAGCTCTTTCCCCTCCTCCAGTCACGAATGAATCAAATCTGTTTTTACCACCTTAACTGATGTCCAGCTTTATCTTGGACTGTCTCCAGGGGGTCACCCTTGGTGGCCCAGTTCTCCTCATTTAGCACCAGGCCCCTTTGCCAGCTGCCCTCCTGGCCTCCCTGTGACCAGCCCTGTCAGCCAGCACCACCCTCCTGATGCAAACTGAAAGCATTTGGTGCTGGGAGAGGCCAGGAGAATGAACCCTGCCCTGGAAGAGCAGGTCTCTCTATGGGGATTGCGGCAAAGTGTCAGCTCTTACTTCCCCAGGGCAGATCAAAGAACCCTGATGGGCACACAGTCTTGGAGCCACCTGGACGGCAGGCCCCCTGCTGGCCTCTCCCAGCACTTGGCACACTGTGTGGCCACAGACACTCCTTAAACATCTAGTGAATGGTGAGGGCACCCGTCATGGGGAAGAGGCTGGACGGGCCTGGGGCCCCTCTTGCACTGTGATTAACACCGACAGTGACCTTGCAGCCTGTCCAGCTTGTGCCCTGGCCAAGTTCAGCGAACTCACGCCTTATCCCTGCACCCTATGAATTCTCATTTCACTTACTAGAATCGAGTGGTGGTGCCTTTAGCAGATTCAACTCAGATGGGTTTTCTGGGTGGATACAGGGTCGTGGGGCAAGGGAACTGGTGGGGGTGGCCCCCAGGCTTTACGAGAGCTGATGATGGTAGGTCTGCTTGCGATCTGACGTCCCAGCTCTGGAGGAAGTTCCAGGACCCATCTATTCATCTCTCTATCTTTCCACTTAATATTTCTGTGGCTCTCTAATTTGCCATACATCAGAATTACTCATTAAATATTCATTAAACACTGACTCCTGGGCCCCACCCTGGCACGGTTGGTGACACTGTGATGATTCCCCTGGGGGCAGCTCCTGGGTCTCCTTGGGCCTCCAACCCAGATGTTTCAGCATCTTACACAGGACATTATTCCATGGGCACAACCAGTTGATGGTGATAAAATTCAAAAGATGCTTTTGTGACTTACCAAGAAGGGGGAATGGGGAAGGAGAGAAAGTTAGAAAGACAGTTAAGTCGCTCAGTCGTGTCCGACTCTTTGCGACCCCTGGCCTGTAGCC